>NC_090934.1:364943608-366143608 GCF_040938575.1 Ambystoma mexicanum | reverse complement strand
TTTAAATCTAATGGTAAATAAACTACTTTTCCACAAATGCCTTTTACCAATTCAGAGGGAGGTAATTTTGCTGTTTTTGGTTGAAGGTGTATTATTGCTTGAAATGGGTGCACTGTTTGAATTATGATGCTCTCATATAAATTAAGTTATTGTCAGGGTTTTGGTAGTGGGTATAATTCCAAATTATTTGTGATAGCACATGAAGGAGTTTGGTTGTTGTCAAGTTTTGTAGTGAAGTAACTGCAAAGTATTAAGGGGTCAGTTATTTCGTATTTGTTTTCTGCTACAAGGTAGAGAGCTAATTCAAACCATTTAGAATCTTCATTGTCTTCTATTTTGTATGATAGGTCTACAGTTTTTGTGTTACTTTTATAAAAAGTTCTGTGGCAACATACACACACATGGTTTGGTACTTCAGCTGATGTACTTTTAAATTTTAGTATTTCTTTTTGGTATGTGTTTAGTAAAAGGTTGCCATGTGTAGAATTGTTGCTAATTTGGTTTAAAGCTATTTCATTCTGTAAGTGGCTTTCACTTCCAAAATATTTTTTCTAGATATAGTCAATTTCTTCAAGTAGGTCTTTTGCTGTACCATGTAGAAGAATGTTATTTAAATTTGCTAGTGCTAAAGCAGGACTTTTAGCATAGTACAGTTTATAGACTAGATTTCGTATAGTTGAATGATGTATTGATATCCTTTTGATGTCATGGAAGTTGGTTTTACAAGTAGGTCCTGTAATGCAGGCTAATGTCCTTGTAGTCCTGTGTACTTGCACACTGGACAGGTATCCATATTTTGCAGTAGTTTAATTTTGATTTTGTCTTTGCTTTTTACATATTGATTGAGGAATTGGCGTAAAGACTTGAAAAATTGTTTGGGAATGTTACACATTGACGTGCATGGCCATGTGTACACTAGATGTTCTGATTCAGTTGAATGGAGGGGTAGTTCTAAGTTTTCAGGGCATATTTTTGTAAGGAGTACTTCTTGTTCCATTATGGTATTATTCACTTTTTCATAACCTCGACCACTGCTATGTATGGCAATTGTATTTGTTTGCTTTTGTTTGTACGCTTCTTCATTAAAGTATGGTTCTGTGTTCGTAGTGTGATTCCATTCACCTGCGCAGATACTTAAGACGTTCTTTCTGTTGACATTTCGTTTAATGAGAAGTATTTTTTGTAATTTAGTTATTAGTTTTGTTAGTGGTTTCATTTTGTTTAATACTAAAATAAATAACTTTCTTTTGAGAAGAATTGCACTGTCTATCAACGCTTCTAAGATTAATTTCCTACGATAGGTTTTAAGCATTGAACCTGATTTCTCTCCTGTTTTTATAAGATTTTGAAGGACTTTGTGATGGTACATTTTGGCTAAAATACTTTTCTTGGTATGCTTAATTTGCACTATATCAACATTTAAAGAAGCAGTTTTATCTGTAGTGATAGCTGATTTTCTGTTAATTGTTTTTTGGTTTGTTTTACATTTTGATAGAGGAGGCAAAGTTTTTGTACTTGAAACTTCTTGTGTTTCACTAAATGACTGTATTAGCTGTTTTGTTTCAACTTTTTTTTTACAAATTCTGCCAGAGATGGATGCTTATGTTGGACACTTTTATTTTCATTTGCTCTACTTTTGCGTTGCTTACTACAGACTTGACTTTAGGTAGGCATTCTTTAGGGTTTGTTGAAAAAATAAAGAAGGTATGGGTTGGGGTGTTCTGTAATGTATGTGTGCTGTGTGCATGAGTGTTTGAGTAAGATGATAAAGATGTATGTAATGGTGTGTGATTGTGCATTGGGAACTACAACTAGTAGGGATGGGTATTCTTGAATTTATGTGCTACTAAACTGGGGTTTAGATGACAGAAGAAAGTAAGCTAGTGGTGTAGAGAAGCACAAATAGTAAATCTAATGTATACAATTAAAACAGTTGTTTGTTCTATAATATCTAAATTCTAGCAGTTGAGTTGGGTAATTTGTGTGTCCAAAAATAGGAATTTGTGGGCCATTCTGGCTGTAAATTGCTGTTTAAGACATGGGGATTTTTGGACAGAATGGTGCAAAATCTCTATTTTTAGGCACAGAAATAGCATGAATTAACTTTACAGGGTGATTCAGTAATAATACAAATATTATGGTGATATTCTGCTTACTTTTTTTCTAAAATGAACAGGTTACTTCTTAGTTCTTCTTTGTTCTTCAAATGTGGCTGCTTCTTTTCAGGAGAATGGTCTTCACTGCAATTGTAAAAGAAACAAATTAGTAATTTTGTTTGTATATAGCACTGTTTTTAATTTAGACATTGATTTTTTTTAAATTGAAATCCTCAGCGACCTTCCTCAAAACCATTAAAACTATCTTATTTACATAAGATACGTCACACCAGTTCAATACATATGAAATGTTCTTAATCAACAAATTGTATTGCAATGACTAACTGTAGCAAACAAAATATCTTTACTATGTCTTGTGAAATTCATAATGTAACAGGGAATACCACTATTTCTATAACTAAGCTCTTCCAGGTAATAGTGCCTCAATGTCATGCTGAAATTGAAGTAATTAAATGAATAAAGAAATTAAAAAAAATAATATTAAGTCAGTTTGAAAATGTGTTCATGTACTGTACAGAAAATATGCATACCTGTATTTTGCGTTCATGCATATGGATATGCATGGAGCTGCAAGTAGAAATCTTGGAGACTTGTACAGTATTTCTTGTAGATGGTGCTTGCCAATGATGTGACACTTGTACTCAGAGAGATACACAATACATTTGCAGTGCTGATCTATGATGATGCAGTTAGATGTAGAGGTCTTGAATGTGATTGGTGGATGGTCATCTGACTTCTTGGCTACATCCAATGAGGGAAAAGCACATAGAGTGAACTGGAAATGGTAGAAGGGCTGTTCATGTTACGATATGTCCGCGGACATGGCGGTAGTTCGCGGACATCGGGTGTTACATCCGGGTATTTTTGGGTTCAGAAGTCATGCAAATGAGAATGAGCACTGAAAGGGATTGGTCAGGAATGTTTAGTGGGTGTGTTGTGACAGGAGAGAGTTTCTCAGATACTATTTTTGCTGAGAGAACAACAGATAGGTATGGGTGTGTGTTTCAGAAAACAGATTGTTTGGATTTTGGGAGATTCGTGGATACATTGGTTGAAGGTGCATGCAGAAAGCTGTGGAGTAGCTGTAGATCTTTGATTTCCACATGTGGAAGTACATTGGCATGGAATACGTGGAATGAAGTGGT
The DNA here is from genome assembly GCF_040938575.1 of Ambystoma mexicanum. Lineage (NCBI taxonomy): Eukaryota > Metazoa > Chordata > Amphibia > Caudata > Ambystomatidae > Ambystoma > Ambystoma mexicanum. The sequence goes on along the minus strand of NC_090934.1, from coordinate 366,140,346 downwards.
TGGACTTGCTACCTCTCTGTGCTACTTTGAAGACAGAGCAACATCCAGACATAATTGTAATTTATTGTGGAGGGAACAGTTTAGGACATGTGTCTGGAATTTCTTTGCAATTTGCTATGAAAGAAGGACTTGGGAAGGTTATGGACATGTTTCCTAATTCTCAAGTAATATTTTCACGGATTGCGCAGAGACAAATGTGGCTTCGTTCTTCTTCATTTGGTCCACAAATGGAAAAAGCAAGGAGCAATGTCAATAAGGCTGTTTGTGCCTTTCTACGAGATTTTGGCATGTCCCCTTTTCACAATGAAAATATTATGTTTCGTAGTACATATATTTTTCGCAGAGATGGAGTTCATCTTACTTATGCTGGCAATCAGATTTTTCTGAGAAATGTACAAAATGCATTGCGACCTTTTTTAGAATTACAGCATCCATTTTGAAGTAGGTGTTAAGTATTTATCATTTTTGACATACAAACATCTCCCAAAGGCTCTTTTCATAGCCACCACTTCCTCCCAGAGAAAATTGCAATGGTTATGATAGGGTAGCAACCCAATTTTTTAGAAGTTCGCAGACTGTCCACGGACTTCTAAAAATACAAAGGGCCCTGCTTCATTTATTTTCACTTCTATTTTTTAACTGTGAAAGGCGGCTCTGAAAAGAGCCTTATTTTTTTTTTATTTTTGTTATTTTGTATTTTATTGGTTTTTTATACACAACATACTAGGAAAGGAGGAGAAAGGAGGGTAAAGGGGGGGACACCAACCACAGGGATAAGAAAGGGAGATCTGAGAGTGGAAGATGTAGAGTGGGTTTTATTTGGGTAGTGAGCAGGTCTTCTTGTGCTCTGAGACGAAAGTCTCAAAAGCACTGCGAAGTCGCTCCCCCTTGCAGAGCACTGTGTCACAGTGCATACATACAACTGTGACCCTCGAAAGGTAAAGGTCATCAGAATTATGTATGGCCTGTGAGGCAGCTTGAGGAAGATGCTGTCCCACAGAGGTGGTCCTTGTGGTGACAGGATCAGAAACGGAGGATGAAGTAGAGGAAATCAACCTACTACGTTCTTCGCAAGGTACAACCTTGCGAATAGCCCCAGAGTGAAATTACCTCAGGTGTCGCTTCATGGTAGTGGTCCCAAAGCTGTACGAACCGTGCCTCCCGCGACTGAGTATCATTTTGTACTCATTGCAGGTGACATGGTTCGCACAAGCCTTTGGACCATTCCCATGAATGGTAAACAACCGCCACACCCAAGACTCACGCCTAGTCGGGTAGTAGGAATTTCCTCTACCTCATTCTCGTCATCCTCTTCTTCCTCCTCTGCATCCTCACTCCTGTTCCCCTCTTCAGGCCCTTGCGAAGGTGGTGGTGATGGAGCAGGTGGGGCTGGTGCTGAAGAAGGTGCAGCACCAGGTGGCAGTAGTGCAGCCAGGGATGCCATCTCGATGGTGTAATCTGCAAGTTGCAGGAAAAATAGCTGTGCTCTGAAGAATAGCCCGAAACACATTGAGAATAAGCTCTAGGGCGTGGTCTTTTATAGGGGTGCTTGTACGCGGTTCGTGGACATGCGCGCTGTCCGCGGACAGATCGAACACAAAAAAAGGTTCAAAAAGTAGGTAGAAACTCATGATTAGTATGTGGGACTTGTGCTAGGGTGAGTTTTTATTGAAAAATATTGTGGATTACTTGAAAATGTACTTTTAAATTGTTTGGGGACACAAACAGTGTCCGCATTCTGAACACGTGATTCGTATGGGCGTGGTCACATGATCCCTTCGCGAACATGTCCGCGAAGGAAGCGCCTGTCCACAGGACACCAAATGCATGGACATTGGTTTTGTGCATTCGTGTTGATGTTCTACGGACACTGTTCGGGTCCTGAAGTAATTAAAAGTGCGTGACACGTCAAACAAACATTTGCGGACACTGCGTGTGTTCTAGAACAGTTTCAACTTGCTAGCGAACACTACGGACAGGTGTAGTGTTCTTTAGGACACTTTACTTTTCGTTTCTTTACGAACATTTCAGGACATCGCATGTGTTCTTAGAACAGTTTCAACTTGCTAGCGAACGGTACGGAAAGGTATAGTGTTCTTCAGGACAACTCTATTTTCCTTTATTTATGAACATTTCAGGACACCAATTGTGTTCTTAGAACAGTTTCAACTTGCTAGCGAACACTACGGACAGGTATAGGGTTCTTCAGGACACTTTAATTTTTGTTTCTTTACGGACATTTCAGGACACCGCATGTGTTCTTAAAACAGTTTCAACTTGCTAGCGAACAGTACGGACAGGTATAGTGTTCTTCAGGACACCTCCATTTTCGTTTATTTATGAACATTTCAGAACACCCGCGCTGTCCGCGGACACCTACATTGTTTTTATTTTTTAAAAAACGGAAACTAATTACAACACAATATAAAAATTTAACTTTATTTAACATATATTAATAATTTATGACAGAGAAGGTGAGGCAGAAACGGAAACAAAAACAGGAGAATTAGGGGTTTCAAAATGATTGGTATCAGGTGAAGAAGGGATGGAAGTCTCATCAAAACGTTTTGGGTTATGGAGAGGGTTTGGGGATAATTGACTGGGATATGGTGAGGGGGGACAAGTACATGTGGGGCAATGGTATGAGGTTTTTGTTTTAAAATGATCTTCAACAAAAGTTTTCAAATTATTAAAATTGGTCAACAATAAAGCAATTTTTTCTTTTATGCTGTCAAGCGTGTTATCCATAACAGTTTCTTCAGAGGTATTTTCTATTTTGGTATGCTCTGTACAAAAAATATATATATATGTTAAATGTATATAAAATAATAATAATCATGGGGCCGATTCATGGAACAAACGTGCGCCGAAAATCTAGGCGCAAGCATGCGCAAGCATGCGCAAGCGGAAAAAAACAGGCGCACACGCACGCGTGCGATTCATGGAAGTCCCTGCGCGTGTTCACCGCGGGATGTGCGCCAAACCCGTGCATGGCGCACAAGTCACTGCAACATCACGAAAGGCGTGCGCGACGGTGCGCGACGAGCACAGTGAAAGCGCACAACCTCAGCGCACACACCAGAAAGTGGGCGGGACATGGGGCGTAACGCGCGGAATGGGGAACAACACGTGAAAATAAGGGCGTAACTGGGGATGTACTGCACGGAAGCAGAGGGAACGCCCACACGCACTCGAACCACACGTATTCATGGAATGGAATAGGCCAAATCCACGCACAGCCAAAGCCACGCACAAGCTGAAACACGGCCGCCACAAGAAAGCAGGCGGTAGAGTCCCAGCGCATCAAAAAAGTTGCGCCGCGAGAAGTAAAATACGCGATTGAGCGGGGTACGTGTATTCCGGGGGTGCGCGGGAAGTTCCACACGCGATTCGGCCGGGTACGTGGATTTCAGGGGTGCGCGGGAAGTTCCACACGCGATTTGGCCGGGTACGTGGATTTCAGGGGTGCGCGGGAAGTTCCACACGCGATTGAGCGAGGTACGTGTATTCCGGGGGTGCGCGGGAAGTTACACACGGGATTGAGCGGGGTACGTGTATTTCGGGGGTGCGCGGGAAGTCAAATATACGATTGAGCGAGGTACGTGTATTCCGGGGGTGCGCGGGAAGTTACACACGCGAATGAGCGGGTACGTGTATTCCGGGGGTGCGCGGGAAGTTCCACACGCGATTCGGCCGGGTACGTGGATTTCAGGGGTGCGCGGGAAGTTCCACACGCGATTTGGCCGGGTACGTGGATTTCAGGGGTGCGCGGGAAGTTCCACACGCGATTGAGCGAGGTACGTGTATTCCGGGGGTGCGCGGGAAGTTACACACGGGATTGAGCGGGGTACGTGTATTTCGGGGGTGCGCGGGAAGTCAAATATGCGATTGAGCGAGGTACGTGTATTCCGGGGGTGCGCGGGAAGTTACACACGCGAATGAGCGGGTACGTGTATTCCGGGGGTGCGCGGGAAGTTCCACACGCGATTCGGCCGGGTACGTGGATTTCAGGGGTGCGCGGGAAGTTCCACACGCGATTTGGCCGGGTACGTGGATTTCAGGGGTGCGTGGGAAGTTCCACACGCGATTGAGCGAGGTACGTGTATTCCGGGGGTGCGCGGGAAGTTACACACGGGATTGAGCGGGGTACGTGTATTTCGGGGGTGCGCGGGAAGTCAAATATGCGATTGAGCGAGGTACGTGTATTCCGGGGGTGCGCGGGAAGTTACACACGCGAATGAGCGGGGTACGTGTATTTCGGGGGTGCGCAGGAAGTTCCACACGGGTACGTGGATTTCAGGGGTGCGCGGGAAGTTCCACACGCGATTTGGCCGGTACGTGGATTTCAGGGGTGCGCAGGAAGTTCCACACGCGATATGGCTGGGTACGTGGATTTCAGGGGTGCGCGGGAAGTTCCACACGCGATTGAGTGGGGTACGTGTATTCCGGGGGTGCGCGGGAAGTTCCACACGCGATTGAGCGGGGTATGTGTATTACAGGGGTGCGCGGGGAGCAGCACACGTGAATTGCACGTGTGGGTCCTCCCAGGTGTACCCTCTACACCCTCCACGGCCCCTGCAGGTGGCTCACACCACAGGGGCCTACCCAGCACATGTCCTGCAGGCACCCCATCCACCATGCCTATGCCTACCAGCCAACCCACATATCAACTAGCACTACTGCCCACCAACGCATGTCCCCCTGCACCCCCAGCCACCAGGGGCACCCTCCACCAGGCCCCCACCCATGTCTCCCACCACCCCCACCCACCAGCCACCAGGGGCAGCCTCCACCAGGCCCCCACCCATGTCTCCCACCACCCCCACCCACCAGCCACCAGGGGCAGCCTCCAGCAGGCCCCCACCCATGTCCGAATCATGTCTCCCACCACCCCCACCCCCCAGCCACCAGGGGCAGCCTCCACCAGGCCCCCACCCATGTCTCCCACCACCCCCACCCACCAGCCACCAGGGGCAGCCTCCACCAGGCCCCCACCCATGTCTCCCAGCACCCCCACCCCCCAGCCACCAGGGGCAGCCTCCACCAGGCCCCCACCCATGTCTCCCAGCACCCCCACCCCCCAGGGGCACCCTCCAGCAGGCCCCCACCCATGTCTCCCAGCACCCCCACCCCCCAGCCACCAGGGGCACCCTCCAGCAGGCCCCCACCCATGTCTCCCAGCACCCCCAGCCCCCAGCCACCAGGGGCAGCCTCCAGCAGGCCCCCACCCATGTCTCCCAGCACCCCCACCCCCCAGCCACCAGGGGCAGCCTCCAGCAGGCCCCCACCCATGTCCGACTCATGTCTCCCACCACCCCCACCCCCCAGCCACCAGGGGCAGCCTCCACCAGGCCCCCACCCATGTCTCCCACCACCCCCACCCACCAGCCACCAGGGGCAGCCTCCACCAGGCCCCCACCCATGTCTCCCAGCACCCCCACCCCCCAGCCACCAGGGGCAGCCTCCACCAGGCCCCCACCCATGTCTCCCAGCACCCCCACCCCCCAGCCACCAGGGGCACCCTCCAGCAGGCCCCCACCCATGTCTCCCAGCACCCCCACCCCCCAGCCACCAGGGGCACCCTCCAGCAGGCCCCCACCCATGTCTCCCAGCACCCCCACCCCCCAGCCACCAGGGGCAGCCTCCAGCAGGCCCCCACCCATGTCTCCCAGCACCCCCACCCCCCAGCCACCAGGGGCACCCTCCACCAGGCCCCCACCCATGTCTCCGAGCACCCCCACCCCCCAGCAGTGCAGGGGCAGCCTCCACCAGGCCCCCACCCATGTCTCCCACCACCCCCACCCCCCAGCCACCAGGGGCAGCCTCCACCAGGCCCCCACCCATGTCCGACTCATGTCTCCCACCACCCCCACACGCCAGCAGTGCAGGGGCAGCCTCCAGCAGGCCCCCACCCATGTCTCCCAGCACCCCCACACCCCAGCAGTGCAGGGGCAGCCTCCACCAGGCCCCCACCCATGTCTCCCACCACCCCCACCCACCAGCCACCAGGGGCAGCCTCCACCAGGCCCCCACCCATGTCCGACTCATGTCTCCCAGCACCCCCACCCCCCAGCCACCAGGGGCACCCTCCAGCAGGCCCCCACCCATGTCTCCCAGCACCCCCACCCCCCAGCCACCAGGGGCAGCCTCCAGCAGGCCCCCACCCATGTCTCCCAGCACCCCCACCCCCCAGCCACCAGGGGCACCCTCCACCAGGCCCCCACCCATGTCTCCGAGCACCCCCACCCCCCAGCAGTGCAGGGGCAGCCTCCACCAGGCCCCCACCCATGTCTACCACCACCCCCACCCCCCAGCCACCAGGGGCAGCCTCCACCAGGCCCCCACCCATGTCTCCCACCACCCCCACCCACCAGCCACCAGGGGCACACTCCACCAGGCCCCCACCCATGTCTCCCAGCACCCCCACCCCCCAGCCACCAGGGGCAGCCTCCACCAGGCCCCCACCCATGTCTCCCACCACCCCCACCCACCAGCCACCAGGGGCAGCCTCCACCAGGCCCCCACCCATGTCTCCCACCACCCCCACCCACCAGCCACCAGGGGCAGCCTCCAGCAGGCCCCCACCCATGTCCGAATCATGTCTCCCACCACCCCCACCCCCCAGCCACCAGGGGCAGCCTCCACCAGGCCCCCACCCATGTCTCCCACCACCCCCACCCACCAGCCACCAGGGGCAGCCTCCACCAGGCCCCCACCCATGTCTCCCAGCACCCCCACCCCCCAGCCACCAGGGGCAGCCTCCACCAGGCCCCCACCCATGTCTCCCAGCACCCCCACCCCCCAGGGGCACCCTCCAGCAGGCCCCCACCCATGTCTCCCAGCACCCCCACCCCCCAGCCACCAGGGGCACCCTCCAGCAGGCCCCCACCCATGTCTCCCAGCACCCCCAGCCCCCAGCCACCAGGGGCAGCCTCCAGCAGGCCCCCACCCATGTCTCCCAGCACCCCCACCCCCCAGCCACCAGGGGCAGCCTCCAGCAGGCCCCCACCCATGTCCGACTCATGTCTCCCACCACCTCCACCAGGCCCCCACCCATGTCTCCCAGCACCCCCACCCCCCAGCCACCAGGGGCAGCCTCCACCAGGCCCCCACCCATGTCTCCCAGCACCCCCACCCCCCAGCCACCAGGGGCACCCTCCAGCAGGCCCCCACCCATGTCTCCCAGCACCCCCACCCCCCAGCCACCAGGGGCACCCTCCAGCAGGCCCCCACCCATGTCTCCCAGCACCCCCACCCCCCAGCCACCAGGGGCAGCCTCCAGCAGGCCCCCACCCATGTCTCCCAGCACCCCCACCCCCCAGCCACCAGGGGCACCCTCCACCAGGCCCCCACCCATGTCTCCGAGCACCCCCACCCCCCAGCAGTGCAGGGGCAGCCTCCACCAGGCCCCCACCCATGTCTCCCACCACCCCCACCCCCCAGCCACCAGGGGCAGCCTCCACCAGGCCCCCACCCATGTCCGACTCATGTCTCCCACCACCCCCACATGCCAGCAGTGCAGGGGCAGCCTCCAGCAGGCCCCCACCCATGTCTCCCAGCACCCCCACCCCCCAGCAGTGCAGGGGCAGCCTCCACCAGGCCCCCACCCATGTCTCCCACCACCCCCACCCACCAGCCACCAGGGGCAGCCTCCACCAGGCCCCCACCCATGTCCGACTCATGTCTCCCAGCACCCCCACCCCCCAGCCACCAGGGGCACCCTCCAGCAGGCCCCCACCCATGTCTCCCAGCACCCCCACCCCCCAGCCACCAGGGGCAGCCTCCAGCAGGCCCCCACCCATGTCTCCCAGCACCCCCACCCCCCAGCCACCAGGGGCACCCTCCACCAGGCCCCCACCCATGTCTCCGAGCACCCCCACCCCCCAGCAGTGCAGGGGCAGCCTCCACCAGGCCCCCACCCATGTCTACCACCACCCCCACCCCCCAGCCACCAGGGGCAGCCTCCACCAGGCCCCCACCCATGTCTCCCACCACCCCCACCCACCAGCCACCAGGGGCACACTCCACCAGGCCCCCACCCATGTCTCCCAGCACCCCCACCCCCCAGCCACCAGGGGCAGCCTCCACCAGGCCCCCACCCATGTCTCCCACCACCCCCACCCACCAGCCACCAGGGGCAGCCTCCACCAGGCCCCCACCCATGTCCGACTCATGTCTCCCACCACCCCCACACGCCAGCAGTGCAGGGGCAGCCTCCAGCAGGCCCCCACCCATGTCTCCCAGCACCCCCACCCCCCAGCAGTGCAGGGGCAGCCTCCACCAGGCCCCCACCCATGTCTCCCACCACCCCCACCCACCAGCCACCAGGAGCAGCCTCCACCAGGCCCCCACCCATGTCCGACTCATGTCTCCCACCACCCCCACCCACCAGCCACCAGGGGCACCCTCCACCAGGCCCCCACCCATGTCCAACTCATGTTCCCCACCACCCCCACCCCCCAGCACTGTGGGGCACCTGCCAGCAGGCCCCCACCCATGTCCAACTCATGTCTCCCACCCCCCAGCACTGTGGGGCACCTGCCAGCAGGCCCCCACCCATGTCCAACTCATGTCTCCCACCACCCCCACCCCCCAGCACTGTGGGGCACCTGCCAGCAGGCCCCCACCCATGTCCAACTCATGTCTCCCACCCCCCAGCACTGTGGGGCACCTGCCAGCAGGCCCCCACCCATGTCCAACTCATGTCTCCCACCCCCCAGCACTGTGGGGCACCTGCCAGCAGGCCCCCACCCATGTCCAACTCATTTTCCCCACCCAACATGTCATCACAGTCCAGATCCCTGGTCTCTATGGTCAGCCCCCAAATGCAAAACACCCACCCGAGTTTTGCATCCACCCACTCATATTTTGCAATTACATCACAGAACACCAATTGCAAGTTCCAAAACAAACACATGTCCCTCACATACAACCAATGGGTGTCAGTGATTCTCAAAACACATAACATCAAATGCATGAAAACAATGAGATACCACACATTGAAGTTCAACAAAAAAATAATGTATTAAAGGAAAGATGAATAGAAACAAAAATGAAGAAACAGAAATGTGAATGGAAAAAAATGAAAAGAAGCATGTCCGTTCAAAACTTAAAAAAATAAAGAATATAGAAATCCAAAGTAATGTAGTATAAAGTCAATGTCCACCAAACAAAATCCAATGTGAAATAAAAATAATAAGCCATTGATCCATGGAGAATGTTAAAAAAGAAAGTATGTACAAGTCCACAACTATGTACAATGCAAGAAGCCAGGGTCCATTATCCCAACAAAATAAAGGAAACCTAACTAACTACACTAACTAATAAAAAAAACTATATACAAAAATGTGGCCAATGTCCAAAAGGTCCAAATGAAATAAAAACAAAAATGAAACTTAACACTATCTACATAACTATGTACAAGGGCAGCGGGCTAGTTCCACGGCTCACTTCTGGATGTGCCGGGCCAGGGCATCATCGAACTCCTCCTCAATGTCCCGGAGGCGGTCCTCCTCCATGGCCCCGAGGGTCCGCAGGGCCGTCGACGTGTCCACCTCCAAAGCCCTGCGGATTGCCTCGAGGCACTCGACCCGCCTCAGGGCCCTCTGCATGGAGTTCTCCGCCCTGACCATAGAGAGCCGTGCCTCTTCCGCCCGCTGCCGCTCCGCATCTATGGCGTGGCCCAACCGCTGCCACACGGAAGACACTTTTAGTCCTGGGTCCTCCTGCCCTCCGGCCGATGCATGCCCCTCCGATGTCGAAGGCCCCGAGCCTTCATGGCTCCCACCATGGTGCTGCTGCTGCTGTGCCTCTGCCCCTGCACTGCCTCCTGCTGCCTGCACATCCTCCGCCGGCTGGGGTGCAGTCGTTGACGTGGCCACCCCTGCTGGACGTCCGACTCCCGACTGTGGCAGGGATGCCTCCTCCACCAGCCTGGCCGCACCGTCAGAGGCAGCTCCACAGGGCACCCAGGTGACTGATGGGTGGGAAGATGGCACAGAGTACGACTGGCGTGTAGGGGGTCCAGCTGAGGAGGGGGTCGTGGCAAGCCCCATCAGACGGAGGAATCCGGCCTGGGTGACCTGTCCCAGCAGGCTGACGTGGTCAACGAGCCATTCGAGATGACGTGCAGTCTCTTCATGAAAAGACTGCAGGTCACCTCGCATGGCCCGTTGACGCAACGCCACACCAGCCAGGACAGGCTCAACCCGGGCCTGGATAGCCACGTCCGCAGGCAGAGGAAGGCCAGTTGACGTCAGCTCATCCCCTGCCTGAAAACTGGTCTGGACATAGGCATCCCTGCTGGTGCAAGATGATGCAGGGACAGGATCAGGGACAGGATTGCACACAGGCACCTCCGCGGCGGCCTGTGCTGCCTCCTGTCCCTGGTCCTGCACTGCACCACTAGCACCAGTGGGTTCCCCACCCCCAGACCCCGTCTCCGGTGCTTGCACGGCCTCCTCCTCCACCAAACCCCCCACCAACCTGGATGACTCTGTGCCATCTTCCCCCGTTGGGCCCTGTGGGGTCCCAGCTGCCCCTTCTGCTGCCGAGGAGTCCAACTGCAACCTCCGCCTCTTGGACCTCCCCCCGGCAGCTGCGGCCTGGGACGCGGCACCGGACTCCTCACTCCCCGACGAGATGACAACATGGGAGGGGAGCCGGGCCTTGCGTCTCCGGCTGGCGGTGGGATCCCCGCCGCTGTGCTCCACAGCACCTTCTCCGCCCTCTTCATCAGTTGACGCTGCAGACAGGGAGAAACAAAACACACGCATCAGGGCACTGTACAATGGACACATACACACATGACAGTTGCACATGAGTGGCATTGGCAAACCTCAGACATGTCATCACGATCACCAACACACATGTCATTACAACTCGCACACACGAGCCATACCACAGCCATTTCGCAACTGCCAACACCATCCATACACATACAACAGCATGAGCAGGCAAAGGTGAGCCAGACATCACATGCAACACAGGAAGTGCACCACACATGTACACACACCACCACACTTGCATGCATGTGTACACATCTGCCAAGTGTCGCAGTGTTCAGACGGGCATCCATGTCACATCTGCCCATCAGGCTTCCACTTAAAGCTGTCACATGCATCCATGTTGCATCACTGTTGCACCCTTGTCAAATACACACACATGCACATGTACACAGCGCTGATACATGCAGCTGAAAACAACATACATGCGTGACATCACGGACATGTCTACTCACATACACATTCATACAAACTTGTGTGCCCACACAACTGCATATGGCATGCAAGCCCACACACACAGGCACCATCCATGTCTCACACATTACAGCCCTCGCATGTGTCAGCCCCACGGCCCTGTACACCCGCACCCATACTCGACCCCATACAAACAGATGTGCAACCTGCACACTACTGACCAATCACCACACGCACTGCTCACAATCAGGATGCATGTACACTCACCGCTCGACTCCAGACGGGTCTGCCTCTCAAGGACCTGGACGTGGAGCGCTGGGGATATGTGTTCCAGGACCCTCATCTGTTCTTCCGACAAGTGGCCCCGGCGCCCCTTGGCATCCACTGCCTTCAAGAGGCGCCGGGCCTTGTTCAGGGTCCTGGACCTGAAGTCCTCCCAGCGCTTCTTGACATGTTGGAAGTCGCGGACTGCCACCCCCTCCGCGTTGATGGCAGTCACGATGTCAGTCCAGATCCGAGTCCGTCCTTCCTTGTCGGCGCGGGAACTTCCGAAGAGGGCATCATACTGCCCCAGGACTTGCTCCACCAGGACACCAACTTCGGTGGCACTGAAGCTGGTGCCCCTCTGCCTCTCTGGCCGGGGGTTGTCAGTGGTCACAGATGGAGTTTGCCCCGACATGACAACCCCAGAGGCAGGAGTGGGTGGGCAACTGGGTCCTGGGGCTGGGCTGTGGAGCGATGGAATCCCAGTCGGGAGTCTTTGGTTCCAGCAGGGGTGGTCACACCAACAGCACCCCTGGCTGATGTGCAGGCAGCAAATGGCAGGGCACGTGGGCAGCAGGCAGTCAGGCAGCAGCAGATGGCAGGTGGGAGCGTGCTCGGGGCTCTGGGGGGCAGTAGTTCGGCCTTCTGGGCAGGAGCGTGGTCTTCCGTGTGCTTACGCGTGGCCAGCTTGATACGGAGTGATTTGGCACGTGAAAATTCTGCACGTCAGCGTGTAATTCGAGGAAAGGCCCTTAGCGCGTAAGCGCGTCTGCACGCATACGCATTTTCATTGGACCAAAGGCCCTCAGCGCGTGAGCGCGTCTGTGACGTGACGTGCGAGGGAGTATCCCTCATTGCACGTGATGACAGTACACACGTGGATTCCAACCAATCGCGTGTGAAAGTTCACGGGACCCCGGAACACACGTACCCAGGCCAATGGCGTGTGGAAGTACCAGCGCACCCCGAAACACACGTACCCAGGCCAATGGCGTGTGGAACTACCCGCGCACCCCGAAACACACGTACCCAGGCCAATCGCGTGTGGAACTACCCGCGCACCCCGAAACACACGTACCCAGGCCAATGGCGTGTGGAACTACCCGCGCACCCCGAAACACACGTACCCAGGCCAGGCCCCTCCGATCACACGCGATGACACCCGAATACGGGAAACCAACGAGTCCGCCCACACGGAGGCATCCCACGCCCGCGCACAGCATAAAAGTGCGCGCAAACAACAAACGCGTATATACAGCGACGATGAATGCCCCATTTGTTGCTGCACTGATTGTGGGACACCGCAGGAGGAGGAGAATAGCCAGGGCACGCATTTTTGCACCACGGACAAGCCTTTTTGGGATGCCTGACGACCAGGTCTACGGCAGGTATAGGTTTCCACCCCATATCATCCTAGACCTGGTCAGGGAGTGGGAAGATGACCTCACATCCCCCACCCTTTGCTCCCAAGCATTGAGCCCCTTGGAGAAGCTGCTCAATGTCTTGCATTTTTTGGCCACTGGGTCGTTTCAGCGGACCACTGCCATAGTGGGGGGGGTCTCACAGGCCACGCAGTCACGCTGCCTACACCAGGTACTGGCAATCATGACAGCGCGCCCCTCAGTCCGCAGGCACATATACATGCCCAGAACACCCGCAGAAAGGCAGGCCGTTGTCATGGATTTTTTCAGGGTGGCACACTTCCCCAAAGTGCTCGGTGCCATAGATTGCACCCATGTGGCCCTACGTCCACCTAGGGCCACTGAGCACATCTACCGAAACCGCAAGCACTGGCATTCCATCAATGTACAGGTGGTATGCGATGCAAAGGGAATCATCACCTCTGTCTATGCAAACTACCCTGGCTCCACCCATGACAGTTTCATATACAGAATGTCCGCCCTGAGCCGGGCCCTGGAAGCTGGGCAGCATGGCGACACATGGCTCCTAGGTGAGTACAAATGCCCTTGCACATGCATGCAAGTCACACACAGACAAATATACCAACCCTAATAATCTCAACAATTATCACCTCCCCAGGGGACAGTGCCTACCCTCTGAGCAACCACATGATGACGCCAATCCGGAACCCCACCACACCACCCCAGGTAAGATACAACGCTGCCCATATTGCAACCAGGGCCATAGTGGAGCGCACATTCGGAGTGCTCAAGTCACGTTTCCGCTCCCTTGACCGCTCTGGTCGGCAACTACTCTATGCACCACCAGTTGTGTGCAGGATTATTGTGGCAGCATGTGTCCTGCACAATGTTGCAACACGGCAGGGTGTCCCGGTGGACATGGTGGTGCCCCCACATCCCCAACCACAGGCACAGGCGCTGCCCATGGGAGGGGACAGGGCACGTGGCGAGGTAGCCCGGACCCAGCTTGTGGCCACATTTTTCACCTAAACTCCCACCCCTGCGGAGTGCACACAGGCCTGGCACATACCAGGTGACAATCGATGATGACAAAGTGACAGTCAACTGTCACAACCCTACCACCCTGAGATAGTTGCCATGGAAGTGCCACATCGTCTGCATCCCTAGCTACTTAAACACAAGCTATCCTGTGCAACCAAAATGCACACATATGACATGTGACATGACATGAGCCATACACAAGTATTCAAAGGCACAATGAGGCAGTGGGGGGGGAACAAGGGAACACAGAGAACGGTACTACTAGGCCAGGTGTCATTGAGATTGTGCAAGTGCAGGGGTAGGGGGAAGGGAAAAGTGCAAGGGGAAGGGTGGGGGGGAGTCCAGTACAGGGGAAGTAGGCCAAAAAAATAATACATAGGTCGCCTGGTGGCAACTGCAAAGGTAAGTGCAGACAAGTGCTGTGAAGGGAGGGCTGTAGGGATAGAGAGACAGTCCCGCAGTGCAGGGGTTGCCAGGGTGGCAGTGCAAGTGGACAGTGGCTGGCCCAGGGACCGAGGTTGGTGAGAGTGTCCCAGTTGCAGCTCCTGTGCAGTTCCAGTGAAGAATTCTGCAAGGGAGAGGCAGAGAGTAATCAGAAGCAAAGAGGAAGGTCTTGAGGTGCTTCCAGAACTGGAGATGGTTCCCCTCAAGTTCAAGTCAGGCAGGAAGTCTGTTCGAGGGGGAGGGCCCTGCTGCGGAGAGAAACCTACCCCCAGCTAGTTGCTCTGAGAAGCGGATGACCTGGACATGCAAGGTGTGCATCACACACACCTGCAAAACAGGCCATGGCCATCACTGTCATGTCAGTCAAACCCTCCCAAACATCAACATGACATGGCAAGCAATACCCATACACCGACCCAGTAACGATAAGGTACACATTGCCATGTCCTAAATGTACAGTGGCATCGGACAATGATGCCTGACCCGGAATCCGATGAAATGAAAGACCAACAAAAAGTCCCACCCAAAATACGTCGATTCCAAATGCATTACAACAGTCGTAGACGTAACATCACAATGAATGCCTGTCAATATGCACATTATGCATTGCAAAATCAACACTGCAGCTCATGTGTGCAGTGTCCTACTCCTGCATCACACTGCTCAGCGCACAGCACAGTGAACAGCCATTGCGTGTGATGCACACCCTGAGCATCACATCTAAGTGACAGACTACATCAAACATCAAATTAGGCATGTACTGGAACCATAACCGGTCACAGAACATGTGCTGCCGGGACACAGTGGGCACCAGAAGGCAAACAGTGTACACGTGGATATGCAAGGGGGGGGAGTACATGGAGTGCATCCGAGTGCAAGTGTGTGGTTCTGCAAGGACATGCACTCCACATATGCATGTGCACTCAAGTAACCATCAGTGTTCCCTACACATCACATGTGAACATCCACCATGTGTACACCCCAGCATGTCAAACCACTACTATCCCCTCGCACCTGAAAGGAAAACACAACACATGAACAGGCATTGATCAGCAGAACACAACATGTACATAGGACAACAACATTACAATGTCAGAGTTCCCATCACACTGCAGGGAAACGCAACTATCAACAACAACCCCCCCCCCCCCCCCTCGCAAATGACCATGCCCACTGAACAACTGCACCTGGGTCATGGAGCCTCCAACCCTCATTCCCACCTGGCCACAGGATCACCTTTACTCTTCGTGTCCATCTCCCACCATGTGTGTAAAGAGATGCCTGAACCCTCAGAATCCACACTCATTTCCAAAATCACACAATCCAAGGCATGAAAAGGAACCCAAACACCCTCCAGTAGATGACTTGACGTAGCAGTACGTCTCAAAGGCCAAGTACTACCACAATGATGCAACAACCAAGGTAGCACAGCAAAACAATGTCACGACAGGATGTGAGACATGTGTGGTACATGACATAGGATGATGCACCATGAATGGATGTGTACTGTCACGGGTCCCCTGTACAGGCGCCGGAGTCTCATGAAACAACCACCCACACCATGTCCCGGGGGCCTGCAAGGTCAAACTCACACAGGCCCCTGAGATCCTGGTGGGGAATGAGGTTCAGGGATATGCAGTCGGGACAGGTGTAGACACACTGGATGACTGGAATGCGTGGCAGGTGAGGGGAGTAGGAATGAAACATGAAACCAGGGAATGCACGAAAATGTACAACCTGCATGAACACATGCACAATCCAAACAAACTTGGACATCATTGTCATGGCCTTCTGAAGTCCAGGCTCAGGAGTGGTACGAACCAACCACCCCCTCTAGGGTTTTGGCGCCTGCAAGTTCGGGGCTTACACAGGCATCCGCAACCCCAGTGGGGAAAGAGGGTCAGGGAACATTGCTTGGATAGGCATGGGAAGCAGGAACACCGGGTAGAGGGTACAGGTTTCAAAATTGCATAGGATCATGGGTGATTAGGGTAAAAAACATACCAAATAGGACCACACATACATCCATGCATCAGTACACTCCCCAGCAAGCCTATGCAGGGCAGTTTGTAAGAAAATACAACAAGACACTTAGCTCTGGTTTTGAGTGCTGGCCTCCTGCCTGCGCACTCTCAGGTCCGGTTACAGGAGCACTGCAATGCTGCAAAGAGAGACACAGTCAGCAACCTGTACGTGCCAATTACACAAAAACACAACACAAAACATGCCCCATAACAACATACAACTCTACAAACAGACAATCTGTGCTCCATGCTTCGTACCCATATATAACATCACCCCTGTGATGGGTCATTCACAGTCAATGCAGTAAGTCAGCCGCTGGTGGGTGCGTGGCAAATGGAACACCAATGTGTCACAATTCACACAACATGCAATGTTCCCTGGGTAAGCAGACAGACCCATATGGCAAGCCATGACTACAGAGCAAGTTGCGTACCACCATGACCAAAACAAAGTTGCCAGTGCATTTATCATGAAGTACGTGGAATAGACATGCACTGCACCCGAGTATGTCCCTTGCTGTATGTCCCTGTGAGCTGCCCCTTTCCATGTCTTGGAAGGCTACATGGTTGATACAAGTGCCTCAATGAACCTTGGTGTACCGCAGGGTATGTGCCACTGCCCCCGCATGTGTCCCAGACAACCCTACTATCAACAGCCATCAGTCCACAAACACATCTGAGCTGCATTGTGTGCTTCAACACCAATATTTGTCTAAGCTCACCCTCAGTGCTGTGACTAAGCCTGCACGTGCAACTCGCCTGGTGCAAGCTTTGCTGTCTCGTGGCCCCCCTGTGATGCTCACCTTGCCTGGAGTTCCTTGGAACATGTCAGCAGTTCTAGGATGTGGGTCTGCAATCACTGTGGCTCTGCTTGTGCACACATGTGCATGTGGGCACCAACAAACGGGTCAGGAATTACGTCGTCCAATGGGCCATGTCTGCTGGCAAAGGTGCTCTGGTGCCTCATCCCCCTGCAGAAAGTGCATGAAACACATGATTAATGCATCAAAGTGATCTGTGTGTGTCTCATCAGGCATCTCATTACTTGACCATGTCAGAGAGTCACATCACAAATCACACCATCAGTCCGTCTTTCACCTCCAAAGTGTGGAACACTATCTACAGCATGATTTGCAACAAGCACGTGTACAGGAAAGATATGAAACATAATACACAATGCATAGCAATCAATGTCCACATTAATCATGACACGCCCCATCTAGCAAAAGCTGAACAGTGGACAATTACACCTAAATCATCCCCACTAGGGGTGTCAACACAAGTCAAAAAGCACCAGACATGCCACAGATATGACAGTCCAAAGCCCTTGTGTAAAATTCTGTTACACCGAACCATCCTTGCGAGCCCATGGATAAGGGAGGCAGGAGTGGCATATGTGAGTCAAGGAACCCAAGCAGCAAACACATACACAAGACAACCATGAAGGGCCCAGCTGGAACAGACAGTGGATGCCTTCAAAAACCACAAGGCACCGCACTGTCACATGTAAGCACAATAGACTACAAATTTTAAACTAACTCAACTATTAATTAATTACACTAACTATGGAAAACCTACATTACCTATTTAAACTAACTATCAAACAGAAACTTAACTAACTAAACTAAAAGAAAAATCAAAAATGGCCACATACGACCCGGGGGGGAGGGGAGGCACCCAGGAGGGGGGAGGTACAGGGTGCTGCTCAACATCCACATGCGATGATGCTGAGCCAAAAAAAAATACCTCCATGGGCTCAACGCCTTCACAGCACGACCTATGTGGGAGATAGATGGTCGTCCGAGTCTGGCTCATCCTGGTAAGGAGGACGTGGCACAGTAGCCTGGCCACGCCTAGCCGCAGCTTGCCCCTCGTCGGCAGCAAGTCTGCCGGACAGGTGAGCCTGGTTCTGTGTGGCGATGTTACATAGGTCTGCATGCAGGACCTCACGTGATACACGTGCTTCCTCTTGCAAGGTAGCACGTGTAACACGGAGTTCCTCCTGCAAGGCCTGGCTGGACAACCGCTGCACCTCCCGGCAAGCCTGTAGCTCAGCCGAGATGGTGCGCTCAAGCTGTGCAAACCTCTCCTCTGCCCGCTGCCTCTGGGACATCATAAGGACACCCAGAGTGCATCTGAGGGAGGCATACTCCTCCCTCAGGGCATCCATGTGCGCCTCTGCGTGAGCAGCAATTGCTTGACGCAGAGACGACATTTCAGCCTGGCGTGCCCTGTCTGAGGCCGCCATGCCCAGCCTGAGTGAGCGGGCCGTGGACCGTGCCGCCTGCTGCTGGAGAAGCACCTGCCTAGCAGGGGGGAGCACAGATCGGGCCACACGCTCCATGCTGTCAGCGATGTTCTCCATTGCTGCCCCCTGCCGTTCTGAATTGGCAGTCATGTCTTGCTCCCACTCAGTATACAGCGGTTGCGCGCGGCGACCGCGTTGCCGGGCTTGACCCCTGCGGGACCCAAGGACCGGGGGTCCTCGCTGTGTTGGCACCGCCTGCGGCTGCACGACTACATGCCCCCGTCGACGTGATGTCCCAGGCACATCAGTGACTGGTGTGGAGGGTGACCCTGCGTCCCGATCCACCACGGGCGGAGGAACCAAGACTGTCTGATCCCTCAGTGCAGGGGTCGCAGACAGAGGAGTGTCCACATCAGAATCACTCACCCCTGACACATGGACTTGATGCTCATCCAACTCAACATGGACGTCAGAGTCGTCATCAAGGCTGGACTCATAGGCAGCCAGAGACAGGATGGACTGCAGCACTTGGGGGTTTTCGTGGCCTACCACCCCACGACCCCCACTAGTGCCGGGTTGATGTGGTCTTACCAACCCTGTGTCTGGCATGACAACACCATCCTCTGCATCCATTGCGTCATCACCTGAAAAATAGAGAGGAAAAGGTCAGTACACATGTCAGAAGCACACAACACACACACACACACACCGACAGCAAAGGCATCCGGCAGACATGTGACACACAACATATGACCTTGCATGCATGCTGGGTCTACTTAGAATAGCTTCTGTGATCAGACCTGTTGAAAGGTGGCAGTTTACATGGAAGTGGGTCTATGCAGTGCAGAAAATGTGTACGCCACTCACTACCTACATGTACAAGCACTCCATGGTGTGTGCCAGGAAATGTGAAGGCAGTGCAATGTCAAAATCAGACATCACGTGCATTGTGTATTCAATGTGTACCATGTCTAGAAGGCAAGCACCCCTCCACCCCAGTACCAAAGCAGGGATGCCTAGCATGGTATCAAAAGGCTGACCATACACCTGTGTATTGACAAGCAGTGTTGACTGGCATCAACAGCTTAATGTGATTGAAATTACAACACTGCAAATGATGCTGGGACAGTGGGCAGGACACATGATGGAAGATCCGGAGGCCGGCCACGTGTGAAGAAGACACGACAAGAGTTGGACAGAGTCATTGGCCATTGAACAGGCTGAGGCCTGTGAGCCACACAGATTGTCAGAGCCTAAACATGTGTGCAACGCAGGACTGAGCCACAGTTGACATGGGGAGGCCGATAATATGGCAGGCAATGTATGTAACCAAGGACTCATATTACAGTGATCATCCAGTCAAGGACACATAGTCGGTCAAGTGGCACAGCGAGTAGAGCGCTCGCTTTGACATCAGTGCAGAGTCTGCGAACGCAGGTTCGAATCCCGGCAGCGCCAAACTCAGCGTTTCATCCTTCCGAGGTCGATAAATGAGCACCACACACCGTGGGTAATAATAAGCAGCGCTCAGATACCTGAGGGTTCGTAGCGCTATATAAATGCCAAATTATTATTATTATTATTATTATTATTATTATTATTATTATAGGGGCATGCGTGCAATGCACATGGAGCATGAATGGGCACTCATGTCCCTGCGGGACATCTGACCCATGCACAGTACAAGTGGGATGCCCTGCATCGAGTACTAAGGCTGTACCACACGGCATATGTCTGGCACTTTCTAAGCTGGAAGTTAGCATCTACACAGGACACATGAACATGAAACTACACATTGGCAAGAATGTAGCAGACCAGTGCAAAGGTGGAACTGGGGTGCAGAGTGGCGGAGGAGGGGCAAGGGAGCATGGCCACATGGAGTCCCGCATGCAGGCAGAGGAGACATGCATGACGGTGGCATTGCATTACTTACACATCAGAACCATGTACACGTCACATGTAGCAGCAATCATGCACAACACATCCCACAAGTGAAACACACACGTCCTCAACAACTACGCATCAACACTCACTGGACTGGGCATCAAAGTCCAGCATCTCTCCCACACCTTCGACCAATTCTGGTGGTATGAACTCCGCAACGAGAGCCTCATGCGGAGTGAGTTCTTCCTCCTCTGGTGCAGGCCCACCGCCAATCACCAGAGTCAAGTTGTAATTTGAGGCACGCTTGGCCTTAGTGCTGCGCTTGATGTCATTCCAGCGCTTTTTGCACTCCTGCGCCGTGCGCACCTCATGGCCGAATGAACTGACATGTTCCGCCACATGCTTCCAGTGGGTGTCACGTTGGGCAGCCGTAGTCTGACTATTGGCACCCACTAGCATGTCACGGCTGTGTCCCCGCACGGAGTCCACGAGGAAGTCCAGTTCCTGCTTACAGAAAGGCTTCTTCCTCGACGTGCAGGAGGTCGTGGCTGTGTGTGGGGTCCCAGCCTGTGCTGCAGATGCAACCTTCCTCCTCTTGGACTGTGGCGCAGACCCTGGCTGGCTAATGCCGCCCTGACCAGTATGGCCAGTGGGTTGGGTGGATTGAGCCGAGGGAGTGGCAGGTGGAGGGATGACCAAAGGCCTGACTTGTGTCAGTGGCAGCTGGGTGCCCACTAATGGACCCTGCGCAGCAACATCAGCTGTGGCAGGGTCATTGACCGCAACGGTCCTGGTTGGCAGACTCACAACCGGGGTGCTGTTGGGTGCATCTGCCCCTGCACTTGCCAACACCCGGCTGTTCGGGGCAGCAGATGACATGACTGCCCCAGGGACACGTGTCTTGGTCTGAGCAGCCCGGCCTGCCCCAATGGTTTCCCCCCTGGCCTGTTGGAGATCTACCAAGGGCTCTTCAAGTGCCAACGCAGCCTGCGCTGGCAGACCCTGATCCTGGGTGGCGGTGTCCACAGCTGCACCTGCAGCTACCGCTACCCTTGGGCCCGTGGCAGTCGATGAAACTGACTGCCGGGTCATACGGGTGCCAGTGCCAGATGCAGGAGCTGCATCCCCCTGAACCACAGGGGGTGGTGGCATGGCTGCACCAACACATGGCACAACATTGTGCTCAAGTGGCGCACCCCTGCCTCTTCCCCCTCTGTGGCTGCCCTGGACACCCTGGAGTCCCCCTACTCCCTGGTCACCACGGCCACGTCCCCGACCACGCCCGCCACGAGGAGGATGCCCAGCTGAGGCGCCCCTCACCTTTGGTAGCCTCCCTACCATGGCACAGATGTAATAGTGCTGGCACAGATGGAGTGGTGCCAATGGGAGGTGTACAGCACAATTGACCTGGGCAATTGGGGTGAAGGGGGTGGGAAGCAAGATGTTAACAGCCCCCCTGCACCTGCAAGGCTGTATGTGACCCCGGTGATGTGTTGACGGGTCACGCAACGCTCAGGCACCCCAAAACTGCAGTAAAACCGTGCACGCAACCCTGCAGCCTACGTGCGTGGATTAAACCTCCCGCAGTACGCGGTGGCACCCAGTAACACGTATAACGCGTACGCGTGGGACACGCAGGCTACGATGACATCGAAAATGGGTGCGATACACAGGGGCACCCGCAGTGGGAAAAGGAGCGTTTGCGACTCACCGTCTGACTAGCGCAATGCAGAAAAACACGCGTAGCCAATACCCCCGCCAAAAGAAGAGATACGTCCTTGAGAGCTGTGAAGTAGATGGCGCGCGAAACAACTGGAAGCAGCAACACACGTCGGTCTCCACGAAAGGCACGTACAGCGAACTGCTGGGCCCGCTCACCTTTAACCCGTGCTGAGGGAAACGCACGCGCGTGTCACGTCACATGCGGACGTGCACTTTTTCACGTTTGATTACGCGCATTACACGCGGACGTGCAGTTTTTCACGCGCGCACGCTTATGCATGGGCCCTTTCCTCCTATTACCCGCGGACGTGCAGTTTTTCACGCGCGCTTACGCGCATTACACGCAGCGTGCAGATTTTTCACGTGCCTAATCACTCCGTATGAAGCTGGCCACGCGAAAACACACGGAAGACCACGCTCCTGCCCAGAAGGCCAATTCACTGGCCCCCAGTGCCCCAAGCAGCCTCCCACATGCCATCTGCTGCTGCCTGCCTGCCTGCCTGCCTGCCTGCCTGCCTGCTGCCACCGTGCCCTGCCATTTGGTGCCTGCACATCAGCCATCTGCAGGGGTCCAGTTGCTGTGTCCACCCCTGCTGGTACAGAAGAGTCCCGACTCAAATGACATCGCTCCACAGCCCAGCCCCAGGACCCAGTTGGTCACCCACTCCTGCCCCTGGGGTTGCCATGTCGAGCACATCCACATCTGACACCAGTGGCAACCCCCGGCCAGAGGGGCAGAGGGGCACCAGCTTCACTGCCACCGAAGTTGGTGTCCTGGTGGAGCATGTCCTGGGGCAGTATGATGCCCTCTTCGGATCGTCCCGCGCCAACAGGGAAGGACGGGAGAGGACGCGGAGGGGGTGGCAACCCGCACCATCCAGAAGGTCAAGAAGCGCTGGGAGGACTTGAGGTCCAGGACCCTCATGAAGGCCCGGCGCCTTGTGGAGGGGGGCCGGGGCCGCATGAGTTCCATCCAGTTGAGGGTCCTGGAACGCGCACACCCAGCGCTCCACAGCCAGGTCCTTGAGAGGGAGACCCGTCTGGAGTTGAGCGGTAAGTGGCCAAGCATTGCTGTGTGAGACAGGGCATGTTGCAGTGTGCTGGTTGTCTGATACTTGCCTGCATGTGTGACATAGGCCATGTACGCATGTATGTGTGCAGGGACATCATGGTAATGCATGTGCGACCTGTAATGTGTGAACCGCATGGTTGTTGCATGTGTTTGAATGTGACATGGGGAGCCCTGTGCAGATTGCACACATGACAGCATGGAAGTCTCTGTTCCTGGACATGGGTGGGGGCCTGGTGGAGGGTGCCCCTGGTGGCTGGGGGGTGGGGGTGCTGGGAGACATGGGTGGGGGCCTGGTGGAGGCTGCCCCTGGTGGCTGGGGGGGTGGGGGTGCTGGGAGACATGAGTCGGACATGGGTGGGGGCCTGGTGGAGGCTGCCCCTGGTGGCTGGGGGGTGGGGGTGGTGGGAGACATGGGTGGGGGCCTGGTGGAGGGTGCCCCTGGTGGCTGGGGGGTGGGGGTGCTGGGAGACATGGGTGGGGGCCTGGTTGAGGCTGCCCCTGGTGGCTGGTGGGTGGGGGTGGTGGGAGACATGGGTGGGGGCCTGGTGGAGGCTGCCCCTGGTGGCTGGGGGGTGGGGGTGCTGGGAGACATGGGTGGGGGCCTGGTGGAGGGTGCCCCTGGTGGCTGGGGGGTGGGGGTGCTGGGAGACATGGGTGGGGGCCTGGTGGAGGCTGCCCCTGGTGGCTGGTGGGTGGGGGTGCTGGGAGACATGGGTGGGGGCCTGGTGGAGGGTGCCCCTGGTGGCTGGTGGGTGGGGGTGCTGGGAGACATGGGTGGGGGCCTGGTGGAGGGTGCCCCTGGTGGCTGGGGGGTGGGGGTGCTGGGAGACATGGGTGGGGGCCTGGTGGAGGGTGCCCCTGGTGGCTGGGGGGTGGGGGTGCTGGGAGACATGGGTGGGGGCCTGGTGGAGGGTGCCCCTGGTGGCTGGTGGGTGGGGGTGCTGGGAGACATGGGTGGGGGCCTGGTTGAGGCTGCCCCTGGTGGCTGGTGGGTGGGGGTGCTGGGAGACATGGGTGGGGGCCTGGTGGAGGCTGCCCCTGGTGGCTGGTGGGTGGGGGTGCTGGGAGACATGGGTGGGGGCCTGGTGGAGGCTGCCCCTGGTGGCTGGGGGGGTGGGGGTGCTGGGAGACATGAGTCGAACATGGGTGGGGGCCTGGTGGAGGCTGCCCCTGGTGGCTGGGGGGTGGGGGTGCTGGGAGACATGGGTGGGGGCCTGGTGGAGGCTGCCCCTGCACTGCTGGGGGGTGGGGGTGCTGGGAGACATGGGTGGGGGCCTGGTGGAGGCTGCCCCTGGTGGCTGGTGGGTGGGGGTGCTGGGAGACATGGGTGGGGGCCTGGTGGAGGGTGCCCCTGGTGGCTGGTGGGTGGGGGTGCTGGGAGACATGGGTGGGGGCCTGGTGGAGGGTGCCCCTGGTGGCTGGGGGGTGGGGGTGCTGGGAGACATGGGTGGGGGCCTGGTGGAGGCTGCCCCTGGTGGCTGGGGGGTGGGGGTGCTGGGAGACATGGGTGGGGGCCTGGTGGAGGCTGCCCCTGGTGGCTGGGGGGGTGGGGGTGCTGGGAGACATGGGTGGGGGCCTGGTGGAGGGTGCCCCTGGTGGCTGGGGGGTGGGGGTGGTGGGAGACATGGGTGGGGGCCTGGTTGAGGCTGCCCCTGGTGGCTGGTGGGTGGGGGTGGTGGGAGACATGGGTGGGGGCCTGGTGGAGGCTGCCCCTGGTGGCTGGGGGGTGGGGGTGCTGGGAGACATGGGTGGGGGCCTGGTGGAGGGTGCCCCTGGTGGCTGGGGGGTGGGGGTGCTGGGAGACATGGGTGGGGGCCTGGTGGAGGCTGCCCCTGGTGGCTGGGGGGGTGGGGGTGCTGGGAGACATGAGTCGGACATGGGTGGGGGCCTGGTGGAGGCTGCCCCTGGTGGCTGGTGGGTGGGGGTGGTGGGAGACATGGGTGGGGGCCTGGTGGAGGCTGCCCCTGCACTGCTGGGGGGTGGGGGTGCTGGAAGACATGGGTGGGGGCCTGGTTGAGGCTGTCCCTGGTGGCTGGGGGGTGGGGGTGGTGGGAGACATGGGTGGGGGCCTGGTGGAGGGTGCCCCTGGTGGCTGGGGGGTGGGGGTGCTGGGAGACATGGGTGGGGGCCTGGTGGAGGCTGCCCCTGGTGGCTGGGGGGGTGGGGGTGCTGGGAGACATGGGTGGGGGCCTGGTGGAGGCTGCCCCTGCACTGCTGGGGGGTGGGGGTGCTGGGAGACATGGGTGGGGGCCTGGTTGAGGCTGCCCCTGGTGGCTGGGGGGTGGGGGTGGTGGGAGACATGGGTGGGGGCCTGGTGGAGGGTGCCCCTGGTGGCTGGGGGGTGGGGGTGCTGGGAGACATGGGTGGGGGCCTGGTGGAGGCTGCCCCTGGTGGCTGGGGGGGTGGGGGTGCTGGGAGACATGGGTGGGGGCCTGGTGGAGGCTGCCCCTGCACTGCTGGGGGGTGGGGGTGCTGGGAGACATGGGTGGGGGCCTGGTTGAGGCTGCCCCTGGTGTCTGGGGGGTGGGGGTGGTGGGAGACATGGGTGGGGGCCTGGTGGAGGGTGCCCCTGGTGGCTGGGGGGTGGGGGTGCTGGGAGACATGGGTGGGGGCCTGGTGGAGGCTGCCCCTGGTGGCTGGGGGGGGTGGGGGTGCTGGGAGACATGGGTGGGGGCCTGGTAGAGGCTGCCCCTGGTGGCTGGGGGGGTGGGGTTGCTGGGAGACATGAGTCGGACATGGGTGGGGGCCTGGTGGAGGCTGCCCCTGGTGGCTGGGGGGTGGGGGTGCTGGGAGACATGGGTGGGGGCCTGGTGGAGGCTGCCCCTGGTGGCTGGTGGGTGGGGGTGCTGGGAGACATGGGTGGGGGCCTGGTGGAGGCTGCCCCTGGTGGCTGGGGGGGTGGGGGTGCTGGGAGACATGAGTCGGACATGGGTGGGGGCCTGGTGGAGGCTGCCCCTGGTGGCTGGGGGGTGGGGGTGCTGGGAGACATGGGTGGGGGCCTGGTGGAGGCTGCCCCTGCACTGCTGGGGGGTGGGGGTGCTGGGAGACATGGGTGGGGGCCTGGTTGAGGCTGCCCCTGGTGGCTGGTGGGTGGGGGTGCTGGGAGACATGGGTGGGGGCCTGGTGGAGGGTGCCCCTGGTGGCTGGTGGGTGGGGGTGCTGGGAGACATGGGTGGGGGCCTGGTGGAGGGTGCCCCTGGTGGCTGGGGGGTGGGGGTGCTGGGAGACATGGGTGGGGGCCTGGTGGAGGCTGCCCCTGGTGGCTGGGGGGTGGGGGTGCTGGGAGACATGGGTGGGGGCCTGGTGGAGGCTGCCCCTGGTGGCTGGGGGGGTGGGGGTGCTGGGAGACATGGGTGGGGGCCTGGTGGAGGGTGCCCCTGGTGGCTGGGGGGTGGGGGTGGTGGGAGACATGGGTGGGGGCCTGGTTGAGGCTGCCCCTGGTGGCTGGTGGGTGGGGGTGGTGGGAGACATGGGTGGGGGCCTGGTGGAGGCTGCCCCTGGTGGCTGGGGGGTGGGGGTGCTGGGAGACATGGGTGGGGGCCTGGTGGAGGGTGCCCCTGGTGGCTGGGGGGTGGGGGTGCTGGGAGACATGGGTGGGGGCCTGGTGGAGGGTGCCCCTGGTGGCTGGGGGGGTGGGGGTGCTGGGAGACATGAGTCGGACATGGGTGGGGGCCTGGTGGAGGCTGCCCCTGGTGGCTGGGGGGTGGGGGTGCTGGGAGACATGGGTGGGGGCCTGGTGGAGGGTGCCCCTGGTGGCTGGGGGGTGGGGGTGCTGGGAGACATGGGTGGGGGCCTGGTGGAGGCTGCCCCTGGTGGCTGGTGGGTGGGGGTGCTGGGAGACATGGGTGGGGGCCTGGTGGAGGCTGCCCCTGGTGGCTGGGGGGGTGGGGGTGCTGGGAGACATGAGTCGGACATGGGTGGGGGCCTGGTGGAGGCTGCCCCTGGTGGCTGGGGGGTGGGGGTGCTGGGAGACATGGGTGGGGGCCTGGTGGAGGCTGCCCCTGCACTGCTGGGGGGTGGGGGTGCTGGGAGACATGGGTGGGGGCCTTGTTGAGGCTGCCCCTGGTGGCTGGTGGGTGGGGGTGCTGGGAGACATGGGTGGGGGCCTGGTGGAGGCTGCCCCTGGTGGCTGGGGGGTGGGGGTGCTGGGAGACATGGGTGGGGGCCTGGTGGAGGCTGCCCCTGGTGGCTGGGGGGTGGGGGTGCTGGGAGACATGGGTGGGGGCCTGGTGGAGGGTGCCCCTGGTGGCTGGGGGGTGGGGGTGCTGGGAGACATGGGTGGGGGCCTGGTGGAGGCTGCCCCTGGTGGCTGGTGGGTGGGGGTGGTGGGAGACATGGGTGGGGGCCTGGTGGAGGGTGCCCCTGGTGGCTGGTGGGTGGGGGTGGTGGGAGACATGGGTGGGGGCCTGGTGGAGGGTGCCCCTGGTGGCTGGGGGGTGGGGGTGCTGGGAGACATGGGTGGGGGCCTGGTGGAGGGTGCCCCACAGTGCTGGGGGGTGGGGGTGGTGGGGAACAGGAGTTGGACATGGGTGGGGGCCTGCTGGCAGGTGCCCCACAGTTCTGGGGGGTGGGGGTGCAAGGGGACATGTGGCTTGGCTGGGGGGCATGGCCATGGTGGATGGGCTGCCTGTGGGACATGACATGGGGTGCAGGGTAGTCCCCTGTGGTGTGGGATGCCTGCAGAGGCCGTGGAGGGGGTAGAGGGGAGACCTGGGAGGACCCACACTGCCAATTCACGTCTTGAACTTCCCGCACACCCACCACCCGCGCACCCCTGAAATCCACGTACCCAGGCCAATCGCGTGTAGACTTTCTCGCGCACCCCTGAAATCCACGTACCCAGGCCAATCGCGTGTAGACTTTCTCGCGCACCCCTGAAATCCACGTACCCAGGCCAATCGCGTGTAGACTTTCTCGCGCACCCCTGAAATCCACGTACCCAGGTCAATCGCGTGTAGACTTTCTCGCGCACCCCTGAAATCCACGTACCCAGGCCAATCGCGTGTAGACTTTCTCGCGCACCCCTGAAATCCACGTACCCAGGCCAATCGCGTGTAGTCTTTCTCGCGCACCCCTGAAATCCACGTACCCAGGCCAATCGTGTGTAGACTTTCTCGCGCACCCCTGAAATCCACGTACCCAGGCCAATCGCGTGTAGTTTTTCTCGCGCACCCCTGAAATCCACGTACCCAGGCCAATCGCGTGTAGACTTTCTCGCGTACCCCTGAAATCCACGTACCCAGGCCAATCGTGTGTAGACTTTCTCGCGCACCCCTGAAATCCACGTACCCAGGCCAATCGCGTGTAGTCTTTCTCGCGCACCCCTGAAATCCACGTACCCAGGCCAATCGCGTGTAGACTTTCTCGCGCACCCCTGAAATACACGTACCCAGCCCAGTCGCGTATGGAAACACCCGCACACCCCTGGAATACACGCTCCCAGCTCTGCGTTTGCTGCTGCCCTTTGCGCTGGGTTGGGGATTTTGATGGCTTTTCCCTGCGCGAGAGGCGTTCTTGGAGGCGTAACTGGCGCTGCTGCAGGGTCGCTGCGCAACTGTGCGCCACGGCTGGTTTTGGTGGCTGGAATCCATGAATACGCTGTGCGCGGAAATGGATTTTAGCGCACGCGGCTGGCGCAGGGATTCGCACGCGCACACTGTGCGCCAGCCGCGTGCGCCACTTGTGCGCTGAATTCTATGAATCGGCCCCCAAATGTTTTATATTGTAAAGTATTTATCATTAGTTTCACTATCTTGTGACATTTCCTCAAATGGGAAATGCTCCTCTAGCCATTCAAGAGTACTAGACATGTCTGTGAGAAAAAAAAAAGATAATACATTTTTTTTAATCTAATACAGAAAGTTTATAAATATATGAGTAAAATGAAGCACACTTACTATTTCAGGTGAGATATGTTCAAAGTACTCTGTAGGTCTGGTCTTGTTCTTAGTTCTGTAGTGTCTGTGAGGTAATTATGTTGGAAGCCAATTTATCTTCTTCTTGTATATTCCATTTTAGAATATATTGTATTTAAATGAATGGTTAGTGTGTTACATTTATGGCTTACATTTCTTATGTATTACTACATATAATGTGTATGTGTCCTGCTTTTTGAATTTGTTAAATGTTCCTATGTTATCATATAACAATCAAACATACCCTCCCACAGTTTTTAGGTAGTGGTACTGTTCTCCGAACATGTCCACGGACATTAAAAGAGTTCGCGGACATCAAATTCAGGAGAAGAGGTTTAGTATGTTCCATATTACATGTACATAAAGTCAAAGTTATTATTGTTAAGTTGCGCTACTAAAAACCTATGAAATTCAGTGAAAAAACGTTTTTAAAGGGACGTTATGGTTCCAAGTAAAACCGAAAAACCCTTGAAATTCGCCAGTTATGGCAAGCTAAGCAACCATAACTCGCACCCCCACCGTGCACTGCTAAGACTAACACCCAGCACATCAAAGATGACATCACAAATATTTCGGTAGTGTAGTTTTGAGAGGCGAGGATTCAGGGGGATATTGGGAAGAGCAAGGATTTTAGGGCCTTTTAGTGTTGCGAATGTGTAGGGGTAGGGAGTTCCAGATGATTGGCTCTTGAACGGAGAAGGAAGATCCACCCAGCCTGGAGGAGTTGTGAGGTGGGACTACTAGGCGAAATGCTGTGTGAGATTTGAGATTCCTTGAGGGCTGGTAGGGAATGGTATTCCGGCCCGGTATATGGCACAGTGATGGCACAGTGGGTGATGCACATTCCTTTAAAGATGCGTTGACCAATCGGGAGTCAATGGAGGACTTTTAGTGTAGGGCTGATGTGTTCTCTGGCGGGTAGGTTAACAAGCAGGTATGCTGCCGTGTTTTGGATTCTTTGGAGTTACCTCAGTTGAGAGGCCGGGGCGCCTAGGTAGAGGCATTTTGCGTGATCTAGGTTGGACAGGATGATGGAGTTGATTGCCAAAAAACGGTGGGGATTTGTGCGGTAAGGGAAATTAGTCAATGAAAAGTATTGATAGTATGTTTGATACATGTTATGTTTTTGTAAATTAACAAAGAAGTAATCGATCATGAAAATGAAGTGATAGGCAAACATTGTATGCATATTTGTCACACTTGAAAGCACTTAAATAGCATACACGCTTCTTTTCATCATCATGGATAGACGTATTAGAATAGGAAGGGACACACTCAATTGCATTGCGCCAGAATAAACACAATAAAGAAAGAAGAGACTGTGGTCCCGCAACAGCAGGACTACAAAAGGAAGAGTACAGAGAAGATTTTAAGCAAAACAAAGAGTGCTAAAAGCAGGCCTGCAAACAAATTTACATAAAAAAGATAACGCATAGTGCACCATTGCTTCTACTTTAAAAAAGATGGGATTGCGCTTTACCTGGCCATGGATACAAACAGGTGACACCAGCACCATCACGTCAAGGAAATACAGAAGCAACAAGGCCATCACCCTCTATGCAGAAGGAAGAAAGGCCTATTTTAGGGAAGTACAGTTCTCTTTGTTATCTTACATGACTTTTGCCTCCATTTGGTTTCTGCAGGAACAACAATTTATCCATGGATGCACCAAGAAGAAAGAAAGAGAGTGGCTGAAGAAGAAGACTGTTCCTTTTATGCCATTGTTGGTTTTGTCTTGTTCTATGTTTGATTTTTTTATTATTTTGATTACCAAAAAGGGGACAATTTAACCCCACTAGTGTTAAAAATGACACAACCATTTACAATAAGTTCTATCAAGAATAGAGGAGAAATATTTCCTTTTTTAAGTGAGCCTATGAAAGGGGTGGGGCAAGTGAGGGTAAAACAATATATGGGTGTGCTTTTTTGGCCCACATTACAGGCACACCCAGGTACAAGCATAGATAAACACAGGTGACACTAATGTATGCACAAGCGGGAGGTGAAGCAGTCATTTAATTAAATTAAAGAAGAGAGCATTTAGTAGTAAGTATTTTAGGAGGTAGAAGTACTTTAAAGAAATAGAAGCATTGAAGTAGTCATTTTTAGGTTTTAGGAGGAAGTGCTGATAATAAAATGCACTTATTTTTCAAGAAACTCATCAGGTTTTTTTAACTTTCAGATGGTCAGAGAACACCTGCACTTCAAGTGACCTCTGCCCACGAGCCTACAAGCAGGGAGAAAGGCCCTCATTGTCATGAAAAAGGGTTTAGGGGACCCAGCCAGATGCCCATTGTTGCTGAATTGAAGAAAATAATAATATGAAACAATCCTCTTTATGGACTCCCCCATGGGTATTACCCCAGTTATGACAATGTCCCCTCGACTGACTATTTTACTCAAGAAGACAATGCGTCCTAAATCATGGTCCTTGGATGAACTAAGGGGCCCCTAAACTTGCTGTAAAGCAGCCAAAAAAGCAATAGTAGACTGATGAAAGATCTGTGAACTCGATATAAAGAAGAAAAGAGAACCCGATGGAAGATGCTCTAATGGTAGTTAAGCGAGACGACACCCAGGAAATGAACTCCAAGCAGCTGGCAAATTGGACAGGGACAAAGGAAATGTTGGGGGTTGGAGAAAAAAAAAAGAATGTGGGTGGACACATATAAGCTTAATGACCTACTACCTACAGGAAAAAAAGAGGGACAAAGGAGAGAAGAAAATCAAAATTAATGAATGAGCAGCTAGTGGGTCCAATCAGAAGAAAATATATAAATGTTGTTTAACGATGTCTCCCGGTTCTCGAAGTAGCGGGGTCACTCACTGTGTATGTAAATTCATGTTTAATTGGATAAGAGGGTTGGGAACAAGATGGAAGGAAACAATGTTACATAAATATACACAAATAATAGAAAAGGCCAAAAATGCTGCAACTTTGACAACAAAGTATACATGTACAATAGATTAGAAGAATATAACATGATTGGAGACACTATTGGCCCATTAGGAGTGTCTTCCACAATAACCTCCATATTTGAGATAGAGCTCTGCGTTGATTGAGATGGGGATGCATAGGTACATTGACTGCTATGAAGGATAAATAACAATTAGGTGGTCGAATATATCGACCAGAAGGGGGAATGGAGAGGAATGGATCCTCCCCCTCTCTGGTGATAGACAGGTGAAAATGTCATCCCGGCATGTGTCCTGCCCTCCTGTCCAACATTGTAAAAGTCAGAGGCATTGTCCATTGAGGCAGCCAGTTTGCCCTTATTATAGGCAGGCACATTAGAAAATAAGTGACAATGCACACATTTATTTAGGACAAACATAAAACATAAAGACATGCGTACATTGTTCACAACATAATTAACACAGAATATAGCTTTGTGATATAAAATATAGGTGAGAAAAAGTCAGACGTTACATTACTGATGTCTGCAGGTCTCAAATCCTCATATAATATTTATTGAGCAAATAGAAAATGTGGTGCCAGGTTCAATAAGCGAGTGCATTGGGCAGAAGCCAGTATGTAGTGGTTCAGCAGTTTAATGGTAGGGGTACACAGTTTCTAACGGTGGAGTTCAAATGTTTTTTGTAAATAAAATTTGACAGTTGCCTGAATAGATAAGCAAGGTGAGATGACCTTGGACAGAATTTGCAAGAAGTCTCGAAACGTGTGTCATTTCAAAAACCTGCTTTTTTCAGTTTTGAGGTTGTGAAATATATCTCGTGGTTAAGTGAAATTTGTAAAACACTTAGTCCTGATGATTAGCTTAAATTGGGTCATTGTGATAGGAAATGATCATGTGTTTTAGGAAGTGTTTCTATCCAATAAAAAGTCTCAGTATACTTTGTTTGAAGAAATATGATCAATTTCATTATAAGGTTCATATTAGAACAGAACTGATGAAATATTTTAAAATCTATAAAACTATGATGGATGCAGAAATACAGTGAGATATTCTTTTGTCAGCCTGTAAGATGGGCGATTAATATAACATACTCCTGCCTAGTCGTTATCTATGTCTGTCTTTTGCACATCGTGTGTTCCCTCCCATGGATGCTGGCAGCAGGAGATTATCCTAAGAAATTGATTCTTTAACAGTGGATCTCCAATCTCAAGTGTGTGATTTTGAGAAGGCCCAAATGCAGGCACGCTCGATGAAAGCTCTCCGGTAAATATGTTTGTCACTGATGGCATCTGACTGGGCCAAGTCTCTGGTAAGTATGGAGCACTATTATTATTTTCAAGGCAACAAAGCTAATTGGTTGCTGGCCTATTAGCTCAGGAAACTGAAAATTCATAATTATGTCACTGACATCAGGAACAAAGTTGGTGAACACCGGTTTACTGACCCCTCAAGACTTGAGGTATTTCTGGACTTCTATGATGATCTGTTGTCTGCAAGAGGCCTGAATCTAGTCCACAGGCACCTATGTTGATCTGCCCACGTTTCCTCGGCTCTACTGGGAACTTCAGGAATGGCTTGACCTCCCGATCATGCAAGATGACATGGACCATGTATTCACCTCCCTTCTCAACCAAAAAGCTACACTTTCAGATGGTTTTATTCCAGCTTTTAATAAGACTTTTAAATCTCATCTCTGGGGTACTATAACGACCCTCTTTAATTCTTTCCTGATTCCGGCAGGGTTTTCAACTCCATGGAAGAATCTCTGCTGACACTCATCTGAAGCCTGGCAAAGATGCCACTCATTGCGGCTCCTATTGTCCGATCTCCGTTCTCAATACTGACTTGAAGATGTACTCAAAGGTCTTGGCCTCCAGATTGATGGAAGAAATCCCTTTTTTGATCCACCCGGACTAGATGGGGTTTATAGTTAGCATATATCAATGTATTCGAAGTTTCTTGGAGTGTGACCCCAATGTCTTTGCTGGCACTGGATGCCAATAAGTCATTCAATAGCGTGGACTGGGGGTTTGTCTGCCGGACCCTCAAAGAATTTGGATTTGTTCCTAATTTCATTGGGCTGGTCGTGGCTTGCTATAACTCTTTGAAGCCTAGGATTTATCTTTATGGTAATTATTCACAACCCATTCTGATCGCTAGGGGCACACATTAGGGTTGCCCTTTATCTCCTTTGATATTTGCTTTGATCATGGAGCACCTGGTGTGCCGAGTTCGGTCTAATCGAAATATGGGTCGCATCTCCATAGACTGGACTGAACACACGTTTGCTCTCTATGCTGCCCATGTCTTACTATGTCTCGTTCCCTCTCTTTGCTCCCTGCCCTTATGGCCAGCCCTGTCCTGTTTGAAAAAGTTTCAGTTTCAGGGTACCTTATTAATTACGAAAAATCTGTGGGAGTCAACGTCTCAGAATCTGGAGGTTCGGCAGCAATTCACTTTTCATTGGAATGATGGCTCTCTGTATCTAGGAATTCATTTGATGCCATGCCATGATGAGCTACACTGGGTCACCTTTCCACCCCTTTTTAAGTCCCTCTGCTCGGACCACATGAGTTGGAATGGGGCAGGACATCTCCTGGCTTAGCCGCATTGCAGCTGTGAAGATGAATGTTCTCCGTAGGGTTTTCTATCACACCCTTGCTCTCCTGGTACGGGTTCCATGTTCCTCCCTCAAATCGTTAAATCAGAGAATTATAAGGGTAACTTGCACTATGGGACCTAGGGTCTCCCGATCTTGCAAAACTATGTTATTGCAGGTAATATCTCACACTTGATGTCCTGACATGCAGGTGCTAGTAGGGCTCTATGTTTGGAAGTCGAACAATCGGTTGCTCAATTCACCTTGTTGGTTCAACCCCATTTTGGGAGTGTTCGCAGAGGTGTGAGAGGGTTGTTTCTTTCGTCCACCGTGGTCTCCCTTGCTTACTGGGAGAAAGTGATAGGATTGTGGAAGGAAAGAGGGACGAGGGACTCTTGTATCCTCAACCCACATTTATTGCCTGCCTTGAGAGTGAGGGACTTCCAGGAATGGCCAAATGGTGGCCTTCTACACCTGACTCAGTTGTATCGCTCAAGCTTCCTCTTCACTTTCGATGAATGTAAGGAGACTTTCATCATCCCCGAGCTCAAACGTTGCATGAACATATAGCTCTGGGTTTCTAATCCGGGTATTGTCACAGACAGAACATGCCCCCTCAATATTTTGGAGCTTATCATGAAGAAAGATGCACCTAACTATAGGATTTTCAGGTTGTTTAAACTCCTGTACAGATCCGACTCCTCTGTCAAGTTCTCATATATGTTGCAATGGGAGAGAGAGTTGGGAGGTGTTATCCTGGAGGACACCTGGGGTAAGGTCTGGGTGAGGCCCACCATCACTTAACGTAGCGTTACTAATAAGGAGCATGCCTACAAGGTATTGTACCGATGGTAAAAGATAGAGGAAGAATTCTGAAGGGGTAAAACAGGTTCCAAAAGTTAGGAGAGGATCTGCTACGGTGAACAAAGCTGTTCCCGACTTTTGGAGGGCTTTAGGTTGCGGATACTATCAAAGACAAAAGGAAGACCAAAATAGCCTTCTGTTCAAAAATGTGTTTGGATGAACAAAGAGCCACCGGCAAGTGACTTCACTACTCACCACAATTAGCTCAGTATTGGTCTACGCTTGGCAGGTCTGGATTTGGTAGTTAGAGGTTTTAATTTCGTACCATTGGTTCACTTCTCAGATGCACAGGTACTGCGGGTCCTGACACAGGTCTGGTATGGGACAGGAGTTGCTACTCTCGATTTGGTTGAATAATGAAGAAAACTCAGATGCAGTAGGATTCAGGGCAGTGAAAGGAACATGGGAAAGCTGCTTCAGCGAACGCCCCTGTCGCACAGGGACGCAGGGGCACCCAGCTCTCATGGTTTGATGCACCATCCTATCTTGCATCCCAAAGGTGCTGGAACAGAGAAATTCAGTATAATGGTGTTTTGCAGGAAAAGCTGTGCTTGGGTCAAAACTTGAAACATCAACACTGCTGCAAGGTAACCAAGGGTTCGGCTGGTAAGTCCACTGGATGCCTGGCCCTGGGCCGCTTCCGAGAAGGCTTACTTGTAGGGTTAACAGGAGGCCTCGTGGGTGATTAGTCTGACCATTCCAATGGTTTGAAGCACCTTCACAGGTATTCTGACATCAAGCGCAAAGCAGGGTTTGATGGAACAACAACCAGATTTGGTTGCAAGCCCTCTTCAGGGCATCGTAGCATCATCCTTTGTTCTGCACGGCTCTTCAGGATTCTTGGTTCCATCTACAGACTCATTCAAATCTGTTTCTGATCTGCTGGAATGGACACAGGACCTCTCCTCATATCCAAAGTTAGGTGAGTGCTTGCACCCGGCCCACCAATGAGAAGATCTGCACCATGCATGCACACCATCATCAGTGCAATCAGGGACCACTGGGGTCTTCATGCTCCTATGCACACCAGACACCCTGGCACCAGAAGTGTGGATTGGGACCAGATGGTCCCCGCCCACATCCTGGGTGCCTACAAAAGTGACCTGCAGGGTCCTGCGAAAGAAGCATCTTTCGCTTGCAACTGCCAGGCCAAATAGGGAAGTCCAGCACCTGGAAAGGTATGGGGAAGGTCAAAGGACAAATTGGCCAAAGGAACATACAAACGATCTCGTGGTATGGCCATATTGAACACTACCCACAGTCTTCGGCCAAACGCGATAAGCACAATATGGCACCCTAACATGTCACACAAATATAAGAAAAAGCTACGTCTGCCACCAGTTTGCCATAAGGCACATTGTACAAAACCACCACAAATTCCTTAGTGAGGTTCTAGGGCCAAAAAAGACAATGGCCCTTTTGAACGATACTGTGAGGTACTTTGCAGAATGATAAAATGTTACCAACATGTGGCAACAAAGTCCTTCCACTAAGAGAAACGAGATGAAGGACGTGTCAGTTTCCCCATAACAATGAGCACATGCCAGTGAAAGAAGCAGAAGGCTTCTCTAAACCGCGTAAAATTCAAGTCAGATTCGAAAAGATCAGGATATCCAGGGGAACATGAGTGAGGTTAGGAGTGAATGCATCCCTTGACTCCTAAATATAAAGAAAAATACGAAAAAAGGAGAAAACAGAAAATGTAGAAATTGAAGAAGGACAGGAAAGAGGGTGGACAGAGAAAAGAAAACAGGGCAGTAACACATTCTTTTAAAAAAACATGGAGAGCAACTGGTCCAAATCATACACTGCATGCGCTCCATGCAAAGTAAGGTTTTGAACAAATGAAATTCATCTGATAGGCTTCATAGTAGGAGATGATTTACATTTATGTGACCTGCAGTAACTACAGAATATGGACTCTGATTCACAAAGGAGATAATGATAACTCTGATTTACTTCTATCTCACTCCTCTCTTTTCAGGACCAAGTCAGATTTACAGCTGACAACTTCTTTGTGACTCGAATAGTCAAAGTTACTCCTAGTAGAATCTTCGGACACTTTTGAGTTTACTTGGTAAGGGGAGAAAGATTACTAAAATTATATATTTTTTATAAAGACAACATGAATAATAATGTGTAGGTCTATTTAACGCTGATGTCTGAACCTTTTCATTGTTGTCTTATCTCTATCACGTTGATCTCTTTTCTTTTTCAACTCAGCGCCGCTGTTTCGTTTTTGCTAGTGGTGCAAGTGGCTACTATGAGCAATGAGGTTTCCTGTCATGCTACTTACTGAAGCTACCAGTGCTGTGGTCCATTGTCACCTAGGCTGTTGAAAGCCACTCACTTCCTGCGTCCCGACAACAATCAGAAGGTAACCACGAGTGATGTGTTAGATGGCTTGCTGCAAAATACTTTTGACACGAAATCAGAAGCTCAGGCAAACGTGGAAATGTCACAAAACTCAGCACGGTGTTAAATGCTGATAAACATAAAAACACGTGTTTTTATTCTCGCGTTTCCATCTCTTCCATGCCATCTTGGATTGGCTGAGAACGCTGATCCGTGTCCTAAAGCCTTTTGAATTAGTAAAACATGAGACACGCATGCTTACTGCATACTAAATGCTGAATCTCCCGAAGTGCTCCTGGTCTACCTGTTTCTCAATGACTTGTCAACAAGAAAATACCATTCGGCCTCGGTTCCTGATTATGCAATCAGCAAAAAAGTACAACATATGTTCTGTATATTTTTTCCTACAGTATAAAAACATGCAATTTTGCCCTTTCTATATTTGTATTTGACACATGGAGCATTGATATTTTTATATGAAATTTTGATTTAGGATACTGCGTTGTGTTTTTTTTTTCAGTTCCAATCGGCTCTATAATTGTACGTTTGCACTATATTCAGAGTGCTAGGCGTTTTTTGGGCAGCACCTGGTTGTTAGCTTTGGCTCGTAGTTGTTGCTTTGTGGACATCTCTACGAGACAAAAACAATGGTATTGGATACTGTGCAGCGGTTGATGCTCTTTGATGACATTTGGAGAAGGGTACTGTGCCTTGGTGTTTTATTCATCCAGCCCCTGTTATGTCAATCACCTGTCCCGTTAAAGCATTTGATTTAATTGAGCTCTTCGAAGTTGGCTATGTTATCTGCATGTGTCTAATTACATTGATTTCTGGCAATGACATGAGAGGATGAAAAATATGTATTGCTTCATTCTTTGCTTTCCTTCTTTGAACCTCTTGGGAATATGTTGTCCTGCCTTGAGCTACTTTCTGGCAATGGTATTTCAATTTTATGGATGGTAATTTATTTAGTTCATTTTTTCTGAAGTAAAAGGAAAACCATGACTTGACTGGTCCGCGCATTGAATGACGTCCTCTTCATTTCCTCTTTAGCAAGCAACAGATTATTCTATCAATTTTGTTGTAATGCTGCTTGGAAATTGCACTTGGAATTGGCGAAATCATTCTCTGTGGAGGATAAACCTAGAATTCATAGTAAGCAAAAGCATTTGGCCAATAACTGTAATCTGTGTGGGGAGTTAAAGTTTCAGAATGTGAAGCATTTGAAAGTGGACTGTGGAGCAATGTGGGAATTGAGTGTAAAGTTTTTTATGCGTTTTGTCGATATTAAATAATGGTTAAATGTTGAGTATTTTTGGATACGACTGTCTACTGGTCATGAAACTTTTCTTACTTTAGAAGTGTTGAGATTACTAAATAAATTAGGCATTATTAAATTGTAAAAGTAGATCATTTAATATTTAAATAAATAAA
This sequence comes from Ambystoma mexicanum, assembly GCF_040938575.1. NCBI lineage: Eukaryota > Metazoa > Chordata > Amphibia > Caudata > Ambystomatidae > Ambystoma > Ambystoma mexicanum. The sequence goes on along the minus strand of NC_090934.1, from coordinate 366,100,982 downwards.
TGTATTTTATACCTGAATCCTTATGTGAAAATTCGAGATGTCGACTAAGCACAAGTATTCCTGCCTTGAGCTACTTTCTGGCAATGGTATTTCAAAATTGATGAAATTGTGATAAATGTATTTTATACCTGAATCATTATGTGAAAATACAAAATGTCGACTAAGCACAATACTTTTTTTTTTTAAGTATTCCTGCCTTGAGCTACTTTCTGGCAATGGTATTTCAATTTCTATGGCTATGATATGATAATGCATTTATAACGCCCCTAAACACAGGTGTTTCAAGGCGCGACGAGGCAAGAGAAGGGAAACAGAGGGAAGACAGGCAGCGATCCTACTAGGCCAGGTGACATTGAGATGGCGCAAGTGCAAGGGGGAAGAGAAGGGGAAAAGTGCAGGGGGAAAGGGGAGGGGGAAGTGCAGAACATAGGATAACAGTAAAATAGATAAAGACAATAAATACAAGTGCGGCCAGCTGGTGGCAAGTGCAGGGATAAGAGCAGACATCAGGGGACTAGTGATAGAAGGGGCTGAAGCAATACAGAAACAGTCAGCCAGTGCAAGGGTTGCCAGGGGGAAGTGGAGGTGTGCAAGGGTTGTCAGGGGGCAGTGCAGGTGTGCAACTAGAGGGGAGGGAACCTGGGCCCGAGATCAGAGGGTAGCCAGGTAACCAGGTAACCAGTGCAGTTTCAGATTCAGCCAGGAGATCAGCAGGAGAGAGGCCCCCAAATGTCCTTGTGGACAATGCAGAGGGTTTTGAACTTAATCCTCGCTGCCACTGGGAGTCAGTGAATAGATTTCAGTCCTGGAGACAAACAATCCCTGGGCTTGAGGCCAAGGACAAGTCTTGTAGTTCTGTTTTGGATGAGTTGCCGAGGGCGGAGAGTAGAGGCAGACAGATTTAAAAATAGGCTGTTGCAGTAGTCCAGCCCATAGAGAACCAGAGCTCTGGAGACAGTAAGCTTCTGGGGGAAGGAAAGGAAAGGAAGAATACCTCTGACGAGATGCAGCTGGTAGTGTGACTTCTTAGAGACGTCAGAGATGTGAGGAGAGAAGGAAAGTGGAATCGAAGATGACCCTTGAGGTTTTTAGCCTCACAGGTGGGAGCAGGAAGAGGGCCAAGAGATGCCGGCCAGAGAGTGACAGGAAAGGAGGGAGCAGGTGTGCCGATGAGGAGAATCTTGGTCTTACTGGCATTAAGGAAGAGATCATTGGCAGCACACCATTCCTGGATGGCGAACAGACAGTCAGAGATGAGAGAAGGAGAAGAGGTGGCGGAAAGGAACCTTAAAATGAGATGAGTGTCATCCGCATAGCACTGAAAGTTGGGGCAGAGAGCGGCAATGCAGTGGGCAAGAAGTGCCAGGTATTGGTTGAACAACCTGGGAGAGAGGTTAGACCTCTGGGGAACACCACAGGTAGAGATACAGACAGAGGAGAGGAAGGACCCAAGTTGGACCCGGGAGAGTCAATTCGAGAGGACGGAGGTCAGCCAAGCCAGGGCCTGATCGGTGATACCCAGGTTATCACTGTGACGGTTGAGCAGGATGGCATGGTTGACCGTGTAAAAGGCAGAAGAGAGATCAAGTATGATGAGAACACAGGGGGAGTTGCAATCAAGGTTGGAGAGCAGTTCTTCACGGATGTTCAGGAGGGCGGTTTCCATGCTTCTGGCAGCTCTGATGCCAAACTGATGGTCATGGAGGCACCCAAAAGATTCAGTGTGAAGATTAAGCTCGGAGATGGCCAGCTTTTCTAGGAATTTGCCCAGGATAGGAGTGATGGAGATTGGAGGATAGTTAGCCGGGCAGGCAGGGTCATCAGAGGGTTTCTTAAGAAGAGGGTCACACTGGAGTGCTTCAGGGGTAGAGGCGAAGACTCCAGTGGCGAAGCAGTGGTTGCAGAAATCAGCCAGAGCAGGAGCCATGGTGTCAATGTGGTCCTAAATGATTTTGGAGGAACAGTGGTGAACTTGTTTTGACGAGACTTTCATAGATCGGACTTGTCTAGAAACCCTGTCAGAGGCGAACAGGTGAAAGGCAGAGAAGGAGGGAGGAGAGGTGGCCACGGAAGGACCAGAGGAAGAGCAGGGAGTAGGGAGAGGACAGGTGAGGAAGAGAGAGAGGACAGGATGTCTTCAGTTTTAGAGATGAAATGAGAAGCCAGGGCCATGGAGAGGGCCTGGGAGGGGACAGGAGAGATAGAGACTGCAGTAGGATTGGCCAGCTCATTGCATATTTTAAAGAGTTCGGCCAAGTTGTTAGGTGCCGCAGCCACGCAGGCTTGGATGTGGGCTCTCTTCTTGGTGCGAACAGAGAGCCGGTATTGCCTTTGGAGCAAGAGGCAGGCCAATTTGTCAGGGGATTTACCAGAAGCACGCCATTTCCTCTCAGCCACCCTGCACTTGCGTTTAAGGGTGACGAGGTCTGAGTCGTACCAAGAGTTGCACTTGGCTTTGGGTTTCAAGCAGATCCTCATGACAGGTGCAAGAACATCGAGAGTATCAGATATAGCAGAGTGGAGCATGGAAAGGGCTGTCTCAGGATGTGAGTCAGCCATAGGAGGAGTAGGAGGTGAGAAGGAGGTGGCGAAAGCCTCAACTGACACATGCTTCATGGGTTGGATAACCGGCTACAGTTGGCTTGGCCTGAGGGGTAGAGAGGGTCAGATGGGAGGAAAGGAGAAAGTGATCACTCCAGGAGCGAGGAGTGGTGAGAGGGATCAAAAGGGGAAGGTATGAAGAGATCAGAACATCTAGTGTGTGCCCTGCAGAGTGAATCGGGCCAGAGGGGAGCATAGAAAGAAAGATAGAGTCACAGAGGTCACGAAAGGTCCAGAGAAGGGACAGGAAGTATCCAGGTGGATGTTGAATTGTCCAAGAAGGAGGAGTTGAGTGGTTGAGACCAGGGAGGAAGAGGAGAGGTCCGTCCCACTCATAGAGGAAGGAGGAGATCTGACCAGGTGGCCAAGAGATGGTAAGCCACAGTAAGGGAATAGCCAGGAGAGAGATAGAAAGAGAGAGGAGAGAGAGAGAGAGAGAGAGAGAGAGAGAGAGAGAGAGAGAGAGAGAGAGAGAAAGAGAGAGAGAGCCTGCAGGTGAGGTATTCGAAAGAGGAGCAGCCTGAGGTAAGAATGACGCAGGCAGGAATACACTCAGGGAAGATCAGGGCTACACCCCTTCCGGAACGGTTGGATCTGGGCGCAGAAAGGATCTTGTAGCCATCAAGGAGGAGAGTGTCAAAGCTTGTGACAGAGCTGGCTGTGAACGGCAGATGTCAGAGGAGTGTTTTACAGCTGAGCAAGAGTTTAGACTGGCAATATGGAGAAGGTTGCCGTCCTTGAAAGACTTCTGAGGAGGGGCACAAATCAGAGGTACATCCTGCGGAGGTGTAGAAGAAGCCCGAAGGGGAGCAGAAGAGGAAGGAGGAGAGGACAAGGTAGCCGAGAAGGGGACAGCAGGCGGAAGCAAGGAAGCCACGGAGGGAAGAGAGGGGACAGCAGGAGAAGAAAGGACATTGATGAGGTGCAGGAAGCGTCTATCAAAGAAGAGAAGGTTGTCTTGACGGCCTTTCTACCAAGACGGTACAGTTCAAGTAAACATTATTGCTGACTTTAGAGCAGTGGATGGAGACCAGGAGGGCATCCCACCGGGTGCCACCATTAAGGGGAGAGGAAGAGAATGGAGAGAGCACAGAGACCATATGTAGAGTCCTTAGGTCTGGCGAGGGAATGACAAAGATGATGTCGGTAAAGGTTTGCCTAGAGGAGGCACTGGTATGGGTGACAGCGATAGGGAGCCCTGGGTTGGAGACCAGAATGTCCTTTTTAAACTTCTTCCTACCAGATTTAGTGAGGAGAGCAGGATAGTCGATAGAGAAGCAGTTGGAAAAGATAGGAGAGACAAAGAGCACCATAGAGTAGGTGGGGAGAGGAGAGAAGAGGAGGGGAACGGGAAGGGGTAGGGGAGAACTCTAGGGAAGGGCACAGGGCAGGGTGCAAGCAGACAAGACAGAGGGCGACTGGACAAGTAGACAATTGGACAAGACGACAGGCACTTAGGTAGTGATAGAAAGGTTCACTAGATGAGTGCTCTGCTAGGAGGCAAGCCACAAAACGGCACTACTTTCATAATGCAATTTAAAACAGGAGAAAACAAACCTAAGTTTGAGTGCCCTGAATAGTGGGGAAAAGGCCTTGGTTTCACAGTGCAAATTTAAATACGTTCACAATGCAATTTAAAACAGGAGAAAACACACCTAAGTTTGAGAGTCCAGGATAGTGAGGAAAAGACCTAGGTTTCACAGTGCAATTTTAAATACTTTCACAATGCTATTTTAAATACTGGAGAAAACACTTTATTTAGTTCCTTTTTCTGAAGTATTAGGAAAACCATGACCGATCAGTGCATTGAAAGATGTCCTCTTCATTTCCAGCAAGCAACAGAATTATTCTATCAATATTTTTGTAACGCTGCTCGGAAAATGCACTTGACCAGAACACCGTTTTCACTTATACTTGTTTGTGTTGATTAACTTATCTTAGGTTTAGTAATATGTGGTCTGGCTTATCATTGTATGCATTTTTTATGTAACTATATCACACAGCCATGTTAGTGGCTGTGTAGTTATGGTTAAGTTGTTATTCCCATAGAAAGAGCACTTTTTGGGCGGCTTATAACTTCGCTCTCCCTGGACGAATCTTCACCAAACTTTGCAAAAAAAGTGTATGGCTGGTGAGATTTGGTCCAGAGGGGGAAAAGTTATAGTGGCGGTCCCACATTTCCTTTTTTCCCATAGACTGAATGGGTGAAAAACTTTGCGCACGCCTACAGCCTACAGGAGAGCAGGATAGTCGATAGAAAAGCAGTTGGAACAGATAGGAGAGACAAAGAGCACCATAGAGTAGGTGGGGAGATGAGAGAAGAGGAGGGGAATGGGAAGGGGTGAATGGGTGAAAAACTTTGTGCACGCCTACATCCCAAACCGCTGGACAGATTTTCACCATATTTGCGGCTGGATCAGCGGCTTGGTCCAGAAAGCGTGATTTTGTAAATTTGGTGAAAATCTGCCAAGTAGTTTTTTTTAAACAATCAAAAAGTAGGTCTAAAAGAATGTGTGATATCTATGTGCACTCCGCGGAGACACTTCCTTGTTCGCTCTGACGGCAGGACACCGATTGGCTAATCGGCTCACGTCGTGTCCACGGACATATGACGTGTTCGCTGATTGGATGGTGAGGAGCGTGAAGTGCGTCAGATTGTTCCGATGTGCCTGCCATCTTGGATCCGTGGTTTGGTGTCCGCGGACATCTCCACAAAAACATATTAAAAAACACAACATTGCACTTGTTAAATTTATCAAATACTGTCTGGGGAGGTGAGGGTTGATGAGGATGGGATGGGATATGGCAGCAAGAATCAAAATACTGCTGTTTTTTTGTCACAAAAGACATATGGTACATTTGGAGGTGTTCCACAATATAATGTGCATAAAGTACAGGCAAAGGACTAATGTGTCTGTGTTAAAATGTATTTAAAATAATAATGGAGTCAGACTGCGGCCCCTAGAGTATGCCATCTGAGGCAGCCAACTGCAGTGTCTGATGCAAAGACGGCCCTTTATGTGTACGAAAATAACAATTATCATGGTGTCGGTGAGGAAAGTTTTTGCAAAGTGAGAATGTATTTAGATTCTGAGTGAAGGTCACCAGCTTTGAATTTTTAGTTGCGAGCTAAGAAAGCGCACGCATGGAACATACGGTATAAGGTTCAATTGTTTTTTGACCTTGAGAGAAAGGGAACATTCCGTAAGGAATTGTAACGCTCACCTGGTATCCACGGAGACGTCACTCAGCATGTTCTGACCTCTTACGACCTCAAACCCTTCCCTGGAGTCTACTCGACTGGAGACTGGGCCTGAAACACAGGATTGGTAGAGTTTAACTCCCTATTGTCTCTGTGTGCTTGGACCCCTTCTTCCCCTGGATCCAACCCTTCCCTTTGATCCACAGCTCACCTTGTCTTCTTGGAAAGTGTGCTCTCCATCCTGCTTTCAGCACAGGGGTACGTTGATTGATGCAGGCTCGTTGCTGCCTAGTGACTTCACTGGCAAGAGTCCGACAGGTAAGTATAATGAGTCTTTGGAACAGTTCTCTAACTTCGTTCCTTTCCTTCCTTAGATGATGGCCGGCATCCCGGGATGGCGACGTGCTGCTGAGATGAGTAGCGCTGAAGGTGAGTGAGAGCGCGATGAGCGATGCAACCCTTTCGTATTTGTATTGAACTGAGTTATTTTTCTGTGTCTTTTAGGTGCAGCAACGTTTTCAGCATGGATGCCGGTTATGAAGAAGAAATGCGATGGGTAAGCGCGTTATGCGGTGCCTCTAGAAGTTTCCACGCTAACCTGGAGCGTCTTTTCTCTCTTGCAGATGGATGAGAAGTTCCAGAGACAGAGTTCCCCCAGAGCGGCAGGGATTCAGGTAAGCGTTTGAAGCACGTACAGTCTTTAAAAATAAGCGAAGATTTGCTGAATGCTTACTAATGCCTTTTTTCTGTTCTTTTCCCTTTTCCTTAGGAAATGGCGTGCCGGGATGGGAATGACTCCGCCGAAGATGCCCGCAGAACAGAAGAAGCGATGAATGATGGGAAGAAGCGCTGCAAGGTAAGGCTGTTCCTAACAGTGTTCTTGTTCTTGCAGGAGCTGAGCGCAGAAGAAAGATGCAGGCCTACTGGAGACCGATCCGAACACAGTGAGTGTCACGCTGCAGGTGCAGAAAACACAAAGCATGTTTCTCAGCCTTGGCATGGCTTAAATAGTCTCTGGGTATCCCAGGTGTCTCTGGGCAGAACCACACCCAAAAGACTAGACTGCACATGCACATGTCATCAATTACAGTTGTGATGTCAACTTTGATGTCCTGGGTGTTAGTCTTAGCAGTGCACGGTGGTGGCGCGAGTTATGGTTGTTTAGCTTACCATAACTGGCGAATTTCTGGGGTTTTTCGATTTTACTTGAAACCATAACGTCCCTTTAACAAAGTTTTTTCTTTGAATTTCATAGGTTTTTATTAGTCCAACATAACCATAACGGCTCTTTAACAAAGTTTTTTCAGTGAATATTGGATATATTTATGTTATGTTTTATATTATGTATCATATTTTTTAATAATATATATTTTATATATTAATTGTTCTATTCATTTATTATATTTGCCATTTTAAATGTGTCTATCTGAGAGAGACCTGTTAATATAACCATGTATATGATGCAGAGAAAACTTATACCAACATTGACTGGAGTTATGCCAAGTTAAAGATGGAAACTTCACCATTTCAAGAGGTTAATAAGTGAGGAACTTCTCAAAATTCTGGCGGTAGAATTAAAACTTCACACGTGGGATTTAATGACTGCACAAAGGGCCTGATTTCTAGAAAACGTGCATAAATCTGCAAAGTCCCCCACACCGAAATCGATTCTGCGCGTCCGTATGCGCAAAGTTTCATATGCTTGCTCCGTGTATTCATGGAATGCAAAACGCAAAGCAACCTGAAACGCAAAGAAAACTGAGCTGCGCTATGAACGTCCACAACACGCCCACACGCAAACCAAAGTCAAAGCCATAGACCAACCTTTGCGCAAACCTCCGAGTCCACCTCTGGCCACCTTCCAGCCCCCGGACGACCGTGCACATGGTCCCCGGTAATTCAAGACTGCACCTCTGCGAATCTGCGCAAGGTCCCATCTAAGTAATGGCTGCACCCCTGTAAATCGGTGTGAGTTCCCATGTAAGTAATGGCTGCACCCCTGTGAAACTGCGGAAGGCTCCCCCCCAAGGTACAGATGCACCCCTGCAAATCTGTGTGAGGTCCCCTGTAAGTAACAGCTGCAACCTTGCAAAACTGTGTGAGGTCCCCCGTAAGTAACCACTACTTCCCAGAAAACCTGTGTGAGGTCCCCACCAAGTAATAACTGCACCTCTGTAAAACTGCTTGAGGTCCCCTGTAAGTAACGACTGCACCCCTGTGAAAGTGCAAAAGGTCCCCACTAAGTAAGGTCTTCACCCCTGAAAACCTGTGCTAACTCTCTCGTAAGTAACAGCTGCACCCCTGCGAACCTGCGTGAGGGCCTCCCTACTCCCAAGATGCCCAAACTGCTGGCAGATACCCCTAAGTCATAGCAACCACTTAATTTCCTTATACCACCCACCAGCCCTCCTCACATTTGCCACCCCCACACAGGCAGTCCCTTCATGTCATGACCCCACCCACCAGCCCTCCTCACCTCTGCCAGCCCTCCAGGCAACACCTTCATGTCCTGACACTGCCCACCAGCCCTCCTCACCACCCCATTACCCCAGGCAGAACCCATCATGTCCTGACACCACCCACCAGAACTCCTCACCACTGCCACCATCCCAGACAGACCCCTTCATGTCCTGACACAATCAACCAACCCTCCTCAAAACTAACACCACCACAGACAGACCTCGTCATGTCCTGACACTACGCACCAATTCTCCTCATCTCTGACATGCCCCAAGCAGCCGCTTCATGTCATGACACCACCCGCCAGCCCTCCTCACCTCTAACAACCCCCAGGCAGACCCCGTCATGTCCTGGCACAACTGACCTGCCCTCACCACCACCACAACCACTACCTCAGACAGACCCCTTTATGTCCTCCCACAAACCCAACAACCCTCCTCAACACCATCTTTACCCCAGACTGACCCCTTAATGTTGAGATGCCACCCACCAGCCTGCTTCACCATAGCCACCACCCACGGCAGACCCCTTCATGTCCTGATACCACACACCAGCTCTCCTCACCACCACTACCACTCCAGGCAGACCCCTTCATATTCTGACACCACCCAGGAGCCCTCCTCAACACCACCACCACTCCAGGCAGACCCCATCATGTCCTGACATCAGCCACCAGCCCTACTCACATCCACCCTCCAAAAAGGCAGCCCCTTCATGTCCTGACACCACCCACCAGCCCTCCTCACATCTCCCCAACAGGCAGCCCCTTCATGTCCTGACACCACCCACCAGCCCTCCTCACCTCTGCCGTGCCCCCAGCCAGCCCCTTTGTGTCATTACACCACCCACCAGCCCTCCTCACCACTGCCACCACCTCAGACTGACCCCTTCATGTCCTAACACAACCCACCAGCTCTCCTCAACACCACCATCACCCCAGAATGACCCCTTCATGTCCTGACACAACCCACCAGCCCTCCTCACCACCGCTACCACCCCAGGAAGACTTCTTCATGTCCTGACACTACCCACCAGCCCTCCGCACCACCACCACCACCTCAGGTAGACCACTTCAGGTCCTAACACAACCCACCAGCTCTCCTCAACACCACCACCACCCCAGACTGACTCCTTCTTGTCCTGACACTACCCACCAGCCCTCTTCACCTCTGCCACTCCCCCTCAGGCAGCCCCTTCATGTCATGCCACCACCCACCAGCCCTCCTCACCTCTACCAGTCCATTCAGGCACTCCCTTCATGTCATGCCACCACCCACCAGCCCTCCTCACCTCTGCCAGTCCATTCAGGCAATCCCTTCATGTCATGACACCACCCACCAGCCCCCTTACCACCTCTACCACCCCAGGCAGACCCCTTCATTTTCTGACACCACCAACCAACCCTCCTCACCACCGCCACCACCTTAGGCAGACAGCTTCATGTCCTGACACAACCCACCAGCCCTCCTCAACACTGCCACCACCACAGACTGACCCCTTTATGTCCTGATCCCACCCAACAACCCTCCTCACCTCTGCCACCCACACCCCAGGCAGACACCTTCATGTCCTGATAACACTCACCAACCCTCCTCACAACGACCACCACCTCAGGCAGACCACTTCATGTCCTGACACAACCCCCCAGCCCTCCTCAACACTGCCATCAACCCAGACTGACCCCTCATGTCCTGACGCCACCCAACAGCCCAACTGACCACTGCCACCACCCCAGGAAGACCGCTTCATGTCCTGATACGACCCAGCAGCCCTCCTCAACACCACCACCACCCCAGGCAGACCCCTTCATGTCCTGACATCACCCACCAGCTCTCCTCGCATCCACCCCCCGAACAGGCAGCCCCTTCATGTCCTGACACCCTCAACCAGCCCTCCTCACATCCACCCCCCAACAGGCAGCCACTTCATGTCCTGACACCACCCACCAGCCTTCCTCACCTCTGCTGTGCCCCCAGGCAGCCCCTTCATGCCATGCCACCACCCACCAGCCTTCCTCACCGCTGCCAGTCCATGCAGGCAATTCCTTCATGTCATGACACAACCCACCAGCCCTCCTCACCACCACTAACACCCCAGGCAGACCCCTTCATGTTCTGACACCACCAACCAACCCTCCTCACCACCGCCACCACCTCAGGCAGACCGCTTCATGTCCTGACACAACTCACCAGCCCTCCTCAACACTGCCACCACCCAGAATGACCCCTTTATGTCCTGATGCCACCCAACAGCCCTCTTCACCTCTGCCACCCCTCCAGGCAGACCCCTTCATGTCCAAACACCACCCGCCAACCCTCCTCACAACCGCCACCACCTCAGGCCAACCACTTCATGTCCTGACACAACCCACCAGACCTCCTCAACACAGCCATCACCCCAGACTGACCCCTCATGTCCTGATGCCACGCAACAGCCCTACTCTCCACTGCCACCACCCCAGGCAGACCGCTTCATGTCCTGATACCTGTCCTTATACCACCCAGCAGCCCTCCTCAACACCACCACCACCCCAGGCAGACCCCTTCATGTCCTGATATCACCCACCAGCTCTCCTCACATCCACCCCCCAAACAGGCAGCCCCTTCATGTCCTGACACCCTCAAACAGCCCTCCTCACATTCACCCCCCAACAGGCAGCCACTTCATGTCCAGCCATTTCCCACCAGTCCTCCTCTCCTCTGCTGTGTCCCCAGGCAGCCCCTTCATGTCATGCCACCACCCACCTGCCCTCCTCACCTCTGCCAGTCCATGCAGACAATCCCTTCATTTCATGACACCACCCACCAGCCCTCCTCACCACCGCTACCACCCCAGGCAGACCCCTTCATGTTCTGACACCACCCACCAACCCTCCTCACCACCAACAACACCTCAGGCAGACCGCTTCATGTCCTGCACAACCCGCCAGCCCTCCTCAACACTGCCACCACCCCAGACTGACCCCTTTATGTCCTGATGCCACCCAACAGCCCTCCTCACCTCTGCCACCCACCCCCTCAGGCAGTCCCTTTGTGTCCTGACACCACCTGCCAGCCCTCCTCACCACTGCCACCACCCCAGGCAGACCCCTTCATGTCCTGACACCACCCAACAGCCCTCCTAACATCCACCACCCCCAACAAGTAGCCCCTTCATGTCCTGACACCACTAACCAGCCCTCCTCAACACTGCCACCACCCGAGGCAGACCTCTTCATGTCCTGACACCACCCCTCCTCACCTCCACCACCACCCAGGCAGCCAATTCATGTCCTGACCAGACCCACCAGCCCTCCACACCACTGTCACCCCCCAGGTAGCCCATTCATGTTCAGAAACCACCCACCAGCCCTGTTTACCTCCACCAGCATCCCCTCATGTTCTGACACCACCCACAAGCCCTCCTCACCTCTGCCATCCTCCCAGGCAGCCTGTTAATGTCCTGATACCACCCACCAGTTCTTCTCACCACCGCCACATCCCCAGGCAGACTCCTTCATGTCCTGACACCACCCACCAGCCCTCCTCACCACCCCCACCAGCCCAGGGAGATCCCTTCATGTTCTGACACCACCCACCAGCCCCCCTCACCACTGCCACCACCCCAGGCAGACCCCTTCATGTCCTGACACCATCCACAAACCCTCCTCACCACCACCAACACCTCAGGCAGACCCCTTCATGTCCTGACACAACCCGCTATTCCTCCTCAGCACCACCACCACCCCAGACTGACCCCTTCATGTTCTGACGCCACCCACCAGCCCTCCTCACCTCTGCCACCCCCTCAGGCAGCCCATTCATGTCCTGATACCACCCACCAGCCCTCCTTACCACTGCCACCACCCCAGGCAGACCCCTTCATGTCCTAAACCACCCACCAGCCCTCATCAACACTGCACCCATCCCAGGAAGACCCCTTTATGCCCTGACAGCACCCATCAGTCCTCCTCACACCCACCACCCCCAACAGGCAGCCCCTTCATGTCCTGACACCACCCACCAGCCCTCCTCAACACTGCCACCACCCCAGGTAGCCCCTTCTTGTCCTGACACCACCCACCAGCTCTCCTCACCACTGCCACCTCCCCAGGGAACCCCTTCTTGTCCTGACACCATCCACCAGCTCTCCTCAACACTGCCACCACCCAGGCAGACCTCTTCATGTTTTGAGACAACCCACCAGCCCTCCTCACCTCTGCCATCCTCCCAGGCAGACCATTCATGTCCTGACACCACCCACTAGCCCTCCTTACCACTGCCACCATGATAGGCAGACCCTTCAGGTCCTGACACACCCACCAGCCCTCTTCAACACAGCCACCACCCCAGGCAGCCCCTTCAGGTCCTGACACACCCACCAGCCCTCCCCAGAATTGACACCACCCCAGGCGGACCTCTTCATGTCCTCACACCCCCACCAGCTCTCCTCACCTCTGCCACCCCTAGGCAGCCCCTTAATGTCCTGACCAGACCCACCAGCCCTCCTCACCACCACCATCCCACTCCCCCATGTAGCCCCTTCATGACCAGACACCACCCACCAGCCCTCCTCAACACAGCCACCACCCCAGACAGGCCCCTTCATGTCCTGATATCACCCATCAGCCTTGCTCAATTCCACCACCCCCCAGCATCTCTTTCATGTCCTGACATCAACCCACCAGGCAGCCCCTTTATGTTTTGACACCATCCACCCACCAGCCCACCTCACCTCTGCCATCCTCCCAGGCAGACCATTCATGTCCTGACACCACCCACCAGCCCTCCTCACCACCACCATTGCACTCCCCCAGGCAGACCCCTTCATGTCCTGACACCACCCACCAATCTTCCTCACATCCAACACCCCCAACCAGTAGCCCCTTCATGTCCTGGCACCACCCACCAGCCCTCTTCAACACAGTCACCACCCCAGGCAGCCCCCTCAGGTCCTGACACACCCCTATGACCCCCCAGGTATCCCCTTCATGTCCTGACACCACACACCAGCCCTCCTCACCTCTGCCATCCTCCCAGGCAGCCCATTCATGTCCTGACACCGCCCACCAGCCCTCCACACCACTGCCACCATGATAGGCAGACCCTTCCATGGCCTGATACCACCCACAAGCCCTCCTCAAGACCGCCACCACCACAGGCAGACCCCTTCATGTCCTGACACCACCCACAAACCTTCCTCACATCCAACACCCCCAACTAGTAGCCCCTTCATGTCCTGACACCACCCACCAGCCCTCTTCAACACAGCCACCACCCCAGGCAGCCCCTTCAGGTCCTGACACACCCACCAGCCCTCTCCAAAACGGACACCACCCCAGGCGGACCTCTTCATGTCCTCACACCCCCACCAGCTCTCCTCACCTCTGCCACCCCTAGGCAGCCCCTTCATGTCCTGACCAGACCCACCAGCCCTCCTCACCACCACCATCCCACTCCCCCATGTAGCCCCTTCATGCCCAGACACCACCCACCTGCCCTCCTCAACACAGCCACCACCCCAGACAGGCCCCTTCATGTCCTGATATCACCCATCAGCCCTGCTCACTTCCACCACCCCCCACAGCATCTCTTTCATGTCCTGACATCAACCCACCAGGCAGCCCCTTTATGTTTTGACACCACCCACCCACCAGCCCACCTCACCTCTGCCATCCTCCCAGGCAGACCATTCATGTCCTGACACCACCCACCAGCCCTCCTCACCGCTGCCACCATGATAGGCAGACCCCTCCATGGCCTGATACCACCCACAAGCCCTCCTCAAGACCACCACCACCCCAGGCAGACCCCTTCATGTCCTGACACCACCCACCAGCCCTCCTCACATCCAACACCCCCAAACAGCAGCCCCTTCATGTCCTGACACCACCCACCAGCCCTCTTCAACACAGCCACCACCCCAGGCAGCCCCTTCAGGTCCTGACACACCCACAAGCCCTCCACACCCCTATAACCCCCCAAGTTTTCCCCGTCATGTCCTGATACCACACACCAGCCCTCCTCACCTCTGCCATCTTCCCAGGCAGGCCATTCATCTCCTGACACCACCCACCACCCCTCCTCACCACTGCCACCATGATAGGCAGACCCTTCCATGGCCTGATACCACCCACAAGCCCTCCTCAAGACCGCCACCACCCCAGGCAGTCCCCTTCATGCCCTGACACCACCCACCAATCTTCCTCACATCCAACACCCCCAACCAGTAGCCCCTTCATGTCCTGACACCACCCACCAGCCCTCTTCAACACAGCCACCACCCCAGGCAGCCCCTTCAGGTCCTGACACACCCACCAGCCCTCCCCAAAACTGCCACCACCCCAGGCAGACCTCTTCATGTCCTCACACCCCCACCAGCTCTCCTCACCTCTGCCACCCCTAGGCAGCCCCTTCATGTCCTGACCAGACCCACCAGCCCTCCTCACCACCACCATTGCACTCCCCGAGGCAGACCCCTTCATGTCCTGACACCACCCACCAATCTTCCTCACATCCAACACCCCCACCCAGTAGCCCCTTCATGTCCTGACACCACCCACCAGCCCTCTTCAACACAGCCACCACCCCAGGCAGCCCCTGCAGGTCCTGACACACCCACCAGCCCTCCCCAAAACTGCCACCACCCTAGGCAGACCTCTTCATTGTCCTCACACCCCCACCAGCTCTCCTCACCTCTGCCACCCCTAGGCAGCCCCTTCATGTCCTGACCAGACCCACCAGCCCTCCTCACCACCACCATTGCACTCCCCCAGGTAGCCCCTTCATGCCCAGACACCACCCACCAGCCCTCCTCAACACCGCCACCACCCCAGACAGACCCCTTCATGTCCTGATATCACCCATCAGCCCTGCTCACTTCCACCACCCCCCAGCATCTCTTTCATGTCCTGACATCAACCCACCAGGCAGCCCCTTTATGTTTTGACACCACCCACCCACCAGCCCACCTCACCTCTGGCATCCTCCCAGGCAGCCCGTTCATGTCCTGACAACACACACCAGCCCTTCTCACCACCACCCCAGGCAGACCTCTTGTCATGGCCACCTGCCCAGGATCACAGGAGCTGCACCATCAGGTTGTGGGAGCAAGGGGTAGCATGGCTCACGCACATCCCTTTTAGGACGTTTATACACAGGGTGTCCGGTTGGACTCAGTCCTGGCGCCTTTCGTGCCAGGCTCATGGAGAAACATAAGCAAGACTCAGTCTTGGGCAGGAGTCCTTTTCAGGAACTTTCCACGTGTGTGCAGTCAGTCCGGGTGTGGCTTTCCATCTTGAGCTGCATGTGCAACTTTCCTTCTATAAGCTGCATGTGCAACTTCAAGGAGTGGCAGGGTGTGGCAAGCAGAACAGAACTAGCGGGTGTGGCATTAAGAGCTCAGCTATAAAAGCCAACCCAACCCCAAGGCGCACACTTCGCATTAATTTGCATTTGCATGCAGCATAATGCTCACTGCCGCCTGGGATAAAGCAGCACTTACCTTTGGGAATCTAGTCTCCTGCCCATTTGCTTACCTCCTGGAGTCAACATTCACCTGCATTCTTCACTGCTGAGCCTGGCGTCCATTCTTCATCCTCAGGAGCGCAGGACTTCAGCTCTGGGCACCGCAGCACGACATCTTCTTTATCCTCCGGCACGCAGGACTTCAGCTCTGGGCACCGCAGCATGACATCTTCTTCATCCACGAAGGCGGACCCTGTAAAAGCACAAAAGGCAAGGTTAGACATTACGAACTTTCAATATGAGGTCACGCTTGCAAAATTCTTTGCGCTTATCCTTAATAGCTCACTTACCTGCTGCCGGACCGCCGTGGGATCCTCCGCTCCTCACCTGGAGCCACCTCGTACTCTGTAGCTCTGCTGGGCCACAATCACACCTATTTGGGAGAAAGATAGACATTATTACAGAGCTGACAATAGGCTGTGAGAAAGACAATACAAATACTTCAAGACAAAGAGAAAACTGAAAGACACTTGATTATGTGTTTATTTGTTTGGTAATGCACACCAAACCCTTAGGTAGACGGGTGCAACAGAGCACTAGAAATCTTATAGCTTAGTTACAGTACGTAGCACAAGTGAGTACAGTGGGAGCAAAATACATAAAATACAAAGCAAAAAGCCTTGGTGAGTCAAGAAAACATTAACATGAATATCAATATGTACACATATACAGCCTTGCATATATACAGCGTCATATATCCATAGTACATACATATATAACAAAATAGATAACCATACGTGCACAGTTACCTAAAGTACTGTGTGATTTAGCAGAAGCAGAGGTCACTTAGGGGCAGAGAGTGGTAGAGGAGGTGAAGATCGCCAGTTAGGTGCCGTTGCTACGCAGCCATTTGAGTACCTTATGTCTAAATTTAGGGTAGGTTTGTTCTAGTCTAAGGTCAACTGATAGCTTGTTCCAACATTGCACAGCTTTAACAGGGAATCTGGATCCTCTCGCTGTCGATCGTTTGAACCTAGGAATCTCCAAAATAAATGAGTTGGCAGATCTCGTAGGACGGGTAGTTGTTCTCCTAGTGATTTATTCCGCTAGGTAGGGAGGTGCTAGGTTATTCAAGCATTTGGAGGTGAGGGATACTGTTTTAAGAAGGATTCTGTCCGTTATGTTCTGCCAGTTAACCTCTTTCCTGAATTTGGTAATATGCTCTCTATAGGGGATGTCCAGCGCTGCCCTCAAGGCGTTATTCTGCAAGCTTTGAATTTTATCTGTGATATATTTGTTAGCCCCTGAGTACAGGGCATAGCAATAATCTAATCTCGACATGATAAGAACATTGGCTAGTGTGATACAGCTAGCGCTCGAGAGGTATGGTCTGGATGCTCGGATTAGTTTGCAAGTGTAGGTTGTGGATGAGGCAAGGGCGTTGACTTGCTTTTTGAGTGTGAGAGAGGAGTCCAGGTAGAATCCTAGAGTTTTACCCACAGACATCACCTTGATGGGGTTGTTATCAATGTTGAAGGATGTGTAGTTTGGCCTGAGTTTTTGGATGTTGGCTTCAGAGCCTAGGATTAGTATCTCTGTTTTTTCATCATTCAGGCAGAGGCCATGGGATGCCATCCATGCCTGAATGAGTAGTAAATCTTGTTCACCAAGGCTGAGTCCTCCTTGAAGTTGCCCGAAAGGGGAATGAAGATCTGTGTGTCATCTGCATAGTTAGTGTAGGTGACACCTAGTCTATCCAACTTGTCAAACAGAGGCTTGGTGAAGATATTGTACATGGTAGGGGAGACACAGGAGCCTTGTGGGACACCGCAGGTTATTTTGATAGGGTTGGCAGAGGCTGAGGTAGAGAAGACTCTCATGGTCCGGTTAGCTAAGAAGGATTGGACCCAAGCTATAGCATCTCTGGTGTAGTTGGCAGCAGAGTTAAGGTGGTTGCATAAAACTGCATGATCCACCAAGTCGAAAGCTGCCGACAAGTCCAGTAGGAGTAACAAAGCTGTTTTTCCGTTATCCTTTAATTCTTCAATTTGTGTCTTAAGGTCTAGCAGCGCTGTTTCAGTGCCATGGAGGGGGTGGAAGACCGATTGTCATGAGCCAAGTAGGTGGTTGGCTTCCAAGTAGTCCTGGATTTGTATGTAAGCAGCTCTATCTAAGATTTTGAGTAGAAATGGCACGGTGGTGATAGGTCTGTAATTACCAGAAAGGCGTGGACTAGTTGCAGCTGGACTGAATACCACATACGAAGGACCAGTGAAGGAACTCGGTCCTCATCCTAAATGCGCCCCTGCCAGAAGTAGCAGGACAGAGAGCTCACCATTAATAATCTACAGCTGAATCTTAATGGGTCGATGCATGCTCAGGGAAAACCATGCTATGGGAAGAAGGCCACTCACTCACAGGCCAGCAAACTTACGTCCTCTCATATCTACGCAGGAGGAGTGTTCCAATTCATTGCAGCAGCCCACAGCCTATTTGCAGTGGGAGAAAGCAGACAGGGGGGTTCTACTTCCTGGGAGGGCTGCAACCGTTCCCCAGTCGCCCCACACAGACCAGGTGAGCGTAACACCCCTTCATGTCCTGACACCACCCACCAGCCCTTACCACCACCAACAACACCCCAGGCAGCCCCCTTTAAACCTCTCATCCCCAGAGATCTGCCAGTACCCCCAGACTGGCCCTGCAGATCGACCCACCTACCAGTCCAATGTTCATGAACAACTCACCTGAACAACACCAGCCTATAGCAAACATGAAGTACACTGCCTTCATATACCGCTCCAACCTGAACAATTGGGATCATTGCTGCATAATCCATGTCCAGAGCTCAACACAGGGATTCCTGGTACATCACACTAAGCTGCACATCAACAAGTGAGGATAATGTTGCACTATCAACACTGTGACCACACCATGTACATACGACATAGCAATGAAATAGAATGCAATGAACGTATCATCCTGCTCATGTGCCATTGCAATGGACTGAAAGTGCTGTAGGTGAGTGCTCACAGATCAGATTGTACTGAGTCACATGTAATGTGTATCTGCAAAATAGCCCGTACAAAGGAATCAAGGAAGGCAGGGAGGTAGGCAGTCAGGGGTCTCAAACCCCCCGCAAGTGACACAAGCTCAGCTGGCAAGTGTCTGGGTGCTGCAAAGGCTGTCTGAGAGTGCACGAGTCAAGGAGATGGACAATGTGCACATGCAGACTCAATGACAAAGAAACAGAGACTCCTGCATGTAAGTGGCAGATTTGCAGCATGAAATGAGAGCATGTTGTGGTTGATTGCAGATGTGGGTGGGTGGCGGTCCATGCCTTGGGAGAGATACAGCTACTGAAGATTGATTGCACAAGTGATGAGTGCAGCCCACACATACACAGTTACTCCTCAACCCACGTGACAATTATCATTGAAATACTTTAGAAAAACATAGCAAAGGTGAACCTGCACATTACCAAAAAGAGACTGCAAAAAGTGTATGATCAAGGAAACTGAAACTGTATTCTGATATGTACACAACAAAAACAAAACATGGGGAAGGGTGATATGTCCACAGCGGAAATATAAACCAAATCCAAAATGAAACTTTACTACACAATTTACACAAGCACTGGGCCTACAGTGCGTCCTCAGGGCAGAATCACAATCCTCATGATTTCTCCTGCAGGCCTTCCATCATCCTGCTCTGCTCCTCCTCCTAACCCGTGCAAGCTTCCTCCAGGATGGCAGCCCGCCCCAATACCGTCCTCACTGACACCTTCTCCTGGTGCTTGCAATTCTCGCCATCCCTAGCATGCTGCCTTTCTGCCATCAGCTGCCGATTGAATGTTGCATGCACACACACCAGATGGAAGAGTCGCCTACTCTCCTCCTGCCATATGCCAACCATATCCTGCCTCTAATGACTCCTCAGTGTTGAGTTCTGGGGTGGTCTCCTCGGGCACAAGGAGGGGCTCGGTGTGGGTGGAGGCATCCACGACAGTGGTCACTGCTGCAGAAAATGGACCAGGGACAGGAAGTTGTGCAGCTTCCTCAACATTGCACTGCACACCCTTGTGTCCCTGGCCCAGGGGTGCAAGCTGAGCACCTGCCTGGATGCCCCCACCAGACCCCCATGTGTTGACCTTCACTTGCCTCCTCCTCCACCACCACCTCCATCTCCCTGGATGACTCATGAGAGTGTTCTTCCATCAGTGGACTCTCTGTTCCCAAACACTGGCCCACAGCGCTGAGGAGTCCCCACCACAACCACCTCCTGGGACTTACCCCCAGCAGCTCTGCCAGATGGAATTTGCACTCCCACATCCAATCTCCCTCGGAAGAAGATGGTTGTTTAAATGGCAGCTGGACGGGGCATGCACTTGAATCAGGTGGCCCAGTCCTTGCCCTTCCGCTCCACAGCAAGGCCTCCACCCTCTTCATGAGCTGCAGCAACTGTAGAAAATGGGACAAAGGACATTGAAATCAGTTATCAGTGTGAATGCATGTGTGACATACAAAACATTAACTCACCAATCATGCAGCATGTTGCAACCAGAAACTGACACAGAGGCACGCACACAAGGGCACGCCCATGCAATCTGCATGACTACTGCCACATGAGTGGATTGTCAACCATGAATCACTGTCATGACACACGCACATGTCAACACAGCACATTGTTGAGTGGCCACAAACACTTTACCACACATATGCAATGCCACCATACCAATGAAAAACCGACACAAGTATGACATGCAGCCAGAGGCATGGAAACTGCACCAGGGCGCCTGCCCACCCAATTACAGCCAGCAACATGCATCTGTCACAATCTGACCGGCAAGCAACCAACATGTGCCGGCACACATATCTGGGGACCAATTGATCATATTGTGTGGCCCAGCTCACACATATTGCATGTACATGCATACACTTGTGCTTCAAATGCAGTGGGATGACACATCACATCCTGCCCCTCAGGCATCAATGCACCAACTTGACATTCACAGACAACTATCCCCTTAGAGGTGTGCCACACGTAGAGGTGTCCATCATGCACATCCCTCACATGGCCACAAAATACCATGCCCATATCCGTACTGTCCCTGCACCTGGTCCATGATCTCACACAGTATGTGCCCGAGTTCAACAAGTAATCGAGGACAAAATCTGCAAATACCCATGCATATGCCAGAAAACAATGTCTGCCACCGCATGAGCCCATTATTGGCACGAGGCAGCATGATGCTGCATTTCACACCTACACACATGCAGCAAACAGAATGTGGCACCGGCAATCATGCATGACACACATACAATGTAGAGCAGTGCTCCACATGGCTACTCACCAGCAGCATCCAGATGACTTCTCCACGCACAGATCTGGGTGAAAAGGTCCAAGTAAAATTGATAGACAACAGGTGGCAGCATTGAGGTCATCCCATCTCTTCCAGACGGTCTTCATCAGGCAGTCTGCCACCCCCTCTGCGTGGTTTCTGGCCATGATGTGTTCCCAGATCTTTTAACGTGCGTCATGACCCAGCTGTAATGCTGGGTTGAAGAGGGTATCATCGGCGCCCAGGGCCCGATCTACCAGGATCCCTACTTTGGTGGTGGTGAAGTTGGCAGCCCTCTTCCTCGCTGACGTGGGGGGTGCTGCTCTCTCCTGAAGGTGTGGTCCCGAGACCACTCTGAGGCAGGTATGTCTTCGCTGGGTCATGGATAGGTGCTCTGGAGCTGTGGTGGTAATGGCAGGGAGAGGTGGAAGTCCCATATCACAAATGAAATGGTCACAGGCCCAACACAGGAGTACAGGCAATTACAGGAAAGCTAGCACTCCCAGACACTGCTGGACAAAGGCAAGCAATCACACTCAATCCGGCAGCAGCAGATACAGGGTGTTTGAGGCAATGCAGGGCCGGATAAGGCGAAAGCAATGGCTGGCAGTCAGGAGTAACTTTGGTGCACGTCTCTCATCCGCGGCAGCCGAAAACAGAGTAAAGGCCCTTACTGTTTACATTACGTGACACGTGCTGCACTTAGTGCACATATGCAGTTTACTTCAATGACACTGATATTTAAGGGATGTGACGTGCATCATTGGTTGTTCGCTTGAAGGTACAAAGATGGACGAGTTTCGCAAATATGTTTTTGGGGGTGATACGCAAGCCGTTTCCTTCAGGTAAAGTGTACCGCATTTTTCTTTTTGGGGTTGAATCTTCCATTTTTAGGCTTAAGGAGTGTCACAAACACATTTCTTCCTTTCAGGGGGTGCCTCTGTGTATCGCGTACCACTTTGTTTCACTTTTTGGAAGCTTTCCAGGTGTCACATTCACAATTTTTGTTTTTTGGGGTTCCTTTTTGTATTGCGTAATGCATATTTTTGGTTTGGGGGTACATTGGAGCCTTGCTGCACCACACATCCATGTAGGACATAACGTAGACTGTTCCCTTACACATATTTCCCAGAAAAATATACAGATGTGCATTCCACTCATCCATTACACCTGCAGCATGAGTGGAAAGGCCCCAAAAAGGAAAAATGAGTATACAGGACTTGGTGAGGACACACCTGCCACAGCCCCAGGAGGGGATGGTGCACCTTGACGCGGGCGTGGTCAGAGGCAGACAGGTGAAGCAGCACTACCAATGGCCACAAGTTCCAAGAAGGGGCACCCTGAAGAGCAGGAAGAGGCTCTGCCCGAAGACATTGGCCCGCAGAGAAGGAGGTGACTATGTTAGCAATCACCATGATGAGATGTAACATCATGCAGGGAGCACCCATGTCACAGGACTCATCGGCCCCTTAGATTATGAGAATGCCACTTCTGAAAAGGTCCAGAAGCAGATAAATAATCTCAGGCGAAGTGTTCTGGGGGAGAGGAAATCACTGACGGGCCCAAAGGTCAGCTCTGACCCTCTAGAACTTGTAAGACAAGATAGCTGCACCATGTGAGGAAAGGGGGTGCAGGATTCACTTACTCCAACACGACTCAATAATGAGGACTCAGTAAAATAGCAAAGGGAAGTCCGTTTAATGACAAGTACATCAAACAGAGAAACAAATGGAAATCAGCAGCATTGTGATCACCTGTCTCGCTCTGACTTCCTCAAACTTCAGTCGAACAGTCATTGTTATAGGCTAAGCTTGTCATCACTGACGTCTAACTCTATAAAAAATAAATCATCATGCAATACAATTGGTCAGGAAAGGTAACTTAACTATAGGTGTTATATCTGTATATGATAATAGGGCATGCGGATTGGATAACTCTTATCGGGTGGGCGTCTACACCCATCCCTCTACATCACATGTGATAGACGTCACTACAACTACGACGTCCTATTGGTTACAGTATCTATAGGACTCCAGATAACTTGGTCCATTGTGATTGGGCAGGTTACACCCCTAGACATAAATTTCCACTTTTAATTAGCAGCATGCAGAATGGACACCATGTGCCTAGTGTCCCAAGTTTCACCCTGCCTCCCTTCCATCAATCAGTGTTTTAGGGCGATGTGTCAATTAGTTGGCTAAGGATGGCCTCGAAACTGTAGTCTCTTATCGGGAAAAGTTATGGCATCCTCGGGTCCTGGATGACATCAGGCGATGGTACTTCTTCGCGCCTGGCTGGTCACGTGTTAGTTCACCATGAATCTACTTCAGTTTCCAGCTTTTAGTGCATTTAATTCTGTTTCAGCCTCACCACCTGCATGGGCCCCCCTTATCTTGACCTTCATGAGGCAGGCTGGTATGCTCTGAAGTTTGAGTCTTGTTAGATCACGCTCTCCTCCCTTTCTCTGGGTGACCTCAATTTCCTAGGCATGAGCCGCTCTTTGTTGAGTTTCGATTCCGCTCCTTCTCTTGCCTTGGCTAGGTTACGAAACTTGGCCTGTCAGGCCTCGGGCCGCCTGTGTACATTTCTGCTTTACAAAAGGGAGTCACACTTATATAATGTGCCTTATTGAGGTAAATATATGGTTGGCGCTTGCCGCTCTATCTTCTACTAAGCATTGCAAGCAGTATCGATTTCTTAGCATCTTGCGTTTCAAGCCTATTTACACACGTTTAACAAGTCGGTCGCTTCGATCTTGTCACGTAGCACCGTTTCCTTACGTTTTAACATTGTCTCTTCTCTGTGTCCATTACATTTATTTTCGAAGTTACTCGCACTGGCGTGTTATCTTCGATAGCTGCTTTTGTTCATTCACGAATCTGTTCAGGCCCTTGAGTCATTTCCACTGCCTTCCATTAGGGCTCTTTGGGTCTCTTCATGGACCGTCTGCAGGTACTCCCCATTTCGTATCAGCAGCTGGCATGGCTGTCTGATAGGGTACCGTGCTGCCCAGGGTTGTCTGGTTATGGGTGCTTCAACCCGTATGCATCTTCTGATGTATACTGGGCAGAGTCCCAGTGCAGCTCTTTGTAGGTTCATTTGCTCTTCATACGTCACATACCTTGGCGAGTATGCTCCTGGTACCTCGAAATGAGGCGAAGGGGTGTAGGCCATGTCTGGGACCTCCTCTACAGAAGGACCAAGCAAAAGCTCAGTGCCATGGGGGATATGTCCTGGGTGTTAGTCTTAGCAGTGCACGGTGGAGTTATGGTTGCTTACCTTACTGCAAATTTCTGGTGTTTTTTTATTTTACTTGTAACCGCAACGTTCCTTTGATAGGTTTTAATTAGTGCAATTTAACCATAACATCCCTTTAACAATATATATATATATATATTCACTGAAAATACGTTGTTAAAGGGACGTTGTGGTTAATTTGCACTAACAAAAACCCATGAAATTCTGTGAAAAACTTTGTTAAAGAGATGCTATGGATACAAGTAAAACCGAAAAACCCTTGATATTCACCAGTAATGGTACGCCAAGCAACACTAACTCATGTCAACTCAGTGCACTGGTAAGACTAACAACCAGGACATCAAAAATGACATCACAAATATCATTGATGATATCACTGATGACATCACGTATGACATTTTTTTGATAAAAAGTCTCTAAAGGGGTTTGTTTATAATGTTAGTAACAAGATGTGAGGGGTGAGCGGGAGACAATCATAAACTACTTAATGTATTAAAGAATGTACTCATCTGAACAAAACATGATATTGGTTTGTTGATTAATTGTCATTAATTGCTTTGCGTTCAAAAAGGGTGGCTCTTCAAAAAACCTTTTTAGGGTTTTTGGCATTTATATATATTTTTTTTATTTTTGGTTTGACAAACTTTACTAAGAAAACATTACACTGAATAAAATTATTTTGTTTCACTTTCAAACAAACTTTTCCACAAAAATCTGATTACACACATCAGTTAGGTGGACCCCATCTCTCCGATAAATGTTGGCCCTATCAAATGTTCATTATGAAACAATGTCATGCCAACATCTCGAACAAAAGCACACACAGGTTTATTGATGTTGCACATTGCTTTTTCAATTTGTGGACCAAATAAACTCTAACGCATTCACATTTGTCTCTGGGCAATGTGTAAAAAAAAAATGAATTAGGAAACATTTCCTTCAAGTTGCCGAATGTATCCTTCATTCAAAACTGCAATGAAATTCCAGTGATGTTCCCTAAACTGTTCCCTCCACATTGAACATTAATAATGTCTGCATGTTTCAATTCAACCATATTTGCACAAAATGGGAGCAAGTTGCAGAGGAGCCGATGCATGCCTCTGCAGGAAATCCTGCCCCCTACCTCCTATATGTTAGAAGTCTGAGATTGTGCTGTGTTTGACACCAGCAGTTGTGCCAATACCTCAGTGCATATTCAAAAGAAGATACCCATTGAGACAACCCTATCAAATATATCCCCAAAGAGATGACAATCTGAGGGAGGAATTCCCTGAAGGAATATGAAAAAGAGCAAAGCGAGAAGCTAGTGACGTCACAAGAGACATGTGTGACGTCCCGAGATACTGGCTGAAGAGGATGCATGGATCCTACAGAAACTAATGACAAAGTAAAGAATCGAGTGAACTTTTAAATATGAAAAAGAAGATTACATGTGCACGAACTGCTGCAGAGAATCAAACATTCAATAATTGTACAGATGCTGAAAAGCAAGTTAGACTAAGTCATCATAGAAACTGGCTATATGTAGTCAATAGAATGCAGGTGAAGCCGCCACTGTATAGAAGCTGGACAGCAGTATTATATATTTTAGTAAGCCAGGACCTACAAAGAAGGAAGGGAGAATTGTTTTGCAGCAAGAATACGCTGAAATCTTGTAGCTGCATGGCCAGGCTGTCTGGCCTGGTATCAAAACGGACACAGCCAAGGTCAGCTATCTATTCTTGAAACGAGTAAACATGCGAATGATGAATCATCTGTTATTAAGGTGCAGAGAAGGAACACAGAGAGTGCCAAGTTTTATTCATTTAAGACATTTAAAACCATCAAAACTGACCAAATGATGGTCTCCTGTTACGTGAGCTAAGTATGAAAATAGAGTCAAACTTGGAGTCCTAGAACAACGATAGTGAGTGCCTGCACCGGGTGGAGAAATAGAGTCAGGCCCACCTCCTTGCAACTGGTTCTGGGCTTACGTGCTGCTAAATGAACTGAATGTTTCATATATGGCCCAAGCATGCCAACCAATTGTAGAGGGCCATCAAAGAAGGACCTTATAGTTCAAAGACCAATTGAAAACTGTACTTAATGGTTATGAAGATGACATGTTTTAGAGGTAGGCATACATTGTCCACCTGACAGTGGGCAGCCTATCACAAACCTAGTTCCTATGCAATGTTTACTTAGATGTTCCCCTTATGCCTTTCACATCCCTAGTAGGTTTTTCATTATGTGCCATGTGGTATGAAGTCATCTCTCATGTCTTTTTAGTATAAAGTCTATGTTTTGTGAAAAGATCGCTGAGAGAAATTGAAGGAATGCCCGTTGATGTCCGTTGTAACTCCCTGTTTTAAATAATTGATAATAAAACGGTACTTTGCCATCTTCCAGAGTTGGTTTGGTTATTTGGGCCCAGTTATTCTGTGAACCCATCCATTGCATTCATGTAACTGAAGGGCCCTAAGCTCAAAGTTAATCTACTTCATTCCACGCACTCCATAACAGAACACTTCCGATTCAGGGAATCCAAGATTTATGGCTATTCCACAATGCTCAGCATTCACCTTCAACCAATGAACCCAAGAGTCCCCCACATCCAAACACTCTGCCTGCTGAAAGACATTCCCATGGCCATTTTCAATCCTATCACAACTCCTACTAATAGAATTCCTGCTACTCTCTGTTCCTGTACACCACACACAGGAAACCTGATTGGTTGATCCTCCGATGTCCGTGAACAACCACAACTGTCCGCTTGTCTCCACAGTCCCCTTTCCATGCCAGGCAACCTTAAAAGACCCAGAGGAGACACATGATATCCGTGGACATCGCGGCCACTGAAAGGGGTAGGTGGAATAATTAGACACAATTTAAGTTATTAAATCTTTAGTGGTGGCTCTGAAAAAAAGCTGTTTTTTTTTGTAGGGGGTTGTTAACACACACCTTTTTTATCCTTTTTTTTTAAATTTTGTATATAGTGGTACCATACACACTACATCTTCCTTTACAATTTTCTTACAGTAACCTTTTCAAAGCATTCCTAACATTGTAAAGGAAAATTGCATTTCCGACATCTGTGAAGTGAACTCCATCTTGACAAAAAAATTCACAACATCAGAACCTATATTGTCATTCTCAAAAGATAACATTATTGCAGCATTTAAAAAAGTAGATGCAGTTTTTTTTACAAGCTGCCTTGATACTTCAATTTGCAGACTGAGAGGTTTTGTTGGACATCTCCATGTTTGCCTCTGATTTAATTCAGAAAAAATAATCCTAGCAGCAGGAAACAGCTGCATTAGACTTTTAAAGAAATCCTTCAGGGGACCCTACAAGACAATGGAGTCACAAACCCCAAACAGTCCCCTTCACAATCACAATGCCTAGACATTTAAAGTGAGCCATACTCTCAAAGAATCAAAACAAGCTTGTCCAGTTTAAGCTACAAACTGCATGCCACAAAAAGTCCACTTCGACCAATCCATTATTTCTTAGAATGCCATGATTTTCAGCATGCACCTTCAATGACTGTATTGTAGAGTCCCCCAGAATCCACAGTCTGCCTTCTCATACACATAGCCGTAGCCATTGGCAGTGTTCTCACAACTCCTGCAAACAACTCCTGCTACTCTCTCTTTCTGTACACAGCACCCACCACACTTGATTGGCTAATCCCCACAGTTCCCTTTCCATGCCAGGCATCCACAAAAGACCCGGATGTGGCATGGACCATCTGCAGACCAACGCTCCAATGCGGTGTCCGCGGACCCCGTAACACAGGGACAGCCCTTCTACCCTTTCCACTTTCAAGTTCACAACACTCCCACATTGGCTGTTTTCAAAGAGTCACACATTAATCCACCAATTACATCCAAAACCTCTACACCTAGCCCTGTCATCACAATTTAACACTTCAGATGCACACTTGTATTCTCAGAGTGCATATCTACTGTTAATGAAAGGTATCTGCACCAAAAACTACTGTGCAACTGTCCAAGATTTCTATTTCCAGATTCAATAAGATCTGTAATTTATATAGAAGGTTCCAGCTACTTACCCTGTTTAAACCTTCTCAATAAGTATATTCTCTTTTTTAACCACTCTAGCAAATACCATGCCTTGCAACGTTTATCACCTAGTCACATTAAGCAGCAAACAATTACAAAGCTCTGCACAGCAAAATGTTTCTCTTATAATCATTGTGATGAAAGTAAAAAAAGAAAATGTATAGCAGCACTGTATCACTGTTTCATAATAAAGGAAAAACCGACAAAATAGATCTTTAGACAATTTTTTACTGGCACTTAGTGTCTGCCAGTTCAATATATTGGCAGCACATGGATATTTCCCAACATCACCCATTCCAATCTATAGGTGCTTATTAAGTCTTTGTTTTTTCGTTTGCATTCTATCACTTCCAGTTAACTTCACCCACTAAAACTCAAACTACAAGTCACAGAATGCAAAGAAAAAAACACAACTTAACTTCAAGATTCAAAACTGTGACATGTATATCAAATTAACATATAAATGCTGTGCTTTTCAAAATATATATTTTTTTAAGCATTTCGAAGAAAGTTCAAAAATGCATATCTGCATTTACAGAAGCACTGTGTCACTTTTTCATAAACAAATTAAAAGCAGTTCAAATAGATTTGTACACCATTTGTAATTGGCGCTCCGTGCGTGCCAGGGGAATATATTGACAGTACATGTATTCTTCCAAACATAACCCATTCCAATCTTCAGCTGCTTATGCAGTCATACTAGTCAAGATTCATCATCAATTGGTCAATTGTAACGTGAAGATCTGGTTACTGCAGCCAACATTTTAGACCAGTATACAATTCACCCACTATACTCCAAAGACACCATTGGCGATGCATTAGAAACATATCAAATACATCAAGCCAAAGGATCCCCAATGAGCATATAGGAAAAAAGTGTAGAAGATCGTTCTTTTCCCCTACTCTTTCCTACAGGAAAAGGAAGATATAATGAAAGGTCCACGCAAATTAGTGCATCAGAATATCGCTCTTAAAGAATGAATTCTGAAAATCTCAGATTGAGACAAAATGTCAAATACATTTTGTACCTCCTCTTCGAAAGTGAACTAGCAACTCTATGTTATGGAGTTGCACACACATTAAAAATAGGCTCTAACACTTTTTAAACATATCCGCTACCCAACAGCTTAAAAAAATATGAAGTTTTACATTCAAGTATAACAAATATGTTGGCAAACATGTGTGGTACAAAGGAATACTGGTTCCAATGTCATGCTGATGTTAGTTGTATGCTAAGGAACCTAAGCCCAGCCACATGGTTTGTTACTTTAAGTTGTAGGGAGTACGCATGGGATCACTTGCATGACTTCTTACGCACTGCAAACCAAAATAAAGACAAAATAGATATAAAAACAGCAGAACTCTGTTCTCTTGACCATATCAATGTGTCAAGGTAATTTCACTGTTGCTTTATTGCCATGCTACACGTCATCTGCAATAACACTACCCCTCCGCTCAGAGAAGTGCAACATTTCTTTTGGGGAAAAGAATATCAACCACAAAAGATGCTCCTAAATTTGGCCATGATAGTGATACCACTGTTTTACAGTTTATTGAAAAATGCATTACCTGCAACATTGCTTCAGAAACCACAGATAGTGATCTATATACACAAGTCTAACGATCCAAAAACTTAAGTGTGGCAAATACTGTCAAGATAGATATGTAAAACAAGGACAAATACTATAACAGTTTGAAAAAAATTGACAAGTAAATAGATTGATGTCTTCTGTTAGACACAGCGTAAAAGGCAAATCCCCTAAAAATACATGCACCATTAAAAGGGACGAAGCATCCAAGTACATCCAAGTACATCAATGATTACAATGCAATCATTGCCATCTTGTGGAATACAAACATAGACACGCAATAATACATTGCAGACAATTCCACTGCAGTTGTAAAATATGTGACTTCCTTTCTCACCAAAGCTGAGAAAACAGAGCTAAAAGACATCTGGGATGACATATCATCTGGAAAAACACTGTCACAAAAATTGCACAGCTTCGGTATAAAAATACTCTCCCATAGAGAATGGGGGTGCTATGAAACTGTAGACCATTTAACAGGTACAGTCTTGTATGCAAAATCTGAGCACATTGTCTGGCTAAACCGTGGACCAGGTTCATCCCGAAAAAGAGTACTAAAATCCTTCAAAGAGATAGAAAGCCTAGCCACAGATGATCCCAACAGCCAGGACATTTTAAAAACAATGGGCCTCATTACAACCCAGGCGGTAAGTTCCCTACTTTACCACCATGGTGTAAACCCCGTTTACACCATGGTGGATGGTGGATTTACCGCCCCATTCCAAGGTGAGTGGGGCGGTAAATCCCCATTCCCCATTTACCCTTCCCCATTCCCATTTTTGCCCCATAGGGCATAATGGGAGTGGGGAAGGCGCTAATTACGGCACCGTAAATTACGGTGCCGTAATTAGCACCAAGGCGGGTCAGTGCCTTGCATTTTAACGCCTGCTAAAAGCAGGCGTAAAAATGGTAATCAGGCGTTAAGGGTTAACGGCGCCAACGGCGCCGTTAACCCTTAACGCCTGGGTTATAATGAGGCCCAATGTATTTGACACATACTACCCAAGCAATTACATTGGCTGCCAGTTCCATTAAGGATCCTTTTCAAAGTAATTACTATGATACACAAATTTCTTTTTGGATATGCACTATCCTATCTTAAGGAAAGCATTGCCTTGCAAGCATATAAGGGAGACATGAGATTGAGTAATACATTTCGGCTTTTTTGCCCTAAGGTTAATAAAACAAGAGGGAGTGGTCATTCTTTTCCAGTCCAGGCAATTAGTGCCTGAAATGTACACCTGGTGGACCTACGAAGAGATAGTAATCTCCTCACGTTCCACAAACGATTAAAGACACTGATTTTCAATTGAAATAGCCTCACTCGTGATTAGGATTCAAGGTCAGAAGCATTTGTTTTATGTGTGTGTTTCTCTTTCTGGGAGCCCTGGTGCCTTCGGGCTGCGGTGCATAAAAAATAGGCGAATAAAAAAATAAAAAGCAGAGGTATTGCTTTGGAAAACATGTGCCTGAACAACATTGTCCAAAACTTCACCTACAAAAACAAAGTCAAACCAAATGACAAAACTGGCAAATATTAAGTTTCAACTTTTGAAGGAAGCCTAGTGAAACTCACAAAACCCAGTCTAATTAATCATATTAAGTTATCATTTAAATATCCACAATATAGAGAACTATATTACATGGCCCTATTTTAAACATTGGAGAAAAGAAAAAAAATTATTAGGTGACCATGACTCATTTGAAGCTTCATTAAAAGCAAATGCAAGCAGTATAACAAATGACAATTTAAAAAAAATGCAAACACATGTTGGACAATGAACACCAACAAGAGGAAGACATTGAAGCTCAACTAGACAAACACACTCCTGAGGGCAGTCAACCTTCCCTTATAGGAAGCCAAGAACCACTTGGTGGACCACTGAGTCTAAATGAAGCAGAAATAGCCATGACTATATAAACAATCTGAGGAAGACTTGTCAGTGCTCGAATTACAGCTAAATGACACAACTCACTATTTATCTAGAAATGACTCAAGAAATTGAACATGGTTTTTAACATGACACTAAAACCTCTAGCTGTAAACATTATAAACCTCAGCACATTTCTACAAAACTTAACAAACAACACCCTTTCGGCTGTAGTAACAGCCCCACAGGTTTAGCTGCATAAAACATAGGAGTTGCAACTTTACACCAACCTCTGCACCTCCCCATAGAACAACAAAACAGATTAGAATACTACAAATGACCAGCAGAAGCTTCTACTGAACTATGCAGAATTCTAAATCAAAAGAAAGTGCTCCTGATAGATGAAGTAAGCATGTTGGCTTTAACCTCATGTTGGCTTTAATTCGTCTTAAAATGCAAGAAGTCCTAAAAACCAACTCCAAAGAACTGTTTGGAGATAAACATGTTATTGTTTTCAGAGACCTCCTACAGTTAACACCAGTGAAAGGTCAATCTATTTTCAAAACATTAGGACAGAAACAATGCTGCAATACCCTCGACAGCATTGTAAATGTAAATCTCTGGCAACAATTTCACTATAGAGAACTAAGTCAAAATGTATGTCAGTCTGCAGACCTCACCAATGCTAACATTTTAAAAAGCATTAGAACTGGTCTGCTAAAGATGCAAAATCATTCTTAAATAGTAAACTAATCCATGAGCAATATGGAGGAAACACACCTGCTCCTGATGTCATGGAGCAGTTAACTCAAAAAATCTAAAATGTATGTCCTTAATTCCAACCCTTCTAAGCTGTAGTCAATTCAATGAGACAATGTTGAAGAAATAAATACAACCCATACTTCATATCAGCTCCACAGACAAACTAGAAGTGCATGGCATGACACTTCCTATGTGTCAACAAGCAACAACACAATTAAATAGCTTAGAAAAATATATCTCCAACACAGCTAGATTGGAGAAAATATTGACTTTGTGTCTAAACGGCAGAGTAATTCTAAAACGTAACCTTGGCGTAGAACAAGGTTTAGTCAATGCAGCAATTGATGCAGTTGTTGGCTTTCAAACATATCCACATGACAACAACATTCAGTTTGTCAACATCCACTTTGACAAACTTGCAGAAGTTGAAAGAATTGGCTGGACAATAGCACGTTTCCTTCTTTTAAAAACATGTATGTACGCAGAGAGCAATTTTCTCTATCTCTTGCATATGCGGCCACTATTCACAAATCACAAGGTGTAACCCTAGATCAGGCATTGACTGACATTGGCAGCACAGTCTTTAAAGAAGGTATGAGTTAATTAGCACTTTTACGTCTGTGTACACGCAATGGTCTATTCCTCGTTAACTTTGAAGCAAACAAAGACAACGCTGACATTCCTTGGCTACGGGCACTGTACAACCCCATCTAGATATGTACCCTTTACCTCAAAAAACAAACCTTTAAAAAGACAAGTAATACAAACAGAAGCTATAGCAGATATACCAACACGACTGATAAAAATCAATCACAGGTGGTAAATCCCATTGACTGGTAATGCTGGTCTTTGGCACAATATGACTACGAAATCTGCTTTGGCTGACTGGGTTTCCTATAGAGGCAGATTTAGTGTAGGTAAAAAGCGGAACACTGGGATCAGAGTTTGTAGTGTTTAACACTCGCCATTGTTTTGGAGATGATGTTTTGAACGGTCAAACTCTGTTTAGTGCATTTACTTACACACACTATTCTATCCTCCAGCTGTTTTTTGGGTTTTTCATCTAGCAGAGCTTGCCTGTTGTTATTAAAAGCGTGTTTTGCTGCCTTTTTGATAAGTCTCTTAGGATAGCCTCTATTTTGGAGTTTACACTTCAGATGTTGGGCCTCCATTTTGAAAGATTCTCAACATCCACAACATCTGCTCCTGCCACTGCAAGAGACACTACTGTGGGGCAGCGGATCCCTGACCATGCCTTTCAAGTCATACATAATGGAGTGGACCCTTGCCTTACGAGGGTCACTGTACTAAGTATGTACTGTGATGCAGTACTCTGCAGGGGGGAGCAATTTCGAAGTGCTTTCGAGGCTATGGTCTGGGAGCATGGTCTGCCCCCTACCTAAGTGAGGCCCACCCAACATCTTCCTCTCTCCACCTGCCCCTTCGTCCCTATGGTTGGCGCCCCTCTCTACCCTCCCTTTCGTTCCCTCCCTTCTGAGTCATGTCAATAAAAGCCAACATAATTTACAAAACATAAAAAACAAAAACAAAAGTGGCTCTTTTCAGAGCCACCTTCCGCAGTTCAAAAATAGAAGTACTAGAAAAAGGTGCCGGCCCCTACGCAGCCTGTGAAGTCCACAGACAGCGCGGTAGTCTGCGGACATCTAAAAAATGTAGGCGTGACAGCATCAAAAACATTCAACTCTTTTGCATGGGAAAGTGGTGGCTCTGAAAAGAGCCTTTGTTTTGTATTTTTTGCTTTTAAAAGTTGTATCAAGTTTTAAAGTGAACTAAGCAACTGCCACTGCAAACTGATTGCTATATTTACAAAAAGTGCTTCCAAGCATTTTGGATATTTTGGAAAAAAGCTGATCACCAGCATCAGTAAGATGTACTCCATCTCTGCGAAAAATGTTTGTGCTGTGAAATGTAATGTTTTTGTTATGGGAAGACGTGATGCCAACAACTCTCAAAAATGCACAAAAGCCTTGTTGATATTGCACCTCGCTTTCTCCATTTGCAGACCAAATGAACTCGAGTGCAGCCACATCTGTCTCTGGGCAATGCGAGAAAAAATTACTCTGGAGTTTAGAAATGTGTCCAATATTTTCCCAAATGTCTCCTTCATTGCAAACTGCAGTGAAATTCTAGTTACACGGCCTAAACTGTTCCCTCCACAATGAACAATAAAAATGGCTGGATGTTGGAGCATCACCAAGGTCCACCCACTTCATGCCGAGCACTCCATACCACTGCACTTCAACATGATCAAATCCAAGATGTGCAGACACTCCACACTGCTCTGCATATACCTGCAACCAATGGATTCACAAGACCCCAAAATCAACACACTCTGCCTCCTGAAAGACACAGCCATAGCCATCCGCACTCCTCTCTGCAAACAGACCTTCTGCCACACTCTCTCCTTGCATACCATACCCAGGAAACCTTATTGGCCAACCGCCTGGGTTCCACAGGCCCATTTCCATGGCTGCCATCCTCATATGCCCCTGATGTGGCACATGTTATCCATGGACTACCATGGTTTCCATGGATACATCGTCCAATTTCAAGGGAGTGGGGAGAGAAATTTAACCCAGGGTAGGAGATTATCTCTTTAGGGGTGACTCTGAAAAGACCTTTTTTTAAAGGTTCTTGGAAATAAACACCTTTTTTAATCAATTCTTTTTTGCATTTTCTTGTTTTTTTCCTAACAGCCTTACATGAACCGCTTCAAACCATTCCTTAGATTATAAAGGAACATGGATTTCCAATGTTCAACAAATGATTGCCATCTGCAGTAAGAAAATTCCGTTCTCCTGACATCAAGTGGCAGGTACTTACAATGCAGGGTGCTTAGAAAACTTTCTTTTAATGAGGACTTTCATAACCGTCTCAGTCTCAAAATATATATTTCAATTTCAGCAGCACTCTTTGTGATTATTTTGTAAAAGAAAGGAAAACCACATTGGAAACATTTCCACAGCATGTTTAAGTACCACATCCTATGTGACACTTCAATATTTTACCATTACATGCATGCTTGCTCACAGGGAGTGGAGTTGCCTTCATTCACAAAAACTCACTGTGCCTGAGAGCCATGCCTAGCCATAAGCTTCCCTCAGCAGAGTTACTTTCAGTCAAACTTCCAATCTCTCCCAATCAGACTGCCACTATACTTCTCATTTATAGATCACCTGGCCCCCCGCTTCATTTGAGGAAGACATCACGTCACTATTATTATATCATTCTAAAGCTAAATCTCAGATTATACTACTAGGGGACTCCAATTTGGGCTTCCAAGATCCTAACAACCCTACTGCGGCTGACCTTGCTAATACACTAATTGACTTGGTGTTCTCACACCACATCCTAGAACCTACCCATATGAAAGGGCGGTCCCTCGATTGGTTAGCTGATTCTAATTGTACTTGGTCAGACCATCACATCATTACCTTCAACACAGAAGCTGTCCAACACCCTAAACAGACTATTGCTCCAGCCTTGCCCACTAGAAATAAAAGGGGCATGACTAGAGACAAACCTATCCCGCTTATTTTGCCCACTCTCACCAAAGTGTCCGCTTCCTGATCTGACCCATCGACTCTAGCAGATACTTATAACAATGTTATGCTCACAAAATTGAACTCAATCGCCCCAATCAAACTCAGGAAATCTAAACCCTGTGTGCATCTCAACTCTTGGTTTACACCTCAGTGCTACGTTAAAAGAAATGTACTGCTGAAGTCCGCTGGAAAAGCCACCCCTCTGATGCCCATAAAGATAGTCTCGTCATAGCATCCATCAACTATAAAGAGGCCATCTTACAAGAAAAAAATATAAATACCTTCAATAATCGCATTATGCAAGCAGATTCTAACACTAAAGAACTGTTTAAGATTCTGAAGGAACTTGAATCACCAGCTACTCCTCCTGACTCCTATACCAAAGATAGTAAATGGTGCGCAAATATACAGAAAACACTTTTGGACAAAATTGATACTCTTCAAACAAAAATCAAATCTAAGCAAAACTGCCTTCAGTCAGATAAGCAATTGAATACCCCTAAGACTGTAATCACCGAAGTTACCCCCTACATTAAACCGTTCAGCTTCTCTTCACTCACCATTGCCAAGGTTGAATGCATCATCAATAAAATTAAACCTTCCAATTGCCAAGGCGACTCATGTCCAACTCTCATTATCAAGGAGGCCTAGCACGATCTAGCCCCTTTCATTATGGCCTTTATAAATTCTTCATTCAAAACAGGTATAGTCCCGGACAACCTAAAGGATGCCTGGGTTATCCCTCTGCTTAAAAAACCTTCACTGGATCCCTGCCTACCTACCAACTATAGGCCCATTACAACAGTACCTTCATTGCTCAAAATATTGATCGTGCCACTTAGCTCCAGATTCAGGACTATTTGGAAGTCAACAATCTTCTTGGCTCAAGGCAATCTGGCTTCCGGCCCGACACGGGACTGAGACCACCCTTATTGACCTCAAAACACAGATCAAAGTCGTGAAAGACAATGGGAAATTATCCTTATTACTATTACTTGATTTATCAGCAGCATTTGATTTGGTTAACCACCAAATCCTCTACCAACACGTCAAATCAGCTGCCCACTTTTCAGACTCTGCCACTACCTGGATTAGATCCTTCTTAAGCAACAGATCTATGCGTTTCTTCTCTACACTAGCATCGGCGTAGCCTGCTCCCATACATTGTGGTGAACCCCAAGGCGCTTATGAGTCTCCGACACTTTATAATGTGTTCGCCAAACCACTGTTTGATATCCTTGACTATCTGGGTGTCACATACACTTACTATGCTGATGACACCCAGATAGTCATCCCCATCACTGGTGACTAGGCAGTGGACACTAAAGCCCTAAACGACGTCTACTTGGTTATTCAGACCTGGATGGCACAACACGAATTGTGTCTTAATGACGACAAGACGGAACTCCTTATTCTGGGCTCCCATCAATGCCTCAACAAACTTGATCCCTCCTTCAAATCCTTCATCATCCATGGTAAGGTCATTAATTTGTCCAAGGATACCAAAACTTTAGGAATATACCTTGACGCCACACTATCATTGCACAGACAAACTAATGCAGTCAGCTCAGCTTCTGCCCACACATGCAAACTTATTAATGCTTGTAGACACTGCCTGTCTACTCCCAATTGCACTATCCTGGCCAGAACTCTCATCATGTCTAAGTTAGATTACTGTAGTGCCCTCTACCTAGGGGCCAGCCAATCTAACCTTAACAAACTCCAAGTCATTCAGAACAATGCCATTAGAGCAGCATTAAATATACTGAGAAACCATCATATCTACTTCCACAGACGCAATCTTCACTGGCTTCCTGTTAATTACAGAATCCCTTTAAAAACACTGGCCCTGACTCACATGTGTCTGTCTAACCAGGCCCTTATGTACTTAGCCAACCGATTTACACTGCACACTTTTACAAGGCCTATGAGAGCTGCTCAAGCCAATAGTTTATTTCTTCCTAGATTTAAAATACAAAAAGCTGGGGGCACTCGCTTCCCCATCCTGACTTCCAAGCTTTGGAATACCCTGCCCAATGCTATCAGAGCCGAGCCCTCCTTCCATGCCTTTAAGAGCAAAACCAAAGAATGGCTCGATGCACTTGACATTTGAGACACCCATCACCTGGCAAACACATATTGTCACTCACTTTTGCACGCTGCTGCTTAATTTTACCTGCACAGATTGTCTGTATTCCTTGCTGTACATATCTTGCAAACCTCCTACATCTTCCACCTGTCTTCTTGCTAGAGGAAATGTTTTTTTATACCTTTCTTGACTCTACTTGACTGCGTATTATACAGTGTATATACTTTTGCCATACTGTAGCTCTACCTGCATGACTACTGTAAGTGGGTCGAGCCCCCTATTCTGATTCTTGTATGTAATTGTATGTAATTTTAACCTTGCCTCCAAAGATATGCGCCCAGTTGCCCTCGGGCCCGGCAAGCTATTCAAATAAACAAAATACAAATACAAAATACAAATTATCCATTCTAATATGCAAACTGTTATTTTCTTCTTTCATTCTGTCACTTTTAAAACTACTTCTCCCACTAACAAAGCTACCCTAAAAATCCCAAAATGCACACGCAAAAAGAAAACTGGATTTATGTTACGAAAGCTTGTTGTGTGCATGGATTGAAAAATGACAAAATCCAATGGCCCTCATTACGACCCTGGCGGAAAGTAACTGACATGACCGCCATAGCGTAAATAGCGTTTCCGCCACTGCACGATGGAGGAAAGTGCGGCTAATTCTGACCCATCGGGCACGAGCATTACGCCATGGCGGAAGTGCAAAGTCCGCGATGGCGGAAATGACCCCAAAACGCCCCTTACCGCCGTCGTACGTCGCCCTAGGTGCAATTCCGCCACCCATCTTAGCGGTCACCGTAATTAGCGGTCAGCGCAAAATACGGTCACCGTAAATATACGGAAACGGAAGTAAAAACATGGGGCCGGAACGGGAAACAGCACGCCGTACACCTATAAAATCAGAATCCCAACACAACCATAAAAAATCCGACCCTGAGACACATCCCAACCCATTAGCCACCCCATTTTAAAAAATAAATATGGGAAAAGTTGCTAAAAAAGCGTGCGACCGCAAGCGGCAGGTCCACTTCTCCCACGAGGAACTCACCGTGCTCAAAGAGACCCTCCAGGAGAATGCCGCCGTCGTCTTCTCGACGCAAATGACCAGGACGGCACTTGCGAACAAGAAGGCCATATGGGCGCTGGTGGCACAGCGGGTAAGTGCGGTGGGGACCGCACCCCGCAACCCACAGCAATTCAGAAAGCGATGGGACGACCTACGGATACGCGTCCGGAGCATACTCTCTGCCAACCGGAACATTGCCACAGCTACCGGGGGAGGATCGGAATCACCCATCAAGTTGACCCCTGGGAAGAAATCTGTGCCTCCACCATTGGAATGGAGAGCATAGAGGGAGTCGGAGGGATGGAGAAAGGAGTGCAGACATCAGAAGAATCAGGTAGGTGGCCCAAATAAAACTATGCCAAATCCACAATTACCAACCATGTGAAGTACCATGTCTCCCCATAGTGCAATAGAAACACATGTCCAGGAGAACGACCACATACATTGCCATGACAGCGCCCCTTAAAAGTCAGATTAAATAAATAAATATTTAAAAATCCCAAAAACACACTCTACATGTGCAGCATGCACACCCTAACTGCAGACTGCAAAATAACTGCATCCCCAATGCACACAAAAATGAGACCACCTCCAAGGCCCTGACCCAAATCACCCCCAGGTACCACCCCAATGCATGTGATAC
Organism: Ambystoma mexicanum; assembly: GCF_040938575.1. Lineage (NCBI taxonomy): Eukaryota > Metazoa > Chordata > Amphibia > Caudata > Ambystomatidae > Ambystoma > Ambystoma mexicanum. Next base: position 366,061,019 of record NC_090934.1, on the reverse strand, counting down.
AATTGCCATTACAATTACCACAGACCCATGAATAACGCTCGCCCTCCTTTACTCCACCACAGGGTCCGATTCCAACGACGAGCTTCAGGACACCCCTACCAGCACACCTGCAAAGATGGCCAAGACCAATGGCCAAAGACCCTCCACCTCAGCTGCACGGATCAAGACACGGCAGCTGCACGAATCGAGTGGCAGCACACTGGAGGGGACTCCAACAGGCACCCCAGCAGCCAGCATGTCCACAACAGCAGCACCACCGGTCCCCCCAATGGATGCCACAGAAGGCACTGCTTCTGGTGGCAGCAGCACCCTAGGTGACACTGCATTCATGCCAGCATGCTCCGACACAGAAAACGGTGCTGCCGAAGTAGGACACATCCATGACCTGTCTCAATCCCCCTGTCTGTATCATCCCGTACACCATGAGGAAGCCACGCAGGGGCACCCACAAGACGACGACAGGCCAACCCCCACAAGGCCTGTTGCAAGGCAACATGAGGCGTCCAACCCCTCTGTGACACCACCGCAAATGGGCATGGCCCAGCAGAGGCAACAGTCCCTTGAGCAGATGATAGTGCAACAGCAGCAACTGGCCACGCTCCTCAAGGAGCATGCTGCTGAATGTGGGGGTTCTAAGGCAGCCATTGAAACATCTACTGAGACACTTAGGGCAGAAATGGAGAGAAGTACCGAGAGCCTGAGGGGACAAATGGAGAGAAGCACCGAGAGCCGGAGGGGGGAACTGCATGCGACGTCCAAAGACGTATGTGGTGAACTTGCCGCTGTGCGCCGTGTGCTCACTGAGCTCTCACAAACCCTTAGGGACATGCATGGACGTGAGCAGGCAGAGACATCATCCGTTGCAAGTTCCGTCCAGGGCAGCCCCCAACGTAGATCTGGGAGGAACCGCCGCTCCACAGGCAGGGGTGCCCCTGATACCCGGAGAGGGGGCTTGCAATAGCGTCTGCCCACTGACAATGAGCGTCATTGGACACTGGTGTTCGTGGGGGGGGGTAGGAGGGTGGAGGGGGTGTGTTGTGCTTCTTTGGGTGGCGGGTCGATTGGGTGTGTAATGTCATTTCACATCTGCAATACAATTCTTCATATTCATCCAATGAGATGTGTGGACATTGATCTCTGTGTACGAGGCCTATCTTGGCGTACAGTCCACATTGTGCATGTTCCAGACACACACAGTGCCACAAGTCCCGTGTCCATGTAACAGCCACCAGGCGTGAGTGCTAGAAGCATGCATCTATGAGATTCTGACGTAATTCACGGGCCTCCTGTGCCTCGCGGACCCCTTGAGGTGCTGCCACATCCCCACCCTCATCATGACCATCTTCAGGTGCTAGCAGTTCTGCGTCGGGGGGCATGGCCACATTCCTACGTACGCACATGTTGTGTAGCATGACACATGCCATGACCATCTTTGCCACCTTCTCATGGCGGTACAGGAGTGCCCCGCCAGACCTGCTGAGGCAGCGGAAACGAGCCTTCAGTAGGCCGAATGCCTGTTCTATGACCACACGGGTACGTGAGTGGGCATGGTTGTAGTCCTCCTCATGCTGGTCCTGTGGGTTCCGGATTGGTGTAAGGAGCCATCTCTTCAGTGGATACCCACAATCACCTGTATGTGGACAACAAAGGATGTTTGTGGAATGTCATTGCTACGTACGCACCCCCCCCCTTCCTGCCAGGTCATTCACGCATCACCTACCCAACATACTCATGCATTAAATGAGACTCACCGAGTAGCCAGGATCGGCGCCCTGCGTGTCGCTCCATGTAGCGTGGTATTCTATAGTTCCGCAAGACCATAGAATCATGTGTTGATCCTGGAAATCGGGCACAACAATGTGTAAAGATCCTGTTGGAGTCACACACCATTTGTACATTGATAGAATGATATTGTTTCCGGTTGGGGTACTGGGCCTCCATGGCATGTGGGACAACCAATTCCACATGGGTGCAGTCGATGGCACCAATGCAACCCGGTATGCCGCCAAGTGCATGGAATCCCACTTTTGTGTTTGTAAGCTCCTGCTCCGAGCGTGGCAAAGTGATGTAGTCGTCTGAGTGCTTCAGGAGGGCATCAAGCACTTGGAATAGTGTCCGTGAGAATAGTGGCTGTGAAATGCCATGCAACTGTCCGACTGTGTGCTGGTAGGTGCCTGTGGCCAGGAAGTGGAGTACAGACACCACCTTCAGTAGGGGTGGGATGGCGGTTGGGCTATCTATCATGCTGACAAGGTCAGCGTGTGTCATGTTGACAATGGCGGTTATGGTGTCCCGGTCCAAACGGTAGAGGGTGTGGATCTGCTCAGCTGTGAGGTTGAACGGATTAGCTCGGAGGCGTGGGATTGCGGGCTGCCTGCGTGGTGGTAGTGGCTGTGCTGGTGGGGCTTGCTGGCCATGCCTTGCCCTCCTCCTCCTCCTCCTGCGTCTCCTCTGTGCGGCCGGTTGTTGTAGTAGTTGGCGTTCGTCTTCTTCTTGAAGTTGGAGTACTTGCAGTGCAATCAGGTCCCCCAGGCCCAACATCGCTAGTCCTGCCGGTAGCATTCTGGAGTGGGTGTGGTTGGGGGAGGGGGTTGGGTGTGCAATTTATGTGTTTTCAGGCTGTATAGCCTTCACCTGTGGTGATTCATTCCACCTGTGTCAGCTGCAATGCCTTTCGTGCGAGCACGTCCCGCACACAACGCTGCAATTCGACGCATGGCATCTTGCATTTACATTCATGTTTTTAATCCCGATGGCAGTGATATATTGGTTTATATGTTAATTCTGCTATGGTCCCATTGTTTCACATACTATATTTGCATTCGCGAGCAGACTTGTGAAGGGTCAGTGGAATGTAGTACTCGATCAACGGTGGACCCTCATGCAGCACTGTACCGACGTTCACCGACGGCGGGGAGTCCCATCAGTGATTGAGGCCAGTTACCATTTTCACACACAGCCGCACTGCATAGATGTATTTGTGAATACAAGCGTTCACAGATGCCTTTTCGACGTGATGTTGCAAATTAGGAATTCGAAGGACAGCGCTTTCGGTTTTCAACTAGCGGCGTGGAGACGCCCACAAGTCTGACTGGAACTGTAACGTTCTATTGTTGAATGTCCTTGGGACAGGGCCCATGACGGGAATGCAATGATTGATATGATTTGAATGGGATGCGCTATAGCATAGTGGACGATAAGGCAGGACGTTCCCAAATACATGTGACTTCACTACACAAGGAATCCGGGCAGGAGCACAGTGGATTTTGAAGGCTGCATTACGCACAGACTCAATGGAAATTTCGAATGTTATGTGAGTGAATATTCAGGCGTTTTCATAACGGGATGAGGGAATGATGAATGGATGCATGGAAAGATGATTTAATTGGGAGTCTGCCATGTACATGGCTATTTGGAATCTATCCCCTTGCCCTGCGCTATGTGATGCAAGGCTGCCATAGTGGGACCATCGTCTGTCTGCCCTTGTTGAACCCTCCCTGTCTCGACGCGCCTTCAATCACTTGTGTCTATGCACGTTGATGATCCCATCTGATGGATCCTGTTCTGACAGGCGCATGCACACAGACACTCGTTTGAGATAGTGTATTCACCTCGATTTGTGTCGTAATAATTCGCAAGTGATTTTTGGGTGCAATTGATCCTTATGAGTAGGCTAGCATGCATATGGTTGTAGGTTTGGTGTGTTGGATGAAGTGAGTAATACATATGAAGTTCGGATGCCCATACTATCATTTTTTTCATTTGTGTGACAGGTATCTCCTCCCCTTCTGCCGCTGCCATCTGTACGCCACTCCTGCAGATGGCTTCTACAGTCGACACCTGCAGCTTCGAGTTAATCAGTGGAGCACCATTACGATCTTATGGGACGATCGCCAATGGCCCACATGCCCTTACGCAGTACTAGTGGCTAGGTGCAGCATACCTAGCTTCCAGCTGGACTAGTGCCTACTTCATGGGACGGCCCTGCGGTCCTAGGCGCTTCCATGTTGCCTTTTTGGACGTTGATGTAGCCCCTGTGTGCCATGAAGGTACAGGGCGTCACACATGGGGAAGCTGGTCATTTATTGCGGATGCAGCCCACAGTAATGCTGATCATTTGTGAGTTTATGTTCAAATGGCTGTATGGGCTTGGTGATTTTGATGTGCATTAAATTTATATTCAGATATTTACCGTGTAGCGTTATTCTTTGCTAGTAATGTGGCATATTCAGATTTGTGGCGCGATGTATTGTGAGGTGTTCTGCATTGGGTTCCGGCTTCTGGGTACAGTTGTGTGGTACGTGCTTATGCTGATGGTTGGTTTGACTACTGGCATGTGTACAGGGCTGGTGCAGTCTCCCTCAGGTTACTGCTTTGAATGTTGATTTACACTGGTGGCAAGCGATGGGGACTGTTGTTGTTTTGTGTCATGGAATTTTCAGTTCATTTTGGTGTACTTGCACCTTCAGATGCCTGTGCTGCATCAGTACGGCAATGGTGTGTTGCCAATTGTGGATGGCCACTCACAGGGCACTTGGGGCCCCTGCATGCATTTGTTCGTTGGCATGCATGGGTGACTTCTACATTTCACTGGTTGCATGGTGTGACTGCATTGCGCCTACGAGGAGTTGTGCAATGTGGCCAGGGAGTGGAGTACAGGCACTCAGTAGGGCCATTACGGTTGGTTCGCGATGCCGTAGTTCTCGTCATGGCGGAATGGTACTTTCCGCCATGCTTGATGGCGTTAAGTGAATGTCCACTGGGGTCAGCATTCGCGTACCGTTGCGCCATGGCGGATATTGCGGTTTTGCACGGCGCGCGTGCGCGTACTTGGTGCAGTTAGCGTTGGCGTTCACTACGGTGTCGCTAATCGCATCGTACTTTACGGTGACGGGTCATGATCGCAACAGGCGGTATTCAATGGCGGTATTACATTTCCGCCATCGTTTTTCGTATTCCGCCAGGGTCGTAATGAGGGCCAATGTGTTTAAAAGTATTAATTGCTGCACCATTTGAAGGAAACCTAATAAATGCCTGTGTACCTTTACATCAGTGATGTGTGTAATTTTTACTAAATGAATGAAAGAAAATGGAAACGATTTCTCCAACATATTGTAATAACACTCACATACCAAGCATGCATGCGTGGAAAAGTTAATGAAATTGCACACACTAACATTCTCTTTTTTAATCTGTACATGTTTCTTGGCATCTCAATTTTTCTCAGCATACTAGCACTTGCAGTACTCCATTTCTAATACAAACAGTGCAACAACAACTCTCACACTTTCAAAAATCCAGGCCCAAAGGTCATACTTATCACGGAACCACTGGCCCGAATACCAACTCTGCTGGTGCTCCTATGCCCCAACTCCCATACAGTGCAATAAAACTACGCACAAATAAAAACTAACATTTTCCATCACCTGATTTTTCAAGCCAACATAACCTGTAATGTCGTAGTGACACTGGGAAGGCAGCTGTCAAGCAATTATTAGGAATCTGGTGGCAACCCGTCTGCAGCAACATCAGTGTTATAGCCATACTTGTAATCACGTACAATGTTACTAACTCTTATTCCCAACAACAACTCCTACAGTGTACAACAATGTCTTCTTGGACTACAATTATTTTGCCATTACCACACACAACCACTAATGTTCTTCTTTCCCAATTGCACTGAAGAACAGCCTTATGAAAGACAGCAAAATCTTCCCTAGAAGATAAAAAACAGAAGAAAACTACTCTTCACATCATGTAAAGTAAGTGCAATAATGTACTAGTATTCTTTCTCTTACTCATACAGTGCAGTGTAACCATATTGTAGCCTACAAAATGATATCCAAACCAACAGAATTTACTTCACTCTTAGTCATTGCACCTCAGCAGGTACACTCTTTCTATTCTCATCTGAACACCAGTATCGTAACACCCACTAGTATCATGAAAACATCATAATGTCCTTACTTATTCATGCAAAGTACACTGTCATACACACTGAACCAATCCCCTCACACATCTACAAACACGGCTACTACTACAACCTTCCCAACCAAAACGAACAGCCCATTGCACAATCACACAACCCTCTATTTATGCCTGCCATGATATTCACCTGCTCATTCAGAATGCATGCAAATACATTGCACAACTTCCAAACCCACACTTTCCTTTTTCTCCAAAAGATAGAACAGAATGCCTACCAAAAAGCAACTCCATAGAAAACAATGGAAAAAAGAGCAGATAGAAATAAAAGCATGCAAAATACACATCCACCTCTAGCCAAATTTATAGCAAATGTTCAAACAATACAGCTAATACAGTCAATCAATAAAAACGGAACCAGCTAGCAGCAAAAAAACTATGGCCCCTCTTCCAAAAAGTAAAAATAAAAAGAAACATATTTAGAATAATAACATTATTAATAGCGCTAGCACTACATCTGCCTATGTTAACATAGCCACAGTTAAGCATTAACAAAAATGTATTTTACAAAAAAAATTCCACTGTAGAGCAATTCACAATCTTATAAAAACAGCAGAGAAATCACGCTCAACCCTTAACAATTACTGCAGAAGACTAATCCTGGAAGCTCTCATTGACAGTGCAATCATCCTGAAAAGAAAATTGGTTATATTAATTTTAACCAGAATGAAACCACTAACAAAATTATTCAGTAAACTACAAAAAGTACTTTGAAACAAGCACAATATCAACAGAGGTATCTTTGCAAAATTCTGTGCAGGTGAGTGGATTCACACAGCCAGCACAGAACCATATTTCAATGAAGAGGCATACAAACAAGCGCAGAAGAACCCAATTGCCACACATAGCAGTGGCGATTGTATGAAATGGTAGACAACACCATTATGGAAGAAGAAATCCTCATTGAAAAAATGTCCCCAACAAACTTACAATCAACTCTCCAATCCACTGAACCAATCTGTCCAGTCTACAAATGGTCCTGCACCGCCATGTGTGACGTACGGAAGCAATCCATCACATCTTTACGCCAATTCCTCAATCACTATGTAAAAGTAAAAGAGAAAATTAGAATACAAACATTGCATACCATGTACTCCTGCTGTCCAGTACTCAGTGACACTGGACTGAGGACATTCATTATATTGCATTTCAGGACCTGCTTGCAAAAGCACCTTCCACCACATCAAAATGTTAGCAACACACCATTTCACTCTACGGAATCTTGTCCAGAGACGGTACTATGGAAAAAGTCCTGCTTTAGAACTGCACATTTTAATAATATTATCCTACATGGCACAGCCAAATAGACCTCATCTAAAGCAAATATTTTGGAAGTGGAGATGACTTAGAAAATCCAGTACCTGTAGAAAAGAGTAGCGAAAACCTTACAAATGCCAATCTTCTAGTAAAAAAAGTACAAAAAAGAAATAGCAAAGTTTAAAAGCACATCTGCTGAAGTACCAAACCTAGTATGTGTGTGTTGTCGCAGAACTTTTTATATAAATAGCACCAAAACTGTAGATATAACGTACAAAATAGAACACAATGAGGAATCCCAATGGTTCCATTTAGCTCTCTATCTTATAGCAGAAAAAAATACAAAATTACTAACCTACTAACCCCTAAATACTTTGCCAATACTGCAATACAAAGCTTGATATTAACCAAATGCCTTCATAGGCTATCACTAATAACTTGGACATATTCCCATTTCTAAAACCTCTACAACAGCTTAATTTTCATGAGACGATTATAATCCAAACAGTACAGACATGTCAAGCTATAATACACCTTCAACCCAAATCAGCCAAGTTGCCTCCTTCTGAATTACTGAAAGGCATTTGTGTCAAAGTAGTTTATTTGCCATTAGATCTTAAAGAAAATGTAGACACTATAGGAGTGCAATGGCCAAGAGATCAATCTTTGATTATTCTAGTGAATGATGTACCAATGAAAGACAAAAACATTTGGCAACAACTAGTAGACCTAAACAAAGTTAGAGAAGCCCTACAATATGAAAGAGAGAACAATGAGTACTACAAAGAAATAAACATTGAAGAAAACCTAAGGGATACCACCAAAATAATTCAGGATTCCTCACCAACTAGCCAATTTGAACTTGTAGATCTTAATATGGCATTCCAATATTTTAGAACAGTATACAGTTCACCCACTGCACTCCAAAGACACTACCGCAGTGTCCGTGGACTGCCGCGCCCCGCACGCTCTTCTTCCACCTAAACAAATACATTATATCAACCATCTTTCACTCCCCCACCCTTCCCAGCCCCTCTTCCCAATACCAAATGCTTAAAACATGTTTCCCAACCCTGTTCCCCACGGCGGTATCCATAGACAGCCGCTATTATCCGTGGATACATCATGGCAGGCGTTTTGGAAAAATATGAGGCACATCACGCTTTTCACCAGCCAATCGGTGGGTGCGCTGGTTGTCCGCAGACATCATGACACCCTCCTGACCAATCTTAGTCCTGTCCGCAGAGCAAACAGGGAAATGGATCCGCGGAGCGGACCCAGATATCACAAATAATTTTGGGACCTACATTTTGCGTCTTTTAAAGAAAAGTACTGGACGGATTTACACCAAATTTACAAAAGCATGCTTTTGGGACCAAGCCACTGCCCCTGCCGCACATTTGGGGAAAATCCATCCAGCAGTTTGGGACCCACCTATAACTTTGCCCCGCCTGACGAAACCTCAATAAATTTGCCAAAAAAAATCTGAGCGGGCCATATACTTTTTGCAAAGTTTGGTAAGGATTCATCCAGGGTGAGTGAAGTTATAAGCCACCCAAAAAGTGCTCTTCCTGTGAGTTGAGCAACTTAACCATAACTACATGGCCACTACCTCAGGCAGTTTTATATATATATATATATATATATATATATATATATATATATATATATATATATATTGATGTCCTGGGTGTTAGTCTTAGCAGTGTACCGTGGTGGCGCGAGTTATGGTTGCTTAGCTTACCATAACTGGCGAATTTCAGGGGTTTTTCAGTTTTACTTGGAACCATAACGTCCCTTTAACAAAGTTTTTTTTTTTTCTGAATTTCATAGGTTTTTAGTAGCGCAAGTTAACCATAATGTCCCTTTAACAACGTTTTTTTACTGAATTTCATAGGTTTTTAGAAGCGCAACATAACAATAATATCTCTGACTTTATGTACATGTAACATAGAACATACTGAACCCCCTCTACTGAATGTGATGTCCGCGAACTCTTCTAATGTCCGCAGACATATGCGGACAACAGCACCACTACCCAAAAAGTCTGGGGGGTATGTTTAATTGTTATATCATAACATATGAAAATTTTACAAATTCACAAACCAGCACACATACATATTATATGTAATAATAAATAAGAAGTGTAACCCATATATATAACACATTAAATATTCATTTAAATATAATATGTTCTAAAATGGAATATACCAAAAGAAGAAAGATAGCCTTCCAACATCATTACCTCACAGAAACTCCACAACTAAGAGCAACAGCAGATCTACAGACCAGTAAGAACACACCTTACCAGAAGCTAGTAAGTGTACTGCATTTTACTCATATATTTGTAAACTTTCTGTATTAAATATAAAAAAAGTGATATTATGTTTTTTTCTCACAGAAATTCTTAGTACTCTGAAGTGGCTAGAGGAGCATTTCCCACGTGAGGAAATGTCTGAAGATAGTGAACCTAATGGTAGACACTTTACTATATAAACCAATTAATAAATATTATTTTATATACATTTAACATATACATTTTGTTTTGTACAGACCATACAAAAATTGAAAATACTAAAGAAAAAGAAGTATTGGATAAAACTCTCCTGCACATAGAAGAAAAAATTGACCTACTCATGGCAAATTTTAACAATTTAAAAAACTTTGTGGAGGATCACTTGAAACAAACCACTACATACCATTGTCCCACATGTACCTGTCCCCCTTCACCATATCCCAGTCAAATATCCCCAAACCCTCTCCATAAACCAAAATGTTTTGATGAGACTTCCATCCCTTCTTCACCTCATATAAATCCTATTGAAACCCCAATTCTCCTGTTTTTGTTTCATTTTCTGCCTCACCTTCTCTGTCATAAATGTAACATCCATATAAAATAAAATAAAATTATAATATTGTGTCCTAATACATTTCTTGTCTTTTTTTAAAAAGCAGTTCAGGTGTCCGCGGACAGCGTGGGTGTCCTGAAAGCCCGTAAAGAAACGAAAATGGGAGCGTCCTAAGGACACTATATCTGTCCGTAATGTTCGCATGCAAGTTGAAACTGTTCTAAGAACACAGCTGCTGTTCGGGATGTCCACAATCAATTACCACATGCGGTGTCCTGAAATGTTCGTCAATAAACAAAATGGAGGTTGCTAGACCTGTCCGTATTGATTGCAGGCGAGTTGAAACTGTTTTAAGAACACAGGCAGTATCCTGAAATGTTCGTAAATAAACTAAATGGGGGTGTCCTGAGGACGCTAGACATGTTCGTATTGTTTGCAGGCGAGTTGAAACTGTTCTAGGAACACACGCAGTGTCCTGAAATGTTCATAAATAACCAAAATGGGTGTGTCCTGAGGACACTATGCCTGTCCGTATCGTTCAGAGGCAAACTGAAACTGTCCTAAGAACAAACGCTATGTCCTGAAATGTTTGTAAATAAACAAAATAGGGGTGTCCTGAGGACGCTATACCTGTCTGTATTGTTCGGAGGCAAGCTGAAACTGTCCTAAGAACACACACGGTGTCCTAAAATATTCATAAATAAACAAAATCGGGGTGTCCTCAGGATGCTAGACCTGTTTGTGCTGCTCGTAAGCATGTTGAAAGTGTTCTAACAACACATCAAGTGTCCCGGGATGTTCGCAAATAAACAAAATGGGGTGTCCTGAGGATTCTATGCATGTCCGTATTGTTCGCAAGCGAGTTGAAACTGTTCTAAGAACAAACGCCTGTCTGTAACTGTTAGTTTCACTTGTGTCACTTTTAATTAGTTTCAGGACCCGAACAGTGTCCGTAGAACACCAACGCGCATGCGCAAAACAGTTGCAGTGCATTTGATGTCCTGTGGACACCCGCTCCTTTCGCGGACATGTTCGTGAAGCTATCATATGACCGCACCCACGCTGAGCGTATGTTCTGACTACGAACACTGTTCGTGTCCCCAAACATTTTAAAACTACCTTTTCAAGCAATCCACAATATTTTTCAACAATAACTCACCATAGCACAATTCCCACATAGTAATCCTGAGTTTCTACATACTTTTTGTGACTTTTTGAAACTTTTTTTGGTGTTTGATCTGTCCATGGACAGAGCGCATGTCCACGAACCGCGCACAAGAACCCCTATAAAAGGCCACACCCTAGAGCTCATTCTCATTGTGTTTCTGGCTATGTTACAGAACACAGTGCATTTTCCTGCCAACTTTCCAGATTTTCATCTGAAACCTGATGGCATCCATGGCTGCAGTACTGCCACCTGGTGCTACATCTGCCTCAGTACCACCCCACCCCCTCCACCACCACTACCTCCCCAAGGGCCCGAAGAGGGGAACAGCAGTGAGGATGCAGAGGAGGATGAAGAGGATGACGAGAATGAGGTAGAGGAACTCCCTACTACCAGAACTCAGCGTGAGTCTTGGGCGTGGCGGTTATTTATGTGGTTAAGGCACATGCAAACCGAGTCACCTGCAAAGAGTGCAAAATGGTACTCAGTCGTGGGAGGGCTGGTTCAGACAGCTTTGGGACAACTACCACAAAGCGACACCTAAAGTCATTCCACACTGGGGCCATTCGCAAGGTTGTACCTTGTGAGGAGCATAGTAGGTTGACTTCCTCTACTTCATCCTCTGTTTCCGATCCTGTTACCACAAGGAACACTCCTGTGGGAGAGCGTATTCCTCAAACTGCCTCACAGGCCATATGCAATACTGATGACCCTTACCTTTCGAGGGTTACAGTTCTGTGTATGTTCTGCGATGCAGTACTGTGCAGGGGGGAGAGACTTCGAAGTGCTTTTGAGGCTCTGGTCTCAGAGCACGAGAAGATCTGCTCACTACCCAAGTAAAACCAACTCTACATCTTCCTCTCTCCACCCGCCCTTTCTTATCCCCGTGGTTGGTGTTCCCCCTTACCGTCCTTTTCCCTCCTCTCCTAGTGTGTTGTGTATAAAAAAAAATATATATATATAAAACAACAAAAAAAAGGCTCTTTTCAGAGCCGCATTTCAAAGTTTAAAAATAGAAGTGAAAATAAATGAAGCAGGGCCCTGTGTATTTTTTAGAGGTCCGCGGACAGTCTGCAAACATCTAAAATTTTGGGGTGCTGCCCTATCATAACCATTGCAGTTTTGTCTGGGAGGAAGTGGTGGCTCTGAAAGGATCCTTTTGGTGGTGTTTGTTTGTGTTTGAAAAATTTGAAATGCTCAAAACCTACTACAAAATGGATGCTGTAATTCCAAAAAAGTTCACAATGCATTTTGTACATTTCTCAGAAAAATCTGATTGCCAGCATAAGTAAGATGGACTCCATCTCTACGGAAAATGTATGTACTACGAAACATAATATTTTCATTGTGAAAAGAGGACATGCCAAAATCTCTTAGAAAGGCACAAACAGCCTTATTGACATTGCGCCTTGCTTTCTCCATTTGTGGACCAAATGAAGAAGAACAAAGCCACATTTGAGAATTTGGAAACATGTCCATGACCTTCCCAAGTCCTTCTTTCATTGCAAATTGCAAAGAAATTCCAGACACATGTCCTAAACTGTTCTCTCCACAATGAATTACAATTATGTCTGGATGTTGCTCTGTCTCCAAAGTAGCACAGAGAGGTAGCGAGTCCAACCACTTCATTCCACGTACTCCATGCCAGTGCACTTCCACATGTGGAAATCCAAGATCTACAGCTACTCCACAGCTTTCTGCATGCACCTTCAACAAATGTATCCAGAGGTCTCCCAAAATCCGAACAATCTGATTTCTGCAGAAAAAAGAGTATCTGAGAAACTCTCTCCTGGCACAACACACCCACTAAACTTTACTGACCAATCCCTTGCTCTGCTCATTCTCATTTGCATGCCTCCCCACCCCAAAATCCCCGGATGTAACACGTGATGTCGGCGGACTACCGCTATGTCCACGGACATATCGTAACATGGACAGTCCTTCTACCATTTTCATTTCACTTTCTGTGGCATTCCCTCATTGGATCCACCAATCACATCCAAGACCTCTACATATAACTGCATCATCATAGATCAGCACTTCAAATGTACTGTTAATCTCTCTGAGTACAAGTTTCATATCATTGGAAAGCACCTTCTACAAGAAATACAGTACAAGTCTCCAAGATTTCTACTTGCAGCTACATGCATATCCCTATGCATGAACACAAACTACAGGTATGCATATTTTCTGCATAGTACATGTACAATTCTTATAGATTCATATAAACAGATTAACTAATGTTTAGCTTGTATAATCTATAAAATGTACTTACTGTCATTTTTTCCATCTCCTATAATCAACTGTCACTTCCAAACCTATCTGCTATTTAATTTCTTTTTACACACACATTTTCAAAGCATATTGAACTAACATATGTAAAGTACAATATAAAGAGTTAACATACTGAAACAAAATTGCATGCACACAGTATGTTCAAATATCAAACAATAATACTTGTTCAAAAACATAAAAATGTATTTATTTATTTATGTATTTATTTATATATATGTATATACCGCGCAAGCAGCCTATGGCATTGAAGTGCTGTTACTTGCAAGAGCTCAGTTACAGGAATAGTGGCATTAAGTGGTACATTATGAATTCCCCAAGGCATAGAACTGATATTTTGGTTGGTACAGTTAGTCATTACAATACAGTTTATGCATATTTTGGAAGTGAAAGCCACTTACAGAATGAAATAGTTTTAAAGCAAATTAGCAACAATTCTAGGCATGGCAACCTTCTACTACACACATACAAAAAAGAAATACTGAAATTTAAAAGTACATCTGCTGAAGTACCAAACCATGTGTGTGTATGTTGCCGTAGAACTTTTTATAAACGTAACACAAAAACTGTAGACCTAACATACAAAATAGAAGACAATGAAGTTCTAAATGGTTTGAATTAGCTCTCTACCTTATAGCAGAAAACAAATTCGAAATAATTGACCCCTTAATACTTTGCAGTTACTGCACTATAAAAGTTAATAACCAAACTCCTTCACGTGCTATCACAAATAATTTGGGATTATTTCCACTACCAAAACCCCTACAACTCAATTTATATGAGAGCAGCATAATACAAACAGTGCACCCCTTTCAAGCAATAATACGCCTTCAACCAAAAACAGCAAAATTACCTCCCTCTGAATTAGTGAAAGGTATTCGTGGAAAAGTAGTGTATTTACCATTAGATCTAAAACAAAATGTGCACACTCTAGGAGTGCAATGCCCAATGGAGCAATCTTTAATTATCTTAGTAAATTGTGTACCTACAAAAGACAAACAAATTTGGCAACAACTGGTAGATTTACATAAAGTTAGACAAGCCTTGCAATATCTAAAAGACAATAATGAATACTACAAAGAAATTAATATTGAAGAAAACTTGAAGTATACCACTGAAATAATTCAAGAGACACAAGAAGCTGGTCAATTTGAGCTCCTAGATCCTGCTACAATAACCAATACTTTAGATCATTATACAATTCACCCATTGCACTCTAATGACACCGTAGAAGATGCACTAGAAACTTACCAAATGCGTCAAACAAAAGGATCACCAATCAGCATATGGGAAAAAAGTATAGAAGCACATGCTTTTCCTCTACTCTTTCCTACTGGCAAAGGAGAAAGGTACGATGATAGACCTATTCAAATAACAGCATCAGAATACCGCTCATTACGGATGTATTCTGAAGATCCCAGATTTAGACAAAATGTGGAATACATATTCCACCTACTCTTTGAAAGTGAACTAGCAACTTTATGTTACGGAGTTGCACAGACATTAAAATCAGGATCCCACTTTCAAAATATGTCAGCTACACAATTATTACAAAAAGTGCAACAAAAAGATGAGGTTTTACCATCAAATATTACAAATCTATTAGCAAACATGCGTGGTACTAAAGAGTACTGGTTTCGACGTCATGGAGATTGTAACGCTCACCTGATTCCCACGCAGGCGCTGATCCCGGCTGGGCTGCTATCGTTTCTTCAATTGAGAAGCGTAGAGCTCGGACGACTCTCAGGACTGGGCTTCCTCTTATCGAATGTCTGACTTGCAGGGTAAGTTTTCTGCAGGTGGAAGAAAAAGGGTTAATCACCGTTTGATGGGATTCCTTCTCCCACCAATCACCAGTTTCTCCCACAGCCTAGCTTTCTACTTGTCTCGGCGAGCTCTCACCTTAGGCGTATAAATGCTGAGCTCTCCATCCTGCGTCTGGTGCAGGGGTGCGTGGATTCCAGTTACGTCACTGGATGAGTTCAGTGTTGAGGCTCAAGTCTTTTGCGGCCTTAGTTGTGGCACTGGTGCTGGGATGCCGAAGAGCGATGCCGCCGTTACTGCACGAGCGGATGCCTGTAAGTATACTGTAGTCTTTAGGCTTTTAAAGATGGGCACCTCAATAATGTCCCTTTTCCTTTGTTTCAGGCCTCGGGATGCTGTGGGCGTAGTTTTCCGTTGCCGCTGCAATTGCCGATGCACGTAAGTATAATGTTCATTGGCCGCTTTTAATGGCACCTCTAATAATGTCCTTTTTCTAGTTTTCAGGTGCCGGGATGCTGCGGGCTTTATATCCGTTGCCACTGCACGTGGCGCCGGGACTGAAACCCTTCATGAGCCTGGCGCCAAAGGCGCCAGGACACGGTCCAAAGGGCCCCTGTAGGGGTCTGCTGGGTCCGGAGTAGTGGAAGACGGGTCTGCTTCCGAGGGCGCTGGGCCAGTCCTGGCCCCTCGGGAGTAGCGCCCATGACAGCGATGTACGTTGTATGATAAGAAACCTTGGCCCACCCACTTGGTTTGTTACATTAAGTTGTGCATGGGAAGATTTACATGATTTCCTACGCATATCAAACAAAAACAAAACAAACATAGATATACTAACACCTGGAGAACTTTGTTCTCTGGATCCTGTTAATGTTTCAAGATATTTTCACCATCGCTTCATTGCTACGCTACACTTTACTTGTAATAAAACTGTTCCTCCCCTCGGAGAAGTGCAACACTTCTTTTGGAGAAAATAATACCAAGCCAGAGGAGCAACACATAGCCACATGCTTTTATGGATTAATGATGCTCCTAAATTTGGTCAAGCAGTGATGCCACTGTTTTACAGTTTATTGAAAAATATGTCACTTGTGAAATTCCATCAGAAGCAACAAATAGTGATCTTCATGCACAAATTTTACTATTTCAAAGACACAAATGTGGCAAATATTGTCCGTCTCAAATACAAAAACAAAGGAAAATACTACACCAAATGCCGCTTTGGTTTCCCTAGACCGGTTACAAAAACAGGTCAAGTGAACAACTACATGTCTTCAGTTAGACATAGTGTTAAAGGTAAATCACCTAAAAATACATATTACGTAAAAAGAACAGAAGAAGAAAATATATATCAATGATTACAATGCAATCATTGCCCACTTATGGAATGCAAAGGTAGATGTGCAGTACATTGCAGACAATTCCACTGCAGTTGCACGATATGTTACAGCATACTCAAACAAAGCAGAAAAAACAGAGCTCCAACACCTCTGGAATGACCTGTCATCAGACAAAACAATGTCTCAGAAATGATACAGCTTGGGCATAAAAATGCTCTCCCATATAGAATGTGGCTCCTATGAAGCAGCAGATCGTTTAACTGGTACTGCTTTGTATGGAAAATCTGAAAATATAGTATGGCTAAGTCTTGGTCCTGCTAAATCTAGAAAAAGAGTTCTAAAATCATACGAATATATCGAAACAATAGCCAAACATGATCCCAACAGCCAAGACATTTTAAAAAAACAATTTACTAGACAGATACTACCCAAACAGAAGTGTCTATACCACATAGCCCAAAACTTCACATACAAAAATAATATAAAACCTGATGAAAAAAAAGGTAAATACAGAGTGACAAATTGTGAAGGCAGCTTAGTAAAACTCACCAAACCAAATTGAATTAATCATATCAAATTGTCATTAAAGACTCCTCAACATAAAGAACTAGGTTACATGTCCCTGCTACAACTCTTTAAACCATGGAGAAAAGAAGAAGAAATACTAGATAACTATGACTCCTATGAAGATGCTTTCAAAGCAAATGAAAGCACTATAACTGATGTAAACTTTAAACAGTACAAAACAATGTTGCACAATGAACAGCAACACGAAGAAGAACTCCAGGCCCAACTAGATAAGGACACTCCTGACAGTAGTCAACCTTCTGTAACAGGAAGCCAAGAACCACTGGGAGAGCCACTAATAACAAATGAGGCAGAATTAGCTATGACAGAAGTAGAAAACACCATGCGTCAGTATGAAGATAAAGAAGACTTAACTATACTACAATCAAAACTAAACAATGAACAACGTAGCATTTTTCAAGAAGTAACAAAAGAACTTGCACATGGTGTACAACATGAAAACAAAGAATGCACTTGCCAACATTATAAACCTATACTACTGTACGTCAGTGGTGAAGCTAGTTCTGGCAAAACATTCTTAATCAAAATCATCAGTAAATTCCTTCAACAATTGACAAACAACAAAGTTTCAGCTGTTGTCACTGCCCCCACTGGTTTAGCTGCCTACAACATAGGCGGTTTCACTTTACACCGATTAATACTCCTGCCAGTAGAACACCAAAACAAATTAGACTATTACAAACTTTCTACAGAAGCTGCAATGGAACTACGCAGAGTATTAAAACAAATGAAAATGCTACTAATAAATGAAGTGAGCATGGTCTCCAACCTAATGTTGGCTTTGATTCACCTCAGATCACAAGAAGTCCTCAAAACAAACTACGAAGAACCCTTTGGAGGAAAACACATGATTGTTTTCGTAGATCTTGTTCAATTGACACCAGTGAAAGGTGAGCCTATTTTTAAAACCTTAGGACACAAACTCTGCCGTAAAACTGTTGGCGGCATTGGAAATGTCAACCTTTGGCAACATTTCCAATACAGAGAATTAACAGAAAACATGCAGCAATCTGCAGATCTCACTTATGCCAACATCTTAAAAAGTATTAGAGTTGGTATACTATCTCAAGAAGCACAAGCCATATTGAAAACCCAACACATTCATGCACTTTATGGCGATAATGCATGTGCTACGGATGTTATGGAACAATTAGCCCACAAAAATGTCAATTGTATGGCCTTAATGCCAACTCGTGCAAGCTGTTTCAAATTAAATGAAACAATGTTAAAAAAAGAAATGCAACCAATAATTGAAATTAGCGTCACAGACAAACTAAACATATGGTATGACACTACCCATGTGTGAACAAGCCACAACAAGACTAAATAGTTTCGAAAATTCAATCTCCAACAGGGCTGGATTGGAAAAAATATTAAAATTATCCTTAAATTGCAGAGTAATGCTTAAACGTAACCTTGACGTGGATCAAGGACAAGTTAATGGAGCACTGGGTACAGTTGTTGGCTTTCAAACATACCCACGTGACAACAACATTCAGTTTGTCAGTATTCTCTTTGACAAACTTTCAGAAGTGAAAAGGATAGGACGCTCAACAGCTCGATTCCTTCTATTCAAAGACCTGCATGTACGCAGAGAACAATTTTCTCTAACTCTTGCATACGCAGTCACCATTCATAAATCACAAGGTCTTACCCTAGACAAAGCATTGATAGACATTGGTAACACGGTCTTTAAAGAAGGCATGAGCTACGTAACACTATCACGCTTACGTACACTTGACGGTCTATTTCTAATCAACTTTGATGCAAGTAAAGTAAACACTGATATTCCTTGCATTTTAGAATACAATAGACTTCGTTCACTATACACCTCCCATCTAAAAACATATCCTGTTACACAAAAAGTAAAATGTTCTAAAAGAAAACTAAATCAATCAGAAATGCAACAGGATGTCACTGCAAATCCTCCAAAGAGAGTAAAAGAAACTAATACTTCATCAAGTACCACAAGCAAAAAAGAACCTATTAGGGAAAGTAAACCAGGTACTTCTTCAAAGAAGGAAGACAAACTCCAAAGAAAGCACGCAGATACAGAACTACCTGGTCCATTTAAACTTTCAAATGTAATTGGTGTAAGTTGCTACGCAAATGTAGCAATGAATATTCTATTTCAATTACCACCAATTCTTGACAATATTTACTTACACAGTACAGACCAATTGTGTTTGCAAATGTTAGTACTTCATAGAAACACAACAAACAATCCACAAGAATTTCTAATGTACTTACTACAATGTTACAATGCAGATGGTCCAAAAACAACTGCACGCTGACTGGATTCACACATGGTCAAGTATCACTTGGTAAGAAAACCTTCACAACAATAGGTATAATCTACCACGCAGGAGCCACAAACAATGCAGGTCACTATACTGCACATATGAAAAAAAAATGTGGATGGTTCGAATGTAATGATAGTACCATTACTCTAAAGCAGAGATTACCTTTAAGTCTTACAAACGCTTATTTAATCTTCTTAAAACCAAAATGTATTAACTAAACTGTACTTAAACATTAACTAAACTTCTATTAAAAAACTATAAACTGTTACAATATGACAACAGCTATATAACTGCCCCAAGATTCTACAACAACTAAACAGATAAATGAATACTACTAAATTATATCAAAGAATAGATAGTTAGAATACGCCAACTGGTATCAAACTGCCCCAGGATTTTACAATAACCAAACAGATAAATCAATACGACTTCATTATAAAAAACTATAAAGAGGTAGAATATGCCAACAGGTATCTAACTGCCCCAAGATTCTACAACAACTAAACAGATAAATGAATACAACTAAATTATATAAAAAAATAGACAGTTAAAATACACCAACTGGTATCTAACTACCCCAAAATTTTCAATAACCAAACAGATAAATCAATACCACTACATTATAACAAAAAATAGACAGTTAGAATACGCCAACTGGTATCTAACTGCCCCAAAAATTTACAATATCCAAACAGATAAATCAATACCACTTCATTATAACAAAAAATAGACTGTTAGAACATGTCAACAGGTATCCAACTGCTCCAAAAATCTGTAACAAGCCAATATTTAGAGCATTAACCAGAAACAAGTGAACACTGAAAACAAACAAATAAATAGATTGTAGCAGAACAAAAAATGTTTTTTTTTTTTTAAATCCAACATGGATTTTTTTTTCTCCCACAGACCCAATGATTTTAGCAACAAACACAGAAACTGAGCAAATTGCACAGTACACTGGTTTGTAATCTACTAAATATGAGGGTAAAATAAAAAAGAATGTTGATTATTCAATGTTATAAGTCATTACAAAATACCAATACTAACATGACCTTTTCTTTTATCACAGAAATGAACAAGAACTACATGTACTCCAGTTACTAAACCAAACAGTAAGTATATTATAATAAGTACAATCATCACTGCAAATCACACCCATAGTGACTTATAACTTTGGTGCTTATAAATTTGGTCTTGTCCATGCACCCAAGACTCTATGCTCTGGCCACAAACACTGCAGCATATCACACCCATAGTGGCTTATAACTTTGTTGCTTCTAAATTTCTTCTTGGATCCCAAAGTTATAAGCCACTATGGGTGTGATATGCTGCAGTAGTTGTGCTCAGGGCATGGAGTCTTGGGTGCATGGCCATGCTCCCAAGACTCTATGCCCTGACCACAACCACTGCAGCATATCACACCCATAGAGTCAATCATTTTAACTATGCCATATGGGCACTTTTAATGTCCACAGACATGATGAGTGTTCTTAGAACAGTTTCAACTTGCCTACGAGCAGAACGGACAGGCATAGCATCCTCAGGACACCCCCATTTTGTTTATTTACGAACATCCCAGGAAACATGATGTGTTCTTAGAACACTTTCATCTTGCCAGCGAAAAATATGGACAGCGTCCTCAGGACACCCCCATTTCGTCCATTGACGAACATTTCAGGACACTGCATGTGTTATTAGAACAGTTTCAACTTGCCTGCGAACAAAACTGACAGGCATACCGTCCTAAGGACACACTCATTTTGTTCATTTTGCGGTGTCCTGAAATGTTTGAAAATAATTTGTTGCATTTCTGTATGATTTAGTTTTCTTTTAGAACATTTTACTTTTTGTGGAACAGGATATGTTTTTAGATGGGGGGTGTATAGTGAACAAAGTCTATTGTACTCTAAAATGCAAGGAACATCACCGTTTACTTTACTTGCATCAAAGTTGAATAGACATCTTCTGAAAGTTTGTCAAAGAGAATATTGACAAACTGAATGTTGTTGTCACGTGGGTATCTTTGAAAGCCAACAACTGTACCCAGTGCTCCATTAACTTGTCCTTGATCCACGTCAAGGTTACGTTTAAGCATTACTCTGCAATTTAAGGATAATTCTATTTTTTTTCCAATCCATCTGTGTTGGAGATTGAATTTAATAAACTATTTAGTCTCGTTGTGGCTTGTTCAAACATGGGCAGTGTCATACCATGTATATCCAGTTTGTCTGTGATGCTAATTTCAATTATTGGTTGCATTTCTTTTTTTAACATTGGTTCATTGAATTTGAAACAGCTTGCAAGAGTTGGCATTAAGGGCATACAATTGACATTTGTGTTGGTTAATTGTTCCATAACATCCGTAGCACATGCATTATCACCATAAAGTGCATGAATGTGCCGGGCTTTCAATATTGCTTGTGCTTCTTGAGATAATATCTAATACTTTTTAAGATGTTTCATAAGTGAGATCTGCAGATTGCCGCATGTTTTCTGTTAATTCTCTGTAATTCTCTGTATTGGAAATGTTGCCAAAGGTTGACATTTCCAATGCTGCCAACAGTTTTACGGCAGAGGGTTGTGTCCTAAGGTTTTAAAAATAGGCTCACCTTTCACTGGTGTCAATTGAAGAAGATCTCCGAAAACAATAATGTGTTTTCCTCCAAAGAGCTCTTTGTAGTTTGTTTTGAGTACTTCTTGTAATCTGAGGTGAATCAAAGCCAACATTAGGTTGGTGACCATGCTCACTTCATCTATTAGTAGCATTTTCATTTGTTTTAATACTCTGCATAGTTCCATTGCAGCTTCTGTAGAAAGTTTGTAATAGTATAATTTGATTTGGTGTTCTACTGGCAGGAGTAGTAATCGGTGTAAAGTGACACAGCCTATGTTGTAGGCAGCTAAACCTGTGGGGGCAGTCATAAAAGCTGACAGTTTGTTGTTTGTCAATTGTTGAAGGAATTTACTGATGATTTTGATTAAGAATGTTTTGCCAGAACCAACTTCACCACTGACGTACAGTAGTGTAGGTTTGTAATTTTGGCAGGTGCATTCTTTGTTTTCATGTTGTACACCAAGTGTAATTTCTTTTGTTACTTCTTGAAAAATGCTACATTGCTCATTGTTTAGTTTTGATTGTAGTATAGTTAAGTCTTCTTTATCTTCATACTGACACATGGGGCCTCATTACACAGTAGGCGGTAAACCATGGCGCTATTAGCGCCATGGTTCATGCCGGTAATTTACCGGTGCCGCCTTGGAGGAAAGGGGAATTACCGCCCCATTCCAAGGTTGGCGGGGCGGTAATTCCCCCTTCCACCATTGCCCTTCCCCATTCCCATTTTTGCCCCATAGGGCAAAAATGGGAATGGGGAAGGGCAATGCCTGCAAAAAGCAAGCGTTAAATTCCCCAACCCGCAAAGGGACCTCGTAGTAAGGCGGTAAGGATTTATCGTACCGGTAAAATACCGGTACCGGTAAACCCTTACTGCCTACCGTGTAATGAGGCCCATGGCGTTTTCTACTTCCGTCATAGCTAATTCTGCCTCATTTGTTATTAGTGGCTCTCCCAGTGGTTCTAGGCTTCCTGTTACAGTAGTTGACTACTGTCAGGAGTGTCCTTATCTAGTTGGGCCTGGAGTTCTTCTTCGTGTTGCTGTTCATTGTGCAACATTGTTTTGTACTGTGTAAAATTTACATCGGTTATAGTGCTTTCATTTGCTTTGAAAGCGTCTTCATAGGAGTCATAGTTATCTAGTATTTCTTCTTCTTTTCTCCATGGTTTAAAGAGTTGTAGCAGGGACATGTAATATAGTTCTTTATGTTGAGGAGTCTTTAATGACAATTTGATATGATTAATTAAATTTGGTTTGGTGAGTTTTACTAAGCTGCCTTCACAATTTGACACTCTGAATGTACCTTTTTTTTCATCAGGTTTTATATTATTTTTGTATGTTTTAGGCTATTTGGTATAGACACATGGTTTCCAAAGCGCTGCTTCTTTTTGGGTAGTATGTGTCCAGTAAACTTTGTTTTTAAAATGTCTTGGCTGTTGGGATCATGTTTGGCTATTGTATGATTTTAGAATCTTTTTCTAGATTTAGCAGGACCAAGACTTAGCCATACTATATTTTCAGATTTTCCATTCAAAGCAGTACCAGTTAAACGATCTGCTGCTTCATAGGAGCCGCATTCTCTATGGGAGAGCATTTTTATGACCAAGCTGTATCATTTCTGAAACTGTGTTTTGTCTGAAGGCAGGTCATTCCAGTGGTCTTGGAGCTCTGTTTTTCTGCGTTGGTTAAGTATGCTGTAACATATCGTGCAACTGCAGTGGAATTGTCTGCAATGTACTGCACATCTATGTTTGCATTACATAAGTGGGCAATGATTGCATTGTGATCATTGATACATTTTTCTTCTTCTGTTCTTTTTATCTAATATGTTTTTTTAGGTGATTTACCTTTAACACTATGTCTAAAAGAAGACATGAAGATGTTTACTTGACCTGTTTTTGTAACCAGTCTAGGGAAACCAAAGCAGCATTTGGTGTAGTATTCCCCTTTGTTTTTGTATTTGCGAACAATATTTGCCACATTTGTGTCTTTGAAATTGTAAAATGTGTGCATGAAGATCACTATTTGTTGCTTCTGATGGAATTTCACAAGTGACATATTTTTCAATAAACTGTAACACAGTGGCGTCATTGTCTTGACCAAATTTAGGAGCATCTTTAATCCATAAAAGCATGTGGATATGTGGTGCTCCTCTGGCTTGGTATTCTTTTCTCCAAAAGAAGTGTTGCACTTCTCCGAGGGGAGGAACAGTTTTATTTCAAATAAAGTGTAGCATGGCAATGAAGCGATGGTGAAAATATCTTGAAACATTAACAGGATCTAGAGAACAAAGTTCTCCAGGTGTTAGTGTATCTATGTTTGTTTTGTTTTTGTTTGATCTGCATAGGAAATCATGTAAATCTTCCTATGCATATTCTGCACAACTTAATGTAACAAACCAGGTGGTGGGCCAAGGTTTCTTATCATACAATGTACATCTCCATGACGTCGAAACCAGTACTCTTTAGTACCACACATGTTTTCTAATAGATTTGTAATACTTGATTGTAAAACCTCATCTTTTTGTTGCAATTTTTGTAATAATTGTGTAGCTGACATATTTTGAAAGTGGGATCCTGATTTTAATGTGTGTGCAACTCCGTAACATAAAGTTGCTAGTTCACTTTCAAAGAGTAGGTGGAATATGTTTTCCACATTTTGTCTAAATCTGTTATCTTCAGAATAAATCCGTAACGAGCGGTATTCTGATGCTGTTATTTGAATAGGTCTATCATTGTATCTTCCTCCTTTGCCAGTAGGAAAGAGTAGAGGAAAAGCACGTGCTTCTATACTTTTTTCCCCTATGCTGATTGGTGATCCTTTATGTTTGTCGCATTTGGTACGTTTCTAGTGCATCTTCTACAGTGTCATTAGAGTGCAATAGATGAATTGTATAATGGTCTAAAGTATTGGATACTGTAGCAGGATCTAGAAGCTCTAATTGATAATTTTGTTTTGTCTTTTGTAGGTACACCATTTACTAAGATGATTAAAGATTGCTCCATTGGACTTTGCACTCCCAGAGTGTGCACATTTTGTTTTAGATCTAATGGTAAATACACTACATTTCCATGAATACCTTTCACTAATTCAGAGGGAGGTAATTTTGATATTTTTGGTTGAAGGCGTATTATTGCTTGAAAGGGGTGCACTGTCTGAATTATGATGCACTCATATAAATTGAGTTGTTGTAGGGGTTTTGGTAGTGGAAATATTTCCAAATTATTTGTGATAGCACGTGAAGGAGTTTGGTTGTTGTCAAGTGTTGTAGTGCAGTAACTGCAAACTACTACAGGGTCAGTTATTTCATATT
Organism: Ambystoma mexicanum; assembly: GCF_040938575.1. Classification (NCBI taxonomy): domain Eukaryota; kingdom Metazoa; phylum Chordata; class Amphibia; order Caudata; family Ambystomatidae; genus Ambystoma; species Ambystoma mexicanum. Next base: position 366,035,548 of record NC_090934.1, on the reverse strand, counting down.
TCTTTTCTGCTATAAGGTAGAGAGCTAATTCAAACCATTTAGAATCTTCATTGTCTTCTATTTTGTATGCTAGGGCTACAGTTTTTGTGTTACTTTTGTAAATAGTTCTGCGGCAATATACACACACATGGTTTGGTACTTCAGCAGATGTACTTTTAAATTTCAGTATTTCTTTTTTGTATGTGTGTAGTATAAGGTTGCCATGCATAGAATTGTTGTAATTCTTTGTGGATATAGTCGATTTCTTCAAGTAGGTCTTTTGCTGTACCATGTAGAAGAATGTTATTTAAATTGGCCAGTGCTAAAGCAGGACTTTTAGCATAGTACAGTTTATAGACTAGATTTCTTATAGTTGAATGATGTGTTGATATCATTTTGATATAATGGAAGGTGGTTTTGCAAGTAGGTCCTGAAATGCAGGCCAATGAATGTCCTTGTAGTCCTCTGTACTTGCGCACTGGACAGATATCCATATTTTGCAGTAGTTTAATTTTGATTTTGTCTTTGCCTTTCACATATTGATTGAGGAATTGGCGTAAAGACTTGAAAGATTTTTTGGGAATGTTACACATTGACCTGCATGGCCATTTGTATACTAGACATTCTGATTCAGTTGAATGGAGAGGTAATTCTAAGTTTTCTGGGGATATTTTTGTAAGCAGTATTTCTTGTTCCATTATGGTATTAACATTTTCATAACCTCATCCACTGCTATGTATGGCAATTGTATTTGTTTGCTTTTGTTTGTATGCTTCTTCATTAAAATATGGTTCTGTGCTTGTAGTGTGACTCCACTCACCTCCACAGATAGTTAAGAAGTTATTTTTGTTGACATTTCGTTTATTGAGAAGTATTTTTTGTAATTTAGTCATTAGGTTTGTTAGTGGTTTCATTTTGTTTAACACTAAAATAAATAACTTTCTTTTGAGAAGGATTGCACTGTCTATCAAAGCTTCTAAGATTAATTTCCTACGATAGGTTTTAAGGGTTGTGCCTGATTTCTCTCCTGTTTTTATAAGATTTTGAAGGACTCTGTGACGGAACATTTTTGCTAAAATACTTTTTTTGGTATGCTTACTTCTCACTATATTAAGATTTATAGGAGCAGTTTTATCAGTAGTGGTAGCTGAATTTTTATTAATTGTTTTCTGTTTCGTTTTACATTTTGATAGAGGAGGCAAAGTTTCTGTACTTGAAGCTTGTTTTGTTTCGCTAAATGACTGTATTAGCTGTTTTGTTTGAACTTCTTTTACAAATTCTGCTAGAGATGGATGCTTATTTGGACACTTCTATTTTCATTTGCTCTACTTCTGCGTTGCTTTCTACGGACTTGATTTTTGGTAGGCATTCTTTAGGGTCTCTTGAAAAAAATAAAGAAGGTAGGGGTGTTCTGCAATGTATGTGTTCTGTGTGCATGAGTGTCTGAGTATGATGATAAAGATGTGTCTGATGGTGTGTGATTGTGCATTGGGTAACTACAACTAGTTGGGATGCGTATTCTTGAAATTATGTGCTACTAAACTGGGGTTCAGATAACAGTAGAAAGTAAGCTAGTGGTGTGGAGAAGTACAAATAGTAAATCTAATGGTATACAATTAAAATAGTTGTTTCTTCTATAATATCAAAATTCTAAGGGCTGATTTGGGTCATTTGTGCGCGGAAAAATGGGAATTTGTGCTCCATTCAGCCTGTAAATCTCTGTTTAAGAAATGGGGATTTGTGGACAGAATGGTGCACAATCTCTATTTTTAGGCGCAGAAATAGCATGAACTAACCTTACTGTGTTTTTGGGTAATAGTACAAATATTATGGTGGTATTTAACTTACTTTTTTCTGGAATGAGCAGGTTTCTTCTTAGTTGTTCTCTGTACAAATTTGTCTGCTTCTTTTCAGGAGAGTGGTCTTCACTGCAATTGTAAAGGAAACAAATTCGTAATTTTGTTTGTATATAGCACTGATTTTAATTTAGACATTGATTTTTATGTTCTTGTACAAGTATTGTTGTTTGATATTTGAACATAGTGTGTGCATGCAATTTTGTTTAAGTATGTTAACTCTTTATATTGTACTTTAAATATGTTAGTTCAACATGCTTTGCAAATGTGTATGTAAAAAGAAATTAAATAGCAGATAGGTTTGGAAGTGACAGTTGATTATAAGAGATGGGAAAAATGACAGTAAGTTCTTTTTATAGGTTGTACAAGCTTAAAGTCAGTTAATTTGTTTATATGAATCTATAAGAATTGCACATGTACTATACAGGAAATATGTATACCTGTAGTTTGTGTTCATGCATATGGATATGCATGCAGCTGCAAGTAGAAATATTGGAGACTTGTACAGTATTTCTTGTAGAAGGTGCTTTCCAATGATATGACACTTGTACTCAGAGAGATTAACAGTACATTTGAAGTGCTGATCTATGATGATGCAGTTAGATGTAGAGGTCTTGGATGTGATTGGTGGATGGTCGTGTGACTGTTTAGCTATATCCAATGAGGGAATGGCACAGAAAGTGAAATGGAAATGGTAGAAGGACTGTCCATGTTACAATATGTCCGCGGACATGGCGGTAGTCCGCGGACATTGCGTGATACATCCGGGGATTTTGGGGTGGGGAGGCAATCAAATGAGAATGAGCAGAGCAAGGGAGTGGTCAGTAAAGTTTAGTGGGTGTGTTGTGCCAGGAGAGAGTTGCTCAGATACTCTTTTTGCTGAGATAAGAACAGATAGCTATGGCTGTGCGTTTCAGAAAACAGATTGTTTTGATTTTGCGAGACTCGTGGATACATTGGTTGAAGGTGCATGCAGAAAGCTGTGGAGTAGCTGTAGATCTTGGATTCCCACATGTGCAAGTGCACTGGCATGGAGCACGTGGAATGAACTTGCTACCTCTCTGTGCTACCTTGGAGCCAAAGCAACATCCAGACATAATTTTAATTCATTGTGCAGGGAACAGAATAGGACATGTGTCTGGAATTTCTTTGCAATTTGCAATGAAAGAAGGATTTGGGAAGGTAATGGGCATGTTTCCAAATCCTCAAGTAATTTTTTCACGGATTGCGCCGAGACAAATGTGGCTTCATTCTTCTTGATTTGGTCCACACATGGAGAAAGCAAGGCGCAATGTCAATAAGGCTGTTTGTGCCTTTCTAAAAGATTTTGGTATGTCCTCTTTTCACAATGAAAATATTATGTTTCATAGCACATACATTTTTCGCAGAGATGGAGTCCATCTTACTTATGCTGGCAATCAGATTTTTCTGAGAAATGTACAAAATGCATTGCAACCTTTTTTGGAATTACTGCATCCATTTTGTAGTAGGTGTTGAGCATTTCAAATTTTTCAAACACAAACAAACACCACGAAAAGGCTCTTTTCAGAGCTTCCACTTCCTCCCAGACAAAACTGCAATGGTTATGATAGGGCAGCACCCCAAAATGTTAGATGTTTGTGGACTGTCCGCGGACTTCTAAAAAATACACAAGGCCCTGCTTCATTTATTTTCACTTCTATTTTTAAACTGTGAAAGAGCCTTTATTTTTTTTTATTTTTGTTTTATATTTTTTTTTTTTTTTTTACACGACACACTAGGAGAGGAGGGAAAAGGAGGGTAAGGGGGGACACCAACCACAGGGATAAGAAAGGGTGGGTGGAGAGAGGAAGATGTACAGAGTGTAGAGTCTCAAAAGCACTTCGAAGTCTCTCCCCCCTACAGAGTACTGCGTCGCAGTACATACACACAACTGTGACCCTCGAAAGGTAAGGGTCATTAGCATTGTGTATGGCCTGTGAGGCAGCTTGAGGAATACGCTGTCCCACAGGAGTGTTCCTTGTGGTGACAGGATCGGAAACGGAGCATGTAGTAGAGGAAGTCAACCTACTACGCTCCTCGCAAGGTACAACCTTGAGAATGGCCCCAGTGTGGAATGACCATCATTTGTGAAGTCATCTTTCAAGTCTTGGGTGTTAGTCTTAGCAGTGCACGGTGGTGGCGTGCTTAGCTTACCATAACTGGCGAATTTCAGGGGTTTTTCGGTTTTACTCTGAACCATTAGGTCCCTTCAACAAAGTTCTTTTACTGAATTTCATAGGTTTTTAGCACATCTTAACCATAACGTCCCTTTAACAATGTTTTTTACTGAATATATATATATATATACATATATATATATATATATATATATATATGTATTACATGGCCACGGTAGTGGGCACGTAGTTATGGTTAAGTTGGTGTTTCCATAGGAAGAGTACTTTTTGGGTGGCTTATAACTTCGCTCACCCTGGAAGAATCCTCACCAAACTTTGCAAAAAAAGTATATGGCTCGCTCTGAATTTTTTGCAAAGTTTGGTGAGGATTTGTTCAGGGGGAAAAAGTTATAGGGGGGTCGCAAAATTTATTTTTTTCCCATAGACTGAATGGGAAAAAAACTTTGCTCGCACCTACAGCCCAAACCGCTGGACGGATTTTCACCAAATTTGGACCAGGAGCAGCAGCTTGGTCCCGAAAGCGTGCTTTTGCAGATTTGGTGAAAATCCATCCAGTAGTTTTTTAAAAATGATCAAAAAGTGGGTCATAAAAAATTAGTGATATCTGTGTTCGGTCCGCGGACACACTTGCCTGTTCGCTCCGCGGACAGTGTCCTGATTGGTCGATCGCCTTACGTCATGTCCGCGGACATGTAATGTGTTCGCTGATTGGATGGTGTCAGATTTTCAGTGGCGCCCACCATCTTGGATTCGCGGACGTTCGCAGACAGTGCGGTGGAACTTGGTACAAAATGTATATTTAGTAGAGTGTGTTGGTGTGTAGGAGTGTTTGGGGAGGGTTGGAGAGTATGAGATAGATTGAAAGTTGTGTTTTTTCATATGGTAGACGTTCTTGTTGGGTTAGATTTGTCTGCGGACATCACGGGTGTTCTGAAATGTTCTGAATAAACTGAATGGGGGGTGTTCTGAGGACTCAATATGTGTCCGTTTTGTTCGGAAGCAAGCTAAAACTGTTCTAAGAACACTTGCGGTGTCCGGAAATGTTCATAGGGGGTGTCCTGAAGACGCTGTCCGTATTGTTCATTGTCAAGTTGAAAATGTTCTAAGAACTCTCGCGGTGTCCTTAAATGTTCGTAAATAAACAAAATGGGGGTGTTCTGAGGACGCTGTCTGTATTGTTAGTTGTCAAGTTGAAAATGTTCTAAGAACTCTCGCGTTGTCCTGACATGTTCATAGGGGTGTCCTGAGGACGCTGTTCGTATTGTTCTCTGGCAAGTTGAATGTGTTCTAAGAACACTCGTGGTGTCCTGAAATATTCGTAGGGGGTGTTCTGATGACGCTGGCCGTCCTGAGGACGCTGTCCGTATTGTTCGATGGCAAGTTGAATGTGTTCTGAGAACACTCGCGGTGTCCTGAAATGTTCGTTGGGGGTGTTCTGAAGACGCTGTCCGTATTGTTCAATAGCAAGTTGAATGTGTTCTAAGAACAATCGTGGTGTCCTGAAATATTCGTGGGGGGTGTTCTGATGATGCTGGCCGTCCTGAGGACGCTGTCCGTATTGTTCGATGGCAAGTTGAATGTGTTCTGAGAACACTCACGGTGTCCTGAAATGTTCGTAAATAAACAAAATGGGGGTGTTCTGAGGACGCTGTCCGTATTGTTCTCTGGCAAGTTGAATGTGTTCTAAGAACTGCCGCGGTGTCCTGAAATGTTCGCAAATAAACAAAATGGGGGTGTCCTGAAGACGCTGTCCGTATTGTTCGTTGTGAAGTTGAAAGTGTTCGAAGAACTCTCGTGTAGTCCTGAAATGTTCATATGGGGTGTCCTGAAGACACTGTCTGTATTGTTCTCTGGCAAGTTGAATGTGTTCTGAGAACACTCGCTGTGTCCTGAAATGTTCGTAAATAAACAAAAAGGGGGTGTTCAGAGGACGCTGTCCGTAGTGCTCTCTGGCAAGTTGAATGTGTTCTAAGAACTCCCGCGGTGTCCTGAAATGTTCGCAAATAAACAAAATGGGGGTGTTCTGAGGACGCTGTCCGTAGTGTTCTCTGGCAAGTTGAATGTGTTCTAAGAACACTCGCAGTGTCCTGAAATTTTCGCAAATAAACAAAACGGGGGTGTCCTGAGGACGCTGTCAGTATTGTTCGTTGTGAAGTTGAATGTGTTCGAAGAACTCTGGCGTTGTCCTGAAATGTTCGTAGGGGTGTCCTGAAGACACTGTCCGTATTGTTCGATGGCAAGTTGAATGTGTTCTAAGAACACTTGCGGTGTCCTGAAATGTTCGTAGTGGGTTTTCTGAAGATGCTGTCCGTATTGTTCGATAGCAAGTTGAATGTGTTCTAAGAACACTCGTGGTGTCCTGAAATATTCGTAGGGGGTGTTCTGATGACGCTGTCCGTCCTGTGGACGCTGTCGGTATTGTTCTCTGGCAAGTTGAATGTGTTCTGAGAACACTTGCTGTGTCCTGAAATGTTTGTAAATAAACAAAATGGGGGTGTTCTGAGGACGCTGTCCGTAGTGTTCTTTGTCAAGTATATTGTGTTCTGAGAACACACGTGGTGTCCGGAAATGTTTGCAAATAAACAAAATGGGGCTGTTCTGAGGACGCTGTCCGTAGTGTTCTCTGGCTAGTTGATTGTGTTCTAAGAACTCACGCGGTGTCCTGAAATGTTCACAAATAAACAAAATGGGGGTGTTCTGAGGACGCTGTCCGTAGTGTTCTCTGGCAAGTTGAATGTGTTCTAAGAACACTCGCAGTGTCCTGAAATGTTCGCAAATAAACAAAATGGGGTTGTCCCGAGGACGCTGTCCGTATTGTTCGTTGTGAAGTTGAAAGTGTTAGAAGAACTCTCACGTTGTCCTGAAATGTTCGTAGGGGGTGTCCTGAAGACACTGTCCGTATTGTTCGATGGCAAGTTGAATGTGTTCTAAGAACACTTGCGGTGTCCTGAAATGTTCGTAGGGGGTGTTCTGAAGACACTGTCCGTATTGTTCGATAGCAAGTTGAATGTGTTCTAAGAACACTCGTGGTGTCCAGAAATATTCGTAGGGGGTGTTCTGATGACGCTGTCCGTCCTGACGACGCTGTTCTGGGAACACTTGCGGTGTCCTGAAATGTTCATAAATAAACAAAATAGGGGTGTTCTGAGGACGCTGTCCGTAGTGTTCTTTGTCAAGTTGATTGTGTTCTAAGAACACACGTGGTGTCCTGAAATGTTCGCAAAAAAACAAAATGGGGGTGTTCTGAGGACGGTGTCCGTATCGTTCGTTGTGAAGTTGAAAGTGTTCGAAGAACTCTTGCGTTGTCCTGAAATGTTCGTAGGGGGTATTCTGATGATGCTGTCTGTCCTGAGGACGCTGTCCATATTGTTCTCTGGCAAGTTGAATGTGTTCTGAGAACACTCGGGGTGTCCTGAAATGTTCGTAAATAAACAAAAGGGGTGTGTTCTGAGGACGCTGTCCATATTGTTCTCTGGCAAGTTGAATGTGTTCTAAGAACTCTCGCGTTGTCCTGAAATGTTCGCAAATAAAGAAAATGGGGGTGTTCTGAGGACGCTGTCCGTAGTGTTCTTTGTCACGTTGATTGTGTTCTAAGAACACACGTGGAGTCCTGAAATGTTCGCAAAGAAACAAATTGGGGGTGTTCTGAAGACGCTCTCCGTATTGTTCTCTGGCAAGTTGAATGTGTTCTAAGAACTCCCGCGGTGTCCTGAAATGTTTGCAAATAAAGAAAATGCGGTGTTCTGAGGACACTGTCCGTAGTGTTCTTTGTCAAGTTGATTGTGTTCTAAGAACACACGTGTTGTCCTGAAATGTTCGCAAATAAACAAAATGGGGGTGTTCTGAGGACGCTCTCCGTATTGTTTGTTGTGAAGTTGAAAGTGTTCAAAGAACTCTTGAGTTGTCCTGAAATGTTCGTAGGGGGTATTCTGATGATGCTGTCTGTCCTGAGGACGCTGTCCATATTGTTCTCTGGCAAGTTGAATGTGTTCTGAGAACACTTGCGGTGTCCTGAAATGTTTGTAAATAAACAAAAGGGGGGTGTTCTGAGGACGCTGTCCGTATTGTTCTCTGGCAAGTTGAATGTGTTCTGAGAACTCTTGCGTTGTCCTGAAATGTTTGTAAATAAACAAAAGGGGTGTGTTCTGAGGACGCTGTCCGTATTGTTCTCTGGCAAGTTGAATGTGTTCTAAGAACTCTCGCGTTGTCCTGAAATGTTCACAAATAAATAAAATGGGGGTGTTCTGAGGACACTGTCCGTAGTGTTCTTTGTCAAGTTGATTGTGTTCTAAGAACACACGTGGAGTCCTGAAATGTTCGCAAAGAAACAAAATGGGGGTGTTCTGAGGACGCTCTCCGTATTGTTCTCTGGCAAGTTGAATGTGTTCTAAGAACTCCGCGTTGTCCTGAAATGTTTGCAAATAAAGAAAATGGGGGTGTTCTGAGGACACTGTCCGTAGTGTTCTTTGTCATGTTGATTGTGTTCTAAGAACACACGTGTTGTCCTGAAATGTTCGCAAATAAACAAAATGTGGGTGTTCTGAGGACGCTGTCTGTATTGTTCGTTGTGAAGTTGAAAGTGTTCAAAGAACTCTTGCGTTGTCCTGAAATGTTCGTAGGGGGTATTCTGATGATGCTGTCTGTTCTGAGGACGCTGTCCGTATTGTTCTCTGACAAGTTGAATGTGTTCTAAGAACGCACGTGTTGTCCTGAAATGTTCTCAAAGAAACAAAATGGGGGTGTCCTGAGGACGCTGTCCGTATTGTTCGTTGTGAAGTTGAAAGTGTTCGAAGAACTCTCGCGTTGTCCTGACATGTTCATAGGGGTGTCCTGAGGACGCTGTTCGTATTGTTCTCTGGCAAGTTGAATGTGTTCTAAGAACACTCGTGGTGTCCTGAAATATTCGTAGGGGGTGTTCTGATGACGCTGGCCGTCCTGAGGACGCTGTCCGTATTGTTCGATGGCAAGTTGAATGTGTTCTGAGAACACTCGCGGTGTCCTGAAATGTTCGTTGGGGGTGTTCTGAAGACGCTGTCCGTATTGTTCAATAGCAAGTTGAATGTGTTCTAAGAACAATCGTGGTGTCCTGAAATATTCGTGGGGGGTGTTCTGATGATGCTGGCCGTCCTGAGGACGCTGTCCGTATTGTTCGATGGCAAGTTGAATGTGTTCTGAGAACACTCACGGTGTCCTGAAATGTTCGTAAATAAACAAAATGGGGGTGTTCTGAGGACGCTGTCCGTATTGTTCTCTGGCAAGTTGAATGTGTTCTAAGAACTGCCGCGGTGTCCTGAAATGTTCGCAAATAAACAAAATGGGGGTGTCCTGAGGACGCTGTCCGTATTGTTCGTTGTGAAGTTGAAAGTGTTCGAAGAACTCTCGTGTAGTCCTGAAATGTTCATAGGGGGTGTCCTGAAGACACTGTCCGTATTGTTCTCTGGCAAGTTGAATGTGTTCTGAGAACACTCGCTGTGTCCTGAAATGTTCGTAAATAAACAAAAAGGGGGTGTTCAGAGGACGCTGTCCGTAGTGCTCTCTGGCAAGTTGAATGTGTTCTAAGAACTCCCGCGGTGTCCTGAAATGTTCGCAAATAAACAAAATGGGGGTGTTCTGAGGACGCTGTCCGTAGTGTTCTCTGGCAAGTTGAATGTGTTCTAAGAACACTCGCAGTGTCCTGAAATTTTCGCAAATAAACAAAACGGGGGTGTCCTGAGGACGCTGTCAGTATTGTTCGTTGTGAAGTTGAATGTGTTCGAAGAACTCTGGCGTTGTCCTGAAATGTTCGTAGGGGTGTCCTGAAGACACTGTCCGTATTGTTCGATGGCAAGTTGAATGTGTTCTAAGAACACTTGCGGTGTCCTGAAATGTTCGTAGTGGGTTTTCTGAAGATGCTGTCCGTATTGTTCGATAGCAAGTTGAATGTGTTCTAAGAACACTCGTGGTGTCCTGAAATATTCGTAGGGGGTGTTCTGATGACGCTGTCCGTCCTGTGGACCCTGTCGGTATTGTTCTCTGGCAAGTTGAATGTGTTCTGAGAACACTTGCTGTGTCCTGAAATGTTTGTAAATAAACAAAATGGGGGTGTTCTGAGGACGCTGTCCGTAGTGTTCTTTGTCAAGTATATTGTGTTCTAAGAACACACGTGGTGTCCGGAAATGTTTGCAAATAAACAAAATGGGGCTGTTCTGAGGACGCTGTCCGTAGTGTTCTCTGGCTAGTTGAATGTGTTCTAAGAACTCACGCGGTGTCCTGAAATGTTCACAAATAAACAAAATGGGGGTGTTCTGAGGACGCTGTCCGTAGTGTTCTCTGGCAAGTTGAATGTGTTCTAAGAACACTCGCAGTGTCCTGAAATGTTCGCAAATAAACAAAATGGGGTTGTCCTGAGGACGCTGTCCGTATTGTTTGTTGTGAAGTTGAAAGTGTTAGAAGAACTCTCACGTTGTCCTGAAATGTTCGTAGGGGGTGTCCTGAAGACACTGTCCGTATTGTTCGATGGCAAGTTGAATGTGTTCTAAGAACACTTGCGGTGTCCTGAAATGTTCGTAGGGGGTGTTCTGAAGACACTGTCCGTATTGTTCGATAGCAAGTTGAATGTGTTGTAAGAACACTCGTGGTGTCCAGAAATATTCGTAGGGAGTGTTCTGATGACGCTGTCCGTCCTGACGACGCTGTTCTGGGAACACTTGCGGTGTCCTGAAATGTTCATAAATAAACAAAATGCATGTTTGCGTTGTCCTGAAATGTTCGCAAATAAAGAAAATGGGGGTGTTCTGAGGACGCTGTCCGTAGTGTTCTTTGTCAAGTTGATTGTGTTCTAAGAACACACGTGGTGTCCTGAAATGTTCGCAAAAAAACAAAATGCGGGTGTTCTGAGGACGGTGTCCGTATCGTTCGTTGTGAAGTTGAAAGTGTTCGAAGAACTCTTGCGTTGTCCTGAAATGTTCGTAGGGGGTATTCTGATGATGATGTCTGTCCTGAGGACGCTGTCCATATTGTTCTCTGGCAAGTTGAATGTGTTCTGAGAACACTCGGGGTGTCCTGAAATGTTCGTAAATAAACAAAAGGGGTGTGTTCTGAGGATGCTGTCCATATTGTTCTCTGGCAAGTTGAATGTGTTCTAAGAACTCTCGCGTTGTCCTGAAATGTTCGCAAATAAAGAAAATGGGGGTGTTCTGAGGACGCTGTCCGTAGTGTTCTTTGTCACGTTGATTGTGTTCTAAGAACACACGTGGAGTCCTGAAATGTTCGCAAAGAAACAAAATGGGGGTGTTCTGAAGACGCTCTCCGTATTGTTCTCTGGCAAGTTGAATGTGTTCTAAGAACTCCCGCGGTGTCCTGAAATGTTTGCAAATAAAGAAAATGGGGTGTTCTGAGGACACTGTCCGTAGTGTTCTTTGTCAAGTTGATTGTGTTCTAAGAACACACGTGTTGTCCTGAAATGTTCGCAAATAAACAAAATGGGGGTGTTCTGAGGACGCTCTCCGTATTGTTTGTTGTGAAGTTGAAAGTGTTCAAAGAACTCTTGCGTTGTCCTGAAATGTTCGTAGGGGGTATTCTGATGATGCTGTCTGTCCTGAGGACGCTGTCCATATTGTTCTCTGGCAAGTTGAATGTGTTCTGAGAACACTTGCGGTGTCCTGAAATGTTTGTAAATAAACAAAAGGGGGGTGTTCTGAGGACGCTGTCCGTATTGTTCTCTGGCAAGTTGAATGTGTTCTGAGAACTCTTGCGTTGTCCTGAAATGTTCGTAAATAAACAAAAGGGGTGTGTTCTGAGGACGCTGTCCGTATTGTTCTCTGGCAAGTTGAATGTGTTCTAAGAACTCTTGCGTTGTCCTGAAATGTTCGCAAATAAAGAAAATGGGGGTGTTCTGAGGACGCTGTCCGTAGTGTTCTTTGTCAAGTTGATTGTGTTCTAAGAACACACGTGGAGTCCTGAAATGTTCGCAAAGAAACAAAATGGGGGTGTTCTGAGGACGCTCTCCGTATTGTTCTCTGGCAAGTTGAATGTGTTCTAAGAACTCCGCGTTGTCCTGAAATGTTTGCAAATAAAGAAAATGGGGGTGTTCTGAGGACACTGTCCGTAGTGTTCTTTGTCATGTTGATTGTGTTCTAAGAACACACGTGTTGTCCTGAAATGTTCGCAAATAAACAAAATGTGGGTGTTCTGAGGACGCTGTCTGTATTGTTCGTTGTGAAGTTGAAAGTGTTCAAAGAACTCTTGCGTTGTCCTGAAATGTTCGTAGGGGGTATTCTGATGATGCTGTCTGTCCTGAGGACGCTGTCCGTATTGTTCTCTGGCAAGTTGAATGTGTTCTGAGAACACTCGCGGCGTCCTGAAATGTTCGTAAATAAACAAAAGGGGTGTGTTCTGAGGACGCTGTCCGTATTGTTCTCTGACAAGTTGAATGTGTTCTAAGAACTCTCGCGTTGTCCTGAAATGTTCGCAAATAAATAAAATGGGGGTGTTCTGAGGACACTGTCCGTAGTGTTCTTTGTCAAGTTGATTGTGTTCTAAGAACGCACGTGTTGTCCTGAAATGTTCGCAAAGAAACAAAATGGGGGTGTCCTGAGGACGCTGTCCGTATTGTTCGTTGTGAAGTTGAAAGTGTTCGAAGAACTCTTGCGTTGTCCTGAAATGTTCGTAGGGGGTGTCCTGAAGACACTGTCCGTATTGTTCGATGGCAAGTAGAATGTGTTCTAAGATCACTCCTGGTGTCCTGAAATATTCGTAGGGGGTGTTCTGATGACGCTGTCCGTCCTGAGGACGCTGTCCGTATTGTTCTCTGGCAAGTTGAATGTGTTCTGAGAACACTCGCTGTGTCCTGAAATGTTCGTAAATAAACAAAAAGGGGGTGTTCTGAGGACGCTGTCCGTATTGTTCTCTGGCAATTTGAATGTGTTCTAAGAACTCCCGCAGTGTCCTGAAATGTTCGCAAATAAACAAAATGGGGGTGTTCTGAGGACGCTGTCCGTATTTTTCGTTGTGAAGTTGAAAGTGTTCGAAGAACTCTCGCGTTGTCCTGAAATGTTCGTAGGGGGTGTTCTGATGACGCTGTCCGTCCTGAGGACGCTGTACGTATTCTTCTCTGGCAAGTTGAATGTGTTCTGAGAACACTCGCGGCGTCCTGAAATGTTCGTAAATAAACAAAAGGGGGGTGTTCTGAGGACGCTGTCCGTATTGTTCTTTGTCAAGTTGATTGTGTTCTAAGAACACATGTGGAGTCCTGAAATGTTTGCAAATAAAGAAAATGGGGGTGTTCTGAGGACGCTGTCCGTAGTGTTCTTTGTCAAGTTGATTGTGTTCTAAGAACACACGTGTTGTCCTGAAATGTTCGCAAATAAACAAAATGGGGGTGTCCTGAGGACGCTGCCCGTATTGTTCATTGTGAAGTTGAAAGTGTTCGAAGAACTCTCGCGTTGTCCTGAAATGTTCGTAAGGGGGTGTCCTGAAGACACTGTCCGTATTGTTCGATGGCAAGTTGAATGTGTTCTAAGATCACTCGTGGTGTCCTCAAATATTCGTAGTAGGTGTTCTGATGACGCTGTGCGTGCTGAGGACGCTGTCCGTATTGTACTCTGGCAAGTTGAATGTGTTCTGAGAACACTCGCTGTGTCCTGAAATGTTCGTAGGGGGTGTTCTGAAGACGCTGTCCGTATTGTTCGATAGCAAGTTGAATGTGTTCTAAGAACACTCGTGGTGTCCTGAAATATTAATAGGGGGTGTTCTGATGACGCTGTCCGTCCTGAGGATGATGTCGCTATTGTTCTCTGGCAAGTCGAATGTGTTCTGAGAACACTTGCGGTGTCCTGAAATGTTCGTAAATAAACAAAATGGGGGTGTTCTGAGGACGCTGTCCGTATTGTTCTTTGTCAAGTTGATTGGTTCTAAGAACACACGTAGTGTCCTGAAATGTTCCCAAATAAACAAAATGGGGGTGTTCTGAGGACGCTGTCTGTATTGTTCGTTGTGAAGTTGAAAGTGTACAAAGAACTCTCGCGCTGTCCTGAAATGTTCGTAGGGAGTGTTCTGATGACGCTGTCTGTCCTGAGGATGCTGTACGTATTGTTCTCTGGCAAGTTGAATGTGTTCTGAGAACACTCGCGGCGTCCTGAAATGTTCGTAAATAAACAAAAGGGGTGTGTTCTGAGGACGCTGTCCGTAGTGTTCTTTGTCAAGTATATTGTGTTCTAAGAACACACGTGGTGTCCGGAAATGTTTGCAAATAAACAAAATGGGGGTGTTCTGAGGACGCTGTCCGTAGTGTTCTCTCGCTAGTTGAATGTGTTCTAAGAACTCCCGCGGTGTCCTGAAATGTTCACAAATAAACAAAATGGGGGTGTTCTGAGGACGCTGTCCGTAGTGTTCTCTGGCAAGTTGAATGTGTTCTAAGAACACTTGCAGTGTCCTGAAATGTTCGCAAATAAACAAAATGGGGTTGTCCTGAGGACGCTGTCCGTATTGTTCGTTGTGAAGTTGAAAGTGTTAGAAGAACTCTCACGTGGTCCTGAAATGTTCGTAGGGGGTGTCCTGAAGACACTGTCCGTATTGTTCGATGGCAAGTTGAATGTGTTCTAAGAACACTTGCGGTGTCCTGAAATGTTCGTAGGGGGTGTTCTGAAGACACTGTCCGTATTGTTCGATAGCAAGTTGAATGTGTTCTAAGAACACTCGTGGTGTCCAGAAATATTCGTAGGGGGTGTTCTGATGACGCTGTCCGTCCTGACGACGCTGTTCTGGGAACACTTGCGGTGTCCTGAAATGTTCGTAAATAAACAAAATAGGGGTGTTCTGAGAACGCTGTCCGTAGTGTTCTTTGTCAAGTTGATTGTGTTCTAAGAACACACGTGGTGTCCTGAAATGTTCGCAAAAAAACAAAATGGGGGTGTTCTGAGGACGCTGTCCGTATTGTTCGTTGTGAAGTTGAAAGTGTTCGAAGAACTCTTGCGTTGTCCTGAAATGTTCGTAGGGGGTATTCTGATGATGCTGTCTGTCCTGAGGACGCTGTCCATATTGTTCTCTGGCAAGTTGAATGTGTTCTGAGAACACTCGGGGTGTCCTGAAATGTTCGTAAATAAACAAAAGGGGTGTGTTCTGAGGACGCTGTCCGTATTGTTCTCTGAAAAGTTGAATGTGTTCTAAGAACCCTCGCGTTGTCGTGAAATGTTCGCAAATAAAGAAAATGGGGGTGTTCTGAGGACGCTGTCGGTAGTGTTCTTTGTCACGTTGATTGTGTTCTAAGAACACATGTGGAGTCCTGAAATGTTCGCAAAGAAACAAAATGGGGGTGTTCTGAAGAAGCTCTCCGTATTGTTCTCTGGCAAGTTGAATGTGTTCTAAGAACTCCCGCGGTGTCCTGAAATGTTTGCAAATAAAGAAAATGGGGGTGTTCTGAGGACACTGTCCGTAGTGTTCTTTGTCAAGTTGATTGTGTTCTAAGAACACACGTGTTGTCCTGAAATGTTCGCAAATAAACAAAATGGGGGTGTTCTGAGGACGCTATCCGTATTGTTTGTTGTGAAGTTGAAAGTGTTCAAAGAACTCTTGCGTTGTCCTGAAATGTTCGTAGGGGGTATTCTGATGATGCTGTCTGTCCTGAGGACGCTGTCCATATTGTTCTCTGGCAAGTTGAATGTGTTCTGAGAACACTTGCGGTGTCCTGAAATGTTTGTAAATAAACAAAAGGGGGGTGTTCTGAGGACGCTGTCCGTATTGTTCTCTGGCAAGTTGAATGTGTTCTGAGAACTCTCGCGTTGTCCTGAAATGTTCGTAAATAAACAAACGGGGTGTGTTCTGAGGACGCTGTCCGTATTGTTCTCTGACAAGTTGAATGTGTTCTAAGAACTCTCGCGTTGTCCTGAAATGTTCGCAAATAAATAAAATGGGGGTGTTCTGAGGACACTGTCTGTAGTGATCTTTGTCAAGTTGATTGTGTTCTAAGAACGCACGTGTTGTCCTGAAATGTTCGCAAAGAAACAAAATCGGGGTCTCCTGAGGACGCTGTCCGTATTGTTCGTTGTGAAGTTGAAAGTGTTCGAAGAACTCTTGCGTTGTCCTGAAATGTTCGTAGGGGGTGTCCTGAAGACACTGTCCGTATTGTTCGATGGCAAGTTGAATGTGTTCTAAGATCACTCCTGGTGTCCTGAAATATTTGTAGGGGGTGTTCTGATGACGCTGTCCGTCCTGAGGACGCTGTCCGTATTGTTCTCTGGCAAGTTGAATGTGTTCTGAGAACACTCGCTGTGTCCTGAAATGTTCGTAAATAAACAAAAAGGGGGTGTTCTGAGGACGCTGTCCGTATTGTTCTCTGGCAATTTGAATGTGTTCTAAGAACTCCCGGAGTGTCCTGAAATGTTCGCAAATAAACAAAATGGGGGTGTTCTGAGGACGCTGTCCGTATTTTTCGTTGTGAAGTTGAAAGTGTTCGAAGAACTCTCGCGTTGTCCTGAAATGTTCGTAGGGGGTGTTCTGATGACGCTGTCCGTCCTGAGGACGCTGTACGTATTCTTCTCCGGCAAGTTGAATGTGTTCTGAGAACACTCGCGGCGTCCTGAAATGTTCGTAAATAAACACAAGGGGGGTGTTCTGAGGACGCTGTCCGTATTGTTCTTTGTCAAGTTGATTGTGTTCTAAGAACACATGTGGAGTCCTGAAATGTTTGCAAATAAAGAAAATGGGGGTGTTCTGAGGACGCTGTCCGTAGTGTTCTTTGTCAAGTTGATTGTGTTCTAAGAACACACGTGTTGTCCTGAAATGTTCGCAAATAAACAAAATGGGGGTGTCCTGAGGACGCTGTCCGTATTGTTCCTTGTGAAGTTGAAAGTGTTCGAAGAACTCTCGCGTTGTCCTGAAATGTTCGTAAGGGGGTGTCCTGAAGACACTGTCCGTATTGTTCGATGGCAAGTTGAATGTGTTCTAAGATCACTCGTGGTGTCCTCAAATATTCGTAGGAGGTGTTCTGATGACGCTGTGCGTGCTGAGGACGCTGTCTGTATTGTTCTCTGGCAAGTTGAATGTGTTCTGAGAACACTCGCTGTGTCCTGAAATGTTCGTAGGGGGTGTTCTGAAGACGCTGTCCGTATTGTTCGATAGCAAGTTGAATGTGTTATAACAACACACGTGGAGTCCTGAAATGTTCGCAAAGAAACAAAATGGGGGTGTTCTGAGGACGCTCTCCGTATTGTTCTCTGGCAAGTTGAATGTGTTCTAAGAACTCTGCGTTGTCCTGAAATGTTTGCAAATAAAGAAAATGGGGGTGTTCTGAGGACACTGTCCGTAGTGTTCTTTGTCATGTTGATTGTGTTCTAAGAACACACGTGTTGTCCTGAAATGTTCGCAAATAAACAAAATGTGGGTGTTCTGAGGACGCTGTCTGTATTGTTCGTTGTGAAGTTGAAAGTGTTCAAAGAACTCTTGCGTTGTCCTGAAATGTTCGTAGGGGGTATTCTGATGATGCTGTCTGTCCTGAGGACGCTGTCCGTATTGTTCTCTGGCAAGTTGAATGTGTTCTGAGAACACTCGCGGCGTCCTGAAATGTTCGTAAATAAACAAAAGGGGTGTGTTCTGAGGACGCTGTCCGTATTGTTCTCTGACAAGTTGAATGTGTTCTAAGAACTCTCGCGTTGTCCTGAAATGTTCGCAAATAAATAAAATGGGGGTGTTCTGAGGACACTGTCCGTAGTGTTCTTTGTCAAGTTGATTGTGTTCTAAGAACGCACGTGTTGTCCTGAAATGTTCGCAAAGAAACAAAATCGGGGTCTCCTGAGGACGCTGTCCGTATTGTTCGTTGTGAAGTTGAAAGTGTTCGAAGAACCCTTGCGTTGTCCTGAAATGTTCGCAGGGGGTGTCCTGAAGACACTGTCCGTATTGTTCGATGGCAAGTTGAATGTGTTCTAAGATCACTCCTGGTGTCCTGAAATATTCGTAGGGGGTGTTCTGATGACGCTGTCCGTCCTGAGGACGCTGTCCGTATTGTTCTCTGGCAAGTTGAATGTGTTCTGAGAACACTCGCTGTGTCCTGAAATGTTCGTAAATAAACAAAAAGGGGGTGTTCTGAGGACGCTGTCCGTATTGTTCTCTGGCAATTTGAATATGTTCTAAGAACTCCCGGAGTGTCCTGAAATGTTCGCAAATAAACAAAATGGGGCTGTTCTGAGGACGCTGTCCGTATTTTTCGTTGTGAAGTTGAAAGTGTTCGAAGAACTCTCGCGTTGTCCTGAAATGTTCGTAGGGGGTGTTCTGATGACGCTGTCCATCCTGAGGATGCTGTACGTATTCTTCTCTGGCAAGTTGAATGTGTTCTGAAAACACTCGCGGCGTCCTGAAATGTTCGTAAATAAACACAAGGGGGATGTTCTGAGGACGCTGTCCGTATTGTTCTTTGTCAAGTTGATTGTGTTCTAAGAACACATGTGGAGTCCTGAAATGTTTGCAAATAAAGAAAATGGGGGTGTTCTGAGGACGCTGTCCGTATTGTTCTTTGTCAAGTTGATTGTGTTCTAAGAACACACGTGTTGTCCTGAAATGTTCGCAAATAAACAAAATGGGGGTGTCTTGAGGACGCTGTCCGTATTGTTCCTTGTGAAGTTGAAAGTGTTCGAAGAACTCTCGCGTTGTCCTGAAATGTTCGTAAGGGGGTGTCCTGAAGACACTGTCCGTATTGTTCGATGGCAAGTTGAATGTGTTCTAAGATTACTCGTGGTGTCCTCAAATATTCGTAGGAGGTGTTCTGATGACTGCTGAGGACGCTGTCCGTATTGTTCTCTGGCAAGTTGAATGTGTTCTGAGAACACTCGCTGTGTCCTGAAATGTTCGTAGGGGGTGTTCTGAAGACGCTGTCCGTATTGTTCGATAGCAAGTTGAATGTGTTCTAACAACACTCGTGGTGTCCTGAAATATTCGTAGGGGGTGTTCTGATGACGCTGTCCGTCCTGAGGATGCTGTCGCTATTGTTCTCTGGCAAGTCGAATGTGTTCTGAGAACACTTGCGGTGTCCTGAAATGTTCGTAAATAAACAAAATGGGGGTGTTCTGAGGACGCTGTCCGTAGTGTTCTTTGTCAAGTTGATTGGTTCTAAGAACACACGTAGTGTCCTGAAATGTTCCCAAATAAACAAAATGGGGGTGTTCTGAGGACGCTGTCCGTATTGTTCGTTGTGAAGTTGAAAGTGTTCGAAGAACTCTCGCGCTGTCCTGAAATGTTCGTAGGGAGTGTTCTGATGACGCTGTCTGTCCTGAGGACGCTGTACGTATTGTTCTCTGGCAAGTTGAATGTGTTCTGAGAACACTCGCGGCGTCCTGAAATGTTCGTAAATAAACAAAAGGGGTGTGTTCTGAGGACGCTGTCCGTATTGTTCTCTGGCAAGTTGAATGTGTTCTAAGAACTCTTGCGTTGTCCTGAAATGTTCGAAAATAAAGAAAATGGGGGTGTTCTGAGGACGCTATCCGTAGTGTTCTTTGTCAAGTTGATTGTGGTCTAAGAACACATGTGGAGTCCTGAAATGTTTGCAAATAAAGAAAATGGGGGTGTTCTGAGGACGCTGTCCGTAGTGTTCTTTGTCAAGTTGATTGTGTTCTAAGAACACACCTGTTGTCCTGAAATGTTCGCAAATAAACAAAATGGGGGTGTCCTGAGGACGCTGTCCGTATTGTTCATTGTGAAGTTGAAAGTGTTCGAAGAACTCTCGCGTTGTCCTGAAATGTTCGTAAGGGGGTGTCCTGAAGACACTGTCCGTATTGTTCGATGGCAAGTTGAATGTGTTGTAAGATCACTCGTGGTGTCCTGAAATATTCGTAGGGGGTGTCCTGATGACGCTGTCCGTCCTGAGGACGCTGTCCGTATTGTTCTCTGGCAAGTT
The DNA here is from genome assembly GCF_040938575.1 of Ambystoma mexicanum. NCBI lineage: Eukaryota > Metazoa > Chordata > Amphibia > Caudata > Ambystomatidae > Ambystoma > Ambystoma mexicanum. Next base: position 366,015,695 of record NC_090934.1, on the reverse strand, counting down.
GAATGTGTTCTGAGAACACTCGCTGTGTCCTGAAATGTTTGTAAATAAACAAAAAGGGGGTGTTCTGAGGACGCTGTCCGTATTGTTCTCTGGCAATTTGAATGTGTTCTAAGAACTCCCGCGGTGTCCTGAAATGTTCGCAAATAAACAAAATGGGGGTGTTCTGAGGACGCTGTCCGTATTTTTCGTTGTGAAGTTGAAAGTGTTCGAAGAACTCTCGCGTTGTCCTGATATGTTCGTAGGGGGTGTTCGGATGACGCTGTCCGTCCTGAGGACGCTGTATGTATTCTTCTCTGGCAAGTTGAATGTGTTCTGAGAACACTTGCGGCGTCCTGAAATGTTCGTAAATAAACAAAAGGGTGGTGTTCTGAGGACGCTGTCCGTATTGTTCTTTGTCAAGTTGATTGTGTTCTAAGAACACATGTGGAGTCCTGAAATGTTTGCAAATAAAGAAAATGGGGGTGTTCTGAGGACGCTGTCCGTAGTGTTCTTTGTCAAGTTGATTGTGTTCTAAGAACACACGTGTTGTCCTGAAATGTTCGCAAATAAACAAAATGGGGGTGTCCTGAGGACGCTGTCCGTATTGTTCATTGTGAAGTTGAAAGTGTTCGAAGAACTCTCGCGTTGTCCTGAAATGTTCTTAAGGGGGTGTCCTGAAGACACTGTCCGTATTGTTCGATGGCAAGTTGAATGTGTTCTAAGATCACTCGTGGTGTCCTGAAATATTCGTAGGAGGTGTTCTGATGATGCTGTCCGTCCTGAGGACGCTGTCCGTATTGTTCTCTGGCAAGTTGAATGTGTTCTGAGAACACTCGCTGTGTCCTGAAATGTTCGTAGGGGGTGTTCTGAAGACGCTGTCTGTATTGTTCGATAGCAAGTTGAATGTGTTCTAAGAACACTCGTGGTGTCCTGAAATATTCATAGGGGGTGTTCTGATGACGCTGTCCGTCCTGAGGATGCTGTCACTATTGTTCTCTTGCAAGTCGAATGTGTTCTGAGAACACTTGCAGTGTCCTGAAATGTTCGTAAATAAACAAAAGGGGGTGTTCTGAGGACGCTGTCCATAGTGTTCTTTGTCAAGTTGATTGGTTCTAAGAACACACGTGGTGTCCTGAAATGTTCCCAAATAAACAAAATGGGGGTGTTCTGAGGACGCTCTCCGTATTGTTCTCTGGCAAGTTGAATGTGTTCTAAGAACTCTGCGTTGTCCTGAAATGTTTACAAATAAAGAAAATGGGGGTGTTCTGAGGACGCTGTCCGTAGTGTTCTTTGTCAAGTTGATTGTGTTCTAAGAACACACGTGTTGTCCTGAAATGTTCGCAAATAAACAAAATGGGGGTGTCCTGAGGACGGTGTCCGTATTGTTCATTGTGAAATTGAAAGTGTTCGAAGAACTCTCGCGTTGTCCTGAAATGTTCGTAAGGGGGTGTCCTGAAGACACTGTCCGTATTGTTCGATGGCAAGTTGAATGTGTTCTAAGATCACTCGTGGTGTCCTGAAATATTCGTAGGAGGTGTTCTGATGACGCTGTCCGTCCTGAGGACGCTGTCCGTATTGTTCTCTGGCAAGTTGAATGTGTTCTGAGAACACTTGCTGTGTCCTGAAATGTTCGTAGGGGGTGTTCTGAAGACGCTGTCAGTATTGTTCGATAGCAAGTTGAATGTGTTCTAAGAACACTCGTGGTGTCCTGAAATATTCATAGGGGGTGTTCTGATGACGCTGTCCGTCCTGAGGATGCTGTCGCTATTGTTCTCTGGCAAGTCGAATGTGTTCTGAGAACACTTGCGGTGTCCTGAAATGTTCGTAAATAAACAAAATGGGGGTGTTCTGAGGACGCTGTCCGTAGTGTTCTTTGTCAAGTTGATTGGTTCTAAGAACACACGTGGTGTCCTGAAATGTTCCCAAATAAACAAAATGGGGGTGTTCTGAGGACGCTGTGCGTATTGTTCTCTGGCAAGTTGAATGTGTTCTAAGAACTCTTGCGTTGTCCTGAAATGTTCGCAAATAAAGAAAATGGGGGTGTTCTGAGGACACTGTCCGTAGTGTTCTTTGTCAAGTTGATTGTGTTCTAAGAACACACGTGTTGTCCTGAAATGTTCGCAAATAAACAAAATGGGGGTGTTCTGAGGACGCTGTCTGTATTGTTCGTTGTGAAGTTGAAAGTGTTCAAAGAACTCTTGCGTTGTCCTGAAATGTTCGTAGGGGGTATTCTGATGATGCTGTCTGTCCGGAGGACGCTGTCCGTATTGTTCTCTGACAAGTTGAATGTGTTCTAAGAACTCTCGCGTTGTCCTGAAATGTTCGCAAATAAATAAAATGGGGGTGTTCTGAGGACACTGTCCGTAGTGTTCTTTGTCAAGTTGATTGTGTTCTAAGAACGCACGTGTTGTCCTGAAATGTTCGCAAAGAAACAAAATGGGGGTGTCCTGAGGACGCTGTCCGTATTGTTCGTTGTGAAGTTGAAAGTGTTTGAAGAACTCTCGCGTTGTCCTGAAATGTTCGTAGGGGGTGTCCTGAAGACACTGTCCGTATTGTTCGATGGCAAGTTGAATGTGTTCTATGATCACTCATGGTGTCCTGAAATATTCGTAGGGGGTGTTCTGATGACGCTGTCCGTCCTGAGGACGCTGTCCGTATTGTTCTCTGGCAAGTTGAATGTGTTCTGAGAACACTCGCTGTGTCCTGAAATGTTCGTAAATAAACAAAAAGGGGGTGTTCTGAGGACGCTGCCCGTATTGTTCTCTGGCAATTTGAATGTGTTCTAAGAACTCTCGCAGTGTCCTGAAATGTTCGCAAATAAACAAAATGGGGGTGTTCTGAGGACGCTGTCCGTATTTTTCGGTGTGAAGTTGAAAGTGTTCGAAGAACTCTCGCGTTGTCCTGAAATGTTCGTAGGGGGTGTTCTGATGACGCTGTCTGTCCTGAGGACGCTGTACGTATTGTTCTCTGGCAAGTTGAATGTGTTCTGAGAACACTCGCGGCGTCCTGAAATGTTCGTAAATAAACAAAAGGGGTGTGTTCTGAGGACGCTGTCCGTATTGTTCTCTGGCAAGTTGAATGTGTTCTAAGAACTCTTGCGTTGTCCTGAAATGTTCGAAAATTAAGAAAATGGGGGTGTTCTGAGGACGCTATCCGTAGTGTTCTTTGTCAAGTTGATTGTGGTCTAAGAACACATGTGGAGTCCTGAAATGTTTGCAAATAAAGAAAATGGGGGTGTTCTGAGGACGCTGTCCGTAGTGTTCTTTGTCAAGTTGATTGTGTTCTAAGAACACACCTGTTGTCCTGAAATGTTCGCAAATAAACAAAATGGGGGTGTCCTGAGGACGCTGTCCGTATTGTTCATTGTGAAGTTGAAAGTGTTCGAAGAACTCTCGCGTTGTCCTGAAATGTTCGTAAGGGGGTGTCCTGAAGACACTGTCCGTATTGTTCGATGGCAGGTTGAATGTGTTGTAAGATCACTCGTGGTGTCCTGAAATATTCGTAGGGGGTGTCCTGATGACGCTGTCCGTCCTGAGGACGCTGTCCGTATTGTTCTCTGGCAAGTTGAATGTGTTCTGAGAACACTCGCTGTGTCCTGAAATGTTTGTAAATAAACAAAAAGGGGGTGTTCTGAGGACGCTGTCCGTATTGTTCTCTGGCAATTTGAATGTGTTCTAAGAACTCCCGCGGTGTCCTGAAATGTTCGCAAATAAACAAAATGGGGGTGTTCTGAGGACGCTGTCCGTATTTTTCGTTGTGAAGTTGAAAGTGTTCGAAGAACTCTCGCGTTGTCCTGATATGTTCGTAGGGGGTGTTCGGATGACGCTGTCCGTCCTGAGGACGCTGTATGTATTCTTCTCTGGCAAGTTGAATGTGTTCTGAGAACACTTGCGGCGTCCTGAAATGTTCGTAAATAAACAAAAGGGTGGTGTTCTGAGGACGCTGTCCGTATTGTTCTTTGTCAAGTTGATTGTGTTCTAAGAACACATGTGGAGTCCTGAAATGTTTGCAAATAAAGAAAATGGGGGTGTTCTGAGGACGCTGTCCGTAGTGTTCTTTGTCAAGTTGATTGTGTTCTAAGAACACACGTGTTGTCCTGAAATGTTCGCAAATAAACAAAATGGGGGTGTCCTGAGGACGCTGTCCGTATTGTTCATTGTGAAGTTGAAAGTGTTCGAAGAACTCTCGCGTTGTCCTGAAATGTTCTTAAGGGGGTGTCCTGAAGACACTGTCCGTATTGTTCGATGGCAAGTTGAATGTGTTCTAAGATCACTCGTGGTGTCCTGAAATATTCGTAGGAGGGGTTCTGATGATGCTGTCCATCCTGAGGACGCTGTCCGTATTGTTCTCTGGCAAGTTGAATGTGTTCTGAGAACACTCGCTGTGTCCTGAAATGTTCGTAGGGGGTGTTCTGAAGACGCTGTCTGTATTGTTCGATAGCAAGTTGAATGTGTTCTAAGAACACTCGTGGTGTCCTGAAATATTCATAGGGGGTGTTCTGATGACGCTGTCCGTCCTGAGGATGCTGTCACTATTGTTCTCTTGCAAGTCGAATGTGTTCTGAGAACACTTGCAGTGTCCTGAAATGTTCGTAAATAAACAAAATGGGGGTGTTCTGAGGACGCTGTCCATAGTGTTCTTTGTCAAGTTGATTGGTTCTAAGAACACACGTGGTGTCCTGAAATGTTCCCAAATAAACAAAATGGGGGTGTTCTGAGGACGCTCTCCGTATTGTTCTCTGGCAAGTTGAATGTGTTCTAAGAACTCTGCGTTGTCCTGAAATGTTTACAAATAAAGAAAATGGGGGTGTTCTGAGGACGCTGTCCGTAGTGTTCTTTGTCAAGTTGATTGTGTTCTAAGAACACACGTGTTGTCCTGAAATGTTCACAAATAAACAAAATGGGGGTGTCCTGAGGACGGTGTCCGTATTGTTCATTGTGAAGTTGAAAGTGTTCGAAGAACTCTCGCGTTGTCCTGAAATGTTCGTAAGGGGGTGTCCTGAAGACACTATCCGTATTGTTCGATGGCAAGTTGAATGTGTTCTAAGATCACTCGTGGTGTCCTGAAATATTCGTAGGAGGTGTTCTGATGACGCTGTCCGTCCTGAGGACGCTGTCCGTATTGTTCTCTGGCAAGTTGAATGTGTTCTGAGAACACTCGCTGTGTCCTGAAATGTTCGTAGGGGGTGTTCTGAAGACGCTGTCAGTATTGTTCAATAGCAAGTTGAAAGTGTTCAAAGAACTCTTGCGTTGTCCTGAAATGTTCGTAGGGGGTATTCTGATGATGCTGTCTGTCCGGAGGACGCTGTCCGTATTGTTCTCTGACAAGTTGAATGTGTTCTAAGAACTCTCGCGTTGTCCTGAAATGTTCGCAAATAAATAAAATGGGGGTGTTCTGAGGACACTGTCCGTAGTGTTCTTTGTCAAGTTGATTGTGTTCTAAGAACGCACGTGTTGTCCTGAAATGTTCGCAAAGAAACAAAATGGGGGTGTCCTGAGGACGCTGTCCGTATTGTTCGTTGTGAAGTTGAAAGTGTGCGAAGAACGCTCGCGTTGTCCTGAAATGTTCGTAGGGGGTGTCCTGAAGACACCGTCCGTATTGTTCGATGGCAAGTTGAATGTGTTCTATGATCACTCGTGGTGTCCTGAAATATTCGTAGGGGGTGTTCTGATGACGCTGTCCGTCCTGAGGACGCTGTCCGTATTGTTCTCTGGCAAGTTGAATGTGTTCTGAGAACACTCGCTGTGTCCTGAAATGTTCGTAAATAAACAAAAAGGGGGTGTTCTGAGGACGCTGTCCGTATTGTTCTCTGGCAATTTGAATGTGTTCTAAGAACTCTCGCAGTGTCCTGAAATGTTCGCAAATAAACAAAATGGGGGTGTTCTGAGGACGCTGTCCGTATTTTTCTGTGTGAAGTTGAAAGTGTTCGAAGAACTCTCGCGTTGTCCTGAAATGTTCGTAGGGGGTGTTCTGATGACGCTGTCCGTCCTGAGGACGCTGTACGTATTCTTCTCTGGCAAGTTGAATGTGTTCTGAGAACACTCGCGGCGTCCTGAAATGTTCGTAAATAAACAAAAGGGGGGTGTTCTGAGGACGCTGTCCGTATTGTTCTTTGTCAAGTTGATTGTGTTCTAAGAACACACGTGTTGTCCTGAAATGTTCGCAAATAAACAAAATGGGGGTGTCCTGAGGACGCAGTCCGTATTGTTCATTGTGAAGTTGAAAGTTTTCGAAGAACTCTTGCGTTGTCCTGAAATGTTCGTAAGGGGGTGTCCTGAAGACACTGTCCGTATTGTTCGATGGCAAGTTGAATGTGTTCTGAGATCACTCGTGGTGTCCTGAAATATTCGTAGGAGGTGTTCTGATGACGCTGTGCGTCCTGAGGATGCTGTCGCTATTGTTCTCTGGCAAGTCGAATGTGTTCTGAGAACACTTGCGGTGTCCTGAAATGTTCGTAAATAAACAAAATGGGGGTGTTCTGAGGACGCTGTCCGTAGTGTTGTTTGTCAAGTTGATTGGTCCTAAGAACACACGTGGTGTCCTGAAATTTTCCCAAATAAACAAAATGGGGGTGTTCTGAGGACGCTGTCCGTATTGTTCGTTGTGAAGTTGAAAGTGTTCGAAGAACTCTCGCGTTGTCCTGAAATGTTCGTAGGGGGTGTCTGTCCTGAGGACGCTGTACGTATTGTTCTCTGGCAAGTTGAATGTGTTCTGAAAACACTCGCGGCATCCTGAAATGTTCGTAAATAAACAAAAGGGGTGTCTTCTGAGGACGCTGGCCGTATTGTTCTCTGGCAAGTTGAATGTGTTCTAAGAACTCTTGCGGTGTCCTGAAATGTTCGAAAATAAAAAAAATGGGGGTGTTCTGAGGACGCTGTCCGTAGTGTTCTTTGTCAAGTTGATAGTGTTCTAAGAACACATGTGGAGTCCTGAAATGTTTGCAAATAAAGAAAATGGGGGTGTTCTGAGGACGCTGTCCGTAGTGTTCTTTGTCAAGTTGATTGTGTTCTAAGAACACACCTGTTGTCCTGAAATGTTCGCAAATAAACAAAATGGGGGTGTCCTGAGGACGCTGTCCGTATTGTTCATTGTGAAGTTGAAAGTGTTCGAAGAACTCTCGCGTTGTCCTGAAAAGTTCGTAAGGGGGTGTCCTGAAAACACTGTCCGTATTGTTCGATGGCAAGTTGAATGTGTTCTAAGATCACTCGTGGTGTCCTGAAATATTCGTAGGGGGTGTTCTGATGACGCTGTCCATCCTGAGGACGCTGTCCGTATTGTTCTCTGGCAAGTTGAATGTGTTCTGAGAACACTCGCTGTGTCCTGAAATGTTCGTAGGGGGTGTTCTGAAGACGCTGTCCGTATTGTTCGATAGCAAGTTGAATGTGTTCTAAGAACACTTGTGGTGTCCTGAAATATTCATAGGGGGTGTTCTGATGACGCTGTCCGTCCTGAGGATGCTGTCGCTATTGTTCTCTGGCAAGTCGAATGTGTTCTGAGAACACTTGCAGTGTCCTGAAATGTTCGTAAATAAATAAAATGGGGGTGTTCTGAGGACGCTGTCCGTAGTGTTCTTTGTCAAGTTGATTGATTCTAAGAACACACGTGGTGTCCTGAAATGTTCCCAAATAAACAAAATGGGGGTGTTCTGAGGATGCTCTCCGTATTGTTCCCTGGCAAGTTGAATGTGTTCTAAGAACTCTGCGTTGTCCTGAAATGTTTGCAAATAAAGAAAATGGGGGTGTTCTGGGGACGCTGTCCGTAGTGTTCTTTGTCAAGTTGATTGTGTTCTAAGAACACACGTGTTGTCCTGAAATGTTCGCAAATAAACAAAATGGGGGTGTTCTGAGGACACTGTCCGTAGTGTTCTTTGTCAAGTTGATTGTGTTCTAAGAACGCACGTGTTGTCCTGAAATGTTCGCAAAGAAACAAAATGGGGGTGTCCTGAGGACGCTGTCCGTATTGTTCGTTGTGAAGTTGAAAGTGTTCGAAGAACTCTCGCGTTGTCCTGATATGTTCGTAGGGGGTGTTCGGATGACGCTGTCCGTCCTGAGGACGCTGTATGTATTCTTCTCTGGCAAGTTGAATGTGTTCTGAGAACACTTGCGGCGTCCTGAAATGTTCGTAAATAAACAAAAGGGTGGTGTTCTGAGGACGCTGTCCGTATTGTTCTTTGTCAAGTTGATTGTGTTCTAAGAACACATGTGGAGTCCTGAAATGTTTGCAAATAAAGAAAATGGGGGTGTTCTGAGGACGCTGTCCGTAGTGTTCTTTGTCAAGTTGATTGTGTTCTAAGAACACACGTGTTGTCCTGAAATGTTCGCAAATAAACAAAATGGGGGTGTCCTGAGGACGCTGTCCGTATTGTTCATTGTGAAGTTGAAAGTGTTCGAAGAACTCTCGCGTTGTCCTGAAATGTTCTTAAGGGGGTGTCCTGAAGACACTGTCCGTATTGTTCGATGGCAAGTTGAATGTGTTCTAAGATCACTCGTGGTGTCCTGAAATATTCGTAGGAGGTGTTCTGATGATGCTGTCCGTCCTGAGGACGCTGTCCGTATTGTTCTCTGGCAAGTTGAATGTGTTCTGAGAACACTCGCTGTGTCCTGAAATGTTCGTAGGGGGTGTTCTGAAGACGCTGTCTGTATTGTTCGATAGCAAGTTGAATGTGTTCTAAGAACACTCGTGGTGTCCTGAAATATTCATAGGGGGTGTTCTGATGACGCTGTCCGTCCTGAGGATGCTGTCACTATTGTTCTCTTGCAAGTCGAATGTGTTCTGAGAACACTTGCAGTGTCCTGAAATGTTCGTAAATAAACAAAAGGGGGTGTTCTGAGGACGCTGTCCATAGTGTTCTTTGTCAAGTTGATTGGTTCTAAGAACACACGTGGTGTCCTGAAATGTTCCCAAATAAACAAAATGGGGGTGTTCTGAGGACGCTCTCCGTATTGTTCTCTGGCAAGTTGAATGTGTTCTAAGAACTCTGCGTTGTCCTGAAATGTTTACAAATAAAGAAAATGGGGGTGTTCTGAGGACGCTGTCCGTAGTGTTCTTTGTCAAGTTGATTGTGTTCTAAGAACACACGTGTTGTCCTGAAATGTTCGCAAATAAACAAAATGGGGGTGTCCTGAGGACGGTGTCCGTATTGTTCATTGTGAAGTTGAAAGTGTTCGAAGAACTCTCGCGTTGTCCTGAAATGTTCGTAAGGGGGTGTCCTGAAGACACTGTCCGTATTGTTCGATGGCAAGTTGAATGTGTTCTAAGATCACTCGTGGTGTCCTGAAATATTCGTAGGAGGTGTTCTGATGACGCTGTCCGTCCTGAGGACGCTGTCCGTATTGTTCTCTGGCAAGTTGAATGTGTTCTGAGAACACTTGCTGTGTCCTGAAATGTTCGTAGGGGGTGTTCTGAAGACGCTGTCAGTATTGTTCGATAGCAAGTTGAATGTGTTCTAAGAACACTCGTGGTGTCCTGAAATATTCATAGGGGGTGTTCTGATGACGCTGTCCGTCCTGAGGATGCTGTCGCTATTGTTCTCTGGCAAGTCGAATGTGTTCTGAGAACACTTGCGGTGTCCTGAAATGTTCGTAAATAAACAAAATGGGGGTGTTCTGAGGACGCTGTCCGTAGTGTTCTTTGTCAAGTTGATTGGTTCTAAGAACACACGTGGTGTCCTGAAATGTTCCCAAATAAACAAAATGGGGGTGTTCTGAGGACGCTGTGCGTATTGTTCTCTGGCAAGTTGAATGTGTTCTAAGAACTCTTGCGTTGTCCTGAAATGTTCGCAAATAAAGAAAATGGGGGTGTTCTGAGGACACTGTCCGTAGTGTTCTTTGTCAAGTTGATTGTGTTCTAAGAACACACGTGTTGTCCTGAAATGTTCGCAAATAAACAAAATGGGGGTGTTCTGAGGACGCTGTCTGTATTGTTCGTTGTGAAGTTGAAAGTGTTCAAAGAACTCTTGCGTTGTCCTGAAATGTTCGTAGGGGGTATTCTGATGATGCTGTCTGTCCGGAGGACGCTGTCCGTATTGTTCTCTGACAAGTTGAATGTGTTCTAAGAACTCTCGCGTTGTCCTGAAATGTTCGCAAATAAATAAAATGGGGGTGTTCTGAGGACACTGTCCGTAGTGTTCTTTGTCAAGTTGATTGTGTTCTAAGAACGCACGTGTTGTCCTGAAATGTTCGCAAAGAAACAAAATGGGGGTGTCCTGAGGACGCTGTCCGTATTGTTCGTTGTGAAGTTGAAAGTGTTCGAAGAACTCTCGCGTTGTCCTGAAATGTTCGTAGGGGGTGTCCTGAAGACACTGTCCGTATTGTTCGATGGCAAGTTGAATGTGTTCTATGATCACTCGTGGTGTCCTGAAATATTCGTAGGGGGTGTTCTGATGACGCTGTCCGTCCTGAGGACGCTGTCCGTATTGTTCTCTGGCAAGTTGAATGTGTTCTGAGAACACTCGCTGTGTCCTGAAATGTTCGTAAATAAACAAAAAGGGGGTGTTCTGAGGACGCTGTCAGTATTGTTCTCTGGCAATTTGAATGTGTTCTAAGAACTCTCGCAATGTCCTGAAATGTTCGCAAATAAACAAAATGGGGGTGTTCTGAGGACGCTGTCCGTATTTTTCGGTGTGAAGTTGAAAGTGTTCGAAGAACTCTCGCGTTGTCCTGAAATGTTCGTAGGGGGTGTTCTGATGACGCTGTCTGTCCTGAGGACGCTGTACGTATTGTTCTCTGGCAAGTTGAATGTGTTCTGAGAACACTCGCGGCGTCCTGAAATGTTCGTAAATAAACAAAAGGGGTGTGTTCTGAGGACGCTGTCCGTATTGTTCTCTGGCAAGTTGAATGTGTTCTAAGAACTCTTGCGTTGTCCTGAAATGTTCGAAAATTAAGAAAATGGGGGTGTTCTGAGGACGCTATCCGTAGTGTTCTTTGTCAAGTTGATTGTGGTCTAAGAACACATGTGGAGTCCTGAAATGTTTGCAAATAAAGAAAATGGGGGTGTTCTGAGGACGCTGTCCGTAGTGTTCTTTGTCAAGTTGATTGTGTTCTAAGAACACACCTGTTGTCCTGAAATGTTCGCAAATAAACAAAATGGGGGTGTCCTGAGGACGCTGTCCGTATTGTTCATTGTGAAGTTGAAAGTGTTCGAAGAACTCTCGCGTTGTCCTGAAATGTTCGTAAGGGGGTGTCCTGAAGACACTGTCCGTATTGTTCGATGGCAGGTTGAATGTGTTGTAAGATCACTCGTGGTGTCCTGAAATATTCGTAGGGGGTGTCCTGATGACGCTGTCCGTCCTGAGGACGCTGTCCGTATTGTTCTCTGGCAAGTTGAATGTGTTCTGAGAACACTCGCTGTGTCCTGAAATGTTTGTAAATAAACAAAAAGGGGGTGTTCTGAGGACGCTGTCCGTATTGTTCTCTGGCAATTTGAATGTGTTCTAAGAACTCCCGCGGTGTCCTGAAATGTTCGCAAATAAACAAAATGGGGGTGTTCTGAGGACGCTGTCCGTATTTTTCGTTGTGAAGTTGAAAGTGTTCGAAGAACTCTCGCGTTGTCCTGATATGTTCGTAGGGGGTGTTCGGATGACGCTGTCCGTCCTGAGGACGCTGTATGTATTCTTCTCTGGCAAGTTGAATGTGTTCTGAGAACACTTGCGGCGTCCTGAAATGTTCGTAAATAAACAAAAGGGTGGTGTTCTGAGGACGCTGTATGTATTGTTCTTTGTCAAGTTGATTGTGTTCTAAGAACACATGTGGAGTCCTGAAATGTTTGCAAATAAAGAAAATGGGGGTGTTCTGAGGACGCTGTCCGTAGTGTTCTTTGTCAAGTTGATTGTGTTCTAAGAACACACGTGTTGTCCTGAAATGTTCGCAAATAAACAAAATGGGGGTGTCCTGAGGACGCTGTCCGTATTGTTCATTGTAAAGTTGAAAGTGTTCGAAGAACTCTCGCGTTGTCCTGAAATGTTCTTAAGGGGGTGTCCTGAAGACACTGTCCGTATTGTTCGATGGCAAGTTGAATGTGTTCTAAGATCACTCGTGGTGTCCTGAAATATTCGTAGGAGGGGTTCTGATGATGCTGTCCATCCTGAGGACGCTGTCCGTATTGTTCTCTGGCAAGTTGAATGTGTTCTGAGAACACTCGCTGTGTCCTGAAATGTTCGTAGGGGGTGTTCTGAAGACGCTGTCTGTATTGTTCGATAGCAAGTTGAATGTGTTCTAAGAACACTCGTGGTGTCCTGAAATATTCATAGGGGGTGTTCTGATGACGCTGTCCGTCCTGAGGATGCTGTCACTATTGTTCTCTTGCAAGTCGAATGTGTTCTGAGAACACTTGCAGTGTCCTGAAATGTTCGTAAATAAACAAAATGGGGGTGTTCTGAGGACGCTGTCCATAGTGTTCTTTGTCAAGTTGATTGGTTCTAAGAACACACGTGGTGTCCTGAAATGTTCCCAAATAAACAAAATGGGGGTGTTCTGAGGACGCTCTTTGTATTGTTCTCTGGCAAGTTGAATGTGTTCTAAGAACTCTGCGTTGTCCTGAAATGTTTACAAATAAAGAAAATGGGGGTGTTCTGAGGACGCTGTCCGTAGTGTTCTTTGTCAAGTTGATTGTGTTCTAAGAACACACGTGTTGTCCTGAAATGTTCACAAATAAACAAAATGGGGGTGTCCTGAGGACGGTGTCCGTATTGTTCATTGTGAAGTTGAAAGTGTTCGAAGAACTCTCGCGTTGTCCTGAAATGTTCGTAAGGGGGTGTCCTGAAGACACTATCCGTATTGTTCGATGGCAAGTTGAATGTGTTCTAAGATCACTCGTGGTGTCCTGAAATATTCGTAGGAGGTGTTCTGATGACGCTGTCCGTACTGAGGACGCTGTCCGTATTGTTCTCTGGCAAGTTGAATGTGTTCTGAGAACACTCGCTGTGTCCTGAAATGTTCGTAGGGGGTGTTCTGAAGACGCTGTCAGTATTGTTCAATAGCAAGTTGAAAGTGTTCAAAGAACTCTTGCGTTGTCCTGAAATGTTCGTAGGGGGTATTCTGATGATGCTGTCTGTCCGGAGGACGCTGTCCGTATTGTTCTCTGACAAGTTGAATGTGTTCTAAGAACTCTCGCGTTGTCCTGAAATGTTCGCAAATAAATAAAATGGGGGTGTTCTGAGGACACTGTCCGTAGTGTTCTTTGTCAAGTTGATTGTGTTCTAAGAACGCACGTGTTGTCCTGAAATGTTCGCAAAGAAACAAAATGGGGGTGTCCTGAGGACGCTGTCCGTATTGTTCGTTGTGAAGTTGAAAGTGTTCGAAGAACTCTCGCGTTGTCCTGAAATGTTCGTAGGGGGTGTCCTGAAGACACCGTCCGTATTGTTCGATGGCAAGTTGAATGTGTTCTATGATCACTCGTGGTGTCCTGAAATATTCGTAGGGGGTGTTCTGATGACGCTGTCCGTCCTGAGGACGCTGTCCGTATTGTTCTCTGGCAAGTTGAATGTGTTCTGAGAACACTCGCTGTGTCCTGAAATGTTCGTAAATAAACAAAAAGGGGGTGTTCTGAGGACGCTGTCCGTATTGTTCTCTGGCAATTTGAATGTGTTCTAAGAACTCTCGCAGTGTCCTGAAATGTTCGCAAATAAACAAAATGGGGGTGTTCTGAGGACGCTGTCCGTATTTTTCGGTGTGAAGTTGAAAGTGTTCGAAGAACTCTCGCGTTGTCCTGAAATGTTCGTAGGGGGTGTTCTGATGACGCTGTCCGTCCTGAGGACGCTGTACGTATTCTTCTCTGGCAAGTTGAATGTGTTCTGAGAACACTCGCGGCGTCCTGAAATGTTCGTAAATAAACAAAAGGGGGGTGTTCTGAGGACGCTGTCCGTATTGTTCTTTGTCAAGTTGATTGTGTTCTAAGAACACACGTGTTGTCCTGAAATGTTCGCAAATAAACAAAATGGGGGTGTCCTGAGGACGCAGTCCGTATTGTTCATTGTGAAGTTGAAAGTTTTCGAAGAACTCTTGCGTTGTCCTGAAATGTTCGTAAGGGGGTGTCCTGAAGACACTGTCCGTATTGTTCGATGGCAAGTTGAATGTGTTCTGAGATCACTCGTGGTGTCCTGAAATATTCGTAGGAGGTGTTCTGATGACGCTGTGCGTCCTGAGGATGCTGTCGCTATTGTTCTCTGGCAAGTCGAATGTGTTCTGAGAACACTTGCGGTGTCCTGAAATGTTCGTAAATAAACAAAATGGGGGTGTTCTGAGGACGCTGTCCGTAGTGTTGTTTGTCAAGTTGATTGGTCCTAAGAACACACGTGGTGTCCTGAAATTTTCCCAAATAAACAAAATGGGGGTGTTCTGAGGACGCTGTCCGTATTGTTCGTTGTGAAGTTGAAAGTGTTCGAAGAACTCTCGCGTTGTCCTGAAATGTTCGTAGGGGGTGTCTGTCCTGAGGACGCTGTACGTATTGTTCTCTGGCAAGTTGAATGTGTTCTGAAAACACTCGCGGCATCCTGAAATGTTCGTAAATAAACAAAAGGGGTGTCTTCTGAGGACGCTGGCCGTATTGTTCTCTGGCAAGTTGAATGTGTTCTAAGAACTCTTGCGGTGTCCTGAAATGTTCGAAAATAAAAAAAATGGGGGTGTTCTGAGGACGCTGTCCGTAGTGTTCTTTGTCAAGTTGATAGTGTTCTAAGAACACATGTGGAGTCCTGAAATGTTTGCAAATAAAGAAAATGGGGGTGTTCTGAGGACGCTGTCCGTAGTGTTCTTTGTCAAGTTGATTGTGTTCTAAGAACACACCTGTTGTCCTGAAATGTTCGCAAATAAACAAAATGGGGGTGTCCTGAGGACGCTGTCCGTATTGTTCATTGTGAAGTTGAAAGTGTTCGAAGAACTCTCGCGTTGTCCTGAAAAGTTCGTAAGGGGGTGTCCTGAAAACACTGTCCGTATTGTTCGATGGCAAGTTGAATGTGTTCTAAGATCACTCGTGGTGTCCTGAAATATTCGTAGGGGGTGTTCTGATGACGCTGTCCATCCTGAGGACGCTGTCCGTATTGTTCTCTGGCAAGTTGAATGTGTTCTGAGAACACTCGCTGTGTCCTGAAATGTTCGTAGGGGGTGTTCTGAAGACGCTGTCCGTATTGTTCGATAGCAAGTTGAATGTGTTCTAAGAACACTTGTGGTGTCCTGAAATATTCATAGGGGGTGTTCTGATGACGCTGTCCGTCCTGAGGATGCTGTCGCTATTGTTCTCTGGCAAGTCGAATGTGTTCTGAGAACACTTGCAGTGTCCTGAAATGTTCGTAAATAAATAAAATGGGGGTGTTCTGAGGACGCTGTCCGTAGTGTTCTTTGTCAAGTTGATTGATTCTAAGAACACACGTGGTGTCCTGAAATGTTCCCAAATAAACAAAATGGGGGTATTCTGAGGATGCTCTCCGTATTGTTCCCTGGCAAGTTGAATGTGTTCTAAGAACTCTGTGTTGTCCTGAAATGTTTGCAAATAAAGAAAATGGGGGTGTTCTGGGGACGCTGTCCGTAGTGTTCTTTGTCAAGTTGATTGTGTTCTAAGAACACACGTGTTGTCCTGAAATGTTCGCAAATAAACAAAATGGGGGTGTTCTGAGGACACTGTCCGTAGTGTTCTTTGTCAAGTTGATTGTGTTCTAAGAACGCACGTGTTGTCCTGAAATGTTCGCAAAGAAACAAAATGGGGGTGTCCTGAGGACGCTGTCCGTATTGTTCGTTGTGAAGTTGAAAGTGTTCGAAGAACTCTCGTGTTGTCCTGAAATGTTCGTAGGGGGTGTCCCAAAGATACTGTCCGTATTGTTCGATGGCAAGTTGAATGTGTTCTAAGATCACTCGTGGTGTCCTGAAATATTCGTAGGGGGTGTTCTGATGACGCTGTCCGTCCTGAGGGCGCTGTCCGTATTGTTCTCTGGCAAGTTGAATGTGTTCTGAGAACACTCGCTGTGTCCTGAAATGTTCGTAAATAAACAAAAAGGGGGTGTTCTGAGGACGCTGTCCGTATTGTTCTCTGGCAATTTGAATGTGTTCTAAGAACTCTCGCAGTGTCCTGAAATGTTCGCAAATAAACAAAATGGGGGTGTTCTGAGGACGCTGTCCGTATTTTTCGTTGTGAAGTTGAAAGTGTTCGAAGAACTCTCGCGTTGTCCTGATATGTTCGTAGGGGGTGTTCTGATGACGCTGTCCGTCCTGAGGACGCTGTACGTATTCTTCTCTAGCAAGTTGAATGTGTTCTGAGAACACTTGCGGCGTCCTGAAATGTTCGTAAATAAACAAAAGGGGGGTGATCTGAGGACGCTGTCCATATTGTTCTTTGTCAAGTTGATTGTGTTCTAAGAACACATGTGGAGTCCTGAAATGTTTGCAAATAAAGAAAATGGGGGTGTTCTGAGGACGCTGTCCGTAGTGTTCTTTGTCAAGTTGATTGTGTTCTAAGAACACACGTGTTGTCCTGAAATGTTCGCAAATAAACAAAATGGGGGTGTCCTGAGGACGCTGTCCGTATTGTTCATTGTGAAGTTGAAAGTGTTCGAAGAACTCTCGCGTTGTCCTGAAATGTTCGTAAGGGGGTGTCCTGAAGACACTGTCCGTATTGTTCGATGGCAAGTTGAATGTGTTCTAAGATCACTCGTGGTGTCCTGAAATATTCGTAGGAGGTGTTCTGATGACGCTGTCCGTCCTGAGGACGCTGTCCGTATTGTTCTCTGGCAAGTTGAATGTGTTCTGAGAACACTCGCTGTGTCCTGAAATGTTCGTAGGGGGTGTTCTGAAGACGCTGTCAGTGTTGTTCGATAGCAAGTTGAATGTGTTCTAAGAACACTCGTATTGTCCTGAAATATTCGTAGGGGGTGTTCTGATGACGCTGTCCGTCCTGAGGATGCTGTCGCTATTGTTCTCTGGCAAGTCGAATGTGTTCTGAGAACACCTGCGGTGTCCTGAAATGTTCGTAAATAAACAAAATGGGGGTGTTCTGAGGACGCTGTCCGTAGTGTTCTTTGTCAAGTTGATTGGTTCTAAGAACACACGTGGTGTCCTGAAATGTTCCCAAATAAACAAAATGGGGGTGTTATGAGGACGCTCTCCGTATTGTTCTCTGGCAAGTTGAATGTGTTCTAAGAACTCCGCGTTGTCCTGAAATGTTTGCAAATAAAGAAAATGGGGGTGTTCTGAGGACACTGTCCGTAGTGTTCTTTGTCAAGTTGATTGTGTTCTAAGAACACACGTGTTGTCCTGAAATGTTCGCAAATAAACAAAATGGGGGTGTTCTGAGGACGCTGTCTGTATTGTTCGTTGTGAAGTTGAAAGTGTTCAAAGAACTCTTGCGTTGTCCTGAAATGTTCGTAGGGGGTATTCTGATGATGCTGTCTGTCCTGAGGACGCTGTCCGTATTGTTCTCTGACAAGTTGAATGTGTTCTAAGAACTCTCGCGTTGTCCTGAAATGTTCGCAAATAAATAAAATGGGGGTGTTCTGAGGACACTGTCCGTAGTGTTCTTTGTCAAGTTGATTGTGTTCTAAGAACGCACGTGTTGTCCTGAAATGTTCGCAAAGAAACAAAATGGGGGTGTCCTGAGGACGCTGTCCGTATTGTTCGTTGTGAAGTTGAAAGTGTTCGAAGAACTCTCGCGTTGTCCTGAAATGTTCGTAGGGGGTGTCCTGAAGACACTGTCCGTATTTTTCGTTGTGAAGTTGAAAGTGTTCGAAGAACTCTCGCGTTGTCCTGAAATGTTCGTAGGGGGTGTTCTGATGACGCTGTCCGTCCTGAGGGCGCTGTCCGTATTGTTCTCTGGCAAGTTGAATGTGTTCTGAGAACACTCGCGGCGTCCTGAAATGTTCGTAAATAAACAAAAGGGGGGTGTTCTGAGGACGCTGTCCGTATTGTTCTCTGGCAAGTTGAATGTGTTCTAAGAACTCTTGCGTTGTCCTGAAATGTTCGAAAATAAAGAAAATGGGGGTGTTCTGAGGACGCTGTCCGTAGTGTTCTTTGTCAAGTTGAATGTGTTCTGAAAACACTTGCGGCATCCTGAAATGTTCGTAAATAAACAAAAGGGGTGTGTTCTGAGGACGCTGTCCGTATTGTTCTCTGGCAAGTTGAATGTGTTCTAAGAACTCTTGCGTTGTCCTGAAATGTTCGAAAATAAAGAAAATGGGGGTGTTCTGAGGACGCTGTCCGTAGTGTTCTTTGTCAAGTTGATTGTGTTCTAAGAACACATGTGGAGTCCTGAAATGTTTGCAAATAAAGAAAATGGGGGTGTCCTGAGGACGCTGTCCGTAGTGTTCTTTGTCAAGTTGATTGTTTTCTAAGAACACACCTGTTGTCCTGAAATGTTCGCAAATAAACAAAATGGGGGTGTCCTGAGGACGCTGTCCGTATTGTTCATTGTGAAGTTGAAAGTGTTCGAAGAACTCTCGCGTTGTCCTGAAATGTTCGTAAGGGGGTGTCCTGAAGACACTGTCCGTATTGTTCGATGGCAAGTTGAATGTGTTCTAAGATCACTCGTGGTGTCCTGAAATATTCGTAGGGGGTGTTCTGATGACGCTGTCCATCCTGAGGACGCTGTCCGTATTGTTCTCTGGCAAGTTGAATGTGTTCTGAGAACACTCGCTGTGTCCTGAAATGTTCGTAGGGGGTGTTCTGAAGACGCTGTCCGTATTGTTCGATAGCAAGTTGAATGTGTTCTAAGAACACTTGTGGTGTCCTGAAATATTCGTAGGGGGTGTTCTGATGACGCTGTCCGTCCTGAGGATGCTGTCGCTATTGTTCTCTGGCAAGTCGAATGTGTTCTGAGAACACTTGCGGTGTCCTGGAATGTTCGTAAATAAACAAAATGGGGGTGTTCTGAGGACGCTGTCCGTAGTGTTCTTTGTCAAGTGGATTGGTTCTACGAACACACGTGGTGTCCTGAAATGTTCCCAAATAAACAAAATGGGGGTGTTCTGAGGACGCTCTCCGTATTGTTCTCTGGCAAGTTGAATGTGTTCTAAGAACTCTGCGTTGTCCTGAAATGTTTGCAAATAAAGAAAATGGGGGTGTTCTGGGGACGCTGTCCGTAGTGTTCTTTGTCAAGTTGATTGTGTTCTAAGAACACACGTGTTGTCCTGAAATGTTCGCAAATAAACAAAATGGGGGTGTTCTGAGGACACTGTCCGTAGTGTTCTTTGTCAAGTTGATTGTGTTCTAAGAACGCACGTGTTGTCCTGAAATGTTCGCAAAGAAACAAAATGGGGGTGTCCTGAGGACGCTGTCCGTATTGTTCGTTGTGAAGTTGAAAGTGTTCGAAGAACTCTCGCGTTGTCCTGAAATGTTCATAGGGGGTGTCCTAAAGACACTGTCCGTATTGTTCGATGGCAAGTTGAATGTGTTCTAAGATCACTCGTGGTGTCCTGAAATATTCGTAGGGGTTGTTCTGATGATGCTGTCCGTCCTGAGGGCGCTGTCCGTATTGTTCTCTGGCAAGTTGAATGTGTTCTGAGAACACTCGCTGTGTCCTGAAATGTTCGTAAATAAACAAAAAGGGGGTGTTCTGAGGACGCTGTCCGTATTGTTCTCTGGCAATTTGAATGTGTTCTAAGAACTCCCGCAGTGTCCTGAAATGTTCGCAAATAAACAAAATGGGGGTGTTCTGAGGACGCTGTCCGTATTTTTCGTTGTGAAGTTGAAAGTGTTCGAAGAACTCTTGCGTTGTCCTGAAATGTTCGTAGGGGGTGTTCTGATGACGCTGTCCGTCCTGAGGACGCTGTACGTATTCTTTTCTGGCAAGTTGAATGTGTTCTGAGAACACTCGCGGCGTCCTGAAATGTTCGTAAATAAACAAAAGGGGGGTGTTCTGAGGACGCTGTCCATATTGTTCTTTGTCAAGTTGATTGTGTTCTAAGAACACATGTGGAGTCCTGAAATGTTTGCAAATAAAGAAAATGGGGGTGTTCTGAGGACGCTGTCCGTATTGTTTGTTGTGAAGTTGAAAGTGTTCGAAGAACTCTTGCGTTGTCCTGAAATGTTCGTAGGGGGTGTTCTGATGACGCTGTCCGTCCTGACGACGCTGTCCGTATTGTTCTCTGGCAAGTTGAATGTGTTCTGAGAACACTCACTGTGTCCTGAAATGTTCGAAAATAAACAAAAAGGGGGTGTTCTGAGGACGCTGTCCGTATTGTTCTCTGGCAAGTTGAATGTGTTCTAAGAATTCCCGGGGTGTCTAGAAATGTTCGCAAATAAACAAAATGTGGATGTTCTGAGGACGCTGTCCGTAGTGTTCTCTGGCTAGTTGAATGTGTTCTAAGAACTCCCGCGTTGTCCTGAAATGTTCACAAATAAACAAAATGGGGGTGTTCTGAGGACGCTGTCCGTAGTGTTCTCTGGCAAGTTGAATGTGTTCTAAGAACACTCGCAGTGTCCTGAAATGTTCGCAAATAAACAGAATGGGGGTGTCCTGAGGACGCTGTCCATATTGTTCGTTGTGAAGTTGAAAGTGTTCAAAGAACTCTCACGTTGTCCTGAAATGTTCGTAGGGGGTGTTCTGATGACGCTGTCTGTCCTGAGGACGCTGTACGTATTGTTCTCTGGCAAGTTGAATGTGTTCTGAAAACACTTGCGGCATCCTGAAATGTTCGTAAATAAACAAAAGGGGTGTGTTCTGAGGACGCTGTCCGTATTGTTCTCTGGCAAGTTGAATGTGTTCTAAGAACTCTTGCGTTGTCCTGAAATGTTCGAAAATAAAGAAAATGGGGGTGTTCTGAGGACGCTGTCCGTAGTGTTCTTTGTCAAGTTGATTGTGTTCTAAGAACACATGTGGAGTCCTGAAATGTTTGCAAATAAACAAAATGGGGGTGTCCTGAGTACGCTGTCCGTATTGTTCATTGTGAAGTTGAAAGTGTTCGAAGAACTCTCGCGTTGTCCTGAAATGTTCGTAGGGGGTGTTCTGATGACGCTGTCTGTCCTGAGGACGCTGTACGTATTGTTCTCTGGCAAGTTGAATGTGTTCTGAAAACACTTGCGGCATCCTGAAATGTTCCTAAATAAACAAAAGGGGTGTGTTCTGAGGACGCTGTCCGTATTGTTCTCTGGCAAGTTGAATGTGTTCTAAGAACTCTTGCGTTGTCCTGAAATGTTCAAAAATAAAGAAAATGGGGGTGTTCTGAGGACGCTGTCCGTAGTGTTCTTTGTCAAGTTGATTGTGTTCTAAGAACACATGTGGAGTCCTGAAATGTTTGCAAATAAAGAAAATGGGGGTGTCCTGAGGACGCTGTCCGTAGTGTTCTTTGTCAAGTTGATTGTTTTCTAAGAACACACCTGTTGTCCTGAAATGTTCGCAAATAAACAAAATGGGGGTGTCCTGAGGACGCTGTCCGTATTGTTCATTGTGAAGTTGAAAGTGTTCGAAGAACTCTCGCGTTGTCCTGAAATGTTCGTAAGGGGGTGTCCTGAAGACACTGTCCGTATTGTTCGATGGCAAGTTGAATGTGTTCTAAGATCACTCGTGGTGTCCTGAAATATTCGTAGGGGGTGTTCTGATGACGCTGTCCATCCTGAGGACGCTGTCCGTATTGTTCTCTGGCAAGTTGAATGTGTTCTGAGAACACTCGCTGTGTCCTGAAATGTTCGTAGGGGGTGTTCTGAAGACGCTGTCCGTAGTGTTCTTTGTCAAGTTGATTGGTTCTACGAACACACGTGGTGTCCTGAAATGTTCCCAAATAAACAAAATGGGGGTGTTCTGAGGACGCTCTCCGTATTGTTCTCTGGCAAGTTGAATGTGTTCTAAGAACTCTGCGTTGTCCTGAAATGTTTGCAAATAAAGAAAATGGGGGTGTTCTGGGGACGCTGTCCGTAGTGTTCTTTGTCAAGTTGATTGTGTTCTAAGAACACACGTGTTGTCCTGAAATGTTCGCAAATAAACAAAATGGGGGTGTTCTGAGGACACTGTCCGTAGTGTTCTTTGTCAAGTTGATTGTGTTCTAAGAACGCACGTGTTGTCCTGAAATGTTCGCAAAGAAACAAAATGGGGGTGTCCTGAGGACGCTGTCCGTATTGTTCGTTGTGAAGTTGAAAGTGTTCGAAGAACTCTCGCGTTGTCCTGAAATGTTCGTAGGGGGTGTCCTAAAGACACTGTCCGTATTGTTCGATGGCAAGTTGAATGTGTTCTAAGATCACTCGTGGTGTCCTGAAATATTCGTAGGGGTTGTTCTGATGATGCTGTCCGTCCTGAGGGCGCTGTCCGTATTGTTCTCTGGCAAGTTGAATGTGTTCTGAGAACACTCGCTGTGTCCTGAAATGTTCGTAAATAAACAAAAAGGGGGTGTTCTGAGGACGCTGTCCGTATTGTTCTCTGGCAATTTGAATGTGTTCTAAGAACTCCCGCAGTGTCCTGAAATGTTCGCAAATAAACAAAATGGGGGTGTTCTGAGGACGCTGTCCGTATTTTTCGTTGTGAAGTTGAAAGTGTTCGAAGAACTCTCGCGTTGTCCTGAAATGTTCGTAGGGGGTGTTCTGATGACGCTGTCCGTCTTGAGGACGCTGTACTTATTCTTTTCTGGCAAGTTGAATGTGTTCTGAGAACACTCGCGGCGTCCTGAAATGTTCGTAAATAAACAAAAGGGGGGTGTTCTGAGGACGCTGTCCATATTGATCTTTGTCAAGTTGATTGTGTTCTAAGAACACATGTGGAGTCCTGAAATGTTTGCAAATAAAGAAAATGGGGGTGTTCTGAGGACGCTGTACGTATTGTTTGTTGTGAAGTTGAAAGTGTTCGAAGAACTCTTGCGTTGTCCTGAAATGTTCGTAGGGGGTGTTCTGATGACGCTGTCCGTCCTGAAGACGCTGTCCGTATTGTTCTCTGGCAAGTTGAATGTGTTCTGAGAACACTCACTGTGTCCTGAAATGTTCGAAAATAAACAAAAAGGGGGTGTTCTGAGGACGCTGTCCGTATTGTTCTCTGGCAAGTTGAATGTGTTCTAAGAATTCCCGGGGTGTCCAGAAATGTTCGCAAATAAACAAAATGTGGATGTTCTGAGGACGCTGTCCGTAGTGTTCTCTGGCTAGTTGAATGTGTTCTAAGAACTCCCGCGTTGTCCTGAAATGTTCACAAATAAACAAAATGGGGGTGTTCTGAGGACGCTGTCCGTAGTGTTCTCTGGCAAGTTGAATGTGTTCTAAGAACACTCGCAGTGTCCTGAAATGTTCGCAAATAAACAGAATGGGGGTGTCCTGAGGACGCTGTCCATATTGTTCGTTGTGAAGTTGAAAGTGTTCAAAGAACTCTCACGTTGTCCTGAAATGTTCGTAGGGGGTGTTCTGATGACGCTGTCTGTCCTGAGGACGCTGTACGTATTGTTCTCTGGCAAGTTGAATGTGTTCTGAAAACACTTGCGGCATCCTGAAATGTTCGTAAATAAACAAAAGGGGTGTGTTCTGAGGACGCTGTCCGTATTGTTCTCTGGCAAGTTGAATGTGTTCTAAGAACTCTTGCGTTGTCCTGAAATGTTCGAAAATAAAGAAAATGGGGGTGTTCTGAGGACGCTGTCCGTAGTGTTCTTTGTCAAGTTGATTGTGTTCTAAGAACACATGTGGAGTCCTGAAATGTTTGCAAATAAACAAAATGGGGGTGTCCTGAGTACGCTGTCCGTATTGTTCATTGTGAAGTTGAAAGTGTTCGAAGAACTCTCGCGTTGTCCTGAAATGTTCGTAGGGGGTGTTCTAATGACGCTGTCTGTCCTGAGGACGCTGTACGTATTGTTCTCTGGCAAGTTGAATGTGTTCTGAAAACACTTGCGGCATCCTGAAATGTTCGTAAATAAACAAAAGGGGTGTGTTCTGAGGACGCTGTCCGTATTGTTCTCTGGCAAGTTGAATGTGTTCTAAGAACTCTTGCGTTGTCCTGAAATGTTCGAAAATAAAGAAAATGGGGGTGTTCTGAGGACGCTGTCCGTAGTGTTCTTTGTCAAGTTGATTGTGTTCTAAGAACACATGTGGAGTCCTGAAATGTTTGCAAATAAAGAAAATGGGGGTGTCCTGAGGACGCTGTCCGTAGTGTTCTTTGTCAAGTTGATTGTTTTCTAAGAACACACCTGTTGTCCTGAAATGTTCGCAAATAAACAAAATGGGGGTGTCCTGAGGACGCTGTCCGTGTTGTTCATTGTGAAGTTGAAAGTGTTCGAAGAACTCTCGCGTTGTCCTGAAATGTTCGTAAGGGGGTGTCCTGAAGACACTGTCCGTATTGTTCGATGGCAAGTTGAATGTGTTCTAAGATCACTCGTGGTGTCCTGAAATATTCGTAGGGGGTGTTCTGATAACGCTGTCCATCCTGAGGACGCTGTCCGTATTGTTCTCTGGCAAGTTGAATGTGTTCTGAGAACACTCGCTGTGTCCTGAAATGTTCGTAGGGGGTGTTCTGAAGACGCTGTCCGTATTGTTCGATAGCAAGTTGAATGTGTTCTAAGAACACTTGTGGTGCCCTGAAATATTCGTAGGGGGTGCTCTGATGACGCTGTCCGTCCTGAGGATGCTGTCGCTATTGTTCTCTGGCAAGTCGAATGTGTTCTGAGAACACTTGCGGTGTCCTGGAATGTTTGTAAATAAACAAAATGGGGGTGTTCTGAGGACGCTGTCCGTAGTGTTCTTTGTCAAGTTGATTGGTTCTACGAACACACGTGGTGTCCTGAAATGTTCCCAAATAAACAAAATGGGGGTGTTCTGAGGACGCTCTCCGTATTGTTCTCTGGCAAGTTGAATGTGTTCTAAGAACTCTGCGTTGTCCTGAAATGTTTGCAAATAAAGAAAATGGGGGTGTTCTGGGGACGCTGTCCGTAGTGTTCTTTGTCAAGTTGATTGTGTTCTAAGAACACACGTGTTGTCCTGAAATGTTCGCAAATAAACAAAATGGGGGTGTTCTGAGGACACTGTCCGTAGTGTTCTTTGTCAAGTTGATTGTGTTCTAAGAACGCACGTGTTGTCCTGAAATGTTCGCAAAGAAACAAAATGGGGGTGTCCTGAGGACGCTGTCCGTATTGTTCGTTGTGAAGTTGAAAGTGTTCGAAGAACTCTCGCGTTGTCCTGAAATGTTCGTAGGGGGTGTCCTAAAGACACTGTCCGTATTGTTCGATGGCAAGTTGAATGTGTTCTAAGATCACTCGTGGTGTCCTGAAATATTCGTAGGGGTTGTTCTGATGATGCTGTCCGTCCTGAGGGCGCTGTCCGTATTGTTCTCTGGCAAGTTGAATGTGTTCTGAGAACACTCGCTGTGTCCTGAAATGTTCGTAAATAAACAAAAAGGGGGTGTTCTGAGGACGCTGTCCGTATTGTTCTCTGGCAATTTGAATGTGTTCTAAGAACTCCCGCAGTGTCCTGAAATGTTCGCAAATAAACAAAATGGGGGTGTTCTGAGGACGATGTCCGTATTTTCCGTTGTGAAGTTGAAAGTGTTCAAAGAACTCTCGCGTTGTCCTGAAATGTTCGTAGGGGGTGTTCTGATGACGCTGTCTGTCCTGAGGACGCTGTACGTATTGTTCTCTGGCAAGTTGAATGTGTTCTGAGAACACTCGCGGCGTCCTGAAATGTTCGTAAATAAACAAAAGGGGGGTGTTCTGAGGACGCTGTCCATATTGTTCTTTGTCAAGTTGATTGTGTTCTAAGAACACATGTGGAGTCCTGAAATGTTTGCAAATAAAGAAAATGGGGGTGTTCTGAGGACGCTGTCCGTATTGTTTGTTGTGAAGTTGAAAGTGTTCGAAGAACTCTTGCGTTGTCCTGAAATGTTCGTAGGGGGTGTTCTGATGACGCTGTCCGTCCTGAAGACGCTGTCCGTATTGTTCTCTGGCAAGTTGAATGTGTTCCGAGAACACTCACTGTGTCCTGAAATGTTCGAAAATAAACAAAAAGGGGGTGTTCTGAGGACGCTGTCCGTATTGTTCTCTGGCAAAGTTGAATGTGTTCTAAGAATTCCCGGGGTGTCCAGAAATGTTCGCAAATAAACAAAATGTGGATGTTCTGAGGACGCTGTCCGTAGTGTTCTCTGGCTAGTTGAATGTGTTCTAAGAACTCCCGCGTTGTCCTGAAATGTTCACAAATAAACAAAATGGGGGTGTTCTGAGGACGCTGTCCGTAGTGTTCTCTGGCAAGTTGAATGTGTTCTAAGAACACTCGCAGTGTCCTGAAATGTTCGCAAATAAACAGAATGGGGGTGTCCTGAGGACGCTGTCCATATTGTTCGTTGTGAAGTTGAAAGTGTTCAAAGAACTCTCACGTTGTCCTGAAATGTTCGTAGGGGGTGTCCTGAAGACAGTGTCCGTATTGTTCGATGGCAAGTTGAATGTGTTCTAAGAACACTTGCGGTGTCCTGAAATGTTCGTAGGGGGTGTTCTTAAGACGCTGTCCGTATTGTTCGATAGCAAGTTGAATGTGTTCTAAGAACACTCGTGGTGTCCAGAAATATTCGTAGGGGGTGTTCTGATGATGCTGTCCGTCCTGAGGACGCTGTCGCTATTGTTCTCTGGCAAGTTGAATGTGTTCTGAGAACACTTGCGGTGTCCTGAAATGTCCGTAAATAAACAAAATAGGGGTGTTCTGAGGACGCTGTCCATAGTGTTCTTTGTCAAGTTGATTGTGTTCTAAGAACACACGTGGTGTCCTGAAATGTTCGCAAATAAACAAAATGGGGGTGTTCTGAGGACGCTGTCCGTATTGTTCGTTCTGAAGTTGAAAGTGTTCGAAGAACTCTTGCGTTGTCCTGAAATGTTCGTAGGGGGTGTTCTGATGACGCTGTCCGTCCTGAGGACACTGTCCGTATTGTTCTCTGGCAAGTTGAATGTGTTCTGAGAACACTCGGGGTGTCCTGAAATGTTCGTAAATAAACAAAAGGGGTGTGTTCTGAGGACGCTGTCCGTATTGTTCTCTGGAAAGTTGAATGTGTTCTAAGAACTCTCGCTTTGTCCTGAAATGTTCGCAAATAAAAAAAATGGGGGTGTTCTGAGGACGCTGTCCGTAGTGTTCTTTGTCAAGTTGATTGTGTTTTAAGAACACGCGTGGAGTCCTGAAATGTTCGCAAAGAAACAAAATGGGGGTGTTCTGAAGACACTCTCCGTATTGTTCTCTGGCAAGTTGAATGTGTTCTAAGAACTCCCGCGGTTTCCTGAAATGTTTGCAAATAAAGAAAATGGGGGTGTTCTGAGGACACTGTCCGTAGTGTTCTTTGTCAAGTTGATTGTGTTCTAAGAACGCACGTGTTGTCCTGAAATGTTTGCAAATAAACAAAATGGGGGTGTTCTGAGGACGCTGTCCGTATTGTTCGTTGTGAAGTTTAAGTGTTCAAAGAACTCTTGCGTTGTCCTGAAATGTTCGTAGGGGGTATTCTGATGATGCTGTCTGTCCTGAGGACGCTGTCCATATTGTTCTCTGGCAAGTTGAATGTGTTCTGAGAACACTTGCGGTGTCCTGAAATGTTCGTAAATAAACAAAAGGGGGGTGTTCTGAGGACGCTGTCCGTATTGTTCTCTGGCAAGTTGAATGTGTTCTGAGAACTCTCGCGTTGTCCTAAAATGTTTGTAAATAAACAAAAGGGGTGTGTTCTGAGGACGCTGTCCATATTGTTCTCTGGCAAGTTGAATGTGTTCTAAGAACTCTTGCGTTGTCCTGAAATGTTCGCAAATAAAGAAAATGGGTGTGTTCTGAGGACGCTGTCCGTAGTGATCTTTGTCAAGTTGATTGTGTTCTAAGAACACACGTGGAGTCCTGAAATGTTCGCAAAGAAACAAAATGGGGGTGTTCTGAGGACGCTCTCCGTATTGTTCTCTGGCAAGTTGAATGTGTTCTAAGAACTCCGCGTTGTCCTGAAATGTTTGCAAATAAAGAAAATGGGTGTGTTCTGAGGACACTGTCCGTAGTGTTCTTTGACAAGTTGATTGTGTTCTAAGAACACACGTGTTGTCCTGAAATGTTCGCAAATAAACAAAATGGGGGTGTTCTGAGGACGCTGTCTGTATTGTTCGTTGTGAAGTTGAAAGTGTTCAAAGAACTCTTGCGTTGTCCTGAAATGTTCGTAGGGGGTATTCTGATGATGCTGTCTGTCCTGAGGACGCTGTCCGGATTGTTCTCTGGCAGGTTGAATGTGTTCTGAGAACACTCGCGGCGTCCTGAAATGTTCGTAAATAAACAAAAGGGGTGTGTTCTGAGGACGCTGTCCGTATTGTTCTCTGACAAGTTGAATGTGTTCTAAGAACTCTCGCGTTGTCCTGAAATGTTCGCAAATAAATAAAATGGGGGTGTTCTGAGGACACTGTCCGTAGTGTTCTTTGTCAAGTTGATTGTGTTCTAAGAACGCATGTGTTGTCCTGAAATGTTCGCAAAGAAACAAAATGGGGGTGTCCTGAGGACGCTGTCCTTATTGTTCGTTGTGAAGTTGAAAGTGTTCGAAGAACTCTCGCGTTGTCCTGAAATGTTCGTAGGGGGTGTCCCAAAGACACTGTCCGTATTGTTCGATGGCAAGTTGAATGTGTTCTAAGATCGCTCGTGGTGTCCTGAAATATTCGTAGGGGGTGTTCTGATGACGCTGTCCGTCCTGAGGGCGCTGTCCATATTGTTCTCTGGCAAGTTGAATGTGTTCTAAGAACTCTTGCAGTGTCCTGAAATGTTCGCAAATAAACAAAATGGGGGTGTTCTGAGGACGCTGTCTGTATTTTTCGTTGTGAAGTTGAAAGTGTTCGAAGAACTCTCGCGTTGTCCTGAAATGTTCGTAGGGGGTGTTCTGATGACGCTGTCCGTCCTGTGGACGCTGTACGTATTCTTCTCTGGCAAGTTGAATGTGTTCTGAGAACTCTCGCGTTGTCCTGAAATGTTCGTAAATAAACAAAAGGGGTGTGTTCTGAGGACGCTGTCCATATTGTTCTCTGGCAAGTTGAATGTGTTCTAAGAACTCTTGCGTTGTCCTGAAATGTTCGCAAATAAAGAAAATGGGGGTGTTTTGAGGACGCTGTCCGTAGTGTTCTTTGTCAAGTTGATTGTGTTCTAAGAACACACGTGGAGTCCTGAAATGTTCGCAAAGAAACAAAATGGGGGTGTTCTGAGGACGCTCTCCGTATTGTTCTCTGGCAAGTTGAATGTGTTCTAAGAACTCCGCGTTGTCCTGAAATGTTTGCAAATAAAGAAAATGGGGGTGTTCTGAGGACACTGTCCGTAGTGTTCTTTGACAAGTTGATTGTGTTCTAAGAACACACGTGTTGTCCTGAAATGTTCGCAAATAAACAAAATGGGGGTGTTCTGAGGACGCTGTCTGTATTGTTCGTTGTGAAGTTGAAAGTGTTCAAAGAACTCTTGCGTTGTCCTGAAATGTTCGTAGGGGGTATTCTGATGATGCTGTCTGTCCTGAGGACGCTGTCCGGATTGTTCTCTGGCAAGTTGAATGTGTTCTGAGAACACTCGCGGCGTCCTGAAATGATTGTAAATAAACAAAAGGGGTGTGTTCTGAGGACGCTGTCCGTATTGTTCTCTGACAAGTTGAATGTGTTCTAAGAACTCTCGCGTTGTCCTGAAATGTTCGCAAATAAATAAAATGGGGGTGTTCTGAGGACACTGTCCGTAGTGTTCTTTGTCAATTTGATTGTGTTCTAAGAACGCACGTGTTGTCCTGAAATGTTCGCAAAGAAACAAAATGGGGGTGTCCTGAGGGCGCTGTCCGTATTGTTCGTTGTGAAGTTGAAAATGTTCAAAGAACTCTTGCGTTGTCCTGAAATGTTCGTAGGGGGTGTCCTGAAGACGCTGTCCGTATTGTTCGATGGCAAGTTGAATGTGTTCTAAGATCACTCGTGGTGTCCTGAAATATTCGTAGGGGGTGTTCTGATGACGCTGTCCGTCCTGAGGACGCTGTCCGTATTGTTCTCTGGCAATTTGAATGTGTTCTAAGAAATCCCGCAGTGTCCTGAAATGTTCGCAAATAAACAAAATGGGGGTGTTCTGAGGACGCTGTCCGTATTTTTCGTTGTGAAGTTGAAAGTGTTCGAAGAACTCTCGTGTTGTCCTGAAATGTTCGTAGGGGGTGTTCTGATGACGCTGTCCGTCCTGAGGACGCTGTACGTATTCTTCTCTGGCAAGTTGAATGTGTTCTGAGAACACTCGCGGCGTCCTGAAATGTTCGTAAATAAACAAAAGGGGGGTGTTCTGAGGACGCTGTCCGTATTGTTCTTTGTCAAGTTGATTGTGTTCTAAGAACACATGTGGAGTCCTGAAATGTTTGCAAATAAAGAAAATGGGGGTGTCCTGAGGACGCTGTCCGTATTGTTCATTGTGAAGTTGAAAGTGTTCGAAGAACTCTCGCGTTGTCCTGAAATGTTCGTAAGGGGGTGTCCTGAAGACACTGTCCGTATTGTTCTATGGCAAGTTGAATGTGTTCTGAGAACACACGCTGTGTCCTGAAATGTTCGTAGGGGGTGTTCTGAAGACGCTGTCCGTATTGTTCGATAGCAAGTTGAATGTGTTCTAAGAACACTCGTGGTGTCCTGAAATATTCGTAGGGGGTGTTCTGATGACGCTGTCCGTCCTGAGGATGCTGTCGCTATTGTTCTCTGGCAAGTCGAATGTGTTCTGAGAACACTTGCGGTGTCCTGAAACGTTCGTAAATAAACAAAATGGGGGTGTTCTGAGGACGCTGTCCGTAGTGTTCTTTGTCAAGTTGATTGGTTCTAAGAACACACGTGGTGTCCTGAAATGTTCCCAAATAAACAAAATGGGGGTGTTCTGAGGACGCTGTCCGTATTGTTCGTTGTGAAGTTGAAAGTGTTCGAAGAACTCTCGCGTTGTCCTGAAATGTTCGTAGGGGGTGTTCTGATGACGCTGTCTGTCCTGAGGACGCTGTAC
This sequence comes from Ambystoma mexicanum, assembly GCF_040938575.1. Classification (NCBI taxonomy): domain Eukaryota; kingdom Metazoa; phylum Chordata; class Amphibia; order Caudata; family Ambystomatidae; genus Ambystoma; species Ambystoma mexicanum. The sequence continues at coordinate 365,984,880 of NC_090934.1, read as the reverse complement.
GTATTGTTCTCTGGCAAGTTGAATGTGTTCTGAGAACACTCGCGGCATCCTGAAATGTTCGTAAATAAACAAAAGGGTTGTGTTGAGAGGACGCTGTCCGTATTGTTCTCTGGCAAGTTGAATGTGTTCTAAGAACTCTTGCGTTGTCCTGAAATGTTCGAAAATAAAGAACATGGGGATGTTCTGAGGACGCTGTCCGTAGTGTTCTTTGTCAAGTTGATTGTGTTCTAAGAACACACCTGTTGTCCTGAAATGTTCGCAAATAAACAAAATGGGGGTGTCCTGAGGACGCTGTCCGTATTGTACGTTGTGAAGTTGAAAGTGTTCGAAGAACTCTCGCGTTGTCCTGAAATGTTCGTAAGGGGGTGTCCTGAAGACACTGTCCGTATTGTTCGATGGCAAGTTGAATGTGTTCTAAGATCACTTGTGGTGTCCTGAAATATTTGTAGGAGGTGTTCTGATGACGCTGTGCGTCCTGAGGACGCTGTCCGTATTGTTCTCTGGCAAGTTGAATGTGTTCTGAGAACACACGCTGTGTCCTGAAATGTTCGTAGGGGGTGTTCTGAAGACGCTGTCCGTATTGTTCGATAGCAAGTTGAATGTGTTCTAAGAACACTCGTGGTGTCCTGAAATATTCGTAGGGGGTGTTCTGATGACGCTGTCCGTCCTGAGGATGCTGTCGCTATTGTTCTCTGGCAAGTCGAATGTGTTCTGAGAACACTTGCGGTGTCCTGAAATGTTCGTAAATAAACAAAATGGGGGTGTTCTGAGGACGCTGTCCGTAGTGTTCTTTGTCAAGTTGATTGGTTCTAAGAACACACGTGGTGTCCTGAAATGTTCCCAAATAAACAAAATGGGGGTGTTCTGAGGACGCTGTCCGTATTGTTCGTTGTGAAGTTGAAAGTGTTCGAAGAACTCTCGCGTTGTCCTGAAATGTTCGTACGGGGTGTTCTGATGACGCTGTCTGTCCTGAGGACGCTGTACGTATTGTTCTCTTGCAAGTTGAATGTGTTCTGAGAACACTCGCGGCATCCTGAAATGTTCGTAAATAAACAAAAGGGTTGTGTTCTGAGGACGCTGTCCGTATTGTTCTCTGGCAAGTGGAATGTGTTCTAAGAACTCTTGCGTTGTCCTGAAATGTTCGAAAATAAAGAACATGGGGGTGTTCTGAGGACGCTGTCCGTAGTGTTCTTTGTCAAGTTGATTGTGTTCTAAGAACACACCTGTTGTTCTCTGGCAAGTTGAATGTGTTCTGAGAACACTCGCTGTGTCCTGAAATGTTCATAAATAAACAAAAAGGGGGTGTTCTGAGGACGCTGTCCGTATTGTTCTCTGGCAAGTTGAATGTGTTCTAAGAACTCCCGCGGTGTCCTGAAATGTTCACAAATAAACAAAATGGGGGTGTTCTGAGGACGCTGTCCGTAGTGTTCTCTGGCAAGTTGAATGTGTTCTAAGAACACTCGCAGTGTCCTGAAATGTTCGCAAATAAACAAAATGGGGGTATCCTGAGGACGCTGTCCGTATTGTTCGTTGTGAAGTTGAAAGTGTTCGAAGAACTCTCACGTTGTCCTGAAATGTTCGTAGGGGGTTTCCTGAAGACACTGTCCGTATTGTTCGATGGCAAGTTGAATGTGTTCTAAGAACACTTGCGGTGTCCTGAAATGTTCGTAGGGGGTGTTCTGAAGACGCTGTCCGTATTGTTCGATAGCAAGTTGAATGTGTTCTAAGAACACTCGTGGTGTCCAGAAATATTCGTAGGGGGTGTTCTGATGACGCTGTCCGTCCTGAGGACGCTGTCGCTATTGTTCTCTGGCAAGTTGAATGTGTTCTGAGAACACTTGCGGTGTCCTGAAATGTTCGTAAATAAACAAAATAGGGGTGTTCTGAGGACGCTGTCCGTAGTGTTCTTTGTCAAGTTGATTGTGTTCTAAGAACACACGTGGTGTCCTGAAATGTTCGCAAATAAACAAAATGGGGGTGTTCTGAGGACGCTGTCCGTATTGTTCGTTGTGAAGTTGAAAGTGTTCGAAGAACTCTTGCGTTGTCCTGAAATGTTCGTAGGGGGTGTTCTGATGACGCTGTCCGTCCTGAGGACACTGTCCGTATTGTTCTCTGGCAAGTTGAATGTGTTCTGAGAACACTCGTGGTGTCCTGAAATGTTCGTAAATAAACAAAAGGGGTGTGTTCTGAGGACGCTGTCCGTATTGTTCTCTGGCAAGTTGAATGTGTTCTAAGAACTCTCGCGTTGTCCTGAAATGTTCGCAAATAAAGAAAATGGGGGTGTTCTGAGGACGCTGTCCGTAGTGTTCTTTGTCAAGTTGATTGTGTTCTAAGAACACACGTGGAGTCCTGAAATGTTCGCAAAGAAACAAAATGGGGGTGTTCTGAAGACGCTCTCCGTATTGTTCTCTGGCAAGTTGAATGTGTTCTAAGAACTCCGCGGTGTCCTGAAATGTTTGCAAATAAAGAAAATGGGGGTGTTCTGAGGACACTGTCCGTAGTGTTCTTTGTCAAGTTGATTGTGTTCTAAGAACACACGTGTTGTCCTGAAATGTTCGCAAATAAACAAAATGGGGGTGTTCTGAGGACGCTGTCTGTATTGTTCGTTGTGAAGTTGAAAGTGTTCAAAGAACTCTTGCGTTGTCCTGAAATGTTCGTAGGGGGTATTCTGATGATGCTGTCTGTCCTGAGGACGCTGTCAGTATTGTTCTCTGGCAAGTTGAATGTGTTCTGAGAACACTTGCGGTGTCCTGAAATGTTTGTAAATAAACAAAAGGGGGGTGTTCTGAGGACGCTGTCCGTATTGTTCTCTGGCAAGTTGAATGTGTTCTAAGAACTCCCGCAGTGTCCTGAAATGTTCGCAAATAAACAAAATGGGAGTGTTCTGAGGACGCTGTCCGTAGTGTTCTTTGTCAAGTTGATTGTGCTCTAAGAACACTTGTGGTGTCCTGAAATGTTCGTAAATAAACAAAATGGGGGTGTTCTGAGGACTCTATCCGTATTGTTCGATGGTAAATTGAATGTGTTCTGAGAACACTTGTGGTGTCCTGAAATGTTCGTAAATAAACAAAATGTGGTGTTCTGAGGACGCTGTCCGTATTGTTCGTTGTCAAGTTCAAAGTGTTCTAAGAAGACTCATAATGTCAGCGGACATTAAAAGTTTCCGTAGGCCATAGTCGAAATGTTTTACTCTATGGTTGTGATATGGTTGCCATTTGGCCATGCACCCAACATTCTATGCCCTGGCCACAACCACGGCAGCATATCACACTTATAGTTGCTTATAACTTTGTGTCAAAAACAAATTTAAAAGCAACAAAGTTATAAGATACTATGGTTGTGATATTCTGCGATGGTTGTGGCCAGGGCATAGCGTGTATAATATACTTACTGTTTGGTTTAGTAACGGGAGTACATGTATTTCTTGTTCATTTCTGTGAGAAAAGAAAATAGCATGTTAGTATTAGTATTTTGTAATGACTTATTACATTGTATAATCAACATGTATTTTTTTTTGGACCCTCATACTTAGTAGATTACAACCCATAGTACTGTGCAATTTGCTCAGTTTCTGTGTTCTTTGCTAAAATCATTGGGTCTGTGGGAGAAAAAAAAATCCATGTTGGATTAAAAAAAATACCTTTTTCTGTTATGCTACAGTTTATTTGTTTGTTTGTTTTCAGTGTTTACTTTTTGTTTCTGGCCAATGTTTTATACATAGGCTTGTTGCATTTTTTTGGAGCAGTAACATATTATTTATTTGTTTGGATATTATAAAATTTTGGAGCAGTTAGAGACCAGTAGGCGTATTCTAACTGTCTATTTTTTAATATATTTTAGTGGTATTGATGTATATGTTTGGTGTTAAATTTTGAGACAGTTAGATACCAAATGGCGTATTCTAACTGTCGATTTTTTAATATATTTTAGTGGTATTGATTTATCTGTTTGGATATTGTTAAATTTTGGGACACTTAGATACCAATTGGCGTATTCTGTCTTTTTTTTGCTATAATTTGTGGGTATTCATTTATCTGATTAGTTGTTGTAGAATCTTTGGGCAGTTAGATAGCTTTTGGAATATTCTAACAGTTTACATTTTTTTACTACAAGTTTACTTAGGGTTTAAGTACAGTTTAGTTATCAAATTTTGGTTTTAAGAACATTAAATAAGCGTTTGTAAGATTTGCTGGTAATCTCTGCTTTAGAGTAATGGTACTATCATTACATTGAAACCATCCACATTTCTTTTTTATATATGCAGTGTAGTGCCCTAAATAGGTTGTGGCTCCTGCGTGGTAGATTATACCTATTGTTGTGAAGGTTTTCTTACCAAGTGATATTTGACCATGTGTGAATCCCGTCAGCTTGCAGTTGTTTTTGGTAGCATCTGCATTGTAACGTAGAAGCATTAGTATTACGTATTTACTATGTGTTTGTATTAGTAACGTGGAGCGGTTATCTGAATTGCAGGTAGAACATAATCTACCATGGTTTGCATTTTGTACAAGTTGCTGAAATGGAATGGATTCACAATTAGGTATTGATATATATACAAAGCGTTCATTGGGGATTTGTTCTTCTGTCACATTGTTGCAGAGAGTGCATGTATGTTTCCACATGTATGAAATCTGGAAGATTTCATTTATAGGTATGTTTTTGTTTTCCAGTACCTGCAGCAGCGCCAGTTACGCCCCCAAGAAGGCCCTCGCGCAAGGAAAAGGCATCAAAATCCCCAATCCAGCGCAAAGGTCTGCGACAACCCAAAACCAGTTTACCGGACTTCCAAACAGCAAACGCCAAGCGGGGAACGTGTATTACGGGTTTCGCTGTAACTTCCACACGCGAACGGGCCTGTGCGAGCGGGGTACGTGTATAACTGGGGTTCACGGGAAGTTTCACATGCGATTGGCCTGGGTACGTGTATTTCAAGGGTGCGCGGGAAGTTTCACAAGCGAATGGCCTGGGTACGTGTATTTCAGGGGTGCCTGCAAAGTATTACACGCGATTGGGCCTGGCGGAGCGGTGTAGGTGTATTCCAGGGGTGCGCAGGAAGTTTTACACACGATCAGGCCTGGGGGAGCGGTGTACATGTATTCCAGGGTTGCGCGGGAAGATTTACACGCGATTGGGCTGGGTACGTGTATTTCAGGGGTGCGCGGGATGTTTTACACGCGATCGGGCCTGGGGGAGCGGTGTACGTGTATTACAGGGGTGCGCGGGAAGTTCTACACGCGATTGGCCTGGGTACGTGTATTTCAGGGGTGCGCGGGTGTTTTCAGACGCGATTCGCCTGGGTACGTGTATTTCAGGGGTGCGTGGGAAGTTTCACATGCGAATGGGCTGGGTACGTGTATGTCAGGGGTGCGCGGGAAGTATTACACGCGATCGGGCCTGGGGGAGCGGTGTACGTGTATTCCAGGGGTGCGCGGGATGTTTTACACGCGATTGGGCTGGGTACGTGTATTTCAGGGGTGTGCGGGAAGTTTTACCCGCGATCGGGCCTGGGGGAGCGGTGTACGTGTATTCCACGGGTGCGCGGGAAGTTTTACACGCGATTGGGCGGGGTACGTGTATTTCAGGGGTGCGCGAGAAGTTTCACACGCGAATGGGCTGGGTACGTGTATTTCATGGGTGCGTGGGAAGTATTACACGTGATCGGGCCTGGGGGAGCGGTGTACGTGTATTCCAGGGGTGCGCGGGAAGTTTTACACGCGTTTGGGCTGGGTACGTGTATTTCAGGGGTGCGCGGGAAGTTTTACACGCGATCGGGTCTGGGGGAGCGGTGTACGTGTATTCCAGGGGTGCGCGGGAAGTTTTACACGCGATTGGGATGGGTACGTGTATTTCAGGGGTGCGTGGGTGTTTTCACACGCGATTGGGCTGGGTACGTGTATTTCAGGGGTGCGCGGGTGTTTTCACACGAGATTGGGCTGGGTACGTGTATTTCAGGGGTGCGCAGGTGTTTTCACATGCGATTGACCTGGGTACATGTATTTCAGGGGTGCGCGGGGACTCCTACACGTGAATTGGCAGTGTGGGTCCTCCCAGGTGTCCCCTCTACCCCCTCCACGGCCCCTGCAGGCAGCCCACACCACAGGAGACTACCCTGCACCCCTGGTCATGTCCCGCATGCAGCCCATCCACCATGGGCATGCCCCCCAGCCAAGCCACATGTCACCTTGCAATATGAACACCAACTCATGTCTCCCAGCACCCACATCCCCCAGCAATGCGGGGCACCTGCCCGCAGGCCCCCACTCATGTCCCACACATGTCCCCCAGCACCCCCACCCCCTAGCAGTGCGGGGCACCTGCCAGCAGGCCCCACTCATGTCCCACACATGTCCCCAAGCACCCCCACCCCCAGCAGAGCGGGGCACCTGCCAGCAGGCCCCCACTCATGTCTCACACATGTCCCCCAGCACCCCCACCCCCCAGCAGTGCGGGGCACCTGATAGCAGGCCCCCACTCATGTCCCACACATATCCCTCAGCACCCACACCCCCCAGCAGTGCAGGGCACCTGCCAGCAGGCCCCCACTCATGTCCCACACATGTCCCCCAGGACCCCCACCCCCCAGCAGTGCGGGGCACCTGCCAGCAGGCCCCCACTCATGTCCCACACATGTCCCCCAGCACCCCCAGCCCCCAGCAGTGCGGGGCACCTGCCAGCAGGCCCCCACTCATCTACCCCCCCAACACGACAACATGACCCACAATCATGGCCCTCATGTCCACCCAAATCCAACCGCACGCCACCCCTGGCCAAATAACCAATCAATTCTAACATACACCCCACATTGAAATGGCCATTACATGAAACAACCCAAATGGCATGTATGTACATCAACACATGTCCGTCACACACACACAATGGGGGCCAGTGAATGTGAAAAGCCACATCGTGACATGCATGAAACCAATGAGAGAATACCACACATTGAACTAAGGAAAAATATGTATTGAACAAAAATATGCAGTGAAACAAATAAGAACACCAAACAATGGACATAAGGAATGAAATGCTGAATGACAGAAAATCATTAAAAAATGAAATCTGAATCCAAAAAAGAACACAAAGCAAAATGACTCCAAACTCTCACTGCAACAAAGCAAATCCAAACTGCAAGAAAAAAGTAAAATCCATTGCTCCATGGTCAAATAAAATTCCAAATGCCGAAAAATACACAGTTCAAATATTTACAAGGATGAAATCCTGGGTCCATGAGCCCAACAGTTGAAATGAAACCTACCAAAATACACTAACTAATGAAGAACTATATACAAAAATGTGGGGCATTGTCCAAGCACCCCAAAACAAATGAAAACCAAAATGAAACCTAACACTAACTAACTAACTATATACAATGGCAGCGGGCATGTCCAACGGCTCACTGGTTGATGTCATGGGCCAGGGCATCATCGACCTCCTGTTCAATGGCTTGGAGGCGGGCATGTTCACTGGCCCCGAGGTATCGCAGGGATAATGCAGTGTCCAGCTCCAACTCCCTGCGAATACCCTCGAGGCATTCAGTCCGCCTCAGCGCCCTCCGCATGGAGTTCTCCGCCCTGACCATTGTGAGCCGTTCCTCCTCCGCCCGCCGCCGCTCCGCACCTACCTGCTGGCCCAACCGCTCCCACATGGAAGACACTCCCATTCCAGGGTTCTCCTGCCCTCCGGCCGATGCCTGCCCCTCTGATGTTGATGGCCCCGAGCCATGATGCCTCCCACGTCCAGCCTGCCGCTGCCTCCGACGCCACTGCCTCTGCCAGCACGACGGCATCCAGACTGATGGAATCCACCGATGCCATCGTGCATGTGCCCTGCCAGAGGATGCCGTCACATCCTCCATCTGCTGGGGTCCAGTTGCTGGTGTGTCCACCCCTGCTGGACCTCCGACTGTGGCAGGGATGGGATCCCCACCGAGCTGGCTGCGTTGGTCGGGGCAGGTCCACAGGGGGCCCTGGTGGCAACTGGGCCGGAAGACGGCATGGAGAACGACTGGCGCACAGCCTCCACAGAGGAGGAGAGGGTCGCCAGAGTGGCCGACACATGTAGGAAACCCCCAACCATGTTCGCTCCCAACTGGGCCACGTTGGCACGGTGCTCTTCGTGATGACGTGCGTGCTCCCCCGGGAAGCACGCACCTCATCACGAATGACACCAGTGTGCAACGAGACACCAATCAGGACCTTCTCCATACGGCTGGGGGTCCCCTCGTCCGCAGGTAGAGGAGTGTCAGATGACATGGACATCCCCCCTACCTGCGGACGGGCCTGGGATGGGGCATCCCTGCTGGTGCATGGTGGTGTAGTCGCAGTGTCAGGGACAGTGACATGCACAGGCCCCTCCGTGGCGACCTGTGCTGCCTCCTGCCCCTGGCCCTGGACGGCACCACTTGCACCAGCAGGGATGCACCCACCAGGCCCCTTGCACGGCTCAGTAGCGGCCTCCTCCTCCTCTGTGGAAACCACCAACCTGGATGGCTCCACACCGTCTTCCGCCGTTGCAAGCCCCTGTGGGGGCTCACCCACCCCTTCCGCTGCAGCCGTGGGGGCATCCCCGCCGCTTGGCTCCACAGCGCCGTCTCTGCCCTCTTCTTCACATGCCGCTGTGTAGAGGGAGACATAGAACACAAGCATCAGGGTACTGTACAATGGTCCCCTAGACAGGAAGCAATAGCAGATGAGTGGCACTGTCAAACATCACTTCCATCATGTCCCTCCACAACACATGGGTCAGTGCAGGCAAAACACATGCAGTAACAGGCATGGCACATGCTATGGACATTAGCATACACATCCAAGGGACTCTTGAAACATACAATGTTGGTTTGAAACTCAAATGCATCATGGGTCATGCCTATCACATGCACACACTTCACCGTAGTTTCATCCATCTGGACTCGTACACCCCAGACACAGTGGATACAAGGATGACTAGGCTGCATCAGTGAATCTGAACATTGTCACAGACATGTGTCATGCATCCATGCCATTTACAAGTCACAGACACGCAGGTCAGACACACAGACATGGACACCATACATGTACATGGCATCAGCACCCATCCCTCACCCCCACCCATGTCCAGGAACAGAGACTGGCATGCTTTCATGTGACCATTCCGCATAGATCTCCCCATGTTGCATTTGAACACATGCACCAACCATGTCGTTCACACATTACTGGCCTCACTTGCATGACCATGATGTCCCTGCACACACACATACGTACATGGCCTATGTCACACATACAGGCAAGTATCAGACAACCAGCACACTGCAACATGCCCTGTCTCACACAGCAATGCTTGGCCACTTACCGCTCAACTCCGGACGGGTCTGCCCCTCAAGGATCTGGGCGTGGAGTGCTGGGCGTACGCGTTCCAGGACCCTCAGCTGGATGGTACTCATGGTGCCCCGACCCCCCTCCACGAGGCGCAGGGCCTTCATGAGTGTCCTGGACCTCAAGTCCTCCCAGCGCTTCTTCGCTTGCTTGATGGTGCGGGTTGCCACCCCCTCCGCATTGATGACAACCGCAAAGTCGTCCCAGATCCTGTCCCGTCCATCCTTGTTGGCGCGTGATGATTCAAATAGGGCATCATAATGCCCCAGGACTTGCTCCACCAGGACACCAACTTCGGTGGCAGTGAAGCTGGTGGTCCTCTGCCCCTCTGGCTGGGGGTCACCAGTGGTCTCGGATGGTGTTTGCCCCGACATGGCGATCCCTGAGGCAGGCGTGGGTGGGCAACTGGGGCTGGGCTGTGGAGCGATGGTATCCCAGTCGGGAGTCTTCTGTTCCAGCGGGGGTGGACACAGCAACTGGACCCCTGCAGATGGCTGATGTGCAGGCACCAAATGGCAAGGCACGGTGGCAGCAGGCAGGCAGGCAGGCAGCAGCAGATGGCTCGTGGGAGGCTGCTCGGGGCTCTGGGAGGCAGTCATTCGGCCTTTCGGGCAGGAGCGTGGTCTTCCGTGTGCTTACGCGTGGCCAGCTTGATACGGAGTAATTTGGCACGTGAAAATTCTGCACGTCAGCGTGTAATTCGGGGAAAGGCTCTTAGCGCGTAAGCGCATCAGCACGCATACGCGATTTCATTGGACCAAAGGCCCTTAGCGCGTAAGCGCCTCTGTGACGTATCGCGCACGAGCGTTGCCCTGGCAGTGCTTGAAGATCCCATGTGGATTTCCATTGCTCTGTACGTGCTTTTCGTGGGGTGTGGTGCGTGTGTTTTGCAGGCGTTGGGGTTCACGCGCTAATACTTCACAGCGGTTGGGTGTTGGCTACGTGTTCTTCTACACGCAAGGCAGACAGTGAGTGGTACCCTGCTCCCCCATGCCCGATCGCGTGTAAAACCACCCGCGAGCCCCTGAAATACACGTACCCAGGACAATCTCGTGTGAAACTTCTCGCGCACCCCTGAAATACACGTACACAGGACAATCACGTGTGAAACTTCTCGCGCACCCCTGAAATACATGTACCCAGGACAATCGTGTGTGAAACTTCTCGCGAACCACTGAAATACACGTACCCAGGCCAATCGCGTGTAAAACTTCTCGCGCACCCCTGAAATACTCATACCCAGGACAATCGCGTGTAAAACTTCTCGCGCACCCCTGAAATACACGTACCCAGGCCTATCGCGTGTAAAACTTCTCGCGCACCCCTGAAATACACGTACCCCGCTCCCCCATGCCCGATTGCGTGTTAAACTTCTCGCGCACCCCTGAAATACACGTACCCAGGACAATCGCGTGTGAAACTTTTAACGCACACCTGAAATACACGTACCCAGGCCAATCGCGTGTAAAACTTCTCGCGCACCCCTGAAATACACGTACCCAGGACAATCGCGTGTGAAACTTCTCGCGCACCCCTGAAATACACGTACCCAGACCAATCGCGTGTAAAACGTCTCGTGCACCCCTGAAATACACGTACCCAGGACAATCGTGTGTGAAACTTCTCGTGCACCCCTAAAATACACGTACCCAGGACAATCGCGTGTAAAACTTCTCACGCACCCCTGAAATACACATACCCCGCTCCCCCAGGCCCGATCACGTGTTAAACTTCCAGCGAGCCCCTGAAATACACGTACCACGCTCCCCCAGGCCCGATCGCGTGTAAAACTTCCTGCGCACCCACGAAATACACACACACGCTATTATTCACACAGCGGGTGTCCGTGTTTGTCACGTACCCCTTTGCACATCATTTGTCCTAGAGGGCCACAGTATGGGACATTCATCAGAGCTGTATATACGTGCTTTTTGTTAGCGCACATTTTGGCGCACATTTTTTTCATGCACAGGGACGCTACCGCCTGCTTTCGTGTGGCGGACATGTATGGGCATGTGCGCGTCTTTGCCCATGCGCTGGTTTGCCCTATTCGATTCCATGAATACGTGTTGTAGGCGAGCGTGTGGGCGTTCCGCGCACTTGCCTACTGTACTTCCCCCGTGACGCCCACTTTTTCACGAGTTGTTCCCCATTCCGCGTGTCACGCCCCATGTTCCGCCTACTTTTGTTATGTGCGCCGCGCTATGTGCGCTTTCACTGTGGCCTTAGCGCACGCCGTTAGATGACCTGTGCGCCGGCAAGCGCCGTGCACTTTTTCAGCGCACATCCCTGATTTTACTCGCGCACGGACTTCCATGAATAGATGTGCGATGGTTTCCCTGCGATATTCGCACTTGCAGTGCGATTTTCGCTCTTTCACTGCGAATCGCACGCTTGCGCCGAAATATTCGGAGCACATTAATTCCATGAATCGGCCTGTATATGTGTTATCAGGATTGTTTGCTGCATTTCTGTGAAGTACTAACATTTGCTTACACAATCGGTCTGTACTGTGTAAGTAAATATTGTCAACAATGTTGTCAACAATTGCTGGTAATTGAAATAAAATATTCATTGCTACATTTGCGTAGCAACTTACACCAACTATATTTGAGAGTTTAAATGGACCAGGTAGTTCTGTATCTGACTGCTTTTTTGGGAGTTTGTCTTCCTTCTTTGAAGAAGTACTTGGTTTACTTTCCCTAATTGATTCTTTTTTGCTTGTGGTACTTGATGAAGTTATACATTCTTTTACTCTCTTTGGAGGATTTGCAGTGACACCCTGTTGCATTTCTGTTTGATTTATTTTTCTTTTATAATGTTTTACTTTTTGTGGAACAGAATATGTGTTTAGATGGGGGATGTATAGTGAGCGAAGTCTATTGTATTCTAAAATGCAAGGAATATCAGCGTTTACTTTACATGCATCAAAGTTGATTAGAAATTGACCGTCACTTGTACGTAAGCGTGATAGTGCTACGTAGCTCATGCCTTCTTTAAAGACTGTGTTACCAATATCTATCATTGCTTTGTCTAGGGTAAGACCTTGCGATTTATGAATCGTGACTTTGTATGCAAGAGTTAGAGAAAATTGTTCTCTGCATACATACATGTCTTTCAAAAGAAGCGATCGAGCTGTTGAGCGTCCTATCCTTTTTACTTCTGAAAGTTTGTCAAAGAGAATATTGACAAACTGAATTTTGTTGTCACGTGGGTATGTTTGAAAGCCAACAACTGTACACAGTGCTCCATTAACTAGTCCTTGGTCCACGTCAAGGTTACGTTTAAGCATTACTCTGCAAATTAAGGATAATTTTAACATCTTTTATAAGCCTGCTGTGTTTGAGATTGATTTTTCTAAACTATTTAGTCGTGTTGTGGCTTGGTCGCACATAGGTAGTGTCATATCATGTACATCTAGTTTGTCTGTGGCGCTAATTTCCATTATTGGTTGCATTTCTTTACTTAACATTATTTCATTGAATTTGAAACAGCTTGCAAGAGTTGGCATTAAGGCCATACAATTGACATTTTTGTGGGCTAATTGTTCCATAACATCTGTAGCATATGCATTATCGCCATAAAGTGCATTAATGTGCCGGGTTTTCAATATTGCTTCTTCTTCTGTAGAAAGTATACCAACTCTGATACTTTTTAAGATGTTGGCATAATTGTGATCTGCAGATTGCTGCATGTTTTCTGTTAATTCTTTGTATTGGAAATTTTGCCAAAGGTTGACATTTCCAGTGCTGCCAACAGTTTTACGGCAGAGTTTGTGTCCTAATGTTTTATAAATAGGCTCACCTTTTACTGGTGTCAATTGAAGAAGATCTCTGAAAACAATAATGTGTTTTCCTGCAAAGAGCTCTTCATAGTTTGTTTTGAGTACTTCTTGTAATCTGAGATGAATCAAAGCCAACATGAGGTTGGAGACCATACTCACTTCATCTATTAGTGGCATTTTCATTTGTTTCAATACTCTGCGTAGTTCCATTGTGCTTCTGCAGAAAGTTTGTAATAGTCTAATTTGTTCTGGTGTTCTACTGGCAATAGTAGTAATCAGTGTAACTTGACAGCATCTATGTTGTAGGCAGCTAAACCTGTGGGGGCAGTGACAACATCTGACAGTTTGTTGTTTGTCAATTGTTGAAGGAACTTACTGATGATTTTGATTAGGAATGTTTTGCCAGAACCAGCTTCACCACTGACGTACAGTAGTATAGGTTTATAATTATGGCAGGGAACATTCTTTATTTTCATGTTGTACCCCATGTGCAATTTGCTTTGTTACTTCTTCAAAAATGGTATGTTGTTCGTTGTTTAGTTTTGATTGTAGTATAGTTAAGTCTTCTTTATCTTCATACTGACACGTGGTGTTTTCTACTTCTATCTTGGCTAATTCTGCCTCATTTATTATTAGTGGTTCTCACAGTGGTTCTTGGCTTCCTGTTACAGAAGGTTGACTACTGTCAGGAGTGTCTTTATCTAGTTGGGCCTGGCGTTCTGCTTCGTGTTGCTGTTCTTTGTGCAACATTGTTTTTGTATTGTGTTAAGTTTACATCAGTTATAGTGCTTTCATTTGCTTTGAAAGCATCTTCATATGAGTCATAGTTTTCTAGTATTTCTTCTTCTTTTCTCCATGGTTTAAAGAGTTGTAGCAGGGACATGTAATATACTTCTTTATGTTGAGGAGTCTTCAATGACAATTTGATATGATTAATCAAATTTGGTTTAGTGAGTTTAACTAAGCTGCCTTTACAGTTTGTCACTCTGTATTTACCTTTTTTTCATCAGGTTTTATATTATTTTTGTATGTGTAGTTTTGGGCTATGTGGTATAGACACATGGTTTCCAAAGTATTACTTCTGTTAGGGTAGTATGTGTCCAATAAATAGTTTTTTAAAATGTCTTGGCTGTTGGGATCACGTTTAGCTATTGTTTTTATATCTTCGTAGGATTTTAGAACTCTTTTTCTAGATTTAGCTGGACCAAGACTTAGCCATACTATATTTTCAGATTTACTATACAATGCAGTACCAGTTAAACGATCAGCTGCTTCATATGATCCACATTCTCTATGGGAGAGCATTTTTATGCCCAAGCTGTATAATTTCTGAGACACTGTTTTATCTGATGACAGGTCATTCCAGAGGTCTTGGAGCTCTGTTTTTTCTGTTTTGGTCAAGTATGCTGTGACATATCGTGCAACTGCAGTAGAATTGTCTGCAATGTACTGCACATCTATGTTTTCATTCCATAAGTGGGCAATGATTGCATTGATATATTTTTCTTCTTTTCTTTTTATGTAATATGTATTTTTAGGTGACTTACCTTTAACACTATGGCCCTCATTACGACCCTTGTGGAAAGCGACTGACCGGAGCGCCACAGCGTAAATAGCGTTTCCGCCATTGTACGAAGGAGCAAAGTGCGGCCCATTCCGACCCATCGGGCACGAGCACCACGCCACGGCGGAAGTGCAAAGTCCGCGATGGCGGAAATGACCCCAAAACGGCCCACACCGCCGCCGTACGGCGCCCTAGGTGCAATACCGCCACCCCTCTTAGCGGTCACCGCAGTGTGCGCCTACCGGAAAGTACGGTGCCCGGAAATATACGGAAACGGAAGTTAAAACATGGGCCCGGAACGGGAAACATCCCGGCGTACACCTATAAAAACACCAAAACCACACAACCACTAAAATCACTACCCTGAAACACACCCCAACCCGTCAACCACCCTAGCGAAACCAAGAAAAATGGGAAAAGTAGCGAAGAAAGCGTGCGACCGCAAGCGGCAGGTCCACTTCTCCCGTGAGGAACTCACCGTGCTAACAGAGACCCTCCAGGAGAATGCTGCCGTCGTCTTCTCCACGCAAATGACCAGGACGGCACTTGCAAACAAGAAGGCCATATGGGCTCTGGTGGCACAGCGGGTAAGTGCGGTGGGGACCGCACCCCGCACCCCACAGCAATGCCGCAAGCGATGGGACGACCTGCGGATACGCGTCCGCAGCATACTCTCTGCCAACCGCAACATTGCCACAGCCACCGGGGGAGGTCCTGAATCACCCATCAAGTTGACCCCCTGGGAAGAAATCTGTGCCTCCACCATCGGAATGGAGAGCATAGAGGGAGTCGGAGGGATGGAGAAAGGAGTGCAGACATCCGAAGATTCAGGTAGGTGGGCCAGATAAAACAATGCCAAATCCACACAGTCCATCCATGTGAAGTACCATGCGTCCACATAGTGCAACAGAAACACATGTCCAGGAGAACGTCCACACACATCGGCCTGAAAGCGCACGTCAAAACCCACAATAAATACATAAATAATTAAAAACCCCTAATACACGCACTACACGTGCAGCAGGCACACCCTAACTGCAGGCTGCCAAACAACTGCACCCTCACTCCACACACAAATCAAAGCACCTCCAAGACCCCGACCCAAATCACCCTCAGGTACCACCCCAATGCATGTGATACAATGCCATTCCAATTCCCACTGACCCATCAATAACCCTCGCCCTCCTTTACTCCACCACAGGGTCCGATCCAAACGACGAGCTACAGGACACCCCTACCAGCACACCTGCAAAGAGGGCCAAGACCAACGGCCAGAGACCCTCCACCTCAGCTGCACGCATCAAGACACGGCAGCAGCACAAATCAGGTGGCAGCACAGAGGAGGGAACATCAACAGGCACCCCAGCAGCCAGCATGGCCACAACACCACCACCACAGGTCCCCCCAATGGATGCCACAGAAGGCACTGCCTCTGGTGGCAGCAGCACCATAGGTGACACCCCATTGATGGCAGCATGCTCGGACACAGAAGACGGGGATGTCGAGGTCAGATCCATCCATGACCTGTCCCAATCCCCCTGTCTGTCCCATCCCGTACAACATGAGGATACCACGCAGGTGCAGCCACAAGACGACGACTGGCCATCCCCCACAAGCCCTGTGGCAAGGCAACATGAGGACAACAGCCCCTCTGTGACACCACCGCAAATGGCCATGGCCCAGCAGAGGCAACAGTCCCTCGACAAGTTAATCGTCCAACAGCAGCAAATGGCCACACTCCTCAAGGGCCATGCCGATGAATGTGGGGGCACCAAGGCAGACATAGAAACATCAACAGAGACACTTAGGGCAGAAATGGAGAGAGGTACAGAGACGCTAAGGGCACAAATTGAGAGTAGCACCGAGAGCCTGAGAGTCCAAATGGAGAGTAGCACCGAGAGCCTGAGGGGGGAACTGCATGCGACGTCCAAAGACGTATGTGCCGAACTTGCCGCAGTGCGCCGTGTGCTCACTGAGCTCTCGCAAACCCTTAGGGACATGCATGGACGTGAGCAGGCAGACACATCATCCGTTGCAAGTTCCGTCCAGGGCAGCCCCCAACGTAGATCTGGAAGGAACCTGCGCTCCACAGGCAGGGGTGCCCCTGATACCCGCAGAGGGGGCATGCAATAGCGACAGCCCACTGACAATGAGCATCTTTGGACACTGGTGTTCGGGGGGGAGGTAGGAGGGTGGAGGGGGTGTGTTGGGCTCACTTGGGTGGCGGGTCGATAGGGTGTTCAACATGATATCACATATGCCATAAAAAGTGCACGATCAACCAATGAGAAGTGTGGACATTGATCTTTGTGTACTAGGCCATCATAGGCGTACAGTCCATATTGTGCATGTCCCAGACACACGCAGTGCCACGAGTCCCGTGTCCATGTATCAGCCACCAGGCATGAGTGCTAGAAGCATACATCAATGAGATGCTGACGAATGTCACGGGCCTCCGGTGCCTCGCAGACTCCATGAGGTGCTGCCACATCCCCACCCTCATCATGACCATCATCAGGTGCTTGCAGTTCTGCGTCAGGGGGCATGGGCACATTTCTACGTACGCACATGTTGTGGAGCATGACACATGCCATCACCATCTTTGCAACCTTCTCATGGCGGTACAGGAGTGCCCCGCCAGACCTGCTGAGGCAGCGGAAACGGGCCTTCAGTAGGCCGAATGCCTGTTCAATGACTACACGGGTACGTGAGTGGGCATGGTTGTAGTCCTCCTCATGCTGGTCCCGTGGGTTCCGGACTGGTGTGAGGAGCCATCTCTTCAGTGGATATCCAGCATCACCTGTATGTGGACGAGAAACGTATGATGTGGAATGCCATTGATACGTACGCACACCCCCCCCCCCCTTCCTGGCAGGTCATTGACAATTCACATACCCCACATCATCATGCATGTAATGAGACTCACCGAGTAGCCAGGATCTGTTCCCTGCGTGTCGCTCCATGTAGCGTGGTATTGTAGAGTTCCTCAAGACCATAGAATCATGGGTTGATCCAGGGAATCGGGCACAACAATGTGTAATGATCCTGTTGGAGTCACACACCATCTGTACATTCAGGGAATGAAATTGTTTTCGGTTGCGGTACTGGGCCTCCATGGCATGTGGGACGACCAATTCAACATGGGTGCAGTCGATGGCACCAATGCAACCCGGTATGCCGGCAAGTGCATGTAATCCCACTTTTGTGTTGGTTATTTCCTGCTCCGAGCGTGGTAGAGAGATGTAGTCGTCTGCGTGCTTCAGGAGGGCATCGAGCACTTGCAATAGTGTCCGTGAGAACAGTGGCTGAGAAATGCCATGCAACTGTCCGACTGTGTGCTGGTAGGTGCCTGTGGCCAGGAAGTGGAGTACAGACACCACCTTCAGTAGGGGTGGGATGGCGGTTGGGCTATCTATCATGCTGACAAGGTCAGCCTGTGTCATGTCCACAATGGCGGCTATGGTGTCCCGGTCCAGACGGTAGAGGGTGTGGATCTGCTCATCAGTGAGGTTGAACGGATGTGCTCGGAGGCGTTGAATTGCGGGCTGCCTGCGTGGTGGTAGTGGCTGTGCTGGTGGGCCTTGCTGGCCCTGCCTTGGCCTCCTCCTCCTCCTGCGTCTCCTCCGTGCGGCTGGTTGTAGTTGGTGTTCGTCTACTTCTTGGAGTCGGAGCACTTGCAGTGCTATCAGGTCCCCCAGGGCCAACATCGCGAGTCCTGCCGGTAGCATTTCGGTGTGGTTGTGGGAGGAGACTGGCTGTGCAATTTATGTGTTTTCAGGCTGTATGGCCTCCACCTGTGGTGATTGATTCCACCTGTGCAAACTGCTCTCCCCTTTGGCCGAGCACGTCCCGCGCACAACGCTGCAATTCGGGGAATTGTATCTTGCTATTGCAATCATGTATTTGTACCCGATGGCCGTGTAAGATTGGTTGATATGTTCATTCTGCTGTGGTCCCATTGTTTCACATACTATCTGTGCAGTCGCGAACAGACTTGTGAGGGGTCAGTGGGACGTAGTACTCGAGTAACGGTGGGCCCTCATGCATCACTGTACCGAGTTGCAACGACGGGCGGGGCGTCCCATTCGTGGGTGAAGGCAGTTGCCATTTTCACACACAGCCGCACTCGATGGAATAATTAGTGATTTCAAACGGCCACAGATGCCTTTTCGACGTGATGTTGCAAATGAGGAATTCGAAGGGCGGCGCTTTCGGTTTCCAGCTAGCGGCGAGGAGATGCCCACAGGTCTGACTGCAAATGTAACGTTCTATTTTTCTATGTCCTTGAGACAGGGCCCATGGCGAGGGAGCAATGATTGATATGAATAGTTTGGGATGCGCAATAGCTACGTGGGCGATGAGGCCGTCCGTTCCCAAATACATGTTACTTCACAACACTGGAATTACGGGCTGGGGCACTGTGGATTTAGCAGGCTGCATAACGCACAGACTCAATGGATGTTTCTAATGTTATGTGAGTAATTATTCAGGCATTTTGATCCCGGGATGAGGGAATGATGGATGGATGCATGGGCAGGTGATTTGATACAGAGTTTGCCATGTACAGGGCTTCTTGGGATCTATCCGCCTCCCCTACGCTATGTGATGCAGGGCTGCCATAGTGGGACCATCGTCCATCTGGCCTTGTTGAGCCCTCCCTGTCTCGAGGCGCCCTCAGACACTCGTTTGTGATGGTGTTTGCACCTCGATATAGATGGTTATGAGTCGCAAGTGGTTTTGGGGTGGTGATGTTCCTTTGGAGTGGGCTAGCATGCATATGGCTGTGGATTTCGTGTGATCATTGAAGTGAGTTGTTGGTATGTAGTTCTGATGGCCATTCTGTTCTTTTTCTTTTCTTTTGGTTGACAGGTATCTCCTCCCCTTTTGCCACTGCCATCTGTATGCCACTCCTGCAGATGGATTTTACTCCCGACACCTGCTGCTTCGTGTTAATCAGTGGAGCAGCATTACGATCTTATGGGACGATCGCCAATGGGCCACATGCCCTTACGCAGTACTGGTGGCTCGGAGCAACATTTTGGCCTTTCAGCTGGACTAGTGCCTCCCCATTGGGACGGCCCTGCGGTTCTGTGCGCTTCCATGTTGCCTTTTCGTACGTGAATGTGGCTCTGTGTACCATGGGGGAACAGGGCGACACACAGGTAGTGGCTGGTCATTTCTTGCGGAAGCAGCCCACAATGGTGATTAGTGTTTTGGAGTTCATGGCCTGATGGCTGTATGTGCTTTGTGATTTTGATGTGCATAAAATTTCTATTCTGATTTGGCCCGTGTAGCGTTTTTCTTTGCAAGTGATGTGGCATATGCCTATTTGGGGGGCGATGTATTGTGAGGAGATCTGCATTGGGTTCCAGCTTCGGGGTTTAGTTGCGTGGTACTGTGCTGTGCGCGTTTGCCTACGAAGCCCAGTGAGGTCAGGGATGGGGGCTGCCAATATGCCAGTTTGAATGTTGTCATGCTCAGGGGCGGGGGATTGGGTTTTGTGTAACAGATGCCGGTCAGCCAGGTGGACTGGTTGAATGATGTGGTTTTCGGAATATTGCTGGTCACAGGTGCCTGTGTTTGCGTGCGTTTCTTGGTGGGGGACTGTGGTCATGTCCATTGGGATGGCTTCTGTATTCGTGCCATCTGTGCCCTGCAGCTCCCATTGGCCCCTCTTGTGTTTCTTTTGTTCGTTGGCATGCATGGGTGACTTGTACATTTCAATGGTTGCATTGTGGCTTCATTGCACCTACGGGGAGTTGTACTTTGTGGGCAGGGAGCGGTGTACAGGCACTCAGTGGGGCCGTTTACGGTTGATTCGCGATGCCGTACTTCTCGCCATGGCGGAATGGTACATTCCGCCATGCCTGATGGCGTTAGGTACATGTCCGCTAGGGTCGGAATTGGCGTACCGTTGCACCATGGTGGTGTTTGCGGTTTGGCATGGCGCGCGCGCGCGTGCTTGGTGCAGTTAGCGTTGGCGTTCACTACGGTGTCGCTAATGGCTTCGTACTTTGCGGTGACGGGTCATAGTCGCACCGAGCGCTATTCGATGGCGGTATTGCATTTCCGCCATCGTTTTTCGATTTCCGCCAGGGTCGTAATGAGGGCCTATGTCTAACTGAAGACATGAGGTTGTTCACTTGACCTGTATTTGTAACTGGTCTAGGGAAACCATACGGGCATTTGGTGTAGTATTTCCCTTTGTTTTTGTATTTGCGATGACAATATTTGCCACATTTATTTCTTTGAAATTGTAAAATTTCTGCATGAAGATCACTATTTGTGGATTCTTATGGAATTTCACAAGTGACATATTTTTCAATAAAATGTAAAACAGTGGCATCACTGTCTTCACCAAATTTAGGAGCATCTTTAATCCATAAAAGCATGTGGATATTTGGTGCTCCTCTGACTTGGTATTGATTTCTCCAAAAGAAGTGTTGCACTTCTCCAAGGGGAGGAACAGTTTTATTACAAATAAAATGTAGCATAGCAATGAAGCGATGGTGAAAATACCTTGAAACATTAACAGGATCCAAAGAACAAAGTTCTCCTGGTGTTAGTATATCTATGTTTGTTTTGTTTTTATTTGATATGCCTAGGAAATCATGCAGATCTTCCCATGCATATTCTGCACAACTTAATGTAACAAACCAAGTGGGTGGGCCAAGGTTTCTGATCATACAACGTACATCTCCATGATGTCGAAACCAGTACTCTTTAGTACCACGCATATTTGCTAATAGATTTGTAATATTTGATTGTAAAATCTCATCCTTTTGTTGCACATTTTGTAATATTTGTGTAGCTGTCATATTTTGGAAGTGTGATCCTGATTTTAATATGTGTGCAACTCCGTAACATAAAGTTGCTAGTTCACTTTCAAAGAGTAGGTGGAATATGTATTCCACATTTTGTCTAAATCTGGGATCTTCAGAATACATCCGTAATGAGCGGTATTCTGAAGCTGATATTTGAATAAGTCTATCATTGTACCTTCCTCCTTTGCCAGTAGGAAAGAGTAGAGGAAAAGCACGTGCTTCTATACTTTTTTCCCATATGGTGATTGGTGATCCTTTTGTTTGACGCATTTGGTATGTTTCCAGTGCATCTTCTATGGTGTCATTAGAGTGCAAAGGATGAATTGTATAATGGTCTAAAGTATTTGATATTGTAGCAGGATCTAGGAGCTGAAATTGACCAGCTTCTTGTGTTTCTTGAATTATTTCAGTTGGATCCTTCAAGATTTCTTCAATATTAATTTCTTTGTAATATTCATTATTCTCTTAAAGATATTGCAAGGCATGTCTAACTTTATGTAAATCTACCAGCTGTTGTCATATTTTTTTATCTTTTGTAGGTACTCCATTTACTAAGATAATTAAAGATTTCTGCATTGGACGTTGCACTCCTAGTGTATGCACATTTTCTTTTAAATCTGATGGTAAATAAACTACTTTTCCACGAATGCCTTTTACCAATTCAGAGGGAGGTAATTTTGCTGTTTTTGGTTGAAGGCGTATTATTGCTTGAAATGGGTGCACTGTTTGAATTATGATGCTCTCATATAAATTAAGTTGTTGTAGGGGTTTTGGTAGTGGGTATAATTCCAAATTATTTGTGCAAGCACGTGATGGAGTTTGGTTGTTGTCAAGTTTTGTAGTGCAGTAACTGCAAAGTATTAAGGGGTCAGTTATTTTGTATTTGTTTTCTGCTACAAAGTAGAGAGCTAATTCAATTCATTTAGAATCTTCATTGTCTTCTATTTTGTATGATAGGTCTACAGTTTTTGTGTTACTTTTATAAAAAGTTCTGCGGCAACATACACACACATGGTTTGGTACTTCAGCTGATGTACTTTTAAATTTTAGTATTTCTTTTTTGTATGTGTTTAGTAAAAGGTTGCCATGTGTAGAATTGTTGCTAATTTGGCTTTCACTTCCAAAATATTTTTTCTGGATATAGTCAATTTCTTCAAGTAGGTCTTTTGCTGTACCATGTAGAAGAATGTTATTTAAATTGGCGAGTGCTAAAGCAGGACTTTTAGCATAGTACAGTTTATAAACTAGATTTCTTACAGTTGAATGATGTGTTGATATCCTTTTGATATCATGGAAGGTGGTTTTACAAGTAGGTCCTGTAATGCAGGCCAATGAATGTCCTTGTAGTCCTGTGTACTTGCGCATTGGACAGGTATCCATAATTTGCATTAGTTTAATTTTGATTTTGTCTTTGCTTTTTACATATTGATTGAGGAATTGGCGTAAAGACTTGAATAATTGTTTGGGAATACTACACATTGACCTGCATGGCCATTTGTACACTAGATGTTCTGATTCAGTTGAATGGAAGGGTAATTCTAAGTTTTCAGGGCATATTTTTGTAAGGAGTAATTCTTGTTCCATTATGGTATTATTTACTTTTTCATAACCTCGACCACTGCTATGTATGGCAATTGTATTTGTTTGCTTTTGTGTGTACGCTTCTTCATTTAAGTATGGTTCTGTGCTCATAGTGTGATTCCATTCACCTCTGCAGATACTTAAGAAGATCTTTCTGTTGACATTTCGTTTATTGAGAAGTCTTTTTTGTAATTTAGTTATTAGTTTTGTTAGTGGTTTCATTTTGTTTAACACTAAAATAAATAACTTTCTTTTGAGAAGAATTGCACTATCTATCAATGCTTCTAAGATTAATTTCCTCTGATAGATTTTAAGGGTTGAACCTGCTTTCTTTCCTGTTTTTATAAGATTTTGAAGGACTCTGTGACAGAACATTTTGGCTAAAATACTTTTCTTGGTATGCTTACTTTGAACTTTATCAAGATTTATAGAAGCAGTTTTATCTGTAGTGATAGCTGATTTTTTGTTAATTGTTTTCTGGTTTGTTTTACATTTTGATAGAGGAGGCAAAGTTTTTCCACTTGACACTTCTTTTGTTTCACTCAATGACTATTAGTTGTTTGTTTTCAACTTCTTTTACAAATTGCGCTAGATATGGATGCTTATTTTGGACACTTTTATTTTCATTTGCTCTACTTCTGCATTGCTTTCTACGGACTTGACTTTTGGTAGGCATTCTTTAGGGACTGTTGAAAAAAATAAAGAAGGTATGGGTTGGGGTGTTCTGCAATGTATGTGTGCTGTGTGCATGAGTGTTTGAGTAAGATGATAAAGATGTATGTAATGGTGTGTGATTGTGCATTGGGAACTACAACTAGTAGGGATGGGTATTCTTGAATTTATGTGCTACTAAACTGGGGTTCAGATGACAGAAAAAAGTAAGCTAGTGGTGTGGAGAAGTACAAATAGTAAATCTAATGTATACAATTAAAACAGTTGTTTGTTCTATAATATCCAAATTGTAGCGGTTGAGTTGGGTAATTTGTGTGTCCAAAAATAGGAATTTGTGGGCCATTCTGTCTGTAAATCGTTGTTTAAGACATGGGGACTTTTGGACAGAATGGTGCACAATGTCTATTTTTAGACACAGAAATGGCATGAATTAACTTTACAGTGTGTTTCAGTGATAATACAAATATTATCACTATATTCTATTTTATTTCTAAAATTAACAGGTTAATTCTTAGTTCTTCTTTGTTCTTCAAATTCGGTTGCTTCTTTTCAGGAGAATGGTCTTCACTGTAATTGTAAAAGAAACAAATTAGTAATTTTGTTTGTATATAGCACTGTTTTTAATTTAGACATTGATTTTTTTTATTGAAATCCTCAGCGCTTTCCTCAAAACCATTAAAACTATCTTATTTACATAAAATATCTCGCACAAGATCAATACATATGATATGTTCTTAATGAACAAATTGTATTGTAATGACTAACTTTAGCAAACAAAATATCTTTACTACGTTTGTGAAATTCATAATGTACCACTGAATACCACTATTTCTGTAAGTAAGCTCTTCCAGGTAATATAGTGCCTCAATGTCATGCTGAAATTAAAGTTATTGAATAAATAAAGAAATAAAACAAAAATATTAAGTCAGTTTGAAAATGTGTTCATGTATTGTACAGAAAATATGCATACCTCTAGTTTGTGTTCATGCATTTGGATATGCATGGTGCTGCAAGTAGAAACTTTGGAGACTTGTACAGTATTTGTTGTAGATGGTGCTTCCCAATGATATGACACTTGTACTCAGAGAGATTCACAGTACATTTGCAGTGCTGATCTATGATGATGCAGTTAGATGCAGAGGTCTTGAATGTGATTGGTGCATGGTCATTTGACTTCTTAGCTACATCCAATGAGGGAATGGCACAGAAAGTGAAGTGGAAATGGTAGAAGGACTGTTCATGTTACGATATGTCCGCGGACATGGTGGTAGTTCGCGGACAGCGGGTGTTACATCCGGGGATTTTTGGGTTCAGAAGTCATGCACATGAGAATGAGCACTGAAAGGGATTGGTCGGGAAGTTTAGTGGGTGTGTTGTGCCAGGAGAGAGTTTCTCAGATACTGTTTTTTTTCTGAGAGAACAACAGATAGCTATGGCTGTGTGTTTCAGAAAACAGATTGTTGATTTTGGGAGATTCATGGATACATTGGTTGAAAGTGCATGCAGAAAGCTGTGGAGTAGCTGTAGATCTTGGATTTCCACATGTGGAAGTACACTGGCATGGAGTACGTGGAATGAAGTGGTTGGACTTGCTACCTCTTTGTGCTACCTTGGAGACAGAGCAACATCCAGACATAATTGTAATTCATTGTGGAGGGAACAGTTTAGGACATGTGTCTGGAATTTCTTTGCAATTTTCTATGAAGGAAGGACTTGGGAAGGTCATGGACATGTTTCCTAATTCTCAAGTAATATTTTCACGGATTGCACAGAGACGAATGTGGCTTCGTTCTTCTTCATTTGGTCCACAAGGCGCAATGTTAATAAGGCTGTTTGTGCCTTTCTAAGAGATTTTGGCATGTCCTCTTTTCATAAAGAAAATATTATGTTTCTTAGTACATACATTTTTTCGCAGAGATGGAGTCCATCTTACTTATGCTGGCAATCAGATTTTTTTGACAAATATACAAAATGCATTACGACCTTTTTTAGATTTACAGCATCCATTTTGAAGTAGGTGTTAAGTATTTATAATTTTTGACATACAAACACCTTTGTATTTTTTTGTGGTTTTTTAGACACGACACACTAGGAGAGGAGGGGAAAGGAGGGTAAAGGGGGGGGACACCAACCACAAGAATAAGAAAGGGCGAGCTGAGAGAGGAAGATATAGAGTGGGCTTTATTTGGGTAGTGAGCAGGTCTTCTCGTGCTCTGAAACAATAGTGCTACCCCCTGCAGTGTACTGTGTCACAGTACATACATACAACTGTGACCCTCGAAAGGTAAGGGTCATCAGAATTCTGTATGGCCTGTGAGGCAGCTTGAGGAAGACGCTGTCCCACAGAGGTGGTCGTTGTGGTGACAGGATCAGAAACAGAGGATGAAGTAGAGGAAATCAACCTACTACGTACAACCTTGCGAATAGACCCAGAGTGAAATGACCTCAGGTGTCGCTTCATGGTCGTGGTCCCAAAGCTCTACGAACCATGCCTCCCGCGACTGAGTATCATTTTGCACTCATTGCAGGTGACACGGTTCGCACGAGCCTTAGGACCATTCCCATGAATGGTAAACAACCGCCACACCCAAGACTCATGCCTAGTGCGGGTAGTAGGGATTTCCTCTACCTCATTCTCATCATCCTCTTCTTCCTCCTCTGCATCTTCACTCCTGTTCCGCTCTTCAGGCCCTTGGGAAGGTGGTGGTGGTGGAGGGGGTGGGGGTGGTGCTGAAGCAGGTGCAGCACCAGGTGGCAGTACTGCAGCCAGGGATGCCATCTCAATGGTGTAATCTGCAAGTTTCAGCAGAAATAGCTGTGCTCTGAAGAATAGCCAGAAACACAATGAGAATAAGCTCTAGGGCATGGTTTTTTATAGGGGTGCTTGTACGTGATTCGCGGACATGCGCGCTGTCCGCGGAAAAATCAAACACAAAAAAGGGTTCAAAAAGTTTCAAAAGGTATGTAGAAACTAAGGATTACTATGTGGGACTTGTGCCATGATGAGTTTTTATGGAAAGATATTGTGGACTACTCAAAAATGTACTTTTAATTTGTTCAGGGACATGAACAGTGTCCGCATTCAGAACACGCGATTAGCGTTGGTGCGGTCACATGATCCCTTCGCGAACATGTCCGCGAAGGAAGCTCCTGTCCGCAGGACACCAAATGCACGGACATTGGTTTGCGCATGCGCGTTGATGTTCTACGGACACTGTTTGGGTCCTGAATTAATTAAAAGTGCGTCACACATCAAACAAACATTTCTGGACATTGCGTGTGTTCTAGAAGAGTTAAAACTTGCTAGCGAACACTACGGACAGATATAGTGTTCTTTAGGACACCTCCATTTTCATTTAATTACGAACATTTCAGGACACCAATTGGGTTCTTAGAACAGTTTCAACTTGCTAGTGAACAGTACGGACATGTATAGTGTTCTTTAGGATACCTCCATTTTCGTTTAATTACGAACATTTTTAGAACACCAATTGGGTTCTTAGAACAGTTTCAACTTGTAGCGAACAGTACGGACAGGTATAGTGTTCTTTAGGACACCTCCATTTTCGTTTAATTACGAGCATTTCAGGACACCGCGTGTGTTCTTAGAACAGTTTCAACTTGCTAGCGAACACCATGGACAGGTATAGTGATCTTCAGGACACCTCCATTTTTGTTTATTTACAAACATTTCAGGACACCGCGTGTGTTCTTAGAACAGTTTCAACTTGCTAGTGAACACCACGGACAGGTATAGTGTTCCTCAGGACCCCTCCATTTTCATTTATTTACGAACATTTCAGAACACCCACGCTGTACGCGGACACCTACATTGTTTTAAAAAAAATAAAAATGGGAACTAATTACAACACAATATAAAAATTTCACTTTATTTAACATATATTAATAATTTATGACAGAGAAGGTGAGGCAGAAACAGAAACAAAAACAGGAGAATTAGGGGTTTCAACATGATTGGTATCAGGTGAAGAAGGGATGGAAGTCTCATCAAAACGTTTTGGGTTATGGAGAGGGTTTGGGGATAATTGACTGGGATATGGTGAGGTTTTTGTTTTAAAATGATCCTCAACAAAAGTTTTCAAATTATTAAAATTGGTCAATAATAAATCCATTTTTTCTTTTATGCTGTCAAGCGTGCTTTCCATAACAGTTTCTTCAGAGATATTTTCTATTTTGGTATGCTCTGTACAAAAAGAAATATATATGTTAAATATATATAAAATAATAACAATTAAATGGTTTATATTGTAAAGTGTGTACCATTAGCTTCACTATCTTCTGACATTTCATCATGTGGGAAGTGCTCCTATAGCCATTCCAGAGTACTAGACATTTCTGTGAGAAAAAAAATATATAATATTTTTTTTTTAATCTAATACAGAAAGTTTATAAATATATGAGTAAAATGAAGTACACTTACTATTTCAGGTAAGATATATTCTGAGTACTCTGTAGGTCTGGTCTTGGTCTTAGTTGTGGAGTGTCTGTGAGGTAATTATGTTGGAAGCCAATTTATCTTCTCTTGGTATATTCCATTTAGAACATATTGTATTTAAATGAATGGTTAGTGTGGTACATATATGGGTTACATTTCTTATGTATTACTACATATAATATGTATGTGTACTACTTTGTGAATGAATTTTTAAATGTTATCATGTTGTAATATAACAATTAAACATACCCCCCCCAGACTTTTTAGGTAGTGGTACTGTTGTCCGAACATGTCCGCGGACATAGAAAAAGTTTGCGACATCACATTCAGTAGAAGTGGTTCAGTATGTTCCATATTACATGTACATAAAGTCAAAATTACTATTGTTAAGCTTTGATACTAAACACCTATGAAATTCAGTGAAAAAAACTTGTTAAAGGGACGTTATGGTTAAGTTGTGCTACTAAAAACCTATGAAATTCAGTGAAAAAACGTTGTTAAAGAGACGTTATGGTTAAGTTGCCCTACTAAAAACCTATAAAATTCAGTGAAAAATCTTTGTTAAAGGGACGTTATGGTTAAGTTGCGCTACTAAAAACCTATGAAATTCAGTGAAAAAAACTTTGTTAAAGGGACGTTATGGTTAAGTTGCGCTACTAAAAACCTATGAAATTCAGTGAAAAAACTTTGTTAAAGGGACATTATGGTTCCAAGTAAAACCGAAAAACCCTTGAAATTCACCAGTAATGATAAACAAAGCAACCATAACTCACGCCACCACTGTGCACTGCTAAGACTAACACCAAGGACATCAAAGATGACATCACATATGTCATTGATGACATCACTGATGACATCACATATGCATTTACCTTTCATGAAAAGTCTGTACAACGGTTTCTTATTGTAATGTTAATAAAAAAAGTGTGAAGGATCATTGGAATAAATATCAAGGGCTAATTAGTCCATCCAGTATACTAACGTGCTCATGTAGAAAGGTAGGCATTGTGAGCAGCAAACATGATGGAGATGCAATATTCATAAGCTTGCCATGTTGAATAGTGAAATGATAACTGTTTTCTTATTAGACTTTTGAATACTGTGAAACATGTGATAAGTAGATAATAAAAACCACTTACTACATAATTGCATTATTATATACAAAACACAAAGAGACCACACCACATACAAATATATGTATATACAAACAAATTGAAGTAAGAGAAAAATAGCAGCAGTAGTAGCAAAAAGTGTTCATAACCTAACTGATTACCTTTATGCAGATAAATGATTGTTCTGTTTCAAAGCTGCTACTTACCCTATGTATATATATCACATGATGTGCCTGGACTCTAATGAAAGCAGTGTGAATACAAGATATAAAAATAGGAGCTTATGCAGGAATAGTACAGTAATAAAAAAACAACAGAACTATCAGAAAGTGCTGACAACTCTACTGATTATTTTAATGCACAGAAAGGATTGCTATCTTTCAAGCTTGTGTCTTCCCCTATGTATATGTTTCATATGATATGACTGGACCCTAAGGGAATTATTGTAAGAACATACTTGAAGGATAGGTCTACAAATATACTACATTTTCCACTTTTAATTCCTGACTGTTACTGAAGAAAACCATGTGGCCTAGATATGTCAGTAAAGGAAAAAAGGGGGAGCCAGACATGTAATGTCATCAGTGATGTCATCAATGACATTTGTGATGTCATCTTTGATGTCCTGGGTGTTAGTCTTAGCAGTGCACGGTGGTGGCGCGAGTTATGGTTGCTTAGCTTACCATAACTGGCGAATTTCAAGGGTTTTTCGGTTTTACTTGGAACCATAACGTCCCTTTAACACATTTTTTTCACTGAATTTCATAGGTTTTTAGTAGCGCAACTTAACCATAACGTCCCTTTAACAAAGTTTTTTCACTGAATATATATATATATATATATGCATATATATATTAATATATAGTTGTCAAGATCTGTGGTAAAGCATTATTAAGACAATAGTCATATGATTGATATACTAATGCTTTATGTATGTGTGTGTGCGTGTGTGTATGTGTGTGTATACATACAGTGTTGCTGCATGAATAATATGCTTATAATAGTACTTTTCTTCATCACTACCTGCCACTTTTATAACTTTGCAATGTTTTTCACTTAACGAGGCGTTTGAAGGTGAAATCCTACAACTTTACACAGCCCTCGTGGTGGTGTAGCGAATACATCTATTAATGTGGGATTAAGTTCCAACCTGGTAATACATGGTGACAGTCAATCCACAGCATGAAGAAGACATTGAGATGGACAGAAACAGTCCATGGGGCATTCTTATTACAATGTCAGTGCCTTGTATGTGACAAAAATACTGCCATATGATATGCCACATGATGCGACATCCCGGGCATATAATGCCAATATATGACAAATGATATTACTAATTATATTAGTATGAGGAATTATAAAGGCAGTGCCTGGGAAATGCCTATCTGATGCCTATACAAAAGCCCAAACTGTTTTGCCATTGCCAATGCTTGTTTGGGAAATACTGAGGTACATCCTTAGTTACTGAGTGTGACTTCCGAGGGAGCATGTGACAGTATGAACAGAATTCTGAAGGTGCATTACAACATTTCTTAGGCAATTTAACCACAATCGTAGGTCTGTATTGAGTGACAAAGGTCTGCAACCGAAGGTAACACACCTTGTGTAGTGAGGTACGACCCACCACTCATGGCATTATTGCACTATGGAAATAGCCTATCAATGGTTTCTTTTTTTTTGGGAAAATAAAGAGCAAAAACCTTTAACCAAGATGGCAACCAGGAAAATACGAAAAGGAGCTATCAGAAAAGTATTTTTATATATTTCTCTAGCAGCTTGTGGATGATGGAGGTGGCGAGGAAAAGGCAGGTTAGTGACATGTTTGTTTCCTTTTTTTTACTTTAAATATGAAGGGAAAGGTGGGGCAAGGAGGAAACAGGTGAGCTCGTGGAGCAAGGCTGAGGAGACAACAACTTGCTTGACTTGCTTGGAATGTGTACCTTTATCAATGGATTCAGTTAGTGTTTCTAGCAATCTGACTGGAGATTCGCAGGTTGCTGCTGCTACCATAGAGGCAATTATGGCAGCTGTCACGTCTCTCCTCGCACGTGTGGGCTGAAGCAGCTGGAAGGACAGTTGTTCTCTAAAATAACTGGGCAGAATTGGAGCTCTTGATGCGTAACTCTTGTTAGGTTTTCAGAGTTAGCCTATTTGTTCGTTAGATACACTGCAGAGAATTAAAAACATTCAGTACGTTCCTGCTGCTTTTATGTATCAAATTTGATTGCGATGGAGGCCAGGAACAAGGTTTCAGATAATGTGAAGTGTCTGCAGGATAGACCAAATGTACAGGTTCCATGCCTGTAAATGAAGCCCCTTCACCAGAGACATTACAGGGCACACATGTACACGCCTGGTGAAGACTTTCTGCATATCAGAGCGGTGCCAACAAAAGGACCATAGTCTTCAGGGTGCTGTTGCGAGCCAGTGATCAAGAAGGGGGTGAAATGCGGGCTGAGTTTTCATAGCGTACCAGGTGATCCGACCAGCAGGATCTCCGTCTTGTCGTCATTCAAGAAGAGGTGGTTGGTGGCCTTTCAGTTTTGCTGGATTTCTAGGATTTTAATTTCTACCTGGAAAGAGTGTGAGCCTTTTTTTCCCACTCTTTCATGTATTTTGATGTGTGTTTTACTTTTGTGTTTGTTGGATATGGAGTTTTAAAAAACTCCATAGGCATCATCTTTTTCTTGTGTGTCACACAGCACCTTCAGTGCAGTGTCACAGGGGTGTCTTTCAGACTCCCCAAGGTTTAAATACCTTCTCTGGGACTGACTACTGTCTCCCAGAGCATGTAAAGTTAAATTGACTTGACTAGTCTTTTTAAATTTACAGACCAAGAACACACTATCTTCCGATAGAGTGCTGGAGGGGTTGCCTAGCATCCCCTGAGTCTAAGCACTCATGTAACAGTCAAATGTTACCCTTTCCCTCTTGAAATGGCTGATGGCAGTGGTTTAGAACAAACTACCATGATGTTTCCCGACCGCGAACACAGGTAGCTAAAAATCGGGTCAGCCATGTTATTCAATATGGCGCCCAAGACCTATCTGTAAAAACAGACTCCGGTCAACCATTTTCGCTGTTTCATTTAGGAAAGGTCCTTCTAGTGTTTGTCTCTGCGTGCCAAACAAGGTTTGGTCCCTTTGTTTGTTGGCCTTTGGCAGGCTTCAGTGCTGAAGCCTTCCTCTGGCGCCTGAGTGTCTGGGGTGGACAGGATGTGAGGGACGTGATTGGTCAGCTGGCTGTACGGCAAGGACAGCCACCCTGCTGGGGGAGTGACAGCTAGGCTGGAATGAATGGGGGAAAGCTGTTTAAAAGCAGGTCTCTGGGACTTGGAAAGCAGAGTCGACCACTGGAACGAGAGAACCGAAGACAAGCTGAAGGA
Organism: Ambystoma mexicanum; assembly: GCF_040938575.1. Taxonomy (NCBI): domain Eukaryota; kingdom Metazoa; phylum Chordata; class Amphibia; order Caudata; family Ambystomatidae; genus Ambystoma; species Ambystoma mexicanum. The sequence continues at coordinate 365,952,152 of NC_090934.1, read as the reverse complement.
AGACGACTGCTGCAACTCCTAGTCCACCGGTGAAGCCCTGCTGCAGGTCGGAATTGCCTGAAACTCCATCGACAGAGAAGCCCTTCAATGTTAAAATCTCCCCTTGAGTTCGATGGGAAAAACCAACTCGCAAGTCACCTGGTACTGTCTCTATACTGGTCGAATTTTCCTTAGAGTGCTGTTGAAAACCGGATAGCCAGTGAGAAGGATACCAGTTTGTGGTCTTTAAGGCACTCACACCTTAAACCAATGTTTTGCCAAGCTTGTGGCCTCTTCCCTGGGCAGTGCAGGAACCTCCCGACGTCCTCCTTCTTGTCCACGACTGAAGCTCGGGAACAGCGAGATCTGCAGGAACTGCCAGGAACAACAACCTCAGCTACAGCTCTTCTTCATTTAAAAGGTACTGTGCAAGTACGGTCAAGAAATCCTTTCTGCCGCGGTGAAAGTTTGTAAAACCTTCCCAATTTTGAAGGCTTGTCCTTCCCTAAACCGACATATAACTTTTCGTCTGACCAACTACTTGTAAAATCCATGTCAAAGACTTAACCGTTTACTACCAGAACTGTGCTAACCTATCCACAACTCTGAACCATTTACTTTGGCCCAGGCCTATTGAATTGAATTGCTGGTTGTAGTGAACTGAAACTATTTGCCCTACCTCTGAAAGTATTTGTCCTTTGATTCTTTTAACCTTGTCTTTTTACCCCTTTTTAAAGTAAATAAAGGGCAATTTTGCTCCCACTTCAGGGGAGCTGAACTTGTTCAGAAACTTATTGGTTGTGTATTGTAGTATATTAGATTGTGATATTGAGCTGCTCTTACTAGTGGAATGTTTTCCAACTGACTGTGTAAATAAATACATATTCTTTTACAAAGAAACCTTGAGTAAGTGTTTGTTTGAGCCACTGTGATTGCTAGCCCTTTGTGTAACCTCTTGTACTGCTCACTTTACTCTTGAGATAAGTCTGGTTGCTCATCCACTGCTACCACATTACTGTGTAGTACAAGCTTGTCCCAAAGTTGAAATTGTATTTACACGTGTAGTCTTAATTGTATGTAGTGTTCCCAAAGGGTACTGCATGTGATTCTGCCTAACAAGCGGGCAAGCAGCAGCTTGTTTCTTTTCTATTTTATGTTGTAGTAAATATATTTTAGTGCACATGATGTTTTAAATACTGGAGCACCATATCTCAACAAGTTATACTTGTATGTCACGTCTTACAATCAGACTGCCCAATTGTTTTGCAGTAAGTACTTGCAGCTCTGTCTGGTAGTAGAGCATTGGAACCTTTCGAAAGTCTGTTTCAAAACTTCACAGGCATATTGATTTGTTTTATGCTCTGGCAGCATTTCCTAATGTCAATGGCATAGATATATAACTTGTGATGTAAATGGGTTGAGTGCAAATATTAGGAAATAGCGCAATAACTGTGCAAAAGACTTGCACTACAGACTTTATAACCGGTGGACCAAATTACTATTGGATGCATTGGGCCTCATTCCGAGTTTGGAGGTAACCACGCCGCTATTTGCGGCATGGCTGCCTCCTAACTCGTTCCGATTCTGCCCTGATGAATGGAGCAATTACCGGTCCATTCCAAGGTTGGCGGGACCGGTAATTCCCCATTCACCAGGGCCCTTCCCCATTCCCATTTGAGCCCCCATAGGGCTCAATGGGAATGGGGAAGGTGCTAATAAGGGTACCGTAAATTACGGTACTGTTATTAGCTCTAAAGTCTCTTTGCGGGTCCCGTCCTTAACACCTGCGAAAACCCTTACCGCCCTACTTGTAATGAGGCCCATTGTGGCTAAACCACCCACTCATCCTGAAACTACCATAAAGCACAGTGATCGCAAACCAAAAGGTGAAACAGGTACAGTCGAGAGATATACCTCTTTTGCATTTTGTGTTACTCTGAGCTGAGTACAGGCTAGAGGGGTGTGAATGTGATAACAGAACCAACCAAAACGGAAATAGTACAAGTACTCCAAAATATAAAGTTTGCTAAAAATAGATATACTTTAATTAATCACTCAATGGGCCTCATTACACGGTAGGCGGTGAGCCATGGCGCTATTAGCGCCATGGCTCATGCCGGTAAAATACCGGCACAGCCTTGGCGGAAAGGGGATTTACCGCCCCATCCCAAGGTTGGAGGGGCGGTAAATCCCCCTTCCGCCATTGCCCTTCCCCATTCCCATTTCTGCCCCATAGGGCTCAATGGGAATGGGGAAGGTGCTAATTACGGCACCGCAATTTAGCGGTGCCGTAATTAGCTCCGAGGTCCCTTAGCGGGTTGGTATTTAACGCCTGCAAAAAGCAGGCGTTAAAACTCCAACCCGCTAAGGGACCTCGTAGTAAGGCGGCAGGGATTTACCGGTACCGGTATTTTACCGGTACCGGTAAATCCCTACCGCCTACCGTGTAATGAGGCCCAATGTAAATAACTAAATTAAAAACACTAACAGAAACCGACCCCTCTGTAAAGAACACAGAGAATTAATAGCATATGTAATAGAACTCTAGGTACTGGAGCAGTATGGAACAGGCATGGAATTGGAGCCATGTCTCTTATAAACAATGGAGGTCATTCCGAGATTGGAGGTAACTGTCCTTACCGGCATGGAGCAAATACTGTGGCCCTCATTACGACCCTGGCGGAAATCGAAAAACGATGGCGGAAATGCAATACCGCCATCGAATAGCGCTCGGTGCGATTATGACCCGTCACCGTAAAGTACGATGCCATTAGCGACACCGTAGTGAACGCCAACGCTAACTGCACCAAGTACGCGCACGCGCGCCAAGCGAAACCGTAATTACCACCATGGCGCAACGGTACGGGAATTCTGACCCTAGCGGACATGTACCTAACGCCATCAAGCATGGCGGAAAGTACCATTCCGCCATGGTGAGAAGTACGGCATCGCGAACCAACCATAAAAGGCCCTACAGAGTCCCTGTACACCACTCCCTGGCCACATTGCACAACTCCTCGTAGGTTTAATGAAGTCACACAATGCAACCAGTGAAATGTACAAGTCACCCATGCATGCCAACGAACAAATGAATGTAGGGGCTCCAAGTGCCATGTGAGTGGCCATCCATATTAGCCATGGCACCATTGCCGTACTGATGCAGCACAGGCATGTGAAGCTTCAAGTACAGGAACATGAACTGAAAACTGAGACAAACAAAAACAGGCCCCCCATCGCTTGACACCAGTGTAAGGCAACATTCAAAGCAGTATCCTGAGTGAGACTGCACCAGCCCTGTACTCCTGCCAGTAAACAAACCAACCATCAGCATAAGCATGTACCACACAAGTTGGCAGAGTGACTGAGCAGCCAGGCTCATCTCAAGAGGGGCCAATGGGAGCTGCAGGGCACAGATGGCACGAATACAGAAGCTATTCTAATGGACATGACCTCAGTCTCCCTCCTAGAAACGCACGCAAACACAGGCACCTGTGACCAGCCATTTTCTGATAATCACATCATTCCACCAATCCACCTGGCTGACCGGCATCTGTTACACAAAAGCTAATCCCCCTCCCATGAGCATGACATCATTAAAATAGTCATAATGGCAGGCCCTATCCCTGACCTCACTGGGCTTCGTAGGCAAACGCGCCCAGTACAGTACCACGCAACTATACTCAGAAGCCGGAACCCAAAGCAGATCTTCTCACAATACATCGCTCCACAAATAGGAATATGCTACATTACTTGCAAAGAATAACGCTACACGGTCAATATCACAATCAAAATTTAATGCACAACAAAATCACCAGGCCCATACAGCCATTAGGTCATGAACTCCAAAATATATTTCATTATTGTGGGCTGCATCCGCAAAAAATGACCAGCTTCTTCTTGTGTGACGCCCTGTTCCTTCATGGTACACAGGGGCTACATTCACGTTCAAAAAGGCAACATGGAAGCGCCTAGAACCGCAGGGCCGTCCCATTAGGTAGGCACTAGTCCAGCTGAAAGGTCGAAATGTTTCTCCTAGCCACTAGTACTGCGTAAGGGCATGTGGGCCATTGGCGATCGTCCCACAAGATCGTAATGGTGCTCCACTGATTAACACGAAGCAGCAGGTGTCGGGAGTAAAAGCCATCTGCAGGAGTGGCATACAGATGGCAGCGGCAAAAGGGGAGGAGATACCTGTCACCCAAATGAAATGAAAAAGAATAGTATGGGCATCAGAACTCCATTTGAATTACTCACTTCAATGATCACACTAAATCCACAGCCATATGCATGCTAGCCCACTCAAAAGGATCAATCGCACACAAAAATCACTTGCGAATCATAACTATATAAATCGAGGTGAAAACAATATTACAAACGAGTGTTTGTGTGCATGCGTCTGTTAAAACAGAATCCATTAGATGGGATTAGTAACGTGTATAGACACAAGTGTCCGAAGGCGCGTCGAGACAGGGAGGGTTCAACAAGGGCAGATAGACGATGGTCCCACTATGGCAGCCCTGCATCACATAGCGCAGGGGAAGTGGATAGATTCCAAAAAGCCATGTACATGGCAGACTCTCTATTAAATCATCTGTCCATGCATCCATACATCATTCCCTCATCCCTGTATGAAAACGCCTGATTATTTACTCACATAACATGTGAAACTTCCATTGAGTCTGTGCGTAATGCAGTCTGCAAAATCCTCTGTGCTCCAGGCCAGAATTCTAGTGTTGTGAAGTAACATGTATTTGGGAACGTCCTGCCTTATCCTCCACTACGCTATTGCGCATCCCATACTATTCATATCAATCATTGCATTCTCGCCATGGCCCCTGTCCCAAGGACATTAAACAATAGAACTTTATATCTGCAGTCAGACCTGTGGGCGTCTCCTCGCCGCTAGCTGGAAACCGAAAGCGCTGTCCTTCGAATTCCTCATTTGCAACATCACGTCGAAAATGCATCTGTGACCGCATGAAATCACAAATTCATCCATGTAGTGCGGCAGTGTGTGAAAATGGCAACTGGCTTCACTCACAAATGGGACGCCCCGCCCGTCGGTGAACCGCGGTACAGTGCTGCATGAGGGTCCACCGTTAATCGAGTACTACATTCCACTGACCCTTCACAAGTTTGTTCGCGACTGCAAAAATAGTATGTGAAACAATGGGACCATAGCATAATGAACATATGAACCAATATCTCTCTTCCATCGGGATGAAATACATGATTGAAATAGCAAGATGCCATGCGTCGAATTGCAGCGTTGTGTGCGGGACGTGCTCGCCCAAAGGGGATTGCAGCTTGCACAGGTGGAATGAATCACCACAGGTGGAGGCTATACAGCTTGAAAACACATACATTGCACACCCAACCCCCTCCCACAACCACACCCACTCCAAAATGCTACCGGCAGGACTAGCGATGTTGGCCCTGGGGGACCTGATAGCACTGCAAGTACTCCAACTTCAAGAAGAAGACGAACACCAACTACTACAACAACCGGCCGCACAGAGGAGACGCAGGAGGAGGAGGAGGGCAAGGCAGGGCCAGCAAGGCCCACCAGCACAGCCACTACCACCACGCAGGCAGCCCGCAATCCCACGCCTCCGAGCACATCCGTTCAACCTCACTGATGAGCAGATCCACACCCTCTACCGTTTGGACCGGGACACCATAACCGCCATTGTGGACATGACACACGCTGACTTTGTCAGCATGATAGAGAGCCCAACCGCCATCCCACCCCTACTGAAGGTGGTGTCTGTACTCCACTTCCTGGCCACAGGCTCCTACCAGCACACAGTCGGACAGTTGCATGGCATTTCACAGCCACTGTTGTCACGGACACTATTGCAAGTGCTCGATGCCCTCCTGAAGCACGCAGACGACTACATCTCTTTACCACGCTCGGAGCAGGAGATTACAAACACAAAAGTGGGATTCCATGCACTTGGCGGCATACCGGGTTGCATTGGTGCCATCGACTGCACCCATGTGGAATTGGTTGTCCCACATGCCATGGAGGCCCAGTACCGCAACTGAAAACAATATCATTCTCTTAATGTACAAATGGTGTGTGACTCCAACAGGATCATTACACATTGTTGTGCCCGATTTCCTGGTTCAACCCATGATTCCATGGTCTTACGGAACTCTACAATGCCACGCTACATGGAGCGACACGCAGGGAACAGATCCTGGCTACTCGGTGAGTCTCATTTCATGCATGATAATGTGGGGTATGTGATGCGGCAATGCCCTGGCAGGAAGGGGGGGGGTGCTTACGTAGCAATGGGATTCCTCAAACATCCTTTATTGTCCACATACAGGTGATGCCGGGTATCCACTGAGGAGATGGCTCCTTACACCACTCCGGAACCCACAGAACCAGCATGAGGAGGACTACAACCATGCCCACTCACGTACCCGTGTAGTCATAGAACAGGCATTCGGCCTACTGAAGGGTCGTTTCCGCTGCCTCAGCAGGTCTGGCGGGGCACTCCTGTACCGCCATGAGAAGGTTGCAAAGATGGTCATGGCATGTGTCATGCTACACAACATGTGCGTACGTAGAAATGTGCCCATGCCCCCTGACGCAGAACTGCAAGCACCTGAATATGGTCATGATGAGGGTGGGGATGTGGCAGCACCTCAAGGAGTCCGCGAGGCACAGGAGGGCCGTGAAATTCGTCAGATTATCATAGATTCATGCTTCTAGCACTCACGCCTGGTGGCTGATACATGGACACGGGACTTGTGGCACTGTGTGTGTCTGGAACATGCACAATATGGAGTGTACGCCTATAATGGCCTCGTACACAAAGTTCAATGTCCACACATCTCATTGGATGATAGTGAAATGTTTATCGCATATGTGAAATTATGTTACACACCCCATCGACCCGCCACCCAAGTAAGCCCAACACACCCCCTCCACCCTCCTACCTCCCCCCCGAACACCAGTGTCCAAAGATGCTCATTGTCAGTGGGCAGACGCTATTGCAAGCCCCCTCTCCGGGTATCAGGGGCACCCCTGCCTGTGGAGCGCAGGTTCCTCCCAGATCTACGTTGGGGGCTGCCCTGGACGGAACTTGCAACGGATGATGTCTCTGCCTGCTCACGTCCATGCATGTCCCTAAGGGTTTGTGAGAGCTCAGTGAGCACACGGCGCACAGCGGCAAGTTCACCACATACGTCTTTGGACGTCACATGCAGTTCCCCCCTCAGGCTCTCGGTGCTTCTCTCCATTTGTACTCTCAGGCTCTCGGTGCTTCTCTCCATTTGTACTCTCAGGCTCTCGGTGCTTCTCTCCATTTGTGCCCTTAGTGTCTCTGTACATGTTTCTATGGCTGCCTTAGTACCCCCACATTCATCAGCATGGTCCTTGAGGAGCGTGGCCAGTTGCTGCTGTTGCACGATCACCTGGTCGAGGGACTGTTGCCTCTGCTGGGCCATGGACATTTGCGGTGGTGTCACAGAGGGGCTGATCACCTCATGTTGCCTTGACACAGGGCTTGTGGGGGATGGCCAGTCGTCGTCTTGTGGGTGCCCCTGCGTGGTATCCTCATGGTGTACGGGATGAAACAAACAGGGGGATTGAGACAGGTCATGGATGGATCCTACATCGACATCACCGTTTTCTGTGTCGGAGCATGCTGCCATTAATGCAGTGTCACCTATGGTGCTGCTGCCACCAGAAGCAGTGCCTTCTGTGGCATCCATTGGGGGGGCCTGTGGTGGTGCTGTTGTGGCCATGCTGGGTGCTGGGGTGCCTGTTGAAGTCCCCTCCTGTGTGCTGCCACTTGATTTGTGCTGCTGCCGTGTCTTGATCCGTGCAGCTGAGGTGGAGGGTCTTTGGCCGTTGGTCTTGGCCCTCTTTGCAGGTGTGCTGGTAGGGCTGTCCTGGAGCTCGTCGTTTGAATCAGACCCTGTGGTGGAGTAAAGGAGGGCGAGCGTTATTAATGGGTCTGTGGAAATTGGAATGGCAATGTATCACATGCATTGGGGTGGTACCTGAGGGTGATTTGGGTCAGGGCCTTGGAGGTGTTTTCATTTTTGTGTGGATTGAGGATGCAGTTGTTTTGCAGCCTGCAGTTAGGGGGTGCCTGCTGCACGTGTAGAGGGTGTTTTTAGGAATTTTAATTATTTATTTATTTAATGTGACTTTTAATGTGCGCTATCAGGCCAATGTATTTGGACGTTCTCCTGGACATGTGTTTCTGTTGCACTATGTGGACACATGGTACTTCACATGATTGGACATTGTGGTTTTAGCATTGTTTTATTTGGGACACCTACCTGATTCTTCGGATGTCTGCACTCCTTTCTCCATCCCTCCGACTCTCTCTATGGTCTCCATTCCAATGGTGGAGGCACAGATTTCTTCCCAGGGGGTCAACTTGATGGGTGATTCCGATCCTCCCCCGGTAGCTGTGGCAATGTTACGGTTGGCAGATAGTATGCTCCGTACGCGTATCCGCAAGTCGTCCCATCGCTTTCGGCATTGCTGTGGGTTGCGGGGTGCGGTCCCCACCGCACTTACCTGCTGTGCCACCAGGGCCCATATGGCCTTCTTGTTCGCAAGTGCCGTCCTGGTCATTTGCGTCGAGAAGACGACGGCAGCATTCTCCTGGAGGGTCTCTGTGAGCACCGTGAGTTCCTCACGGGAGAAGTGGACCTGCCGCTTGCGGTCGCACGCTTTTTTCGCTACTTTTCCCATTGTTTTTGGTTTCACTAGGGTGGATGACGGGTTGGGATGTGTCTCAGGGTAGTATTTTTAATGGATGTGTGGAAATTCTGATTTTATAGGTGTACGGCGTGCTGTTTCCCGTTCCGGGACCATGTTTTTGCTTCCGTTTCCGTATATTTACGGTCACCGTATTTTCCGATTGCCGCTCATTACGGTGACCGCTAAGATCGGTGGCGGAATTGCACCTAGGTTGCCGTACGACAGCGGTGAGGGGCGTTTTGGGGACATTTCCGCCATCGCGGACTTTGCACTTCCGCCATGGCGTAGTGCTCGTGCCCGATGGGTCAGAATTAGCCGCACTTTACTCCGTCGTGCAATGGCGGAAACGCTATTTACGCTATGGCGGTCAGGTCAGTTGCTTTCCGCCAGGGTCGTAATGAGGGCCTGTGTCCTTGTAGGTAAGAGCCCGCTAATAGAGGGCTATTACGATTTCGCGGGCACAAGCTTTACGCCATGCCGGTAACAACATTACCGGCATGCCACTAAAGTCCCAAAAAGGGCCCTTAGTGGCATCATGTAAAGCGCAGATTGCACTACCGGCATGAATCAAGACGGCATTAGCGGTCACCGCTATCAGCGGTGACCGCTAATAACGGTCACCGTGAATAAGCGGAACTGGAAGTAGCGTCATCGCACAGGAATGGGAAAGAGCATGGCGGCCATCTTTAAAAACACAATCCATTGCCAACCTCAGCAGCCAGGACTTGTAGTATATTGCTGTGGGCCAAATTCAATCCACAACAACAATACAATACCCAAGGCAGTGAAAAAGGGCATCTCTCGCCAGCTCAAGGAGCGCTTTAATGAAGACGAGCTCACCATGCTGGCGTAGACCCTGGCTGAGAATGCCAATGTCGTGTTTGCCCAGAGCCTCAAGAGGGAGGCTGTCATTAGAAAGAAGGAAATCTGGGCATTAGTGGCACAAAAAGTCAGCGCGGTTGGCAACACCCCCGCACAACTAAGGACTGCTGGAAGAGGTGGGATGACTTGCGCCTGCGAGTCTGCAACATCCTCTCAGCAAACAGGAGCCAGGCCATGGCAACTGGTGGATGAGCAAGCTCTCTGATAAAGCTGTACCGGTGGGAGGACATATGTGCCAGCCTGTTCGGCATGGAGGCCATTGAAGGCGTGGGAGACATGGAGTGTGGCACCACGTCATCGGCGGAAGGAGGTGAGTGTCCTAAGAAAACACTGTAATGCAGAGTCTGATGATAGTCCACCAATATGTCTGTCTAAAGAGGCAAGCCATGGCCCAATACACACACATTCCCAGCCTAGTTGTCGTACGCAGCACAGGCACATGCAGATGCCTGCAGCAAGGCAATGCCAGTCCTTACACAAACCACACTAAGATGTTAATGGCATAAGTCACACTGCATGCAGGCCACAACAAATATGCATGTCACGGAGCCTATGTCTGCCCCAACATGAGTGAACACGACGGATGCCTGCATTACCCACCCACATAGCAGGCAACGTGATCATCTAAACTCCACTGCCTATTACCCTCTATTGTGTAGATGAGCAATTATACAAATGTATGCATGATGCTTCTCAAACCATCACTCATGGCATCCCTCTCTTCGACCCCCACAGGCTCAGATCATGACAGCGAGGCCCAGGACTCACCCCCACAGCCGATCACACCCCGGAAGAGGGCCCGGGAGAGAGCAACAGGACTTCCACCTCCAAAGGCCAACACAAGCCTCGCCAAGCACCGCAGAGGAAACCACCTCTGGATGCCACGGCACTGGTGCCGCCAAGGGCCGTCGACACAGAACCCACAACTCCAGTCACCCTGCCACAGGACACAGCTGTAGCTGAACTCTCAGCAGAGAGCAGTTCTGTCGGGGAGGCGGCAGCTACTGCACCCCTGACTGAGGACAAGGCGCAGGAACAGGTGTGGGTGCCCATGGCGGATGACTCCTCCGACCTGCCTCGCACACCAAGCCCGGCACCATCCTCCCAGCTCACATTGGTAGACTCCGACCACGCCAACACCCCAGAGCAGTCTGGCGGGGAGTATAACCAAGGGGCCATGAGTCCCATAGGGGACCCAATAGAAATTGTGCATGACACCCAAGCACCCTCCACCTCCAACGGGTGTACCAGCGGGGATGCAGTGGCAGGAGGAGCTAACTGCCCTGGTGCCACAATTCGTAACTGAAAATGCCCAAGCAAGGAAGGAGTGGTGCGAAAACACCGCCTCTCTGGGCAAGATCATTGCCGATAGCACAAGTAGACTGTACGAGGAGGTATCAGCCCTGCGGCAGGTCCTCAGCCGCATTGCTGATGCAATGGAGTCTGGGCGTCTGGCCCCCCCAAATGGAGCAGGCAGCACCCCCATCGTCCAAGAGCTCCACACATACTAGAGCACTATGCAGGTCATCGCGCACCTTGCGCCGCCCAGACATGCCGCCACCAGGTGCAGGGACTGGCAGGAAGTAGACTGGCCAGCCTGATGAAGGCAATAGACACTTGTTTGGACATGTGTGGGGGAGTTGTGAGGGAGGAGGTGCGGGGTGAGGGTGTGTGGGGGAGTTTTGGGGGGAGGGTGGTGAGAATGTGTGGGAGAGTTGTGGGGGGATGAGGAGGGGGATGAGGGTGTGTGGGGGAGTTGTGGGGGAAGGGGGTGAGGGTGTGTGTGGGAATTGTAGGGGGAGGGGGTGAGGATGTGTGGGGGAGTTGTGGGGTGAGGTGGAAGGGGGAGGGTATGTGGGGGAGTTGGGGAGGCAGAGGGGGGTGAGGGTGGTGGAGTGTTAGTGCACTTTCATCTTCATTGGACATTTCAATACACCCGTTGTGTGAAGAAAATTACTTCAGTGGGCATTCATCATTGGTCATGTGTTATTTATTCATACACAGTGCATAGTGTACATGTACCCCCTACCCCGAATGCCCTCTGTCCAACTATCATTTTACCTTCTGCAGCCATGTGTGTCAGAAATATTGTGAAATCACTGACTGATGCACAGCATTTCCCTCCTGTGCATCTGCACCGCGATGATGTGCAGCCAAATCTTCTTCATCCCCTTCATCAGCACCAGGTGGTAGCAGTTCAATGTCAGGGGGCAGGGGAATGTTCCGTCGGATACACATGTTGTGCAGCATGACACATGCCATGATGATCTTGACCACCTTCTCATGCCTGTAGAGGAGTGCCCCGCCCGACCGGATAAGGCAGCAGAACCGTGCCATCAACAGGCCAAAGGTCTGCTCAATGACCACACGGGTACGGGTGTGGGATCGATTGTAGTCCTCCTCGTGCCTGTTCTGTGGGTTTCGGACAGGGGTGAGGAGCCACGGCTTCAAGGGATAGCCACTGTCACCTGCATGGGAGGCAAAAAAAGGTATATGTCAGTCAATTCATGCTGGACAGCTGTACTAGTCACACATGCCTGCAGATTATCGTTGGTCACATGTGCATGTCCCTGGTTGTATGCACGCCATTTTTAGGCCTTCAATGTGTCCTGTGCCATGGAATAATGTTGTGGGTTGCATCTTCAAGATGATACACGGTGTGCTCTGCCGTCTTGTTGCTCATGCATTGTGTACGCATTCAGCTGTGTTTGTGTCTAATTTGTGATGTGTTGTGTTCTGTATGATTTTCTGTTTGGGAGCATTGGCAGTAGGCTCTGCAATGTTAGGCATTCAGCGCTGATTTTTCCCATGGTGAAATGCAGCATTCCTGTGGTTGTGGAGGCCCTGTGACAGACAGTGAATTCCCTTGGTGGTTTTGTTCAATGCACTCCCATGGATGCTTGTCCTGTGTGGTGATTTGCTGGAGGCAGAAACATAGTGCATATTCACTGCATGTTGCTGGATGGTGTTACGGAGGGTGAGGTCCGCTGATGAGTGGTGCACGTGTTGTGGGATGTGGGGTGGTTTACTGTTTGTGATGTTGTGATAGGTGTCGACCTTTATTTAATTATTTTGGATTTGTAGAGCGCACTGCAGCCCACGGGCATAGAGGCGCAGTGAAGGATACGTAAGAAGGCTTGCTTGAGGGTTACAATAAGCGGGCCAAGAAACAACATATCACAATTGCTCTATTTGGTACATTTAATAGAAGCATAGTTTTACATTGAAGACCTCACTTCATTCATATGGGATTTGGGTTCTCATCTTCTGTTTGGGATGCTTTGGGGCACAGTGTTTAGTGATGTGCACATCGTGCTGTCACATCAACATTGACACCATGGTGGTGTATGCATCTCTCCCCCCCATTTCAGTGCCATGTTCCTGTCATGCAACTTACCAAGCAGCCAGGCACATCGTCCAGCATGTCGCTCCGTGAAGTGTGGCAGCATGGAGTTCCGCATGACCACAGAGTCATGAGTTGATCCAGGATATCGGGCACAACAATGTGTGATGATCTTGCTGGCGTCACATACCATCTGCACATTGATGGAGTGGTATTGCTTGCGGTACACCACCTCCATGGCATGCGGGACCACCAACTCCACGTGGGTGCAGTCGAGGGCACCTATGCAATTTGGCATGCCTGCCAGTGCATGGAAGCCAACTTTTGTATCAAAAATGTCCTGGGGAGTCCGTGGTAGAGATATGTAGTCCCTTGTGTGCTTGAGGAGGGCATCCAGCACTTGGTTCAAGAATGCGAGAAAATAAGGGTTGTGATATGCCATGCATGTGCCCCACTGTGTGCCGGTAGGTTCCTGTGGCAAGGAAGTGGAGCACTGACACTACCTTCATTAGAGGGGGGATGGCGGTGTGTATTTCAATGAGGCTGACAATGTTGTTGTGTATCATGTCCACGATGATGGTGATGGTGTCCCGGTCCAGACGGTACAGGGTGTGGATCTGCTCAGGGGTTAGGTTGAATGGACTAGCTCTGATGCGAGGGATTGGGGGCTGCCTGCGTGGTACCGCTGGCTGCACTGGTGGGGTATGCTGGGCCTCTCTCACCCTCCTTCTCCTCCTGCGTCTCCTCTGTGGTGCCTGCTGTTCCTGTTGTTGTTGTTGCTGGTGTAGCAATGCAAGCATGTCCTCCATCCCCAGTATTGCTACTACTATTGGAATCATTTTGGTGTGGATAGATGGAGAGAGACAGGCTTTGTGAATGCTATACAGTTGATGGTGAGAGGAGCAGGCTATCTTGGAGACATATGTAATAAATGAAAGAGAGGAGCATAATCACTGACTGTACCAAACATTTCTGATTATTTTCTTCTAATGATGGTGCCAATCTTGGTGCCACTCTTCTACTTTCCAGTACGTGAAAAGTGGTCTGCCTTTATCAACTTGGGGGTCAAGGCTCAACTGTGAACTGGCTATTAAGAATAATGCTAAAGCCTCTAAGCTACCCCATAGGAGTGAGGAGAGGGACCCAATTGGTCAGGTCAGTGAAAGGTACAGAGTTAAACTGGGAATAGCCCATCACAGCACCTCTGTCCTATCCCCGTGAAGATGTACCCAGCCTCTCAGCATCCATTACTGCACTTCGCCAAGAGATTGAGCGCCCATGTATCATCACTGGAAGCACTATAAACATAGATCACCAGCTGAGTATCGTCGGCATAGATGCCCGCTGCAAACCATACCCCTCCTTCACCTCGGTCAGGGGGGACATATACATTTTGAATAATATGGATCCCTGAGGGACCCCATGAAACACCAAAAGACTATGTGAGATATGGTCAGCTAGGGACAACCTATGGCTTCTCTCCTCTAAAGAAGTCTCAATCCACTCTAAGGTGCCCACAATGTGCTCCGATGGTCCAGAAACATATCCTGGTCTATGGTGTCAAACGCCACCGTCAAGTCAGGTAAGATCAGAGCAGCTGCCAATCCCCTATGGCCCAGCACAAGCAATAGAGTGACAAAGAAAGAAGGGGTTTCTGAAGTTCCGGTAGATTGGAAAGCAGAATGGCAATGTTCCAGCATGTTTCCCTGTTCCAGGTAATTATATACCTGATGAGTTACCTCCCCCTCTAAGATCTTGATAAAAAAGTGGGGGCTAGAAATTGGTCTAAGATTTGCTGTGATCCTTCGGTCTAGACAGGGTTTTTTTCAGCAATGGGGAGATTACAGCTTCTTTGAGACCATGAGGCTTCTTTGCAAAGATGCATTAATAAAGATTTGCAAATCTTCAGCCACTATTGCAATGATATCCCTAAAACAAAATGCTGGATAATGGTCTCCAAAAGAAGGCTATTGACACTAGCTGTTGTGAGCTCCACTGGCTTTGCCGCTTCCCAGTCTCGAGAGATAACTATCAGAAGACTGGGTGAGTCAATTGATGTTAATTGAATCCCGCTATTCTATAGTGAGTTGCCTGTACATAGATTAGCAGGTACTGACCACGTCTACTTTTTCCCATATTATTGTTAGGTTGAATTTTGGACCTCACCAATGACCTGGGAGAGGTTAGTGGCTTTTGCCTCTTTTATCCCCTCTATTCAGCTTTGCTTGACTAAAAGCTATGACTAAAATAGTTGTTTATTTGGATTTCCCACAGGAACAGAATTAAGGAAATCACCCACTATAATATCTCACCCTGTATAGGAACAGTGAAGCCCCTACCCTGAAGATGGATCTATGATCCGAAACGCGTTGGTCATTTGTAAAATACCCAAAGGGCTTCCCTGGAGGGAGTTGACCATTCCACAAGACTAATGTCTCTAACAAGTCATGTAAACACTAAAATGGTTTTGTATTCACTGATATGCTCACTCTGTATTGCTTATGTTTTGTAAATAGATATGAGATACTATACCTGAAGAACATATCAGTCACTTTGGAAATTGTATGTTGTTTAAGGTTGGAGAATTAAAAACTGATTCTCTAAATAAGTTGAATATGGACTTATATACTTGGTCTATTATAATATAGAATGTTCATTCAATGTTTTGCTGAATACTGTGTGAAATACCCACTCCAATTTAGAAAAGGAATTTAGGAACTTTGCTGTGTGAATACATGCCCCTATGGGCCAAAGTCTACGTGTGTGGCAACTAATGAACATTAGGAGTGCATTTGGGCTTACTGCATAGCAATACACAGTTCAGGTTTTGTTCAATTTTGTGTCCCAAGTGGCCTTGTGACGTCAGCCCCCCTGCACCTGAAATAGTAAGTACATTAGAAGATAGATATCTTTAAGTCAAATTACTCCGAAAGAGTATAAACTACCTTATTAGGAAAGAGCTGTGCACCCCTACACACCCAATTTGGTTTTGCTCCACTGGCAAGAGGTCACTGTGCAATGTCGTTTTTGCCCTTAAAACACATATCTGGCCAGTGGTCGAAGTGGGCGGGAGTGGTTGGGAGCGGTGCTGCTCTACTTTTTTTAATTAAGTTTTCCTGTTCCTATACTTTTTTTTTAAAAAAAGAAACCGTTCCAGATCGGTTTTGTTTTAAAATAAAACTGTAGGAAGAAGTTGAAACTTGCACTTCAGTGCACTGCACACTGCACAGAACGTTCCCCCAAACAGCGGGCACATGTGTTCGTGTGTTTGTATTGGGTGTGGGAGGCAGCGTGGCAATGAGGTTTGAGGGGATCAGAGGCAGGCCACTAGGGAACATAGTTCCACTACTTTTTTTCGCACACTCCGACCACTGTATTTGGCTCAATTGTATGAGAGAGTGAGTGCCATAATGGCATATCTGCGTGTGTTGAATAAATCCTTGTACCGGCCAGAATTAGTTTTCATCACAGTTAAGAAAGCTCCTGACATTTCTTATTTTCATTGAAACACTGAGAGCACATCGGTTAACTCAATTCTCAATTGCATAAGCTTTTCTATAATTGCTTCAGTGCTTATATATTGAAGTTATAACTCATGACGTCCATTTTGGTTCCCACATTGCAGCCGACCTTCAAAGAGCAATAAAATATATCACCCGAAATCCTATAAAAAGTCGATTTCATTTGTTGAAAGCAGAGTCAGATGGCTTCATGGAACTGGAAGAGAAGAAATGTGTGCATAGGAGAAGATGTGCAGTATTGTTGCCCTTTGTTGCACGCGCAATAAAATAGCCACCAGTACAAAGCTCCAACCCGATAGTGGCCACACCACACAGGAGTGTGGCATTGATGAAGGTGCCACTGGGAATAGTAATAGGAGTGAAAGGGCAGAGACACCAAATTAGTCAAATGTATTTTCAGAAGGTATGGTTCTAAGGAATAATTTAGAAAGTTCACCAACCCATGTCCCATGCCAGAGCCTCAAGAAGTGACAGAAAATGACTCGGCGCACTAACAACAAAGCACCATCAATAGTGAGCTATGTATAATACAGTACTGCACTGACTGCAGGCATGCTATCCACACACATCAGTATACAGGAAGGACCACAAAAAAATGTAGTCATGATGTTCACATAAAATTCTCCACCTACTTACACTAGACTATGCATCAACACCTCTGACAGCAGAATGCAGCGCAGACCTACAAAAAATGTGGGCACGCTGATCACATAGCGATTCGCTAGCACTGACGCCACCCCACTCCTCTCAGCACCCATCCACATGCCTCACGACATGGGTTGCTTCTCTACCAGAGCCTGACCAGCCCTCCTAAGCCTTTTTTGGAAACTGCACACACGCATCCAAATTGTGTTCCACGATTTCCAACACTCTGGACTTCGGTCCTCCGAGGGCGTTCCCACTAACAGTGCATTGAAACTATAATAATGGTAATATTACGCTATGCAAATAACAAGTACAATACAATACAACCACGTGATGCTCCTCTAAAGGATAGCACTTCATTGTGCTAATCTCTTTCAAAACTTATATTTGGAGACCTTTGAATGGTGACAGGCTTGTTCTAGTAGCCACTTCTCGATGGAGGTGTAAAATCGGGGTCATAAGGAATGGGCTGGTTAAGTAAAACATAATTGTTATGTGTGCATGTACAGCACATGAAAAATAAATGTACACTAGAGTATCTCAGTCTACAAAAGGCTTGTAATGCACTGAAAACCTACACTGTCTCCCTTTCTGTTAGCGAGTTTTCAGGTATGTAGTTTCAGATATTGCAGCCCAATTCAAGTGTTAACAATTCGTACTGCAAATATTAAAGTGCTTTAATATCCATTAACAGTAGTTCACTTTAACACTGCATGCATCAAAAGCAGATAATTCAATCACTAAATACTTTCAGGGTCTGACCTTTCAAACACTGCAAACAAATCCTGTAACAACACGACTCCATGACAACTAACCAAGTAAGTAAGTTTCATTTCAACCTCCGACCTTTTTTTTGTCTTAGCCACATCACCAACGTGACCACCCACATTGTGGATTGCAATTCACAACGGGTGCTTGAACATAGCAACAGCAGTGGTAGACGTTATTCATTGTTTTTGTGCACATCGACATGCCATGTGAACAATGACTCTTATTTAAGTAGTAGTGAAACACTCAATTCTTTTAACTTCATACATTTACAGTAATGGCCAAATACAAAACCGAGAGCCCATCATTGGGGAGTGTTCATCTCCCTCAGCAAAAAGGACAGCTGCTGAAGTCTCTAATGCTAGTAAGAGCTAGGGGTATTATGTATTTTATTTATTTTATTGGTAATTTGTAAGGCACTTTATACAACAGAATTGTGTTTCAAAGCACCACAATGACCAATATAGATTTTGGAGTGGTGGGGGTGAAGTAAAACAAAGTGTTAGTTTAACAGTGAGTTATGGGAATACGCAAAGCGTATCAGTAAACTAAGGGGTCGATTCATGGAATTAATGTGCACTGAAAATTCTCGCGCAGAGGTGCCAAAACGTGCGAATCGCAGTAAAAGTGTGAAAATCGCAGTGCATGTGCGAAAATCGCAGGGAAACCAGTGCACATCGATTCATGGAAGGCCGTGCGCGAGAAAAACATTGGATGTGCACTGAAAAAGTGCGCCACGCACGCCGGCGCACAGGTCATCCAACGGCGTGCGCCATTGCCACTGCGAAATCGCACATAGCGCGGCGCACATCACAAAAGTAGGCGGAACACTCGGAATGGGGAACAACACGTGAAAATATGGGCGTCACGGGGGAAGTACAGGAGGCAAGTGCGTGGAACGCCCACACGCTCGCCTACAACCTGTATTCATGGAATCGAATAGGGCAAACCAGCGCACAGTGAAAGACGCGCACAGGGCCAAACAATTAAGCCACAAGAAAGCAGGCGGTAGCGTCCCTGCGCCTGAAATAAATGTGCGCCAAAATGTGCGCTAACAAAAAGCACCCATATACAGCCATGATGAATGGTCCATACAGTGGCCCTCTAGGACAAATGAGGTGCAAAGGGGTACCGACAAACACGGACACCCGCTGTGTGAAAAATAGCGTGTGCATGTGTTTCTAGGTGCGCGGGAAGTTCCACACGCAATTGGCCTGGGTACGTGTACTTCGTGGTGCGCGGGAAGTTCCACACGTGATTTGCCTGGGTACGTGTGTTTCGGGGTGCGTGGGAAGTTCCACACGCGATTGGCCTGGGTACATGTGTTTCGGGAATGCGCGGGAAGTTCCACACGCGATTGGCCTGGGTACGTGTACTTCGGGTGCGCGGGAAGTTCCACATGTGATTGGCCTGGGTACGTGTGTTTCGGGATGCACGGGAAGTTCCACACGCGATTGGCCTGGGTACGTGTACTTTGGGGTGCTCGGGAAGTCCCACATGCGATTTCTGCAGGGTACGTGTATTCCGAGGTGCGCGGGAAGATTCACACGCGATTTCAGCAGGGTACGTGTATTTCGGTGGTGCCGGGGAATGCTACACGTGATTTGGCCGTGTGGGTCCTCCCAGGTGTTCCCTCTACACGTCTCCCATCACCCCCACCCCCCAGCAGTGCAGAGCACCCTCCACCAGGCCTCCACTCATGTCTCCCATCACCCCCACCCCCCAGCAGTGCAGGGCACCCTCCACCAGGCCCCCACTCATGTCACCCTGCACCCCCACCCACCACCAGTCCGGGGCACCCTCCACCAGGCCCCCACTCATGTCTCCCAGCACCCCCACCCCCCAGCATCCAGGGGCACCCTCCACCAGGCCCCCACTCATGTCTCCCACCACCCCCACCCCCCAGCATCCAGGGGCACCCTCCACCAGGCCCCCACTCATGTCTCCCATCACCCCCACCCCCCAGCAGTGCAGGGGCACCCTCCACCAGGCCCCCACTCATGTCTCCCAGCACCCCCACCCCCCAGCAGTGCAGGGCACCCTCCACCAGGCCCCCACTCATGTCCCCCTGCACCCCCACCCCCCAGCACTGTGGTGCACCCTCCACCAGGCCCCCACGCATGTCTCCCTGCACCCCCACCCCCCACCAATCAGGGGCACCCTCCACCAGGCCCCCACTCATGTCTCCCAGCCCCCCCCACCCCCCAGCATCCAGGGGCACCCTCCACCAGGCCCCCACTCATATCCAACTCATGTCTCCCATCACCCCCACCCCCCGGCATCCAGGGGCACCCTCCACCAGGCCCCCACTCATGTCTCCCAGCACCCCCACCCCCCAGCATCCAGGGGCACCCTCCACCAGGCCCCCCACTCATGTCTCCCTGCACCCCCACCCCCCACCAATCAGGGGCACCCTCCACCAGGCCCCCACTCATGTCTCCCAGCCCCCACACCCCCCAGCATCCAGGGGCACCCTCCACCAGGCCCCCACTCATGTCTCCCAGCACCCCCACCCCCCAGCATCCAGGGGCACCCTCCACTAGCCCCCACTCATGTCTCCCATCACCCCACCCCCCAGCAGTGCAGGGCACCCTCCACCAGGCCCCCACTCATGTCTCCCATCACCCTCACCCCCAGCAGTGCAGGGCACCCTCCACCAGGCCCCCACTCATGTCCAACTCATGTCTCCCATCACCCACACCCCCCAGCAGTGCAGGGCACCATCCACCAGGCCCCCACTCATGTCTCCCTGCACCCCCACCCCCCACCAGTCAGGGGCACCCTCCACCAGGCCCCCACTCATGTCCAACTCATGTCTCCCACCACCCCCACCCCCCCAGCAATCAGGGGCACCCTCCACCAGGCCCCCACTCATGTCTCCCTGCACCCCCACCCCCCACCAGTCAGGGGCACCCTCCACCAGGCCCCCACTCATGTCCCCCTGCACCCCCACCACCCAGCATCCATGGGGCACCCTCCACCAGGCCACCACTCAAGTCTCCCTGCACCCCCACCCCCCACCAGTCAGGGGCACCCTCCACCAGGCCCCCACTCATGTCCAACTCATGTCTCCCACCACCCCACCCCCCCAGCAATCAGGGGCACCCTCCACCAGGCCCCCACTCATGTCTCCCTGCACCCCCACCCCCCACCAGTCAGGGGCACCCTCCACCAGGCCCCCACTCATGTCCCCCTGCACCCCCACCACCCAGCATCCATGGGGCACCCTCCACCAGGCCACCACTCATGTCTCCCTGCACCCCCACCCCCCACCAGTCAGGGGCACCCTCCACCAGGCCCCCACTCATGTCCAACTCATGTCTCCCACCACCCCACCCCCCCAGCAATCAGGGGCACCCCCCACCAGGCCCCCACTCATGTCTCCCTGCACCCCACCCCCCACCAGTCAGGGGCACCCTCCACCAGGCCCCCACTCATGTCCCCCTGCACCCCCACCCCCCAGCATCCAGGGGCACCCTCCAACAGGCCCCCACTCATGTCTCCCATCACCCCACCCCCCAGCAGTGCAGGGCACCCTCCACCAGGCCCCCACTCATGTCTCCCATCACCCTCACCCCCAGCAGTGCAGGGCACCCTCCACCAGGCCCCCACTCATGTCCAACTCATGTCTCCCATCACCCACACCCCCCAGCAGTGCAGGGCACCATCCACCAGGCCCCCACTCATGTCTCCCTGCACCCCCACCCCCCACCAGTCAGGGGCACCCTCCACCAGGCCCCCACTCATGTCCAACTCATGTCTCCCACCACCCCCACCCCCCCAGCAATCAGGGGCACCCTCCACCAGGCCCCCACTCATGTCTCCCTGCACCCCCACCCCCCACCAGTCAGGGGCACCCTCCACCAGGCCCCCACTCATGTCCCCCTGCACCCCCACCACCCAGCATCCATGGGGCACCCTCCACCAGGCCACCACTCATGTCTCCCTGCACCCCCACCCCCCACCAGTCAGGGGCACCCTCCACCAGGCCCCCACTCATGTCCAACTCATGTCTCCCACCACCCCACCCCCCCAGCAATCAGGGGCACCCCCCACCAGGCCCCCACTCATGTCTCCCTGCACCCCCACCCCCCACCAGTCAGGGGCACCCTCCACCAGGCCCCCACTCATGTCCCCCTGCACCCCCACCCCCCAGCATCCAGGGGCACCCTCCAACAGGCCCCCACTCATGTCTACCATTACCCCCACCCACCAGCAGTGCAGGGCACCCTCCACCAGGTCCCCACTCATGTCTCCCATCACCCCCACCCCCCAGCAGTGCAGATCACCCTCCACCAGGCCCCCACTCATGTCCAACTCATGTCCCCCTGCACCCCCACCCCCCAACATCCAGGGACACCCTCCACCAGGCCCCCACTCATGTCTCCCTGCACCCCCACCCCACACCAGTCAGGGGCACCCTCCACCAGGCCCCCACTCATGTCCCCCTTCACCCCCACCCCCCAGCATCCAGGGGCACCCTCCACCAGGCCCCCACTCATGTCTCCCAGCACCCCCACCCCCCAGCATCCAGGGGCACCCTCCACCAGGCCCCCACTCATGTCTCCCAGCACCCACACCCCCCACCAGTCAGGGGCACCCTCCACCAGGCCCCCACTCATTTCTCCCTTCACCCCCACCCACCAGCCATGCGATTTGGCTGGGTACGTGTATTCCTGGGGTGCGCGGGTAGTCTCACATGCGATACCATCAGGGTATGTGTATTATGGGTCCGCGTGAACTTCCACACGCGATACCAGCAGGCTACGTGTATTACGGGGTTCGCAGGAAGTTCCACACGCGATTGCCCTGGGTATGTGTATTTCGGGGTGCGTGTGAAGTTTCACACGCGATTTTGCAGGGTATGTGTATTTCGGTGTGCGCATGAAGTTCCACACGCGACTGGGCCTGTGAGAGTGGGGTACGTGTATTCCAGGGGTGTGCGGGAATATTTACTTGCAACTGGGCCTGGGAGAGCGTGTTATGTGTATTCTTGAGGTGGGCGGGAAGAATCACACGGTCGCCTACAACGCGCCAAAAAATAAATGGTCTTATCCTGAAAGACGTATGCCAGCATGAAGCAGGCGTACGTCGACCCGCGCAGCATAAAAGTGCACGCAAGCAACAAACAAGCTCAGACGCCAGGATGAATATACCGTTCCTAGCAGCAGTAGCCGTGGGTTACCAAAGGAGGAGGAGGAGGATAGTGAGGGCCCGCATTTTCACTCCCAGAACAAGCCTTTTTGGGATGCCTGATGACCAAGTGTATGTGAGGTACAGGTTTCCACCACACATAATACTGGACCTGGTCAGTGAGTGGGAGGATGACCTCACATCACCCACCCTTTGCTCCCAAGCACTCAGCCCCCTGGAGAAGGTCCTTAATGTACTGCACTTCTTGGCCACTAGATCATTTCAGCGGACAAGTGCCATAGTGGTTGGTGTGTCACAGGCCATGCAGTCACGCTGCCTACACCAGGTCTTGAACATCATCACTGCACACCCATCAGTCCGCAGGCACACATACCTGCCCAGGAAACCTGCAGAAAGGCAGACTGCCGCCCTGGATTTCTACGGTGTGGCACAATTCCCCAAAGTGCTAGGTGCCATTGACTGCACCCATGTGGCACTACGTCCCCCCAGGGCATCTGAGCACATCTATAGGAACCGCAAGCACTGGCATTCCATCAACATGCAGGTAGTATGTAATGCCAAGGGAATCATCACCTCAGTATATGCCAACTATCCAGGGTCCACCCACGACAGCTTCATTTACCGAATGTTTACCCTAAGCCGGGACCTAGAAGCTGGGCGGCATGGCGATACATGGCTGCTTGGTGAGTATGAATGCCACTGCACATGTATGCATGTCAGATGCAGAGTTATGTCACTACCCCACTAATGATACCCATCACCTCCTCACCAGGGGACAGTGCCTACCCTCCGAGCACCCACATGATGATGCCAATTCGGAACCCCATCACGCCTCCCGAGGTAAGATACAACACAGCCCATATTGCAACCCGGGTCATAGTGGAGCGCACATTCGGAGTGCTCAAGTCTTGCTTTCGCTCCCTTGACCGTTCTGGCGGGCAGCTGTTATAAGCGCCCAAAGTAGTGTGCAGGATCATAGTGGCAGCATGTGTCCTGCACAATGTTGCAACACACCGGGGCCTGGCTGTGGACATGGTGGTGCCCCCACATCCCCAACCACATGCATGCCCGCTGCGCATGGGAGGGGAAAGGGCACGGGGTGAGGCAGCCCATACACAGCTGGTGGCTAATTACTTCACATAGAAATCACACACCCCTGTGGAGTGCACACAGTCCTGGCACATACCATCTGACAAGCAATGATGACCCGACCTGACAATTATGACGAACAAAGGGACAGTCAACTGTCAGAACCATAGCAGCCTGAGATTGTTCATGTGGAAGTGTCAGAATGTGTGCATCTCTACCTACACAAACACCACCAATGCAGTGTCATCAAAAGACACACTTCCATGCTGCAGGAATGAATACCCACTTGCAAAATGCTACATGTGAACAGTGCCATGTCACCCAACCCATCCCCGGCACACCCACACAACACACCATGGCATGTCATGCAATGTGAGAGCAAACAAATTAATCCCCACAACATGCCCCAAGTGTCACCAACTACAGTGTCCCTAATGGAAACTGGCCACACATGAAATGCTCACAGTAATGCAGGACCTACAACACACATTACCAAATACTTACCAAGAATACCAATTACCTACACAACCTCCAACCTACCTTTAACATGACATTACAAACTTAAAAAATTGGTAGCCTCACTACCTGATAATGCCAGCACTTCGAAATCTTCCAAGTATACAGTGTTAGCGCCACGCAAGAGTGTAGGTGCACTGCTTACAACATGAACTCCAGTTCCAAGGTAGACCGCCTTGTGAAGACATGAGAAATGGACCTGCAAATTAGGAGGATGAGATGGATGCAGAGGCACATATCAATACACCATGCAGTGTACAATACAACAACAATATGCACTATGAATGTATACACAGTATTGGCGACAGACTGCCCACACATCAAATGGAAGTCCAACGTCACCATGTATGTCAATGTCACTTGGGCACACCTTTTGCAAGCCCATGGAATTGGGAAGCAGGAGGGGTGTGTGTCACACAAACCCAAACATCTGAACCAAATTCATGACAAACCTGCATTTGCCCAGCCACAATACAGCGTATGCCCACGGGAGCCACACAAGGCAACACACTGTCCAAAAAAAAAAAATTAAAAAAAAAAAAGAGAAAAATAAAAAATTGCCATTAATGGGCCCGGGGGGTAGGTGAGGCCACCCAGGAGGACCGGGGACAGGGTGCACACCAAAACCCACCTGTGTGGATCTTGCGGAAAAAAAACACCTCCATGGGCTCATGGCCTGCACGGCTACCCTATTGTGAGAGAATCACTGCTGTCGCTCTCCTCACCCTCTGCAGCTGCATCAGGAGGTGGTGGCACTATGGGTTGGCAGCCCACGCAAAGCCCTAGTCCGGTCCTCCATGGCAGCAAGCATGCGGGTGTGGAAGGTCTCGTTCGGGAGGATAATTGTGCGTAGGTTCCCATGCAACAACTCACGGGATGCCCGGACCTCCGCCCTAGTTGCCTGCATCTCAGCTGAGAGCGTACATGTGAGACGCTCCAGCTGCTGTTCTGTCCTTCTGTTTGTTGAAGCCTCAAGCTGAACAAGAGTCGTCCTGAGGGGAAGGAGTTCCACTCTCAGAGCTTCCCTGTGGCCCTGGGACTCTATGGAAATGGCTTCCCGCAGAGTCGCCAGTGCCGCCCGCCTGTCCCTGTCGGAAGCCAACATGTCCTCCCTGTGTGACTGGCAGATGGATTCTGTTGCCTGCTGTAGTCGCTCCATCAGCCTTTCGGGGGGGACAATGGAAGTGGCCACCCTATCCATGGCCTGAGCCATCATCTCTGATGATGCTGCCTGTTGGGTTGCCATACCGTATATGGATTGCTCCCATGCGGTGTTGCCAGGTGGCGTACGGCCACCACGTCGGCGGGCACCACACCTGTCTGGGGCAAGGCGAACTGCGCCTTGCTGTGCCGGCA
Organism: Ambystoma mexicanum; assembly: GCF_040938575.1. Taxonomy (NCBI): domain Eukaryota; kingdom Metazoa; phylum Chordata; class Amphibia; order Caudata; family Ambystomatidae; genus Ambystoma; species Ambystoma mexicanum. The sequence continues at coordinate 365,926,165 of NC_090934.1, read as the reverse complement.
CTGCCTGAGGCTGCAGGACTGCATTCCCCCTCTGATCTGCTGGCCCAGGAACAGGATCAGATGTTGCGGAGTGTGACCCTGCATCCGTAACCACCAAAGGCGTACCTGCCAACACTGACTTTCCCATTGAGGGTTCTAACCCTGGTGCAGGTGGGTCGGACAGAACTGAATCCCTCCCAGGAACACTCACCTGCGACGGCACATAGGTCTCATCATCCGAATCGACACCTGAATACAACTCGGGGGAGGTGCAGCCAGAGACACCCCTTGAGAGCACGATCTGCAGCAGTTGTGGGTTCTCACCCACCACCACACCACACCCCTCACTGGTGGTCGGTCGGGCCTGAGACCCCTCCTGGGTCTGCACCATCTCCACAACCCCAGCAGTATCAAGTGCGTCATCCCCTGCAAAGAAATGAAAGAAAACAAATGGAAACAGGCATTAGCACTATGGCACACAATTAGGGCTGAGAAGCTACAGAAACAGTACTTGATTGACACATGTCCCACATGACTAAAACCCTCCCATGCATGCACCGTCACTGCGTGTGAAGGGAGGCAGATGGCACACATTGATGACACCAAGATGGAAGATGAACACATTTGCTGCATGCTGCCTAGCAGTGGCATCACACATTGGCCTGTGATTGGCAGGTGAAATACACATGCCATCACACAGATGGCATGTACCCTAGCCATAAAATGAAGAGGGAGAGGAGGGCACCAATTGTTCATTCAGTCTAGTTTGTTAATGAAATTGATTTTTTCATTGAAATGGTTCAAACGTTTAACCTGGAGCTGCCAGTCCAAAATGGTCCTATAGCACAGGGACATGTCTAAACAAATCATATCCAGTAAACAAAGCCAGTCCACTGTACCATAGCCATGTCAGACATGTGACGATAGGACTGAGAAATGCCTAGTAAAAGTGGTGGTATGCAAACAATCTACCGGAATAAACAGAGGAAAATAAGCAACAATGTTGTGGCAAGATGACACTTCAAGGGCAACTGGCGTGGTGTTGGGCTAGATGTCTAATGTTGGCAGAAGGGATACTGCTATACCCAAATGCTGGTGCGCAGAATGTATTGGATGAGGCACATGGGTGACCCAAACCACTCAGGCACACACACCCCCACCAGGCACCCAAACAGAAGCCCTCACAAACACACCATGCACATGGATGACACACACATGCATGTGCACTCACCGGACAATGCCTCGTAATCTGCCAGTTCTCCCACGCCTTGGATCTGTTCCTCCGTGATGTAGGTCCCAGCAACATCCTCATGTGGAGTGAGTTCTATGTCCTCTGCTGGAGACCCACCTCCAGTCACTAGAGTAGCGGCATGACTTGAGGCCAGCTTATTCTTTGCCCTGCACCTCAGGTCATTCCAGCGCTTGTAGCATTCATTAGCTGTGCGCCTCACGATTCCAAGGGCACTTATGATGTCCGCGATGGTCTGCCAGTGTGCCAGACGTTGTGCAGGTGTGGTCTTGAATCCTGCAACAATCACCATTTCGCGGTCATGTGCGGACACATACTCTACAAGTGCATTCAGTTCGGCCTCATTGAAGCTGGGCTTCCTTTATGGGCCGGACTGTGTAGCCGTGTCTGGGGCATCAGCCTCTACTGGACGAGCACTCTTCCTCTTCCGCTTGGAAGGTGGTGGGGATCCTGAGTGTCCTATGCCGCTCTGGACATTAGGGGCAGGAGCCCCAGTGGACTCTGTACTAGGAGTGTGGGATCGCACACTCAGCATGGGAGTTGGTGCAGGCATTAGCTCAAGTGTGATGGTGTCAGGGGGAATGTCAGCAGGATGGACTTGGACCGACACTGTCCTGGCTAGGTGTGTGAGAGGTGGGGTGGATGGAGCCGCAGCTGCCCCTGCAGCCTCCCCAGCCTGCCTACGCAGGGCGGCAGATGACCTAGCTGCCCCTGATCCACGTGGCCTGATGACACCAACGTGCACCGTCGCACGTGGCCTGGACCTGCTGACCTGAAAGTCAGCCATGGAGTCACCTTGTGCCAGGTCTGGTTCCACAGTGGGCTGGTCCAACAAGGGCTGAGCATGGATGGTGTCAGCCACGTTACCCTCAACCGGGGGGGGCATGGGTGTCCCTGACTGCTCCTCCACACATGGGGGGCTAGGGGCACCCTTCAAGTCACGGCCACGTCCCCTACCGGATCCACCACGGCCACCACTTGGGGCTCGGCCACCTTTGCCACCCTTATGGCTTGTTCGCCTCCCAGCCATGGCACTGATGTTATTGTGCGTATGGGAGTTGCTGTGAACTATTGTCCTGGGCAATTGGGGGTCAAAGGGGTTGGGTACCAGATGGTAATCGTACCCTAGTGCTCTAGCAAGGCTGTATGTCACCCCTGGGGAAAGATGACGGGTCACGCAAAGCACAGGCATTCCAAAAAAGGGAAGTAAGGTGCACGCAACCCCTCCTAGTCCACGTGTGTGGAAAAATAAACCTGCACTACGCTGTGGCACCCAGAAACACAAGAATGAACGTATGCGTGTCACACGCAGCCTAGAATGACCTCTGAAGGGGTATGCGACACATGGGGCAAGCACAGATGTTAAATACGTGCACGACTCACTGTCTGCCAGGAACAAAAGCGTGAAAAATATGCGTGTGTGCGCGTTGGCAACACTCCTGCCAAAATAAGAATTGTACGCTGTCTGAGGAGACAGGACAACAGTAGAAGGGAACGCTGTTTGAGGAAACAGGCCCAGGAAAAAGAGGAAAAGAGAAAAAGCTGTCAGAGGTAACAGGGAGTACAAACTTGAAACGCCGTGAAGTAAATCGCGTGTGGACCGACAAGAAGTACAGATTTCACCCACTCGCTCTCCACGAAAAGCACGTACAAGGAAATGGCGTTCTACACGTACCTTTTATACACACATCACAGACGCGCATACGCGATGAGTCCATTTCCACCAATTACACGCTTTGACACTCGGACGCGTATCTTTTTTTTTACACGCGCCATTCTCTACGGCGTGATGTCATAGATGCGCATGGGGGCGTTTGGGCCAATGAAATCGCGTATGCGTGCAGACGCGCTTACGCGCTAAGGTCCTTTCCTCGAATTACACGCAGACGTGCTGGATTTTCACGTGCCAAATCACTCCGTATCAAGCTGGCCACGCGTAAACACACGGTAGACCACGCTCCTGCCCAGAAAGCCGATTTACTGCCCCCCAGAGCCCCAAGCACGCTCCCACCTGTCATCTGCTGCTGCCTGACTGCCTGCTGCCCACGTGCCCTGCCATTTGCTGCCTGCACATCAGCCAGGGGTGCTGTTGCTGTGACCACCCCTGCTGGAACCGAAGACTCCCGACTGGGATTCCATCGCTCCACAGCCCAGCCCCAGGACCCAGTTGCCCACGCACTCCTGCCTCTGGGGTTGTCATGTCGTGCACTGCAACATCTGGCACCACTGACAAACCCCAGCCAGAGAGGCAGAGGGGCACCAGCTTCACTGCCACCGAAGTTGGCGTCCTGGTGGAGCAAGTCCTGGAGCAGTATGATGCCCTCTTCGGAAGTGTGCGCGCCAACAAGGAAGGACGGACTTGGATCTGGATGGACATCGTGACTGCCATCAACGCAGAGGGGGTGGCAGTCCACGACTTCCAACATGTCAAGAAGCGCTGGGAGGACTTCAGGTCCAGGACCCTCAACAAGGCCCGGTGCCTCTTGAAGGCAGCGGATGCTAAGGGGCGCCGGGGCCACTTGTCGGAAGATCAGATGAGGGCCCTGGAATGCATATCCCCAGCGCTCCACATCCAGGTCCTTGAGAGGCAGACCCGTCTGGAGTTGAGCGGTAAGTGTACATGCGTCATGATTGTAAGCTGTGCTTGTGGTGATGTGCCAGTAGTGTGCAGGTTGCACATCTGTTTGTATGGGGCCGAGTATGGGTGGGGGTGTACAGGGCCGTGAGGCTAACACATGCGAGGGCTGTCATGTGTGAGACATGGATGGTGCTTGTGTGTGTAGGCTTGCATGCCCATCTGAACACTGCGACAGTTGGCTGAGGTGTACACATGCATGCAAGTGTGGTGGTGTGCGTGCATGTGTAGTGCACTCCCTGTGTTGCATGTGATGTCTGGCTCACCTTTGCCTGCTCATGCTGTTGTATGTGTATGGATGGTGCTGGCAGTTGCGATATGGCTGTGGTATGGCTCATGTGTGCAAGTTGAAATGACATGTGTGTTGCCAATTGTGATGCCATGTCTGAGGTTTGCCAATGCCACTCATGTGCAACTGTCATGTGTGTATGTGTCCATTGTACAGTGCCCTGATGCCTGTGTTTTATTTCTCCCTGTCTGCAGCGTCAACTGATGAAGAGGGCGGAGAAGGTGCTGTGGAGCACAGCGGCGGGGATCGCACCGCCAGCCGGAGACGCAAGGCCCGGCTCCCCTCCCAGGTTGGGATCTCGTCGGGGAGTGAGGAGTCCGGTGCCGCGTCCCAGGCCGCAGCTGCCAGGAGGAGGGAATGGGGAAAGATGGCACAGAGTCATCCAGGTTGGTGGGGGGTTTGGTGGAGGAGGAGGCCGTGCAAGCAACAGAGACGGGGTCTGGAGGTGGGGATTCCACTGGTGCTAGTGGTGCAGTGCAGGACCAGGGACAGGAGGCAGCACAGGTCGCCACGGAGGTGCCTGTGTGCAATCCTGTCCCTGATCCTGTCACTGCATCATCTTGCACCAGCTGGGATGCCTACGTCTAGACCCGTTTTCAGGCAGGGGATGAGCTCACGACAACTGGCCTTTCTCTGCCTACGGACGTGGCTATCCGGGTCCGGGTTGAGCCTGTCCTGACTGGTGTGGCGTTGCGTCAACGGGCCATGCGAGGTGACCTGCAGTCTTTTCATGAGGAAACTGCACGTCATCTCGAATGGCTCGTTGACCGTGTCAGCCTACTGGGACAGGTCACCCAGGCAGGATTCCTCCATTTGATGGGGCTTGCTCAGACCCCCTCCTCAACTGAACCCCCTATGTGCCAGTCGTCCTCCGTGCCATCTTCCCACACATTAGTCACCTGGGTGCCCTGTGGAGCTGCCTCTGACGTTGCGGCCAGGCTGGTGGAGGAGGCATCCCTGCCACAGTCAGGAGTCGGACGTCCAGCAGGGGGGGCCACATCAACGACTGCACCCCAGCCAGCAGAGGATGTGCAGGCAGCAGGAGGCAGTGCACGGGCAGAGGCACAGCAGCAGCAGCAACGTGGTGGGAGCCATGATGGCTCGGGGCCTTCGACATCGGAGGGGCAGGCATCGGCCAGAGGGCAGGAGGACCCAGGACGGGAAGTGTCTTCCGTGTGGCAGCGGTTGGGCCACGCCATAGATGCGGAGCGGCAGCGGGCGGAAGAGGCACGGCTCATGATGGTCAGGGCGGAGGGCCCTGAGGTGGGCGGTGTGCCTCGAGGCAATCCGCAGGGAGTTGCGGGTGAACATGTCGACGGCCCTGCGGACCCTCAGGGCCATGGAAGAGGACCGCCTCCGGGACATTGAGCAGGAGTTCGATGATGCCCTGGCCCGGAACATCCCGAAGTGAGCCGTCGGACTAGCCTGCAGCCCTTGTAAATAGTTCTGTAGTTAGTGTTAGGTTTCCTTTGGTTTTGCATTTTTTTTGGACCTTTTGGACAATGGGCCACAATTTTGTATATAGTTATTTTTTTAGCTAGTGTTATTAGATAGGTTTAATTTCTTCTGTTGGGATCATGGAGCCTGGATTGTTTATCTGTATATAGTTGACTGTTGGATGATTTACCCATGGAGCAATGGTTTTCGATTTTAATTTTCCATTGGATTTACTTTTGTGGACTGTGACTTTGGACACCTTTCCTTTGGATTATGATTTGTGGTTTTGCATTATTTCATGGACATGCTGGTTTATATTTTTTTGCATTTCCATTATTGTTTTTTTTTTATTTTTGTTCAATTTATGTTGCTTTTAATACAGATTTTTTCTTCAAACTTCAATGTGTAGTATCATCTCATTGGTTTCATGCATATCATGATATGGGTTTTGACATTCACTGACACCCTTTGGGTGTATGTGAGGGACATGTGTTCATTTCCAAACTTGCAATTGGGGTTCTATCATGTTATTGCCATTTCTAAGTGGGTGGGTGTTTGGCATTTGGAGACTGACCATAAGGGCCAGGGATCTAGATTGTGATGACATGTTGGCTGGGGGACATGAGTGGGGGCCTGGTGGAGGGTGTCCCTGGTTGCTGGGGGGTGGGAGTGATGGGAGACATGAGTGGGGGCCTGGTGGAGGGTGCCCTGCACTGCTGGGGGGTGGGGGTGCTGGTAGACATGAGTGGGGGCCTGGTGGAGGGTGCCCCTGCACTGCTGGGGTGTGGGGGTGATGGGAGACATGAGTGGGGGCCTGGTGGAGTGTGCCCTGCACTTCTGGGGGTTGGGGGTGCTGGGAGACATGAGTGGGGGCCTGGTGGAGGGTGTCCCTGCACTGCTGGGGGGTGGGGGTGATGGGAGACATGAGTGGGGGCCTGGTGGACGGTGCCCTGCACTGCTGGGGGGTGGGGGTGGTGGGAGACATGAGTTGGACATGAGTGGGGGCCTGGTGGAGGGTGCCCGGCGCTGCTGGGGGGTGGGGGTGCTGGGAATCATGAGTGGGGGCCTGGTGGAGGGTGCCCCTGCACTGCTGGGGGGTGGGGGTGATGGGAGACATGAGTGCGGGCCTGGTGGAGGGTGTCCCTGGATGCTGGGGGGTAGGGGTGATGGGAGACATGAGTGGGGGCCTGGTGGAGAGTGCCCCTGCACTGCTGGGGGGTGGGGGTGATGGGAGACATGAGTGGGGGCCTGGTGGAGGGTACCCCTGGATGCTGGGGGGTGGGGGCGATGGGAGACATGAGTGGGGGCCTGGTGGAGGGTGCCCCTGACTGCTGGGGGGTGGGGGTGGTGGGAGACATGAGTGGGGGCCTGGTGGAGGGTGCCCCTGTCTGCTGGGGGGTGGGGGTGGTGGGAGACATGAGTTGGACATGAGTGGGGGCCTGGTGGAGGGTGCCCTGCACTGCCGGGGGGTTGGGGGGTGGGAGACATGAGTGGGGGCCTGGTGGAGGGTGCCCCTGCACTGCTGGGGGGTGGGGGTGATGGGAGACATGAGTGGGGGCCTGGTGGAGGGTGCCCCATGATGCTGGGGGGGTGGGGGTGATGGGAGACATGAGTGGGGGCCTGGTGGAGGGTGCCCCTGGATGCGGGGGGGTGGGGGTGCAAGGGGACATGAGTGGGGGCCTGGTGGAGGGTGCCCCTAGATGCTGGGGGGTGGGGGTGCAGGGGACATGAGTTGGACATGAGTGGGGGTCTGGTGGAGGGTGCCCTGCACTGCTGGGGGGTGGGGGTGCTGGGAGACATGAGTGGGGGCCTGGTGGAGGGCGCCCCTGCACTGCTGGGGTGTGGGGGTGATGGGAGACATGAGTGGGGGCCTGGTGGAGGGTGCCCTGCACTGCTGGGGGGTGGGGGTGGTGGGAGACATGAGTTGGACATGAGTGGGGGCCTGGTGGAGGGTGCCCCTGCACTGCTGGGGGGTGGGGTGATGGGAGACATGAGTGGGGGCCTGGTGGAGGGTGCCCCTGGATGCTGGGGAGTGGGGGTGATGGGAGACATGAGTGGGGGCCTGGTGGAGGGTACCCCTGGATGCTGGGGGGTGGGAGTGATGGGAGACATGAGTGGGGGCCTGGTGGAGGGTGCCCCTGACTGCTGGGGGGTGGGGGCGGTGGGAGACATGAGTGGGGGCCTGGTGGAGGGTGCCCCTGACTGCTGGGGGGTGAGGGTGGTGGGAGACATGAGTTGGACATGAGTGGGGGCCTGGTGGAGGGTGCCCTGCACTGCTGGGGGGTGGGGGTGCTGGGAGACATGAGTGGGGGCCTGGTGGAGGGTACCCCTGCACTGCTGGGGGGCGGGGGTGATGGGAGACATGAGTGGGGGCCTGGTGGAGGGTGCCCCTGGATGCTGGGCGGTGGGGGTGATGGGAGACATGAGTGGGAGCCTGGTGGAGGGTACCCCTGGATGCTGGGGGGTGGGGGTGCAGGGGGACATGAGTGGGGGCCTGGTGGAGGGTGCCCCTGGATGCTGGGGGGTGGGGGTGCAGGGGGATATGAGTTGGACACGAGTGGGGGCCTGGTGGAGGGTGCCCAGCACTGCTGGGGGGTGGGGGTGCTGGGAGACATGAGTAGGGGCCTGGTGGAGGGTGCCCCTGCACTGCTGGGGGTGATGGGAGACATGAGTGGGGGCCTGGTGGAGGGTGCCCTGCACTGCTGGGGGTGGAGTGGTGGGAGACATGAGTTGGACATGAGTGGGGGCCTGGTGGAGGGTACCCCTGGATGCTGGGGGGGTGGGAGTGATGGGAGACATGAGTGGGGGCCTGGTGGAGGGTGCCCCTGACTGCTGGGGGGTGGGGGTGGTGGGAGACATGAGTGGGGGCCTGGTGGAGGGTGCCCCTGACTGCTGGGGGTGAGGGTGGTGGGAGACATGAGTTGGACATGAGTGGGGGCCTGGTGGAGGGTGCCCTGCACTGCTGGGGGGTGGGGGTGCTGGGAGACATGAGTGGGGGCCTGGTGGAGGGTGCCCCTGCACTGCTGGGGGGTGGGGGTGATGGGAGACATGAGTGGGGGCCTGGTGGAGGGTGCCCCTGGATGCTGGGCAGTGGGGGTGATGGGAGACATGAGTGGGAGCCTGGTGGAGGGTACCCCTGGATGCTGGGGGGTGGGGGTGCAGGGGGACATGAGTGGGGGCCTGGTGGAGGGTGCCCCTGGATGCTGGGGGGTGGGGGTGCAGGGGGATATGAGTTGGACATGAGTGGGGGCCTGGTGGAGGGTGCCCTGCACTGCTGGGGGGTGGGGGTGCTGGGAGACATGAGTAGGGGCCTGGTGGAGGGTGCCCCTGCACTGCTGGGGGTGATGGGAGACATGAGTGGGGGCCTGGTGGAGGGTGCCCTGCACTGCTGGGGGGTGGGGTGATGGGAGACATGAGTTGGACATGAGTGGGGGCCTGGTGGAGGGTGCCCTGCACTGCTGGGGGATGGGGGTGCCGGGAGACATGAGTGGGGGCCTGGTGAAGGGTGCCCCTGCACTGCTAGGGGGTGGGGGTGATGGGAGGCATGAGTGGGGGCCTGGTGGAGGGTGCCCCTGGATGCTGGGGGGTGGGGGTGATGGGAGACATGAGGGGGGCCTGGTGGAGGGTGCCCCTGCACTGCTGGAGGCTGGGGGTGATGGGAGACATGAGTGGGGGCCTGGTGGAGTGTACCCCTGGATGCTGGGGGGTGGGGGTGATGGGAGACATGAGTGGGGGCCTGGTGGACGGTGCCCCTATCTGCTGGGGGGTGGGGGTGGTGCGAGACATGCGTGGGGGCCTGGCGGAGGGTGCCCCTGACTGCTGGGGGGTGGGGGTGGTGGGAGACATGAGTCGGACATGAGTGGGGGCCTGGTGGAGGGTGCCCTGCACTGCTGGGGGGTGGGAGTGCTGGGAGACATGAGTGGGGGCCTGGTGGAGGGTGCCCCTGGATGCTGGGGGGTGGGGGTGATGGGAGACATGAGTGGGGGCCTGGTGGAGGGTGCCCCTGGATGCTGGCCTGGTGGAGGGTGCTCCTGGATGCTGAGGGGTGGGGGTGCAGGGGGACATGAGTTGGACATGAGTGGGGGCCTGGTTGAGGGTGCCCTGCACTGCTGGGGGGTGGGGGTCCTGGGAGACATGAGTGGGGGCCTGGTGGAGGGTGCCCCTGGATGCTGGGGGGTGGGGGTGATGGGAGACATGAGTGGGGGCCTGGTGGAGTGTGCCCTGCACTGATGGGGGGTGGGGGTGGTGGGAGACATGAGTTGGACATGAGTGGGGGCCTGGTGGAGGGTGCCCTGCACTGCTGGGGGGTGGGGTGCTGGAAGACATGAGTGGGGGCCTGGTGGAGGGTGCCCCTGCACTCCTTGGGGGTGGGGGTGATGGGAGACATGAGTGGGGGCCTGGTGGAGGGTGCCCCTGGATGCTGGGGGTGGGGATAATGGGAGACATGAGTGGGGGCCTGGTGGAGGGTGCCCCTGGATGCTGGGGGGTGGGGGTACAGGGGGACATGAGTGGGGGCCTGGTGGAGGGTGTCCCTGGATGCTGGGGGGTGGGGGTTCAGGGGGACATGTGTTGGTGGGCAGTAGTTCAAGGTGACATGTGGGTTGGCTGGAGGGCATGGGTATGGTGGATGGGCTGCCTGCGGGACATGTGCAGGGTAGGCCCCTGTGGTGTGGGCCGCCTGCAGGGGCCGTGGAGGGTGTAGAGGGTACACCTGGGAGGACCCACACGTGCAATTTACATGTGGTGCTCCCCGCGCACCCCTGGAATACACGTACCATGATGGAATTGCGTGTGATACTTCCTGCACACCCCTGAAATACAGGTACCCTGCTGCTTTTGCGTGTGATACTTCCCGCGCACCCCTGGAATACACGTACCCTGCTGCTTTTGCGTGTGATACTTCCCACGCACCCCTGGAATACACTTACCCTGATGGAATCGCGTTTGATACTTACCGCGCACCCCTGAAATGCACGTACCCTGCTATTTTTGCGTGTGATACTTCCCGCGCACCCCTGGAATACACGTGCCCTGATGGAATCGCGTGTGTTACTTCCCACACACCCCTGATGTACACGTACCCAGGACAATCGCGTGTGAAACTTCCCGAGAACCACTGAAATACACGTTCCCCGCTTGGCGTTTGCTGTTTGGCAGCCCTGTGAACTGGTCCAGGGTTAGCGCAGCCCTTTGCGATGATTTGGGAATTTTGTAGGCTTTTCCTTGCGCGACGGCGTTCTTGGGGGTGTAACTGGCGATGCTGCAGGGTCGCTGCGCCACTCTGCGCCACGGCTGGTTTCAGAGGCTAAATTCCATGAATTCGCTGTGCGATGAAAAGGATTTTTTCGCACGCGGCTGGCGCAGTGTATCGCACGGGGACACTGTGCGCCAGCCGCGTGCGCCACTTTTGTGCGAATTTCTATGAATTACCCTGTAAATGTACGAGCTCCAGTCTGTTTAATGCATTTTTTGAATTACAGATTTTTTTCCTGCCTTTTTTTAAACTATTCTTTTTGCTGCAAATTGCACAGGGCTGTTTGGGTAGGGCAATGTGCAGTGGGGAATGGTTGAGGGCTGGGTGTAGGAGGTAGGGGAAGGAGCACGTGTGGTGGGGACCGACCACCCCGCACATTTTACATTAAAACATTTGGCAAAAAAAATGGTAAAAAAAGCGAAAATTCAAAAATGTGCAGTAAAAAAACTCATAGAATCGTGCGTAGCTTTATTAACAAGAGAGCTGCCTTTTAAGAAAAAGAAACGTAGGACACATTTTCCTGAAAATTGTAAGCAAACACAAAAGTCTTGATTCCCTACTTCGAAAAGTTTATGTTGGCAGCAAAACATATGCAGCCTTTTCTACCCCCACTTTACAGTATCTATTTTGTGGTTCTGAACCTGATAACAGGGTTCAACAGATTGACCTCTTTATATTTTTCTGAGCCCCAAAAAGAGTCTGTTGTAGAACAACAGTGACCCCAGTCATTGCTGGCTACACACAAACCAGATTACTTCACGTAATGCTGCCTGCTGATTATTTCATTACCAGCTTACAAACTGTGTTTAAATAACAATAATAACAAAACATTACGAGTTTAAGCTCAATCCAGTTTTAATAAAGCTGCATGCCAATTTCAGCACTTAGTAAAGTGCATTTTTCATTACACCTAAGAGCATATCCATTGTGGTCCTGATGAAGGTGTGGCTTTGTTATAAGCATCTGATAAACTGAAAGGTGCATGTCGACCAATGGATTTCTTGTTTTGTTTTATTAGTATGCTTCCCTTTCTCAACCTCACCTGCGCTCTTTGTGTATACTTTTCAAGATTTGCACATTAATCACTATTCTACGATTCTATGTAGTCAGATACAATATTTGTTATGTCATAATCATTTTGTTTCTATTTGTATAGAATTAAATGGTAATATACTGACATGACTACAATAATATTTTAAACAGTTGTTCTTTCTTAGCTTAGGACGTTTGGTTTAATAGTCGTTTACATTACTTTGTATTGGAAAGTTGTTGAATTAACAGCCACAGGCACCAGTCCTTTTATAGGTCCATGTCTTCATAACCAGAGTCTGCAACCTTTGTCTCACCAGAAAGTCAAAGGTTAGTGATTCCTGTTATAAGATAAGCATTTTAGTAGTAAAAGATTGAACTTTATCAGTTTCCGCTTTCACATTCATTAGGTGTAATGGAAAAGTAAACGTTTTCGCCATACCAAAGTGAAGGCATTATTCCAAGATGACTTTAGTGTTTTAAGTAAGTTGAAGTCAGAATGTATGCAATGTCATCAATATCAGAAGTTATTGACAGTATTCTGGGAAACCTAATTGGGAGAAAGAAGTCAATAGTTCTTGTATTCGTGAACTGAAATAATATTGTCTGACCCGCAATGTGCCTTTTGCCCTGATGCAAAACCCATTTATTTTTCCCCATTGCCGATATCCCTAAAATAAAAGTATCAGAATCACTTCACTTTCTACACAAATGTGGCGCTAGGCAGAAAACCTGCTTCACATGCGCATGTTTTTGTCTGAGGCTTTGTTGGGAGGCAGATGAATGTGCCATCCATAGCTTCTGTCCTTCCACCCCACCAATACCTCAATGATTAGAGATGATACTCACTGAGACAGCCGTTCCGTCCTTATCCCGCACTAGTGCCACAGGGATTGAAGACAATGTGAGCTCGAAAATGAATGCTAAAAGCATTAAAACTAATGTATCAGTAAAAGAGCATGCATTAGACACAAAGCAAACATACACTCCACATGAAGAACATGTACAAAAGGTAACATATGCATTTAGACATGAAGAAACCTAACATAGCAGATTGTATTTGAATAAGCAGAGGCCTTAAAACCTTGGGAAAACTCAAAAGGCTGAATCCACAGAAATACAAATCTGTGCAGAGCGCAGACAGTGGCTGGCAACTAGTGCAAAGGTAAGAGTGAATCATGGGAGGATCGGAACAAGGGACAGAATGCACGAGATAGCAATTCCCAAGAAGAAAGCGGTATATTCCTAGATACATTAAGGTTTAAGGAGAGTACACATAGCCTTTGTTAATCAGGTGCAGTAGAACAATAAGCCAAAAGACTCCATGTAGAATAATTCAATGTCCCTGGTAGCAAAAGGAAACACGACACACATTAATATTACCTATAACCTCAATAAATATATTCCTAACATGGTCCCATCACACATGACCCATAATAGTAGAGCACTGGCCATTCATTAGAAGTGAACACAGATAGGGCACCTTGTCTACTGTGCATATCAGGCTCTGGCCTCGATGTGGAGGACTGCAAGGTCAATTACTGTACAGTTGCTGTACCATACTGCCCACTGTTCCTCACATGACTCACCCACTCATACTCACCCCACTCATCCTACTTTACTTCATCCTAGTCGTCCTCACCCCAAACTACTTCACATCATTTTACCTCACCCCACTATATCTCACCCACTGTACCACACCCCTCACCCCACTCTACTTCTGAACACTGTGCCCTATCCACTCTTCCTAATTCCACTCTTCCTCTCCAAATTAACACCACTCTACCTAACCTTACTCTATCTCATCATCTCTTCCTAATGCACACTTCTTCAACCCACACACCCCACTGCACCTCATGCAACACTACTTCGCTGTATTCACCCACTCTACCTCACCCTACTCTACCTCATTCACTGTACCTCACCTTCTCACTTCAACCCACTCACCCACTCAACCCCACCCCACTTTACTTTACCCCACTCACCATAAAATACACCACACTGCACTCTGCATCACCCCTCTCACCAAATCTACCTCACTGCACTCACCTCCTCTACCTCAAAACCTCAACCCACTCTACCTCATGACACTCACTCACTCTACCTCATCCACTCTACCTCATCCACTCTACCACACCTACTCTCCCTGCCTCAACTCCTCCTCACTCAACTCATCCACCCTACCTCACCCCACTCAACTATTCTACTTCACCTCTCTTACCCACTCTACCTGAGCCACACTACCTGGCCCCACTCTACCTCACCCAGCTCTACCTCAACCCACCCAAGAATCTGTTATTTATTTTATTAAAGCCATGCTTTATTCATGTTCTACAGTCACCAATTAGACTACAGTCACCCTGGTGAGATTCATAAGGATGACATTCAGGAAGTCTAAGTGAAGCATCCAATCAAACATCTTCGGGGTGGCATCTCCAAGAAGGGCCCGGGATACCTAACATATTTCATGGGCATAATGGACACAGCCTACTTGAAGAGATCATAACTATGAATGGGAGGTTGCCATCGGAAGAAGTACCTGGAGCACACCACAAGGAACAGTAACTTCCATTAAATTCTAGGGATCAGAGAAAATTGAACTATCACCAAGAGGGACAAACAAAGAATGCATGCTTCGTGTCAGAAAGAAGCAAAATGAATAAGTATAAAGGACACATGTGTCAGATGATTAAACTAGGACATTAAGCTATACAATTATTTATGAACTAAAAGCATTATGAAGAGAATGGACATTTTTGCTCTTAAGAAAAATATTGTGTGATTTGGAGTTATTTACTCTTGAGTCACTCACGCTTCGCGTGTCGGGTGATAAGGGGTTTTAGCAATTTTTGGATGACTCTAATTCACTTTGGAGTCTAAAACTAAAATACAAAAATATATATGTTTTCCATTAATCATGTATGGCACACTATCTTCTTTTTTTCAAATATCCTTTAATTGCCTCTATCTTTTGCTCCAGTCGCATATTGAGAATGTATAAATGCAAAGTATCCATATAGAGTGTAAGAGGATTCAATTCAACACTACAGCTAAGTCAACGCCTAGTCTATAATACTGAATGAAAACCCTTATTGATATATCTTTATGTCCAGTTCATGCATTCTGGATGACTACCCCTATATAACACCCCTTTCTTGGAATCCTCCTGACCCCACTGAGCCAAGAAGTAGTTCTGTTTTGCAAGTTAAAAGGTTTATTTGATAACTTAAACAATATATATTATATCACGCTTTATAATAAATTAATAATTGAATAGCACACTTAATCTGATATGATAAAGATTAACAACGGAGAATCTGGCACTAGCACACTTCTTTATAATCACTAAGGAGTTGACATGAAATGGATAAGATAGCAACAATACTTTTATGGTTTCAAATGAATGCAATGTGGAATGAAATGCAGTATAGAAAATAACTTGATAGGATTTCAGCAAAAGACAATGTAATCACTTTCTTGTACAATTTACCCCCCCTTTTATGCAATGCAAGGAAATGGAAGGGAGGCACACAGTTCTCAGAAATGCAATCAAATGTGATTCAGTTCAATCCCCCCCAAGCACGCTTAAAGAAAACAGATAGGAGTTTTGAAAACACAGGCAAAATGCTTTGATATGTGCTGGCAATTCAGTGAAAAGTATGCTAAAATGCTTTTGATTCCCTCTAGAGGTTCAGGGTGAGTGGTATCTAGTTAATATTAGCTCAGGCTCACTCTTGCAATGATTCAGGGATGATTAGCAGGTTAAACAATTTCTGGCAAATGGAAGGCAAGCAGCAGCGGATTTTTTTACACGTGAAGAAATTTGCAAATCGTGGTAAAATTCGCGAATGCGCCGAGCGCTATTACAGAGGAACTACAGGGGCTATCACTATTGGGGTCCTAGGAAAGCCTAGGATCTCAGCTTCCAAATGAAAGTTACTGCAAGTCTCTAGCACAAACAGTCGCGGAGATATGAGCGATTGAATAAAGGTCGTTTTTCAGATTTGAAATTTTAAAGTTCAAAAAGACAAGTGCAGCTTGCAACTAGAAAATGACAAGTGACAGCTTTACAAATGACAGGTGACAGTTAGGAGACAGTTCTACTTAGATTAAAATAGGATTGAATTATATTATTTTAACTAGGAGATTGGTTCTGCACAGTTTTCTAGGTACTCACACTATATTCTTGAGTGAAATGGGCCTCGCCATGGATCTGGTCAGGTATTAGACTCGCCTCTGGTCTCTGCACTTCACAGTGATCTGGGTCTGCTCTCTCTGGTTCTCTGGATTCTGAAGATTGAAGGATTTAAAGTCTGGATCTTTCTGCACAGCTTTCTCTGGAGATTGATGGAGGTAAAGTATGGATTTTCCCGGGAAAGCTTTCAGCTGCAAATGGATTTGAAGGTCCCTATCTGTCCTGTCTGTCTGCTTTTATGTGTTTTGAGAGTGGGTGTGTATGCAGCATCACTAGACCCTACCTCTCTCTCAGCTTCTAATTGGTCAAACTTCCATTTCTCATTTGATTGGGGGAGCTAAGTTGTGTCAGAGTGATGTCATTTTACAGCCTTGCAGAGAGTCCACTCCTCCTGTCAACTTGCACACATTCTATATTTAATAACAAAAGACATATTTGCAGAGGTACATATTGTTTTAAAATCATATGCACCCCTCACATATCACAGGAGGTATCTCCTGTTCAAACTCTGCTCTTCCTGGGAGCTTGCATTCACAAATGGCAATATTTTGCACTTTTTAACTGATTTGCAATACCGGACATTACCCCAAATTTACACACATGTGCGCAAGGAGTATGGACATTAGTTGATGAAGTGTCAGATTTTTCACATGCACACATTTTGAGTAATATCCTCTTTTCCGCTAAAACCCCCCTGAACATGCCACCGGTTCTAAAAACCTCTTAAAATGTGGGCAGAAAAATCACAAGAATTATGGTGTCATTTATAAAATTTTCACATGTCCGTACTATGACTGATCCATCTTTTTCTAAACAATATTCTGGCTACAAAGGGGTGTGGTTTCCCAGGTCACATGGTGGAAATACTGGTTTATCCAGTTCTGCCAAGTCAGCTTGCTCTCACAGGCAGTGCCCCTCCCAGCTTCTGCCAAGAGGAAGCTACATTTTACGACCGCTGTAATAAAACCTTTGCCTGAGTCAAGACAGGCTTTGTTCAGAGCTCCTGTTTTCTGTGGGGCTCCCCTTAATTCAATTATCAGAGAGATGGCATATCCTTAGTGTGGCCAGCAAAAGGCAGATGGGCCTGGGAACACAGTTGTGACTCAAGTTTCACTCCTGATGGGGGTAGTTGCCAGGCAGAATCAAGTTCCTTAAGCCAGACTTTCAGCTAACTGTCATGTTTTTTGTTGCTTTTTAAATTAACTTGCAATTTTACACATGCAGCTAGAATGCTGATTCTAAGTGCAAAACTATGACATTTCAACAGTTACAAAGGCATGTGACACCAAACATAGGTCACTCATTTAATCTAAACATTTTCGATTTTAGTGTCTTTAAATCCAGTGCAACTTAAACTGCTGACTCCATAGCAGTTTTGTTATAAGCATTGTTTTGGGCTCTTCATTTCCCAGATTTTGTAAGCACACAAAACTCCATTCCGCCAAATGTCTGCTGGTGTTCAGTGAATATTTTGCACATATTGCAATGTTTGAAAATAGGCATTTTGAGCCTGCCTTCAGAGAAACACAGGGTGGTTTTAAAACGCCGGCTTTTGGATAGTGGTGAGTACTGGTACTGCACCCATTTTTGGGATTTAAGAAATGAATTCCCCACAATTCTAGGTTGCATTTGGCAATCAGCATTGCCATTCCCAATGGTTTCAGACCACTGTGCGGGTAGTCCAATGGTGGTTTTAAAGCGCTTTGAAGCTAACCGGCGCTACTGTTTTTCCTTTGGCAACCCATTTCCCTCATGGCAACCCGGCCTTTCATTCTCGCACTGGTGGGTGGCAAGTGAGGCAACCATTTTGGTGTGCGCACAAACTGCGCAGCTTTCCTGGATTTCGGCGCACATGTGGGTTTTCCGCCATCTTGAATTTTCTAAGCCCACAGCACCAAATGTTGTGGCATGATAGCTTAAACGTGGGTCAGGACACCCAACAAGAGAAAGTACACTGAGTAAATTGCAATACCACCTGTACACATTGGAATGAGAATACACTGATATATGCTATGATTTATCATGGGTATTAATGAATATTGAAAAACGAACATGTTTCCTTCCGAGATGAAGGAAATCAAGAATGCCTTCATATGCAGCAACATTATGATGTCATTGCAGTAAGAAACGTGATGACGTCACACGCCCACTAATAAGTGCCCATTTTGGAAAATCACTGCACATCGCGGAACGGCATCTGCAGACGATATTCAAGCAGGGCTATCATACCCCGCGAGAAATTCTAACTAAAAAACTGGTAAGTTATCCACTCCCCCCTTCATTTTGACAACCATGAATCTATAGGATTAGGAAATGCAATGAATGAGCCAATAACATATGTGTATAAAAGAATCATTGACAGACACACAAAGTGAGAATATCATGCACCATTTATTTCAGATATTCAAAACATTCTGCACACTAATGAGAGAGACTGAGAAGCCTAATGAATAGAATGAAGTAGGGTGAGTAATACAATAGAATGCTCCAATAGTTAATGTTAATGTTAAAGGACATTTGTACTGTGCACTATCACCAGCGGAGTGGTCCCCTGGCGCTCTGGTGGCTCTGAAAGAGGAGGGAGGTTAAGTTAGTGGGAGGAAGCAGGATAATTGCAAGAGAGCAGTGATGTGTTGTCGGCGGCCTGAGCCCGGTGGATCCATTGGCTGGGCCTGGGGTGTTTGCGGCTGGTAGTTGTTGTGTACTGTTGTGCAAGACTATGTGTGTTTTTGTTTTGTTGTTGCAGTGTAGTGAAGTTTGTGCGGTTTTTTGTGCTGTAGGTTTTGGTTGTGTTTGGTTTGGAGTTTGAGAGGTGTATGGTATGCAGAAAGGGAATTTGTTAGTAGGGATGGTTAGTTTGCATCTCTATCCTGAATTGAGGCACTCGGCTTACGTGGTCTCCCCTGATGCGGCTCTGTCCTGATCTGGGACCGACCTGAATATAAGGTTCCTTACTCCTCTGGCCCCCACCTCTAACATGTTCTCTCATAGCTCCCCTTATCCTCCCTTCATACTCCTGTGCCCAGTGCACCTGCCAATGTCAACCTCTCAGGGAGTGTGGTGATTGCCAATATTGCCAATATCTTGACAGTGCCACACCACTGTGGTACCTGGCGGTAACTAAGGGGCGGGTGAAAGTGTTGGTGGGATTGTCTGGGGTAGTCTCCGTGTGTGCCGCCTGTGTTCCAGTCTATCTGGTGTCACCCGTCCAGGTGCCGTGGGAGTTACCCTCTCGGGTCTGGGATGTCCGTGTCCTTTCCGGTTTAGTCATCCTTTTTCCGGTTTTGGTTTCCAGATTTAGTCTGTGGTGTTGAAGAGCCAGGTTTTTTGTGATTTCCTGAATTTTAGGTGATCTTCAGTGTTTCTTATTTCTTTTGGGATGTTGTTCCAGGTTTTTGCGGCTAAGCGGTAGAAGGAGGTGCCTCCAAGTTTTTTCTTAAGGTATGGTTTGAGTTCCAGGTGGATTTCGTTGCTTGATCGGAGGGGTCTCGCTGGTTTGTAGACTGCTATTTTCTTTTGTAGGAATTCTGCTCCTTGTCCGCTGAGTACAATAGTAGGACATTGATGGAGCAATCATTATTACAAATATGGATGGCTGTAAATTCCTTAGCCCTCAATGACAAAAAAAACAAGCTGCTCATTGTTAGTATGTCTGTCACGCTCACCTGATTCCCACGGAGGCGCAGGTCTGGCTTCGAGTGCTGATGCTTCTTCAATGGTGAAGCGCAGGACTCTGAGGATGGACAGGTAGGGCCCCTCTACTCTGGCTTCTCTGGCTCGCAGGAATATTCCCCTGTGCGTGAAAAGGGAGTATTACCTACTGACGGAATAATGCTCAAGCCTCCCACTCCCGTCCAACCCTCCACGATACCCTTCCACGATTCCCCGTGAAGTCTCACCTTAGGGTCTGGAAGGATGAGTTCTCCATCCTGCTTCTGATGCAGGGGCGCGTTGAAACCCAGTTACTTCACTGGATTGAGGTTTGATGGGAGTTCAAATAAGCTTGACTATTCAGGTAAGGCGCTGTAAGAGTTCTGTAGCAAGTTCAAAAGTTCAAGCTTAATAATAATGTTCATTGTCTTATTGCAGCAAGCGCTAACGCTTATGTCTTTTTCCCCTTAGGGGCCGGGGTTCGGAATGCCGGAGATATGGCGCCGACCCGAAGTGAAACGTGCAGTTCCAGTAAATGACAGGTAAGTTCTGGATGAGCGTTCGGGTAATGTCTTTGCATTCGCTCATCAATGTCTTTGTCTTTTTTCCCCATAGGGGCC
Source organism: Ambystoma mexicanum (assembly GCF_040938575.1). Classification (NCBI taxonomy): domain Eukaryota; kingdom Metazoa; phylum Chordata; class Amphibia; order Caudata; family Ambystomatidae; genus Ambystoma; species Ambystoma mexicanum. Next base: position 365,905,827 of record NC_090934.1, on the reverse strand, counting down.
GGGGTCCGGAATGCCAGGAAGCGGCAGGACCCGAAATGAAATGGGAATGACCCAACGGGTAAGTCTTAGAAGGAAACTGAGCTTTTCCTATTCCCTTCCTTCTCTCACCTTGTGTTCTTGTCTTTTTCTCGCTAGGCTCTGGGAAGTGGTTGCGGATCCGGATGATCGCTGCTGAAGATGGAGGTGCCCAGGAAAGGTGAGTGAAATGCAGCGCTGCAGCGATCGAAGCGAAATGCTTTTTAAAATGATGTCTTCCCTTTCAGGATCGTCTGTGTGATGTCTCCGTGATGCAGCTTTAGCAGGTAAGGTCTTCTTTCTCCCCAATTCTCTCTTATCTCCCCTTGCAGGTGACCCAGGATGTTGACAGGCGTGGCTGAAGTCCAGATGCAGGAGCTGACACGGTGAGCGTCCAGCTGCGAGGAGCAGAACAACGCGAAGCGTGAGTTGCTGATCGGGCGTGGTTTAAATAGCTTTGGAAGAAGTTCCAGGTATGTATCCTTCCACCGATCAGGTATGTATCCTTCCCCGACCACACCGAGGTGGAAAGTAGTCCCACAGGTAAAGTATTTCCATTCAGGCCTCAAGAGGGCCTGGATGTAGCAGCATGGTCTGCATCAGGTAAGTGCACATTAAAACACTTGAACACATGTCTAGCTTTATGAGCCTGGCGCCTAAGGCGCCAGGACAGGGGTCCAACATGAGCCTGGCGCCTAAGGCGCCAGGACTGTGTCCAAAGGGCCCCAGCTTGGGCCCGCTGGCACTTCCCTGGGGGGAATGATGCCTGCCTCTGGGGTTGCTGGGTCGGACCTGGCTCCTTGGAGGTAGGCATCATGACAATGTCTCACAGATTGAAGAATTTGGATGCGAGGAACAAGGCTTTTGTCATGAATGCAAATTCCATTCCAGTATCAGAATCTTTTTAATTTCATAAACATGTATCATATCTTAAATCATCCTCTTCATCCCTTACACATTTTGAGAGCCTTCAGGTTATGTAGAATGGTGCAGTTCGAGCTGTTTATGGACTCAGTCGACAAACTCATATCACAGAATATGCACTGGCACTCTATAGAGCAACAAACGAATTTCAAAGGCTCAGTTCTTGGATTTAAATGTCTGACAGTGGTTTCTCCTGAATATCTTAAATCTAGAATTTAAAAAAAATAATGCAAAGCGGACCCTGCGCTCAAATGACCAGTTGTTGCTAGCCCAGCCACTTATAATCTTGAAGAAACTGGGAAGACCAAGTTTTAATGCATGGGCTCCATATATTTGGAACCTAATCCCGCTGCAAATAAAATAAAGTGCAACTCTTCAACAGTTTAGGAAACGGAACAAAACATTTCTTTTTGAGACTTATCTAAACAACAAATGCTTCTCTGATACTCCAGAATGACACTATGACTTAGTACACACAGCTCTAGTCCTTTTTTGTTCTCTGTCTGTTAATGTCTTGTGAGCGCCCTGAGACCTTTGGGTTAGGGTTGCAAAATATAAGAATCTGTTCAGTTAGTTAGTTCACAACAACGCAAGATTTAACGAAGCACAGTTTTTTGCAGTTTGAACATGCAGGTAGGCCATTAATGTAGCTTGGTTTACTGGACATTAAACAGGATATGCTGCAAAACACGTTCCCCTTATCAGTATGGAAATGCTGTCTACACAACTTTCTATTTTAAATATCCCAACTAAGGAATACCAAAATGGATCCCAAGTTGAAGCTTGCAACATGTGCTTCCACATATGTTGTGTACTACAACTCCCAACAGGTTGGTGGGAGATCTCTTTCCTATGCTGGGGTCTCCCTCTGGAACAGCCTCCCTGCCTCTTGCAAATGTAAGGGGAACCATCTCTGGTTACGGAAGCACCTCAAGACCTTCCTCTTTGCTTTTGCTTTCTCTCTTCTGCTCCCTTGCTGATTCCCTGGTTGAAATTGAAACTGCAATGGTTTCCCTGGCTACCCTCTGTTCTCTGGCCCAGGTCCCCTCCCCGCCCGTTGCACACCTGCGCTGCCCCCCTGGCAACCCTGCACGCAGGGACTGTTTCTGTATCCCTATAGCCCCCTACCAGCATTTGACACCTGATGTCTGCCCTTACCCTTGCACTTGCCACCAGCTGGCTGCACTTGTCACCAGCTTGCCGCACTTATTATTTATTGTCTTATTTATTTTATTTATTATCTTTACAGCATTTTATGTACTGCACTGCCCCCTCCCCTTTTCCTCCCGCACTTCTCCTCTTCCCCCTTCCCCTACACTTGCACAATCTCAATGTCACCTGGCCTAGTAAGATCTCTGTCTGTCTTCCTTCTGTTGCCCTTCCCTTGCTGCGCCTTGAAACACTTGTGTAGGGGCGTGTTATAAATGCCATATCAAATAATATCATAACACCTCACCATTCACCTTGCTGGCGGGGATTGACGGGAGCTAAAACCAAAAACATCTGGAAGGCTATTGATGCAAGATTAGTCCTGTGCCAAAAAGCCCCTCCCTAATGTTAGATTGTGTTTTTAAGTATTTTAGGTATGCACTTCCAGTCTGTAACTGTTGCAGTGCTATGCTCCTGATTAGCGGTATATCCCGCGCTGCTGTGACTGCAACTCAGCCACTGCGATCAACCATACTAAGCTTGTCCTTTGTCCAGACAAACGCTGTGTGTCCAAGAGCTCAGGTCGCCCATTATCACAGACGCTGTGGTTTTCAACTTTGCATGTTGCACTCTTCATGGTAATCAGTCATGGTAATAAAGACTGGATCAGGAGAAAAAAAACACTGTAGCATATGGTTGTTCCATTTTTATTGCTGTATTGAATGTACATGGAAATGTCTCGCATGCATTCTACATCCCAACTCCATCCATGACCACTGGTGCTGGCAAGAATATGACACAACATGTGCATCAGGGAGTTAATTGTCAATCAGCACAACTTCATTGCCTTTGGGTTAAGGGCCAGGTAGAAGTGGGGATAACTGTTATTATTATTGTTATTGCTTAATTCTTCTTAAGTGCCACATGCACGTCGGCCTCAGGGTGCACAAACAACAAAAACTAACAAACAATCAAACTAGGAAGAGGAGAGGCAGCATGATATACAGTTTAACCCAATGGAAGCAATGTTAATGATGGCTGTCATGGAACATTAAGTTCAAAATGGAGGGGCGAAGTCTATGGTGCCTAGCACACTATAACGCACACACTAGAGACCTTTCATAGGGCTATTGCTATGTCTATGGCAGGGGTCAAACTTTAAGGCAGGTGTAAATGAGCCACTCTATTGTAAAAGCATCAGGAGAGGGTATTCAAGTGTGGGGTTTGGCAGAGGGTTAAAGTCCTTGGTGCCTGGAACACAATCACCCACTAATTATGGTCCCAATAACTGGCAATTACACCCCTTCTATTTGTCATTAGCAGGGGAGTGGCTTAAAACCAGGTGTGAATATTCCACCTTACAGGAAGAGCAGCCAGAGATGGAGAGACAAGCAAATTCATGTGTTGGGCCAGGAGAGAGGAGGATTAGATAACACAAGAGAAATGACAAAGAATGAGAGTGTCTGTCTCAATCACACTATAACTAAGCATCCATCCATCCAAGAATATGCCAAATGTGTTGCCGAATGATGGATGGACATAAGGAGCGTACAACATACTAAACCAGCATTTCGAGCGCTGGAAAGTGATTGTCACTTTGTAGCTGATTATATTGTTAGTTTTTAGCTGAGTACATTGTGATGCATGGGGAAGAGATGAAGCTCATTTATGCTTCATAAGGCTTAATTTTGACAGTATTCGTTTTGACGTTTTGAGAGCATTTCCCACCACTGACAAGGAGCCAGGTTCAATTCCCACCTCCGCCAAAACCTTTTCAAGATGGCCTTCTTATAAAGCTATTTGTTTATTTTTTTTTTATTTTACTGTTCTAATCCAATTACAAAGTAAACAAAATAAGAAAACAATAAACTCCATAGTGATAACACACTAAAAAGTAGGGGCAAATTAAAACTGGAAAGCATTTATTTAGTCAATAAATGTTGAAAAAGGAAAATTCACGGATTAATTAGCACATTAAAAGTAGTAATGTGGGCAGATCAAATGCTGGAACCAAGATGATTGAGGGTTCAGCTAAATGATGAGGCATTCACACAATTGATGAGGCTCACTCTAGATTACTGCCCTGGACCAGAGCCTATCATGGTACATCTGGTAGGCATTCAATACCACCTATGCTGCCTCCCACTCAAAGCACATCTGTGACCAGGGTCAGCATGTGGAGAAATGGGTGTGGTGGTCCCATTGCCATTCTATGGCAAAGAACCACCTAATGGTGAAAGGATAAACAGCATCTCAAAGGGCTATAGATGATCAATATCAAAGGTAGGTTGTGGCCAAGCCATTGCTGAGATCTGCAGCCAGTTTGACCGATTTAAAAAATGTAATACATTCACAACGCACACACAGGTACTGCACACTGTTTCAGGCTGAAAATATGCAAAGCTAGCAGTGCTTTCATCAATGATTTTAATAATTTTAGGCAAAGTGCTAATGATGTATCGTATGCCAGTTAACACCACATTTTTCTCCCAACGCTGGGGCATGTCCAGGTACATATTGTGCCATCATAATTCATGAGCATCAATGATGAGCTACCCAGTCGCTCCTCAGGAGGTAATGATACCTCTTCACAAACGCTTTATGTGTTTAAATGAAAATTACTTTATTTACATAAGTCACATCAATAAATATATGATAATCAGCATTTCTTCAAAACACAATGCTTTGCTATTATTTATAAGTGTTATTGAGTGTTTTACTACAATGCAAACAATATCATAATTGATTGATTGATAGTTTAGCGCCTATACGCAATGTGCTGCAAAGCATTTAAACGGAAGAGAACAAAATGTATATTGTTGAATATGTTCAACAACGTAATATCACAAACTGTGTAAAGAAAATAAATGTATACAACTCTTTTAAGATAACAATTCTGTGTTCAGTCAGAGCAACATAACATCAACAAAAAATTATTTTCCCATTGAAATGCTCCTATATTCGCGTTTTGGGACTCTCACCCTCTTCATCAGGTGTTACAGTTATCTTTTCCAATAATTTAATAAAAAATAGAAAGGGATGCTAATCAGATTCAAATTACATACTCCTTTCAGTATTGAATGTTTCTGTTAATCTAAGCACTAACCTGTCTTTTCTTTGACTAGCGGATTAAGCACCAATTGGAGAGCTGGAAGAGATAAATATATAATCTCTCATTGTCAAAGTATCTATTGCCACAAATCATTACATCTAGCATGTCAATGACAACATTACACATCCATTCCATCAACTAACCTGTTTCCTTCCTCAATACGTCCAATATGCTGAAGCTGAAAACAGACAACTATCAGATATATCAACATACTTATCATATCTTCAGTAATATCAAGTAGAAATGCAACAAGCACTTACTTGTTCTAAACCACACTGTCAACAATGAGTCAGTACAACTCCGTCCATTAGATTCTACCAACAAATAACAAGAGATGACCTGTTAGTATATCAATTAAGACCCCATGGTAACACACATCGCTTCTATTTCAATTACGCAGTCATAACTAGTGAAGGCCACATCTTACTTTAAATCTATGTTCAAATGCCCAATACAGGAATAAGGAGACAGCTGTGAAAACAGCCTCCCGTCCTGTACCAGCATTATGTACTAAATGGGAACTGTCACATGACTACCACGCCACATTCAACGTTCCATTGATCAACTTTAAATGTTACTTCACAGAACTACATACTGCATCTGCAGCAATATTGTAATGTGGTGTCTGTGGTCTAATTCCAATTACTGTACTAATATCGAGATCTATTCCTGTACTCGTAGGTTGCATAACTTCGCTGACAACATAGTTCTTTTGAATTCTATATTAAGTGATTCAACTCAATATAAAAAGAATAATAGTGACACATTTTCTGCAATTGTAGAGAACGTATCCATATTGTATGTTTATCTTCAACAGACTCAGAACGCTATAGTTAAATTCATGCCGCAATCTATTGGACGCCGCTTCACATAACAACTGCAGTTTTCATCTCCAATGGATCTATCTCAACACTCAAAAGAGCACCAACATAGGGTCATCACAACTCTCAGTCCTTCATAGCTTCTTCAAATTGTATGTATAGGGATCCCAATGATTTATTGATGCATTTTTGCTTACAGAAACATGTAGGATAATACAGTCACAACAGATGGACAATGCATAAACAAATAAATATACTACAATATATCACAGCAGCAACTGTACATCACAAAAAACATGTCAAATCAAATTTGATGTTCATCCCTTTTGGACTCAACGCCTCTAGGCACTCTATCCAAAAAATGTCTTGCTGGTGATGGGAGGTATTTAAGTCACCACCACGTCTTGGACATTTTACTTGGTCTAAAATAACAAATATCATCTGTGCTATAGTATGATGTGCAGCCATAAAATGCTGGGCTACTGGTGAATGTAATAGCTCTGCATGGACATTTGATTTATGTTCTGTCCACCTTAATTTAGCCTTTCTTGTAGTAAGACCCACATAAAACCTAATACATGGTCATCTAATACCATAAATGATATTCGTGGAGTCGCATGTTATTGTATGCCGCAATTCAGTCTGTTTACCAGTATAATGATGATTAATGTAGTTGCCTTTTATCACATTGTAAACATGTTGGCAGTGGTTAAATGTCAGTGTTCATTTGTAAGATGAGTTCTGTTGTTTCCCTTCACTATGTTCAACTTGAATCAAAATAATCTTTCACTGATTTACCCTTTCTGTATGCAAAGGTAGGTGGTTCATCAAATAATCGGGCAAGTGTAGAGTCTATTTTCAAAATATCCCACTTTCTTTTAATAATACTCTTCATCTTCTGACACTGCTGTGAATATGCTGTTAGATATACCAATTTTTTTGCGTGTAGTTTTTGTACTGGTTTCAAGGCTACATCTCTTATCACTGACATTGCTTTCACTTGAGCAATTGTTATAACTTCTGTAGAATAGCTCCTTTCTAGGAACTCCTGATCTTCTGATATCATCCTTTTGTACGATAAAAATTGACTATATGGAATGCTTTCAATCATTTGCTTTGTATGAAAACCAGAAGATAACAGAAGACTGTTCCTGTCAGTCACTTTACTATAGATCTTTGTTTTCCAATTTGCCTCCATCTGTATAGAGTTCCACATCCAAAAATGGAATTCTGTTCAGACTGTGCTGAGTTGTAAATTGAAATCTTGGTGCCAGCTGATTCATGAACTCAAAAATGTGATTTAAATCTTCAAATATTCCTCAGTTTCTGCACTTGATGCTTCTCAAGAGTAGTTGAATTTCTTCTTGGTCTTGGCGGATGCTGTTGGATATTGCGGGAACCAATTACAAAATAAACAAAATAAGAAAATTATAAACTCCATAGTGAAAACAAACAAAAAAGCAGGGGAATGATTTAAAAAAAGTAATAGATTCAGAACGCATGTACATAGTCAATAAATGCTGCAGATGTAAAATTCACAGATTAATTAACACATTAAAAGTAGTAATGTGGGCAGATCAAATCCGGGAACACAGTGGATTGAGGGGTCACCTAAATGATGAGACATTTGACCAATTGATGAGGCTCACACTAGATTACGACCCTGGACCCGAGCCTATCATGGCCCATCTGGTAGACATTCAATGCCACCTATGCCTCATCCCGCTCAAAGCACCTGTGTGACCAGGGTCAGCATATGGAGAATTGGGTGCTCCAATCGCCGTTCTATGGCAAAGAACCACCTAATGGTGAAAGGATAAACAGCACTTCGAAGGGCTATACATGATCAATATCAAAGGTAGGTTGGGGCCAAGGTGTTGCTGAGCTCTGCAGCCAATTTGAATGATTTAAAAAAAGGCACTAGATTCAGAACACGTTCACAGGTACTGCAGAATGCTTCAGGCTGAAAATCTCCAGAGCTGGCAATGCTTTCATTAATAATTCTAATAATTTAAGGTCAAGTGCTATCATTGATCATATGCCAGTTAACAACACAGTTGTCTCCCAACTCTGGGGCATGTCCAGGTACATATTCTATCTGGCACCATCAGGTTATCTGGCACAGCCAAGTTATCTTGTACAATTAGGATAACAGGCACAATCAGGCTAAATGTGGAATTCTGCTATCTGGCACAATCAGGCTATCTGGCAAAATCATGCTATCTGACACAATTAGGCTATCTTGCACAATCAGGCTAAATGTGAAATGCTGCTGTCTGCCACAATCTGGCTATCTGGCATAATCAGGCTATCTGGCACAATTAGGTTATCTGGCACAATCAGGCTAAATATGAAATGCTGCTATCTGGCACAATCAGGCTAAATGTGATGCAAAATGTTTCTATCTGGCATAATCAGGATACATGTGAAATTCTGCTACCTGGCACAATCAGGCTATCTGACACAATCAGGATATATGGTACTATTAGGTTATCTGGCACAATCAGGCTAAATGTGATGTGAAATTATGCTATCTGGCACAATCAGGATACATGTGGAATGATGCTATCTGACAAAATCAGGCTATCTGGCACTGTTAGCTTATCTGGAAAAATTAGGCTAAATGTAAAATGCTGCTATCTGGCACAATCAGGCTATCTGGCATAGTCAGGCTTTCTGGCACAATTAGGCTATGTGGCACAGTCAGGCTAAATGTGAAATGCTGCTATCTGGCACAATCAGGCTAACTGGTACAATTAGGTAACCTGGCACAATCAGGCTAAATGTGACATTCTACTATCTGGCACAATCAGGCTATCTGACACAATCAGGCTAAATGTGAAATGCTGCTATCTGGCACAATAACGTTATTTGGCCCAATCAGGCTATCCAGCACAATCAGGCTATATGTGAAATGCTGCTATATGGCACAATCGGGCTAAATGTGAAATGCTGCTATCTGGCACAATCAGGTCATCTGGCATAGTCAGGCTTTCTGGCACAATTAGGCTATGTGGCACAATCAGGCTAAATGTGAAATGCTATCTGGCACAATCAGGCTTTCTGGCACAATCAGCCTGACTGGTACAATTAGATAACCTGCCACAATCAGGCTAAATGTGAAATGCTGCTATCTGGCACAATCAGGCTAAATATGAAATGCTGCTATCTGGCACATCCGGGCTATCTAGTACAGTTAGTGTTAATGTTAATGTTAAAGGACATGTGTACCGCACACTATCACCACCGTAGTGGTCCCTTGGCGCTCTGGCGGCTCTGAAAGAGGAGGGGAGGTTGAGGGAGGAAGCAGGAAAAGTGCAAGAGAGCAGTGATGTGCTGTTGGCGGCCGCAGCCCGGTGGGTCCATTGGCTGGGCCTGGGGTGTTTGCGGCCGGTAGTCGTCGTGTACTGTTGTGCAAGGCTATGTGTGTTTTTGTTTTGTTGTTGCAATGTAGTGAAGTTTGTGCGGTTTGTTGTGCTGTAGGTTTTGGTTGTGTTTGGTTTGGAGTTTGAGAGGTGTATGCAGAAAGGGAAATTGTTAGTAGGGTTGGTTAGTTTTGATCTCTATCCTGAATTGAAGCGCTCGGCTTGCGTATTCTCCCCTGTTGCGGCTCTGTTCTGATCTGGGTCTGACTGGCATACAGGTTCCATACATAGGTTACCTGGCAAATCAGGCTAAATGTGGGATTCTGCTATCTGGCACAATCAGACTATCTGACAAAATTAGGGTTATCTTGCAAAATCAGGCTAAATGTGAAATGCTGCTATCTGGCACAATCTGGCTATCTGGCACAATATGGCTATCTGGCACAATCAGGCTAAATGTGAAATGCTGCTAGGTGACACAATCAGGCTAAATGTAATGAAAAATGCTTCTATCTGGCATAATCAGGATACATGTGAAATGCTGCTACCTGGCACAATCAGGCTATCTGATACAATCAGGATATATGGTACTATTAGGTTAACTGGCACAATCAGGCTAAATGTGAAATGCTACTATCTGGCACAATCAGGCTGTATGGAAAAGTCAGGCTTTCTGGTACAATTAGACTATGTGGCACAATCAGGCTGAATGTGAAAGGCTGCTATCTGGCAAAATCAGGCTTTCTGGCACAATCAGGCTAACTGGTACAATTAGACTATGTGGCACAATCAGGCTAAATGTGAAATGCTGCTATCTGGCACAACCAGGCTAACTGGTATGATATGATATGATATGGCATTTATAACGCGCCTATACACAAGTGTTTCAAGGCGCAACGAGGCGAGGGAGGGGAAGACAGTGGGAGACAGACAACGATCCTACTAGGCCAGGTGTCATTCAGATCGCGCAAGTGCGAGGGTAGGGAGAAAGGGAAGAAGTGCCAGGGGAAGGGAAAAGGGAAAAGTGAAGTACATGGGAAAGAAGAATAAATACCATAAATAACGGCCTGAAGGTGGCAAGTGCAAGGTAAGAGCAGACATAAGTGCTGGTAAGGGACTGATGGATACAGAATCAGTCCCCAAGAGCAGGGGGTTGCCAGGGAAGCAGGGCAGGAGAGCAAACGGCAGGACCGGGCCCCAAGATCAGAAAGGGTGGCCAGGTAAGCAGTGCCGAATCAGCAGGGAATATCAGCAGGGGAGAGAGGCAGAGAAAGCAGAAGCAAAGAGGAACATTTTGAGGTTCTTCCGGAACCGGAGATGGTTCTCCTCAAGTTTCAGGGAGGCAGGAAGGCTGTTCCAGAGGGAGGCCCCAGCCAAGGAGAGATATCGACCACCAACTCGTTGCTTGGAGAAGCGGCTGACCCTGAGGGAGTTGGAGGCAGATGAGCGAAGAGCCCGAGAAGGAAGGTATTTAGGAAGAGAGAGTTGAAGGTAATGCAGTCCCAGGCCCCAGAAGGCCTTGTGGATAATGCAGAGGGTTTTGAACTTAATCCTTGCAGCCACTGGGAGCCAGTGCAGAGATTTCAGTCCTGGAGAGATACGATCCCTGGGCTTGAGGCCAAGGACAAGTCTTGCAGTCCTGTTTTGGATAAGTTGCAGAGGGCGGAGAGTAGAGGCAGGCAGATTAAGATAGAGAAATCTGTGTGACAATTAGGTAACCTGGCACAATCATGCTAAATGTGAAATGCTGCTATCTTGCACAATGACGTTATTTGGCCCAATCAGGCTATCCAGCACAATCAGGCTAAATGTGAAATGCTGCTATATGGCACAATCGGGCTAAATGTGAAATGCTGCTATCTGGCACAATCAGGCTATCTGGAACAACCATGCTAAATGTGGAATGCTGATATCTTGCACAATCAGGCTATCTGGCACAATCAGGCTACATGTGGAATGCTGATATCTGGCACAATCAGGCTATCTGGCATAATCAGGCTATTTGGCACAACCAGGCTATCTGGTACAATTAGGTTACCTGGCATAATGTGGCTATCTGGCACAATCAGGCTAAATGTGAAATGTTGCTATCTCACACAGTCAGGCTATCTGGCACACTCAGGCTAAATGTGAAATGTTTCTACCTGGCACAATCAGGCTATCTTGCACAATCAGATTCTCTGGCACAACCAGGCTAAATATGGAATGCTGCTATCTGGCAGAATCTGGCTATCTAGCAGACTCAGGCTAAATTTGAAATGCTAATATCTGGCACGATCAGGCTATCTGGCTCAATTAGGTTAAGTGCAAAGTTAATAAAGGTGGGTTTGGGTTGGACAGATTAGTGGGAGGCAGTAATGGCTGCACCCACTGCCCATAACCACTCTTACTCAGTCAGTGGCTGCTGGGTGACTGTTGCAGGCCCAACACGGGCCATCACGGTCTGTAGCTGCTTCTTCCACTGGTGCTGTCCTTGCCTTGAGGTCCTTCAACTAGATGTGGCTGCTCAGGCAGGATGCTGCACTACGAGTGTTGAAGATGAGGTGTTCCAAGACACATGACAGGTCCAAGGGCCAATCGACATGCCATGGGTGCGGAGAGGGACGCGCAAATGATGGAGTGGGAGGGAAACAGGTGTTGAGTGTGCAGTGGATTTTCCAAAGCAATACTTCTGTTTGGGTAGTATGTGCAAATTAAATTGTTTTTGTTAAATGTCCTGGTTGTTGGGATCATCTGTCCCTTTGTTTTTCTATCTCTTGGTAGGATTGTAGTACTCTTTTCTGGGATGAAGCTGTACCAAGGTGATGCCAGACAATGTGTTCAGATTTGCCATGTAAGGCTGTACCTGTTAGACTGTCTACAGCTTCGTAGCACTCGCATTCTCTTTGCGAGATAATTTCTATACCAAAGTTGTACAATTTTTGTGATAGTGTTTTGTCAGATGATATGTCATCCAAGAGGTCTTTCAGCTCTGTTTTCTCATCTTTGGTGAGATAGGCTGTGACATATCTTGCACCTGCAGTGGAATTGTCTGCAATGTATTGTATGTCTATATTTGTATTCCACAAGAGGGCAATTATTGCATTGTAATCATTGATGAACTTGGATGCTTCATCCCTTTTAATGTTGTATGTATTTTTAGGGGATTTTCCTTTTTTGTGCTGTGTCTAACCAAAGACATTACACTATTTACTCGTCCTTTTTTGCAAACTGGTCTAGGGAAGCCAAAGTAACATTTGGTATAGTATTTGCATTGGTTTTTATATCCATGTTGGCAGTATTTGACACACTTATGTTTTTGGAAGAATACGATTTGTTCATGTAAGTCACTATCTTTGGTTTCTGAAGGATGTCGTAGGTAATGTATTTTTCAATAAAATGTAAAACAGTGGTTTCACTATCGTGGCCAAATTTAGGAGCATCTTTTATCCACACAAGCATGTGGATGTGTGGTGCTCCTCTGTATTGATAGTCTTTTCTCGAAAAGAATGATTGCACTTTTCTGAGCGGAGGGGTAGTTGTATTTCAGATAAAATGCAGCATGCCAACGATGTGATGATGAAAGTACATTGATACATTGACAAGGTCTAGGGAACAGAGTTCTCCTGGTGTTTTAATATCTATTCCGTCTTTATTTTAGTTTGTATTATGTAAGATTGTGTGCAAGTCATCCCATGGATACTCTGCACAACTTAAAGTAATAAACCATGTGGTTGAGCCTAGGTTCCTTAGCATACAACGCACATCAGCATGACATTGGAACCAGTATTGTTTTGTACCCCACGTGTTTGCTAAGAGATTTGGGAAGCTTGACTGCAAAACTTCATCTTTGTCTTTAATTTTTTTAAGCAGTTGGGTAGCGGATATGTTTAAAAAGTTAGAGCCTGTTTTTAATGTGTGTGTAGCTCCATAACATAGAGTTGCTAGTTCAATTTTGAAGAGGTGGAAAATGTGTTAACATTTTGTCTGAATCTGTGGTCTTCAGAATACATTCATACAGAGGGATATTCTGATGCACTAATTTGTGCAACCTTGCATCCTATCTTCCTCATTTCCTGTACAAAAGAGTAAAGGAAAAGAATGTGCTTCTACTCTTTTTTCCCATATTCTCATTGGGGATACTTTGGCTTGATGCATTTGATATGTTTTAATGCATCGTCAAAGGTGTCTTTGGAGTGTAGTGGTTGAATTATATACTGGTCTAAAAAGTTCGCTGCAGTAACAGATCTACACGTTCAAATTGGCCAGTTGTTGTTGAGTCTTGAATAATGTGCATGGTTTCTCTTAAGTTTTCCTGTATGTTTATATCTTTGTAATATTCATTGTTTTCTTTTAGATATTGTAGGGCTGGTCTAACTTTGTTTAAGTCGACTAGTTGTTGCCAAATATCTTTGTCTTTTGTTGGTACACCTTTAACTAGTACAATCAAAGATTGATCTTTTGGTCGTTGTACTTCTAGAGTTTGCACATTTTCTTTTAGATCTAATGGCAAATAAACTACTTTGCCATGGATGCCCTTTAGTAGCTGGAATGGAGGTAGTTTGGCTGATTTCGGTTGAAGGCGTATTATAGCTAGAAATGGTTGCACTGTTTGTATTATAATACTCCCGTACAAGTTAAGCTGTTGGAGAGCTTTCGGAAAGTGGTATTAGTTTGATCACTAATTTCAAAAATTAGTGATAGCACGTGATGGCATTTGGTTATTGTCAAGCTTTGTCTTGCAGTACGTGATGGGTCAGCAATTTTGTAACGGACCCATGTTCAGTTATTTTGTATTTAGTGCCTTCTGTTAGATATAAAGCTAATTGGAGCCATTGGGATTCTTTATTGGGCCTCATTATGAGACCGGCGGCAATTACTGGGTCATTACGGCCACACCAGATCCGGTAATTGTCCATTCCCGGGTGCCGGGAAAAATGCTCCCCATTCCCATTGAGCCCGATAGGGGAGGCTGGATGCACAGGAATGGTGCTGGTTCATCCAACATGCTCAGCACTCGTAGTTTGCCAGTCCGGTAACAACGGTTACCTTACCATTGTTATTGAACCAGCAAAGTTATAATGAGGCCCACTGTCTTCTATTTTGTAGGCTAGATCTACTATTTTTGTGATCTTTTTACGTTCTATGACAACAGACACATATTTAGTCTGGTATTTCAGCATATGTGTTTTGGAAATTTAGATTTGTTTTATATGTTTTTATTAAGACGTTGTTGTTCTGTAGGTTTTCAGTTATGTTTTCTGAAGGTGCAGAATTTTCTAAGTCATTTTATGTTCCAAAGTATATACGTTGGACGTGCTCTATTTCTTGAAGCTGTAGGAGAATGTTATTTACATTTTGCAGTTCTAGAGCAGGATGTTTTGCATAGTATAGTTGATGCACAAGATTCTGTATAGTGGAATGGTGTGTCGCTAACATTTTGATGTGGTGGAAAGTGATTTTGCAAGCAGTTCCTAAAATGCAGGCTAATGAATATCCTCACAGATCAGTTTGACTGCGCACTGGACAGGAGTCTATGGTTTGTGTAAAGTTTTCATTTTACTTTTGTCTTTTAGTTTCACATAGTGATTGAGTAATTGTTGTAAAGATTTAAAGGATTGTTGGCGAACATTACACATTGAGATGCATGTCCATTTGTACACTGGATGGTTTGTTTGGGTGAAAGGAGCATTGGTTCAAAGTTTGTTGGGGACTTATTTTCTATAAGGGTTTCTTGTGTTCCACCATTTTATACCCTCAACAGTTATTGTCTAGGGCAATTGTTTTTTGTTGTTCTTGTTTATAAGCTTCTTCATTGAAATATGGTTCTGTGCTGGTTTTGTTAATCGATTCATCATTATAGAAGTTTGAAAAGTTTTCTATAGTGACACTGCACTTGTTTAGAAGTAGCTTTTGTAATGTGATGATTGATTTAGTTATCGGTTTAATTCTGTTTGAAATCAACACAGACTAATTTCTCTTTAGTAGAAAAAAGCTGCCAATTAGAGTTTGCAGGATTAGTCTCCTGCGGTAGTTTTTAACGGTAGATTGTGACTTTTCAACTGTTTTTTGTGAAGAACTCTAAGGTGGAACATTTTCTGTATCATAAATTGTTTGGATTTCTTTACTGTGGCTAAGTTAACACTGGTATATAGAGGGTTAGGTTCATTAGTAGGTCTGCTTTTCTTTGTACATCATTTTTTATTTTTAGTTTTTGCAAGAGGGGCCTTACCTTGTTTAGTCATAGCTGGTTTAGTATTGTTGAGTTACGTTAGTAGCTCTTTTGTTTTAATGTTTTCTATAAATTGTTTTAGAGGTGAATGACTATATGGTGTAGTTTATTTTGTATTTGTATTTTATTGTATTTTATATAGCGCTTTAATCCAAAATGTATTCTCATCTGCTCTATTTTTTCTTTCTTTTCTTCAGAATTGCTTTTTAGTAGGCATTTCTTTGTGTCTGTTAGGAAAAGAGAAAGTGTGCATTGGAAAGATGTGCAATGTATGTGCATGTATGGTTCATGGATTTGTGGGTGTGATTATACAGATGAATAGAGTGCTGTTTGATTGTGAGGTGGTATATTAGGTGAGGTTGGGAAGGTTGTGAGAGTAAGAGTGCAGAGGAGTGATGGTGTTGGGTTAGTGAGTAAGGGAGTGTTGGTCTAATGGAGTCTGTAGGGTGATTGTGCTGTTTTGAGCAACAGAGTAGGTGTTGCAATGGTGGTGTGTAGATGGGAAGACTAAGGATGTGAATGGCAGATATAATGGGCTAGAGTGAAAGAAATATTGGTTTGAAAAGAGTAGACGGGTAATATATAGTGGAACTGGGCTGCTGTAATTACATACATACATATCATTAATGCACTTACTTTGTTGGATGCGAAGGGTATTTCGTTTTTTGGGTGTTGTCTTTGGTAATATGCTTCTTTCCTGTAATTGTAAAGGAAAGTTAGTGGGGATATGTGGTAATGGCGAAGTACTTTTAGTAAGCAAGCTTATTTATAAAGGATGGAGGAGTGGTAGGGAAAAAGAGTTCATAAAATTGGTGGACGGTTAAACATGGTTGATTTTAGGAGCATTTTCATGAAAGTTAAGAAATGCATATGTGCATTTGTAGAAGCACTGTAACGTTTTGTAAAAGAGAAGAAAAGATGTTGGGAAAACATTTGTAGCACACTTTTAAATGTCAGTTGGTGTGTGCAAGTTTAATATGTTAGGAGTATATGCTTACTTGCCAACATGATGCTTTCTAATCTGTAGGTGTCCTAGATTATTTGTTTGCATTCTGGTACTTGTAGTTCCACTTTTCCCTTTGCAAAAGTTGGAGTACAAAGCACAGAAAATAGAGAAAAAAGAATGACTGCATAAGCAGCTGAAGATTGTCATGGGTTATGTTAGGAAGTATACATGTACTGTCAATGTATTAAACTGGCACACACTGAGTGCCAATTATAAATGGTGCATAAATATATTGTATCTGCTTTTACTTTATTTTATGAAATAGTGACACAGTGCTGCTGTAAAGGCAGATATACATTTTTCAACTTTCTTCAAAATGCTTTCAAAAATATTTTGAAAATCACTGCATTCTATATGTTTGTTTGATATACATGTCACAGTTGTGCATCTTGAAGTTAAGTCATGTTTTGTTCTTTGCATTAATGGACTTGTAGTTTGAGTTTTATAATGGGTGAAGTTAATTGGAAGTGACAGGATGCAAGGAAAAAAATAAAGACTAAATAAGAACCTATAGATTGGAATGGGTGATGCTAAAATGTATATATGTGTTGCCAACAGATTGCCGGGTCTTAAACTGGCAAACACTAAGTGTCACTTAAAAATGGCCTAAAGATCTAATGCATAAGCTTTTCCTTTATTTTATGAAACATAGACACAGTGCTGCTATACATGCACATATGAATGTTTTAACTTCATCACAATGATTGCAAATAGAAACATTTGGAAGTTCAGAGCATTGTAATTGTTTGCTGCTTCATGTGAGCAGGTGATGAATGCTGCAATGCATGGCATTTGCTAGATTGGTTTAAAAAGATAATATGCTTATTGCGAAGCTTATTACAGGGTAAGTAGCAGGAAGGATTTATATATATATATTTATATATATATATATAATATATATATATATATATATATATATATATATATATATATATATATATATCTATATATATATATATATATATATATATAGATATATATATATATATATATATATATATATATATATATTCAGTGAAAAAAATGTAGTTAAAGGGACGTTATGGTTACGTTGCGCTACTAAAAACGTATGAAAATCAGTAAAAAAATGTTGTTAAAGGGACGTTATGGTTTGAAGTAAAACCAAAAAACCCTTGAAATTTCGTAAGTTATGGTAAGCTAAGCAACCATAATTCGTGCCACCACCGTGCACTGCGAAGACTAATACCCAGGACATCAAAGATGACATCACAAATGTCATTGATGACATCACATGTCTGTCTCCACCTTTTTTCCTTTACTGACATATCTAGGCCACATGGTTTTCTTCAGTAACAGTCAGGAACTAAAAATTCAAAAGGTACTATATTTGTAGACTTATACTTCAAGTATGTTCTTATAGTAATTCCCTTAATGTCCAGTCACATCATATGAAACATATACATTGGGGAAGACACAGGCTTGAAAGACAGCAATCCTTTCTATGCATGGAGATAATCAGTAAGTTCATCAGCACTTTCTGATAGTTCTGTTTTTTTTTTTTATAACTGTACTTTCCCTGTATATGCTCATATTTGTATACATTGTACTCACACTAATTTCCTTAGGGTCCAGTCACATCATGTGGTACATATACATAGGGGCAGTAGCAGCTTTGAAACAGAGCAATCATTTCTCTGCATAAAGATAATCAGTTAGGTTATGAACACTTTCTGGTACTACTGCTTTTTTGCTTACTATACTTTCCCTCTATATACTCATATGGGCATGTGTTGTTGTGTCTTTGTGTTTTGTATGTAATAATGAAATGATGTAGTAAGTGGGTTTTATTAGCTACTTATTACATGTTTCACAGTACGCAAAACTCTAATAAGAAAGCATTTATCATTTCACTATTCAACATGGCAAGATTATGAATATTGCACCTCCATCATGTATGTTTCACACAATGCTTATGTTTATACATAAGTAGCTTAGTATACTGGAAAGAACTTCATAATAGAATGCTATTTATATCAATACATTGCTTAATGCACTACGTAGCTCATGATATTTATTCCAAGGATCCTTGACACTTTTTTGTCAACATTATAATAAGAATCCCTTGTACAGACTTTTCATGAAAAGCAAATGCACATGTGATGTCATCAGTGATGTCATCAATGACATTTGTGCTGTCATCATTGATATCCAGGGTGTTAGTCTTAGCAGTGCACGGTGGTGGTGCGAGTTACAGTTGCTTAGTTTACCATAACATACGAATTTCAGGGGTTTTCCTGTTTTACTTTGAACCATAAAGTCCCTTTAACATCGTTTTTTTTAACTGATTTTCATAGGTTTTTAGTAGCGCAACTTAACCATAACATCCCTTTAACAAAGTTTATTTCACTGAATTTCATAGGTTTTTAGTAGCGCAACTTAAGCATAACATCCATTTAACAATGTTTTTTTCACTGATTTTATATATTTATGAACATTCTGTATTAAGTACAGTAAAAATAATATATATATTTCTTTTTACAAAGAAATGTCTACTACTTTGGAATGGCTGGAGGAAAATGTTCCTTGTGATGAAATAAGTGAAAACATTGATACTAAAGGACAGGGCGGGTCTTTGCATCAGGCCATGCAGGCGGCTGCCTGATTTGCCAGCCTCCAGGGGATGCCACCACCAGCAGGTGGGAATGGGAGTGTGAACGAGGTGTGAATGGGAAGCAAAATTAACACGCAGGATTAAAAAATGTGATTTTAATTCTGCAAGTTAATTTTGACATTTCAAAAATGCATGGCCTTATGCAAAGACCGGCATTGCCCACACACACACACACACAACACACACACACACACACACACACACACACACACACACGTTTTACCTACCTTGTGGGGACTATGTGTGGAAACCAGCCTTGTGGGGACTAACCTTTCCCAATGTTTTAAAAATATGCTAACAGCAAAAATATATTCAGAAAAAATTCCTAATATAGGATCCAGCTTCAAATCTGCAAAAATGCTAATTTTTAATCGCGTGTCCGGTACCATCTCTGTGGGGACCTGAACGCGTGTTACCATCCTTGTGAGGACTTAAATATTCTTATTTGGAATTTAATGTATCTCTATGCAAATAGCAACATGTTTGTTTCATAGGAATCTTTGTAACTTACACAATTCTATTTCTATATATGAGTACCTACCCACACCGTAGGTATACACAATAGATGGATTGTAATGGTGGTGTATTTTCAATAAGAACCTCACTAAAAATGTACTAAATTTGGCATGAGACTATATTATAAAACACTCCAAGTATGTCAGAAAGGAGAACTGGGGAACCAAAATATTAGGTGAATGGCTCAGGATCACACAATGTGGTCAGGTATAGAAGCAGAGATTTGAATACCGGTTTCATTATTTCACAGTCACCATCTTGTCCACCAAAACACATCTCTCTATGATTGGTGTGATGACAAATATGTTACAGTCCCCATTAAAATGGTGTTTGACATTGGTGATGTTGAAGTCCCAATAGAGATTGTCTGCCATGATACTGATTTCAGGTCCTCACAGAGATGGTTTGTATGAATAATCGTATTAAAGACAGCATTCCTATGTTGTTTTATAATACTGTTGTTAAAGTCCACATAGAGTTGGTGTGTGATTAACATTATGATAAAGTACTAATACACATGGTGTTTGATGTTGGTGAAGTCCCAGCAGAGATTGTATTTTGTGATACTGATATCAAGGTCCCCGCAACGATGGTATGTGCTATTTATGGTAAAGTCCCCACAGAACTGGTGTGTGTTTATAATAACTTTAAAGTCCCCACAGAGATGGTGTGTGATTATCTTGATGCTAAAGTCCCCACAGAGATGGTGTGTGATTATCTTGATGTTAAAGTCCCCACAGAGATGGTGTGTGATTATCTTGATGCCAAAGTCCCCACAGAGATGGTGTGTGATTATCTTGATGTTAAAGTCCCCACAGAGATGGTGTGTGATTATCTTGATGCTAAAGTCCCCACAGAGATGGTGTGTGATTATCTTGATGTTAAAGTCCCCACAGAGATGGTGTATGATTATCTTGATGTTAAAGTCTCCATATATGTTGTGTTTGATGTTGGTGATGTTGAAGTACCAATAAATATTGTATGTCATGATACTGATCTCCAGGTCCTCACAGATGTGGTGTGTGATATTTACGTTAAAGACCCCACAGAGCTGGTGTGTGTTCATAATAACTTTAAAGTCCACAGAGTGATGGTATGTAATAATAATGATATTAAAGTCCTCACTGAGATGGTGTCTGATTATCTTGATGCTAAATTCCCCACAGAGATTGTGTGTGATTATCTTGATGTTAATGTCCCCACAGAGATGGTGTGTGATTGTCATGATGTTAAAGACCCCAAAGAGAAGGTGTGTGATTATCCTGATGTTGAAGTACCCACAGAGATGGTGTGTGATTATCCTGATGTTGAAGTACCCACAGAGATGGTGTGTGATTATCCTGATGTTGAAGTACCCACAGAGATGGTGTGTGATTATCTTGATGTTAAAGTCTCCATACATGTGGTGTTTGATGTTGAAGTACCAATATATATTGTATGTCATGATACTGATGTCCAGGTCCTCACAGAGATAGTGTGTGAGGTTTATGTTAAAGTCCCCACAGAGGTGGTGTGTGATAATTATGTTAAATTCCTCACATAGACAGTGTGGTATGTTCATGATGTTAAGGTTCCCATAGACATTGTGTGAATTTGGGGATGTTAAAGTCCCAATAGAGATTGTGTGTCCTTATACTGATATTCAGGTCCCCACAGAGTTGGTGTGTGATAATAGAGATGTTAAAGTCTCTCTTGAAGGTAGTGTGTTAAAAATAGGGCATACAAGTCTCCATAGAATTGTGTGTGTTTGGAAAAGGGGTGATGATGACAATAATGATGCTCTTGGTTATGTTGCAGTCCCAACAGAGAGTGAGCTTGTTAATAAGGATGTT
Source organism: Ambystoma mexicanum (assembly GCF_040938575.1). Lineage (NCBI taxonomy): Eukaryota > Metazoa > Chordata > Amphibia > Caudata > Ambystomatidae > Ambystoma > Ambystoma mexicanum. The sequence goes on along the minus strand of NC_090934.1, from coordinate 365,884,244 downwards.
GAAATCCCCAAACTGATTCTTTGTGATGAAAATGGTGTTACAGTCCACATAGGGATTCTATGTGGTTATGATGATGTGAAGGACCCCACAGAGATGGTGTATCTGCCCTAACAGAGACAGTGTGATTGAAAATGGCAATGTTGATGTCCCCCAGATAACTTGAATGTGATAATAATTATGTTAAAATTCCCTCTGACATCCTGTGTGATATTGAAGCCCCTCCGAGATGATGTGTGATAGTAATGGTGGTCAGGTCCTCAAATGAATAGTGCGTGATAATGGTAATGTCAAAATCATTGCAAACATGGTGTTTTAAGTTCTGATTTCTCTGCATTGATAGCTTGTGATTATCTTGATGTTAAACTTTCAACAGAGATTTTGTACGAGATGAGGAGTTTTGTGTCACAAGAGGTGTGGAGCATAATAACAGGAAAGAAGAGAACAATGTAGTATAAATCAAGATTCAGTGATCCACTATCATCAAATGAGCAAATAGACCATCTCTACTACGGAAAGTAGACTACATATTTTTAGTACTTGTTTGATGTTAGTTACATGTTCAAAATAGATATACTATGTCATATTAGTGATGTCAAATGTCTGTTAGGTAGCCAACGATTAAGCACAAAGAGATAGCACCAACACCTTGGGGTTCATTACGAGATTTGCGGTAAAAATCAGACAAAATCTCTGTTAGCGGCATCATGCAATGCGCTCACACCTCCTCTGCCTACCACTAAATAGCGGGCACAGTAATAGCGGGCACGGTAATACCGGAACCCGGAAGTAACACCGTCGAGCCGGAACGGGAAAGGCAACGGCAGCCATCTTGAAAAACACAATCCATGGCAATCCTAGGGACACAGGACCTGGATCCATACACCAGCAACTACAACTCCATCCACTACACCAGCAATATGCCCAAGGCCCCTAAAAAAGGCGCAATGAGCCAGCGAAAGGTGCGATTTTCGGAGGAGGAGTTGAACATGCTGGCTGACACCCTGGCTGAGAATGAGGACATTGTTTTTGTGGCAGACCTCAGGCGGCTTGCCCAGCTGAAAAAGAAGGAAATTTGGGAGGAAGTGGCCCAAAAGGTCAGTGCGGTGGGCACCACCCCACGCACTGTTAAGGAATTCAAAATACACTGGGACGACCTGCGCCTCCGTGTGCGCAATATCCTTTCTGCCACCCGGAGCCAGGGCCTGGCAACAGGCATCGGACCCAACTCCCCAATAAAAATGACACGCTGGGATGAAACCTGCGCCAGCACCATAGGCATGGAGGCCATAGAGAGAGTGGGAGATATGGAGCAGGGAGCACCGTCATCGGCAGATGGAGGTGAGTGTCCACACAAACCACTGTAATGCAAAGCATGGTGATGAGCCACCAATGTGACAGTGACATGAACCAATGCATGGCCCATCACACACACACACACATGGACACATCCCTGCATACATGTTATCCCCAGCACCATCACATCTACATGCATGCGGCAAGTCAAAGCCATACCTGAGACACACCCCACAAGCAGGAAAACAGCATGTGTCACACTGCACACATTCCACAACAGAAAGGCATGTCACACAGCATACACCACCTCAGACATGTGTGAACCGGATGTATGCCTGAATTATCCCCCCATATATCAAGCAACCTGTATGTCACAACTCCAAGTCAGAAATCCATCAAATGTGTAGAACTGCAACAATACCAATGTATGCATGATGCATGAAGAACCATCACTGATGCCGTCCCTCTCTCCATCCCCCACAGGCTCAGATTCTGACAGCGATGCACAGGACTCAGCAGCACAGGCTACGACACCATTGAAGAATGCCAGGGGCAGGGAAAACACCAACAGGCCTTCTACGTCGAAGGGCCCAGGCAAGGCACATCAGCCACTGAAGGCAAAGGCGCCACAGGACGCAAAGGCACTGGGGCGGCAAAGGGCCTCCACAACAGCAACAGTGCTGACAAAAGGTGTATCCACAGCAGAGGAGCCAGTGGCAGATGGGGCCCTCTCTGCTGCCAACAGCTCGGTTGGGGAGGCAGCTGCCACCGCGCCCCTGAGTGACGACAAGGAACAGACACATGGCGAGGTGTGGCGTCCTTGAGGATGACGTGTCATCTGAACTCCATGGCACACCCAGCCCCCGGCTATCACCCCAGCTCACCCAAATTATCACCCCCACTGGAACCACGCATGAGCAGTCTGGAGGAGAGTCAGGACCAGAGTGCTGGAGCCCCACAGAGGACAAACCTGAATTGGGACCCTTGCCAGATGCACCATCCACCTCCACAGGTGTCCGGGATGGGGAGTGGCGAATGAGAAGCAGCAGGAGGAGCTGATTGGGCTTGTCAGACAATACGTGTCGGATGGTGCCCTGACAAGGCAGGTGGGCCGGGGGAACACTGCGGCAATGAAAGATGCCATAGAGTCCAGCACAACTCGCATCTGAGAAGAGCTGTCGGCAGTGAGAGAGGTCCTTGGCAGAATTGCGGATGCCCTGGAGGCACAGTGTCCTGGCCCAAGAATGGAGCAAGCGGGCAGGGGCTCGTCCTAAGCTCCACACAGACAAGCCCCCTGAGCAGGTCTGCGCGTACCTTGCAGCGCTCAGACATGCCGCCACCAGAGGCGGAAAGAGGACAGAAGTAGCAGGGGCATCCTGCACATGGCAACTGATGCATACCCGTGCTACATTCCATTGCACCCCATGTGTGGGGGAGTTGTGGGGGGAGGGGGGAAAGGGGGTGTGTGTGGGAGTTGTGGGGGGAGGGGAGAAGGGGGTGTGTGAGGGAGTTGTGGGGGGAGGGGGAGGGGCGTCTGTGAGGGAGTTGTTGGGGGAGGGAGAGGGGGAAGGGGGGCATGTGAGGGAGTTGTTGGGGGAAGGGGGGAATGGGGTGTGTGTGAGGTAGAGGGTCATAGCACTTTGTTCATTTCTCATGTTTAATACACCCGTTGTGTACCAAAAAATCACATGACTGGACATTGCTTATTCTGTATGTGTGTTTTATTGGTTTACAGTGCACAGTGTCCATGTATCCCCACACCCAGTGCCCTGAGTCCCACATCCATGGCACCTTCTGCATCCATGTGTCTTATAATTTTTGGCCTATCACAGACTGGCACACAGCACATCCCTCCTGTGCATCACCACCTGGATGATGTGCAACCACATCTTCTTCATCATCTTCATCATCACCTGGTGGTTGCTGTTTAATGTCAAGGGACAGAGGCACGTTCCATCGGATGCACATGTTGTGCAGCATGGCACATGCCATGATGATCTTGGCCACCTTCTCATGCCCGTACAGGAGTGCCCCACCAGACCTGCTGAGGCAGCGAAACCGTGCCTTCCACAGGCCAAAGGTCTGCTCAATCACCACACGGGTACGGGTATGGGCACAATTGTAGTCTGCTTCGTGCTTGTTCTGCGGGTTCCGGACAGGGGTGAGGAGCCACAGCTTCAAGGGATAGCCAGCATCACCTGCATGGGTTCAAAATGAGGTATGTGTAAGTCATTCCTGCAATGACACCTGTACTTATCACTTACATGCCTGCAGATATTTGTTGTTCACACGCACATGTCCCTCGATGAATGCAAACATTTTAACTTGACACAATGTTTGCTGTCCCATGGTCTACAGGTGTGGGTTGCATCATCCAGATGATGCAAGGTGTCCACTTCCTTGCTGGTGTTCATGCACCGTGGTTACCTACCGCAATAATTGCGATCATCTATGTGATGTGTATTGAATCGTGTGCATTGATCCTGGCACTGTTGCCACTAGTCCCATCATGATCTCCCATTCACTGCTTGACATTCCCATGGTGGCATGCTGTGCTACTGTGGTGGTGGTCCAGTAAAAATCTGTGAATTCCCTTGGTGTGAATTATTTCTGCACACTCATGGATGCATGTCCGGTGTTGTGTTGTTGTGCGGTCATTTTCATTGTGCATACTCACAGCATGTTGCTGCATTGTGTTGCAGAGGGTACGGTCTGATGGTTTGCAGTGTACGTGTTGAGGGATGTGGGCTGGTTGCAAGTCTGGCATTACTTCATTGTTGTGCAGCTTACGTCTTTCATATGCGTTTCAGGTGTCATGTTCAGTTAGGGATGCTTTGGGGCACAGTGTATTGCAGTATGGGCATTGTCCAGTCACCCCCCCCAATCTCACCCAGGTGGAGTATGGATCCCCCCCATTACACTGCCATCTGCCTGTCATGCAACTTACCAAGCATGCAGGCACATCGTCCAGCATGTCGCTCCATGTAGCATGGTATCGCAGAGTTCTGCAGGACCATTGAATCATGGGTTGATCCGGGATATCGGGGACAGCAATGTGTGATGTTCTTGCTGGAGTCACATACCATCTGCACATTGACAGAGTGGTATAGGTTACAGTTGCAGTAGGCCACCTCCATGGCATGTGGGACCATCAATTCCACATGGGTGCAGTTAAGGGCACCGATGCAATTTGGTATGCCTGCCAGTGCATGGAAGCCAATTTTGGTGTTGGAGATCTCCTCGGCAGTCCGTGGTAGGGATATGTGGTCGCTTGAGTGCTTCAGGAGGGCATCGAGTACTTGGTTCAGCGTGCGTGAAAATAATGGTTGGAATACGCCATGCATCTGCCCCACTGTGTGCTGGTAGGTGCCTGTGGCCAGGAAGTAGAGCACAGACACCACCTTCAGTAGAGGGGGGATGGCAGTGCGGATGTCAATCAGGCTGACAATGTCATCATGTACCAGGCGGTACAGGGTGTGGATCTGCACAGGAGTTAAGTTGAGGGGATTGGCTCTGATGCAAGGTATTGGTGGCTGCCTGCGTGGTAACACTGGCTGCACTGGTGGGACTTGCTGGGCCTGTCTCACCCTCCTTCTCCTCCTGCGTCTCCTCTGTTGTGCCTGTTGTAGTTGTTGCTCATGGCGTAGCTGTGCAAGCATGTCCTCCAGGCCCAGTATCGCAACAGCAAGTGGGATCATTTTGTTGTGGGAAGGGGTGTGGTGCGTGTGTGTGCTCCTTTTGTGCTGGTCCAGACTCCATTGCCTCCACCTGTGATGATTGTGTGCACCTGTGGCAGTTGGTAACACAGCAGATTGCTGTTAGCGGGTGATCTGCGATGCCGGTAATACCGGCATCGCAGTATCTGTAATTACCGCATTCGTGGTAGCGGTAGGAGCATGTATGCGTGACTTGTGATGTCCTCCTGTTAGCGCCATCCCGGTAATGCCGGGCCGAAGGGGCGCGTGACCGCGCAGATGCCGGTACGGGAGAGCACGGTATCAGCGGCGGTGCTAATACCGGGATGTGGACTCGGAATGGGCCGGAGCAGTATGCAGTGCTGGTATTCCCTTAACGGCATCATTTTTAGATTACCTCCAAACTCGTAATGACCCCCCTTGAGTCAAACTAAGTTTATTTACACAACCAAAATATAAGGTAAACAACAGCATATAGGTTAAGTCTCTTGAATCACAGTCTCAGGCTTAAGAGTTTCCCTGCACACTTCTTCACATACCACAGGGTCAATGCCAATGTTTATTCATCCCGCTTTAATGGGGTTCCCACATTCTGCCAGTAGGCAATGCTGTTCTCTGATCTTCTGTCTGTAATTGCTGCCCAACTAAACAGGTACATGTAGAGTGTTTCAGATGTGGTCAAGGAACACTGGGTTGGAGCACCTCTCGGATGGCAAGCCTTATTCTGCTGCCCCTCATCATTACTCCTCTGCTTGTTCTTTACCTCCTGATTACTGTGCAATGGTCTCATTCCTCCTTTCACGATGGGTGTAATCCCTTCAGACTGGGATTCACCCCTACCTCCTGTCTTGGGCCAAGATCTCCCACTCTGTCCTTCACTGGCTGTGTAACTAGGCTCTTTGTTAACTCCTCCAACCGTTCACTTCTGCCTCCTCCTAATCACTAACTTCTTCCTCCACCTCCTGTTGTACACCTCCAACCACTTCTTGCTCTTCATCTTCAACCGCTTACTTTTGCTCATCTTCAGTCACCTCATGCGGGACACCTCCAGCCAACTCCTGCTATTCACCTACCGCCAAACATGCTGTTCTTTCTCCTCCTATAGTGGCTCTCCCTCTTCCAATTTTTCCAAACACTCGCCAATGGGTAATTGGCTGAAGTCCTGTGATTGGGTGTTAAATGATTGCCCCGAGTCAAATGGGAACCTGGGAGATTGGGTAAAGTTTGAATATTACAAAATGCCCATCTTCCAAACCCCTTCGCTTTGTGTGCCACACTGCAGACATCCTGGATGTGGCTGTTCTCCAGAGACCAGGTTTATGAGCAGTGAACAGGCAGATCAATGGCAAACAATGACTAAAAAATCATTGGAGCATGGCACTGGTTTCCTGTGAGGTTGTGGCAACTTTGTGTTGCAGGGAACTATGTGTGGAGCCCCTTTAGTGAACAAGCTTTCTAGACAGATGTCAATGAGAATTGCAACATTGTTATGTTTACATTATTGGTCTGTGAACCGAGTGCATAGTGTCAAGAACTTGTGGTCCTTCATGTATTATTTCCTGGCTCACTATGTCAGAGTCTACAAAAGTACTGTGGCGCTTGAGGCGAACGTCTAGGAACCCATTCCGTTCTGTATATTGCCACACACGAACACGAGAGAAGAAGTTCCTCTGTGGTAAAGGGATGCCATTGTACGTTATTAACGGCGTGAGGTACTTTCCTTGAATAGAAGGATGGTAGTCTCGAGCAGAAGGCTTGTGACCAAACAGTTCAGGCTGGAATGTCCCTTTGGTGTGGGACCAAGCCTGATATTGCATATGGTTGTTCCCGTTTTGTAATGGCTTGGCAGGTGAAGAACGATGTTCTGCAGGGTTGGCCAGAGCAATGCCAGACGTTAAGATTAACTCTAAACCTTCCATCACCCCTTTTGTTCTGCTATAGTTACCGTGAGTGGGACAGGTACACCCAGACATGGGTCTCGTGCCTTTTGGGCTTAGAGACCCACACAACTCCTCACAGATGTGACCCAACAAGGCTGAAACATGTTTGCAGATGCTTGTGGGCTCGTGCATAAGGGATGTGACCAAGCCGTTCAGGCTGGACTGTCCCCTTTGGGGTGGCACCAAGCCCAATTTTGCATATGGTCTTTCCCCTTCTCTAATTGCTTGGCAGGCGAAGAACGATGGACTGGAGGGTTGCCCAGAGCAATGCCAGAGGTGAAGGTTAGTTCTATACCTTCCTGTCATCACCCCTTTTATTTTGCCATGATGGGTGTGGGGCATGATTCATTACCGGAGCAAGTGTTTGCTTCATCTCAATCAGATTTTGCTGTTTAAAGTGTTATAGTTATGAGACATTTAAGTTGTTCGACTTTATTCCAATGGTGTTGTTATGCTACATCTCACTCGACCTGTGGTATTAAGACACCATGGCCCATTGGCAATGGACTGTGGCCACGTTGCAGCAATTAGTGATTGGGACAAACGTTTATGCTCCTCTGGCTGTGTTCTAGCAGACATTTAGAAAAGGCTTCCTTGTGTCCCACTTTTTTATTCTCACTAGATTTACTCATGGAATTTAACCACAAGTAAATATCTCAAGATTATAATTGTGGTTTCCGATTGCCATGAGAATTTCCCACGACCTGGCTTCACAATAAAATTATAATTTTTTACAAGACTCCTCAAACTTTACATGTGCACACATCCTCTTTTATTGTTTACCCAGATCCATCCTGAAGGCAAAGTGCCCCCAGGCTATCTGCCAATATAATTTTAACAATGTTTAATTTTGTGATGCACATCCAATTCCTGTGAGAACCCTGCAGTTTTTGTGAAGTGGCAGTGAAAACGGTACATACAAAGCAACACAAATGGAAGGAACTAAATATAATTTCAAAGTCCTCCCTATGTCATGACCTTATCTCCACCGTATGGTAACGGGACCCGAAAGACCATAAGACCATATTTGGCCCCCCTCGGATCCCTTGGAGTCAGTCCTGGCGCCGTTGGCATCGGACTCAAATACCAGGATGGGGTTTCAATGGCCAACGACCAAACATGGATGCCCCCATGAGGACCAATGGGGAACTGCAACTAGCAGTCTAGCATTCATGTCGGGGCCCGCCCCGAAGCTCCTGGGATACCTGCTGGGTATTTAAACCACGCCTGGGCGAGGCACGCGCTTCGCGTTATTCTGCTCTTGCAGCGTGACTTTCACCGGGTCCTGCTCAGCATCCTGGCCTGCACGGGCGAGAGAAGACAAGAACTGCTGTCATCCTTACCTGGTCAGCTGCAGCCTCCATCCAACCGAAGTCCTCCAGACTTCATCATCTTCCTCCAGCTACATTCCTGGAAAGAAGGGCGTGAAGGAGATATTGTTTAAGCTTACTTACCCAGCCCATCTGGAAGGCCATCGCCAACTGCACATCGTCCGTCGGCTTTGGGTTCCGGTTGGTCCATTCTTCCCGGATTCTCCCAAAACCTGCAAGAAACAAGAACACAGGTTAGCCAATTGCAAGGACGCTCTCAGCGCCGCTTTGCGCTTCCATCCTTACCTTCTCGAACTCTGCCTCCAGCATCCGCTCTCCGCCTGCAGCAAGATAAGAGGAGAAGGTTATTTGGTGCACCATCCAATACATACATTATTCTTAATTTCAAGACTTACCTGAAAAGTGGAGTCGCAGCCGGACTGGACTTCGGGCCCACGCCAGTGAAGAAACTCAGCGGAGTCACTGACAACGCCTCCCTGCCCTACGCGGCAGGGCGGAGAGCGCATCCTTACAGAAATCAAGGTGAGAGAAGCCCCAAGGGGAACAGCGGGGGGAACACCGGGAGGTGGGTCACGAGAGAAGGAATAGTAGCTAAACCTACCCTCCTGTCTTCTAGAACTGATCCTCGGCAGCGTGAACCCCTGTGAAGGTGCAGAGTCCCAGAAAGCATCCAGGGCCTGTCGAGGGGCGTCCCTGTGGATACAAGGTGAGCGTTACACCCTAATTTCCAAACTCACCAATTAGACGGTTTCACCCTCCTCTCATCCACCCTGAAGGAATACATTCCTTTACTTCATTCCTAGTATAATTTTAAGCACATTTCTTTTTCTGTCTTTGCAGGAATTCTTGCGAAAACGTCTCACACTGAAGGGACAAATGTGTACATTTTAATTTCTGAAAAGTCTTACTTGCTTTAATGCACCACAGGAGATATACAAAGATTTTGGTGCCAGTAGCACCCCAATATCCACATAAAAAAAAAACAAATACTGGATGGATTTGTACCAAACTACCACGAGGTACAACTGCATTGCTTCCTGCCCAATTTGTTTTGTATTTGAAGCAAATCCATGGAGCTCTTTGAGTTCTGAGACTGTTTAATGATGAACTATTGGAAAAGCAATACAAAAGATGAAAACCACCCCTTTTTTCAATGCCTTATAACTTTTAAACCGTTAGATGAATTTGCAAAAAACTTTCCATTTTAGGGGATGGTGGTAGAAAACATATTTGGAACATTTCATACAGATACATCAAAAGAGACAAGCGTTATTAGCAGTCTACGTCGATGGATCTTATGGTTCACCCTTATCTCAGGGTGACGAACGTTGCTGTATAAAATATATACAGTTATGGTGAACCCTAAGATCGATCCACTTTGCAAAAATAATATTGCTAATAACTTTTAACTCATATATAATCTTTGTGCAGAGAGAATTGTTTAAAAAGCATGCAAATTAAATATACTATTACTCGCACACTTTTGTATGTCTTCTTTCTCTTAGATGTCCATAACTATTTATATACATATATATAATGATGGGAGAATTGTGTGCATACCTTGATATTTCCTGCGGGTCCCATGTCCACCCTGAAACACAATAGAAGGTACTCATTGCTGGAATAAGATCAAACATTGTTTGTTGGTAATATTCAGGGATGTGAGTGACAGAAATAAACTCTTGTTGCCAGTGCAATACACTATCTCCTCGTCCCTTGTGCAACTAGCATCACATGGGGTAAAATGTATTAAAAAGGTATCTCCAAAGATGGTTTGTGATGGTACTGATTGACATGCTGATTCAAATCTCTATATCTAGTTATTAGAATCAATCAATGGGATTCGTTTCTCACATTTATCCACAGATATTGGCAGATAATTAAATCCAAATTTAAAACACCTTTCACAACGTAGAAATAGTAACTACTCCTGTGACAGGTACTTCTTTAACATATTCTGACAGATGATAATGTCAGAGCATGGGAGTTTTGATCCCAAAGAAAGTGATCACATTTACTGTCCCTATGTTTCAATAGTTTAATTTTGAAATAGCACCTCCATCCATGTTAATCCAGCATCTTAGTGCTGCCCAACAGATGGTATTATTTTACCCCAATCCCATCTGGCTCAATTTATCAACTGCAGAGTGCTTAATTCACTGAGCTTTATTCCCAGCTTACATATTAAATCAAAGTTTTTGAATATAACATGGAGGCTTCTCAGAAGTGTTTTAGCAGCAGAATGAGACTAGGATTTGGATATACATATCAATGACCTTTGTTCTTTGAATACAGTTGCTCACGTATACCTATTACCCAATGTTCTTTGTGATGTGGTTTTTAGGAGCTTTCTCATAAACCCATTTTTTTGAAATGTGTCCATTCCCTAATGGACCTTTCTGGAAAAAAAGATGTCCTTTGTAATAAACAGACCATTGTCTTATTTCGATCGCTTAATTTAGTAAATTTAGAAGAGTGTTGCTTATACGAAGCTCCACATGCAGAGAATGTCATGGGAAGACTGCCAACAACTGGAATGAGTGCCCAAAGGCTCTCTTCCAACTATGCTTTGCAATTTAACAAGCAGCTCACTGGGAGATCTCAAAGATTGCATCGGAGAGTACCATGAAGCCTTCTCCTTTAAGAAGATGGTACCAGTACATGCAGATTTTTAACCGGTAAGGTCATTGCTTTATACATTACTCTAGCCATGATAGGAAGCCAGTGTAACATTCTGAGAACTTGGGTTATGTCAGCTTGTTTAGATGTGTCTAGCACTATATGTGCTGCAGTATTAAGGATAACTTGTAATCTGTGTAAGTTATTTTCATTGAACTCAAATAACAGGCTATTTACAGTAGCCTAATTCTGCACCATGTATGTGTGCTATAGCTGCACATTTCTGTTCTGAAAGCAGGTGCCGTATAGCATTACATGGTATAATGATAATTTTACCAATAAATGCACCTCCAGCTAATCCAGAATAGGGCTGCAAGACTTTTCCTTGGCCTCAAGCCCAGGGACTGTATCTTTCCAGACCTAAAATCTCTCCACTGGCTCCCGGTGGTTGCAAGGATCGAATTGAAGACCCCCTGCATCATCCACAATGCCTTCTGTGGCCTGGGACCACGCCATCTCCAACTTTCACTCCCTAAATACTCCTCTGCTAGAGCATGCTTCTCCAAGCAGAGAGTGGGCGGCAGGTCTCTCTTCTCGGCTGGTGCCCCCCTTTGGAACAGCCTCCCTGCCCCGCTCAGACTTGAGCCGGACCTCCTTAAGTTCCTAAAACTGCTCAAAACTCTGCTTTTCTCTACCTCTTTCCCTTCACTGTTAATCACCCCACTGCCGCTGATACCAGTGGCCTGATCCTCATGAATCTCACAGGATTCCAGGCCCTTCTTCCCAGTCGATATCAGCACCCCTCCCACCCCCCAACTGCACTGCCCCTGCAGACACCTGCTTGGCGGCTCTGCAGTCCACCCTTGGGAGTCGCTTGCACTAGCACTTAGCCTGAGGTCTCTCCTTGGATCCCCTTCCCTGCCGGATCCTGCACCAGCACTTGTCCACTCATCTGCCCCTGCCACCTCCATCCCTATCTCCTGCACCTCCCCTCACTGCACTTGCATGTCCAAATGCCACAAAGCGTAGTAGGACGACGACTATATATTTACCGTTTTGCCATTGTTATTATTTCCCCTGTTCCCTTCCCATTTCGCTTTGTGGCACTTTGAAACACAATTCTGTTTTATAGGCGCCTAAAACATGCTCAATGAATTCAAATAAATGGGTTAGTATACTGGCCACGTGCTATTTTGGGGGTCTATTAGTCACTTTGAGGTGAGTTTTGCTTTATGAAAATCAATCAATTTAAAAAAATGATTCCTTCACCCACCGTCTTTTACCGCCCACCACCTGCACCCATCAAACAGGCTTGTGCCTAATGCCTCCTTACTTTTTCTGAAAAGTTTTAACTGCAATGTTTAATGTAAACAAGATGTTTTCAGTTTCTTAACAAACATCTAGGGCCCGATTTATCAAAGAAACGTAACATGGGAAAGTCCCATTGAAAATGATTTTGTAAATCAGGCCGCTAATGTTGCAAAGTGTGCACACACTTCTCAGTATTTAAAGTGGATATCACGTGACATCATGAAAGATTATATGAAAAACGTTTTGTTTTAGCATTTCCAATGCATTTATGTTGTTAAATTAGACACAATATAATGTAGTTTTAAATACGAAACCATGAAAATATTTAATTGCACGAAAGAACTGTGAGCTTTACATGTACTTATATTTAAAGTACACATTGTACACCTTCTTCACTTGCGTTAAACATCCTAAGTGCAAGGATTCCTTTCAAGTATTTCTCTCTCCGTGAATTCCTTGGGCTCAGAGGACTGGGGATCAGATTTCACCAGAGCCACACCTCAAGGCCACAGCTATTGTTATGTAGAAGGTGCTCTGCGCTCGGAATTTCACACCTCCTTGGGCTGAGCTTGACCACTGATACGGAGGAGGGAGGGGGAAGGTAACAAGGTGCAGCACAGTGGGCTGAGTAAGCCGTAGTGGTTTAAACTAGTTTTCCGAAACACACTCTCTGTGAAAGCAAAATGCTACACCTTTCAACTGCATATTCACATTGTTTAATTTTAAACACGTGCTATTCTCAGTCATACTTATGACATGATACATTTCGTCACAGCCTATTTAACATAAATTCTGTGTGTATTCTAGAGTTTACACAGTACTGCCTTATTAAAAAAAAGAATAATAACGTGCTTTTTATCAGCCCAATCCTGCTTCTCATTGTTCCAAATGTTGTATAAATCATAAAGCCCCGGTCTGAAATGTTCAGGCAAAGTTGTGGAAATTTTGCATTTTAAAGCAAACATCAAAATATATGTAAGCATCCTTACTAATGAAAAGTTTTGTGTAGATGCTAAGCTCCAGTGGATTTTAGGAACATATATGCAAAACAGTGCATTTTAAAGTACACTAGGCAACTTCATTTCTCATAATCAGACAGAGTTTAAATACAGTTTTACAGGAGTGTTTCATGTCCAGGTACATTTTGCGGAAACGTGTCAAATTGTGAATTCCCAAAGCCTACTAGAACAGTGGCAGTGCTCAAAATAGGATGTGCTTTAAACAAATATAGAGAGTTGTCATCCTTCGATTTACTTAACTATTCTTGGGAAAATCGAATGGGAACAGTAGAAAACAGATGCACATTTGGCACGGATCCTCAACAACAATTGAACTGGATTTCTAAAGGTGGATATAAAAATGCTTGCAATTTGTGCACACCAAAATCAGAGCTGGTAACCATCAATGCCAGTTTCCCATTGACCCTCAGAATAAATGCCTATAGGTCTCAATCATTCCTTTGAATGATTAAATGTATAAGGCTTATGTTACCAGATTAATGTGTCCACTGTAAACACATCACATGCTCAAATGTCATGGCTGGTTATTATTTCTAAACATTTTATACCAGAATGTTTGAATAAAATGAAGTCACCAACTTATAATATTCTTTTGAGTGACATTTTCTGCCATTGTCCAAGCGAAAGAATAAATCCTAAGTAGGACTGATCCACAGCAATTACATTGTGAGTTTGTGACAAGATCCAGACGCCAATGCATATTTCTCCAAGCTGATTGTACATAAGAAATGCCACAGCCGGTGAAAAAACCATACCACAACCTATCACCAATGCCAAAACATAAGCGCCTCCCTATCAGTAAGAGACAGCTCAGTCTGCTTACTGCCCTTCAGCATGTTACCAATTTTGCCAATAGTGCTAAAATACATATTTTTTTTCCTGAATGCATGCATTTTGCCCAGTGCCAACAACGCAACTGTAACACATTGGTTTTGCCCAACGTCCACATGTTAAGCTAAGGAACCTATTTGCCAAACACACACATTTACTTGAAAATGCAGATTTGTGATTCATTTTTAAAATATGCAGTAAATATACACTGGTCCTCATTACAAGTATGGCAGTACGGTAACAACGGTGCCGGTAAGCTACTAGCACCATTGCTACCGTACCGCCATACTACGAGTTCTGCGAGCGGGTGACTTTCTGCTCGCTAGGGCTGACCTGGCGGGCAGACCGGCATCCGATTGCAGACCTACATAGTAACACCGGCACAGTTATTAACGGTGCCGGTGCTACCATCCTCCCCATCCCCATTGAGCCCTATGGGCAATGGGCAATTATCGGGGCTGGAATGCCCTGGTAATTGTCCATTGACAGGTGCCGGTAATTTCACGACTCCGGCGGTAGCCATGTCGGTTTTACCGGCACGGCTACCGCCAAAGTCATAATATGGCCCACTGTTATTTTCACACACAGACACAATCTGTGGGAGTCGGCGGAGAATGGGGCTGAGTTCATGCGCAGAGCCCTTTTTATAGGGTCTCCGGCTAGGGTGCGTTTCCTTTGCGTCGCTCGCCGATGAGGTCACCCACCCCCCTTCTGGGCGGTGACCTGCATGGCCCCTGCCCCCCCTTGATTCTACTACACTGCCGTGCCCAATGAGAGCGTCGGCACTAAGGGGGGCCCCAGCCAAGGAGCCATTCTTTGAATGGCGCGGGAACCCGTTGTATCGCCAACACCCTCAGTGGGGGCACGACTCCATCGCTGCTCATACACACCCCAAATGTTTCCCCCTTCATTACCCGCTACCCCTGCCCTTGGAGCCCAACCCCCCCCACAGCCGCCCCAATGAAAGGCCTGACCAGTTGTCTGAGTGGGAGAAAAATTGCCACAGCAAACTTTATTACATACATAAAGTCAGGAGTTAGCTTACAGGTGTTCCGTTTTATACTCAGGATTCTGCGCTGAGAGCAATGCAACTTGTCCCCCCCGCCCCTTCAGGTCCTTGGGGGACCCGTCGCAGGTGCCCCGTCCCTCCCTAACAGTCACTCTCTACCCTTTGGCCATTTCTTTCTTTTGCAATTTTTTCTTTTCATTTTCTTTCCCCATCTCTATTTAAGTGCAATTTTCTTTTCATGTCTTAATTTTGTTTCATTCTCCATTGCCCGCCTTGGGCTCCTTTATTTAAGGATGCGATTAGGTCCCCTTTTCCCCCCTCTTGTTTCCCTTAACCCCTGGATTCCCTCCTTCCGTTTTCCCCTAGTTGGCTCTCTATTCCTAGCCAAATTAATTCTCTCCCCCAAAAGATCTTCCCCTTAGCCCGTCATGCCAGGGATCCCCCCATTCCACCGAGAGTTGTCCCATCCCTTCCGGCCCCTCCCTCCCCTTTGTACCCTCCTGTCCTCAAGAGCCCCCTTATTTTATGGTTCATTTGTTAATTTGTTGAAGGTTTTTGGTTTTTGCTAATGTGTTTTCATGTACTTTCATGGCCCTATGGCCGAATAAAGTTATTGAATGAATGAATGAAAAATATTTTCTCTTAGAATAGTCAGGAGTCCTCCTCACATAGGTTTTATGACCTGTACAGTCGCCCTGACAGTATGGATGAAAGGAGACAGGACATAGGAGTAACTTGTCATAGTAACTACTGTACACCTAGCCCATAGTCCCCTTCTCTCCATAGAACTCTCCCTGCTGCCCCCATAAATTAGCTAGCTTCGGCCATCTGAGCCAATCAATGTTAAAAGTGGGACTGATGGGTGGCATCAAAGAGGGGAGATTGTGGGGTGGGCTCATGTCCCTCCGCCTCACCCACACACCATTAAAATGTAAAGGGGCAAGCCCTCTTGCAGTGCAAAGGGCTTGCCCAGATCACATTTCTAGACAGGGGGCAAACAGTATTTGGGAAGACTTGGAGCAACATGTTAAATGGACACAACGGTGACAAGTGAAATACAATAGACACAGCTGTGGACAGTGGACCCTGAGACCATCGACCATTGCTATTGGCCCACTGGAAATGGCAAAATGGCAGTAGATCCTGAGATCCCTAGGGGGTTATGATCCTCGGCCAGTAGGCCAGAGCAAATGGCCATGGCCTGGCCAGTGGTCTTCCCTCTTTTAAAATCATTGATGGAACACGTACAGTGGGCCCGACTGGAACTGACTTCTGAGGTGATGGTTTTCTCTTTCCTCACAAGATACCCTACATGGTTATGCTCCATAACATAGATGGGTTGCCCAAGTACCTGTAGAAGGGTTTTGTGTTAACATACAAGTCACCAGTTCAAATGATAATAGGGCTGCCTCTATCTTTATTCTTTGATAATGATTGTGTACCAATAAGTTGACTAGTTAATACAATCTATTATTGTTTATTCACTTCTATATAACCAGCATATGTACCAAGAGCTGTAACAGAGTGCTAAAAAGAAGCAGTTAACCGAACCTTACATGTTTTAAAGATTACAACAATGTATTGAAAGACATGCAGGGCTGACAGAAGACGATCAAGGGACCATTTTGAAATGGTATTTTGGTCCTTTTGCTTTCCTTCATCAGACGACATTGTGTCACTGTTGTGGTTTTGTGAGTAAAAGGTGATGTAGCAGTTCCAGAAAGAAAAGCTTCAGTATGAGTTTGGGATTATCATTGGGCTTCATTATGAGTTTGGTGGTAATTCGGCAGTATATCTGCCAAATTAGCGCCAAACTCATTTACCGTTATCACCACTTGGGCCTGTGGGTTTAGCACAGGATTACAAGTGGTGGAAGCACTGTGTTAATCCCCATTTTTACAGTCCGTAGGACTCCATGGGGATTTTTGTGGAATTTCCGCAAGCAGTAATTCCGCCAACGTTTGGCCTTAATGGGACATATTTACCTCCAGCCTGATGCTCGAGGAAAATCCTAGACTTCAAGGCCAAACTTGTAGTTCGGTGGTGTGGTAAAAAGGCGACCATTCCGTTGCTGACCAAAAAAGTGGAGGTTACTGAGTTACCACTAGTTTTTTCCTGAAATCACCAGCCCATTGTGCTAATATCCACAGACAGCTTTGTTACTGGAGCTCAGTCCTAATGTATTCCCAGCACGTTTGTCAAGTGCAGGCATAACAACAATAACAATTACAGGTTTTTTATTGATGCCAGATTTCTCCCCTTTCTATGAGCTGATATAAATGGAGTATATAATTACCTAATTGAATGGTATGCACTATATTGACATTGGGATGATGCTGAGCCAGGCCTGCCAAGATTTAAATCTTTGACCATACACACCAATGTCGTCAGTGAGCCATTTCTTCACTGAGCGCTCTCACTAGATTTGTACACAATTCTACGAATGCAGCGCTGTTATGACATGCAATGCAACGCAACATTTCTATTTGTTTCATTGCTTCAACCACACACAGCTGAGTCAATGGGAGTGTTAGGCAGAGTCCTGTGCAGTTCCCTTAGGGACCACTGCAAAAGGCTTAGGACTACAGGTGCTGGCAGTAAACCCAATTGGTAGCAGTCTGTACCACCCAGATTTACCTGGTAGCTGTGGCTGAGCAGCCAGACTTCTCTCAAGAAGAGTTAGACAGTATGTAGAGTATACACATTAGGTACAGAAATACAGTAGCACAAGCAAACACTGACCAGAGCTTTGGTATAAAAGTATATTATTATTTATTTAAAAACACACTTGTAAAATACACTAACACTAATATGGCAAGCAAGTTCCAAACAGTTACTTAGAAGTATATACACCTCCCTTATTCCTTATTAGACAAGTCTTAGTTAACACCACTTATTTCTAGACAGAGGTGAGCGCTTAACTAAAGATGGCACTCCAATAAGTTATCAAAAAAGGGAGGGAAAAGGCAGAAATTAGAAAATCACACAACACAACACTTTAGAAATACTCAGCAAGGCAGGAAAGTCAAAGTCTACTGGTGAGCCAAAAGTTCAGAGGCCCGGCTCCCTCTTAGAGAGAGTGGGACACAAATGTGCCCAGGATCACACAGTTTAAAAGTCTTGAAAAGTCTTGCAGAGAGTTTAAAAAGGAGGGGTTCTGCTCAGAAAAGTTCAGTTAGGGCCAACCCAAGTGATAAGTGGAGGATTTAAGAGACACCCCACACAGACTGTTGCGAGGGAGGCCAGGCGGACACCGTACCTTTAAAGTGGAGAGGATCCTCCAGCGGGGGCAGTTGTTCCTGGCAGCAGGTGCAAGTCACGGCGTCGTCCAGAGGAAGAGAAGATCTCGACATGGAGGAAAGCTGAAGGTCGTTGCACTGCCAGGGAAGAAACCAGCCGTGGAGTTCTCCGGTTAAAAGGTACTACCCTTTTATTCGCGGTCGTGGTAAAACGAGGTATCCCGGTTGCCGGGGTGCTTGGCACAGGCAAGGTGGCCACGAGATGATCCGGGAAGGCGAAAAGGCAGGCAAACTGGTTATCCCCACCAGTTAAAGGAAGAAGACTCTTCGGGCTGAAGATCTCCTCTGTCGTTGGAAGAAGTGGTGAGTCGGTTCAGCAGGGCTCCACCGGTGGTGTCGTCGTTGCAGGTCGGCTCAGCTTCTCCCTCTTCGGATTCTTTGGTCCTGTGGCGACGTCTGAAGTCCCAGTCCCCAAAGCCCTGCTTTTATGCAGAAAACCCCCATTCACCAGTCCTAGCTGTCAATCAAACATGCTAATTGGTGAGCCGGGCGGCTCACCACTGGGCCATTCATACAAGAGTGCGACTTGAGTTGCCAAGGCAACTCAGTCCAGGGTGCCTAAACCCCCATCCCACACATCCTGTGTACCCAAACAGAGTGGCACCACTTTGGGAGGCTTCTGTGCAGAAGCCCGCCAAAAGTGGAACAAAGGGCTCGACTTTGGTTTGGAGTTACAGAGGCGAACACAAACGCCATTTTAAAACCGAGTCCTGGCAAAAAGACCCAACCGGGGAATGAATATTAAATAAATAACCCGGCGGTATCTTTAACATTGCACCAAAAAGTGGTGCATTTAAAATGAATGGCAAAATCCCATAGGAAATATTCCGGTGGAATATTACGAGTGATAACCACTGCCACCAGCCAGAAACTCGACAAGGGGGGACTGAACAGTGCCGCCTTGAAAACAGACCCAGGGGTAATCTAATTAACCCCTTCCAGTACTTCCACAATATGATGGTTTGTACTGGTTCTGTTCACAAATTTGGACTAATAAAGCCAATGGTGACTTTACATGCCCTGGGAGACAGTAGTCAGTCCCAGGGTATGGAGTCTATGTTTGGGGGTCAATATGACACCCCTGTGTTACTGCACTGAGGGTGCTGTGTAACACACATCCCAAAAACACATGAAGCCCTATGGAGTAAAAGACCCCATACCCATAAAACACATTACAAAGTCAAAGGATATCTCAAATCATGTCTAAGAGTGGGCGAAAAAGAGTCTCACTCTTAGCAGGAGAAAAAAATAAACCCCAAAAATCCAGCAAAGCTGCTGGGGGACTCACTAGGTTTGGGAAATTAGCCTTAACAGAGAATTCTCCCTAACACTCGCCCCCCCCAGACTAAGGGACAGGAGGATTTAATCCACTCCTGGATGAATCTCATACCTCTAGTCGGTTATAAACACCCTAGAGAGACCATCAGCATTTTGGTGGAGACACCCTAACTTATGTTCAGTGGACGAGTCAAAGGTTTTCCTTTGTAAGCTATATGACCTACAAACCCTTTGAGGAACATCAGTCTTTTTAAAGTTATAGGGGATCTGGTTGACCAGTCCCTCAGAAGTTGGTATAACTTCTGAACCTGTGTTAGGCTTTTTCAAGGGGTCCTTATAAAGGATTCCCTTAGATCTAGAGGGGCCTCCAGAGGTCCTCACCACCTCTCTGTTGGGAGAAGGATGGGTTTTAGGCCTCTTGGTTGGAGGGGATGGAGATAAGCAAGGTACATGCTTCTCCTTCCTCTTAGATCTACCTTTACCTACTTTAGGAGTTTCCCCCTTAAGACTAGGAATTGAGTTGGAGTCTTCTGTGAAAGGTCCAACAGTCTGAAGGTTTTTGGCCTTAGACTTTTCTTTTCTGGTTTTCCACCAGCACTGAGAATTACCAGTTCTCTTAGGCCTAGTTAGGGGTCCAGTAGGTCTATCCACCTCTTCCTCAGAAGCAGGGGGAGTCACAGACTCTAGAACTGGGGGAATAATGATGGAGCTTGGTTGGGGCTCCCATTTCCCTAACATTTTAGCCTGAAATGTGCCTGGGTTAGAGGTCAACTTACCAACACCAGGGCTTGTAGTGGGGTTTTCAGTAGAGGTTCCCACAGGCTTAGAGTGGTTCCTTAAGGTGGCCTCTCTAGCCAATTTGGTTAGGTTCTGGGTCTCCATACTGGGAGGCCTGGGGGTACTGGATACTACTCCTAGAGTTCTTAGATCATTCCCTAACAGGACTCTACCAGGCACCTCAGTCTGAACACTGACAGGAATCAACACTGTCATGTCATTACACTGAATGAGGGCTGGTAGAATTGGAACCATTTGGACGGGGCCTCCAGACATTTTAGTGGGACCTTTGGGTGCCTTAGCAACATCCTCAGGCCTGAAAAAGCTTTCATCCACTACTGTTCTGCTGGCCCCAGAGTCTCGCCTGGCAGGAGTATCCTGGCCATTGACAAGAACACTGTCCACATAATAAACTTTAGAGTTTTCTGGTATGGAGTTGTACACACTCCTATTCTGATCACTAACCAGACCCATGGACTCTACTGTTACACTTGCTTGAAGACCCAAAGGTTCTTCAGCAAAGACTGCAAAGTGAGCACTAGCCATTTGGACTTCCTCCTCAGGAGTGAAGGCTAAGGAGACTTTGCTGATCCCTGCAGGTTTACCCTTACATCTGGGATCTCCTTTGATGTGGTCAGTTGCCCCACAGAGATAGCATGTGCCAAATGCTCTCTGGAAGGGTGGCTTGGTCTGACCTCCTTCTGGTTTGTGACCAGAAGGTACACTAGCCTGTTGTGGTTTCCCTTGGGACTTACCCTGGTTATTTTGTTGCTTGGGGTCCTCTTTGGGTTGGGAGGTATTAGAAATCTCTTGGTTCCCTTTTGGTGGCTGCTTTCCCTCATCCTTTTTCTGAGTGACCCCAGAGTCCTTGTGAGTAGCCCTGTTGGCAACCCACAAGTCAGCAGCCTTAGCTAGCTTCCTGGAATCTAATTCCCTTGAATCAGCCAAGTGCTGTCTGAGCTCAGGAGAGCAGGCATCATAAATTGACACCAACATCACAAGATTCTTCATTCCCTCATAAGTGTTCACCTTGTAACCCTTAATCCATCCCTCTAAGTTTTTCAAACACTCATTCACCCACGTAGCCCAAGGGGTACCATCATTCTTTTTGAGGGTCCTAAACCTCTTAAGGTACTGGGAAGGGGTCTTCCCAAATCTAGCTATCAAAGCTAGCTTCACACATTCATAATCCTTCCTATCCTCCTCCCCCAACTCCATTACCGCATCAGTTGCAACAGGGGGGAGCCTAGAGAACAACCAGGTAAGTAAAGCATTACCTGTGATGTCCTGGAGCCCATGATTATATTCAAACAAACTCAACCAATCCAACACATCCAACTTAGGCTCATACATACCAATCAATTCCTTTGGCATCCGGGGTCTTTTGGGACTGGAACTTCTAGAGGAACCAGAGGAGAGAGAAGCAGTTTCCACAGACAACTTTTTCATTTCAAGTTCATGATTAAGCTCTATTTCTCTGAGCCTCAGTTCAGCTTGCTTCTGCTCAAATTGGGCATTGATTCTTCTGAACTCTAGTTCTTGATTTCGTTCAGATTGAGTAAGAAAATGTTTGTACTCTAATTCAAGCTTCATTTTTTCTAGTTCAAAATATGCAGGATTACATGTGGGACCTGGTAAAGGCCCAGTAGGTACAGCTGGCAGAGCAGGCAGAGGCTCAGTGTGGCTAACTGCATTAGGCTCACTTTCCTCTTCTGGCTCATCTTCATGATTATTAATACCTTGATCCATATCAACATCATCACTGTTATCTACATTTGCTGGAGTGGTAGGTTCCTCTGAACCACCATCCAGACTTTGGTTTGCTAACAACCTTTCTATTAGCTCCATTTTCTTGCCTTTAGTCACTAAGGTATCTATAAGCACACTAAAATGTATACTCAATACAAATCCCACCGCTGTACACCAGTGTTAGGCAGAAACCTGTGCAGTTCCCTTAGGGACCACTGCAAAAGGCTTAGGACTACAGGTGTTGGCAGTAAACCCAATTGGTAGCAGTCTGTACCACCCAGATTTACCTGGTAGCTGTGGCTGAGCAGCCAGACTTCTCTCAAGAAGAGTTAGACAGTATGTAGAGTATACACATTAGGTACAGAAATACAGTAGCACAAGCAAACACTGACCAGAGCTTTGGTATAAAAGTATATTATTATTTATTTAAAAACACACTTGTAAAATACACTAACACTAATATGGCAAGCAAGTTCCAAACACAGTCACTTAGAAGTATATACACCTCCCTTATTCCTTATTAGAAAAGTCTTAGTTAACAACACTTATTTCCAGACAGAGGTGAGCGCTTCACTAAAGATGACACTCCAATAAGTTATCAAACAAGGGAGGGAAAAGGCAGAAATTAGAAAAGCACACAACACAACACTTTAGAAATACTCAGCAAGGCAGGAAAGTCAAAGTCTACTGGTGAGCCAAAAGTTCAGAGGCCCAGCTCCCTCCTAGAGAGAGTGGGACACAAATGTGCCCAGGATCACACAGTTTAAAAGTCTTGAAAAGTCTTGCAGAGAGTTTAAAAAGGCAGGAGTTCAGCTCAGAAAAGTTCAGTTAGCCACCCTAGGGCCAACCCAAGTGGTAAGTGGAGGATTTAAGAGACACCCCACACAGACCGTTGCCAGGGAGGCCAGGCGGACACAGTACCTTGACAGTGGAGAGGATCCTCCAGGAGGGGCAGTTGTTCCTGGCAGCGGGTGCAAGTCAAAGCGTCGTCCAGAGGAAGATAAGAAGTCGACGTGGAGGAAAGCTGAAGGTCGTTGCACTGCCAGGGAAGAAACCAGCCGCAGAGTTCTCTGGTTAAAAGGTACTACCCTTTTATTCGCGGTCGTGGTAAAACGTGGTATCCCGGTTGCCGGGGTGCTTGGCACAGGCAAGGCGGCCACGAGATGATCCGGGAAGGCGAAAAGGCTGGCAAACTGGTTATCCCCACCAGTTAAAGGAAGAAGACTCTTCGGGCTGAAGATCTCCTCTGTCGTTGGAACAAGTGGTGAGTCGGTTCAACAGGGCTCCACCGGTGGTGTCGTCGTTGCAGGTCAGCTCAGCTTCTCCCTCTTCGGATTCTTTGGTCCTGTGGCGATGTCTGAAGTCCCAGTCCCCAAAGCCCTGCTTTTATGCAGAAAAACCCCATTCACCAGTCCTAGCTGTCAATCAAACATGCTAAGTGGTGAGCCGGGCGGCTCACCACTGGGCCAATCATGCAAAAGTGCGACTTGAGTTGCCAAGGTAACTCAGTCCAGGGTGCCTAAACCCCCCTCCCACACATCCTGTGTACCCAGACAGAGTGGCACCACTTTGGGAGGCTTCTGTGCAGAAGCCCGCCAAAAGTGGAACAAAGGGCTCGACTTGGGTTTGGAGTTACCGAGGCGAACACAAACGCCATTTTAAAACCGAGTCCTGGCAAAAAGACCCAACCGGGGAATAAATATTAAATAAATAACCCGGCGGTATCTTTAACATTGCACCAAAAAGTGGTGCGTTTAAAATGAATGGGAAAATCCCATAGCAAATATTCTTAAGGAATATTTCGCGTGGTAACCACTGCCACCAGCCAGAAACTCGACAAGGGGGGACTGCACAGTGCCCCCTTGAAAACAGACCCAGGGGTAATCTAATTAACCCCTTCCAGTACTTCCACAATATGATGGTTTGTACTGGTTCTGTTCACAAATTTGGACTAATAAAGCCAATGGTGATTTAACATGCCCTGGGAGACAGTAGTCAGTCCCAGGGTATGGAGTCTCTGTTTGGGGGTCACTATGACACCCCTGTGTTACTGCACTGAGGGTGCTGTGTAACACACATCCCAAAAACACATGAAGCCCTATGGAGTAAAAGACCCCATAGGCCATAAAACACATTACAAAGTCAAAGGATATCTCAAATCATGTCTAAGAGTGGGAGAAAAAGAGTCTCACTCTTAGCAGGAGAAGAAAATAAACCCCAAAAATCCAGCAAAGCTGCTGGGGGACTCACTAGGTTTGGGATATTAGCCTTAACAGAGAATTCTCCCTAACAGCCTCATTACGATTTGTCACGGTTGACCATGTAAAAGGCAGAAGAGAGGTCAAGTAAGATGAGGACACAGGGTGTGCTGTAATCGAGGTTGGAAAGCAGGTCTTCACAGATGTTCAGGAGAGCAGTTTCCATGCTTCTGGCAGCTCTGAAGTCAGACTGATGGTCACGGAGACAACCAACTGATTCAGTGTGAAGATTAAGCTGGGAGATGGCCATCCTTTCCAGGAGTTTGTCCAGGAAAGGAGTACATAGCATGAGATCTATACCATCACATTATACATAGCATGCGTTGGTGTACAATGGTGATTTTGAACATTCCCAGTTAAATAGTTCATGGAGCTATAAGAGTGAAAAAGTGATTCACTGAAATCTGATGGCAATATCTTGTTTTGTTCTATGCATGTCCCAAAATGCAGAGTGAAACGGGATCTGATGAACTACTCGCGCCTGATATGAGAACTCTGGAATGTGTTAATGTGAAAAAATGTTACTTATTATGAGTCAGTGATACCTAATATGACACAGTGAGGCCAAAAAGAATGCAATGGCACAGTACTGATCAATATGGGACAACACAGCTGAGTATGACAGAGATGTGCAGAAGGACACATTTTGGCATGGCAAACACTGTTCTGCTAAGCCAGCGTGGCACAGTAGTGCCATATGTGCCAGGGGGCTGCTAAAATATGCTATGGGGCCTCATCTAGTATAAAGGAATTGCCCATACATTTCTTGGTGCAGTCATGAATCCTAGAGCGCTGTTTAATTTCTCACAGTGACATGCCATGCAATCGTGTAATAAGTGGTGATACGCCAACGAAGCCCAATGACATTGCATTTGCATTTTGTGATAGTCAGGGGTCTGACCTACTCAAGCTGTAGGACGTGGGAGGGCTTAACCCCTCTCAACATGGGACAGGATGACAGCCAGTATTTTCACCACAGTCCAGCCTTAGAGGAGGAGTGAGGGAGTTAGGAGGGCCTCAGTCCCTACCACTCAAATATATATGCCTTGTTGCATCTGGAAGGTACGAATGTCAATCACGTAATGCCTGCTGTACCCTACTCTGGCCAGAATTTTTCCAGGGCTATTTGACTAATTGCAGGTATTCGTCCCTTCGACCCAAAGGGGAGGCCCACGGTGAGGTGAGGGAGATGACCCCGCACTGCAAGACCTCCTAGGGGTCGAGTCAAGTGCCCCCTTTGGGGACAAGGACTCCCGTTCCTTTTAGGAAATCCCTAGGACATCTACCATGGCTGCATACATGTTAGATCAAATAATGTGGCACCTTTACTGTTGGCTGAAGGAAATGCAAAAAGAAACCCATGTGTAAGAGAAAAGGAAGATGTCTCTTTATCAAGAGACATATATTACCAGGGACAAGTAGGAGAGAAGAAGGAGAGCCTTGTGTGCAGGGAAATCCCCCTGACATCATTACGCCTTGTGGAGGTCGAGCAAAGGCATGTCGCGGAGTCTGCAATATAACGCAGATAACGCCAATAAGAGATGTCGCATGCCTGGCGTGTGCAGATCCAAGGAAAGCATTGTGAAGAAGGAAAGAGGAACAATCCAGTTTAATCATTCCTTAAAAAGAATTTTGCAGAAAATGGTGGTATCCAATGGCCACAATTGTGATATAATGATACCCTGAGCCCAATCCGCAGTCCAGAAGACCCATCAGACTTCCCTGGTGTGTTCTCCCTTTGAGTTACTCTATGGAAGGGAACCCAGGATGTTTGGACATGTTGAAGAAACCTGGGAGGGCATCAAAGTCAAAGAATCATGATCAGTGTTATTAAATGGCTAGATTGCCCTACATTGGTGCAACCAGTCTGCAAATAGTTTCATACTGTGGCATGGCATTTCTTAGTGGCATAAGGAGGTAAGCCAACATGAGGGTTCTTAAGTTGACATAATAGCGTACATTGGTGATGGCAGTCTCTCATTGTGGCATTGCATTTTGTACTGTCACAGCTAACAGGAGTATGTTTCTATCTGGTAATACTGGTATATATTGGTGCAGTCTGCATGGACTTGTATGGCACAGCCAGCAAGACATTTTTTTTTAAATTTTGTGCACAAAGGCATTGTGGAAATTAATTGGAAAATGCTTCTGTGCATTGTTGGTGACTTGCAGTCATTGGAAGTTTTCATGTGTTACTATACAAAATCGATTGCAAACTGTGTGGCTTTTTACCCAATTATTTACAGAAAGTGTGCTGTAAAATGCACTAGTTTTAGCCTATTATATAAAAAAGAATTTCAGGGAAGGAACCCACTCAAGTCCCCCTTTTGTTAGTTCATGCTCCCTCGCTACACTCAGTCACTCCACCATATTCGTGGGAAACATATACACCCGTCCAATAAAAAATTCTTACCAGCCATCACTGTCCCTAGTGTAACCGCTAGCTCAAGGAACAGGGTCAGGACCCTGAATTTTTCACAGTATCGAGAAAACTGTTGACATGAACTAATCAGATTAATATTGTATTAGTTTAGTACAATAACATGATCACTGAGGATATAATCAAAATATTTCATTGCAAAATCTAAAACGTAGATAACACTGACATTTACTTGCAGCTTTCCCATCCTTTTCTCTTACCTGCGCTCATTTTCTTTCTTCCAGCAGATTAAGGTCTGCATACCTTTGATAGGTTCATGGTACGCCACCCCGTGGGCAAGCATATGTGTTCTACTGTGCATACCACTGTTCTGGCAATTTGGCACAGTATAAACCATGATAACATAACATAGCACTAATGCCAAAACCTTGCATATTACAGTACATACCCATTCTGATGTCCACCCACCCGTAACATCCAGTTCATCCTTCCCTTCAGTGCTAGGATTCCCAAAGCTCTGTCATTGAGCGGATCCCCCATTTTTATAGTGGGGGGATGGAAGACAGGTGTAGATGGGATCAGCAAAATGCGTTTATGACACTCAACTTTTAACTTTCAAAATGTAACCCACCTCTTACCTGTCTCCAGCAGCCCCCACTTGCCTAAGATATGCCAATTCTAGAAGGGGCCAGTTATCTTTTAACAGAATGGACAACTGGTTTGGTCAGAGTGGGCCAGTTTCATAAGTTACTACACTAGGCTTAACCAATGTTACTAAGCAAATATGTTTTCAAACTTGTTAGTTGCAGCATATATTACCAAAAAGACCACCTTGGTTAATACACAAACAGTCTGTTCTGGATAGTGATGAATTGTAATGTGTGATTGTGGCCCACTTTTTCAATGGTTCCTGGACCAATGTTATGCCCCAGTCTGAACCTGCCTTGTTGCACCACGGTGGGAAGTGGACTTGGTATAAAAATGCAAAGGTTGGGATGGTATTCCCCAAAAACCTCTTGGTAAGAAACACAGGGATATGACTTTTAGCAGACAGAAAAGTAAAGGCAGACAGCAAAATGCTGGTGTACGATTTGTTTAGTTGATCTTAAGCGTTTTCCCTTCTCCCAGTACACCAGCAGACTTTTACATTTGTATATAAAAAGGGGTAATCACACAATACTATTTACATTATTAACCTACCTAAACAGCTGAATTACTAAAAGCAGTACAGAAAAGAGTCCTTTTAAAATATAAACAGTTCTTCCAAAAAATAAAAGTCCTTAAAAATATATGCAAACGTCTCTATACAGTGTGCTGTAACTATGTATAAAAAAACATTACTTGCGAGCCAGCTAGGCCAGCGCTGTCACAAGGTCCTTTCTGCTCTGGGTATTTCTCTTCCTCTGTGTTGTAATGGTTCTCTGGCAGGCTAGCAGCAGCAGCATGTGTGATGGGTCCCCAAATTTTCTTTTGGATGGGCAGCTTATGCCAGGTGCAGGCCAGCATTTATGATAGTCTGGGGGCAGGGGCCCAAACCAATGCTCCACCCAAACTGCATCTGCCAGATGCAGCCCCGGGAGTCTCGGAGGCCCGTCTTGGCAGGGGGCAGGCCTTAAATCATTACACAGCGCTCCCCTCTCTACTGGGAGCGCCACACCTGACAGAGGAGGGCGAGAAGGGGGGGCAATGACTGGGGGCGTTCCCCGCTCACAGAGCCATGTGGAGCCAGGCCACGGCAGTGACAGGAGTGCCAGGAGGCAGTGGTGGGTTCTGGCACACCCCTACCTGTCTGGGGATAATCACTCTTTCAGCTCGGGCCCGCAGAGGTGAAAAAGAACTAGCAAAGGTGCAGGGAGGAGTGCTGCTCAACCCTCCTCAGTGGAGGTTCAGACCAACTGTCTTCAAGGCGCTCTGCTCATGCTGCAAACCTTTTCCTTTTTTAAAGAATCCCTGTGTGGCATCAAGTGCGGATGTCTTTTACTCTAATTTGTTGCATGCTTCTCCCCGTTACAATATTCTCAACCTTGAGGATAGCCATGGCCTGAATTATAAATCTATCTAACTAGCAACTTGCTCTACACACCCACCACTCCCCACCCGACCTGAGACTGGGTGATCTGCTCCTCACTGTTTTCTCCCCTGATTGTTTGGAGATCCCTTTCCCACCCTCCCCCTCCGAATACCCTAACAATAATAATAATAATAATAATATAAAAATAATTGAGCCATGATTTAGATCTACAGTCCACCTGCCACAGTACCCCTGAACTCGTAGACACCTGCACTAAAGAAGAAAGAATGGAAAACGTAGGATCAGGCAATGGGAAACTCACATTGGACCCCTGGTGAATCCTTAATTAGTTTCATGACAGTCCTGCTCTCCCTGGTTGCAGGATGAAGATCAGCCGGGGACTCATCTAGGGTTACTTCCTGACCCAGCAATCAACCCTGTACCAAGTCAGGCTCCCTATATTCCAGTGGAGGAATGGGTAAGGGTTCCCTGCCACATCCAACTTAGCAGGAGCAATGGGATCAGGATTAGTCTCGAAAGAACATTCTCAGATTCGGGTTCACGTCCTCTTCTCTCACTAACGGTGTCAGCTCAAACTCATCCTGGACTTGGAGCAGATGGTTCCATTGCAAGGTCTTGATGTTTCTTGGCTGTCCTCATACCCACAGTCAGCAGACAGGCAGCACTACTAATTGATGCTCAATGTTGAATGGTTGAGACTCCCACTTGTTACTCAGCTTGTTCTGTCCACTCTTTCCCAGGCTGTGGATCAACACACAATCACCAGGTGGAAGACTTGCATCAATGTGCAAGATGCAAGGCAACTGAGGATCTGTGTAGCCCAGAATTGGTTTGAGGATTCGAGGAGCTCAAGTAGTGAGGATCCGCTTCAGCTCCTTGAATGCCTCCTGGTATTAGTCGGTCCACCTATCATCAAAGGGCTCATGTGGATGGTGTAAATGGTCTGCAGAGTTGATGGTAGTCCTGCAGCTCCTCTAGTTAGGCAGGTATCCTTTGATGAGGTCCACAAGCGGTTGCACGATGTTGGCATATCCCACAACAAATCTCCAGTAGCAGTTAAAGAATTCAAGGAAACTCTGTAACTCCTTCAAGTTCTGAGGTCTTGACCAGGTGAGGAGGACTTCCGTCTTTGCGGGATCTACAGGAATGCTGTCTGCAGAGATGTTTCCGCTGTATTTGATGCTTGTCCAGCAAAACTGGCACTTGTTCACACTGACCTTTAGCCCTTGCTCCCTTAGGCAGTAATTCTGCCAAAAATGCCCCATTGAGTCCAATGGACTCTGAAAAAATGGAATCATACTCTGCCACCAACACGTGTAATCCACCGGTAAATCTGCCAGACCAAGTGGCGGTAACGGTAAATCCAGTGGATTTACAGACAGAATACTGCCCAACTCGTAATGACCCCCATTGTCAGGTGAGATTTCGTTCAATTTCTGATTTGTCCATGTACTAAGCAGAGCTTGATGTAACATTACCATTACATGAGTTCATGTTAAGATAAAACACACTCAGGCCTATAAATACTTTCTTAAATGATTTCAACATCTTCACAAAACCTCTCTTACTTGAAGCATTATATATCTTTATGGCATTTAATGTCAAAGAGCCCACATACGAAATGTTTAATATCATAATACATCTTCATTAAGGAGACTTCAACATCAGCACACACCACCTATTTGAGGACTTAAATATCATAACATATCAACCCTGTGTAGACCTCAACATCAGCACACACCATCCATTTGAGGACTTAAATATCATCACATATCATCCCTGTGGGGACCTCACTATCAGAACACACCATCCATGTGAGGACTTCAATATCATCACATATCATCCCTGCGGGGCCTCACCATCAGCACACACCATCTATGTGAGGATTCAATATCGTCACATATCAACCCTGTGGGGACCTCAACATGCCTGCCTGCCCTTGATTGATCTGCTGGGTGTGCCTCCTTGGCAGCAGACAAACTCAAATTGTCATGGTTGCCAGGCAGAGAGGTGCGAATGGTAGCCGGTCAAGTTCTACATGACAAAGGCTTTGAGCTTTGCGCATATCAAGGCCCCATCACCCACCCTCAGCTTCTCCTGATTCTGCAAGCCAGAAAGCGCTGTGAATGAACTTCATGAAAAGGATGTAAAACGATTGTAATGTACGGCATGAGTTTAAAAACAATGATTTAATTAAAAATCAAGTACAGTATTTAAAGTATTCAATGATAAGGTCCCCAAAGAGATCGTGTGTGATTAGGAATATACTCGAGTCCCCACACAGACAGTGTTTAATGTGGTGCTATTAAGTGCTTGGGTTTTAGCAACTATAGAAATCTAGATAAAATGCAAAACATTTACAAATAAAAAATAAGATCCCCACAGATATGGTAAGAGATTATGATAACACTTATGTCCCCACAGAGATGGTGTGTGATTACAATGATGATGAGATCCCCATAGAGATGGTGTGTGATTATGACGATACTAAAGTCCCCACAGAGACAGTGTGTAATTATGATGCTGCTAAACGCTTGGGTATTAGTCGCTATATGAATCTAAACATAATTCAAAAAATACAAATACAAAATATGGTTCCCACAGATATGGCAAGTGATTATGATAACACTAAAGCCCCCACAGAGACAGTGGGGGTCATTACAACCTGGGCGGTAGCCATGGAGCTATTAGCTCCATGGCTGCCTCCCATACCGTGTCCATGTCCAGTGTTGTTCAATGGGGACTTACCGGTGTAGTCCGACCCTGGCGGGACCGTTAAGTCCCCATTGAAGAAACCATTCCTCATTCCCAATTGAGCCCCCATAGGGCTCAATGGGATTGGGGAGGGCGCTAATAATGGGCTCGCGACTTGCAATCCTGTTATTAGCGCCCTAGTCCCTTAGCAGGACCCGTAAGGGACGTGTGGTCAGACCACACGTTCCTTACGGTCCCCGCCAAGAGACCTCGGAATAGGGCGGTAAGCGATTACCGGCACCGGTCTCCTTACCGGTGCCCGGTATCCCTTACCGGCCAGGTCGTAATGACCCCCAGTGTGTAATTATGATGATGTTAAGCACTCATTCATTAGCCACTATAGAAATCTCGATAAAATACTAAACTTTTACAAAAACAGAATATGATCCCCACAGATATGGTAAGTGATTATGATAACACTAACGTCCCCACAGAGATTGTGTATGATTATGGCAACATTCAAGTCCCCACAGAGACAGTATGTAATTATGATGATGTTAAGCCCTTAGGCATTAGCCGCTATAGAATAAATAAAATTATAAAAAATTACCAAATAAGGTTTCCGCAGATATGCCATGTAAGTCCCCACAGAGATGTTGTGTAAATTCTAAGATGTTGAGGACTCCACAGAGATGTTATGCGATAATGATAACACTAAAGTCCCCACAGAGAGGGTGTGTGATAAGAATCTTTTTAAAGTTCGCCCAGGGGCCACACATAGGTCAACAAATAACTGGAAAGGAAACATTTAGTATTCAACTCCTCAATGGTTGTCCTAATAAATCATTAGACCTTCCCCATCTAAAATGATGTACCCCTCCTTCTCCTATCACCTTAAACTACACACACATATTCTATCCCAAACATGGCAGCCTTGTGTCTATTAATACAAAATTAACCTGATGCAGACTTGCTAAAGCACTCATCTCTATTTATTTGACTCAACCCCTAAGGCAGTGGAAACTCAAGTATCACAGTGCTGTCATTTAATGGATTGTGGGCTCTTCCGTCTGGATAAATTAGAAATCCAATTGCCAGTGTCACAAACTACACAGATCCATCCTGGCATTGAGGACTCAGACACTGCCTCTGGCCTTCACACATCAACAATGCTTGTTTTGCATATGATTCCCCCTCTAACCCACTAAGACCCCAACCCCACCAGTTTTCTAGAAAGAGTGCATGCAATAAAACCACGAAAATGCAAAAGGTTCACTATGGAAGACCAAGTTTCAATTCATGTATGGAGTGTGAAAATCATGTTGAAGTCCCTTAGAGATGGTATGTGATTATAACGGCTTGAAGGTCCTCACAGAGATTGTGTGTGATGAGCAAGTGGATGGAGTTAATCTCTGTTCCAGTCTCACATTTGACCAGCAGGATGAGTGCAAGTTACTGTTAAATCAGTTGCCTCCCTGTTCTTACTTTCACCAGGCTTGACCCCTTGAGGCCAGCATGATATACTCACTGGTGACTGTTTGCCTGTCAAAAGCAGGGGGTACAGAATGTCAGACAATGTAAGAACTCATATAAGGAATGAGGTCAACAAGATGCTTGATCTCGGGGTTATAGAGACCTCTACTAGCCCATGGTCTAGCCAGTTGTGCTTGTACCAAAGGCAGGCTCCAAAGAGGTGAGATTCTGCGTGGACTGTAGAGCTCTAAATGCAGTCACAAAGACTGATGCCCATCCTTTGCCAAGGACAGATGAGCTGGTGGACAAACTTGGTGCAGCCAAGTACCTCAGCACATTTGACCAAACGTCAGGCTATTGGCAAATAGCCCTGACAGACCATGCCAAGGAGAAAACTGCATTCTCCACCCCAGCTGGCCTCTACCAATTCAAGGTAATGCCTTTTGGATTAAAGAATGCACCTGCTACATTTCAGAGGATGGTCAATCAAGTTCTGAATGGGATGGGGGACTTCTGCATGGCATACTTGGATGACATTGCAGTGTTCAGCCCTACATGGAAATAACACATTGATCACCTAAGCTATCTATTGCAGGCTCTGGAACAGGCCCATCTGACCACAAAGGCAAGTAAATGTTAAATTGGTCAGAGTACAGTGGTCTACCTTGGACATGAGGTAGGAGGAGGTGAAATAAGGCCATTGCCTAGCAATGTACAAGCTGTACAAAACTGGGCCACCCCTACTACTCAAAAATAATTGAGAGCCTTCTTAGGTCTCACTGGGTATTACAGGAACTTCATTGAGAACTATGGGACCATAGCTTCACCCTTGAATGTCCTCTCCTCTCCCAAATTTCCTAAAAAGGTCAGGTGGAATGAGGAGTGCAATCAAGCATTTGAAGGTCTATAGAAAGCCCTTTGTCAGGCTCCAGTCCTAAGAGCTCCTGACTATCACCAACCCTTCATTGTACAAACTGATGCTTCTAATGTAGGTATACATGCAGTCCTTAGTCAACTGGATGAGAAAGGTAGGGAACACCCGATTTGTTTCATCAGCAGGAAGTTAAGGGATCCTGAGACAAGGTGGGCAACAATAGAACGTGAATGTTTTGCTATTGTGTGGTCACTGAAGAGGTTTAGGCCATACTTGTATGGTTCTACCTTCATTATTCAGACTGACCACCAACCCTTGAGATGGCTGATGCAAACAAAAGGGGAAAACCCAAAGTTACTCAGATGGTCAATCTGCCTACAAGGATTTGATTTTTCCATTGAGCACAGAGCTGGAAGTCACCACCAAAATGCTGATGGTCTCTCTAGGATGTTTATAACCGACTATAGGTATGAGATCCATCGAGGAGTGGATTAAATCCTCCTATGCCTTAGTCTGCAGTGGGGGGGGGCAAGTGTTAGGGAGAATTCTCATTCTATGGCTAATTTCCCTTACCTAGTGAGTCCCTCAGCAGCTTTGCTGGATTTCTGGAGCTTTTCCCCCCACTCTTACCTGTGTTTTGCCATGTGTATTTCATCTGTTTTTGTGATTGTGGACTCTGGAGTACACCACTTCAGTAGCCCCACGCTTTTGTGTGTTACACATCACCTTCAGTGCAGTGACACAGGGTTGTCTTTTAGACTTCCCACCGACTCCATTTCTGGGGCTGACTCCTGTCCCCCAGAAAAGGGTGAAGTTGCCATTAATTTTACATAGGGCCTCATTACGACCCAGGCGGTAAGTTACCGCCTGGGCCGTGACTTTACCACCATGGTGTAAACTACGTTTACGCCATGGTGGTTGGCGGATTTACCGCCCCATTCCGACCTTGGCGGGGCGGTAAATCCCCATTTTTCCATTTACCCTTCCCCATTCCCATTTTGCCCCATAGGGCATAATGGGAGTGGGGAAGGCGTTAATTACGCCACCGTAAATTACGATGGCGTAATTAACTCCATGGTCCCTTAGCGCCATGGATTTTAACACCTGCTAAAAGCAGGTGTTAAAACCTCCATGGCGCTAAGGGACCTCGTACTCAGGCGGTAAGGGTCGGCGCTGTTTACGCCGCCGTAAAACCCTTACCGCCTGAGTTGTAATGAGGCCCATAGTCATTTAACCACAGATCCAGTACACCCCATTTTACATGGAGAATTGGAAAGGGTTAAATCTTAGCCCTTTTTTCTGTACCTCTTGGAGCATTGTTTCGCTCCCTTAACATTAAGACTTGGCTGGTGGCAGTGGTATCTACCCTAATTTTCCTACCGCGATTATATTACATAACGTGGTACTGTTTTAGTCTATTTTAGTAGCCGCGAACTTTAAACCCGCTAGCCCAAATACTTTTTATTTCGGCTCCGTTTGGGTTTAATCGCCATTTCTTTTTGTTAACATCCTTTTTGGGTCTTTCTTTGCGCAGCAAACCAGGTTTGCCTCCTTTGTTCACCGACCTCTGGCGGGCTTCTAACCAGAAGCCCTCCTTTGGCGTCTGAGTGTCTAGATGGGCTGAATGTAAGGGCGGGGTGTAGTCACCCCCTACACAGGGTCTCCTTGGAGACCCAAGTCGCACTTTGTGTTGATTGGCTCAGGTGGTTATCCGGGCTGGACAACCCCCCTGCTGAGTGATTGACAGCCTGGCTGTGTGAATGGGGGATTTTGGCATAAAAGGCGGGACTCTTGAGCTAGAAGGCAGAGTCGCCTCTGGAACTACAAGGAACCAAAGAGAAGTGTAGAAAAAGACAGCTGCTGCAACCCCGAGTACCGGTGAAGCCCTGCTGCAGTCCTGAGCTATCTACCCCTTCAACGACTAAGAGAAGATCCAGTCCATAGTCTTCTTCCCTTGAGCCTGGTAGGATCAACCAGCTCATCTTTTCTTCAGTCAGAGAATCCTCTCCTGGGTCGAAATCACTGCTGTGCTGTAGTGGTCCGGATAGCCATCAGAAGAGCCCTCTCCTGATTTAAAGGAGCGCACCTTTTATTCATTGTCTTTTTCGTTGATGCTGGTCTCATCCCTGGGTAGTGCAGATCACTCCAGACGTCCTCCTTCTTGTCCGCACAACTGAAGCTGCAGGAACCGTGAGTCTGCAGGAACTACCAGGAACAACTGCCGTGGCACCAGCTTTTCTCCAACGGAATAAGGTACTGTGTACATTTGGTCATTCTCTCTGTCTGACCGCCGGAATCTGGGTGAACCCTTTTCCTCCATGAAGATTTGTTATTTCTTCCCTCCCTCTTATAACTTTTCCTTTCATTTGACAATCTTTACGAACTCTTGGCATCTCGAATCTCAAACTGTTGAACGTGTGGTCCTCGGCAACTGAGCCTCTGCTCCATTGACACTGGCGCAGGCCTATTGACTTTAATCTGTATCTTTGAATAAGTCCTCGAGTCTACTTGCCTTGAAAAAGTATTGCCCATGATTTTTATTCACTTTTCCCTTGTTTGAAATTCTTAAGTACAAAACGTGTTTTAACTTTGTGAGCATTCCTATCCGCGGGTACGCGTTAGTATCGCAACACCGGTCTTTCAAATCCTAATGTACTTACCTCCAATTTGCTGGAACAAGTGGGATTGGTTGTGTAGTGTATTGTACGTGTGGTTTTGAATTTATAAAAGTGGTGTGTTTATAACAGATGGTTTAAAAATAAATGTACTTATATTTGTTTACCTGAAACCTTGAGTCAGTGTTTGCTTGAGTCACAGTAATTGTGGTCCTTTGTGTAATCTCTACTACTGCACATTTACTCTTGAGATAGGTATGGCTGCTCCGCTACTGCTACCACTTTAACAGTGTAGTACAGGTTTGTACCAAAGGTGAACTTGCATTACCACTTGTAGTCTTAATTGTGTGTAGTTGTCCCTAAGGGCACTGCGCAGGATTCTGCCTAACAATGAACTTCTT
Source organism: Ambystoma mexicanum (assembly GCF_040938575.1). Taxonomy (NCBI): domain Eukaryota; kingdom Metazoa; phylum Chordata; class Amphibia; order Caudata; family Ambystomatidae; genus Ambystoma; species Ambystoma mexicanum. Next base: position 365,847,366 of record NC_090934.1, on the reverse strand, counting down.
TGAACTTGGGGAAGGGAACCTCTGTGTTTGATTGTTTGATGAAGGGGAGCTAATTACAAGCCAAAGTGCTAGTAGGAGCTCTGAACTTTACATTGAACACTATTCCTGTTTGATGCTGATATCCCTACATGTTGTATGCAGTTATTTGTGAAGCCAAGTATAGGTTTTGGACACAGACAGAAGTTTTACTTTGGACTTCCTGTAGACTATCCTTAGTTTTCTTTAGGTAGGGAAATCCCACCTCAGCATAAGGCAAGTTAGGCATCATTCCACCCTACATTTAAAGTTAAATAAAACTTTGTTGAGAACATTTGAACCTGTTGTCTGTCTGACTCATGTTGCTTTCACAAATGGTGTCAGGGGTGGGAGACTCTGAATTGGTAAACATTGTGGAGCCCTTATGTTGCTGTAATCCAAAAGCTCTCAGGGAAAAAAATGATTGTGAGAGTTCAGGCTCAGGCTAAAGTGTCAATAATCAAGAAGATAATTGCCACACATTTGCAGGTCCCGATTAAGTGTCAAGACTTTGTATAGCTCACAGACCCTTTGTGACATTCTTCCCTTGGCCACCTATTATTTGAAACATTGGGATCAAATTGTTTTAAACATCAGAAAACCACAAGTGTTTTCTCGACCCGGGGCATTAGGTTCTTTTAACCATGGAAAGGGACTCTCCCCTGCCATTCCACCTCATCCTTCTACAGAATTAGTCCAAGGGAAAGAGGGAAAAGGTAATATGAGTTCAATCAGCCCAACCAAAATGGATTCAGGCCCTGAAACCAAAAGGGACTCTGAATATTTGTCTATGTCCGATTCTGAAGAAAGTTCAAGTGAAACCATATAACCTCTAGACAGCATGTCATCCATAGATGAGGTGTTAGCTCAGCTGGCTGTGCATCAAATACAAGTGAAAGACAAATTTCAAATTGGACTGGAACGTCTGACTGCCGCTGAAGAAAAAAAGAAGGGGATGATTTAGTACATTTTTCCTTGAACTTTGAAAGGTCAGTAACCCAGTTCCGATGGGGGGATGAGTTAAAACTATGCTATCTAGGACCTTTATTAAAAGGAGAATTGCAAATGTCTTACCAGTTACTAAACCTCCCAGGAACAGCCACCTTTGCTGAAATCAAAGAAGGTCTCTTACAAAGAGTGGGACAAACCAATCATTTCTATTGTCAGAAGTTAAGAAGCATTAAACTAAACTCCGGGGAAATACCAGTGGAATTGGGAGAGCGAGTTAAGAATACGATGTCCTTAGGGGTAGGAAAGAAAAGCTTACGGAAGTATTGGAAGCCGTAATCATAGAACAATTTATCAACTCCTTACCTCCCTCCTACGGGCCGCCTTACAACTGAACAAGCCCACACTCTCTTTAGCTATTGAAACCGCCCAAAATGTCACTGATGCCAACAAACAAATTAATTCACTATACTCATTAGAAGGGTGGAAAGAAAATAGAGGACCTCCCCACCCCAAATTTCCACAAAGAGAAAAAGCGAAATCCCAAAGCCAAAGAGGAAGTGAGGAGAGAATACAGTAGATCAATACAACCCATGAGCCCAATCTGTTTTACCTGCAATGAGCCAGGATATCTAGCTCGGAATTGTTCCCAAAATAAAAGGGAGGAACCCATGGAGATTGCATGTATGGTAGGAGAAGAATGGGAGGATCCATGTTTTTATGGAAACATTGAAACCCAGAGCAATTTCTTTTGTGAGACATCATCTAAGTTCAGTCACACATCAGTTCTTGTGAATGGGATCCTGGTACAGGCCTTAGTAGATTCTGGAAGTAAACAGGTGGCTGTGTGAGCTAATCTAGTAACACCTGAGCAATTAAATGGTGCTCCTTTGATGAGAATTACTTGTGTCAATCGAGATCAAGAGATATACCCCAAAGTTGCTATACCCATACATGTGCAAGGCAAAACTACAATTTTTCCTTCAGCTGTCTTTCTGGATCTACCAGAAGAAACGATCATTGGGACTGACTTTCCCAGATTTCCATCCTTACTACATGAAGTCAGCCCAAGCCGTTCACAGTTTTTACCTTGCAAAAAATTGGCATGAAGAACCCTTTATAGCCACCACTTCTGTGTGGGATTGGTCCTCAATCCAGAGAGATTCCCAGCAAACCCCCACCCTGAGAAAATAAACTATTACCATATTTCCGTTATGCGAGAGGCCCTATTCTTAAGGGAAGGGTATGTGAGGCACCTGAAGGCATCCACACTTATTTTTCCCAGGGATACTCTTCTCAGGCGGCCAGGGAAAGGCCATGGTTTTGGATCCTGACCCTGGGGTTGGAAATATGAGAGAGGATCACCTGAGTTGAGGAGATTTGGGGAGAGGATATCCTTAAGTGAGACATGGTATCCCCCATTTCCCAACATGAACCCTCCATCCCCCAAGCCTTCATGGCCTTTTGTCAACCCTTTTCTTGGGATCCCCTAAAATATGACCTAAATGGCATCAATACGGTACTTGAACAAAGAAGAGGATAACTAGAATAACATATCTTCATTTTGAGAAACAAAAAGCAACGATCAACCCCAGCCAAGTACTGGGACGAGGAGGAGAACAACAGGTGTAAAGCAAAGCTACCGCTTTGTTGGTGAGAGGTCTAGTTCATTTTGTAATACAAATGGAGGTGGGAGCTTTAAAAATGGGAAACCTGAAACAAATGGAAGCCAAGGCAGAGGGAGAGGCAGAAGCCAAGGCAGCTATGGGAGCACAGCCAGCTGTATGCGGAGAGATCTCTCTGGTGTGGCAGCATAGCAGGAGGAGTGCTTGAGACCCGTGATGCAGTGCAGAGCATATACAGCGGGAAGCAAAGGCATACGTAGCGGGAGGCCAACGTCAAGCTGTGAGAAGGGGGCCTGGCAGACCGAGTGAAACAGTTGTGAGTATCCTGCTTCGCAAGAAATTTTTGCTGGGTATGCCCGAGCCACAAGAAGACCGCTGGACATGCACTTTTTGCCTCTGCTTTCCCCTCCCATCGCCAGAGGAAGCAAACCCCCAGCTTATCCTTCATTCCACATACTGGTAATCAGGGCCTCCCAACCTAAATTGTCAAGGGGGATGCAAGAAGTTTCAGGTTACTGTTGCTTTCCACAACTACTAGATCTTTTGACATACTTGGACATGATGACACACTCTCCTTGTTAACAGGGGGACATATGCCAATACAGATCTTAATTTGTTGGCCCTCCGACCCTCGTAATAGAACACTGCCAGCACTTGTGTCCAGTACAAGGGTCTGATCTGCAGATAGAGCAAAGGACAACTGTTTTTTAAACTGTAGAGTCACTATGCAGTCTGAACTTGCCCCTGATGCTGGGAACATTTCATCTATCCATTTTGTTTCCCTCGAGATGCACGCTGTGTTTTTTCCATCTAGTCACTCAGGTCCCACCATGGAACACTGAAGACCATGCGCTCTCCACACATTCTAAGGATGAATGCCGGATGAATGCCGATGGCTCAAAGGACATCGTCCAGCAGTCACTATCAGCAAAACAAAGTGATGTGTTTTGGGGCTACTCAATTGAATGCACTACCTGAACATATGCATGGGGCAAGCTCAAAAGTGAGCTCAAGGCAAGGGGGAAAAGGGGCAAAATACAACAAGCAACAACTAGCTGCAAATGTATCAGTATTAGCCAACTTCCAATACAATCCCTTTGCTAACTTTGCTAACTGCTACAATGTTGTACTAGCCAATTAAGTGGTGGCAAACAGATGGGAGTTACTGCAGACCTGCTGCCTGTCTCACTAGCTTTCTCACTAACATCTCAGTGGCCAAACTGATCTTCAGTCTACAGTGAGTCTCACCTGCTCCAGTAGTGGGCAATCACGGCGCTCACCAAGAAGTTGACCCGCTAGGTAATGTTTCTTCACAGGGGCACTGTAATCGGTGCCACACACTCGCTCGACACCTGCCGCTCGCCTCCTTCCCAGCCGGCCCACCCGCACTGGGCACTAGTCTCAGGCAATGACCAAAGTAGCTGTCTGGGCCGCCTTCATGCTCACAGCTCGCTGTGACTAGGCTATAGCAAAGCACCCTGTGGTGTCAAGTCGCACTATGCAAAGTTCAATGGGGGAGAGCAAAGAATGGCTGCTTTCAACATCACTGGGCAATAGCAGTAGCGATTAGGCTTTGGAATGTATCCTTCTCCATAGCTATCATAGTGCAGGTGTCTATTACTCCCATGATCTGTCGCCATTGACTACGATGGCTAGGGCTGGCTGGAGTTGAAGTTCAAATCATCTACATAACGAAAGGTTGCAGACCACTGTCTTAGTAGGTTGTTCACTATGTAGTAAGTACATAGGAGCTGCCACATTGTCTGTTCCAGAGGCATTTTCCTGTGCGGGTGTTACTTTGCACGGAGCTGCAGACTAAAGTTTCATTGTTCAATATGCCAGGTTGCTTGCCAACATGCACGGGCAGCAGTGTTGGTTTATCTTCTTCCTTATGCTTCTGTGCCATAACCAATGCAACCGAGGTGCTTCGGAAAAGTGAATTGTTGCATGCTATCGCACTGCTGAGATCTGGAACCAGAATAAGTGTTTATGCTCCCACTTTGTGTAGAGACCGCTGTATGCTGGATAGTGCCACAAGAGTGGGAGAGTACTGGCTTTTCCCTGACCTGAAGCTGTCCCCAGGATCACTCAGCCTGCCCAGCAATACTCAGGGATCAGAGAGGAACTGGTCCACAGAGTAGGTCCCAACTGTCCCAAGATTGGTAGAATGATGCAGAGAGCATAGGAATATGCAAACCTGCAATACAAAAGTAACATTACGGTGTCATACATTTCATATGCTTATCTTTGGTTCTGGAAAAGACTGATCTGTTCATTGCAGCAGCGACAGATAAGAAGAGGTCATGTTGTGAGGAGGAGGGTATTTATGTTGTTTAGTTTTCTTCAATGCTACATTTTGGAAAGGGTAATACTAGGAGACTGTGATGAGATGGATGAGTGGATAATAATTCACACAGGCAACAAATACTTGGCAACTTTCGGTAACTCTAAAACTATTTTTGTACTTCAGGTATAGGTCAATGCTGAGTACTAAGAGTAGTAAGACAAATGCCCACAGACTACAGGCAGGGGCATTCTAGGTATTATTAGAAGACAGCTGTCCATAACTTTTGCATGACTGTCCTCTTAACTGAGGCCGGCACGCTTGGTGCTTCTGAGTGGATTTGGGTGGATAAGGGATACAGGTTTGTGTATGTGTGCATGGGCTGCCTCCCTGTGCATGACTATAAATATGTCAGAATGAGCGTGTATGTATTTGCTTTGGCCTATGTGCATTTGTAAGAGCTTTTAAGTTTCCCCATTTAAGCTTTAAGTGGGTGCTCCAGTCCTGGTTTTTCCTTTGCATCCTGAGACTTGTAGTCCTAATTTTAAAATAGGAAAAGTACTTTTTCCAGAATCCAAAGACTGAAACAAGGAATTGATCACCTACCCTGCATGGATTAGGGACATTTGAGATTGCCGCCTTTGTGCGGCTGTGTCTTGCTATACGTTTTTGCCTCTCTGTTTTCTTGTCTCTTCCTCTCTTTGCACCTACCTAACCTATTGCAATTTCAAGGCAGTTGAAAGTCAGTGTTTTTAGTGGAACATAGCCTATCCAAGTGTATGGAATGGTACACAGATTTTGATAAACTCGAATTGAGTACAGGGCGAGTGACACCCACCAAATCTAGGTGCTTTGAGTGGTATGTTTGCCTGAGGATCTCTTTATGTGTGTCTGTGTGTGATAATAACAGTGTGTGTTTCCTGCTTTTCATTTGTCCATCTGTTATGTTATGTTATGTTATGTTACTTTGTATTTATATAGCGCCTCATGTATCATTGGTATGATCTCAAAGCACTGGTAGGTTGAACGCCCTCGGGAACCGAAGTTCGAGTCAGTAGAGAGAGAGAGAGAGAGTCATAAGGTGCGTGGGTGCACCGGATATGTGTGAAGCTGGAGAGGTATTTGCGTGATAGCTGCTTATTAGCTGTAGGTGTGATGGTTTGGGAGGTCAGGAATATGTGTTCATTCTGGTGGGTTGATACCCAGAGTGATTTCTGGCTGTGTTAGGCCTGAGGAGACGCTTAGGCCGGTGGTGTGTGCTCAGCTGGGTGAGTTTGTTAGGATGATGGGCAGTATGTGGCGGGTGTTAGTATGAGAACAGCTATACTGAATGTGTCATAGTATAACTGTATTCTAGTTGAGTGGTGGTGTATAGGAGAGAGTAAGCGTGGTGGTGTGATATGGTGGGTTTCGGTGAGGCTGTGTCCCATGTGTTTTACTCACTTCATCAGTTCCATTTGCTGCATCCGTTCTATCCATGCCATCTGTTTCATCCACGCCATCCGTTCTATCCATTCCATCGGTTTCATCCACTCCATCGGTTTCATCCACTCCATCGGTTTCATCCATTCCATTGGTTCCATCCACTCTGTCGGTTCCATCCACTCCATCGGTTCTATCCACTTCATCGGTTCCAAGTACTCTATCCATTCCAAGCACTTCCTCTGTTCCATGCACTCCCTTCCTCCTATCCATTCCATGCACTTCTTCTGATTCCATGTACTTCATCCATACCATGCAGTCCAACCGGTCCAACCATTCCTTCCTCGGTTCCATGCACTCTTTTCGTTCTATCCGTTCCATGCACTCCATGTGTTTTATACTTCATCCATACCCTGCACTTCAACCGTTCATGCACTCCAACCGATCCATCCATTCCATCTGTTCCATCCACTCTATTTTTTCCATCCATTCCATCCATCCCATCCACTCTATTTGTTCCATCCATTTCATCCGTCCCATCCACTCTGTCAGTTCAGTCCACTCTATCCGTTGCATCCACTCTATCCGTTCCATCATTCCATTGGTTCTATCTACTTTATTAGTTGCATGCATTCTATCTGTTCCATGCACTCCCTGTTTCATGCACTGCCTATGTTCCCGGCACTCGCTCCGTTCTCTGCACTCATCCTTTCTATCCGTTCCATGCACTCCATCCGATATATGTACTTCATCCGTACCATGCACTCGAACCGTTCCATTCACTCCATCCGTTCCATCCACTCCATCCGTTGCAAGGAAGCCCTGCTGTGATTTTTTCTGCTGGTGTCCAATAGATAATGCTGTGAATTTGCTCCCAGATGTCCAATTCCATGACTCCCATTTTATCACATTGGGACCTTGTAGCATACAGACGTATTCTTATGGACAACGTTTAGTTGTACACTATGGAATCCCCCAAACTGGAACACATCTCTGTAACAACTTTCTACCTTTATAATCACTACTGCCATGTCTTGTACTCGTGTGTGAACTGAAGGGGCAGCCCATAACGGCAGAACCTGAGGCTGAAATGAGCAGTGTATCACATTGGTGGTAACCGCCTAGCAAAGTTAAAACATACTATAAATTCGGTATGTGATTAGTTGTATTTGAATAAGTGGTGTTGTCAGAGATACACCATTAATTCAAAGTCATGATGTATTCTAAAACCTCTAGGGGTTAAACAAAACCAGTGAATTGTTTTGTGAAGGTATAGTCTATATAATTGGGAAAGACAATTCTTATCTTTAGTGGTGCAATTTTTAATCCACACGGTTTCCTATGTCAAGACATCTGCATATTAATTACGGTGTCTCAAAAGGAAGAACTGAGAGTAACACATAAGGAAAAAGAAAACTGTAAACAATAGTTGAGCATAGGTCTCAGATCTGTGCCACAGTTGGAGAAATCAAAATACAATGTACAATGTACAGGTAGAAGAGCAAAAGTGATTCAATTGTAGTACTCAGATCCGAATCAATGTCTGCTACACATCTCTTGGGTGTACAAGCTTTTTGCATACATTAACAGAGGCATTGAAGGTTAGAAATTCATTTCCATCAAATTTTAGAAGGGGTGTCCCATATGAAGCTGTAACAAGAGTGGAGTAGAGCAGACTGGTGAATGTTAGTAAATAGTGTGTCTTGTACTCGTTCCGGTGTTGCACACTGACAGCCAGGATCAGTCGCTGCGTACTTTCATTGCCAGAAAACATGGTGCCTCAGGGCATCCATTATCAAAATACCTTAACCCAAGAGCACAACTTGCAAAACATTGCCATACAAATTGCCCACCAGGCCAGCCACAATCTTAGCATCTATGCTACCATAATATTCTCAAAGTAACTTGCACCCAGCAATTAAAAAAACCACAAACAGAACCCTAAACAATGTACATATCAGTCCAGGCCTACAATTCCTAGCACCAGAGGCACACAACGGTCTGCTTAGGACACATGCGTATGTGTATAGTGTACACGGAAATTAGCTCGCACGCTTCTCTGGGAGATTGCCTGCAACCAGTGCCACACAGCCCTACAGACAAGGAGTGTACCAGTCGGGTTTACTCCCCTAAAATTGGAAATACGCCCAAAAATACCATCTTGCTCCCAACAACAAGATTGAAAACACATACAAGAGTCCACTGCTCTAATTCACCCAAAAAGCTCCATGGATAAGATTGGAACAGTTGTACACTTGGGACCACATCTACGCATAAATCAGGTCAAAAACAGAGTTAAAATATGTTTACACTTCAATAAAATACCCCCATTGGGAATAAGACGCACTTTTATGCTCACAAAAAAACAAAAAAAACAAGCCGAACTTAACCCAGCTACAATTTTCAGATCCACCAGAAGACCACACAACTAGCAGCTATCCAATCCTCCCTCATGCCCAACATGCAACAAAAAGTGCATCCACACTGTAGGTGATCAGAATCCACCAAAACCGATTTAACTTGAGGGCTGCCTCTCCAGACTAAACCCATGCAGTTATCCACTGAATAAAAGGCACGTTGTCAACAAACAGCCCAAAACGACCACTAACCTGTTTGGGCAACAGCATTTGTTAGTACCAATTATCAGCCGTGAATCAAGTAGCAGCATCAAATAAGCTGAACATAGAATGTTGCAAGCTACTAGCACATCAGTCATTTGCCATCCTCAATTCAGCACATTCACACATTCATTACTGGCCAAGAGACCATCATTAACTCGCTAATGGTGAGCGCATGGCAGCTTTGGATACATGAACATTGACAATCTACAGTCTGCTATCTCCCGAGAGCATAAAATAACAGATTCTCAAATATGTAAGTTCAACATCCAAAAGTATTGGGTTTGCGAATAGAGACATGTAAAAGAGTGCCAGATAACGTGCACATAATTTAATAACAGAATGGTCAAGTAAAAGTTGCATCATGAGCACATGCATTGAAAACCAGCTATTCCGATTTACAAGCTCATTTGGGTCAGAAATGCATTAAGCCACTGCTCGAGATGCAGATCGAGGCAGATTCACAATTAGCGTATAAACTACCTAGCTTAAAAGTAAAGTAAACCACTATTTGGCCATGCTCTCTACAGCACAGAGCAATGAATGCAGCTAAATTCATTGAGCACAAAATAGCTCAAAAGCTGCTGGGTGGAAATTAATAGGCCGGTCATGAAACCAAGAACTCGCTTCAAGAGCAAAACGGCGCACAGAGAAAGGCAAACTAAAGCACCCTTATGACGCACCAAAGAGATAAAGATGCAAAGTAGTGATTTTTATACTTTAGGTAGGGTGACCAGACAGCCCCGGGAAATCACCCTCCATCCTAGGGTCCCGGGAGTTGTATGGTTGGGCGGCTATGGTAATTAAAAGTGTATTCTTTTTTTCACAACACCTTCAGAATGTTGGCGCTGGAGGATTGGCTCGAACCCACAACCTTTCAGGTGCAAGTCACAACACTTACCGACAGTGCCACAGAGACAGGCTTGGAAAAGGTTGTACAGCAAGCCATGTAATATCAGTTATAGCAAATGCTTGTTTTGCATTAAGATGCCAAGATTCACAGACAAAACTGCACAAATGAGATCATATACAGTTTATAAAAAGAAGTGCTGGAAATATGATTGGGTGGTGGTTGTGGGGGCATGTTGGGGAGGGGCGGTAATTGGTGGGCTGTGATGAGGTAGTCCCTCTTTTATGTTGTTGGTCGTCCCGTTTTTTCATTTTGGAAATCTGGTCACCCTAACTTTAGGTGCTCGCATGTGTGCATCATGAATTGAAACCTGTGGCGTGTCCTCATGCAGCTATCGGTACGATAATAAGAGTTCATTCTGATAATAGGAGTGGTAAAATAAAAAAAGAGAAGACTTACATTGGTAATATTAAGGGATGCTAAAGGAGGTGGTGTTTCTGTGCGGTCGGTGAGTACTTATATATCTGAGACATAGGGCCTCATTAAAAGAAGTGCGGAATGGGTTTAACGGCGCCAGTAATGGTGCCGGTGCAGTTAAACCCACTCCGCACTATTACGAGGTCCCCTCGTGGGACACGCTCTGGACGTCTGGTTTTTCCAGACGTCCATAGCGGGTCCCGCGAGGGACCAGGGAGCTAACAATGGGCCTGTTCATAATGGGCCCGTTGTTAGCTCCCTCCCCATTCCCATTGATCCCTATGAGGGCTCGAATGGGAATGGGGAAGGACCAGGCGCGGGTTCCCTGAAAGAGGAAATACCGGGCCCTTCATACTCGGAATGGCCCGGTATTTCCCCATTCAGGGAACCCGGACCCGATTTTGGAGGCAGCCATGCCCTTATTAAGGGCATGGCTACCTCCAAAGTCGTAATGAGGCCCATACTGTAGATTGAGAAGCAAGATTTCTGCTTGATTGGCTTTGCCACTGGAGGAAAGACATTTAAGCGCCAGCATCTTGTAATGTTGTATTAAATCCTTAACTTTATTTCTTGTAATCATGACTGATTATGAGAAATAAAATGACCCAGTGTATTTAAAATGCACCATTTTACATATATTTTCCTAAAAATATGTTGGAACATAGCAACTACACAGAAATCTGCCAAACTATCTTTAAACCCATCGAGCTGTGACCAACATTACTTATCAAGTTCGCTTTAAAATGTGAAGCCGGGTTAGGGCATAAAGTGCTATAAAATTAAGCATTTAGGACAACAGAATGAAAGTGGTGATAAAGAGCAAGGTTTTTTAATTAAGCCAGTACAGTGTAAACTATATAACAGTCGTAGTATTACTGTTAAATGGGTTCTGGCAAAATGCATTATGCCCTAAACATGACTCTCAGAAAAGCACCCATTTTAAATGTAATAAAAAAGTACATGTTTATTAAGAAAATGTAGCATTTTGCTCTGACACGGAAAATGTTTTTGAAAAGCCAGTCTGAAACCACTCTGGAATTCCCAGCCGTCTCCCTCTCCTTGCTTCCTCTCCCCTCCTCCACATTAGTGTTTGGTCTAAGCTCAAGGCAGGTGTGAAATTCCCCAAGGCAGGGCCCCTTCTACATGACAATAGCCTTGAAGCTGAAGCCTTTGTTGAAATGAGATCCCCAGTGCGAGCCCAACCCAACCCAATGTTCATTGAGAGACAAATACTTTAAAAGAATCCTTGCATTTAGGGTGATACAGTTTGTCAGGAGTATAGTGGTTAGTTTAACATAGAAGTATTTAAAGTGCACAGTTCTTTAGAGTAATTAAAACATGTTATGGTTTCTTATTTAAAACATATTGTGCCTAGTTTAACATGAATGCACGGAAAATGCTAAGTTTTAAAAACGTAATCTTTCATGATGCCACACGTTTATCTATTTTGAATATTGGCCAGTGTCTGCACTCTTCACAACACAAGAATCCAGCCTGCCTCATCACTGACAAGTCTTTTTCCAAGCCCGCAGATATGCAGAGTGAAGCCAGTGGCTCTCATCTAATCTGCTTCGCCGTCATTCGCGCGTTTACAGGTCGTATTTGCTGAGCCTATTTTTTCCCGCGTTTGAGCGATTTCTTTGCTCATCCTATTTTTTTTCTTCTGGCCTGAAAGGTACACTGCATGAATCCATGACTATTATTTGGGTGGGGGCCCCCACTGTTATAAGCAGGCTTTCTACCTGCTGGACACACTATTGTTTTCCAAATGGGCATCTTACACTCAGTAAAAAAACGTAATTTCCAAACTCAATCATGCTGCTTAAACTTGCATTCGCTAGTTTTCTTTGAAATGTGTTTCTTTTTTTATCTGACCACCAAACAAATACCCTGTAATTGTTGTGCCTCTTCCTTTGTGTTTTTTTTATAACAGGTTATATTTATAAAGATGTTAAATGGTTGTCAAACTGCTTAATCACAAATAAATGTTTCTGTTGTGCTGACAGCAGTTGTTAGGAAATTAAACACTGGGATCATGGGTGCCAGCTTTGGATTTTCACTACAGGTGCAGAAATACCCCCACCTGTGCCCTGCATAAATATATATATAAAAACCAAAGCTAACACCCATGATCCCAGTCTTTAATTATATATATATATATATATATATATATATATATATATATATATATATATATATATATATATATATATATATATATATATATATATATATATATATATATATATATATATTATAAGCAAGCAACCAGCTCAACCCATCCCAGGGCCAAACACATTTTGGCTCATGCCCCCCACCCCCCCCCGCTCATGCCCCGTGTCTCCCTGCTGTTGCCCCCACCCACGCTCATGCCCCGTGTCTCTCTCCTGTTGCCCCCCACCCCCGCTCATGCCCCGTGTCTCTCTCCTGTTGCCCCCCTCCCCCGCTAATGCCCCGCGTCTCCCTCGTGTTCCCCCCACTCCCCGCTCATGCCCCGTGTCTCCCTGCTGTTTCCCCCCACCTCCTCTCATGCCCCGTGTCTCTCTTCTGTTACCCCCCACCCCCGGTCATGCCCCGTGTCTCTCTGCTGTTGCCCCCCACCCTCCGCTCATGCCCCGTGTCTCTCTCCTGTTACCCCCACCCCCCTCTCATGCCCCGTGTCTCCCTCGTGTTCCGCCAACCCCCCGCTCATGCCCCAGGTCTCCCTGCTGTTGCCCCCCACCCCCCGCTCATGCCCCGTTTCTCTCTCATGTTGCCCCCAACCCCCGCTCATGCCCGTGTCTCTCTCCTGTTACCCCCACCCCACTCTCATGCCCCGTGTCTCTCTCCTGTTGCCCCCCACCCCGGTCATGCCCTGTGTCTCCCTGCTGTTGCCCCCACCCCCTGCTCATGCCCCAAGTCTCTCTCCTGTTACCCTCACCCCCGCTCATGCCCCGTGTCTCCCTCGTGTTACCCCACCCCCCGCTCATGCCCCGTGTCTCCCTCGTGTTACCCCACCCCCCGCTCATGCCCCGTGTCTCCCTGCTGTTGACCCCCACCCTCCGCTCATGCCCTGTGCCTTTCTCATGTTGCCCCCCACCCCCTGCTCATGCCCTGTGTCTCTCTCCTGTTGCCCCCCACCCCCCGGTCATGCCCCGTGTCTCCCTGCTGTTGCCCCCCACCCCCTGCTCATGCCCCATGTCTCTCTTTTGTTACCCCCACCCCCGCTCATGCCCCATGTCTCTCTCCTGTTACCCCCACCCCCCTCTCATGCCCCGTGTCTCTCGCCTGTTATCCCCCACCCCCCGCTCATGCCCCGTGTCTCCCTGCTGTTGCCCCCGACCCCCCGCTCATGCCCTGTGTCTCTCTCCTGTTAACCCCCACCCCCCACTCATGCCCCATGTCTCCCTCGTGTTCCCCCCACCCCCCGCTCATGCCCCGTGTCTCCCTGCTGTTGCCCCCCACCTTCCGCTCATGCCCCGTGTCTCCCTGCTGTTGCCCCCCACCACCCGCTCATGCCCCGAATCTCCCTGCTGTTTCCCCCACCCCCTCTCATGCCCTGTGTCTCTCTCCTGTTACCCCCCAACCCCCTCTTATGCCCCGTGTCTCTCTCCTGTTGCCCCCCACCCCCGGTCATGCCCTGTGTCTCTCTCCTGTTACCCCCCACCCCCCTCTCATGCCCCGTGTCTCCCTCGTGTTCCCCCACCCCCCGCTCATGCCCCGGGTCTCCCTGCTGTTGCCCCCCACCCCCTGCTCATGCCCCGTGTCTCTCTCATGTTGCCCCCCACCCCCCGCTCATGCCCCTTGTCTCCCTCGTGTTCCCCCACCCCCGCTCATGCCCCGTGTCTCCCTGCTGTTGCCCCCCACCCCCGCTCATGCCCCGTGTCTCTCTCATGTTGCCCCCCACCCGCTCATGCCGTGTCTCTCTCCTGTTGCCCCCCACCCCCCAGTCATGCCCCGTGTCTCCCTGCAGTTGCCCCCCACCCCCCACTCAGGCCCGTGTCTCTCTCCTGTTAACCCCCACCCCCTGCTCATGCCCCGTGTCTCCCTGCTGTTGTCCCCCACCCCCCGGTCATGCCCCGTGTCTCCCTGCTGTTGCCCCCACCCCCTGCTCATGCCCCGTTTCTCTCGCCTGTTACCCCTCCACCCCCCTCTCATGCCCTGTGTCTCTCTCCTGTTACCCCCCACCCCCCTCTCATGCCCGTGTCTCTCTCCTGTGGCCCCCCACCCCCGGGTCATGCCCCGTGTCTCCCTGCTGTTGCCCCCCACACCCTGCTCATGCCCCGTGTCTCTACTGTGCCCCCCACGCCCCGCTCATGCCTCCTGTCAATCCTGTTACCCCCCACCCCCGCTCATGCCCCGTGTCTCCCTGCTGTTGCCCCTCACAACCTGCTCATGCCCCGTGTCTCGCTCATGTTCCCCCACCCCCCGCTCATGTCCCGTGTCTCCCTGCTGTTGCCCCAGACCCCCGCTCATGCCACGTGTCTCTCTCCTGTTACCCCCACCCCCCTCTCTTGCCCCGTGTCTCTCTCCTGTTGCCCCCCACCCCCAGGTCAAGCCCTGTGTCTCTCTCCTGTTGCCCCCGACCCCCCAGCCATGCCCCGTGTCTCTCTGTTGCCCCCCACCCCCCGGTCATGCCCCGTGTCTCCCTGCTTTTGCCCCCCACCCCCCGCTCATGTCCCGTGTCTCTCTTCTGTTACCCCCCACCCCCCTCTCATGCCTCGTGTCTCCCTCGTTTTCCCCCCGCTCATAACCCGTGTCTCCCTGCTGTTGCCTCCCACCCCCCGCTCATGCCCTGTGTCTGTCTCCTTTTACCCCCCCACCCCCCTCTCATGCCCCGTGTCTCTCTCCTGTTGCCCCGACCCCCCGGTCATGCCTCATGTCTCCCACCTGTTGCCCCCCACCCACCGCTCATGCCCCGTGTCTCTCTCCTGTTAGCCCCCACCCCCTGCTCATGCCCCGTGTCTCTCTGCTGTTGCCCCCCACCCCCCGCTCATGCCCCGTGTCTCCCTGCTGTTGCCCCCCACCCCCCGCTCATGCCCCGTTTCTCTCTCCTGTTACCCCTCCACCCCCTCTCATGCCCTGTGTCTCTCTCCTGTTACCCCCCACCCCCCTCTCATGCCCCGTGTCTCTCTCCTGTGGCCCCCCACCCCCGGGTCATGCCCCGTGTCTCCCTGCTGTTGCCCCCCACACCCCGCTCATGCCCCGTGTCTCTCCTGTTACCCCCCCACCCCCGCTCATGCCCTGTGTCTCCCTGCTGTTGCCCCTCACAACCCGCTCATGCCCCGTGTCTCTCTCCTGTTACCCCCACACCCCTGCTCATGCCCCGTGTCTCCGTCATGTTCCCCCACCCCGCGCTCATGCCCCGTGTCTCCCTGCTGTTGCCCCAGACCCCCGCTCATGCCACGTGTCTCTCTCCTGTTACCCCCCACCCCCCTCTCATGCCCCGTGTCTCTCTCCTATTGCCCCCCACCCCCAGGTCAAGCCCTGTGTCTCTCTCCTGTTGCCCCCGACCTCCCAGCCATGCCCTGTGTCTCTCTGTTGCCCCCACCCCCCGGTCATGCCCCGTGTCTCCCTGCTTTTGCCCCCCACTCCCTGCTCATGTCCCGTGTCTCTCTTCTGTTACCCCCCACCCCCCTCTCATGCCCCGTGTCTCCCTCGTTTTCCCCACACTCATATCCCGTGTCTCCCTGCTGTTGCCTCCCACCCCCCTCTTATGCCCCGTGTCTCTCTCCTGTTGCCCCGACCCCCCGGTCATGCCCCGTGTCTCCCACCTGTTGCCCCCCACCCCCCGCTCATGGCCCGTGTCTCTCTCCTGTTACCCCCCACCCCCCTCTCATGCCCCGTGTCTCTCTCCTGTTACCCCTCACCCCCCTCTCATGCCCTGTGTCTCTCTCCTGTTACCCCCCACCCCCGGTCATGCCCCGTGTCTCCCTTATGTTGCCCCCCACGCCCCAGTCATGCCCTGTGTCTCCCTGCTGTTGCCCCCCACCCTCTGCTCATGCCCCGTGTCTCTCTCCTGTTACTCCCCACCCCCCTCTCATGCCCCGTGTCTCTCTCCTGTTGCCCCCACCCCCCGGTCATGCCCCGTGTCTCCCTCTTGTTCCCCCCACCCCCGCTCATGCCCCGTGTCTCCCTGCTGTTGCCCCCCACCCTCCGCTCATGCCACATGTCTCCCTGCTGTTGCCCCCCACCCTCTGCTCATGCCCCGTGTCTCTCTCCTGTTAACCCCCACCCCCGCTCATGCCCGTGTCTCCCTCTTGTTCCCCCCACCCCCCGCTCATGCCCCGTGTCTCCCTGCTGTTGCCCCCACCCCCACTCATGCCCCGTGTCTCCCTGCTGTTGCCCGCAACCCTCCGCTCATGCCCCGTGTCTCCCTGCTGTTGCCCCCCACCACCCGCTCATGCCCCGAATCTCCCTGCTGTTTCCCCCCACCCCCTCTCATGCCCTGTGTCTCTCTCCTGTTACCCCCCAACCCCCTCTCATGCCCCGTGTCTCTCTCCTGTTGCCCCCCACCCCCGGTCATGCCCTGTGTCTCTCTCCTGTTACCCCCCACCCCCCTCTCATGCCCCGTGTCTCCCTCATGTTCCCCCACCCCCCGCTCATGCCCCAGGTCTCCCTGCTGTTGCCCCCCACCCCCTGCTCATGCCCCGTGTCTCTCTCATGTTGCCCCCCACCCCCCGCTCATGCCCCGTGTCTCCCTCGTGTTCCCCCACCCCCGCTCATGCCCCGTGTCTCCCTGCTGTTGCCCCCCACCCCCGCTCATGCCCTGTGTCTCTCTCATGTTGCCCCCCACCCGCTCATGCCGTGTCTCTCTCCTGTTGCCCCCCACCCCCCAGTCATGCCCCGTGTCTCCCTGCAGTTGCCCCCCACCCCCCACTCAGGCCCGTGTCTCTCTCCTGTTAACCCCCACCCCCTGCTCATGCTCCGTGTCTCCCTGCTGTTGTCCCCCACCCCCCGGTCATGCCCCGTGTCTCTCTGCTGTTGCCCCCCACCCCCTGCTCAT
The DNA here is from genome assembly GCF_040938575.1 of Ambystoma mexicanum. Classification (NCBI taxonomy): domain Eukaryota; kingdom Metazoa; phylum Chordata; class Amphibia; order Caudata; family Ambystomatidae; genus Ambystoma; species Ambystoma mexicanum. The sequence continues at coordinate 365,830,142 of NC_090934.1, read as the reverse complement.
GCCCCGTTTCTCTCTCCTGTTACCCCTCCACCCCCCTCTCATGCCCTGTGTCTCTCTCCTGTTACCCCCCACCCCCCTCTCATGCCCATGTCTCTCTCCTGTGGCCCCCACCCCCGGGTCATGCCCCGTGTCTCCCTGCTGTTGCCCCCCACACCCTGCTCATGCCCCGTGTCTCTACTGTGCCCCCCGCTCATGCCTCGTGTCAATCCTGTTACCCCCCACCCCCGCTCATGCCCCGTGTCTCCCTGCTGTTGCCCCTCACAACCTGCTCATGCCCCGTGTCTCTCTCCTGTTACCCCCACCCCCCTCTCATGCCCCGTGTCTCTCTCCTGTTGCCCCCCACCCCCAGGTCAAGCCCTGTGTCTCTCTCCTGTTGCCCCCGACCCCCCAGCCATGCCCCACGTCTCTCTGTTGCCCCCCACCCCCCGGTCATGCCCCGTGTCTCCTTGCTTTTGCCCCCCACCCCCCGCTCATGTCCCGTGTCTCTCTTCTGTTACCCCCACCCCCCTCTCATGCCTCGTGTCTCCCTCGTTTTCCCTCCGCTCATAACCCGTGTCTCCCTGCTGTTGCCTCCCACCCCCCGCTCATGCCCTGTGTCTGTCTCCTTTTACCCCCCCACCCCCCTCTCATGCCCCGTGTCTCTCTCCTGTTGCCCCGACCTCCCGGTCATGCCCCATGTCTCCCACCTGTTGCCCCCCACCCACCGCTCATGCCCCGTGTCTCTCTCCTGTTAGCCCCCACCCCCTGCTCATGCCCCGTGTCTCCCTGCTGTTGCCCCCCACCCCCCGCTCATGCCCCGTGTCTCCCTGCTGTTGCCCCCCACCCCCCGCTCATGCCCCGTTTCTCTCTCCTGTTACCCCTCCACCCCCCTCTCATGCCCTGTGTCTCTCTCCTGTTACCCCCCACCCCCCTCTCATGCCCCGTGTCTCTCTCCTGTGGCCCCCCACCCCCGGGTCATGCCCCGTGTCTCCCTGCTGTGCCCCCCACACCCCGCTCATGCCCCGTGTCTCTACTGTTCCCCCCACACCCCTCTCATGCCTCGTGTCTCTCCTGTTACCCCCCACCCCCGCTCATGCCCTGTGTCTCCCTGCTGTTGCCCCTCACAACCCGCTCATGCCCCGTGTCTCTCTCCTGTTACCCCCACACCCCTGCTCATGCCCCGTGTCTCCCTCATGTTCCCCCACCCCGGGCTCATGCCCCGTGTCTCCCTGCTGTTGCCCCAGACCCCCGCTCATGCCACGTGTCTCTCTCCTGTTACCCCCCACCCCCAGGTCAAGCCCTGTGTCTCTCTCCTGTTGCCCCCGACCTCCCAGCCATGCCCTGTGTCTCTCTGTTGCCCCCACCCCCGGTCATGCCCCGTGTCTCCCTGCTTTTGCCCCCCACCCCCCGCTCATGTCCCGTGTCTCTCTTCTGTTACCCCCCACCCCCCTCTCATGCCCCGTGTCTCCCTCGTTTTCCCCACACTCATATCCCGTGTCTCCCTGCTGTTGCCTCCCACCCCCCTCTTATGCCCAGTGTCTCTCTCCTGTTGCCCCGACCCCCCGGTCATGCCCCGTGTCTCCCACCTGTTGCCCCCCACCCCCGCTCATGCCCCCTGTCTCTCTCCTGTTACCCCCCACCCCCCTCTCATGCCCCGTGTCTCTCTCCTGTTACCCCTCACCCCCCTCTCATGACCTGTGTCTCTCTCCTGTTGCCCCCCACCCCCGGTCATGTCCCGTGTCTCCCTTATGTTGCCCCCCACGCCCCAGTCATGCCCTGTGTCTCCCTGCTGTTGCCCCCCCACCCCCGCTCATGCCCTGTGTCTCTCTCCTGTTACCCCCACCACCCTCTCATGCCCCATGTCTCCCTCGTGTTCCCCCACCCCTGCTCATGCCCCGTGTCTCCCTGCTGTTGCCCCCCACCCCCGCTCATGCCCTGTGTCTCTCTCATGTTGCCCCCCACCCCCGCTCATGCCCCGTGTCTCTCTCCTGTTACCCCCCACCCCTCTCTCATGCCCCGTGTCTCTCTCCTGTCGCCCCCACCCCCGGTCATGCCCCGTGTCTCCCTCCTGTTGCCCCCAACCCCCCGCTCATGCCCCGTGTCTCTCTCCTGTTACCCCCACCCCCTCTCATGCCCCGTGTCTCTCTCCTGTTACCCCTATCCTCTGCTCATGCCCCGTGTCTCTCTCCTGTTACTCCCCACCCCCTCTCATGCCCCGTGTCTCCCTGCTGTTGCCCCCCACCCCCCGCTCATGCCCTGTGCCTCTCTCATGTTGCCCCCCACCCCCCCGGTCATGCCCCGTGTCTCCCTGCTGTTGCCCCCCACCCTCTGCTCATGCCCCGTGTCTCTCTCCTGTTACTCCCCACCCCCCTCTCATGCCCCGTGTCTCTCTCCTGTTGCCCCCACCCCCTGGTCATGCCCCGTGTCTCCCTCTTGTTCCCCCCACCCCCGCTCATGCCCCGTGTCTCCCTGCTGTTGCCCCCCACCCTCCGCTCATGCCACATGTCTCCCTGCTGTTGCCCCCCACCCTCTGCTCATGCCCCGTGTCTCTCTCCTGTTAACCCCCACCCCCGCTCATGCCCCGTGTCTCCCTCTTGTTCCCCCCACCCCCCGCTCATGCCCCGTGTCTCCCTGCTGTTGCCCCCACCCTCCGCTCATGCCACATGTCTCCCTGCTGTTGCCCCCCACCCCCGCTCATGCCCCGTGTCTCTCTCCTGTTACCCCCCACCCCCCTCTCATTCCCCATGTCTCTCTCCTGTTACCCCCCTGCTCATGCCCCATGTCTCTCACCTGTTACCCCCCACCCCCCTCTCTTGCCCCGTGTCTCTCTCCTGTTGCCCCCCACCCCCCGGTCAAGCCCCGTGTCTCTCTCCTGTTGCCCCCATCTCCCAGTCATGCCCCGTGTCTCTCTCCTGTTACCCCCCCCCACCCCCCGCTCATGCCCCGTGTCTCTCTCCTGTTACCCCCTGCTCATGCCCCGTGTCTCTCTCCTGTTGCCCCCCACCCCCTGCCCCGTGTCTCTCTCCTGTTAACCCCCACCCCCGCTCATGCCCCGCATCTCCCTCGTGTTCCCCCACCCTCCGCTCATGCCCCGTATCTCACTGCTGTTGCCCCCAGCCCCCGCTCATGCCCCGTGTCTCCCTGCAGTTTCCACCCACCCCCTCTTATGCCCCGTGTCTCTATCCTGTCACCCCCCACCCTCCGCTCATGCCCCATGTCTCTCTCCTGTTACCCCCCACCCCCCTCTCATGCCCCGTGTCTCCCTCGTGTTCCCCCCACCCCCGCTCATGCCCTGTGTCTCCCTGCTGTTGCCCCCCACCCCCCGCTCATGCCCCGTGTCTCTCTCATGTTGCCCCCCACCCCTGGCTCATGCCCCGTGTCTCTCTCCTGTTACCCTCACCCCCCTCTCATGCCCAGTGTCTCTCTCATGTTGCCCCCCACCCCCGGTCATGACCCGTCTCTCCCTGCTGTTGCCCCCCACCCCCTGCTCATGCCCGAGTCTCTCTCCTGTTACCCTCAACCCCGCTCATGCCCCGTGTCTCTCTCCTGTTAACCCCCCACCCCCTTTCATTCCCCGTGTCTCTCTCCTGTTACCCCCCACTCCCCGCTCATGCCCCGTGTCTCTCTCCTGTTGCCCCCACCCCCGCTCATGCCCCGTGTCTTCCTGCTGTTGCCCCCCACCCCCGCTCAAGCCCTGTGTCTCTCTCCTGTTAACCCCCACCCCCTGCTCATGCCCCGTGTCTCCCTGCTGTTGCCTCCCACCCCCCACTCATGCCCGTGTCTCCCTGCTGTTGCCCCCCCACCCCCCACTCATGCCCCGTGTCTCTCTCTTGTTACCCCCACCCCCTCTCATGCCCTGTGTCTCTTTCCTTTTACCCCCCACCCCCAGTCATGCCCCGTGTCTCCCTGCTGTTGCCCCCCACCCCCGTTCATGCCTCGTGTCTCTCCTGTTACCCCCCACCCCCACTCATGCCCCGTGTCTCCCTGCTGTTGCCCCTCACAACCCGCTCATGCCCCGTGTCTCTCTCCTGTTACCCCCACACCCCTGCTCATGCCCCGTGTCTCCCTTGTGTTCCCCCCACCTCCCGCTCCTGCCCCGTGTCTCCCTGCTGTTGCCCCCGACCCCCGCTCATGCCCCCTGTCTCTCTCCTGTTACCCCCACCCCCCTCATGCCCCGTGTCTCTCTCCTATTGCCCCCCACCCCAAGGTCAAGCCCTGAGTCCCTCTCCTGTTGCCCCGACCCCCCAGCCATGCCCTGTGTCTCCCTGTTGCCCCCCACCCCCCGGTCATGCCCTGTGTCTCCCTCCTGTTGCCCCCCACCCCCGCTCAGGCCCCGTGTCTCTCTCCTGTTAACCCCCACCCCCTGCTCATGCCCCGTGTCTCCCTGCTGTTGCCTCCCACCCCCCACTCATGCCCGCGTCTCCCTGCTGTTGCCCCCCCACCCCCCACTCATGCCCCGTGTCTCTCTCTTGTTACCCCCCCGCCCCCCTCTCATGCCCTGTGTCTCTTTCCTTTTACCCCCCAGCCATGCCCCGTGTCTCCCTGCTGTTGCCCCCCACCCCCCGTTCATGCCTCGTGTCTCTCCTGTTACCCCCCACCCCCACTCATGCCCCGTGTCTCCCTGCTGTTGCCCCTCACAACCCGCTCATGCCCCGTGTCTCTCTCCTGTTACCCCCACACCCCTGCTCATGCCCCGTGTCTCCCTTGTGTTCCCCCACCCCCCGCTCATGCCCCGTGTCTCTCTCCTGTTGCCCCCCACCCCAAGGTCAAGCCCTGAGTCCCTCTCCTGTTGCCCCGACCCCCCAGCCATGCCCTGTGTCTTCCTGTTGCCCCCCACCCCCCGGTCATGCCCTGTGTCTCCCTCCTTTTGCCCCCCACCCCCCGCTCATGTCCCGTGCCTCTCTTCTGTTACCCCCCACCCCAAGCTCATGCCCCGTGTCTCCCTCATTTTCCCCCCACTCATGCCCCGTGTCTCCCTGCTATTGCCTCCCACCCCCGCTCATGCCCCGTGTCTGTCTCCTGTTACCCCCCACCCCTCACTCATGCCCCGTGTCTCTCTCGTGTCGCCCCCACCCCCCGGTCATGCCCCGTGTCTCCCTCCTGTTGCCCCCCAAACCCTGCTCATGCCCCGTGTCTCTCTGCTGTTACCCCCACCCCCCTCTCATGCCCCGTGTCTCTCTCCTGTTACCCCTCACCCCCCTCTCATGCCCCGTGTCTCTCTCATGTTACCTCCCACCCCCCGGTCATGCCCAGTGTCTCCCTTCTGTTGCCCCCCACCCCCAGTCATGCCCCATGTCTCCCTGCTGTTGCTCCCAACCCCCCGCTCATGCCCCGTGTCTGTCTCCTGTTACCTCCCACCCCCCTCTCATGCCCCGTGTCTCCCTCGTGTTCCCCCCACCCCCGCTCATGCCCCGTGTCTCCCTGCTGTTGCCCCCCACCCCCGCTCATGCCCTGTGTCTCTCTCATGTTGCCCCCCACCCTCGCTCATGCCCCGTGTCTCTCTCCTGTTACCCCCACCCCCCTCTCATGCCCCGTGTCTCTCTCCTGTTGCCCCCACCGCCTGGTCATGCCCGGTGTCTCCCTGCTGTTGCCCCCCACTGCCCGCTCATGCCCCGTGTCTCTCTCCTGTTGCCCCCTACCCCCCGCTCATGCCCCATGTCTCTCTCCTGTTAACTCCGACCCCCCGCTCATGCCCCGTGTCTCCCTCGTGTTCCCCCCACCCCCGCTCATGCCCCGTGTCTCCCTGCTGTTGCCCCCCACCCCCCGCTCATGCCCCGTGTCTCTCTCATGTTGCCCCCCACCCCCGGCTCATGCCCCGTGTCTCTCTCCTGTTACCCCCACCCCACTCTCATGCCCAGTGTCTCTCTCATGTTGCCCCCCACCCCCGGTCATGCCCCGTCTCTCCCTGCTGTTGCCCCCCACCCCCTGCTCATGCCCGAGTCTCTCTCCTGTTACCCTCAACCCCGCTCATGCCCCGTGTCTCTCTCCTGTTAACCCCCCACCCCCCTTTCATTCCCCGTGTCTCTCTCCTGTTACCCCCCACTCCCCGCTCATGCCCCGTGTCTCTCTCCTGTTGCCCCCACCCCCGCTCATGCCCCGTGTCTTCCTGCTGTTGCCCCCCACCCCCGCTCAAGCCCCGTGTCTCTCTCCTGTTAACCCCCACCCCCTGCTTATGCCCCGTGTCTCCCTGCTGTTGCCTCCCACCCCCCACTCATGCCCGTGTCTCCCTGCTGTTGCCCCCCCACCCCCCACTCATGCCCCGTGTCTCTCACCTGTTACCCCCCACCCCCCTCTCTTGCCCCGTGTCTCTCTCCTGTTGCCCCCCACCCCCCGGTCAAGCCCCGTGTCTCTCTCCTGTTGCCCCCATCTCCCAGTCATGCCCCGTGTCTCTCTCCTGTTACCCCCCCCACCCCCCGCTCATGCCCCGTGTCTCTCTCCTGTTACCCCCTGCTCATGCCCCGTGTCTCTCTCCTGTTGCCCCCCACCCCCTGCCCCGTGTCTCTCTCCTGTTAACCCCCACCCCCGCTCATGCCCCGCATCTCCCTCGTGTTCCCCCACCCTCCGCTCATGCCCCGTATCTCACTGCTGTTGCCCCCAGCCCCCGCTCATGCCCCGTGTCTCCCTGCAGTTTCCACCCACCCCCTCTTATGCCCCGTGTCTCTATCCTGTCACCCCCCACCCTCCGCTCATGCCCCATGTCTCTCTCCTGTTACCCCCCACCCCCCTCTCATGCCCCGTGTCTCCCTCGTGTTCCCCCCACCCCCGCTCATGCCCTGTGTCTCCCTGCTGTTGCCCCCCACCCCCCGCTCATGCCCCGTGTCTCTCTCATGTTGCCCCCCACCCCTGGCTCATGCCCCGTGTCTCTCTCCTGTTACCCTCACCCCCCTCTCATGCCCAGTGTCTCTCTCATGTTGCCCCCCACCCCCGGTCATGACCCGTCTCTCCCTGCTGTTGCCCCCCACCCCCTGCTCATGCCCGAGTCTCTCTCCTGTTACCCTCAACCCCGCTCATGCCCCGTGTCTCTCTCCTGTTAACCCCCCACCCCCTTTCATTCCCCGTGTCTCTCTCCTGTTACCCCCCACTCCCCGCTCATGCCCCGTGTCTCTCTCCTGTTGCCCCCACCCCCGCTCATGCCCCGTGTCTTCCTGCTGTTGCCCCCCACCCCCGCTCAAGCCCCGTGTCTCTCTCCTGTTAACCCCCACCCCCTGCTCATGCCCCGTGTCTCCCTGCTGTTGCCTCCCACCCCCCACTCATGCCCGTGTCTCCCTGCTGTTGCCCCCCCACCCCCCACTCATGCCCCGTGTCTCTCTCTTGTTACCCCCACCCCCTCTCATGCCCTGTGTCTCTTTCCTTTTACCCCCCACCCCCAGTCATGCCCCGTGTCTCCCTGCTGTTGCCCCCCACCCCCGTTCATGCCTCGTGTCTCTCCTGTTACCCCCCACCCCCACTCATGCCCCGTGTCTCCCTGCTGTTGCCCCTCACAACCCGCTCATGCCCCGTGTCTCTCTCCTGTTACCCCCACACCCCTGCTCATGCCCCGTGTCTCCCTTGTGTTCCCCCCACCTCCCGCTCCTGCCCCGTGTCTCCCTGCTGTTGCCCCCGACCCCCGCTCATGCCCCCTGTCTCTCTCCTGTTACCCCCACCCCCCTCATGCCCCGTGTCTCTCTCCTATTGCCCCCCACCCCAAGGTCAAGCCCTGAGTCCCTCTCCTGTTGCCCCGACCCCCCAGCCATGCCCTGTGTCTCCCTGTTGCCCCCCACCCCCCGGTCATGCCCTGTGTCTCCCTCCTGTTGCCCCCCACCCCCGCTCAGGCCCCGTGTCTCTCTCCTGTTAACCCCCACCCCCTGCTCATGCCCCGTGTCTCCCTGCTGTTGCCTCCCACCCCCCACTCATGCCCGCGTCTCCCTGCTGTTGCCCCCCCACCCCCCACTCATGCCCCGTGTCTCTCTCTTGTTACCCCCCCGCCCCCCTCTCATGCCCTGTGTCTCTTTCCTTTTACCCCCCACCCCCCAGCCATGCCCCGTGTCTCCCTGCTGTTGCCCCCCACCCCCCGTTCATGCCTCGTGTCTCTCCTGTTACCCCCCACCCCCACTCATGCCCCGTGTCTCCCTGCTGTTGCCCCTCACAACCCGCTCATGCCCCGTGTCTCTCTCCTGTTACCCCCACACCCCTGCTCATGCCCCGTGTCTCCCTTGTGTTCCCCCACCCCCCGCTCATGCCCCGTGTCTCTCTCCTGTTGCCCCCCACCCCAAGGTCAAGCCCTGAGTCCCTCTCCTGTTGCCCCGACCCCCCAGCCATGCCCTGTGTCTTCCTGTTGCCCCCCACCCCCCGGTCATGCCCTGTGTCTCCCTCCTTTTGCCCCCCACCCCCCGCTCATGTCCCGTGCCTCTCTTCTGTTACCCCCCACCCCAAGCTCATGCCCCGTGTCTCCCTCGTTTTCCCCCCACTCATGCCCCGTGTCTCCCTGCTATTGCCTCCCACCCCCGCTCATGCCCCGTGTCTGTCTCCTGTTACCCCCCACCCCTCACTCATGCCCCGTGTCTCTCTCGTGTCGCCCCCACCCCCCGGTCATGCCCCGTGTCTCCCTCCTGTTGCCCCCCAAACCCTGCTCATGCCCCGTGTCTCTCTGCTGTTACCCCCACCCCCCTCTCATGCCCCGTGTCTCTCTCCTGTTACCCCTCACCCCCCTCTCATGCCCCGTGTCTCTCTCATGTTACCTCCCACCCCCCGGTCATGCCCAGTGTCTCCCTTCTGTTGCCCCCCACCCCCAGTCATGCCCCATGTCTCCCTGCTGTTGCTCCCAACCCCCCGCTCATGCCCCGTGTCTGTCTCCTGTTACCTCCCACCCCCCTCTCATGCCCCGTGTCTCCCTCGTGTTCCCCCCACCCCCGCTCATGCCCCGTGTCTCCCTGCTGTTGCCCCCCACCCCCGCTCATGCCCTGTGTCTCTCTCATGTTGCCCCCCACCCTCGCTCATGCCCCGTGTCTCTCTCCTGTTACCCCCACCCCCCTCTCATGCCCCGTGTCTCTCTCCTGTTGCCCCCACCGCCTGGTCATGCCCCGTGTCTCCCTGCTGTTGCCCCCCACTGCCCGCTCATGCCCCGTGTCTCTCTCCTGTTGCCCCCTACCCCCCGCTCATGCCCCATGTCTCTCTCCTGTTAACTCCGACCCCCCGCTCATGCCCCGTGTCTCCCTCGTGTTCCCCCCACCCCCGCTCATGCCCCGTGTCTCCCTGCTGTTGCCCCCCACCCCCCGCTCATGCCCCGTGTCTCTCTCATGTTGCCCCCCACCCCCGGCTCATGCCCCGTGTCTCTCTCCTGTTACCCCCACCCCACTCTCATGCCCAGTGTCTCTCTCATGTTGCCCCCCACCCCCGGTCATGCCCCGTCTCTCCCTGCTGTTGCCCCCCACCCCCTGCTCATGCCCGAGTCTCTCTCCTGTTACCCTCAACCCCGCTCATGCCCCGTGTCTCTCTCCTGTTAACCCCCCACCCCCCTTTCATTCCCCGTGTCTCTCTCCTGTTACCCCCCACCCCCCGCTCATGCCCCGTGTTTCTATCCTGTTGCCCCCCACCCCCCGCTCATGCCCTGTGTCTTCCTGCTGTTGCCCCCCAACCCCGCTCATGCCCCGTGTCTCTCTCCTGTTAACCCCCACCCCCTGCTCATGCCCCGTGTCTCCCTGCTGTTGCCTCCCACCCCCCACTCATGCCCGTGTCTCCCTGCTGTTGCCCCCCCACCCCCCACTCATGCCCCGTGTCTCTCTCTTGTTACCCCCCACCCCCCTCTCATGCCCTGTGTCTCTTTCCTTTTACCCCCCACCCCCCAGTCATGCCCCGTGTCTCCCTGCTGTTGCCCCCACCCCCCGTTCATGCCTCGTGTCTCTCCTGTTACTCCCCACCCCCACTCATGCCCCGTGTCTCCCTGCTGTTGCCCCTCACAACCCGCTCATGCCCCGTGTCTCTCTCCTGTTACCCCCACACCCCTGCTCATGCCCCGTGTCTCCCTTGTGTTCCCCCCACCCCCGCTCATGCCCCGTGTCTCCCTGCTGTTGCCCCCGACCCCCGCTCATGCCCCCTGTCTCTCTCCTGTTACCCCCACCCCCCTCATGCCCCGTGTCTCTCTCCTATTGCCCCCCACCCCAAGGTCAAGCCCTGAGTCCCTCTCCTGTTGCCCCGACCCCCCAGCCATGCCCTGTGTCTCCCTGTTGCCCCCCACCCCCCGGTCATGCCCTGTGTCTCCCTCCTGTTGCCCCCCACCCCCGCTCAGGCCCCGTGTCTCTCTCCTGTTAACCCCCACCCCCTGCTCATGCCCCGTGTCTCCCTGCTGTTGCCTCCCACCCCCCACTCATGCCCGCGTCTCCCTGCTGTTGCCCCCCCACCCCCCACTCATGCCCCGTGTCTCTCTCTTGTTACCCCCCCGCCCCCCTCTCATGCCCTGTGTCTCTTTCCTTTTACCCCCCACCCCCCAGCCATGCCCCGTGTCTCCCTGCTGTTGCCCCCCACCCCCCGTTCATGCCTCGTGTCTCTCCTGTTACCCCCCACCCCCACTCATGCCCCGTGTCTCCCTGCTGTTGCCCCTCACAACCCGCTCATGCCCCGTGTCTCTCTCCTGTTACCCCCACACCCCTGCTCATGCCCCGTGTCTCCCTTGTGTTCCCCCACCCCCCGCTCATGCCCCGTGTCTCTCTCCTGTTGCCCCCCACCCCAAGGTCAAGCCCTGAGTCCCTCTCCTGTTGCCCCGACCCCCCAGCCATGCCCTGTGTCTTCCTGTTGCCCCCCACCCCCCGGTCATGCCCTGTGTCTCCCTCCTTTTGCCCCCCATCCCCCGCTCATGTCCCGTGCCTCTCTTCTGTTACCCCCCACCCCAAGCTCATGCCCCGTGTCTCCCTCGTTTTCCCCCCACTCATGCCCCGTGTCTCCCTGCTATTGCCTCCCACCCCCGCTCATGCCCCGTGTCTGTCTCCTGTTACCCCCCACCCCTCACTCATGCCCCGTGTCTCTCTCGTGTCGCCCCCACCCCCCGGTCATGCCCCGTGTCTCCCTCCTGTTGCCCCCCAAACCCTGCTCATGCCCCGTGTCTCTCTGCTGTTACCCCCACCCCCCTCTCATGCCCCGTGTCTCTCTCCTGTTACCCCTCACCCCCCTCTCATGCCCCGTGTCTCTCTCATGTTACCTCCCACCCCCCGGTCATGCCCAGTGTCTCCCTTCTGTTGCCCCCCACCCCCAGTCATGCCCCATGTCTCCCTGCTGTTGCTCCCAACCCCCCGCTCATGCCCCGTGTCTGTCTCCTGTTACCTCCCACCCCCCTCTCATGCCCCGTGTCTCCCTCGTGTTCCCCCCACCCCCGCTCATGCCCCGTGTCTCCCTGCTGTTGCCCCCCACCCCCGCTCATGCCCTGTGTCTCTCTCATGTTGCCCCCCACCCTCGCTCATGCCCCGTGTCTCTCTCCTGTTACCCCCACCCCCCTCTCATGCCCCGTGTCTCTCTCCTGTTGCCCCCACCGCCTGGTCATGCCCCGTGTCTCCCTGCTGTTGCCCCCCACTGCCCGCTCATGCCCCGTGTCTCTCTCCTGTTGCCCCCTACCCCCCGCTCATGCCCCATGTCTCTCTCCTGTTAACTCCGACCCCCCGCTCATGCCCCGTGTCTCCCTCGTGTTCCCCCCACCCCCGCTCATGCCCCGTGTCTCCCTGCTGTTGCCCCCCACCCCCCGCTCATGCCCCGTGTCTCTCTCATGTTGCCCCCCACCCCCGGCTCATGCCCCGTGTCTCTCTCCTGTTACCCCCACCCCACTCTCATGCCCAGTGTCTCTCTCATGTTGCCCCCCACCCCCGGTCATGCCCCGTCTCTCCCTGCTGTTGCCCCCCACCCCCTGCTCATGCCCGAGTCTCTCTCCTGTTACCCTCAACCCCGCTCATGCCCCGTGTCTCTCTCCTGTTAACCCCCCACCCCCCTTTCATTCCCCGTGTCTCTCTCCTGTTACCCCCCACTCCCCGCTCATGCCCCGTGTCTCTCTCCTGTTGCCCCCACCCCCGCTCATGCCCCGTGTCTTCCTGCTGTTGCCCCCCACCCCCGCTCAAGCCCCGTGTCTCTCTCCTGTTAACCCCCACCCCCTGCTTATGCCCCGTGTCTCCCTGCTGTTGCCTCCCACCCCCCACTCATGCCCGTGTCTCCCTGCTGTTGCCCCCCCACCCCCCACTCATGCCCTGTGTCTCTCACCTGTTACCCCCCACCCCCCTCTCTTGCCCCGTGTCTCTCTCCTGTTGCCCCCCACCCCCCGGTCAAGCCCCGTGTCTCTCTCCTGTTGCCCCCATCTCCCAGTCATGCCCCGTGTCTCTCTCCTGTTACCCCCCCCCACCCCCCGCTCATGCCCCGTGTCTCTCTCCTGTTACCCCCTGCTCATGCCCCGTGTCTCTCTCCTGTTGCCCCCCACCCCCTGCCCCGTGTCTCTCTCCTGTTAACCCCCACCCCCGCTCATGCCCCGCATCTCCCTCGTGTTCCCCCACCCTCCGCTCATGCCCCGTATCTCACTGCTGTTGCCCCCAGCCCCCGCTCATGCCCCGTGTCTCCCTGCAGTTTCCACCCACCCCCTCTTATGCCCCGTGTCTCTATCCTGTCACCCCCCACCCTCCGCTCATGCCCCATGTCTCTCTCCTGTTACCCCCCACCCCCCTCTCATGCCCCGTGTCTCCCTCGTGTTCCCCCCACCCCCGCTCATGCCCTGTGTCTCCCTGCTGTTGCCCCCCACCCCCCGCTCATGCCCCGTGTCTCTCTCATGTTGCCCCCCACCCCTGGCTCATGCCCCGTGTCTCTCTCCTGTTACCCTCACCCCCCTCTCATGCCCAGTGTCTCTCTCATGTTGCCCCCCACCCCCGGTCATGACCCGTCTCTCCCTGCTGTTGCCCCCCACCCCCTGCTCATGCCCGAGTCTCTCTCCTGTTACCCTCAACCCCGCTCATGCCCCGTGTCTCTCTCCTGTTAACCCCCCACCCCCTTTCATTCCCCGTGTCTCTCTCCTGTTACCCCCCACTCCCCGCTCATGCCCCGTGTCTCTCTCCTGTTGCCCCCACCCCCGCTCATGCCCCGTGTCTTCCTGCTGTTGCCCCCCACCCCCGCTCAAGCCCCGTGTCTCTCTCCTGTTAACCCCCACCCCCTGCTCATGCCCCGTGTCTCCCTGCTGTTGCCTCCCACCCCCCACTCATGCCCGTGTCTCCCTGCTGTTGCCCCCCCACCCCCCACTCATGCCCCGTGTCTCTCTCTTGTTACCCCCACCCCCTCTCATGCCCTGTGTCTCTTTCCTTTTACCCCCCACCCCCAGTCATGCCCCGTGTCTCCCTGCTGTTGCCCCCCACCCCCGTTCATGCCTCGTGTCTCTCCTGTTACCCCCCACCCCCACTCATGCCCCGTGTCTCCCTGCTGTTGCCCCTCACAACCCGCTCATGCCCCGTGTCTCTCTCCTGTTACCCCCACACCCCTGCTCATGCCCCGTGTCTCCCTTGTGTTCCCCCCACCTCCCGCTCCTGCCCCGTGTCTCCCTGCTGTTGCCCCCGACCCCCGCTCATGCCCCCTGTCTCTCTCCTGTTACCCCCACCCCCCTCATGCCCCGTGTCTCTCTCCTATTGCCCCCCACCCCAAGGTCAAGCCCTGAGTCCCTCTCCTGTTGCCCCGACCCCCCAGCCATGCCCTGTGTCTCCCTGTTGCCCCCCACCCCCCGGTCATGCCCTGTGTCTCCCTCCTGTTGCCCCCCACCCCCGCTCAGGCCCCGTGTCTCTCTCCTGTTAACCCCCACCCCCTGCTCATGCCCCGTGTCTCCCTGCTGTTGCCTCCCACCCCCCACTCATGCCCGCGTCTCCCTGCTGTTGCCCCCCCACCCCCCACTCATGCCCCGTGTCTCTCTCTTGTTACCCCCCCGCCCCCCTCTCATGCCCTGTGTCTCTTTCCTTTTACCCCCCACCCCCCAGCCATGCCCCGTGTCTCCCTGCTGTTGCCCCCCACCCCCCGTTCATGCCTCGTGTCTCTCCTGTTACCCCCCACCCCCACTCATGCCCCGTGTCTCCCTGCTGTTGCCCCTCACAACCCGCTCATGCCCCGTGTCTCTCTCCTGTTACCCCCACACCCCTGCTCATGCCCCGTGTCTCCCTTGTGTTCCCCCACCCCCCGCTCATGCCCCGTGTCTCTCTCCTGTTGCCCCCCACCCCAAGGTCAAGCCCTGAGTCCCTCTCCTGTTGCCCTGACCCCCCAGCCATGCCCTGTGTCTTCCTGTTGCCCCCCACCCCCCGGTCATGCCCTGTGTCTCCCTCCTTTTGCCCCCCACCCCCCGCTCATGTCCCGTGCCTCTCTTCTGTTACCCCCCACCCCAAGCTCATGCCCCGTGTCTCCCTCGTTTTCCCCCCACTCATGCCCCGTGTCTCCCTGCTATTGCCTCCCACCCCCGCTCATGCCCCGTGTCTGTCTCCTGTTACCCCCCACCCCTCACTCATGCCCCGTGTCTCTCTCGTGTCGCCCCCACCCCCCGGTCATGCCCCGTGTCTCCCTCCTGTTGCCCCCCAAACCCTGCTCATGCCCCGTGTCTCTCTGCTGTTACCCCCACCCCCCTCTCATGCCCCGTGTCTCTCTCCTGTTACCCCTCACCCCCCTCTCATGCCCCGTGTCTCTCTCATGTTACCTCCCACCCCCCGGTCATGCCCAGTGTCTCCCTTCTGTTGCCCCCCACCCCCAGTCATGCCCCATGTCTCCCTGCTGTTGCTCCCAACCCCCCGCTCATGCCCCGTGTCTGTCTCCTGTTACCTCCCACCCCCCTCTCATGCCCCGTGTCTCCCTCGTGTTCCCCCCACCCCCGCTCATGCCCCGTGTCTCCCTGCTGTTGCCCCCCACCCCCGCTCATGCCCTGTGTCTCTCTCATGTTGCCCCCCACCCTCGCTCATGCCCCGTGTCTCTCTCCTGTTACCCCCACCCCCCTCTCATGCCCCGTGTCTCTCTCCTGTTGCCCCCACCGCCTGGTCATGCCCCGTGTCTCCCTGCTGTTGCCCCCCACTGCCCGCTCATGCCCCGTGTCTCTCTCCTGTTGCCCCCTACCCCCCGCTCATGCCCCATGTCTCTCTCCTGTTAACTCCGACCCCCCGCTCATGCCCCGTGTCTCCCTCGTGTTCCCCCCACCCCCGCTCATGCCCCGTGTCTCCCTGCTGTTGCCCCCCACCCCCCGCTCATGCCCCGTGTCTCTCTCATGTTGCCCCCCACCCCCGGCTCATGCCCCGTGTCTCTCTCCTGTTACCCCCAACCCACTCTCATGCCCAGTGTCTCTCTCATGTTGCCCCCCACCCCCGGTCATGCCCCGTCTCTCCCTGCTGTTGCCCCCCACCCCCTGCTCATGCCCGAGTCTCTCTCCTGTTACCCTCAACCCCGCTCATGCCCCGTGTCTCTCTCCTGTTAACCCCCCACCCCCCTTTCATTCCCCGTGTCTCTCTCCTGTTACCCCCCACCCCCCGCTCATGCCCCGTGTTTCTATCCTGTTGCCCCCCACCCCCCGCTCATGCCCCGTGTCTTCCTGCTGTTGCCCCCCAACCCCGCTCATGCCCCGTGTCTCTCTCCTGTTAACCCCCACCCCCTGCTCATGCCCCGTGTCTCCCTGCTGTTGCCTCCCACCCCCCACTCATGCCCGTGTCTCCCTGCTGTTGCCCCCCCACCCCCCACTCATGCCCCGTGTCTCTCTCTTGTTACCCCCCACCCCCCTCTCATGCCCTGTGTCTCTTTCCTTTTACCCCCCACCCCCCAGTCATGCCCCGTGTCTCCCTGCTGTTGCCCCCACCCCCCGTTCATGCCTCGTGTCTCTCCTGTTACTCCCCACCCCCACTCATGCCCCGTGTCTCCCTGCTGTTGCCCCTCACAACCCGCTCATGCCCCGTGTCTCTCTCCTGTTACCCCCACACCCCTGCTCATGCCCCGTGTCTCCCTTGTGTTCCCCCCACCCCCGCTCATGCCCCGTGTCTCCCTGCTGTTGCCCCCGACCCCCGCTCATGCCCCCTGTCTCTCTCCTGTTGCCCCCCACCCCCCTCTCATGCCCCGTGTCTCTCTCCTATTGCCCCCCACCCCAAGGTCAAGCCCTGAGTCCCTCTCCTGTTTTGCCTCGACCCCCCAGCCATGCCCTGTGTTTCCCTGTTGCCCCCCACGCCCCGGTCATGCACTGTGTCTCCCTCCTGTTGCCCCCCACCTCCGCTCAGGCCCCGTGTCTCTCTCCTGTTAACCCCCACCCCCTGCTCATGCTTCGTGTATCCCTGCTGTTGCCTCCCACCCCCCACTCATGCCCGCGTCTCCCTGCTGTTGCCCCCCCACCCCCCACTCATGCCCCGTGTCTCTCTTGTTACCCCCCCGCCCCCCTCTCATGCCCTGTGTCTCTTTCCTTTTACCCCCCACCCCCCAGTCATGCCCCGTGTCTCCCTGCTGTTGCCCCCCACCCCCCGTTCATGCCTCGTGTCTCTCCTGTTACCCCCCACCCCCACTCATGCCCCGTGTCTCCCTGCTGTTGCCCCTCACAACCCGCTCATGCCCCGTGTCTCTCTCCTGTTACCCCCACACCCCTGCTCATGCCCTGTGTCTCCCTTGTGTTCCCCCACCCCCCGCTCATGCCTCGTGTCTCCCTGCTGTTGCCCCCGACCCCCGCTCATGCCCCCTGTCTCTCTCCTGTTACCCCCCACCCCTCTCATGCCCCGTGTCTCTCTCCTGTTGCCCCCCACCCCAAGGTCAAGCCCTGAGTCCCTCTCCTGTTGCCCCGACCCCCAGCCATGCCCTGTGTCTCCCTGTTGCCCCCCACCCCCCCGGTCATGCCCTGTGTCTCCCTCCTTTTGCCCCCCGCTCATGTCCCGTGCCTCTCTTCTGTTACCCCCCACCCCCCGCTCATGCCCCGTGTCTCCCTCGTTTTCCCCCCACTCATGCCCCGTGTCTCCCTGCTGTTGCCTCCCACCCCCGCTCATGCCCCGTGTCTCTCTCCTGTTACCCCCCACCCCTCACTCATGTCCCGTGTCTCTCTCGTGTCGCCCCCACCCCCCGCTCATGCCCCGTGTCTCCCTCCTGTTGCCCCCCAACCCCCGCTCATGCCCCGTGTCTCTCTGCTGTTACCCCCACCCCCCTCTCGTGCCCCGTGTCTCTCTCCTGTTACCCCTCATCCCCCTCTCATGCCCCGTGTCTCTCTCATGTTACCTCCCACCCCCCGGTCATGCCCCGTGTCTCCCTTCTGTTGCCCCCCACCCCCAGTCATGCCCCATGTCTCCCTGCTGTTGCTCCCAACCCCCCGCTCATGCCCCGTGTCTGTCTCCTGTTACCTCCCACCCCCCTCTCATGCCCCGTGTCTCCCTCGTGTTCCCCCCACCCCCGCTCATGCCCCGTGTCTCCCTGCTGTTGCCCCCCACCCCCGCTCATGCCCTGTGTCTCTCTCATGTTGCCCCCCACCCTCGCTCATGCCCCGTGTCTCTCTCCTGTTACCCCCACCCCCCTCTCATGCCCCGTGTCTCTCTCCTGTTGACCCCCACCCCCGGTCATGCTCCGTGTCTCCCTGCTGTTGCCCCCCACCCCCAGCTCATGCCCCGAGTCTCTCTCCTGGTACCCATACCCCCGCTCATGCCCCGTGTCTCTCTCCTGTTACCCCCCACATCCCCTCATGCCCCGTGTCTCTCTCCTGTTGCCCCCCACCCCCTGGTCATGCCCCGTGTCTCCCTGCTGATGCCCCCCACTGCCCGCTCATGCCCTGTGTCTCTCTCCTGTTGCCCCCCACCCCCCGTTCATGCCCCGTGTCTCTCTCCTGTTCCCCCACCCCTCGCTTATGCCTCATGTCTCTCCTGTTACCCCCCACCCCCCGCTCATGCCCCGTGTCTCTCTGCTCTTGCCCCCCACCCCGCTCATGCCCCGTGTCTCTCTCCTGTTACCCGCCACCCCCCTCTCATGCCCCGTGTCTCCCTCGTGTTCCCCCATCCTCCGCTCAAGCCCTGTGTCTCCCTGCTGTTACCCCCCACCCCCCGCTCATGACCCGTGTCTCTCTCATGTTGCCCCCCACTCCCGCTCATGCCCCGTGTCTCTCTCCTGTTTGCCCCCCACCCCCCTCTCTTGCCCTGTGTCTCTCTCCTGTTGCCCCCCACCCCCCGTCAAGCCCTGCGTCTCCCTCCCGTTGCCCCCCACCCCCCACTCATGTCCCGTGTCTCTCTTCTGTTACCCCCACCCCCCTCTCATGCCCCGTGTCTCCCTCGTTTTCCCCCCGCTCATGCCCCGTGTCTCCCTGCTGTTGCCCCCACCCCCACTCATGCCCCGTGTCTGTCTCCTGTTACCCCCCACCCCCCGCTCATGCTCCGTGTCTCTCTCCTGTTACCCCCACCTCCTCTCATGCCCTGTGTCTCTCACCTGTTGCCCCTCACACCCCGGTCATGCCCCGTGTCTCCCTGCTGTTGCCCCCAACCCCCGCTCATGCCCCATGTCTCTCCTGTTACCCCCCCACCCCCCTCTCATGCCCCTTGTCTCTCTCCTGTTGCCCCCCACCCCCGAGTCATGCCCCGTGTCTCCCTTCTGTTGCCCCCCACCCCCCAGTCATGCCCCGTGTCTCCCTGCTGTTGCCCCCAACCCCCGCTCATGCCCTGTGTCTCTCTCCTGTTACCCCCACCCCCCTCTCATGCCCCGTGTCTCCCTCGTGTTCCCCCCACCCCCCGCTCATGCCCCGTGTCTCCCTGATTTTGCCCCCCCACCCCCAGCTCATGCCCCATGTCTCTCTCATGTTACCCCCACACCCCGCTCATGCCCCGTGTCTCTCTCCTGTTAACCCCCCCCCTCTCATGCCCCGTATCTCTCTCCTGTTGCCCCCCACCCCCGGTCATGCCCCGTGTCTCCCTGATGTTACCCCCACCCCCCGCTCATGCCATGTGTCTCTCTCCTGTTACCCCCAACCCCCTCTCATGCCCCGTATCTCTCTCCTGTTGCCCCCCATCCCCGGTCCTGCCCCGTGTCTCCCTGATGTTACCCCCACCCCCCCGCTCATGCCACGTGTCTCTCTCCTGTTACCCCCACCCCCCTCTCATGCCCCGTGTCTCTCTCCTGTTGCCCCCCACCCCCCGCTCATGCTCCGTGTCTCTCTCCTGTTACCCCTCACCCCCCTCTCATGCCCCGTGTCTCTCTCCTGTTACCCCCAACCCCCCACTCATGCCCCGTGTCTCTCTCCTGTTACCCCCCACCCCCTGCTCATGCCCCATGTCTCTCTCCTGTTGCCCCGCACCCCCGGTCATGCCCCGTGTCTCTCTGCTGTTGCCCCCACCCCTCGCTCATGCCCCGTGTCTCTCTCCTGTTACCCCCCAACCCCCTCTCATGCCCTGCGCCCTGCAAAAGTATCCCTGAACTCAAAGGGCACCTGCACTAAAGAAGAAAGAATGGAAAACTTAGGATCAGGCAATGGGAAACTCACATTGGACCCCCGGTGAATCCTATGTTAGTTTCATGATAGTCGTGCTCTCCCTGGTTGCAGGATGAAGATCAGCCGGGGCCTCATCTAGGGTTTATTCCTGACCCAGCGATCAACCCTGTACCAAGTCAGGCTCCCTATATTCCAGTGGAGGAATGGGTAAGGGTAACCTGCCACATCCAATTTACCAGGAGCAATGGGATCAGGATTAGTCTCGAAAGAACACTCTCAGAGTCGGGTTCACGTCCTCTTCTCTCACTGCCAGTGTCAGCTCAAACTCATCCTGGACTTGGAGCAGATGGTTCCATTGCAAGGTCTTGATGTTTCTTGGCTGTCCTCATACCCATAGTCAGTAGACAGGCAGCACTACTAATTGATGCTCAATGTTGAATGGTTGAGACTCCCACTTGTTACTCAGCTTGTTCTGTCCACTCTTTTTCCAGGCTGTGGATCAACAGACAATCACCAGGTGGAAGACTTGCATCAATGTGCAAGATGCAAGGCAACTGAGGATCTGTGTAGCCCAGAATTGGTTTGAGTATTCGAGGAGCTCAAGTAGTGAGGATCTGCCTCAGCTCCTTGAATGCCTCCTGGCATTAGTCGGTCCACCTATCATCAAAGGGCTCATGTGGATGGTATAAATGGTCTGCAGAGTAGTCCTGCCGCTCCTCTAGTTATGCAGGTATCCTTTGATGAGGTCCACAAGCGGTTGCACGATGTTGGCATATCCCACAACAAATCTCCAGTAGCTGTTAAAGAAAGGAAACTCTGTAACTCCTTCAAGTTCTGAGGTCTTGACCAGGTGAGGAAGGCTTCCGTCTTTGTGGGATCTACAGGAATGATGTCTGCAGAGATGACGTTTCCGCTGTATTTGATGCTTGTCCAGCAAAACTGGCACTTGTTCACACTGACCTTTAGCCCTTGCTCCCTTAGGCAGTAATTCTGCCAAAAATGCCCCATAGAGTCCAATGAAAAAAAGGGATCATACTCCGCCACCACCACGTGTAACCCACCTGTAAATCTGCCAAACTAAGTGGTGGCAACGGTAAGTCCAGTGGATTTACAGACAGAATACTGCCCAACTCGTAATCACCCCCATTGTCAGGTGAGATTTCGTTCAATTTCTGATTTGGCCATGTACTAAGCAGAGCATGATGTAACATTACCATTACATGAGTTCATGTTAACATAAAACACACTCAGGCCTATAAATACTTTCTTAAATGATTTCAACATCTTCACAAAACCTCTCTTTTACTTCCTTGAAGCATTACATATCTGTAAGGCATTTAATGTCAAAGAGCCCACATACAAAATGTTTAATATCATAATACATCTTCATTAAGGAGACTTCAACATCATCACACACCATCCATGTGAGGACTTCAATATCATCACATATCAACCCTGTGGGGACCTTAACATCAGCACACACCACCCATTTGAGGACTTAAATATCATCACATATCAACCCTGTGGGGACCTCAACATCAGCACACACCACTCATTTGAGGACTTAAATATCATCACATTTCATCCCTTTGGGGACCTCACCATCAGCACACACCATCCACGTGAGGACTTCAATATCACCACATATCAACCCTGTGGGTACCTCAACATCAACACACACCATCCATGTGAGGACTTCAATATCATCACATATCATCCCTGTGGGGACCTCACCATCAGCACACACCATCCATGTGAGGACTTCAATATCATCACATATCAACCCTGTGGGGAACTCAACATCAGCACACACTGTCCATTTGAGGACTTAAATATCATCACATATCATGCCTGTGGGGACCTCACCATCAGCACACACCATCTATGTGAGGACTCCAATATCATCACATATCATCCCTGTGGGGACCTCACCATCAGCACACACCATCCATGTGAGGACTTCAATATCATCACATATCATACCTTTGGGGACCTCACCATCAGCGCACACCATCCATGTGAGGACTTCAATATCATCACATATCAACCCTGTGGGGACCTCAACATCAGCACACACCATTCAGTTGGAGGATTCAATATCATTGCGTTCCATTTCTATGGGACCTTGAGCATAAATACACACTATTCTTATATGGCCTTCTATACAATGACACACCATCCCTGTGAGGACCTCTATGTCATCAAACAACATCCCAACGGAGACCTCAACATGACCACACACCATCCTTTTGGTGGACTCAGTACCATCATATCAGCTCTATTGGGACTTCAGCATCATTACATACTATTCGTATTCACATACCCTTGTATGGCCAATTGGGTGCATCTGTGGCTTCATTTGCATCACCTGAATGCATTTTCCTTCACCATTTGGGTATTTTTGGTTGAATTGGCCACTATTTTTGGCAGTGTTTCGTTCGGTATTTTTACCTGAAGATAGGATGGAATTAGCATTTTTATTTCCAGCTCTAATTCCACTGGAGGATTTAGCCCCGGGGGAATTATCACTGGTTTTCATTACTTTTTCCTCCAGCGCTCATTTCTTCTGGGTTAATTTCACCAGAGGAATTAGTGTCCATTTTCAATAACCCTTATATCAGCAGATTGATCAAAGTGGCGCTAATTCCATTACTGCCACTTTTTTCCCTTAGAGATCAACTTGTAAGGAAACCAAATGAGTATCAATTAAACATCAACTTTGTGAATATTTTTTGAATAATAAGACAAAATGTGATGCCAACATTCAATTAATTCACATATCAGACTATAGACAAGATGACATCCGTGCACATAATGTGTTGTCTTGACAGTGTAGAATTCAATTTCATCACACACCACCCCTATGGGGACTTCAACAAAATCACAGAAAAATAAGAAAGTAAAGTAAGTCATATTGCGATTCGTTTATTACAAAAGTAGTCAATGCTTGAAATGAATCTGGAAGTGTGTTGTGCAATCAATGAGGGAAGATTTACATTGCATATCAATTATATCCAATTCGGTAAACATACAAAATACACAAAAAACAGCTTAATTTCATTATTTTACATTTAAACGCAGAGTTCAGGCCATTTAAAACACAATTGTATTTGTGTATAAATGGTTCCCATGAATCTGCTGTCTGCTGCCTAAGCATGTAGGGCATCTGATTTATCAAGTGTGTTTAAATTCCTGTCCGTGTGTTGATGACTGCAATACCACACCCACCCAGCGGGGGCAGAGCTGAGTAAAAAATCAACACACCAAAATAAACACAGGTCCCCACAAAGCCATTTTTTAAAAAGTTCTAAAAAATGGCACAGATGTCTTTTAAGTTGTTTTAAGTCATTTGGAAGGCATTACCATGTGGGGACTTGGGATTAGGTCCCCACAGTGAAATCAAGTCCCCACAGCGTGTGCATGTTTACACACCAAAGTCCCCACAAGGATAGTAACACAAACTCACACCACACACACACACACACACACACACTCTCTCAGACAAACATGCGCTTGACACACTTCAAAACTCTGATGCCTATGCTGAACCTTCAGACACCCAGGTACGCCTGTGGCATAGGAGTAAAACGCTGTGGGGAGACTTGGGATGTAGCACCAGACCACACATGTGTCTGGGGAGCAGGACTGGGTCTCTGTCAGGTTGAACCTGCCCAGCAGGGGCGTTGCTAGGGGGGCTTAAGTGGGCTATAGCCCCTGATCTTTTGCTTGTAGCCCCGGATAGAATCTCAGGCGCTACAGCCAAAAGACTAGTCCCAACAGTTCTGACATCAGCGTAGCCCCGGGTCTTTTCCAGACCTAGCAACTCCCCTGCTGCCCAGTCACTCGTCTCGTAGCACTTAACTTAGATCGCTGTGCCTTCTAGAATATGTAATATCATTCATCTATAACCGGGATTGAATTGAATTTAAACTGATAGGACTTAAGAAAATAACTATTTGCTGAACGTCTCACTACTGTGGGCACCATGAGGTGTTCTCAGAAATAATGGACAGCCTTCTTAAAAATATAGGGCGCACACATGCTTTAGTTTACCTAAAAACCCACACATGGTAACACATCTGCTACAGGAGCATCTAAAAGCACACGACTGGGCATAGCAGAGTGTGAAGAGCAGTTGCAAAACCTGCCGGGAGCATGAGTTTTTGATGGACACTTGTATAGTTGTCAAGTGGTCCCATATCATGCCTGATAACACAAGCCTGTTCTTGCTTTTGACTTTACATGCTGGAATGTTTAGGCCCATACTTATCAAGGGAAACATGAAACTACAAATCCAATCATGCAACGAGAAAAGCCAGGAATGGCTCTTAGTGGCTCACATGGCAGCTATGCACTTGGACATCAAGTAGTGGCAGGGAGTTTGGAAATGCAAGCATGGCTCAAAAGTGCACTGACTGGACAGCAGTATAGCGCTTTGAAACACATTGTGTATAGGCGCTATATAAATAAACTATCATATCATATAGGAAGACGACCATTAAATATAGTGTGAAGCATATCAGACTGAAACCAATGTTTGGCAGACTAGTTACTGATACAGTGATTGGAAGCATGTGTGTATTTATGCATTGAAACATCTTCCTTTATAGCACATAAGTCCTCCTTTATTGTGTTTGAAATTTCCAGGATAGACAGTTGTATATAACCTCTCAGCAGAAGTCTGCTAAGCAGGCTCACTTTGTGCACCCCCTCAACCGACAACTCGGTGGCATTCGCATTGTAAAGGTATGTGGACATTGGACCCATCAAACACCTACGATGACGCTTGTATCACAGAATTGCCAAGCAATATGATTTATCCATACCTTTTACCTCTCTCCATCTTACTAACCTTACATTTAGTTGATGCAAGATCAACATTTGTATAGTGAACTGTACAATTTAAGTCATATTAACATGCCTCTTTTTATAACCAGTTTTCAAGAGAATGGATAACGTATTTATGTTGGTGAATAATGAATTGTATAGTGGGAATATTCTGCAGGGAAGATCATGCAGGTGTAATTAATTTATTAATTCTAAACATAGCCCACCCTGAATCACACCTCCAAAAAACTATAGTAAGAGGGTCTGTGCTCAATTGCACCCAAGTTATATTGTTGTCATTTTGTGCTGCCGGGTGGGGTGCCAATGATGCTTCCTGCCAGGGTTACAATCAGGTGTAAAAACGGCCCTCCTAATGGAAGACACCACACTTCTCTATATAAAGAAATTATTACCCATTACTTTATGTGTACTTTTCACATGTTCTTTTTAAAACACAGCATACAGACGCTAAAAATAATGCAGAAACATACCTTAGAAAATCATCTGCAATGAATGGAGCAAAAAATGGATCTATTAAAATAATAGTGCACTCAGAAATATTATTTTCCCAAGTGTTCGGGCATGTACTTCTAAGCATACATTGATTGATCATACAAACATTTCCTATGCACCTTACTGTAATTTTCCTCTTTTTTACACATGCGAAATCAGGCAGCAGGGTGCGGCCATCTTGTGATAATCTTATCCGTTCCAGCATCACTCAAGGTGGACTGCCCTGGTGGCACTGATTCATATGCCCCGCCCCTGAGGCTAACATCACCAAACCTAGTGATATGCTCCACCTATCTCCAGAACATTACTATACAGCGTAGTAAAACGCACCCAATCATCACCTACGTGATAACGTTACTTAACGCAGAACCTGGAATATCAACACACATCATCTCCCAACACAGCCCGTCCCAATTTTGAACATGAAACCATACTTTTAAAAATAGCAAAACTGTACAATTTGTAAATTACTTTTATTTCACAATAAACGCTCCGAGAACATTCGGAAACTTACATATGCAAGCAAATAGGTAATTGTTTTCTTTGTTCTCGATACACAAATGTTTATCGTGAGTCACGCAGTGTTCCTTTTCGATATAAGAACGCATTGGACGCGCTGTGAAATGCAAGACTTTGCCATGAAGTTTGCGCTATGCCACCATAAATGATATCAAGTTGCTCCTTATCGCTGGTATGGCGTACGGGCATATGGGCCTGTGTCGATCATCCCAAAAAGCGTCACTGTGATCCACCTACAAACGTTAATCTGGAATCCATGAAAATCGCAGAAAGTCAAGATGTAGCTGTTTAAAAACAGATAACAGAAATGTGTCTCAGTAACCGTTCTTATTAC
Source organism: Ambystoma mexicanum (assembly GCF_040938575.1). Classification (NCBI taxonomy): domain Eukaryota; kingdom Metazoa; phylum Chordata; class Amphibia; order Caudata; family Ambystomatidae; genus Ambystoma; species Ambystoma mexicanum. The sequence goes on along the minus strand of NC_090934.1, from coordinate 365,804,595 downwards.
AGTTTATCATTTTAACCCTTAATTTGGGCCCCTGTTACAGCTATTGATAAACACGGACGTCAAACAATGATAAATCAAACAAAACAATGTGCAAAGTACTCTTCAGTTTGCCGTACAAGTTACTGCTATAGAGTATGGTCATGCTGACACTGCAATCAGAGAGCTAAATAAAACCAAGAAGAACACATACACAGAATTTATATTAAATATTAGCGTTCAATTACGCATTTGTGAACCTGAGGGAACCCTCTACTGAGCTACACCCATCTCGATGCTGCACTGCCCATGTGCCCACGACAAAACAAACTACACACACAAGCTGTAATTGCGTGTAATTGCAATATACCACACACAACAAAAATGACAATGTACCCCATCAATAATGTCACCGAATTATAATTTGACTAGTTTGTGTATAAAATCATCCAAAGTAAAACTTACATAATATTCAACATTTCCATTCTATCGGCGTAAAACACACACTTCGTTCACTTCAACGAATTTTCATAAAATGAAATTACATGTTCCTTTGCCCAATTTTTGAATGGTGAACATTATCATATTTGAAAGTCTTACACCCCTCCCTTCATGCATTCCGTTCGCAATCCTCCCTTTGTTTCAAGGCCAAAAAACAATTGAACCTTATACTGTGTACCATGTGTGGGTTTGCTCAGCTAGGAAACAAAGATTAAAACGGCGCTGACCTTCACTCAGAATGGGAGCCGATAGCGCTTCACACCACAGTGGCATTACAAATACTTTTAAAAACATATACATTGTTTGCTACCATTCCTACCATTCACCAATGCAGACAACATTTGTATGGATTTATTTTGTTCTTCTGGAGAACTTCCCACTCTCCCAGCGACTCCCACAGTCAGGCCACACCACCTGTCACGTCAACGTATCTCCTCTTCACACGCCAACTCACGTAAACATTTTTGAAAGGAGCAAGTCTCGAGCCCTGACAAAAAGTGGTCGTATGAGAATGTCCGAACAAACCCTGCTACAACCGCCTCCGGCCATGCCGCCGACCTTGACCGCAATGACCGGATTATATATTAATGGCCTATAATTTGCACACGAGTGTTTGTACTATCCCACTTTCGGTCACTAGCGAATTGAACGGTGTGGGTGTGTTACCACTTTACAAATACAGACACATAGTAAATAAATAATAGTAATGCTTTCACATTAGAATGCAAATGGTACCAAAATCAAATGCAAGCTAACAGTAAACTATCACTTGGCATATTCTACCACGAACCAGCCACAACCAATACACGTCACTACACTGCATATATAGAAAAGAATTATGGATGGGTCAAATATAATGATACCAACATTACTGTAAAACAGAGAATGAGAAGTTCTGCCACCTACTTCAATAAACCACATCTTCTTATTTCCACCTGCTGAGCACAAAAAACAAAACTGTTGTCCCATATTGCCCTAGGTACTGAACCAGAAAAAATAACCTTCACTTTTGGAATTATTTTCATTACTGCCTGAACCAAATATTCAAAATCTGCCAACAAAGTAGGGGCACTGACATACCCCAAATACAAAGCACCACAGTGCAAAACAACTACATGTGCAATGTTTACCCTGCCCATATCTCCACAAACTTCACCAATTCCCTGCACATTAAAACCAGGCATAGTGCTCCACACCACCTCCACTTCTTTAACATCAACATTTTTTTGCCACATTCCTACATTTAGCATACCACTCCAAACCATGCACAAACATATCTCCAACCATCAAGACCCTGATTTTCTCCACCTCTACCATTTTCACTACAAACAGCCTCTTTCAACACAAACCACAACCTCAACAGCTGATTTGATCATCCCTGCAGTCCCCTTTACATGCTGCATTTGCTCAGAAACCCCAGATGTAGCACACTCTGCCCACAGACACCCACAATGTTCGAGGAGCGCGTAACACTGGGGCAGCCCTTCTACCCTTTCCACTTCACTCTCTGCACCATTTCCTCATTGGGTACTGTTAAACAGTCACGCAATCATCCACCAATCACATTCAAGAACTCTACATCTAACTCTATCATCACACATCGGCACTTTAGATGTACTATTGATCACTCTCAGTACAATTCCGCTGTCACTGCAACAGACCTACAGGAACAACCACTATAAAACTGGCCAATATTTAGACTTGCTGATTCATACACATCGACATGCATGAACACAGACTACAGGCATGAATATTTTCTACACAGTACATGTACAGCTCTTCTAAGAATACATATAAACAGAGTAACTTCCACTTACCCTGTATAAACTGTAAAATGACCTTACTTCATTTATCCCTTCTTGTATGATGAAGTGTCAATTGCAAACCTGTCTCCTCACCAAATTTCTGTTTACTCAAACAGCTATCTAAAATATTTTTATTTCATATTAAAAGATGGGAGAAATAACAGTATAATTATGAAAAAGACTGTCCAGTGTGTTATAAAATTACACGCAGCCAGGATGAGTACATGCATGTTCATTCAAGCACACACACAGACAATCTAATTACAAAGGCTCCCACCTCAAACAACACCACTGCCTCTATGTGAAATCCTATCCTTTATTTCCCTCACCTTCACAAATGCATACATTGTATACTTCTCTGTACAATCTCTGCCATTTACCCTGTAAAAATAACAAAAAATGCATATGATTATTTTTTCCACCTCTTACCATCCAATAACATAACATTAAAAAAACAAGTGTGCTCTATATGTTTACTATTATACTCATTTTTAAAACATATTCAACTAACAGATTCTAAATAAAATATACAAGATGCACATAGATAAAGGAAAGTGCATATGCATACTATGCTCAGTTGTAAGAAAACACTACTACTACAAAAACAAAAAAAAACAATGTCTACATTAACAAAAGTGCTATAAACACACATATTCACTAACTTCTCTCTTTTACAATTGCAGGGAAACCACTATCCTGAAAATCAGCAACATCTAAAGTACGAAGAACGACTTCGAAGAAACCTACTCTTTCCATACAAAAAAAGTAAGTACAATACTTACATAATTTTCTAACTGTTACTCAAACACACTAGCATTTTACTGTTGTAGAACAAAGAAGTATATTAACCCTTTCCCATTAGATGTATTATTACCGCTTCCCCTTAACAGTTGCATACTTCATATTGTCATCTCAAGCCCAGTATACTAACACACAAATACAAAAATAACCTTCCCAACTTAAAGGGTAATTCATGGAATAAATGTGCGCCGAAAAGGGGAGCGCAAGCATGAAAATAGCAGCGCACGGGTGCTAAAGCCGCGCACGCAGCCGTTCTTCGATTCATGGAATGCGCTGCGAGTGTAAAACCTGGGATGTGCGCCAAATCCGTGGGTAAAGCACGCGGGAGCACACGTCACTAAACGGAGTGTGCAACGTGCACAGGGAAAGGGCACATCGTGTAGTGTACAAAAGAAAAGTGGGAGGAACACGGGGCATAACACGTGGAATGGGGAACAACGCGTGAAAATGTGGGCGTTACGGGGGAAGGACAGGAGGTAAATGCTGGCAACGCCCACACGCGCCCTAACAACACGGTTTCATGGAATCGAACAGGGAAAACCTGTGCGCCAAAAAAGACGCGCTAATCCGGAAACATGTACGCCAGCAGGAAGCAGGCGTAAGCGGCCCGACACAGCATAAAAGTGCGCGCAAAGAACAAACAAGCTCATATGCTACGATGAACACTGCAGGAGGAGGAGGATAGCCAGGCCCCACATTTTTTTTACCCAGGACCAGCCTTTTTGGGATGCCTGATGACCAGGTGTATGGGAGGTTCAGCTTTCCACCACTAATAATCCTAGAACCGGTCAGGGAGTGGGAGGATGACCTCACATCACCCACCCTGTGCTCCCATGCACTGAGCCCCTTGGAAAAGGTGCTCAGTGTACTGCACTTCTTGGCTACTGGGTCATTTCAGCGGACAAGTTCCATATCTTGTGTCTCACAGGCCACGCAGTCACGCTGCCTACACCAGGTGTTGGCCATCATGACTGCATGCCCCTCAGTCCGCAGGCACATATACATGCCCAGAACACCTGCAGAAAGGCAGGCTGTCGTCCAGGACTTTCACGGGGTGGCACACTTCCCCAAAGTCCTAGGTGCCATCGATTGCACCCATGTCACTCTACATCCTCCCAGGGCCACTGAGCACATCTATCGAAACCGCAAGCACTGTCATTCCATTAACGTGCAGGTTTTATGTGATGCCAAGGGAATCATCACCTCAGTATATGCCAACTATCCGGGGTCCAGCCATGATAGTTTCATATTCCGAATGTCACCCCCTAAACCGGGACCTGGAAGCTGGGCGGCATTACGACACATGGCTAATTGGTGAGTATAAATGCCTCTGCACATGCATGCATGTCAGAAACTGAGAAATGGGAAAACCCCACTAATGACAAACATGATCACCTCCCCAGGGGACAGTGGCCACCCTCTGAGCACCTACATGATGACACCAACACGGAACCCCACCACACCACCCGAGGTAAGATACAACACAGCCCATATTGCAACCCGATGCATAGTGGAGCGCACATTCGGAGTGCTTAGGTCACGCTTTCGCTCCCTTGACCGCTCTGGTGGGCAGCTGCTATATGCGCCCCCAGTAGTGTGCAGGATCATAGTGGCAGCATGTGTCCTGCACAACGTTGCAACCCGGCGGGGTGTGCCGGTGGATATGGTGGTGCCCCCACATCCCCAACTACATGCACGGCCACTGCGCATGGGAGGTGAAAGGGCACGTGGTGAGGCAGCCCGTACCCAGCTTGTGGCAAATTTCTTCACCCAAAATCCCACCTCTGCGGAGAGCACACAGGCCTGGCACATACAAGCTGACAATTTATGATGATGACAAAAGGGACAGTCAACTGTCACAACCATACCACCCTGAGATTGTTCACCTGGAAGTGCAACATTGTATGCATCCCTAGCTACTTAAACACACCCAATGCTGTGTCAGTAAAAGGCACACATTCATGCAGCATGAAGGACTACCCCCTTGCAAAATACTACAAACAAATAGTGGCATGTCACCCAACCCCTCCCTAACCCCATCTCACACCATGGCATGTGAAAGCAACCAAATGAATGCACATCACATGACACAAGTGTCACAAACTGCACTGTCCCAAATGGAAACAGCCCACAGACAATTGCCTCTCACCAATGAAAAATAAAACCAGCACACATTAACAAATACTTACCAGGAAGACAAAACATCAGTACAGGATCCAACAGTGGCAACATATGACAGTAAAAGATTAAAGTAGTGCAAGTGTCACAACCTGACTAAGGCAGCACATCGGCCCCTTCCAACTGCAGAGTGTTGCTGGTAGGCAAATGTGGCAGTGCACAGCATACAACATGAACTGCATCTGCAAAGGAGACAGGCTCGTTAAGACATGAAGAAGCTACATGTATACATGCAAAATGTCCTGTATGTAAAACCATATACAAATCCACCCTGCAGTGGAGAAATGAACAACAATCCCCACTAGGGATGTATACACAGTTTGGACTACAGACTGCCCACACAATTTATGGGAGCCCAATGCCTCTGTGTAAGTTACTGTCACTTGGTCACACCCTTTGCGAGCCCATGGAAAGGGGAAGCAGAAGGGGTGTGTGTGTCAGGAACCCAAGTTTCTAACCCAAAGATCGGACAAGCCTGCATGTGCCCAGCTGGAATACACAGTGGATGCCTACGGGAGCCACACAAAGCAACACACTGTAACATTATTTCACAATCTGAAAGAAAATGGTTATGAACAAAAATGTAAATGCAAATCAAACATCGAAAAAGCAAAAGTAAATGTAAAGTAAAAGAAACAAATTAAATAATAAAGTAAAAATCAGAAGCATAACCAAATAAAAATAAATGTATGAAATTCAAAATAACTAATCAAGAATCAAAATAAAATGAAAATAATAAATATAAAAAAGAAGAAATAAAGACAACAAATGAATAAAATACTAATTTCATTTAGCAAATCGGAATGAAATGTGAAAAACCAAAATAAATAAAAAAGAAAAAAAAAGAAAATGGCCATGTGTGGACTGGGGGGGGAGGCCACCCAGGAGGGACGAGGTACAGCGTGCACCCCAACACCCACATGCGTGGATGTTGAGAAAAAAAAACCTCCATGGGCTCATGGCCTGCACGGCTACCCTACAGTGGGAGAACTGCCGTCGCTGTCATCACCCTCTGGTGGTACATCAGATGTTGGGCGTGATATGGAAGGCAGACCACGCCAAGCCCTGGCATGCTCCTCCATGGCCTGAAAGGTTTGGTTCCCTCATGGGTAGCACGCATTTCTGCCTGCAAGGCCTCGCGTGATGCCCGGATCTCCTCACGGGTTGCCTGGAGCTCAGCTGAGAGTGTGTGTGTCAGCTGCTCCAGCTGCTGTTCTGACCTTGTGCTACGGGACACCTCAAGTTCTCCCAGAGTATATCTGAGGGACCTTTGTTCTAACCTCAGGGCATCCCTGTGGGCCTGTGACTGCAGATATGGCTGTGCGCAGAGTCTCTAGTCCAGCCCATCGGTCCCTGTTGGACACCAACATGTCCTCCCTGTGTGAGTGGCAAATGGACTCTGTTGCCTCCTGCCTTTCAGGGAGGAGAATGGAAGTGGCCACCCTATCCACGGCCTGAGCCATCATCAAACACGATGCTGTTGTGCTGCTATATTGTACATGGAATTCTCCCACACAGTATTGCCTGGTGGTGCACGGCCACCGCGTTGGCGGGCACCACACCTGTTTGGGGCAAGGTGATGTGCACCTTTTTATTCTGGCACTGCCTGAGGCTGCAGGACTGCATTCCTCCATTGATCTGCTGGCCCAGGAACAGGAGCAAATATTGTGGAGTGTGACCCAGCATCTGTAAACGCCACATGCAGACTTTCCAACACTGAATGCCCCATGAGAGGTCTACCCCCAATGCAGGTGGGTTGGACAGAACAGCATCCCTGCCAGAAACACTCACCTGCGACGGGACATATGTCTCAATGTCAGATTCAGCACCTGATTCATAGAGGTCTCCGTAGGTGTACCCAGAGACACCCGTGGACAGTATGGTCTGTATGAGTAATCGGTTTTCACCTACCACCACCCCACGTCTTCCACTGGTGCCTGGCTGTGGCTGTGAATACTCCTGCCTCTGCGCCATCTCCTCCTACTCAACAGCATCTAGTGCCTCATCACCTGCAAAAACATAAAAGAAAAGTAATGAAAACAGGCATGAGCACCATAGCCCACACACATAGGCATGACAAGGCAGACATCCAGTACATAAATGACACATGTCACACATGACAGTAACTCTGGCATGCATACACTGGCCATGAGTTGGAAGGGGAGGCAAAAAGCAGACACTGAGGACTCCAAGATGGAAAGGCAACACATGTGCTGCATGCTGGATAGCACTGGCATCACACATTAGCCTGTGAGTGGCATGGACAATCCACATACAGGACACATGCCAGCACACAGATGGCACGTAGCATAGCCATGGCAGATTTGACAAGGACACCCAGATGATAGCAAATCAGTACTGTCACCCATCCATGTGAGATGGACATCATAAAATAGAACATGCAAAATAGTGTGACAAAACACGTATGTGCCACATGCTGCAACAAAGCCAGTGTTCACTAATGCAGTGATGGCAGGAACATGGATACATTAATGGTTGGTCACTTCGACATGACAGAAGACAATTGTCATGTTGAACATTCAAACAGGGCCCCAAATTGATTGTGTGCAGGCCATGTGTAGGTGCACATTACTCAATCAGCCTGATTGATGAAATCATTCCCATAATAAGGAAACATATGTGGGCCATTGTGGGGTGTACTCTATGTCTGAAGTATGTTACATTTGGGGCAGAAGGGCACAAAAATGTGTTGTAAACATGCAAAGGATTTCATCAATCAGGCAGAATGAACAGGGAAACAGTATGAACAATGTTGTGGCAAGATGGCAGTTGAAGGGCAAGTGCAGTAATCAGGTGCAAATTGTCAACTGTGGTCAGAAGGGATACTTGAAAAACCAAACCCAAGGCCTGGCTATGGTTTGGAGGCACCACATGGGTGACCCATATCAGTCATGACTACACAGCCTCACCTGGCACTCAATCAGAACACATCACCCAAGTAACATACACATGGTTTGCACACACATGCATGGCCACTCACCGGACATTGCCTCAAGATCTGGTAGGTCTCCCATGCCTTGGATCTGATCCTCTGTGATGAAGCCTCCAGCGATAGACTCATGTTCTGTGAGTAGTTCCTCCTCTGGTGGAGACCCACTGCCAGTCACCAGAGTAGAGGCATGATTGGAAGCCAGCTTGTTCTTTGCTCTGCGTTTGAGGCCGTTCGAACACTTAGAGCAATCATCAGCTGTGCGCCTGACAAATCCAAGGGCACTAATCTGGACTGCGATGCACTGCCAGTGGGCCCTACGTTGAGCAGTCGTAGTCTTGCACCCTGCAGTCACCAGCATTTTACGGCCATGGGCCGACACGTAGCCCACAAGTGCGTCTAGTTCCACATCATTGAAACTACGCTTCCTTGACATTCCAGAGGGGGGAGCCATGTCTGGGTTCCCAGCCTGTACCGCAAGAGCACCCTTCTTCCTCTTGGGAGGTGGTGCGGACCATGAGTGGCTTACGCCACTCTGGTTGGCAGGGGCTGAAGCGCAGGTGGACTGGGCACTGGAAGTAGCCAAAGGCATGATGAACAAAGGTCTCACTGCAGGCATTGGCTGCTGGGTGATGTTGGCAGGACCAACCTCGGTGTGATGGACTTGGAACAACACTGTTCTGGCTGGGAGACTCGGAGCTGGGGTGGATTGAGCTGCATCTGCCCCTGCAGCCTCCTCACCCTGGCTACTTGGGGCAGGAGATGACATTGCTGCCCCAGATCCACGGGGCCTGGAGACAGCAACGTTCACCGCCACACGTGGCTTTGACTTGGTGACACGGAAGTCAGCCTGGGAGTCATCCTGTGCCGGTTCGGTTGACAACATGGGGCGGGTTAACAAGGCCTGAGTTGGGATGGTGTCAGCTGCATCTCCCTGCCCCATTGGGGGGGGGGCATAGGTGTCCCTGATTGGTCCTCCACACATTGGCCTCTTGGGCCACCCTGCACATCCTGGCCTCATCCCCTACCGCACCCACCTCTTGGAGGTCGGCCACCTTTGCTTCCCTTACCGCTTGGTTGCTTCCCAACCATGGCACTGATGTTCTTGTGCGAATGGGAGGTGCAGTAAGCATTTGTCCTGGGCAATTGGACTGAAAGGGGCAGGGTACTAGATGGAATACGTACCCTAGTGCTCTAGCAAGGCTGTCTGTGACACCTGGGGGAAGATGACGGGTCACGCAACACTCAGGCACCCCGAAAACAAAATTTAACGTGCACGCGACCCCTGGTAGCCCACGTACGTGGAATAAAGAACCCGCACTATGCTGTGGCACCCAGAAACACAAAAAGAAGCGTAAGCGTGGTACATGCAGGCTACAATGACCTCTGAATTGGTACGCGACACACGGGGGCAACCACAGTTGAAAAATACATGCGCGACTCACCGTCTGCCTGGAAAAAGAACATGAAAAAGACACGCATGTGCGCGTTGGTAACACCCCCGCCAAAAGAAGAATTTAACGCTGTCTGAGTATACAAGGAGTACGAACTGGAACCATTGTGAAGTAATCGCGTGTGAACCGACAAGAAGTACAAGAATCACCCGCTCGCTCTCCACATAAAGCACATACAAGAAAATGGCGTCCTACACGTATCTTTTAACCCAGCCCGCACATGCGACGTCACTTACGCGCGTACGCGCTAAGGGCCTTTCCTCCAATTACACACAGTGACACCCGGACGTGCAGTTTTTGCACGTGTACAATCAACATGCACCTGTGTGGAGGGAAACGCCCATGCTCCTTACGTCACAGACGCGCTTACGCGCTAAGGGCCTTTCCTCGAATTACACGCTGACGTGCACTTTTTTCATGTGCCAAATCACTCCGTATCAAGCTGGCAACGCAACAACACACGGAAGACAACGCTCCTGTCCAGAAGGCCATTTTCCTGCCCCCCACAGCCCCGAGCCCACTCCCACCTGCCATCTGCTGCTGCCTGCCTGCCCGCTGGCCACGTGCCCTGCTGTTTGGTGCCTGCACGTCAGCCATCTGCAGGGGTCCAGTTGCTGTGACCACCCCTGCTGGAACAGAAGACTCCCGACTGGCATTCCATGACTTCACAGCCCAGCCCCGGGAACCAGTTGCCCACCCACACCTACCTCTGGGGTTGCCATGTCCGACACAACACCATCTGGGACCAGTGGCAACCCCCCAGCAGAGAGGCAGTGGGCTGCCAGCTTCAGTGCCAATGAAGTTGGCATCCTGGTGGAGCAAGTCCTGGGGCATTATGATACCCTCTTTGGAAGTTCACATGCCGGCAATGAAGGACAGAAGAGGATCTGGAAGGACATCGTACCTGCCATCAACATGGAGGGGGTGGCAGCCCGCAACATGCAACACGTCCGGAAGCGCTGGGAGGACTTGAGGTCCAGGACCCTCAGCAAGGCCCGGCACCTCTTGAAGGCAAAGCATGCAGAGGGGTGCTGGGTCCGCCTTACCAACATCCAGATTAGGGTCCTGGAACGCATAGACCCAGCACTCCACCTCCAGATCCTTCAGAGGCAGACCCGTCCGGAGTTGAGCGGTAAGTGTACATGCGTACTGATTGGACGCTGTGCATGTTGAGGTGTGGCAGGAGTGTGCAGGTTGGACATATGTCTTGGTAGGCCCATGTATGGATGTGTATGTACAGGGACATGAGCCTGCCGCATGTGAGTCCAGTCATGTGTGAGGCACATCAATGGTGTATGTGTTCAAATGCATGGTGGCCAAATGCATGTGTGGGTGCACACATGTTTACATTTCTGTGTATGTACTAGGGAATGGTTGTGGTGTGACACATGGATGCTGGTTCCACCTTCATGTATGTGCACAATGTACATGTGCATGTGTGTGTATTTGACATGTGTGCCACTGTGATGGTGATGGTGTGTCAGGTGAGCTGCTCTGAAAGCTGCTGGCCCCAGTGTTGTAATTGGTGCATGGGTGTTGTTTCAGTGCTGTAGTCTCGGGGTACTATGGCTCAGGGGAGTATTGGGAAAAGGCAGGATGTAAGGGCCTTCCTGAATTTCAGGTGGTGTTCAGTGTTGTGAATGTGTAGCTGTAGGGAGCTCCAGATTATTGGGGCTTCGATGGAGAAGGAGGAACCGCCAAGCCTTGTGGAGCTGTGGGGTGGGATCACTACGTCAAATGCTGTGGGAGATCTGAGGTTCCTGAAAGGTTGGTAGGGAACAATTTTCTCTAAAAGGAATTCTGGGCTGGTGTTGTGGACTGTGCGTTGGGTGATACACATGGCTTTAAAGGTGGTGCGTTGAGCAATTGGGAGACAGTGAAGGACCCTCAGGGTAGGGCTGATGGTTCTCTGGCGGGCAGGTTAATGAGCAAGCATGCTGGCATGTTTTGGATCCTTTGGAGTTTCCTTAGTTGGGATGCCAGGGCTCCTAGGTAGAGTCAGTTTGTGTAGTCTAGGCGGGACATGATGATGCAGTTGATGGCTGAGAAACTGTGGGGATAGATGAGGTAAGGGAAAATACACCTGAGAATCAGTAGGTGGTAGAAGCAGGTTTTGGATATAATGGCGGTGTGTTGGGTGAGACATAATTCCGAGTCCAACGTGCATCCAAGGTTTTTTATCACGTTAGAGATTGCTGGTGTTTGTCCTAGTGGTTTGGGCCACGGAATTGTTTGGGGAGCACTGTTTTCCTGCAAACTAGGATTTTGGTTTTCCCTAGGTTGAGGATGAGGTGGTTGGTCATCATCCAGTGGCCAATTTCAGAGAGGCATGACGACAGGTCCGGTCTGCCAGAGCCTTCGGATTTGGTGATTTTGAGGATGATCTGGGTGTCGTCTGCATAGTTGTAGCAAGTAAGATTGTACAAGCGGATGATTGCGGGAAGAGGTTTTATGTAGAAGTTGAAAATTAGGGGTGATGTGGATGTTCCTTGGGAAACAGCTTTATTTACTGGTCGTGATGTGGATGTGAACTGGTCTAGGTGCATGATTTGCGATCTATTAGAGATAAAGGATGTGATCCAAGGAAGGGCTTTGCTTCTGATTCCTAGTGTTTGTAGTCTGTCTAGTAGGATGGAGTGATCGATAGTATCAAAGGCTGCGGAGAGGTCTAGCAGGATGAGAACCAGACAGACTTCTGCATGGGCTGCTCTTTTTAGGTCGTCCCAGATTGAGACTAGGGAAGATTCTGTCGGTCCAGAAAAATGGACACCTCTCACGATTGGCAGCAAACGTATTTTGTTGGCCGAAGGCCAACCGTCTCATGTACATGACGATAGAAATACAGGTTTCTGAGTTTGACCAATGAGCGGCCATTTTGATGTAACAAGGATCGCCATTTTGTTTCCTAACGATTGCTCATTGCTTTCTGTTCAAACTGCTTCGCAGCACATTTCTGCTTACTCTGCTCAACTGTTAACATTGTTGTCTGAACGTGAAAGGACAAGGCCGCAAGGCCGCGAGGCTAATAAGGAGTTCGTTGAAACACAACGTAGGCAGCTCTGGAGAGGAATGCCCGGCTCCCTCCCGAATGTAGCCTTGAAGCAGAGCCGCAGGGCATTTAATCATTTCACAGCTGCCAGCCAGTCTTGTTATATGGTAGAATATGTTAGAATAAAGCAGCTAAAGGCTTGAATTGTGCTCTTCTTATGGCCTCCCTTTTCCGAGCCCTGTAGAGCATGTCGGCGCCCAGGACACGAATAGCACCTCATAGATAGCAAGGTCTGGAATGTGACTCTTCCCACCTATGTAGCTCGCTTACAAGAACAGAAGCACTGTGCTCATTTCAACAAAAAAAAGATGTCTCTACACTTGCAAGGTTGCATATTGTTACTAGAATAGATATTTGAAGGTCTCATATTTCGTCGGAAGTGTCCATCATCAAACCGAGTTCAAAGAAACCCAATAAAGGGGGGTGTTAAACATGTCACAGCTGATTGTATGATATGCATTTTGTATATATGTAACTGATGTACGTAATTCACTCTCTTGCAACCCTCGAGGTCTAGAGATACACGTCGCGGGGCGTGAGACCAAGTTGGCCAACAGAGACTATTTGCTTTGCAATAAACCCTAGCTTTGGGAATACAACTTTGTGTCTGGCGTATCTATCGTGTGTGGTGACTTGCCTTGTTTCCATAACGCGAGGGACCCCTAGGGGCCCCTTTCAAGATGGTGCCCGAATAGGGACCCTCCCCCACTTGTTCCATCGTGTACGTTGTAATTGAGTAAAGGCGGAGAACGACAAGGACGGGACGATTGAGCCGGGATCAAGAGGTGTTCGGGGCGCCCTGTAGAAGTGATGAGAGATTCCTTTGCAGATCTGCACACACTGATCCCTGATCGACGTATCTGGCCAGAGAACAAGGAGGTGAGGGTCCCGAAACGAGGCAGAAGCCAAGAAACGCAGACACGACGTCATTGGTTGCGTCAGTATACAGACGAAGTGTGTCCTGGAGGACAAATTGATTTATCAGGTGAGTCATACCCCGATTCAAAATAACCCTGATATTGGTTGAGAGTTGACTTTGCAAAATCAAACGCCCTAGGTAAGGTTGATTAACCAAGGGGAGGTTGAAACATGCCTGGGGTATTGTCCACCCTAGCGGGGTTTTTCCGCTGCGGTAGACAATCTTTGGAAGATGGCCAAATTGCACCACCTGGGGGAATGCCGGCGTATGAGATGTATGTGAAGTATGGTGTGGGAGCGATAATATTCTGTGAGACTTGGCATAGGCAAAGCAGAAAGCAACAAGACCATCAGTGGCCGATAAATGGTAGTTTTGAGATAGCAAGAATAGATAACCTGGAAAGGGTGTTGATAAGAAAGAAAGCGCGTCCCGAAGCATTTGATATCGTTAAGGACTGGAGAAGGGAAGCAATGCTCCGATTTCGAAGTAGAGCGAAGCATGCGCGCAGGCATAAATCGAAAGGTGAAGTAGCGGAAGAAAAGGAGGAGGAGGAGTGGACTGAGAGTCTAAGGAGGTCAGGTAGACGTGACCAGTTGAATATAGAAAAAATATACCCACAACGGGAATTGCACATAGCAGATGAAGTGATGGAAAACATATTGATCCATAGAAAAAAAAAAGGCCCAAGATCAGACGCGACGCCAAACACGTCACTACCTATTGCTCAAGCCCCTCCCGTAGCTCAAACTCTCCCTTCCGTAGCTCAAGCCCGCCCACAGCCACAGACCGCGCAAGTAACACTTCCTATTAGCCAACCAGGCCCACAGCAGACACTCCCCGTTCATATTGTCCCATCCGCACCTCCCGCCTTAGATACAGACTCGGTACCGTCCGTCCCTCCAGGGGTTGAAGTTGAAACCACGGGGGCGAGAGGCGGGACTGAACAAAATAGATGCACAAGGGTAACTCGCAGTGCGATCAGCAAAGAAAGGAAGGTGGAATTGCAGCAACAGGCAGAGATGTATATAGATGGAATGATGGGACGGCAGCATTGGCTTCGATGTATGACTTCCGAAGAAACAACAAAAGACAGATAGTGTTGGAATGCATGGGTGAATATTTGGTGGAGAGATGGAAACAGTTAATTGGGAAATTACCACCGCAGCGCTTGTTAGATTTGAATGCATTAGCATGCTGTAGAGAAAGAGATGAAGAAGAGTAAGGGAACATGTATATGGACTTTTTGAGCTTAAAAATGAATTGGATAATGATTATGCTGAAATGTTTACTGCACCTGGGTACAGGGGTAAGGATATCGGGAGAGATAGGAAGGAAATGCTAGGGCCACATAATCAACGGCAACAGTTACCATCGCCGGGGCGAAAGGCGATGGTGGACAAATTATTGTTAAAACAAGTGTGGGAAAACTTGAAAGCATGCATACTGAAAACAAGGGTGTTACTGCAGCAAGTAGCAGGACATAATAGAGGAAGAGGGAACGCGCAAGGGAGGAGTAATTCGAATATGCATGGGGGGCCATTTGGACCAAATCAGTGTGCATACTGTAAGGAGGAAGGACACTGGCGAGCGCAATGCCCACATATTCAAAATAGAAATGGAACTGGCCAGCGAAGACAGCACAGAGGGCACCAAGGAGCGAATGGACCAAATAGGAATAGAATGCAGCAGCAGCACAATAATGAAGGTAATCAAAACCAAGCCCAAAACCAAAGTGCTCCGAACCAGAGTCAGGGTCAGCAAAACCAACAGTATGGGAATCAGAGTGGGGGAAATAGAGGAAAGAATGGGAACATTTTCAATACACAGCCAAATACGTATAACAGTAATAGTAGTGACTACACATCGGATGATGTGTTATTTCCCCAATAGGACAGCCCAGGGCAGGGGTCGGAACCAGTGTCTATTATCGTGAATCAGAGAGGACCCTACGTAGAAATGAGAGTCGGGAATGAGGAGCACTGCTTCCTTGCAGATACAGGAGCGCAAAAGTGTTCAATAGACCATCACTTGGTTCCGGTATATACCACTGTCAGTGCAAAAGAATGTTTCCGTAGGGTTCGCAGGTACACCAGTCATAAACCCAGTGTCCCAACCAGTCCCAGTCACCATAGAACATTGTCCCTTTCTCCTAACAGAAAATTGTGGGGAGAACCTGTTGGGATTAAGCTTGTTGAAAAAGCTAGGTGCGATTATACATTGTACGTCAGACGGGGTGTTTCTGACGATTTGGCCACAAGATGCCCCTGTGTCAGAATTCATGTCTGAAACTTTGCCAGGAGAGTTAAGAAAAGTGCCAACCTGTATAGGGGCGATGCATGACAACGATGTAGGATGCTTGAAGATAGAGCCAGTGAGGATCATTTTGAAAGAAGGAGGTACACTGCCTCAAATTCCTCAGTATAAAATTTCGGCTAACGGAGAGAAAGGATTGAAAAGTATTGTTTCAGATTTGGTGAAATTAGGGGTAATTGAAGAAATTACAGGCAGTACATGTAACAGCCCGATTATTCCAGTGTATAAGAAAGGAGGCAATGAAGTACCATATCATTTCATAAATGATTTGGGCACGCTAAACAAATTAGTAGATCCACAATTTCCTTTGGTCCCAGACGTCACTACAATATTTACAATGATACCTGCCTCAGCAGAATACTTTAGTGTAATTGATCTAAAAAATGCTTTCTTTAGCATTCCGGTGGACAAGGACAGTAGATATTTGTTCGCGTTTACATTAGGGGGACGATCATTTACATTCACACGCATTCCACAAGGATATACGGAAAGTCAGAGTATTTACAGTAGAGCGTTAAAAGAGCAGCTAGACATGCTAGAATTACCAGTGGGGTGTGTACTATTGCAATACATAGATGATCTGTTGATTGCTGCTGATACAGAAGAGATTTGTAAAAAGAGCACCGTATTACTACTGTCACACCTAGCGGCACATGGCCATAAAACTAGTTTGAAAGAAGTTTCAATATAATCAAAAGGAGGTAGCTTATTTGGGCTACCTACTTTCGAAAGAAGGGAGAAGGCTAACGCCAGAACGCATGGGAAGTATTTCTTGTATGCCTATTCCAAAGACACAGAAAGGAGTGAGAGCCATAATAGGCATGGCTTCTTATTGCCGGCAGTGGATCGGTAATTTTGCGTTAATTGTGAAGCCAATGGTGCTATTAACTAAGAAGGATGCGGTGATACCTTTGCAGTGGAATGATTAATGTCAGAAAGCGTTTGATCAATTAAAAACTGCATTATGTTCTGCTCCAGTTTTGGGCACACCAAATTATGAAAAGGTTTTTAGATTGTTTGTATGCGAGAATGAAGGATGTGCATTGGCTGTTTTGACACAGGAACAAGGTGGAAGAAATAGGCCGTGCGGCTATTTTTCTTCTGTGCTGGACCCTGTAGCGCGCGCACTACCACGATGTTTGCGAACTGTCGCGGCGGCTGCTGCATCGGTGAAACAAATGGAAGGGATGGTATTGGGGCATACTTTAATTCTGATGGTGCCACATGCCATAGATGTCCTATTAAATAGGACACAGACGCAACACCTCACCTCTGCTAGACTGACAAGATATGAAATTATCTTTTTCGCGCCCCATATCCAAATTATGAGGTGTAGCGCTTTGAATCCTGCAGAATTAATGCCACTACCCACAGAAGAAATTGGTGACAATGAATCACCACCCCATGATTGCTTAATGGTCACTGAGGAAGAAACAAGGGGAGAGTTGATTTAAGTGACATCCCACAAAAGGAGCCAGATGGAGAGTTATTTTGTGACGGCTCTTGTTTTAAACTACCTGATGGCACGTCAACTGCCGCTTATGCTATCACTACCCTAGAGAGCGTTGTAGAAAGCAAAAGAATCCCCTACAACTTGGCACAAGCCGCAGAAATAATAGCATTGACCAAAGCCTGTGAGATTTCTGAAAATTTGAACGTGAATATCTATACTGATAGTCAGTTTGCTTTTGGGGTGGTTCATAACTTTGGTCGACTCTGGGCTCAGAGTGGTTTCTTGACATCGCATGGGGCCAGAATTCAACATGGCCCTTTGATTGTACGATTGCTGTCTGCACTCACGTGTCCAAAGCGCCTAGCAATAGTGAAATGCGAGGCACATAAAAAGGTAACATGCAAAGTGGGAGAGGGAAACGCATTTGCAGACAGAATTGCGAAACAAACTGCCACTGATTTGAATAATAAAATGATGACAGTCCAGACTGAGGAAGTACCCTGTATGATAGAAGATGGAATTGCCACTGTCAAAGAAATGCAGGCCGAAGCCACGGCCGATGAGATACAAGGGTGGGCAGAGGGCTCTGCTGAGTTAGATTTAGAGGGTTGTTGGGTGGACAAGGGAACTAAAAACTGGATGTTGCCAAATTCCTATGTAACTGCAATGGTCACAATGGCTCACAGCCCTACCCACATCTGTGCCAAGAAAATAATACAGCACCTATCTACGATATGGAAGAATGTAAACATAAAGAAGAATGCAGAGAGGTTGGTGCAGAACTGCATTACCTGTTTACAACACAATGTAGGAAAGGGAACAGTGACTCCAATAGGCAGTTTTGGCCCGCCCTCTATGTCTTTTGAGGTAATCCATTTTGATTTCAAAGAGATGGAGGGGTGCCAAAACTTGAAATATGTCTTAGTGGTGATCTGTGCATTCAGCAAGTGGGTGGAGGCATATCCCTTAAAAGACTGCACAGCAATGAGTACGGCAAAAGTAATGCTTAAAGAATACTTTTCCAGTTTTGGCTTGCCCCGTGTCATATGGTCAGATAACGGTCCAAATTTTGTGGGCGCAGTGGTATTACAGATATGTGCAGGTCTTCAGATTGATAAGAGATTTCATAGTTCGAGGCATCCGAGTTCGGCCTGTCTTGTTGAGAGGCACAACGGAAGCAAGATATGTGCAGGAAGCAAGTTGAGTTGGCTGGATGCATTACCGATAGCGCTATTGTGCATGCGTACGTCTGTACAGGCTAGAACTGGGCTCTCCCCGTATGAGATTGTGATGAGGAGGCTGGCGAATGTTTGGTGCGCACCTCAGCCAAAGCGACTGAGTGAAGTGGAACATCCTGTACTTAGCACTTATTGTGGCCTTTTAATGCAGAAATTGCGTTTGATTCATCAGCAGGTGCAGGAGGCTCTACCCGTAAGATATACTGGTCCGGGGCTCGCGCTGGAGCCAGGACACTGGGTGCTGCTTAAGAACTTTGAGAGAAAATCGTCGTTAGAACCCAGGAGGCGCGGCCCCTATCAAGTGCTTCTGGCAACGCAGACGGCAATATAGGTGGATGGAAGGAAGGCGTGGATCCATGCCACCCATGCCAAAAAGATCCCATCTTCACTGAAAGACTTGCCCAATCCGGACGACCGGAAAGAGACAGCGGTCCCAGAAACGAAAGAAACTGCTGCCAGTCCACCGCCGCTGAATCTGTCCGAGCGAGAAGTGAAACTCGAAACAAAGCCTGAAAAGATTGCAAAAAAGGGGGAAGGGCAAAGAGTGCCCCAACGTTGCCCAGCAGAACCTACATCACTGTTGGCCGACACAAAATCTGCATTGCAAATAACGGCAGACACTAAACATGTACCCCTTTGGCGCCCACCAGCACTTGCCATTGCGCCAGAGCCAAAGACCGAATCTGCATCACTATTGCGGCGCACATCAGCATCTGCCATTGCGCCACAGGCTAACTCTGAGCCTGGATCTGGAAGTGCACCAGCACTGTTCACGGATCACACAATACCAGGAGTGAGGCGATATGATTTGCGGCCTCAAAAGACAGAGTGATCCACAGTTCTTTGGTGTGTATGCTAACCTCTGCTTCCACACATGGACGGAGAAGGAACTAGAGGTGTAGAGGAGAGAAGCGTGAGAATTGTGCAAGTCGGACAATTCAAGACTCGCGGCTCCTCGGTGCGATCATAAAAAGTACATGTGTCCTGAACCAGAGCGGACAAGCTGGGCGCACATGGTACAAAGGCAATAGAGAAGTGTACAGAAGTCCTCTGAGCAGTGTGAGATAGGACAAGTTATCTTGCCTAGAACGAATAAGCAATCCAGGCTGCAAAGAGCTGGCAGACTAAACTGTTGACAATTCCTTTGAACTTATTGACATCCGGAAAAGTGCAACGAAGAAAGATATCCACAACAAACTTTGTCAGGAAGAAGAAGGACGGTGAGAAAAATGTTGGGACCGGTTTCAGCCTCCTCCTGCACCACTGCTGAGAATGAGTTAGTTATAAAGACTGTAAACTTAGTGAAAACGCATGGTAAAAAAAATGGTATGCTGGCTTTGACAATAATCATGTGCTTCATGCGTGTGGTAGCACCAATAACGACAGCCTTTGTGTTATGGTATGTGGAGCCTATACACCCATTGGGAATGTTCTTACCAATAGTTAACATGTCCACTACTGAAAGCCCGGTTCAGGTGATTACTTATACCTTGTCCCCAATGGAAGAGAGACACAGAGAAGGGTATGGGAACAATACGCTATTACTCATCATGAATATGACGCATGCAATTCTAAAGAAAAATTATTGTTGGGTATGCGCCCATTTACCGCAGCATGCGGGGAAAGGAATAGGCTGGTATCTACAACCATTACCATTAAGTTCTGCATGCAGTGCATCTTTAAGTGCAATGTTTTATGGGAAGTGGAAAAAGAGAGGTATGGGTCAATTAGATATAACAAACATGAATGAGTTTGAGGAAATAATTATGAGGCCTGTGGGTTGTTCCATATTCCATAAAGCGCGAGTGATGATCCCAGAACCTACGTCTAAAAGTATGCAAAAAATAACACTACAAAATAGACAAGATAGATTGTCCCCACCAGTTATACCATCTGTAATGATGTTTCGTGTAAGGACAGACGGGAACAAAGATGCAATCCCCCCTTCTTACATGGTGAATTACAACCCGAGAACTGTCCCTTTTTGTCTAAAAAAGAAAGGCTCCTATTCAGTAGGAACATTTACTGGATGCATGAATACAGCGGTACTAAAATGGGAAATAGAACCAGTATATGTGGGAGATCCTGTCTATTTTATATGTTGAGAAAAAGCATATCCTTGGTTGCCCAGAAACTGGGGAGGTACATGTTACCTAGGTCTACTGTTCCCGGGATTGTTCCTCCTAGAAACAGCAGACATGGCCAGGCTATCCAGATCTAGAACCCGAAGGAGTAGCGAAGGTGTTTTGATAGTGAAGGACGTAGCAAAATCATTCATACCATTCTTGTCCCAGATAGCGAACTCCTATAACATAAGGCAGCTGTCCAGAATACTAAAGGATACGATAAACACAACGACAGATATACTATTTAACATGACGTTGGAAGAAAAAGGAATTAGGTTAATGACGCTGCAAAATAGAATGGCTCTCAATGTAATCCTGGTTGATCGTGGGGGAATTTGCAAGATTGTGGGATCAGCGTGCTGCGTATTCATAGATGACTACTCCCCTACGATTTTTGAAGCAATAAAAAAATGCATGTCCTAAGCTCCGAACTCCCTACTGGAGAAGGGGGCTGGGGGATAGGGTCCAGGTTTTGGGGAATACTGCGTTCTTGGGGATGGAAGTTGATTGCGATATTAGTAGTAGTGTTTGGAATATTCATAACATGCTGTTGTTGCATACTCTGCCTACCGATAGTTTGCACTGAGATAACTGAGGGATGTACTAAGGGATGTATGCATATGATAACAAAAAGAAAACAAACTTATGGCCGGGATGACAGAGACACTAATGAAATGAAAACAGTGAAAGAATTAATGGCTATAGATATTAATGACGATGATGATGCTTATAATAGCATGCAAAATTCAGATATAGGTACTTCAGACTTATCGTCATCAGATGAGGATAGAATGAATGAATGAATGAGACGTTTGGCATACGACCAAAAGGAGGGTTTGTCCGTCTAGAAAAAATGGACACCTCTCACGATTGACGGCAAACGTATTTTGGTGGCCGAAGGCCAACAGTCTCAAGTACATAACGATAGAAATACAGGTTTCCGAGTTTGACCAATGAGTGGCCATTTTGATGTAACAAGGATTGCCATTTTGTTTTCTAACGATTGCTCATTGCTTTCTGTTCAAACTGCATTGCAGCACATTTCTGCGTACTCTGCTCAACTGTTAACATTGTTGTCTAAACGTGAAAGGACAAGGCTGCAAGGCCGCGAGTCTAATAAGGGGTTCGTTGAAACACAACGTAGGCAGCTCTGGAGAGGAATGCCCGGCTCCCTCCCGAATGTAGCCTTGAAGCAGAACCGCAGGGCATTTAATCATTTCACAGCTGCCAGCCAGTCTCGTTATATGGTAGAATATGTTAGAATAAAGCAGCTAAAGGCTTGAATTATGCTCTTCTTATGGTCCCCCTTTTCCGAGCCCTGTAGAGCGTGTCAGCTCACAGGACACGAATAGCACCTCATAGACAGCAAGGTCTGGAATGTGACTCTTCCCCCGTATGTAGCTTGCTTACAAGAACAGAAGCACTGTGTTCTATTCAACAAAGAAAAGATGTCTCTACACTTGCACGGTTGCATATTGTTACTAGAATAGATATTTGAAGGTGTCATATTCGTCGGAAGTGTCCATCATCAAACCGAGTTCAAAGAAACCCAATAAAGGGGAGTGTTAAACATGTGACAGCTGATTGTATGATCTGCATTTTGTATATATGTAACTCGCTCTCTTGCATCCCTCGAGGTCTAGAGGTACACGTCGCGGGGCGTGAGACCGAGTTGGCCAACTGAGACTATTTGCTTTCCAATAAACCCTAGCTTTGGGAATACAACTTTGTGTCTGGCATATCTATCGTGTGTGGTGACTTGCCTTGTTTCCATAACGCGAGGGACCCATAGGGGCTCCTTTCAATTCTGTTCCACCTAGCGGTCTGAAACCTGATTGTGCAGGGTCGAGGATGTTGTTGGCTTCGGCAGCTTGGCCAAGCTGTTTGTGTGCCGTGCGGTCCATCAGTTTGGCAATGAAACATGTGTTATAGATAGGCCAGTAGTTTTGGGAGAGGAGTGGGTCGAGAGTCATTTTTATGAGGATTGGTTTGATGTAGGATGTTTTCAGAGCTTTCGGGAAAGATCCTGATGTGAGTGAGTGATTAAGGATTGTGCGTTTGATGTTACCTACACAGGTGGAGATTAGTATTTTTTTTAGCATTGAGGGTGGGCAGGAGTCTTCATGGGAGCCTGATGGGCAGCTGACAGCTACATGCAAGAGGAATTCTTGTTGTGTGATGGGAGAGAATGAGTCAAGGAAATATGTCTGGGAGGGGTTTTGGGCAGAGGTCTGTGGGCGAGTGGGAGGCAGCTGTATATGTTTTAGTTTAGAGATGATGGTGGAGTGTCTTTCGCTGGCGGTATTGTGGGAGTGGAGCGAAAGGGTGTCTCATAGGGCTTTGGGAGCTTGGAGTGGACAAGCGCGAACATGAGGGAGATTGGAATTCTGCTATGATTCTATGTAGTTCCTTACTCGGGTTGCGAGCATTTAGAATTTGGTTCCCATAGAACGATTTCTTGCTTTTTTTGATTTCACATCTGTATATTCTGGTTGTCCTTGCTAGGGCAGTTTTATTCTGGGCTGACGGGTCAGCTTCCAAAGCCCGTTCTAGACAGTGCTGGAGAGTTTTGAGTGGTTTGAGATTGGCGGTGAACCACCTGGGCATTGGTCCAGATCTCTCCAAGGTACCTTTTGATGGGGTGAGAGATTTGAGGGCCTTTGTAAACCAAAGGTCAAAGGATTCTATTGCTAGAGGTCCTTCCTAGAGAAGAAGTGAGTGGAGAGAGTTGCAGAGTGAGATCTAGATATGGGGTGATTACCACTTTGTTCCATAGTGGTAATGTAGAAGGGAGTGTTGGCGGTGGTCGTGTGGGGCCTTGAACGCTGACCGCTCTGCGCAGAGCCATGAAGAAATACAATGCTGAGTGCTCAGTCCATGACAGGGGGCGGGGGTTGGGTATATATGTTTGGGGTGCAGAAAATTGTGTCGCGTTGTGACCTCTCGTGTGCGTTGGTGTGGAGATGTGGTGTTTCAAGTTGAGTGATTTTAGATTGTCTGTGAGCGACCTGGTCATTGGGTTTGATGGCGAGTCGACCCATATGTTGAAATCCCCTAGGATTGTGAGCGTTGCATGTAGGATGAGGTTGGTGACCAGTGCTTCATCAAATGTGTCTGCAAAGTTTTTGTTATAGCCGGGGGGTCTGTAGATGAATAGGAAACTGTGTGAGGTGGAGGGTGCAAGGTGGAGTTTTACCAGGAGGGATTCGTAGTCTGTGGGGCTGGTGGAGGTGTCCTTGGTTATTAGCTTGAATTGGCGTTTGTGTAATATTGCGAGCCCCCCTCCCCTTCGTGATCTGTTACGGACAGTGAGGATGTAACCAGGTGGGAAGGTCTTGTGCGTGAGGGGTTTGTGGTCATCAGAGAAGCAGGTCTTGGTAATGAACAGGATGTCTGAGTTTTCATCCGTGATGAGGTCATAGATGTGGAGTTTATTTTTGGAAATTGACCTGGCATTGATGAGGGTGCAGGATATTTGGTGGGTTGCCCTTGGGGGTATTGGGTGGGTACGGTTGAGGGGGACAGTGGGGTCTGATGTGCGGGCAGGCAGTGCGGAGGGAGTGACACAGTGAGGGGTGGAGTGTGGCAAGGAAGGAACAACTGGAGTGGGAGAGAGGGAGCGAAGGGGAATAGAGCTAGGGCTGGGTTAGGTGTGAGTGTTGGAGGATGGGCAATGCTAGGGGGGCATAAGGTGCCTGTGGTCTCATCCTTTCCTTGAATTATGAGCAGTCATGGGTGTGTGGATGAGAGTGGGAGGATCTCTGGTGTTGAGGTTTTGGCTAGAGCTGCTCTTGCTGCGCTAAGGCTGGGGATGTGGCAGTTGGGGTGTTGTGTAGTTGATTGGTGACAGTGTGAGTTAGAGGTGTTGGTGTGTGGTTGCTGACGGGGTTGGATCGTGGTGGGCATATTACGTGCTTCGCTGTGTCATCTGGTGTATTCCGGGGGATGAGGTTCTCTAATCCCTCTCTCCATCTTGCCACTCTTAATTGCGCAGAGCGGGATCTACGGGTGGGGGATAGTTAGACAGGTTGAGGAGGGTTGGTGTGGTGAGGGTAGGGGAAAGGAGGGGTGAGTGTTGCACACTGAAGGTTTGCATTGGTAGGGGGGTGGGCTGTGTGTTGGGAATGACTGCGGTGGGTCTCATTCTGCAAACTTCAAGGGTTTTTCGGCTTTGCTTGTAACCATAATGTCCCTTTAACAAAGTTTTTTCACTAAATATATATATTAACGAAGCCCGAGCAGGGTGAAACGCGTCGTTCTCTTTTTTGTTTTAAACTGCTGCTGCCTTCTTTTGTCCATGTACTTTTATTAATAAAGGACGCTTTTGGCTGCACTGAAAAAACATTGATTGGTGTTGGATTTATGAAGAAGAGTGATGTTTTTCCTCATGAGCATAGCCTGAGTGCCGTTTCTCCCAGGATTGGATTCCAGTCCCTTTCTTTTTTCAAATATATATATATATATATATATATATATATATATATATATATATATATTACATGGCCACGTTAGTGGCCATGTAGTTATGGTTAAGTTGCTGTTTCCATAGGAAGAGCACTTTTTGGGCGACTTATAACTTCGCTCTCCCTGGGCGGATCCTCACCAAACTTTGCAAAAAAAGGATTTGTGTCACTCTGAATTGGTGAGGATTCGTCCAGGGGAGGCAAAGTTATAGGGGGGGTCCCAAAACTTTTTTTTTCCCATAGACTGAATGGGAAGAAAATGTGCTTGCGTCTACAGACCAAACCGCTGGACCGATTTTCACCAAATTTGGACCAGGAGCAGCGGCTTGGTCCCGAAAGCGTGCTTTTGCAAATTTGGTGAATATCCGTCCAGTAGTTTTTTTTAAAATGATCAAAAGTAGGTAAAAAAAAATTTGTGATATCTGTGTTCGGTCCGTGGACGGACTTCCCTGTTCGCTCCTCGGACAGTGTCCTGATTGGCCAATCGGCTTGCGTGATGTTCGCGGACATGCAACGTGTTCGCTGATTGGACGGCGTGGAGCGTGAAGCGCGTCAGATTTTCAGTAGCGCCCGCCATCTCTGATTCGCGGTCGTCCGCGGACAGCGCGGTGAAACTTTGTTCAAAATCTGTATTTAATAGAGTGTGTTGGTGTGTAAGAGTGTTTGGGGAGGGTGGGAGTGTATGAGATAGGATGAAAGTTGTGTTTTATATGTGTTAGACGTTCTTTTTGTGTTTGATTTGTCTGCGAACATCACGGGTGTTCTGAAATGTTCTAAATAAACTGAATGGGGGGTGTTCTGAGGACTCAATATGTGTCCGTTTTGTTCGCAAGCAAACTGAAACTGTTCTAAGAACACTCGCAGTGTCCTGAAATGTTCGCAAATAAACAAAATGGGGGTGTCCTGAGGACGCTGTCTGTATTGTTCGTTGTCAAGTTGAATATGTTCTAAGAACACTTGCGGTGTCCTGAATTGTTCGCAAATACACAAAATTCGGGGTGTTCTGAAGACGTTGTCGAACACTCGCTGTGTCCTGAAATGTACGCAAATATGAATGGGGTTGTGGCTGACAAGTTGAATGTGTTCTAAGAACACTCGCGGTGTCCTGAAATGTTCGCAAATAAACAAAATGGGGTTGTCCTGAGGACGCTGTCCGTATTGTTCTCTGTCAAGTTGAATGTGTTCTAAGAACACTCGCGGTGTCCTGAAATGTTCGCAAATAAACAAAATGGGGGTGTCCTGAGAACGCTGTCCGTATTGTTCTCTGTCAAGTTGAATGTGTTCTTAGAACACTCATGGTGTCCTGAAATGTTCTCAAATAAACGAAATGGGGGTGTTCTGAGGACACTGTCCGTATTGTTCGTTGTCAAGTTGAATGTGTTCTAAGAACACTTGCGGTGTCCTGAAATGTTCGCAAATAAACAAGATGGTGGTGTTCTGAAGACGCTTCTAAGAACACTCGCGGTGTCCGGGGAATGTTCGTAGGGGGTGTCCTGAGGACGCTGTCCGTATTGTTCTCTGTCAAGTTGAATGTGTTCTAAGAACACTTGCGGTGTCCTGAAATGTTCGCAAATAAACAAAATGGGGGTGTTCTGAAGACGTTTCTAAGAACACTCCCGGTGTCCTGGAATGTTCGTAGGGGGTGTCCTGAAGGCATAGTCCGTATTGTTTGCTGGCAAGTTGAATGTGTTCTAAGAACACTCGCAGTGTCCTGAAATGTTCGCAAATAAACAAAATGGGGGTGTCCTGAGGACGCTGTCTGTATTGTTCTCTGTCAAGTTGAATGTGTTCTTAGAACACTCATGGTGTCCTGAAATGTTCGCAAATAAACGAAATGGGGGTGTTCTGAGGACACTGTCCGTATTGTTCGTTGTCAAGTTGAATGTGTTCTAAGAACACTCGCGGTGTCCTGAAATGTTCGCAAATTAACAAAATGGGGGTGTTCTGAAGACGTTTCTAAGAACACTCACAGTGTCCTGGAATGTTCGTAGGGGGTGTCCTGAAGGCATAGTCCGTATTGTTCGCTGGCAAGTTGAATGTGTTCTAAGAACACTCGCAGTGTCCTGAAATGTTCGCAAATAAACAAAATGGGGGTGTCCTGAGGACACTGTCCGTATTGTTCGTTGTCAAGTTAAAAGTGTTCTAAAAACTATCGCGTTGTTCTGAAATGTTCGTAGGGGATGTCCTGAAAACGCTGTCCGTATTGTTCGCTGGCAAGTTGAAAGTGTTCTAAGAACACTCATAATGTCCGCGGACATTAAAAGTTTCCATAGACCATAGTTGAAATGTTTGACTCTATGGATGTGATATGCTGCGGTGGTTGTTGCCAGGGCATACCGTCTTGGGTGCATGGCCATTTGGCCACCGCAGCATATCACATTCATATTTGCTTATAACTTTGGGTGAAAAACAAATGTATAAGGAACAAAGGTATTAGATACTATGGATGTGATATGCTGCTATGGTTCTCCTTATTATTGTATACTTACTGTTTGGTCTAGTAACGGGAGTCCATGTTTTTCTTGTTAATTTCTGTGATAAAATAGTATTTTGTAATGACTTATTACATTGTATAATCAATATACTTCTTTTTTTTTTTTGGACCCTCATATTTAGTAGATTACAAATCAGAGTACTGTGCATTTGCTCAGTTTCTGTATTTGTTGCTAAAATCATTGGTTCTGTGGGAGAAAAAAAATCCATGTTGGATTAAAAAAAAAACTTTTTCTGTTATGCTACAGTTTGTTTGTTTGTTTTCAGTGTTCACTTGTTGTTTCTGGCTAATGCTTAATACTTTGGGTTGTTGTATTTTTTTGGAGCAGTAACATATTATTTATTTGTTTTGATATTATAAAATTTTGGAGCAGTTAGATACCAATTGGCGTATTATAACTGTCTATTTTTTTGATATATTTTAGTGGTATTGATTTATCTATTTGGATATTGTTAAATTTTGGGACAGTTAGATACCAATTGGCGTATTCTAACTGTGTATTTTTTGGTCTAATTTAGTGGTATTCATTTATTTGATTAGTTGTTGTAGAATCTTTGAGCAGTTAGATAGCTTTTGGAGTATTCTAACAGTTTATATTTTTTTAACACAAGTTTACTTAGGGTTTAAATACAGTTTAGTTATCAAATTTTGGTTCTAAGAACATCAAATAAGCGTTTGTAAGATTTCCTGGTAATCTCTGCTTTAAAGTAATGGTACTATTATTACATTCAAACCATCCACATTTCTTTATTATATCTGCAGTGTAGTGCCCTGAATTGGTTGTGGCTCCTGCGTGATAGATTATACCTATTGTTGTGAAGGTTTTCTTACCAAGTGATATTTGACCATGTGTGAATCCAGTCAGCTTGCAGTTGTTTTTGGTACCATCTGCATTGTAACGTAGAAGCATTCGTATTATGTATTTACTATGTGTTTGTATTACTAACGTGGAGCGATTATCTGAATTGCAAGTAGAGCTTAATCTACCATGGTTTGCATTTTGTACAAGTCGCTGAAATGGAATGGATTCACAATTTGGTATTGATATATATATATGAAGCATTCATTGGGGATTTCTTCTTGTGTCACATTGTTGCAGAGAGTGCATGTATGTTTCCACGTGTATGAATTCTGAAAGATTTCATTTATAGGTATGTTTTTGTTTTCCAGTACTTGTAGTAAGTACATTAGAAATTCTTGTGGATCTTCCTGTGAATTTATAGTGAATTTCACCATTCCAGCACAGTAGTCCAATTGTTGTCTTATTCCAAAAACACTAAACGTGTTGTCAGGATTGTTTGCTGCATTTCTGTGAAGTCGTAACATTTGAAAACACAATGGCCCTCATTACGACCCTGGCGGAAAGTGACTGACCGGACCGCCACAGCGTAAATAGCGTTTCCGCCATTGCACGATGGAGCAAAGTGCGGCCCATTCCGACCCATCGGGCACGAGCACCACGGCATGGCGGAAGTGCAAAGTCCGCGATGGCGGAAATGACCCCAAAACGGCCCACACCGCCGCCGTACGGCGCCCAAGGTGCAATACCGCCACCCATCTTAGCGGACACCGCAGTGAGCGCCAACCGGAAAGTACGGTGACCGTAAATATACGGAAACGGAAGTAAAAACATGGGCCCGGAACGGGAAACAACACGCCGTACACCTATAAAACCACAAAATCCACACAACCACTAAAAACACTACCCTGAGACACATCCCAACCCGTCATCCACCCTAGTGCAACCAAGAAAAATGGGAAAAGTAGCGAAGAAAGCGTGCGACCGCAAGCGGCAGGTCCACTTCTCCCGTGAGGAACTCACCGTGCTTACAGAGACCCTCCAGGAGAATGCCGCCGCCGTCTTCTCCACGCAAATGACCAGGACGGCACTTGCGAACAAGAAGGCCATATGGGCCCTGGTGGCACAGCGGGTAAGTGCGGTGGGGACCGCACCCCGCAACCCACAGCAATGCAGAAAGCGATGGGACGACCTGCGGATACGCGTCCGTAGCATACTTTCTGCCAACCGCAACATTGCCACAGCCACCGGGGGAGGATCGGAATCACCCATCAAGTTGACCCCCTGGGAAGAAATCTGTGCCTCCACCATAGGAATGGAGAGCATAGAGGGAGTCGGAGGGATGGAGAAAGGAGTGCAGACATCCGGAGAATCAGGTAGGTGTCCCAAATAAAACCATGCCAAATCCACAATGTCCAATCATGTGAATCACATGTGTCCACATAGCGCAACAGTAACACATGGCCAGGAGAACGTCCACACACATTGGCCTGATAGCGCACTTTAAAACTCACAATAAATACATAAATAATTAAAAACCCCTAAAACACCCACTACACGTGCAGCAGGCACACCCTAACTGCAGGCTGCCAAACAACTGCACCCTCACTCCACACACAAATGAAAGCACCTCCAAGGCCCCGACCCAAATCACCCTCGGGTACCACCCCAATGCATGTGATACATTGCCATTCCAATTCCCACAGACCCATTAATAACGCTCGCCCTCCTCTACTCCACCACAGGGTCCGATCCAAACGACGAGCTTCAGGACACCCCTACCAGCACACCTGCAAAGAGGGCCAAGACCAACGGCCAAAGACCCTCCACCTCAGCTGCACGCATCAAGACATGGCAGCAGCACAAATCAAGTGGCAGCACAGAGGAGGGAACATCAACAGGCACCCCAGCAGCCAGCATGCCCACAACAGCAGCACCACAGGTCCCCCCAATGGATGCCACAGAAGGCACTGCCTCTGGTGGCAGCAGCACCATAGGTGACACCCCATTAATGGCAGCATGCTCCGACACAGAAGACGGGGATGTCGAAGTCAGATCCATCCATGACCTGTCCCAATCCCCCTGTCTGTTCCATCCCGTACACCATGAGGATACCACGCAGGGGCACCCACAAGACGACGACTGGCCATCCCCCACAAGCCCTGTGGCAGGGCAACATGAGGCGACCAGCCACTCTGTGACACCACCGCAAATGGCCATGGCCCAGCAGAGGCAACAGTCCCTCGACCAGTTAATCGTGCAACAGCAGCAACTGGCCACGCTCCTCAAGGACCATGCCGATGAATGTGGGGGCACTAAGGCAGACATAGAAACATCAACTGAGAC
This sequence comes from Ambystoma mexicanum, assembly GCF_040938575.1. Lineage (NCBI taxonomy): Eukaryota > Metazoa > Chordata > Amphibia > Caudata > Ambystomatidae > Ambystoma > Ambystoma mexicanum. The sequence goes on along the minus strand of NC_090934.1, from coordinate 365,773,730 downwards.
ACTCAGGGCAGAAATGGAGAGAAGTACAGAGACACTAAGGGCACAAATGGAGAGTAGCACCGAGAGCCTGAGAGTCCAAATGGAGAGTAGCACCGAGAGCCTGAGAGTCCAAATGGAGAGAAGCACCGAGAGCCTGAGGAGGGAACTGCATGCGACGTCCAAAGACGTATGTGCCGAACTTGCCGCAGTGCGCCGTGTGCTCACTGAGCTCTCACAAACCCTTAGGGACATGCATGGACGTGAGCAGGCAGAGACATCATCCGTTGCAAGTTCCGTCCAGGGCAGCCCCCAACGTAGATCTGGGAGGAACCTGCGCTCCACAGGCAGGGGTGCCCCTGATACCCGCAGAGGGGGCATGCAATAGCGACTGCCCACTGACAATGTGCATCTTTGGACACTGGTGTTCGGGGGGGAGGTAGGAGGGTGGAGGGGGGTGTTGGGCTCACTTGGGTGGCGGGTCGATAGGGTGTTCAACATGATATCACATATGCCATAAACAATGCACGATCAACCAATGAGATGTGTGGACAATGATCTTTGTTTACTAGGCCATCATAGGCGTACAGTCCATATTGTGCATGTACCAGACACACACAGTGCCACGAGTCCCGTGTCCATGTATCAGCCACCAGGCGTGAGTGCTAGAAGCATGCATCAATGAGATGCTGACGAATGTCAAGGCCCTCCTGTGCCTCGCGGACTCCTTGAGGTGCTGCCACATCCCCACCCTCATCATGACCATCTTCAGGTGCTTGCAGTTCTGCGTCAGGGGGCATGGGCACATTTCTACGTACGCACATGTTGTGTAGCATGACACATGCCATCACCATCTTTGCAACCTTCTCATGGCGGTACAGGAGTGCCCCGCCAGACCTGCTGAGGCACCGGAAACGAGTCTTCAGTAGGCCGAATGCCTGTTCAATGACTACACGGGTACGTGAGTGGGCATGGTTGTAGTCCTCCTCATGCTGGTCCCGTGGGTTCCGGACTGGTGTGAGGAGCCATCTCTTCAGTGGATATCCGGCATCACCTGTATGTGGACGATAAACGAATTATGTGGAATGCCATTGCTACGTACGCACCCCCCCCCTTCCTGCCAGGTCATTGCCGCATCACATACCCCACATCATCATGCATGAAATGAGACTCACCGAGTAGCCAGGATCTGTACCCTGCGTGTCGCTCCATGTAGCGTGGTATTGTTGAGTTCCTCAAGACCATAGAATCATGGGTTGATCCAGGGAATCGGGCACAACAATGTGTAATGATCCTGTTGGAGTCACACACCATTTGTACATTCAGAGAATGAAATTGTTTTCGGTTGCGGTACTGGGCCTCCATGGCATGTGGGACGACCAATTCCACATGGGTGCAGTCGATGGCACCAAGGCAACCCGGTATGCCGCCAAGTGCATGCAATCCCACTTTTGTGTTGGTAATTTCCTGCTCCGAGCGTGGTAGAGAGATGTAGTCGTCTGCGTGCTGCAGGAGGGCATCGAGCACTTGCAATAGTGTCCGTGAGAACAGTGGCTGAGAAATGCCATGCAACTGTCCGACTGTGTGCTGGTAGGTGCCTGTGGCCAGGAAGTGGAGTACAGACACCACCTTCAGTAGGGGTGGGATGGCGGTTGGGCTATCTATCATGCTGACAAGGTCAGCCTGTGTCATGTCCACAATGGCGGCTATGGTGTCCCGGTCCAAACGGTAGAGGGTGTGGATCTGCTCATCAGTGAGGTTGAACGGATGTGCTCGGAGGCGTGGGATTGCGGGCTGCCTGCGTGGTGGTAGTGGCTGTGCTGGCGGCCCTTGCTGGCCCTGCCTTGCCCTCCTCCTCCTCCTGCGTCTCCTCCGTGCGGCCGGTTGTAGTTGGTGTTCGTCTTCTTCTTGAAGTTGGAGTACTTGCAGTGCTATCAGGTCCCCCAGGGCCAACATAGCTAGTCCTGCCGGTAGCATTTCGGAGTGGGTGTGGTTGTGGGAGGAGACTGGGTGTGCAATTTATGTGTTTTCAGGCTGTATGGCCTCCACCTGTGGTGATTCATTCCACCTGTGCAAGCTGCTCTCCCCTTTGGCCGAGCACGTCCCGCACACAACGCTGCAATTCGAGGAATGGCATCTTGCTATTACAATCATGTATTTGTACCCGATGGCCGTGTAAAATTGGTTGATATGTTCATTCGGCTATGGTCCCATTGTTTCACATACTATCTTAGCAGTCGTGAACAGACTTGTGAAGGGTCAGTGGAACGTAGTACTCGAGTAACGGTGGACCCTCATGCATCACTGTACCGAGTTGCAACGACGGGCGGGGCGTCCCATTTGTGAGTGAAGGCAGTTGCCATTTTCACACACAGCCGCACTCGATGGATTAATTTGTGATTTCAAGCGGCCACAGATGCCTTTTCGACGTAATGTTGCAAATGAGGAATTCGAAGGGCGGCGCTTTCGGTTATCAGCTAGCGGCGAGGAGATGCCCACAGGTCTGACTGCAAATATAACGTTCTATTGTTCAATGTCCTTGGGACAGGGGCCATGGCGAGGATGCAATTATTGCTATGAATAGTTTGGGATGCGCAATAGCGAAGTGGACGATGAGGCCGGACGTTCCCAAATACATGTTACTTCACAACACTGGAATTACGGGCTGGGGCACAGTGGATTTTGCAGGCTGCATAACGCACAGACTCAATGGAATTCTCACATGTTATGTGAGTATGGAAACAGGCGTTATAATTACGGGATGAGGGAATGATGAATGAATGCATGGACAGATGATTTGATACAGTGTTTGCCATGTACAGGGCTTCTTGGAATCTGTCCGCCTCCCCTGCGCTATGTGATGCAGGGCTGCCATAGTGGGACCATCGTCTATCTGGCCTTGTTGAGCCCTCCCTGTCTCGACGCGCCTTCAGACACTTGTGTCCATGCACGTTACCAATCCCATCTGATGGATTCTGTTTTCACAGACGCATGCACAGGTACACTCGTTTGTGATGGTGTTTTCACCTCGATATAGATAGTTATGAGTCGCAAGTGGTTTTTGGGTGGTGATGATCCTTTGGAGTGGGCTAGCATGCATATGGCTGTGGATTTAGTGTGATCATTGAAGTGAGTTGTTCGAATGTAGTTCTGATGGCCATTCTATTCTTTTTCTTTTGGTTGACAGGTATCTCCTCCCCTTTTGCCACTGCCATCTGTATGCCACTCCTGCAGATGGCTTTTACTCCCGACACCTGCTGCTTCGTGTTAATCAGTGGAGCAGCATTACGATCTTATGGGACGATCGCCAATGGGCCACATGCCCTTACGCAGTACTAGTGGCTCGGAGCAACATTTCGGCCTTTCAGCTGGACTAGTGCCTCCCCATTGGGACGGCCCTGCGGTTCTGTGCGCTTCCATGTTGCCTTTTCGTACGAGAATGTGGCCCTGTGTACCATGAAGGAACAGGGCGTCACACAAGAAGTAGCTGGTCATTTCTTGCGGATGCAGCCCACAATGGTGAAATGTGTTTTGGAGTTCATGGCCTAATGGCTGTATGGGCTTGGTGAATTTGTTGTGCATTAAATTTCTATTCTGATATGGGCCGTGTAGCGTTCTTCTCTGCAAGTGATGTGGCATATTCCTATTTGGGGAGCGATGTATTGTGAGGAGATCTGCATTGTGTTCCAGCTTCGGAGTATAGTTGCGTGGTACTGTGCTGGGCGCGTTTGCCTACGAAGCCCAGTGAGGTCAGGGATGAGGGCTGCCAATATGACTGTTTGAATGATGTCATGCTCAGGGGCGGGGGATTAGGTTTTGTGTAACAGATGCCGGTCAGCCAGGTGGACTGGTGGAATGATGTGATTTTCGGAATATTGCTGGTCACAGGTGCCTGTGTTTGCGTGCGTTTCTTGGTGGGAGACTGAGGTCATGTCCATTGGAATGGCTTCTGTATTCGTGCCATCTGTGCCCTGCAGCTCCCATTGGCCCCTCTTGAGATTCTTTTGTTCGTTGGCATGCATGGGTGACTTGTACATTTCACTGGTTGCATTGTGACTTCATTGCACCTACGGGGAGTTGTACGATGTGGCCAGGGAGCGGTGTACAGGCACTCAGTGGGGCCGTTTACGGTTGATTCGCGATGCCGTACTTCTCACCATGGCGGAATGGTACTTTCCGCCGTGCTTGATGGCGTTAGGTACATGTCCGCTAGGGTCGGAATTCGCGTACCGTTGCGCCATGGTGGTATTTACGGTTTGGCATGGCGCGCGCGCGCGTACTTGGTGCAGTTAGCGTTGGCGTTCACTACGGTGTCGCTAATGGCATCGTACTTTACGGTGACGGGTCATAATCGCACCGAGCGGTATTCGATGGCGGTATTGCATTTCCGCCATCGTTTTTCGATTTCCGCCAGGGTCGTAATGAGGGCCATTGGGTCTGTACTGTGTAAGTAAATGTTGTCAACAATTGGTGGTAATTGAAATAGAATATTAATTGCTACATTTGCGTAGCAACTTACACCAACTATATTTGAAAATTTAAATGGTCCAGGTAGTTCTGTATCTAACTGCTTTTTTTGGAGTTTGTCTTCCTTCTTTAAAGAAGTACTTGGTTTACTTTCCCTAATTGATTCTTTTTTGCTTGTGGTACTTGATGAAGTATTAGTTTCTTTTACTCTCTTTGGAGGATTTGAAGTGACATCCTGTTGCATTTCTGTTTGATTTATTTTTCTTTTATAACGTTTTACTTTTTGTGGAACAGAATATGGGGGTAATTCATAGAATTCAGCGCACAAGTGGCGCACACGGCTGGCGCACAGTGTGCGCATGCGAATCCCTGCGCCAGCCGCGTGCGCCAAAACCCATTTCCGCGCACAGCGTATTCATGGATTCCAGCTACCAAAACCAGCCGTGGCGCACAGTGGCGCAGCGACCCTGCAGCAGCGCCAGTTACGCCCCCAAGAACGCCTCTCGCGCAGGGAAAAGCCATCAAAATCCCCAATCCAGCGCAAAGGGCTGCGCTAACCCTTTACCAGCACGGCAAGCGGGCTACGTCTATCACTGGGGTGCGCGGGAAGTACCTCTTGTCAGTTCAGCTGGGTACGTGCATTTCAGGGGTGCGCGCGAAGTGTCACACGCGATTCCATCAGGGTACGTGTATTTCAGGGGTGCGCGGGAAGTTCCACACGCAATTTCAGCAGGGTACGTGTATTCCAGGGGTGCGCTGGAAGTTCCACACGCGAATGTCCAGGCTACTAGTATTTCGGGGTGCGTGGGAAGTTTCACACGCGATATCAGCAGGGTACGTGTATTCCAGGGGTGCGCGGGAAGTACCACACGCGAATGTACAGGCTACGTGTATTTCGGGGTGCGCGGGAAGTTTCACACGCGATATCAGCAGGGTACGTGTATTCCAGGGGTGCGCGGGAAGTTCCACATGCGAATGTCCAAGCTACGTGTATTTCGGGGTGTGCGGGAAGTATCACACGCGATATCAGCAGGGTACGTGTATTCCAGGGGTGCGCGGGAAGTTTGAATACATGTGCATTTGTGTGTATTTGACAAGGGTGCAACAGTGATGCAACATGGATTCATGTGACAGCGGGATGTGGAAGCCTGATTGGCAGATTTGACATGGATGCCCATCTGAACACTGCGACACTTGGCAGAGGTGTACACATTCATGCAAGTGTGGTGGTGTGTGTACATGTGTAGTGCACTTCCTGTGGTGCATGTGATGTCTGGCTCAGCTTTGCCTGCTCATGCTGTTGTATGTGTATGGATGGTGCTGGCAGTTGCGATATGGCTGTGGTATGGCTCATGTGTGCGAGTTGAAATGACATGTGTGTTGGGGATTGTGATGGCATGTCTGAGGTTTGCCAATGCCACTCATGTACAACTGTCATGTGTGTATGTGTCCATTGTACAGTGCCCTGATGCCTGTGTTTTATTTCTCCCTGTCTGCAGCGTCAACTGATGAAGAGGGCGGAGAAGGTGCTGTGGAGCACAGCGGCGGGGATCCCACCACCAGCCGGAGACGCAAGGCCCGGCTCCCCTCCCATGTTGTCATCTCGTCGGGGAGTGAGGAGTCCGGTGCCGCGTCCCAGGCCGCAGCTGCCGGGGGGAGGTCCAAGAGGCGGAGGTTGGAGTTGGACTCCTCGGCAGCACAAGGGGCAGCTGGGACCCCACAGGGCCCAACGGGGGAAGATGGCACGGAGTCATCCAGGTTGGTGGGGGGTTTGGTGGAGGAGGAGGCCGTGCAAGCAACAGAGACGGGGTCTGGAGGTGGGGATCCTACTGGTGCTAGTGGTGCAGATCAGGACCAGGGACAGGAGGCAGCACAGGCCGCTGCGGAGGTGCCTGTGTGCAATCCTGTCCCTGATCCTGTCCCTGCATCATCTTGCACCAGCAGGGATGCCTACGTCCAGACCCGTTTTCAGGCAGGGGATGAGCAAATGACAACTGGCCTTCCTCTGCCTGCGGACGTGGCTATCCGGGTCCGGGTTGAGCCTGTCCTGACTGGTGTGGCGTTGCGTCAACGGGCCATGCGAGGTGACCTGCAGTCTTTTCATGAGGAGACTGCACGTCATCTCGAATGGCTCGTTGACCGCGTCAGCCTGCTGGGACAGGTCACCCAGGCCGGGTTCCTCAGTTTGATGGGGCTTGCTCCGACCCCCTCCTCAACGGAACCCCCTACGCACCAGTCGTCCTCCGTGCCATCTTCCCACCCATCAGTCACCTGGGTGCCCTGTGGAGCTGCCTCTGACGGTGCGGCCAGGCTGGTGGAGGAGGCATCCCTGCCACAGTCGGGAGTCGGATGTCCAGCAGGGGTGGCCACATCAACGAATGCACCCCAGCTGGCGGAGGATGTGCAGGCAGCAGGAGGCAGTGCATGGGCAGAGGCACAGCAGCAGCAGCAACGTGTTGGGAGCCATGAAGGCTCGGGGCCTTCAACAACGGAGGGGCAGGCATCGGCCGGAAGGCAGGGGGACCCAGGACAGAGAGTGTCTTCCCTGTGGCAGCGGTTGGGCCACGCCATAGATGCGGAGCGGCAGCGGGCGGAAGAGGCACGGCTCACAATGGTCAGGGCGGAGAACTCCATGCGGAGGGCCCTGAGGCGGGCCGAGTGCCTCGAGGCAATGCGCAGGGGGTTGGAGGTGGACACGTCGACGGCCCTGCGGACCCTTGGGGCCATGGAGGAGGACCGCCTCCGGGACATTGAGCAGGAGTTCGATGATGCCCTGGCCCGGGACATCGAAAAGTGAGCCGTCAGACTAGCCCGCTGCCCTTGTACATAGTTATGTAGGTAGTGTTAGGTTTCCTTTGTTTTTTGATTTATTTTGGACCTTTTGGACATTGGCCACATTTTTGTATATAGTTTATTTTATTAGTTAGTGTTGTTAGATAGGTTTCATTCCTTTTGTTGGGATAATGGACCCTGGCTTGTTCGTCTGTACATAGTTCACTGTTGGATTTTATTTTTCTTTCACAATTTACCCATGGAGCAATGGCTTTCAATTATTATTTCCCATTGGATTTTCTTTTGTGGACAGTGACTTTGGACACCATTACTTTGGATTATGATTTTTGGTTTTGCTTTTTTTCACGGACATGCTTCTTTTAATTTTTGTACATTGCCATTTCTGTTTCTTTATTTTTGAATCTATTTCCTTTAATACATATTTTTTTATCCAACTTCAATGTGTAGTATCATCTCATTGGTTTCATGCATATCATGATATGGGTTTTGGAATTCACTGACACCCATTGGGTGTATGTGAGGGACATGTGTATGTTTCGAAACTTGCAATTGGTGTTCTGTCATGTAATTGCCATTACTGAGTGGGTGGATGCAATACTCGGGTGGGTGTTTTGCATTTGGAGGCTGACCATAGGGACCAGGGGTCTAGGTTGTGATGACATGTTGGCTGGGGAACATGAGTTGGGGCCTGCTGGCAGGTGCCCCACAGTGCTGGGGGGTGGGGGTGGTGGGAGACATGGGTGGGGGCCTGGTGGAGGGTGCCCCTGCACTGCTGGGGGGTGGGGGTGGTGGGAGACATAGGTGGGGGCTTGGTGGAGGGTGCCCCAGCACTGCTGGGGGGTGGGGGTGGTGGGGACATGAGTGGGGGACTGCTGGCAGGTGCCCCACAGTGCTGGGGGGTGGGGGTGGTGGGGAACATGAGTTGGACATGGGTGGGGGCCTGCTGGCAGGTGCCCCACAGTGCTGGGGGGTGGGGGTGGTGGGGAACATGAGTTGGACATGGGTGGGGGCCTGGTGGAGGCGGCCCCTGCACTGCTGGGGGGTGGGGGTGGTGGGAGACATGGGTGGGGGCCTGCTGGCAGGTGCCCCACAGAGCTGGGGGGTGGGGGTGGTGGGGAACATGAGTTGGACATGGGTGGGGGCCTGCTGGCAGGTGCCCCACAGTGCTGGGGGGTGGGGGTGGTGGGGAACATGAGTTGGACATGGGTGGGGGCCTGCTGGCAGGTGCCCCACAGTGCTGGAGGGTGGGGGTGGTGGGAGACATGGGTGGGGGCCTGGTGGAGGGTGCCCCTGCACTGCTGGGGGGTGGGGGTGGTGGGAGACATGGGTGGGGGCCTGGTGGAGGGTGCCCCTGCCATGCTGGGGGGTGGGGGTGGTGGGGACATGAGTGGGGGCCTGCTGGCAGGTGCCCCACAGTGCTGGGGGGTGGGGGTGGTGGGGAACATGAGTTGGACATGGGTGGGGGCCTGCAGGCAGGTGCCCCACAGTGCTGGGGGGTGGGGGTGTTGGGGAACATGAGTTGGACATGGGTGGGGGCCTGCTGGCAGGTGCCCCACAGTGCTGGGGGGTGGGGGTGGTGGGGAACATGAGTTGGACATAGGTGGGGGCCTGCTGGCAGGTGCCCCACAGTGCTGGGGGGTGGGGGTGGTGGGAGACATGGGTGGGGGCCTGGTGGAGGCTGCCCCTGCACTGCTGGGGGATGGGGGTGGTGGGAGACATGGGTGGGGTCTGGTGGAGGGTGCCCCTGCACTGCTGGGGGGTGGGGGTGGTGGGGACATGAGTTGGACATGGGTGGGGGCCTGGTGGAGGCTGCCCCTGCACTGCTGGGAGGTGGGGGTGGTGGGAGACATGGGTGGGGGCCTGGTAGAGGGTGCCCCTGGTGGCTGGGGGTGCAGGGGGACATGCGTTGGTGGGCAGTAGTGCAAGTTGACATGTGGGTTGGCTGGGGGGCATGGCCATGGTGGATGGGGTGCCTGCAGGACATGTGCAGGGTAGGCCCCTTTGGTGTGAGCCACCTGCAGGGGCCGTGGAGGGTGTAGAGGGAACACCTGGGAGGACCCACATGTGAAATTCACGTGTGGTGCTCCCCGCGCACCCCTGTAATACACGTACGCTGCTGAAATCGCGTGTGGAACCTCCCGCGCACCCCTGGAATACACGTACCCTGCTGATATCGCGTGTGAAACGTCCCGCGCACCCCGAAATAGACGTAGCCTGGACATTCGCGTGTGGAAATTCCCGCGCAACCCTGGAATACACGTACCCTGCTGATATCCCGTGTGAAACTTCCCGCGCACCCCGAAATACACGTAGCCTGGACATTCGCGTGTGGAACTTCCCGCGCACCCCTGGAATACACATACCCTGCTGATATCGCGTGTGAAACTTCCCGCCCCCCCCCGAAATACACATAGCCTGGACATTTGCATGTGGAACTTCCCGCGCACCCCTGGAATACACATACCCTGCTGATATCGCATGTGAAACTTCCCGCGCACCCGAAATACACGTAGCCTGGACATTCGCGTGTGAAAATTCCAGCGCACCCCTGATGTACACGTACCCTGATGGAGTCGCATGTGGAACTTCAAGCGCACCCCTGTAATACACGTACCCTGCTGATATCACGTGTGAAACTTCCCGCGCACCCCGAAATACACTTAGCCTGGACATTCGCGTGTGGAAATTCCCGCGCACCCCTGGAATACACGTACCCTGCTGATATCGCGTGTGAAACTTCCCGCGCACCCCGAAATACACGTAGCCTGGACATTCGCGTGTGAAAATTCCCGCGCACCCCTGTTGTACACGTACCCTGATGGAATCGCGTGTGGAACTTCAAGCGCACCCCTGTAATACACGTACCCTGATGGAATCGCGTGTGTAACTTCCCGCGCACCCCCGAAATACACGTACCCCGCTCAATCGCGTGTGCAACTTCCTGCGCACCCCCGAAATACATGTACCCTGCTCAATTGCGTGTGTAACTTCCGGCGCGTGCCCCGCTCGCACAGGCCCAATTGCTGTATATTGCCACTTTTGTAATGCGCAGGGACGCTGCCGCCTGTCTTCGTGTGGCGGACGTGTTTCGGCTTGTGCATGTCTTTGGCTGTGCGTGGCTTTGCTCTATTCGATTCCATGAATACGTGTGGTTCGAGTGCGTGTGGGCGTTCCGTCTGCTTCCCTGCAGTGCATCCCCAGTTATGCCCTTATTTTCGCGCATTGTTCCTAATTCCGCGCGTTACGCCCCGTGTTCCACCCACTTTCTGGTGTATGCGCCGAGGTTGTGCGCTTTCACTGTGCGCGTCGCGCACGCCTTTCGGGATGTTGCAGTGACGTGTGCGCCATGCACGGGTTTGGCGCACATCCCGAGGAAAACACGCGCAGGGACTTCCATGAATCGCACGCGATCGCGTGCGCCTGTTTTTTTGCACTTGCACCTGCTTGCGCCTGCTTGCGCAAAGATTTTCGGCGCACGTTTGTTCCATGAATCGGCCCCTAAGTATTTAGGTGGCGGGTGTATAGTGAGCGAAGTCTATTGTATTCTAAAATGCAAGGCATATCAGCGTTTATTTTACTTGCATCAAAGTTGATTAGAAATAGACCGTCAAGTGTACCTAAGCGTGATAGTGCTACATAGCTCATGCCTTCTTTAAAGACTGTGTTACCAATATCTATCATTGCTTTGTCTAGGGTAAGACCTTGTGATTTATGAATCGTGACTGCGTATGTAAGAGTTAGAGAAAATTGTTCTCTGCGTACATACATATCTTTGAAGAGAAGGAATCTAGCAGTTGAGCGTCCTATCCTTTTTACTTCTGAAAGTTTGTCAAAGAGTATATTGACAAACTGAATTTTGTTGTCGCGTGGGTATGTTTGAAAGCCAACAACTGTACCCAGTGCTCCATTAACTAGTCCTTGGTCCACGTCAAGGTTATGTTTAAGCATTACTCTGCAATTTAAGGATAATTTTAATATCTTTTCTAAGCCTGCTGTGTTTGAGATTGATTTTTCTAAACTATTTAGTCTTGTTGTGGCTTGGTCACACATGGGTAGTGTCATACCATGTACATCTAGTTTGTCTGTGGCGCTAATTTCCATGATTGGTTGCATTTCTTTACTTAGCATGATTTCATTGAATTTGAAACAGCTTGCAAGAGTTGGCATTAAGGCCATACAATTGACATTTTTGTGGGCTAATTGTTCCATAACATCTGTAGCACATGCATTATCGCCATAAAGTGCATTAATGTGCTGGGTTTTCAATATTGCTTCTGCTTCTTTAGAAAGTATGGCAACTCTGATACTTTTTAAAATATTGGCATAAGTGAGATCTGCAGATTGCCGCATGTTTTCTGTTAATTCTCTGTATTGGAAATGTTGCCAAAGGTTGACATTTCCAATGCTGCCAACAGTTTTACGGCAGAGTTTGTGTCCTAATGTTTTAAAAATAGGCTCACCTTTTACTGGTGTTAATTGAAGCAGATCTCCAAAAACAATAATGTGTTTTCCTGCAAAGAGCTCTTCATAGTCTGTTTTGAGTACTTCTTGTAATCTGAGGTGAATCAAAGCTAACATCAGGTTGGAGACCATGCTCACTTCATCTATTAGTAGCATTTTCATTTGTTTCAATACTCTGCGTAATTCCATTGCAGCTTCTGCAGAAAGTTTGTAATAGTCTAATTTGTTCTGGTGTTCTACTGGTAATAGTAGTAATCGGTGTAATGTAACACCACCTATGTTGTAGGCAGCTAAACCTGTGGGGGCAGTGACAACAGCTGACAGTTTGTTGTTTGTCAATTGTTGAAGGAACTTACTAATGATTTTGATTAGGAATGTTTTGCCAGAACCAGCTTCACCACTGACGTACAGTAGTATAGGTTTATAATTATGGCAGGAACATTCTTTATTTTCATGTTTTACACCATGTGCAATTTGTTTTGTTACTTCTTGAAAAATGCTACTTTGCTCATTGTTTAGTTTTGATTTTAGTATAGTTAAGTCTTCCTTATCTTCATAGTGACACATGGTGTGTTCTACTTCTATCAAAGCTAATTCTGCCTCATTTATTATTAGTGGTTCTCCCAGTGGTTCTTGGCTTCCTGTTACAGAAGGTTGACTTCTGTCAGGAGTGTCCTTATCTAGTTGGGCTTGGAGTTCTTCTTCGTGTTGCTGTTCATTGTGCAACATTGTTTTGTACTGTGTAAAGTTTACATCAGTTATAGTGCTTTCATTTGCTTTGAAAGCATCCTCATATGAGTCACAGTTATCTAGTAATTGTTCTTCTTTTCTCCATGGTTTGTAGAGTTGTAGCAGGGACATGTAATATACTTCTTTATGTTGAGGAGTCTTTAATGACAATTTGATATGATTAATTAAATTTGGTTTAGTGAGTTTAACTAAGCTGCCTTCACAGTTTGTTACTCTATATTTACCTTTTTTTTCATCAGGTTTCATATTATTTTTGTATGTGTAGTTTTAGGCTATGTGGTATAGACACATGTTTTCCAAAGTATTACTTCTGTTTGGGAAGTATGTGTCCAATAAATTGTTTTTTAAAATGTCTTGGCTATTGGTATCATGTTTGGCTATTGTTTCTATATCTTCATATGATTTTAGAACTCTTTTTCTAGATTTAGCTGGACCAAGACTTAGCCATACTATATTTTCAGATTTACCATACAATGATGTACCAGTTAAACGATCAGCTGCTTCATATGATCCACATTCTCTATGGGTGAGCATTTTTATGCCCAAGCTGTATAATTTCTGAGATACTGTTTTATCTGATGACAGGTCATTCCAGAGGTCTTGGAGCTCTGTCTTTTCTGCTTTAGTTAAGTATGCTGTGACATATCGTGCAACTGCAGTAGAATTGTCTGCAATGTACGCATTCTATGTTTGCATTCCATAAGTGGGCAATGATTGCATTATAATCATTGATATATTTTTCTTCTTCTTTTCTTTTTATGTAATATGTATTTTAGGTGACTTACCTTTAACACTATGTCTTACTGAAGACATGAGGTTGTTCACTTGACCTGCATTTGTAACTGGTCTAGGGAAACCAAATCGGCATTTGGTGTAGTATTTCCCTTTGTTTTTGTATTTGCGACGACAATATTTTCCACATTTGTGTCTTTGAAATTGTAAAATCTGTGCATGAAGATCACTATTTGTGGCTTCTGATGGAATTTCACAAGTGACATATGTTTCAATAAACTGTAAAACAGTGGCATCACTGTCTTGACCAAATTTAGGAGCATCTTTAATCCATAAAAGCATGTGGATATGTGGTGCTCCTCTGGCTTGGTATTCTTTACTCCAAAAGAAGTGTTGCACTTCTCCAAGGGGAGGAACAGTTTTATTACAGATAAAATGTAGCATAGCAATGAAGCGATGGTGAAAATATCTTGAAACATTAACAGGATCCAAAGAACAAAGTTCTCCAGGTATCAGTATATCTATGTTTGTTTTTTTTTTATTTGATATGCGTAGGAAATCATGTAAATCTTCACATGCATATTCTGCACAACTTAATGTAACAAACCAAGTGGGTGGGCCAAGGTTTCTGATCATACAACGTACATCTCCATGATGTCGAAACCAGTACTCTTTAGTACCACGCATATTTGCTAATAGATTTGTAATATTTGGTTGTAAAACCTCATCTTTTGTTGCACTTTTTCTAATAATTGTATAGCTATCATATTTTGAAAGTGTGATCCTGATTTTAATATGTGTGCAACTCCGTAACATAAAGTTGCTAGTTCACTTTCAAAGAGTAGGTGGAATATGTATTCCACATTTTGTCTAAATCTGGGATCTTCAGAATACATCCGTAATGAGCGGTATTCTGAAGCTGATATTTGAATAGGTCTATCATCATACCTTCCTCCTTTGCCAGTAGGAAAGAGTAGAGGAAAAGCACGTGCTTCTATACTTTTTTCCCATATGCTGATTGGCGATCCTTTTGTTTAACGCATTTGGTAAGTTTGCAGTGCATCTTCTACAGTGTCATTACAGTACAGCTTCTTGTGTTTCATGAAGTATTTCAGTTGTATCTTTCAAGTTTTCTTCAATATTAATATCTTTGTAATATTCATTATTCTCTTTAAGATATTGGAAGGCTTGTCTGACTTTATATAAATCTACCAGCTGTTGCCATATTTTTTTGTCTTTTGTAGGTACTCCATTTACTAAGATAATTAAAGATTGCTGCATTGGACGTTGCACTCCTAGAGTATGCACATTTTCTTTTAGATCTAATGGTAAATAAACTGCTTTTCCACGAATGCCTTTTACCAATTCAGAAGGAGGTAATTTTGCTGTTTTTGGTTGAAGGCGTATTATTGCTTGAAATGGGTGTACTGTTTGAATTATGATGCTCTCATATAAATTAAGTTGTTGTAGGGGTTTTGGTACTGGGTATAATTCCAAATTATTTGTGATAGCACGTGAAGGAGTTTGGTTGTTGTCAAGTTTTGTAGTGCAGTAACTGCAAAGTATTAAGGGCTCAGTTATTTCGTATTTGTTTTCTGCTACAAGGTAGAGAGCTAATTCAAACCATTTAGAATCATCATTGTCTTCTATTTTGTATGATAGGTCTACAGTTTTTGTGTTACTTTTATAAAAAGTTCTACAGCGACATACACATACATGGTTTGGTACTTCAGCTGATGTACTTTTAAATTTTAGTATTTCTTTTTTGTATGTGTTTAGCAAAAAGTTGCCATGTGTAGAATTGTTGCTTAATTGGTTTAAAGCTATTTCATTCTGTAAATGGCTTTCACTTCCAAAATATTTTTTCTGGATATAGTGAATTTCTTCAAGTAGGTCTTTTGCTGTACTATGTAGAAGGATGTTATTTGACTTTGCTAGTGCTAAAGCAGGACTTTTAGCATAGTACAGTTTATAGACTAGATTGATTTCTTATAGTTGAATGATGTGTTGATATCCTTTTGATATCCTGGAAAGTGGTTTTACAAGTAGGTCCTGTAATGCAGGCGAATGAATGTCCTTGTAGTCCTGTGTACTTTCGCACTGGACAGGTATCCAAATTTTGCAGTAATTTAATTTTGATTTTGTCTTTGCTTTTTACATATTTATTGAGGAATTGGCGTAAAGATTTGAAACATTGTTTGGGAATGTTACACATTGACGTGCATGGCCATTTGTACACTAGACGTTCTGATTCAGTTGAATGGAGGGGTAACTCTAAGTTTTCAGGGCATATTTTTGTAAGGAGTACTTCTTGTTCCATTATGGTATTATTCACTTTTTCATAACCTCGACCACTGCTATGTATGGCAATTGTATTTGTTTGCTTTTGTTTGTACGCTTCTTCATTAAAATATGTTTCTGTGCTCATAGTGTGATTCCATTCACCTCCGCAGATACTTTAGAAGTTCTTTCTGTTGACATTTCGCTTATTGAGAAGTCTTTTTTGTAATTTAGTTATTAGTTTTGTTAGTGGTTTCATTTTGTTTTACAGTAAAATAAATAACTTTCTTATGTATGTGTGTGTCACAACCCAGAGGTTGTTTTCTGGTTGTATGCAGTATTTCCTTTTGCTCAAGTAATCCTGGGCTTTTATGGAGATGCGCCCAAGACTTCCCTCCCAAGAGCTCAGCCTTCAGGGATAAATAAACCTGACAGGTTGGGGGCTTGAGCGAAAAGGCCGGAGCAGAATCGTCAGAGCTAGAGGGACAAAGAACAAAACAAAGAAAACAGTTGTTCAGAAAAATGCAGCCAAGTAGTGTTGGATAACAAACAGCCAACACCACCCCCAATCCCCACTCTTACCTGCACCATAGAAATAATATACCAGTAACCTACTAGTATCGAATTGTAGGGAGGGAGGAGTGGAAGTTTGCCAGTATCTTAGGATCACCAGGGCGAAGACCGCAGAGCGTCCCAAGTAGGTTCAAGGCAATCCAAAGTATAAACAGCAGAGCGTCCCAAATAAAGGTTCAAAGCAATCCAAAGTATAAACAGCAGAGCGTCCCAAATAAAGGTTCAAAGCAATCCAAAAGGTAAACAGCAAAGCGTCCCAAATAAAGGTTCAAAGCAATCCAAAAGGTAAACAGCAAAGCGTCCCAAAATATAGTTCGAAGCAACAGAAGTAAAAGGAAAATTGAATTGGGAAGTGAGCGTTCACTTCACGCTAATCTCCTTACGGAGATGTTCGAGGTATCGGGTCACCAAAGTTTAAGGATTTAGAATTAGGAGGTCGAAAATGAGTAAGCCGGGTTCAGAATATCCAAGGGGAACAATCGAGGGAGGCTGGCGTCGGGAAGCAGGTACGGACAAGGCGAAGGCAATAAGTTAATTCAGGCGCTGGTTAGTCAAGGATTCAAGAAACGGGTCCGGGAGCTCGCAACTAACAACAGTTTAGGAGCACTCGATCTCCGGGTAGATGGGAGTTATATATCGTTCCCAACAAATGAAATCATCGCAACGTCACGCGTACTTCACGCGGCTATGATAGCAGGCGTTGTGGGAGTTGTAGTCTCAGGGACTTTTACTTGCCGAATAGCGCTCGGATAATCGCCAAGGCAATTTCCAACCTGGCCGGGTCGTGACAGTGTGCTGTGTGCATGAGTGTTTGAGTAAGATGATAAAGATGTATGTAATGGTGTGTGATTGTGCATTGGGAACTACAACTAGTAGGGATAGGTATTCTTGAATTTATGTGTTACTAAACTGGGGTTCAGATGACAATAAAAAGTAAGCTAGTGGTGTGGAAAAGTACAAATAGTAAATCTAATGTATACAATTAAAACAGTTGTTTGTTCTATAATATGAAAATTGTAGCGGTTCAGTTGGGTAATTTGTGTGTCCAAAAATAGGAATTTGTGGGCCATTCTGGCTGTAAATCGCTGTTAAAGACATGGAGATTTTTGGACAAAATGGTACACAATCTCTATTTTTAGGCACCAAAATAGCTTGTATTAATGTTATAGTATGTTTGATTAATAATACAAATATGATGGTGATATTCTACTTACTTTTTTTCTTAAATTAACACGTAACTTCTTAGTTCTTCTTTGTTCTACGAATTCGGCTGCTTCTTTTCAGTAGACTGGTCTTCACTGCAATTGTAAAAGCTTCAAATTAGTAACTTTGTTTGTATATAGCGCTGTTTTTAATTTAGATATTGATTTTTTTAATTGAAATCCTCAATGCCTTCTTTAAAACCATTAAACTAATTTATTTACATAAGATACATTGCATCAGTTCAGTACATATGATATGTTCTTAATGAACAAATTGTATTGAATGACTAACTGTAGCAAAAAAAAATATCTTTACTATGTCTTGTGAAATGTATAATATACCAGTGAATACTACTATTTCTGTAAGTAAGCTGTTCTAGGTAATAGCGCCTCAATGTCATGTCTAAATTAAAGTAATTAAGTAAATAAATAAATAAAAACAAAAAAATATGAAATTGTATAAGTATTTTTTAAAGATTTAAACATAGATTGTGCTTGCATGCAATTTTGTTTGAATATATGTAGTCTATATATTTCATTTAAAAAATGTTAGTTTAACATGATTTGAGTGTGTTTGTGTATAAAGAAAGTAAATAGTATAAAGGTTTATAAGTGATAGTTGATTTTAGGATATTGAAAAAAATACAGTAAATTCATTTTACAGATTACACAAGCTAAAAGTCTGTTTCACAATGTGTTCATCTACTGTACAGAAAATATGCATACCTGAAGTTTGTGTTCATGCATATGGATATGCATGCAGCTGCAAGTAGAAATCTTGGAGACTTGTACAGTATTTCTGGTAGATGGTGCTTGCCAATGATATGACACTTGTACTCAGAGAGATTCACAGTACATTTGCAGTGCTGATCTATGATGATGCAGTTAGATCTAGAGGTCTTGAATATGATTGGTGCATGGTCATGTGATTTTATAGCTACATCCAATGAGGGAATGGCAGAGAGAGTGAAGTGTAAATGGTAGAATGGCTGTTCATGTTACGATATATCCGCGGACATGGCGGTAGTTCGCGGACATCGGGAGTTACATCTGGGGATTTTTGGTTTCAGAAGTCATGCAAATGAGAATAAGCACTGAAAGGGATTGGTCAGGAAAGTTTAGTGGGTGTGTTGTGCCAGGAGAGAGTTTCTCAGATACTCTTTTTGCTGAGAGAACAAAAGATAGCTATGGCTGTGTGTTTCAGAAAACAGATTGTTTGGATTTTGGGAGATTCGTGGGTACATTGGTTGAAGGTGCATGCAGAAAGCTGTGGAATAGCTGTAGATCTTGGATTCCCACATGTGGAAGTACACTGGCATGGAGTACGTGGAATGAAGTGGTTGGACTTGCTACCTCTCTGTGCTACTTTGGAGACAGAGCAACATCCAGACATAATTGTAATTCATTGTGGAGGGAACAGTTTAGGACATGTGACTGGAATTTTTTTGCAATTTGCTATGAAAGAAGGACTTGGGAAGGTTATGGACATGTTTCCTAATTCTCAAGTGATATTTTCATGGATTGCGCAGAGACAAATGTGGCTTCGTTCTTCTTCATTTGGTCCACAAATGGAAAAAGCAAGGCGCAAAGTTAATAAGGCTGTTTGTGCCTTTCTAAGAGATTTTGGCATGTCCTCTTTTCACAATGAAAATATTAAGTTTCGTAGCACATACATTTTTCGCAGAGATGGAGTCCATCTTACTTATGCTGGCAATCAGATTTTTCTGAGAAATGTACAAAATGCATTGCGACCTTTTTTGGAATTACAACAACCATTTTGAAGTAGGTGTTAAGCATTTATCATTTTTGACTTACAAACACCACCCAAAGGCTCTTTTCAGAGCCACCACTTCTTCTCAGAGAAAATTGCAATGTTTGTGATGGGGTAGCAACCCAATTTTTTAAATGTTCGCGAAATGTCCGCGGGCTTCTAACAAATACAAAGGGCCCTGCTTCATTTATTTTCACTTCCATTTTTTAACTGTGAAAGGCTGCTCTGAAAAGAGCCTTTTTTTTTTTTTTTTTGATTTTTTGTATTTTTTTGGGTTTTTTATACACGACACACTAGGAGAGGAGGGGAAAGGAAGGTAAAGGGGGGGACACCAACCACAGGGATAAGAAAGGGCGAGCTGAGAGAGGAAGATGTAGAGTGGGTTTTATTTGGGTAGTGAGCAGATCTTCTCGTGCTCTGAGACGGTAGTCTCAAAAGCACTACGAAGTCGCTCCCCCCTGCAGAGTACTGTGTCACATTACATACATAAAACTGTGACCCTCGAAAGGTAAGGGTCATCAGCATTCTGTATGGCCTGTGAGGCAGCTTGAGGAAGACGCTGTCCCACAGAGGTGGTCCTTGTGGTGACAGGATCAGAAACAGAGGATGAAGTAGAGGAAATCAACCTGCTACGTTCTTCGCAAGGTACAACCCTGCGAATAGCCCGAGAGTGAAATGACCTCAGGTGTCGCTTCATAGTAGTGGTCCCAAAGCTGTACTTACCGTGCTTCCCACGACTGAGTATCATTTTGCACTCATTGCAGGTAACACGGTTCGCACGAGCCTTAGGAACATTACCATGAATGGTAAATAACTGCCACACCCAAGACTCACGCCTAGTGCGGATAGTAGGGTTTTCCTATACCTCATTCTCATCATCCTCTTTTTCCTCCTCCGCATCCTCACTCCTGTTCCCCTCTTCAGGCCCTTGGGGAGGTGGTGGTGGTGGAGGGGTTGGGGGTGGTGCTGAAGCAGGTGCAGCACCGGTGGCAGTTCTGCAGCCAGGTATGCCATCTCGATGGTGTAATCAGCAAGTTGCTGGAGAAATAGCTGTGCTCTGAAGAATAGCCAGAAACACAATGAGAATAAGCTCTAGGGCGTGGTCTTTTATAGGGGTGCTTGTGCGCGGTCCGCGGACATGCGCGCTGTCCACGGACAGATCGAACCCAAAAAAAAGCTTGAAAAGTTTCAAAAGGTATGTAGAAACTCAGGATTACTATGTGGGACTTGTGCCATGGTGAGATTTTATTGAAAAATATTATGGATTAATTGAAAATGTACTTTTAATTTGTTCGGGGACCCGAACAGTGTCCTCATTCAGAACACACGATCAGCGTGGGCGCGGTCATATGATCCGTTCGCAAACAAGTCCGTGAAGGAAACGCATGTCCGCAGGACACCAAATGCACTGAGATTGGCTAGCGCATGCGCGTTGATGTTCTACGGACACTGTTCGGGTCCTGAACTAATTAAAATTGCGTCACACGTGAAACGAACATTTCAGGACACTGCGTGTGTTCTTAGAACAGTTTAAATTTGCTAGCAAACAGTAAGGACAGATATACTGTTCTTCAGGACGCGTTCTATTTCGTATATGTACGAACATTTCAGGACACCAATTGTGTTCTTAGAACAGTTTCAACTTGCTAGCGAACAGTACGGACAGGTATGGTGTTCTTTAAGACACCTCCATTTTCGTTTAATTACGAACAATTCAGGACACCGCGTGTGTTCTTAGAACACTTTGAACTTGCTAGCGAACACTACGAACAGGTATAGTGTTCTTCAGGACACCTCCATTTTCGTTTACGTACGAACATTTCAGGACACCAATTGTGTTCTTAGAACAGTTTAAACTTGATAGCGAACACTACGGACATATATAGTGTTCTTTAGGACACTTTAATTTTTTTTTTTACGAACATTTCAGGACAACGCGTGTGTTCTTAGAATAGTTTGATCTTGCTAGCGAACAGTACGAACAGGTATAGTGTTCTTCAGGACACCTCCATTTTCGTTTATTTACGAACATTTCAGAACACCTGCAATGTCCGCCACACCTACATTGTTTAAAAAAAAAAACGAAACTATTTACAACACAATATAAAAATTAAACTTTATTTAACATGTATTAATAATTTATGACAGAGAAGGTGAGGCAGAAACAGAAACAAAAACAGGAGAATTAGGGGTTTCAACATGATTGTTATTAGGTGAAGAAGGGATGGAAGTCTCATCAAAACGTTTTGGGTTATGGATAGGGTTTGGGGATAATTGACTGGGATATGGTGAGGAGGGACAAGTACATGTGGGGCAATGGTACAAGGTTTTTGTTTTAAAATGATCTTCCACAAAAGTTTTCAAATTATTAAAATTAGTCAACAATAAATCCATGTTTTCTTCCATACTGTGAAAAGTGTTATCCATAACAGGTTTTTCTGAAGTATTTTCTGTTTTGGTATGCTCTGTACAAAAAAAATATATATATCTTAAATGTATACAAAATAATAATAATTAAATGGTTTATATTATAAAGTGTTTACCATTAGTTTCACTATCTTGCGACATTTATTCATGTGGGAAATGCTCCTCTAGCCATTCCAGAGTACTAGACATTTCTGTAAGAGAAAAAAAAAAAGATAATATATTTTTTTATCTAATACAGAAAGTTTATAAATATATGAATAAAATTAAGTACACTTACTATTTCAGGTAAGATATGTCCTATGTACTCAGTGGGTCTGCTCTTGTTCTCATTTCTGTTGTGTTTTTGAGGTAATTATGTTGGAAGCCAATTTATCTTTTTGTGGTATATTCCATTTTAGAACATAGTGCATTTAAATGAGTGGTTAGTGTGTTGTATATATGGGTTACATTTCTTATGTATTAGTACATATAATGTGTTTGTGTGCTCCTTTTTGAATTTGTTAAATGTTCCTATGTTATGAAATAACAATCAAACATACCCCCCCAGAGTTTTTAGGTAGTGGTACTGTTCTTTGAACATGTTCGCGAACATTAAATGAGTTCGCGGACATCAAGTACAGTAGAAGAGATTCAGTCAGTTCCATATGACATGTATATAAAGTCAACGTCATTGTTGTTAAGTTGAACTACTAAAAACCTATGAAATTCAGTGAAAAAACTTTGTTAAAGGGACGTTATGGTTAAGTTGCGCTACTAAAAACCTATGAAATTCAGTGAAAAAACTTTGTTAAAAGACGTTATGGTTAAGTTGCGCTACTAAAAACCTATGAAATTCAGTGAAAAAACTTTGTGAAAGGGACGTTATGGTTCCAAGTATCGGAGCGACAACCAGCACAAACATGCTATATTTATAAAACTCTTTTGCTGTGTCATAGAACGTTGGGAAAGGTTCAGACAGTAAGACATGGATGATGAATGCATTTGTTCTGGCGGTCGGTCTTCATGATGTATTTTCTATGGCCACTTTGTACGCACAGAAAATGAGGGGTCCAATAACGGTAGTATTTCAGTCCATGCAGTGCAAAGGCAACTTGTAACTGTTGTAAGGACACGCGTGGTGTTAGCGACCATTGAAATTGACAACATGCCGTCATTGCATTACTTTTCCTATGGGTATTGTATTCACTAGTATGCCGCCATGGGTGTGACATGCTACGGTGGTTGTGGCCAGGGCCTAGAGACTTGGAGGCATGGCCGAAGGCCGAAGGTCGAAGGCCTTACTTCCAAGACTGTAGGCCCTGGCCACAACCACTGCAGCATGTCACACCCATGAATACACTTGTCGTATTGCGTATCAATTGCCTGGTTGTGTAGAGTGTTTACACTCTTGGGTTCATGGCCAAAGGCCATGCACCCAAGAACAAAGTTATAAGCACTGGACGTCCAAGCCACTGCACATCTATCCCATGTAATATCTATGGACATACAGCTAGGAGTGCAGCCTCTGGCCAGAAGCACTGAAGGATACCACACCTATAGAAAAACCACAACTACCACACATCACTGAGGTGGTTGTGGGGAGACCCAACAACAAAGGTATAACCTCTTCACTTACAAGCCAACATGGGGTTTATCTAGTGCGGTGGTTGTGGCCAAGATGTATGCTTTTGGGTGCATGGTTGCAGGCTGTATGCCATACACCCAAGCATGTAGACACTGCACACAACCACTGCAGCTTATCAAATTTATACTTCACACCCACACAATCGATTATGTATCTGGCAGGTGTGGCCAGCTCCCAGAGTTTTGGTTACAAATTCAGTACATGCTACATTTACAATGTTTCCTTCTATGGGTGTGCTACTGATTTTTACGCAACCATGGGTGTAACATGCTGCGGTTATTGTGGCCAGGCCTACAGTCTTGGGTGCATGTAGGCCCTGGCCACAGCCACCGCAGCATGTCACAGCAATGGGTATACCTGTAGTATTCATTATTGATTAGATGGTTGTGGGGAGTGTGTAGGCCATGCACCCAAGAAGAAACTTGTAAGCACTGGAGTTATAAGCCACTTCACATCCATATATTGAAATGTATGGACATACACCTAAGATTTTAGGCCCTGCCCACAATCACTGCAGCATTTCACAGCTAAAGAGACACCCCTAGTATTGAACATCACTCACGTGGCTGTGGGGAGGTTCTGCAGTCATGTGTGCATGGCCGTAGGCCATGCACCCAACAGCACAGTTATAAGTAGGGTACTTACAAGGCACAATGGGTGTAATATGGTGTGGTAGTGCATCACTCAGGTGGCTGTGGGGAGGGGCTGCAGTTATGGGGACATTTGTACATAGTGTTGTTATATGCCCCAATGGATGTCATATGGTGTGGTAGTAGTGGCCAGGATGTAGAGTGTTTGAACAAAGTAATACGCACTGCAGTTGTAAGCACCTATGGATTTTATATACTGTATACCCATTCATTGATAAATCTGTGGCCTCACACTCACGTCTGTAGCCTGTGGCTACAAACTACTGCAGCATATCACAGCTATAGGTACACTTGTACTATGCAACATCATTAAGATGGTTGTGGGGAGGGCGTAGCGTTTTTGGAGTATGGCCGAACTTTGTACATAGTGAAATTACAAGGCACAATGATTCCAATATGCTGTGGTGTTTCTGCCCTGGACCCAGATTGTTACCTGCATGTCCAAAGGCCATGCACCGTACACTGAAGTCATAAGCAGTGGAGTTGTAAGTTAATATGGTTGTGGTGTAATGCAGTAGTTGTGTACACGTCCTAGCGTCTTGGCTGCATGGTTGCAGACGATGGTCCCAAAAGTTAACTTAAAAGTAGTTAATTTACAAGGACCATGGTTTTGATATGCAGCGAAGGTTGTGGGTAGGAACTATACTCTTTGTACCTTGGTCGTAAGGCATAGGTGGTAGGTTACACAACCAAGATGCAAGGGCCAGCCTACAGCCACAGCAGCATATTGCTACCATAGATTTGACGTGTAGGTTTGTTTGTGTACAAAATGACTGCTAACATACTTAAGCCTTACTTTATTCAGAATCCATATATGTTTAAAATGCTTTTAGTACTTGGCGGAAGTATCCTTTGTTAATTTCTGTGATAAAAGAAAAAGGCATGTTAGTTTTTGTATTTTATGAAAACTTACTACATTGCATAATAGACAGTTAACTTTTTTTTTTTTTTACCCTCATATTTAGTTTACAAACCAGTGTACTGTGCATTCCGCTCAGTTTCTGTGTTTGCTTTTCTAATCCTTGGGTCTGGGAAAAAAAAAATCCTTGTCGGATTAAAAAAACCTTTATTTGCTATGGTACTAACTACTTCCTTGTTTCCTTTGAGTGCTTCCTTCTTCTTTCTGATTAATGTTATGTGTGTTGCCTTGCTGCCGATTTTTAACAACTGTTAGATACCTGTAGGCGTATTATAACTGTGCATTTGTTCTTACAGATCTGTGATATTCATTTATTTGTGTTGTTGTTATATCCTCTTGGGCAGTTAGATACCTGTAGGCGTATTCTAACTGTTTGTAGTCTTTCACATAATTTTTTGGTAATCTTGAAGTACACATTATTTATTACATTTTGGCTTTAAGAAGATTAAATATGCATTTGTAAGATTAGCTGGCAATCTCTGTTTTAGAGTAATGGTGCTATCATTACATTCTAACCATCCACATTTCTTTTTAATGTATGCTGTGTAGTGACCTGCATTGGATGTAGCTCCTGCATGGCAGATAATACCTATTGTTGTAAAGGTTTTCTTTCCAAGTAACACTTGACCATGTGTGAATCCAGTCAGCTTGCAGTTGTTTTTAGTACCATCTGCATTATAACGTAGAAGCATAAGTATTATGTAGGCACTATGTGATTGTATCAGTAAGGTGGAGCGATTGTCTGAATTGCAAATAGTACATAATCTGCCATGGTTTGCATTCTGTACAAGTTGCTGAAATGGAATAGATTCACAATTAGGTATGTAAACAAACACAAATCTCTGATTTGGGATTTGTTCCTGTATCACATTGCTACACAGAGTGCTTGTATGTTTCCACATGTACGAAATCTGGAAGATTTCATTTAAAGGTATGCTTTTGTTTTCCAATACTAGTAGTAAGTACATGAGAAATTCTTGTGGATCTTCTTGTGAGTTTATAGTGAATCTAACCATTCTAGCACAGTGGTCCAATTCTTGCCTTAATCCATGCACACTGTACGTGTTATCAGGATTGTTTGTTGCGTTTCTATGAAGCACTAACGTTTGCAAACACAATTGGTCTGTACTGTGTAAGTAAATATTGGTAACAATTGGTGGCAATTGAAATAGAATATCCATTGCTACATTTGCATAGCAACTTACCCCAGTTTCATTTGCAAATTTGAATGGACCAGCTAGTTCTGCATCTGGGTGCATTTTTCGGAGTTTCTGTTCCTTCTTTGAAGATGTACCTGGTTCACATTCCCTAATAGGTTCCTCTTTGTTTGTGGTAATTGATGAAGCTTTAGCTTCTTTTGTTTTCTTTGAGTGATTTGATGTTCGATTCTGTTGCATTTCTGTTTGATTTAGTTTTCTTTTACCACGTTTTATTTTATCTGGAACAGGATATTGTTTCAGATGGGGGGTGTTGGATGGTGTACAGTGAACTCAGTCTATTGTATTCTACAATGCAAGGAATATCAGCTTTGACTTTACTTGCATCAAAGTTCATTAGCAATAGACCGTCAAGTGTACGTAAGCGTGATAATGCTACGTAGCTCATGCCTTCTTTAAAGACTGTGTTTCCTATATCTATCAATGCTTTGTCTATGGTAAGACCTTGGGATGTATGAATGGTAACTGCATATGCAAGAGTTAGAGAAAATTGTTCTCTACGTACATACATGTCTTTGAAGAGGAGGAATCGAGCAATTGAGCGCCCTATCCTTTTCACTTCTGAAAGTTTATCAAAGCAAATATTGACAAACTGAATATTGCTATAACGTGGGTATGATTGAAAGCCAACAACTGTACCCAGTGCTCCATTAACTAGCCCTTGCTCGACGTCAAGGTTACGTTTAAGCATTACTCTACAATTTAAGGATAATTTTAATATTTTTTCTAACCCAGCTGTGTTGGAGATTGAATTTTCTAAACTACTTAGTCTTGTTGTGGCTTGCTCACACATGAGTACTGTCATACCATGTAAGTCTAGTTTGTCTGTAGCCCTAAT
The DNA here is from genome assembly GCF_040938575.1 of Ambystoma mexicanum. Lineage (NCBI taxonomy): Eukaryota > Metazoa > Chordata > Amphibia > Caudata > Ambystomatidae > Ambystoma > Ambystoma mexicanum. The sequence goes on along the minus strand of NC_090934.1, from coordinate 365,747,050 downwards.
TTCCATTATTGGTTGCATTTCTTTATTTAACATTGTTTCATTGAATTTGAAACAGCTTGCAAGAGTTGGCATTAAGGCCATAAAATTGACATTTTTGTGTGCTAATTGTTCCATAATATGAGTTGCACATGCATTATCGCCATAAAGTGCATGAATGTGCCGGTTTTTCAATACTACTTGTGCTTCTTGTGATAATACACCAACTCTAATACTTTTCAAGATGTTGGCATAAGTGAGATCTGCAGATTGCTGCATGTTCTCTGTTAATTCTCTGTATTGGAAATGTTGCCAAAGATTGACATTTCCTATGCTGCCAACAGTTTTATGGCACAGTTTGTGGCCTAGAGTTTCAAAAATGGGTTCACCTTTCACTGGTGTCAATTGTAGAAGATCTTCGAAAACGATAATGAGCTTCCCTGCAAAGAGTTATTCGTTGTTATTGTTTAGTACTTCCTGCAATCTGGGGTAAATCAAAGCCAACATTAGGTTGGAGACCATGCTCACTTCAGCTATTAGTAGCATTTTCATTTGTTTCACTACTCTGCGTACTTCCATTGCAGCTTCTGCAGAACGTTTGTAATAGTCTAATTTATTTTGATGCTCTACTGGAAGCAGTAGTAATCAGTGTAAAGTGACACCGCCTATGTTGTAGGCAGCTAAACCTGTGGGGGCCATTACAACAGCTGACAGTTTGTTAGTTTGTTGTTTGTCAATTGTTAAAGAAATGTGCTGATGATTTTGATCAAGAATGTTTTTCCTGATCCAGCTTCACCACTCACATACAGCAGTATAGGTTAGTAATTTTGGCAGTTACATTCTTTATTTTCGTGTTGTACACCATTTACAATTTGTTTTGTTACGTCTTCAAAAATGTTGCGCTGATCTTTGTTAAGTTTTGCTTGTTGTACAGTTAAGTATTCTGTATCTTCTTGATACTGATACATGGTGTTTTCTACTTTTGCCATAGCTACTTCTGCCTCATGTGCTATTATTGGTTGTCCTAGTGGTTCTTGACTTCCTGTTACATAAGGTTGACTACTGTCGGTAATGTCCTTATCTAGTTGGGCCTGAAGATCTACTTCCTGTTGCTGCTCATTGTGTAACATTGTTTTGTACTGCGTAAACTTCACATCGGTGATAGCGCTTTCATTTGCTTTGAAAGCATCTTCATAGCAGTCATAGTTATCTAGTATGGCTTCCTCTTTTCTCCATGGTTTAAAAAGTTGTAACAGAGACATGTAATATAGTTCTTTCTGTTGAGGAGTTTTTAATGACAATTTTACATGATTAATTAAGCTTTGTTTGGTAAGTTTCACTAAGCTCCCTTCACAATCGGTCACTCTATATCTACGTTTGCTTTCATCAGGTTTTATATTATTTTTGTATGAAAAGTTTTGAGCTATGTGGTATAGACACATGCTTTCCAAAGTACTACTCCGGTTCGGATAGTATGTGTCCAGTAAATTGTTTTTTAGAATGTCTTGGCTGTTGGGATCATTTCTGGCAATTGTTTCTATGTCCTCATATGATTTCAGCACTCTTTTCCTAGATTTAGCAGGAGCAAGACTTAGCCATACTATGATGTCTGATTTTCCATACAAAGCAGTACCGGTTAAACGATCTGCTGCTTCATAGGCGCCACATTCTCTATGCAAGAGCATTTTTATGCCTAGGCTGTACAATTTCTGTGATAGTGTTTTGTCTGATGCTAGGTCATCCCAGTGGTCTTGAAGCTCTGTTTTTTCTGCTTTTGTTAAGTAGGCTGTAACATATCGTGTAACAGCAGTAGAATTGTCTGCAATGTACTGCACATCTATGTTTGCATTCCATTAGAGGGCAATGATTGCATTGTAATCATTGATATATTTTGATTCTTCTGTTCTTTTTATGCAATATGTGTTCTTAGGTGATTTACCTTTAACACTATGTCGAACTGAAGACATGAAGTTGTTTACTTCACCTGTTTCTGTAACTGGCCTAGGGAAAACAAAGCGGCATTTGTTGTAGTATTTACCTTTGTTTTTTTATTTGCGGCGACAATATTTGCCACATTTGTGTCTTTGAAATTGTAAAATCTGCCCATGCAACTCTCTATGGGCCTCATTACGACCCTGGCGGAAAGTGACTGACCGGACCGCAACAGCGTAAATAGCGTTTCCGCCATTGCACGAAGGAGCAAAGTGCGGCTAATTACGACCCATCGGGCACGAGCATTACGCCATGGCGGAATCCGAAAGGCTGCGATGGCGGAAATGACCCCAAAACGGCCCTTACCGCCGCCGTACGCTGCACCAGGTGCAATACCGCCACCCATCTTAGCGGTCACCGTAATGAGCGGTCACCGTAACGAGCGGGCACCGCAAATTACGGGCACCGTAAATATACGGAAACGGAAGTAAAAGCATGTGGCCGGAACGGGAAACAGCACGCCGCACAACTATAAAATCTGAATCCCAACACAACCATTAAAAATCCGACCCTGACACACATCCCAACCCGTTAGCAACCCCAGTTAAAAAAATAAATATGGGAAAGGTAGCCAAGAAAGCGTGTGATCGCAAGCGGCAGGTCCACTTCTCCCGAGAGGAACTGACCGTGCTCACCGAGACCCTCCAGGAAAATGCCGCCGTCGTCTTCTCCAGTCAAATGACCAGGACGGCCCTTGCCAACAAGAAGGCCATATGGGCCCTGGTGGCACAGCGCGTAAGTGCGGTGGGGACAACACCCCGCACGCCACAGCAATGTCGCAAGCGGTGGGACGACCTGCGGATCCGCGTACGCAGCATACTTTCTGCGAACAGGAACATCGCCACAGCTACCGGGGGGGGTTCAGAGTCGCCCATCAAGTTGACCCCCTGGGAGGATATCTGCGCCTCCACCATAGGAATGGAGAGCATAGAGGGAGTCGGAGGGATGGAGAAAGGAGTGCCGACATCCGGAGAATCAGGTAGGTTGGCCAAGAGAAACAATGCGAAATCCACAAAACACGAACATGTGCAGTACCATGTGACCCCATAGTGCAATACATACTTTGCCCTGACAGCGCCCTCTAAAAGTCAGAATGAATAAACAAATCAATCAAGATGCCATAAACAACCCCTACATGTGCAGCATGCACCCCCTAACTGCAGGCAGCCAAATGAATGCATCCTCAATCCACACGAAAATGAGACCACCTCCAAGGCCCAGTCCCAAATCAGCCTCATGTACCACCCCAATGCATTTGATACGTTGCCATTCCAAATCCGACAGACCCATAACTAACGCTCGCCCCTCTTTACTCCACCACAGGGTCCGATACCAACGACGAGCTGCAGGACACCCCTACCAGCACGCCTGCAAAGAGGGCCAGGACCAACGTCCCAAGAGCCTCCACCTCAGGTGCAAGGATCAAGACACGGCAGCAGCAGGAATCAAGTGGCAGCACACTGGAGGGGACTGCAACAGGCACCCCAGCAGCCAGCAAGTCCACAACCCCAGCACCACAGGTCCCCCAAAGAACGTATCTGATGGCACTGCCTCTGGTGGTAGCAGCACCATAGGTGACACAGCTGTCATGCCAGCATGCTCCGACACGGAAAACAGTGCTGGCGACGTAGGTACCATCCATGACCTTTCCCAATCCCCCTGCATGTTCCATCCCCTACACCATGACGAAACCACGCAGGGGCACCCTGAAGACGACGACTGGCCAACCCCCACAAGTCCTGTGCCAAGGCAACATGTGTTGAGCAGCCCCCCTGTCACACCACCGCACATGTCCATGGCCCAGCAGAGGCAACAATCCCTCGACCTGCTGATCGAGCAACAGCAGGAAGTGTCCACGCTACTCAAGGACCATGCAAATGAATGCGGGGGTTCCAGGGCAGCCATGGAAACATCCACCGAGACACTCAGGGCACAAATAGAGAAAAGTAGTGAGAGCCTCAGGGGAGAAATGGAGAGAAGCACCGAGAGCCTGAGAGCACAAATGGAGAAAAGCACCGAGAGCCTGAGAGCACAAATGGAGAAAAGCACCGAGAGCCTGAGGGGGGAACTGCATGCGACATCCAAAGACGTTTGTGCTGAACTTGCTGCTGTGCGCCGTGTGCTCTCGGAGCTCTCACAAACCCTCAGAGACATGCATGGACGCGAGCAGGCAGAGACATCATCCGTGGCAAGTTCCGTCCAGGGCAGCCCCCAACGCAGATCTGGCAGGAACCTGCGCTCCACGGGCAGGGGTGCCCCTGATACCCGTAGAGGGGGCTTGCAATAGCGTCTACCCACGGACAGCATGCATATTTGGACACTGGTGTTGGGGGGGGAGGTAGTAGGGTGGAGGGGGTGTGTTGGGCTTCACTGGGTGGCGGGTCCATAGGGTGTATAAATCAAATCACATTAACAATACAGCACCTCATTATCATCCAATGACATGTGTGGACATTGATATTTGCGTACGAGGCCTTCATAGGCGTACAGTCCACAATGTGCCTGTACTACACACACACAGTGCCACAGGTCCCCTTTCCGTGTAATAGGCACCATGCGTGGTTGCTAGAAGCATGCATCTATGATGCTCTGTCGGATTGCACGTGCATCCTGTGCCTCATGGACTCCTTGAGGTGCCTCCACATCCCCACCCTCATCATCATCATCATCTTCAGGTCCATGCAGTACAGCGTCAGGGGGCATGGGCACATTCCTACGTATGCACATGTTGTGCAGCATGACACATGCCATGACCATCTTAGAAACCTTCTCATGGCTGTACATGAGTGCCCCGCCAGACCTGCTGAGGCTGCGGAAACGAGCCTTCAGTAGGCCGAATGCCTGTTCAATGACCACACGGGTACGTGAGTGGGCATGGTTGTAGTCCTCCTCATGCTCGTTCTGTGGGTTCCGGATTGGTGTAAGGAGCCATCTCTTCAGTGGATACCCGGCATCACCTGTATGAGACGAATAAAGGGTGTCAGTGGAATGATAGTGCTAAGTAGCCCCCCCCCTCCTGCAAGGTCATTGACGCATCAAATGGGCCACGATGTCATGCATGGAATGAGACTCACCGAGTAGCCAGGATCTGTGCCCTGCGTGTCGCTCCATGTAGCGTGGTATTCTTGTGTTCCTCAGGACCATAGAATCATGGGTAGATCCTGGAAATCTGGCACAACAATGCGTAAAGATCTTGTTGGAGTCACACACCATTTGCACATTGATTGAATGAAATTGTTTCCGGTTGCGGTACTGGACCTCCATGGCATGTGGGACAACCAATTCAACATGGGTGCAGTCGATGGCACCAATGCAACCCGGGATGCCGCCAAGTGCATGGAATCCCACTTTTGCGTTGGTAATCTCCTGGTACGTGCGTGGTAGTGTGATGTGGTCGTCGGCGTGCTTCAGGAGGGCATCGTGCACTTGGAAGAGTGTCCGTGAGAACAGTGGCTGTGAAATGCCATGCAACTGTCCCACTGTGTGCTGGTAGGTGCCTGTGGCCAGGAAGTGGAGTACAGACACCACCTTCAGTAGGGGTGGGATGGCGGTTGGGCTATCTATCATGCTCACGAGGTCAGCATGTGTCATGTCCACAATGGCGATTATGGTGTCCCGGTCCAAACGGTAGAGGGTGTGGATCTGCTCAGCAGTGAGGTTGAACGGATCAGCTCGGAGGCGTGGGATTGCGGGCCGCCTGCGTGGTGGTAGTGGCAGTGCTTGTGGGCCTTGCTGACCCTGCCTTGCCCTCCTCCTCCTCCTTCTCCTCCGTCTCCCCTGTGCGCCCGGTTGTTGTACCTGTTGTTGTTCGTCGTCTTCTTGTAGTTGTAGCACTTGCAGTGCTATCTGGTCCCCCAGGCCCAACATCGCTAGTCCTGCCGGTAGCATTTTGGAGTGGGAGTGGTTGTGGGAGGGGTTTGGGTCTGCTATATATGTGCTGTCGGCCTGTATGGCCTCCACCTGTGCTGATTGAATGAATCTGTGGCAGATGCAATCCCTTCTGGCCGAGCACGTCCCGCACGTAAGGCTGCATTTGGCCGCATGGCATCTTGGGATTGGAATCATGTATCAAATCCCGATGGCAGTGTGATGTACTTTGACTGATTTTCATGCTATGCTCCCATTGTTACACATGCTATAATTGCAGCCGCTTACATACCTGTGAAGAGTCAGTGGTATGTAGGGCTCGATCGATGGCCGACCCTCATGCAGCACAGTAACGTACTTCACCGACGGGCGTGGCGTCCCATTTGTGATTGCAGCCAGTTAGCATTATGACACACAGCCGCACTACATTGATGTAATTGTGAATGCAAGCGTTCACAGAAGCCTTTTCGACGTAATGTTGCAAGTGAGGAATTCGAAGGCCAGCATTTTTGGTTTTGAAGTAGCGGCGAGGATACGCCCACAGGTCTGGCTGGAAATGTAACGTTCTATTGTAGAATGTCCTTGGGACATGGCCCATAACGAGCAAGCAATGAATGATATGAATTGAATGGGATGCGCAATAGCGTAGTGGACGATAAGGCAGGACGTTCCCAAATCCATCTTGCTTCACAACACTACAGATCCGGCCAGGAGCACAGTGGTTTTTGCAGACTGCATTACGCACAGACGCGATGGAAGTTTCACATATTATGTGAGTGAATATTCATGCGTTTTCATTGCGGGATGAGGGAATGATGAATGGATGCATGGACAGATGATTCCATTTAGGGTCTGCCATGTACATGGGTTTTTTGAATCACTCCCCTTCCCCTGCGCTATGTGATGCAAGGCTGCCATAGTGGGACTTACGTCTATCTGCCCTTGTCGGATCCTCCCTGTCTCGACGCGCCTTCATACACTTGTGTCTAGGCACGTTACTAATCCCATGTCATGGGTTCTATCTTGACGGACGCATGCACAGTAACCGACGTTGCCAATGGTGTATTTACCTCGATTGATGTCGTTATGAATCGATACTGATTTAGGGGTGTGTATATTCCTTTGGAGTGGGCTAGCATGCATATGGGTGTGGATTTGGTGTGTTGAATGAAGATTGTAATGCATCATGAGTCCCGTAATGCAATCGGTTAATTTGTGTTTCATTTGGGTGACAGGTATCTCCTGCCCTATTGCAGATGCCATCTCTACGCCACTCCTCCAGATGGGTTTTACTCTCGACACCTGCAGCTTCGGGTGAATCAGTGGAGCACCATTACGATCTTATGGGACGATCGCCAATGGGCCACATGCCCTTACGCTGTACTGGTGGCTAGGTGCAACATTTCGGCCTTTCAGCTCGACTAGTGCCTGCCTCATGGGACGGACCTGCGGTTCTTGCCGCTTCCATGTTGCCTTTTGGAACGTTGATGTAGGCCCTGTGTGCCATGATGGTACAGGGCGTCACACAAGTGGAAGCTGGTCAATTATTGCAGATGCAGCCCTCGGTGATGATGGATGTTTTGGTGTTATTTTGCAAATTGCTGTGGGGCCTTTGTCATTTGGATGTGCATTTAAATTGTATTCCGATATTTGTCGTGTTGCGTTATTCTTTGCAGGTGATGTGGCGATTTTCGATTTGTGGCGGTATGTATTGCGAGATGATCTGCATTGTGTTCCGCCTTCTGAGTTGAGTTGTGTGGTACAGTACTGGCCGCGTTTGCCTACGTAGCACAGTATGGTCACGGATAGGGGCTGCCATTGTGACTGTTTACATGATGTGCTGTTCAGGGGCGGGGGATTGGCTTTTGGCCGACTGGTGCCTGTCAGCCAGGTCGATTGGTGGAATGATGGGATGTTCAGAATGTGGCTGGTCACAGGTGCCTGTGTTTGCGTGCGTTTGTTGGAGGGGGACTGGGGTCATGTCCATTGGAATAGCTTCTGTATTCATGCCATCTGTGCCCTGCAGCTCCCATCGGCCCCTCTTGGGATGAGCCTGGCTGCTCAGTCACTCTGCCAACTTGTGTGGTACATGCTTCTGCTGATGGTTGGTTTGTTTACTGGCAAGAGTACAGGGCTGGTGCAATCCCCCTCAGGATGCTGTTTTGGATGTTGCCTTGCGCTGGTGGCAAGCGATGGGGGACTACTGTTGTTTTGTGTCATGTGTTCTTGATTTTCATTTTGATGTATTGTACCTTCACATGCCTGTGCTGCATCAGTACGGCTATGGTGACATGCCGTACATGGATGCCCACTCACGGGGCGCTTTGAGCCCCTGCATGCATTTCTACGTTGGCATGCATGGGTGAATTGTAGATTTCACTGGTTGCATAGTGTGAGTACATTGCGCCTGCCAGGAGTTGTGCAATGTGGCCAGGGAGTGGAGTACAGGCACTCAGTGGGCCATTTACGGTTGGTTCACGATGCCGTATTTCTCGCCATGGCGGAATGGTACTTTACGACGTGCTTGATGGCGTTCAGTACATGTCCGCTAGGGTCAGAATTCGCGTACCGTTGCGCCATGGTGGTGATTCCGGTTTTGCAAGGCGCGCGTGCGCGTACTTGGTGCAGTTAGCGTTGCCGTTCACTGCGGTGTCGCTAATGGCATCGTACTTTACGGTGACGGGTCATAATCGCAACGAGCGGTGTTCGATGGCGGTATTGCATTTCCGCCATCATTTTTCCATTTCCGCCAGGGTCGTAATGAGGCCCTATGTGTCTGTTGTGAAGGGATTTCGCAAGTGGCATATTTTTGGATAAACTGCAAAACAGTGCTATCAGTGTCGTGACCAAATTTAGGTGCACCTTTGATTCATAACAGCATGTGAATATGTGGTGCTCCTCTCGCTTGATATTCTTTTCTCCAAAAGAAGTGTTGCACTTCTCCAAGGGGAGGAACAGTTTTATTGCAAATAAAGTGTAGCATGGCAATGAAACGATGATGGAAATATCTTGACACATTCACTGGATCTAGAGAGCAAAGTTCTCCAGGTGTTAATATATCTATGTTGTTTTTGTTGCTGTTTGCTATGCGTAGGAACTCATGTAAATCTTCCCATGCATATTCTGCACAACTTAGTGTAACAAACCAAGTCGGTGGTCCAAGGTTTCTGATCATAAAAGCACGTCTCTGTGCCATCGGACCCAGAATTCCTTTGTACCACGCATGTTTCCAAACAAATTAGTTATACTTGATTGTAAAACCTCATCCTGTACTGACATGTTTTGAAAGTGGGTTCCAGATTTCAAAATTTGTGCAACTCGTAACATAGCATTGCTAATTCACTTTCATAGAGTAGGTGGAATATGTATTCCAGATTTTGTCTAAATCTAGGATCTTGCGAATGCATTCGTAAAGAGCGGTATTCTGATGCCCCAATCTGAGTGCGTCTATCATCGTATCTTCCACCATTGCCAGTATGAAATAGCAGTGGAAAAGCACGCGCTTCTATACTTTTTTCCCATATACTCATTGGTGAACCTTTGGTTTGTCGCATTTGGTAAGTTTCTAGTGCATCATCTATGCTTTCATTGGAATGCAATGGATGAATTGTGTACTGGTCCAAAAGAGTGGATACTGTAGCAGGATCCAGAACTTTAAATTGTCCAGTTTCTGATGGCTCTTGAATTATTTCAGTTGTTTCCCTTAAGCTTTCTTCAATATTAATTTCCTTGTAGTACTCGTTATTGTCTTTTAGATATTGCAATGCTTGTCTACCTTTATGTAAATCCACCAGTTGTGGCCACATTTTTTTGTCTTTTGTTGGTACACCAATTACCAAGACTATTAAAGAATGCTCTATTGAACGTTGCACTCCTAGAGTGTGTACATTTTCGGTTAGATCTAATGGCAAATAAACTACTTTGACACGAATGCCTTTCACCAATTCAGAGGGAGGTAATTTTGCTGTTTTTGGATGAAGGCGTATAACTGCTTGAAATGGGTGAACTGTTTGAATTATGATGCTCTCATACAAATTGAGTTGTTGCAGGAATTTTGGTAGTGGGAACAATTCCAAATTATTTGTAATAGCACGTGAAGGAGTGTGGTTGTTGTCTAATTTTGTAGTGCAGTAACTGCAACATATTAAGCGTTCAGTTGGTTCATATTTGTTTTCTGCTAAAAGGTAGACAGCTAATTCAAACCATTTAGAATCTTCATTGTTTTCTATTTTGTATGCTTTGTCTATATTTTTTGTGTTCCTTTTGTAAAACGTTCTGCGTCAACACACACACACATGGTTTGGTACCTCAGCCGATGCCCTTTTAAATTTGAGTATTTCTTTTCTCTATGTGTGTAATAGAAGGTTGCTATTTTATTTTTAAATTTATTTATTGCCATTTATCATTTTTACATTTGCATGACATAAAATATGTTCATAGTTAGAGTATAATAAGCATTTTATAATAAAACATTAACATTTAACAATTCAACTTTAACTGTCTCCAAGTGCTGTGCTCCTTCCATCATGGCAGGGCAGTCTGTCGATTCAGAGGGGGTTGGGCAAGCCGGGGGTAGGAGGGAGAGGGGACTTTAGCTTGTAAGGACCCAGTGACGTTGTGGCTAGTTGCTCTTGGGGTCCTGTGATGTTGGTTGTGAATCCGTTTTCCATAGGTTTGTTCTTGTTCATGGGGGCTTGTCATCCGAGGGGTGAAACAAGGATCCTGTGAGTTCTTTCCAGGCCGTTAGGGTCATGCTCGAGGCATCCGTGGACCTGGCAACACTGTCTTCCCATGCCTTTGTTTCAGCTTGTACCCAACGTTCCAATTCTCTGTGCCATACCTTTTGTTGGGGTCTTGCAGGTTTTTTCCAGGACATTGCAATTGTCCTTTTTGCCAGTATGCACATGATGTCCATTAATTTGTCCAGGTGTTTAAGTTTGGCCGGCCTGGGGTACATTCCCAGAAGGCATTCGTCCGGGGTCCACTTGTACCTGGTCAACCCTGCTTTTTCACTTGTCAGCTGTACGGTGGCCCACAGGGACTGTGTTTTGGTGCACGACCAGAACATGTGAATCAAGTCCGCATTATTCTCTCTGCACCAGGTACAGACGGAGTGTGGTGATTTATTGAATTTCGCCAGCCTGGATGGGGTTAAATATGTTCGGTATAACAGAATCAGTTGTATTTGTCTAAATCTGTGGTTTCTGGAAACTGCTTTATGGTACGCTAGAGCCCTCTTCCATTCTCCATCAGCCATTACCCGGCCCATGTCCGTTTCCCATCTTCTTTTCAGATCGCCACTTCGTGGGTTGGGGGTGTCACTCAAGTGGCCATAGATCTGGGACACTGGTCTTCATCCCTCTCCCAAGCTGTACAATAGTGTTATCAGAGGGTTTGATTCCAGTTCTTCCGGCCATGGTGTCCACTTGTTTTGTGCTGTAGTCCGTATCCTTTGATACCACAGAAACTGGCCCGTGTGGATTCCAGCTTCCTCCTGTAGTGGTTCAAATTCCTTCAAGGTGCCATCGTCGTATAGGTCTCCCCACGTATATATCCCTTTTTCTTCCCAGCGTCTGAGGTGTTGCAGGTCCATGTCGGATCTGCCTAGGTCCGAGATCATTGGTATGTCTGGGGAGTAGTGATGCTTTGCGTGGGCGAGTGCCTCTGCTCTGTGCATTACTTTTCGCCCTAGGGAAGCCAAGAAGGGGGCATTTCGCATCAGGTGGCTGGGGGCCCAAATAAGTTCCTTCAGATGGATCGGGGAGACCAAGGGTTGTAGCAGGGGTGTCTCAGATGTGGTGTCGTCTGCTAGCCACTTGGTCACAAAACTGAGTTGCGCTGCCAAATAATATTTCTCGAAGTTTGGGAGTTGAATTCCCCCCTGGCTATGCGGTAGGACCAAGGTGGTGAGAGCTATCTTGCGTCTTCCTTTCCCCCATAGGAAATCAGGGAGTATCACTTCTAGCAGGCGAAAAAAGGAAGCATTGATGTAGTAATGTACATTTTGGAACCTGTACAGGAATCTAGGGAGGACAATCATTTTAATTATTGAGGCTCTGCCCATCATAGACAGGGGAAGTTTTGCCCAGAAGTTCATGGATTTTCTTAAGACGGGGATTGCTGATTTCGTGTTGTGTTCGTGCATCAGTGCGGGTGTGTGCATTATGTGTATTCCCAGGTATTTAAACGAGGTGACCTCCCACTGGATCCCCACAGAAGGAAGTTGTACAATATTCTTGCTCTTGAGGCCAGCTAGAGGGAAGAGGCAGGACTTCGCCCTGCTAAATTGTATGCCTGAGACCTTTTCAAAGTTGTCTAAGACGTCTAGCATTGTGGGCATGTTATTGTGTGGGCCCGTAACATATAGCAGCACATCGTCTGCATAAAGTGAGATGATGTGGTCCACTCCCCCAGGCGTATCCCAGCATCGAAGAATTGTTTCCAAAAATAGATGGCAATAGGTTCCAGTCCTAGCACATAAAGCATGGGGGATAGTGGACATCCCTGCCTAGTGCCCATGCATATGTCCCAGACCTCGGATACATACTTTCCGGTTTTTACCCTAGCCCTGGGTTTTGTGTAAAGTATCTTGATCAGCCTAATGAACCCAGGGCCAAAGCCGAAACCTTCTAGAACCACTACGAGCCATTCCCAATATATAGAATCGAACGCCTTAATGGCATCAAGGGATAGCAGTGCACATGCCTACGTGCTAGCCTCAGTTTGGTTTATAACCTGTTGTAATCTGCGTAAGTTCATGGTCGTGTTCCGGCTCGGTATGAAGCCGCACTGATCCATGTGCACAATCTCCCCTATGATTATAGCCAACCTCTTCGCTAATATCGTTCTCAGTATTTTCACATCATAATTGTGCATGGCTATTGGGCGGTAAGAGCCGCATTCGTCGACAGGTTTGTTAGGGTTAATGATCGGGATCAAAAGGGTCTCTCTCATGCTATCGGGCAATATCCCTCTCTCATATGCTTCTTGAAAAACCTCATGTAATAAAGGTGTTAGGGAGGTCTCGTACCCTTTATAAAACTCAGCGGGTAGCCCATCGGTCCCAGGGGTCTTGCAGTTGGCCAGCGATTTAATCGCCTCTGTTATATCTTCGGTCATGATGTCTGCATCTAGGGCCTCAGTCTGTTCAGGGGTTAGTCTGGGGAGTCCTATTTCCTCCAATGTATCTGTGATTTGGTCTCGGGGAACTTGGTCCTTATGGGAGTATAGGTGTTCATAAAAACGCTTGAAGGCGTCGTTTATGCCTTGTTGTGTTTGGAATTAATTGCCCTCTGCATCCTGTATCTTGGTGATTGTGTGCATGGGGCGTTCTTTCTTGCACAGCCAGGCCAGCATTCTACTCGGCCTGTCAGCTTCTGTGTGTGCTCTGTTAGTCTTGGTGGTGTAGTCAAATTTAGCTACTCTGTCCCATGCCAAAGTGCATTTAACTCTAAGTGCTTTGAGGGTGTCCTCTCTCTGGTGAGTGTTCACCAGGGTGGCCTCAAATTGCTCAATCTCTTGCTCCCACTGGTCTAGTTTGCCTCGCAGCTGTTTTCTAATACCTCCCACTTTTGTTATAGTTTCCCCCCTTATCACTACTTTTAGGGCGTCCCACATTGTGCTCAGGTGGTCGACACTTCCAGTATTTACCTCTATAAAGTTGTTTATAAAGTCGTGCAGCTCCTCCCTGAATGCCAGATCACCCAGGGTGTCAATCGGCATTCTCCACATAGGGATAGGGGGTCTAGGGCCAGCGTGGTTCCATTCTACTAGAAGTGGCGAGTGGTCTGAGATGGTTCTCCCTAGGTGTTGTGCACTGTCTATTTGTGACAGGTGTTCTTTGCTAATGAAAACGTAATCTAACCTTGTATGAAGGTCATGTGGGGAGGAGAAGTACGAGTATCCTCGAGCGTTGGGGTGCTGCTCCCTCCATGCGTCAGCAAGATCTAGTCCGTCTATTAATAGGGATAGGGCTACCGTGGGTGCTGAGGGACCTTTTGGGTGGGGCTGGGACCTATCAAGGTTGGGATCTCGTACACAGTTGATGTCCCCTGCCCAAAAAAAGATGCCGTGCCGGTATGGGGCGATTCTGGGATACATTGAGTTCAGATGTGCCGGAATATTAGTGTTGGGAAGATAGGAGTTCACTATACATACCTCTTCCTGTTCTAGGCGGCCCCACAGTATCGCAAACCTGCCTTCCGGATCTATCTCGGACTTAATAAAATGGAATGGGAGTTGGGGGTGAATCCAGGTGTATAGTCCTCTGGCATATTTGGAGTAGGTGGTTCCAATTCCTTGTCCTCCCCAATGCTCCCCTAATTTGGCCAGAGAGTCCGCCGTGCAATGTGTCTCCTGCAACAGTGCTATTTGCACTCCCTTTCTGTTCAAGTAGGACTTGATTCTGTTCCGGCGCAGGTAACTTCCCAAGCCCCTCACGTTCCAAGTCATTATTTTTATTCTAGTTGCCATGGTGGGTTAATAGGATTTCTGCTGCTTCAGTCCAGCAACCGTCAACCTTTTCCGTTCGCTCACCCCTTTTTGGCTTCTTCCCTCCATGCCTGTCCTCCCCGGCACCACCTGTTACACCTGTTGGAGACTTTTTGACTTGAGTAACTCCCATTGTGTGAATTGGGAAAACAAACAAAAAACAACACAAACTGCCCCTAGCATTTGCTTTCAACTTGCAGCGCTCAGGGGGTCCCGATCCTTCCAGGCCACTCCTGTCCTTCCGGATCAGGTAGTGTGTAGGCAGATTGCCTGCACAGATTCCGGTGGGGAGGGTCGCCTTTCTTTTATTTCGCGTGGTCCTCCGAGCTCCTATCCGATCTGGCTTACATCACAGTAGGACTCAATTGTAGTATAATTGTCTGCTGTCAGTATTTGTGTGGGGAAATCGCTTTGCTCTTCTTGCCATGGTGGGTGCATAGTCAGCCCAAGTCTGACTGTGGTGGTTCCTCCTTGCCATCATCCAGGTTATTATGTTCGAGCCACATGTTTGCTGCGGCTGGGGTCTCCAGAAATATCGCTCTTCCTTTGTACAGAATTTTGAGGCGCGACGGGTAGAGCAACATGTATTTTAGGTTGAGCTTTCGTAATTGTGCTTTTATTGGGATGAAGGAGTTCCTTGCTCATTGCACTGTGGGGGTATAATCTGGGTACATGACTATTGTCGAGTCTTTCCTCTTGATCTCTCCACCTTCTCTGGAGTACCGCAATATAGTTTCCCGGTCACGACAGTTTAACATTTTGGCAATGATTGGGCGCGGGTGTGAGCCGGGTGCGGGGTGTTTCTGGAGAGATCTGTGGGCTCTTCCAACAGAGAACCCCTGGGTGAGGTTTCCTGGACCAATTTCCTGTTGTAGCAATGTTTCGATAAATTCTGTCGGGTCTGGGCCTTCCAAGTTCTCTGGAACCCCAAGTATACAAATGTTGTTTCGGCGGGCTCGACCCTCGGCATCCTCGGAGCGCGCCTCCAGCCTTGCCACTTTTTGTTCCAAATCTTGGACTTTTATCTTTAAATCTTGGGTACTCTCCACGTCGTCTTGCAGGGTAGTTTCTATCGCCGTGACCCTTTCAGTTAGGTTTCGGGCATCCTGACGCATGAGCTGAATGTCCGATTTCACCTCCTCTATCTTCCCTTCGAATGATGTGCAGAGGGCCGCTATTGCCTGCAGGACTTGCGTGTGTTTGAGGTCCTCTTCTTGTTGAGGCGGCTCTTCCGAGGTCTCCCGGTCTTGTTGTGATTGTCTTTGGGATCTGACTGTCGTGAAGGAATCCATTGTAACCAATTTCGGTTCATTTTTGGGGGGAGACATCCCCGGTGTCCGGTCCCACTGTCTCTTATGCCAGGTCCGGTTCTGCAAGCTATGCAGGCCTTCCCTGGGGCTCTTGGTTTGCATTATGGTTTTCGTGTCTTTGGGCGGAGGGTAGCGGGTCCGTGGGTCGAGTTGGCTGCCCCCTCTTATTGGTTGGCCATGTGGGGTGGGGTCTGTCGCACACCCGCACCCGTGCCCCAAATCTGGGTGGTGGGGGGGTCCCCGGTTCTTTTCCGCCTCACTTACTGTGTTATATGCTGGCACACTGCGCTCGGTGTTTCTACGATCTTCCCATCAGCTCTGCTCGACTGCACCACGAGTGCGTCTCTCCGGCCCTCGTTCCTCCCACGGCGACGGCTCCCCGGAGTGCCTTCGGCGCCGGTATCGCTGGGCTCGAATTTCAGTCCCTGTGGTTTCTCCGCAGCTGGGGAACGAGTGGCCCGCCCCGTCGGCTTCGGTGTGGGCGAGAGTCCTTTGTTGGTGCGCTCCGCAAGGTAATTTAGGCCTCCGTAGCTTAATTCTTAGTCCGCGGTGGGAGCCGCCATCTTGTGGGTCCCAGGGGCTCAGCGTCCAGCTTCGCGTTTTCAGCATTCCCTGCCCCGGTTCGCCCCAGGAACAGCATCGAGTGTCGGTAATCGGTTCCCCTTGGATGTTATTCGGGTTTTTAAGTTTGCAGACCAGTTATAGCGATATTAGCTCGATTTGCAAGGATCTCCGAATGGAGCACCGAGGGAGCCTGTCCTTACAGCATGCGTGCTGGCCACGCCCCCCTAGAAGGTTGCTATGTGCAGAATTGTTGCTACTATGTTCTAAAACTATTGCATTTTGTAAGTGGCTTTCACTTCCAAAATATTTTCTCTGAATACGGTCAATTTCTTCTTGTAAGTATTTGGGTGTACCATGCAGAAGATTATTATTTAAATTGCCTAATTCTGAAGCTGGACTTTTTGCAAAGTATATTTTATACACAATGAGGCTGATTCATGGAATTAATGTGCGCTGAAAATTCCCGCGCAAGCGTGCGAAAGTGTGCGAATCGCAGCGCAAGTGCGAAAATCGCAGCGAAACCTACGCACAGCGATTCATGGAAGTCCGTGCGCGTGTAAATCCATGGATGTGCGCTAAAATCCTGCGTGGCGCACGCTGGCGCACACGTATTCAAATAGCATGCGCTACGCGCACAGCGAAAGCGTACATAGCGAAGCGCACACAACAAAAGTAGACGTAACACGGGGCGTAACACGCGGAATGGGGAACAACGTGTGAAAATATGGGCGTCACGGGGGAAGTACAGGAGGAAAATGCGCGGAACGCCCACACGCGCGCCTACAACACGTATTCATGCAATCGAACGGGGCTGACGCGTGCGCCAAAAAAGACGCGCTAATCCGGAAACATGTACGCCAGCAGGAAGCAGGCATACGTGGACCCGCGCAGCAGAAAAGTGCGCGCAAACAACAAACAAGCTCAGACGCCAAGATGAATATACCGTTCATCGCAGCAGTGTTCGTGGGTTACCGCAGGAGGAGGAGGAGGATAGTCAGGCCCAGAATTTTTACACCCAGAACCAGCCTTTTTGCCTGATGATCAGGTGTATGGGAGGTACAGGTTTCCACCTCACATAATACTTGACCTGGTGAGTGAGTGGGAGGATGAGCTCACATCACCCACGCTGTGCTCCCAAGCACTGAGTCCCTTGGAAAAGGTGCTCAATGTACTGCACTTCTTGGCCACTGGTTCATTTCAGCGGACTACTGCCATAGTGGGGGGTGTCTCACAGGCCACGCAGTCACGCTGCCTGCACCAGGTGTTGGCCATCATGACTGCACGCCCATCATTCCGCAGGCACATATACCTGCCCAGAACACCTGCAGAAAGGCAGGCTGTCGTCCAGAATTTTTACGGGGTGGCACCTTTCCCCAAAGTGCTAGTTGCCATTGACTGCACCCATGTGGCTCTACGTCCCCCCAGGGCAACTGAGCACATCTACAGAAACCGCAAGCACTGGCATTCCATCAATGTGCAGGTAGTATGTGATGCAAAGGGAATCATCACCTCAGTATATGCCAACTATCCAGGGTCCACCCATGACAGTTTCATTTACAGAATGTCAACCCTAAACCGGGACCTAGAAGCTGGGCGGCATGGCGATACATAGCTGCTTGGTGAGTATAAATGCCCCAGCACATGCATGCATGTCAGATACTGAGTAATGTCACAACCCCACTAATGATACCCATCATCACCTCCGCAGGGGACAGTGCCTACCCACTGAGCACCCACATGATGACGCCAATTCGGAACCCCACCACACCACCCAAGGTAAGATACAACACAACCCATATTGCAACCCGGGGCATAGTGGAGCGCACATTCGGAGTGCTCAAGTCACGCTTTCGCTCCCTTGACCGCTCTGGTGGTCAGCTGCTATACGCACCCCCAGTAGTGTGCAGGATCATAGTGGCAGCATGTATCCTGCACAACGTTGCAACACGCCGGGGCCTGCCCGTGGACATGGTGGTTCCCCCACATCCCCAACCACAAGCACGGCCGCTGCGCATGGGAGGGGAAAGGGCATGTGGTGTGGCAGCCCGTACGCAGCTGGTGGCTAATTACTTCACACAGCCCTGGCACATACCAGCTGACAATCAATGATGATGACATAAGGGACAGTCAACTGTCACAACCATACCAGCCTGAGATTGGTCACCTGGAATTGTTACATTGTGTGCATCCCTACCTGCCGAAAGACAACCAATGCTGTGTCACAAAAAAACACACATTTATGCTGCATGAATGACTACCCCCTTGCAAAATACAACATGAAAATAGCGCCATGTCACCCAACCCTTCCCCAGCTCCGCCACCCAACACACCATGGCATGTCATGCAATGTGAAAGCAAACAAAGCAATGCACAAGACCTGACACACGTGTCACAAAGTGCACTGTCCCAAATGGAAACTGCCCACAGACAATATACTCCCAGGAATCAATAACAAACAGCACACATGAACAAATACTTACCAACAACACAATACAGCAACACACCATGAAACATTGCAAAAACATGACAGTACTAAGTCAAAGTAATGGTAGTCTTACAATCTGAATAAGCCAGCACATGGTTACACCCAGCAGAAGGCCCTATGCTCATGTTGGCAGTCCCAGATGACTACTCTATTTTGAGACAAGACCGCCCCAATTCCAGAGGAGGTGGTGCCGCCTTCATCCATAAGTGCAGTCTTACCATGAGACTAGCTACTTCGACCGATGCCCTCTCTTGTGAATCACTAGCAGTCAAAATACCACTCACTAACACCCAAACTCTTAACATCTACTTGATCTACCGCCCGCCAGGCCTCATTGGCACCTTTGATGAAGACCTTAACTCTATTCTACCTAGCAACCTCAAAAGCTCCACTCAAGTTCTCACCTTAGGAGACTTTAACTTGGGCTACAATGACCCAAAAGACCATCCCGCTAGCACCATAGCTAATACTCTTACTGAATTAGGCTTCGTGCAAAGATGCACGACACCCACGCACACGAAAGGCAGAACACTTGACTGGGTGGCCGACTACAATTGCCTAGTGAATATCACAAATATCTCACCTCTAGCCTGGACCACCACTTGGTATCATTCATGCTCTCCACTGACAGACCTCCATCCCCACCTACCATTAAGGCCCCACCCACTCTCACTAGAAACAAGAAGAACATGACAGCAGAAAGACTTATCCCTATCGTACTCCCCACACTCAACTCACTTCCCGACAACCTGGACCCTGAGTCTCTGTTTGAAGAATATAACAAGATTATGGCCACCTCGCTGGACCGCATCGCCCCCCTTAAACTTAGATCCAGTAAAACAAAAACGCACTTCAACAAATGGTACACACCATTCCTCAAAAACCTAAGGCAGCAAAAAAGAAACTGCAAGGTCATCTGGAAAAAATCCCCCTCAGTCTCAAACAAACTCAAACTCTCCAAACTAGCTGCACTTTACAAAAAAGAAATCTACCTGGCCAAACGAGCCTCCTTTGACTCTCGTATATCCCAAGCTAAATCCAACATGAAAGAACTCTTCTGCATCCTCAAAGAAATAGAAACCCCCATAGCACCCCTTGACACGTGCACTAAAGATAAAAACTGGTGTTCAGAAATTCAAAGTGCCCTAGCGAACAAGATTGTGACTCTTCAAAGTAAAATTTCCAGCAAAAGAGCTTCCCTGAATGACACCCTCAACTCAAAAATTCCGGACAAGCTCATGACCACAGATCTCACCCGTTTCCAGTTCTCCAAAGTCAACATACTGGAAGTTGAAAAAATGATCCTGTCCCTGAAACTGTCTAATTGCCAGGGAGATCTGTGCCCAGCACAGCTCATTAAAGATGATGCCCGCGACCTCTCCCCTTGTATTACAAAATTGATTAATGCCTCCTTCACCACTGGTTCCATCCCTACTAACCTAAAACAATCCTGGGTACTTCCTCTACTGAAAAAACCTACACTTGACCCAGCCATACCCACAAACTACCGAACCATAACAACTGTTCCCTTTCTACTAACAATTCTGGACAAGGTTGCCTATGTACAAATACAGAAACACCTGGAAGAACACAACCTCTTAGGATCTAGACAATCTGGATTCCGTCCCCAACACGGGACCGAAACTGCTCTTATTCACTTGAAAGCGCAGATCGATTCGCTCAGAGACAATGAGCAAGCCACCCTACTCCTCCTCCTTGACCTAGCTGCAGTTTTTGATTTGGTCGATCACTCTGTCCTATGTTCACACCTCCACACTTCAGCTCACTTTTCCAGTGAGGCCATCACATGGATCACATCCTTCCTTAATGGCAGGACTATGAGGGTCTTTTCTCCAACGGTGGCAGCAGACCCTATACCCATCACCTGCGGTGTTCCTCAGTGCTCCTGTGTCTCCCCCACAATATACAACATATTTACCAAGCCCCATTTGGATGATTTGGATCATCTCTGTATCACCTACACTAACTATGCAGATGATACTCAGATCCTCCTTCCGCTTTCAGGAGATTATGGAAAGGATTTGGCCTTGCTAAATAGGGTGTACATCATCATCCAAGCATGGATGGCCACTCATGGACTATGCCTGAATGATGATAAAACAGAACTCATCATCTTAGGCACTACATTCAGTATAAAGAAACTTGGCCCGGCCTACAATTCCTTCATGATTGACGGGAACAACATCAAAGTCGGACAGGAGGTCAAAACATTGGGATTCTATCTAGACTCCAATTTTTCCCTCAAAAGACAAGTGAGCTCCCTTGCATCCTCCACGGCTTATACGTGCAAATTAATCCGCGCAGCCAAACCTTTCCTGTCGGACACTAGCTGCCTGACACTCGCCAGAGCCCTCATATTGTCTCGCCTCGACTACTGCAATGCCCTTTACATGGGATCCACCAAGGCCACCACCAGTAAACTGCAAACCCTTCAGAACAACGCTCTCAGAGCAGCTCTGGGCATTTCCAGAAGAGAACACATCACAGGATTCAGCCAACAGAACAACTGGCTCTCCACCAGAGATAAAATTCTCTTAAAAACGGCATCACTCACCCACAAGTCTCTTAACAACGCAGCCCCAACCTACCTGATCAACAGATTCCACAGACAGTCCTCCTTAAGACCCGTCAGAACTGCATACAAAGATTGTTTATCTGTTCCCAACTATAAACGGGCCACCATAGGAGGCAACAGCTTCCCGGTAAAAGCTGCCAAGCTTTGGAATTCCCTGCCTCCAAACCTTAGAGTAGACCTGCCCTATCAGAACTTCCGTTCCAAGGTAGTCTCCTGGCAGAAACTGGAGACCCACTAAGACAAGGTAGTGCCCAGCGCTACACGCACACATTGTAACCACGTATGCCTTCTTGCTTACTTGTATATAACGGCCTGCTGGCTTTACTGCTGATTTGTATATAACATTTGTGTACCTTATTTTTGTATTATGTATATTCTTTGTGTACTGTAACCAAGCTTAGAAAATTCTTGTAAAGGCTGCGCCCTGATACCCCCGGGTAAGCTTGTGCATTATAAATAATAAAAACAAACAAACAAACAAGACCCCTTCCAACTGTAGAGTGTTGCTGCCACGCAAATGTGTCAGTGTACAGCATACAACATGAACTCCATCTGCAAAGGAGACGGCCTTGTGAAGACATGAGGAAGGAACCTGCAAATTAGGAGGAAGACATGGATGCACAAGCACATATCAATACACCATGCAGTGCACAATACAACAACAATACCCACTAGGGATGTACACACAGTATTGACTACAGACTGCCCACACAGCTCATGGGCGCCCAATGTCACTGTGTAAGTCATTGTCACTTGGTCACACCCTTTGCAAGCCCATGGAAATGGGAAGCAGGAGGGGTGTGTGTGTCAGGAACCCAAGCATCTAACCCAAACTCAGGACAAGCCTGCATGTGCCCAGCCGGAATACAGTGGATGCCCACGGGAGCCACACAAGGCAACACACTGTAAACCCAGGAGGTTCGAAGACAGGGTGCACACCAACACCCACCTGCGTGGATGTTGCGAGAAAAAAAAATACCTCCATGGGCTCATGGCCTGCACGGCTATGCCATTGTGGGAGAACTGCTGTCGCTCTCTTCACCCTCTGCTGCTGCATCAGGAGGTGGTGGCACTATGGGAGGCAGCCCACGCAAAGCCCTGGTATGGTCCTCCATGGCAGCAAGCATGCGGTCTGGAAGGTCTGATTCTGGAGGATTAAAGTTCGGAGATCCCCATGCAGCACGTCACGGGTTGCCTGCACTTCTGCACGCATGGTCTCGCGGGATGCCCGGATCTCCTCACGTGTTGCCTGCAGCTCAGCTGAGAGCGAACGTGTGAGCTGCTCCAGCAGCTGTTCTGCCCTAACATTTCAGGAACCCTCAAGTTCAAGCAGACTCTGTCTGAGGTTATGGATTTCCACCCTCAGGGCTTCCCTGTGGCCCTGTGACTCTATTGATATGGATTTGCGCAGAGTCTCCAGTGCCGCCCGTCGGTCCCTGTTGGGCGCCAACATGTCTTCCCTGTGTGATTGGCAAATGGAGTCTGTTGCCTGCTGTTGTTGCTCCATCTGCCTTTCAGGGGGGATAATGGAAGTGGCCACCCTCTCCATTGCCTGAGCCATCATTTCTACTGATGCTGCCTGTTGGTTTGCCATACCGTACATGGAGTTTTCCCATACAGTATTGCCTGGTGGTGCACGGCCACCGCGTCAGCGTGCACCACACCTGTTTGGGGCAAGGCGATCTGCACCTTGCTGTGCTGGCACCGCCTGAGGCTGCAGGACTGCATTCCCCCTCTGATCTGCTGGCCCAGGAACAGGATCAGATGCTGTGGAGTGTGACCCTGCATCCGTAACCGCCAAAGGCGGACCTACCAACACTGACATCCCCATAGAGGGTTCTACCCCTGGTCCAGGTGGGTTGGACAGAACAGAATCCTTGCCAGAAGCACTGACCTGCGACAGCACATAAGTCTCATCATCCGACTCAGCACCTGAATAGAGGTCTGGGGGGCTGCACCCAGAGGCACCCCTCGACAGTATGGTCTGCAGTACCAAAGTGTTTTCACCCACCACCACACCACGTCCCCCACTGTTGCCTGGTCGTGGCTCAGAATCCTCCTGGGTCTGCACCATCTCCTGAACCTCACCAGCATCAAGTGCGTCATCACCTGCAAAAACATGAAACACAAGAAATGGAAACAGGCATGAGCACCATAGCACACACATAGGCCTGACAAGACAGAGATCCTGCACATGGTTAACACATGTCCCACATGACTATAACGCTGGCATGCATGCAATGTCAATGATTCTGAAGGGGAGTCAAAAAGGCAGACAATGAGGACACCAAGATGGAAAAGCAACACATTCGCAGCATGTCGTGTAGCACTGGCATCACACATCAGCCTGTGAGTGGCATGTCCAATACACATACATGACACATGCAACACACAGATGTCATGTAGCATAGCCATGGTAAATTAGACAACTACAGCGATATGTCAGTGAATGAGTACTGTCACACATCCATGTCACATGGACATGATGAGAAGATTAATGCAGAATAGTGTTGCAAAATATGCATGTGGCGCACACTGCAACACATCCAGTGTACAATTAGACAGTGATTGTAGGCAGATGTAGACATCAATGGTTGGCCACTTCAACATGACAGGAAACAACTATCATGTTCCACATGCAAACAGGCCCTAAAAATAAATTCCAGCAGGCCAATACTCCCTCGCCCTGAATGGTTTAAACATTCACATAACCAGGTAACTAAAGTGGCACAATGTGGGGTGTAAACAATGACAGAAGCATGTCACATATGTGGCATTAGGGATGAAAAAAGCATATGGAAAATGGGATAATCTAAACAATCAGCC
Source organism: Ambystoma mexicanum (assembly GCF_040938575.1). Lineage (NCBI taxonomy): Eukaryota > Metazoa > Chordata > Amphibia > Caudata > Ambystomatidae > Ambystoma > Ambystoma mexicanum. Next base: position 365,722,944 of record NC_090934.1, on the reverse strand, counting down.
TGAATGAACACAGAAAAAATCAGAATAATGTTGTTGCAAGATGATAGTTCAAGTGCAACAGCAGTAATGTGGGGCAAATTGGCTACTGTGGGCAGAAGGGATACTGTCATACCCAAATCAAAGGCACATGAATGTATTGGAGGAAGCACATGGGTGACCCATAACACTCAGGAGTACACACCCTCACCTGGTACTCAATCAGAACCCGTCACCCAAACAACATACACATGGATTACACACACATGCATGGGCACTCACCGGACAATGCCTCGTAATCAGGTATCTCTCCCACGCCTTGGATCTGTTCCTCTGTGATGAAGGTCCCAGCAACAGACTCAAGTTCAGTGAGTTTGTTGTCCTCTGATGGAGACCCACCGCCAGTCACCAGAGTAGGGGCATGATTTGAGGCCAGCTTGTTCTTTGCTCTGCGTTTCAGGTCATTCCACCGCTTGTAGCAATCATCAGCTCTGCGCCTCACAAATCCAAGGGCACTTATGCGGTCTGCAATGGTCTGCCAGTGTGCCCTACGTTGACCAGGTGTGGTCACCACCATTTTGCGGCTATGTGCCGACACATAGGTCACCAGTGCATCAAGTTCGGGGTCATTAAAGCTAGGCTTCCTTGATGTGCCGGACTGTATAGCCGTGTCTGGGGTCTCGGCCGAAAGTGCCAGATCACCCTTCTTCTTCTTTTTCAAAGGTGGAGCAGAGCCTGAGTGGCTTGCGCCGCTCTGGTCAGTAGGGGCAGAAGCGCATGTGGACTTGCTACTGGGAGTGTGTGAAGGCACAATGACCATAGGTCTTGGTGCAGGCATTGGCTGAAGTGTGATGTTGGCAGGGGCAAAGTCAGTTTGATGGACCAGGACCGACACTGTCCTGGCTGGGAGACTCAGAGCTCGGGTGGATAGAGCTGCAGCTGCCCCTGCAGCCTCCCCACCCTGCCTACTTGGGGCAGCAGATGACATCGCTGCCCCAGATCCACGTGGCCTGGTGACACCAACTTGCACCGGCACACGTGGCTTAGACTTGCTGACCTGGAAGTCAGCCTGGGAGTCATCCTGTGCCGGGTCAGGTGCCACAATGGGCTGGTCCAACAAGGGCTGAGCTGGGATGGTGTCAGCCACATTTCCCTCAACTATGGGGGGGGAGCATGGGTGTCCCTGATTGGTCCTCCACACATGGGGGTCCAGGGGAACCCTGCAAATCCTGGCCATGTTCCCTACTGTGCCCACTACGCCCACCTTTTGGAGGTCGGCCACCTTTGCCTCCCTTACCGATTGGTTGCCTCTCAACCATGGCACTGGTGTTGTTGTGTGTATGGGAGTTGCAGTAAACAATTGTCCTGGGCAATTGGGCATGAAAGGGGTAGGGTACTAGATGGAATTCATACCCTAGTGCTCTAGCAAGGCTGTCTGTGACCCCTAGGGGAAGATGACGGGTCACGCAATGCACAGGCACCCCGAAAACAAAAAGTAACGTGCACGCACCCCTCGTAGACCACGTGCGTGGAAAAATGAACCCGCACTACGCTGTGGCACCCAGAAACACAAAAAAAGCGTACGCTTGTTACACGCAGCCTACAATAACCTTTGAAGGGGTACGCGACACACGGGGCAAGCACAGTTGGTAAATGCGTGCGCGACTAACCGTCTGCCTGGAAAAAGAACGTGAAAAAACCACACATGTGCGCGTTGGCAACACCCCCGCCAAAAGAAGATTTGTACGCTGTCTGAGGAGACAGGTCAAAAGAAGAAGTGAACGCTGTTTGAGATAACAGGCCCAAAAAAAAATGTACGCTGTCAGAGGTAACAGGGAGTACGAACTTGAAACGCTGTGAAGTAATCGTGTGTGAACCGACAAGAAGCACAGAATTCACCCACTCGCTCTCCACAAAAAGAACGTACAAGGAAATGGGGTCCTACACGTACCTTTTAAAAGCGCTAAGGCCCTTTCCTCCAATTACACGAGCTGACACTCGGACGTGCAGTTTTTGAACATGTACGATGAACATGCACCTGTGTTGATGGAAACGCCCGCGCGTGTCACGTCACATACGCGCGTAGGCCCTTTCCTCAGATTACATGCATTCACACGCGGACGTGCAGTTTTTCATGCGCGCTGAACCACTATGCTCACGTCACGAGGGAAACGCCCGCGCGAGTCACGTCACAGAAGCGCTTACGCGCTAAGGGCCTTTGGTCCAATGAAACCGTGTACATGTGCTGACGCGCTTAGGCGCGAAGGGCCTTTCCTCGAATTACATGCTGACGTGCAAGATTTTCACATGCCAAATCACTCCGTATCAAGCTGTCCACGCAACAACACACGGAAGACCACGCTCCTGCCTATAAGGCCGAATTACTGCCCCCCAGAGCACCGAGCATGCTCCTACCTGCCATCTGCTGCTGCCTGCCTGCTGCCCACGTGCCCTGGTATTTGGTGCCTGCACATCAGCCAGGGTTCCAGTTGCTGTGTCCACCCCTGCTGGAACAGAAGACTCCCAACTGGGATACCATCGCTCCACAGCCCAGCCCCAGGACCCAGTTGCCCTACCACGCCTGCCTCTGGGGTCGCCATGTCGGGCAACACCATCTGAGACCACTGGCGACCCCCAGCCAGAGAGGTAGAGGGCCACCAGCTTCAGTGTGAAGGAAGTTGGTGTCTTGGTGAAGCATGTCCTTGGGCAGTATGATGCCCGCTTCGGAACATCACGGAAGGATGGGAGAGGATCTGGGACGACGTAGTGGTTGCCATCAACGCGGAGGGGGTGGCGAACCGTGACATCAAGCATGTCAAGAAGCACTGGGAGGACTTCAGGTCCAGAACCCTCCACAAGGCACGGTGCCTCGCGGAGGGGGGCTGGGTCAGCATGAGTGACATCCAGATGAGGGTCCTGGAACACGTATGCCCAGCGCTCCATGCCCAGATCCTTTGGAGGCTGTGGCGGAAGGGCCGGGTGAGCACCCACAGGGGCTTGCAATGGCGGAAGATGGTAAGGAGACATCCAGGTTGGTGGTCTCCACAGAGGAGGAGGAGCCCGCTACTGAGCTGCACATGGGGCCTGGTGGAGGTAGTACCACTGGTGCAAGTGGTGGTAATGTCCAGTGCCAGGGTCAGGAGGCAGCACAGGTCACTGCGGAGGGGCCTGTGCATGTCCCTGACCTTGACCCTGTGACTGCACCACCATGCACAAGCAGGGATGCCCCGTCCCAGGCCCGTCCGCAGGTAGGGGAGAGTGCCATGTCATCTGCCTCTCCACTACCTGCGGATGAGGGGTCCAATGAACGTATGGGCTCCGTTCTGATTGGTGTTGCGTTGCGCACGCGTGACATTCGTGATGACGTGCGTTCTTCCTGGGCGGAGAACGCACGCCATCACGAACAGCAGCGTCGCGACGTGGCACTGTTCGGAGGGGCCCTGGTAGGTGGGTTCCTACATGTGACGCGCACTCTGGCGGATCTCTCCTCCTCTGTGGAGACTATGCGCCAGTTGTTCTCCCTGCCGTCTTCCGGCTCAGATTCCACCAGGGCCCCCTGTGGACCTGGCCTGACCAAGACAGCCAGCATGGTGGAGATCCCATCCCTGCCACAGTCGGGAGTCGGCGGTCGGGAGTCGGCGGTCCAGCAGGGGTGGACACCACAACTGGAGACCAGCTGATGGAGGATGTGCAGGCATCATCGGACAGGGCACATGGACAGCAGCAGCAGCAGCAGGAGCAGGCTCTAGGTGGGAGCAATGATGGCTCGGGGCCATCGACATCAGGGGGGCAGGCATCGGCCAGAGGGAAGGAGAACCCTGGAATGGATGTGTCTTCCGTGTGGCTGCGGTTGGGCCAGCGTATAGGTGCGGAGCGGCGGCGGGCGGAAGAGGCGCAGCTTACCATGGTCAGGGCAGAGTTCTCCATGCGTCGGGGGTTGAGGCGGGCAGAGATCACGGGGCCAGGACAGAGGCCCGCTTCCAGCAAATAGACATGGAGTTTGATGATGCCCAGGCCGAAAACATCACTGAGTGAGTCGCAGGACTTGCCTGTCGCCATTGTAAATAGTTTATAGTGTTAGGTTTCCTTTTTTTTTTTATATTGGGTCTTTCAGACTATGCCCCACACTTTTGTAAATAGTTTTTTTGTTAGGTAGGTTATTAGATAGGTTTCATTTGTTTCGTTGGGCTCATGGACCCTTGGAAATTTGATTGTACATAGTTGGACGTTGGATAGATTTTGATTTTGTACATGGATTAATGGATTTTTCTTTTGGACAATGGATTGTACATAGTTGGACAATGGATTATTTTGAACTTTTTCTTTTGATTTAACCATGGATCAAAGGATTTTTTTTAATGTTTCCTTTGGATTTGCGTTGGTGGAGGGAGAGTTTGGACTATTTTTCTTTTGGATTTCTTTGTATTGGTTATACTTTTTATTTACTCTTCTTTTGCACATGCTTTTCATTTCATGTTTGCTATTTTGTTATGCTTTCATTGTATTGATTTATTTTTGTACATAATACATTTTCATATTTTAGTTCCATGTGTGGGATTTGCTCATTGGGTTATTGCATGTGAAAATGTGGGTTTACACAATCAATGCCAACGAGTGTGTGTGTGTAGGTGACGGACATGTGTTGATGTACATAGTTGACTTTTGGTTTGTGTCTTGAGATGGGCATGTCAGTGTGGGTTTGATTGGGAAATCATTGCATCTCAGTAATGGGGTGGCGTGCTGTGGTATTTTGGTGTAGAAGTGGGCCATGATTGTGCATCTTTATTTCATGTAGGGGGGGACATGAGTGGGGGCCTGCTGGCAGGTGCCCCTCACTGCTGGGGGGTGGGGGTGCTGGGGGACATGAGTGAGGGCCTGCTGGCAGGTGCCCCTCACAGCTGGGGGTTGGGGGTGCTGGGGACATGAGTGGGGGCCTGCTGGCAGGTGCCCCTCACTGCTGGGGGTGGGGGTGCTGGGGGACATGGGTTGGGCCTGCTGGCAGGTGCCCCTCACTGCTGGGGTATGGGGGTGCTAGGGGACATGAGTGGGACATGAGTGGGGGCCTGCTGGCAGGTGCCCCTCACTGCTGGGGGCTGGGGGTGCTGGGGGACATGAGTGGGGGCCTGCTGGCAGGTGCCCCTCACTGCTGGGGGTGGGGGTGCTGGGGGACATGAGTGCGGGCCTGTTGGTAGGTGCGCCTCACTGCTGGGGGGTGGGGGTGCTGGGGGACATGAGTGGGACATGAGTGGGGGCCTGCTGGCAGGTGCCCCTCACTGCTGGGGGGTGGGGGTGCTGGGGGACATGAGTGGGGGCCTGCTGGCAGGTGCCACTCACTGCTGGGGGATGGGGGTGCTGGGGGACATGAGTGGGGGCCTGCTGGCAGGTGCCCCTCTCTGCTGGGAGGTGGGGGTGCTGGGGGACATGAGTGGGACATGAGTGGGGGCCTGCTGGCAGGTGCCCCTCACTGCTGGGGGGTGGGAGTGCAGAGGGACAGGAGTGGGGGCCTGCTGGCAGGTGCCTCTCACTGCTGGGGGGTGGGGGTGCTGGGGGACATGAGTGGGGGCCTGCTGGCAGGTGCCCCTCACTGCTGGGGGTGGGGGTGCTGGGGGACATGAGTGGGACATGAGTGGGGGCCTGCTGGCAGGTGCCCCTCACTGCTGGGGGGTGGGGGTGCTGGGGGACATGAGTGGGGGCCTGCTGGCAGGTGCCACTCACTGCTGGGGGATGGGGGTGCTGGGGGACATGAGTGGGGGCCTGCTGGCAGGTGCCCCTCTCTGCTGGGAGGTGGGGGTGCTGGGGGACATGAGTGGGACATGAGTGGGGGCCTGCTGGCAGGTGCCCCTCACTGCTGGGGGGTGGGAGTGCAGAGGGACAGGAGTGGGGGCCTGCTGGCAGGTGCCCCTCAATGCTGGGGGGTGGGGAAAGTTCCCGCGCACCCCAGTAACACACGTACCCCGCTCGCACAGGGCCAATAGTGTGGGAAAGTACCCACCACCCCAGTAACACACGTAACCCGCCCGCACAGGGCCAATCGTGTGGGAAAGTTCCCGCGCACCCCATTAACACACGTACCCCGCACGCACAGGGCCAATTGCGTAGGATACTCCCCACGCCGGGGTGTACATGTATTCGGAGGGGTGCGGGGGGAGTTTTACTGGCATTTTCGTGGTTCGGGACCTGTGCGCCATGTATGGGATTTGTGCGCTGTGCATGGCGCACGGGGAGGGTTTGGGGGCGTAACTGGCGCTGCTGCAAGGTCGCTGTGCCACTCTGCACCACGGCTGGTTTTGGATGCTAAAATCCATGAATACGCTGTGCGCGGAAATGGATTTTAGCGCACGCGGCTGGTGCAGAAAGTCGCACGCGCACACTGTTCTCCAGCCGCGTGTGCCACTTGTGCGCTGAATTCTATGAATTACCCTGTAGATTTCTTACATTTGAATGATGTACTGATATCGTTTTGATATCATGGAAGGTGCTTTTGCAAATAGGCCCAGAAATGCAGACTAATGAATGTCCTTGAAGTCCTGTTTATTTGCGCACTGGACAAATATCCATATTTTGCAGCACTTTCATTTTACTTTTTTCTTTTCCTTTTAAATACTGATTGAGGAACCAACGTAAAGATTTGAAAGATTTGTTTGGAATGGCACACCTTGATGTGCATGGCCATTTGCATACTGGACGGTGTGGTTCTGTTGAATCGAGGAGTTTTCAGGGGATACTTTTGTAAGCAGTGTTTCTTGTTCCAGGATGGTATTATTGATTTTTAAATACCCTCGTCCACTGCTATGGATGGCAATTGTTTTTTGTTTGATTTTGTTTGTATGCTTCTTCATTAAAATATGGTTCTGTGGTTGTCGTGTGACTCCATTCACCTCCACAAACATTTAAGAAATTATTTTTGTTCACATTCCGTTTATTGCTGAGTTCCTTTTGTAGTTTGGTACTTAGTTTTGTGAGTGCTTTCATCCTACTTAATACTAATATGAACAACTTCCTTTTGAGAAGGATTGCACTGTCCACGAGAGTTTGTAGGATTAATTTTCTACGGTAGGTTTTAAGGGTTGAGGATGATTTCAGACCTCTTCTTATTAGATTCTGAAGGACTCTGTGGCAAAACATTTTTGCTAAAATACTTTTTCTACTGTGGGTTCTTGTTACTATATCAGGATTATTAGGAGCATTGCTAGCTGTACTGGTAGCCGATTGATTGGCAACATTTTTGTGTTTTGTGACACATTTTGATGGAGGAGGTAAAGTTTCAGTCGTTGACGCTTCCTTTGGTCTGCTAAACGACTGTATTAGCTGGTTTGTTCCTACGTTCTCTACAAACTCTACTACAGATGGATGCTTAGATTGGGCACTTTTCTTTTTAATTGCTCTAATTCTGCGTTCCTTTCTACAGACTTGCTTTTTGGTAGGCATTCTTTGGTGTCTGTTGAAAAAAAGAAGGCATGCTTTGGCCTGTTGTACAATGTATGTGTGTTGTGTGCATGCATGCATGATTTTGATGGGCAAGCTGTTTGCTGTGGTATGAGAATGTGCATTGGACTCTTACAATTATTTGGGAAGTCTATTTTTCTATTTATATAGCACTACAATGTGCTTCAGATGGCAGTACAAAGTGGCCTAGTGGTGACGAGAAGCATTATTTGTAAACGAAATGGCATAAAATTGAAACAGCTATTTCTTTCCTAGTACTAACATTCTAATGATTACGTATGCTTGAGTCCCAAACACACAGGGATTTTTGAGCCATTCTGCCTGTTATTCTTTGTTTAACAAATGGGGATTTATGAGTAGAATGGTGCAGAAATCAACGTTTGCTTTGGTGCCCAAAGTTAACAAAAAACCCACGCACCCCCATTGAGGAACAGTTAGAATATAAAGGTAGTACTGTACTTACTTTTTTTTGGAAAAGACCAGGTTTCTTTGGATATGTCGTTTGCAATGTAGATGCTGTTGCTTCCCAGGAGAGCAGTCTTCACTGCGATTGAGAAAAAAAAATGTATTCACTTTTTTGTGTTTAAAGCAGTGATGACACTGTACACATTAATTGTGCATCATTTGTCAGAGTATTCTCCTTTCGTATTGCAACACAGTGCATGTGTGCATTTCACTTCACTATGTGCTGTCTTTGTATGTTTTCTGCAGTATGTTACTTGCAAGTCCTTCAGAAATGAGAACAATTTTCCCATACGTTTGCATTGCAAGTAGTATTACTGTAGGCCGTACACAGTACACAACTTAGACATTTTGTAATGTAAACTTGAGTTTTGCGGTAAATAGGCATGCCTGTAACATATGTATAGGTTATGCGGGAGACAATAAGACGTAGTGCGGTTTGCCAATGAAAAATCGGACATCTTGCACTTAAAATGGGAAGCGTTGGTATGTATTGCCTATGCAGATTTGGTGGCATTAATTTGTTTAAATGAAATAATAAGGGTTGCACATCTTCTCTGATTAAAATATGCATACATGTACTCTATATTCATGCATGTGTGCATGCATGGAGGTGTACGTATAAATCTGCGACAATTCCACCGTCATTTGTGAGGTAGGTGCTTTGCAACGATATGCGACTTCCATTCAGAGTCATTGATAGTAAATTTGAAGTGTGCAATGTTGCTGACGGAGTTAGATTTAACAATGTTTCATGTGATTGGTGGATGGTTGTGTGCTGCTTAGTTGTGTCCAATGAGGGACTGGATTTGCGACTGATGTGGAAAGGGTAGAAGGACTGGGTAAGAGTTACGTGCCACACGTAGACAACGCTTGTCCGCGGGTAGGGCGTGTCACATATGGGTTTCTACAGCAAATCCAGCATGCAAAGGGGACTGTAGGCATTAGCCAATCAGACGTTGACATTGCTCTTTTGTGTCGAAAGATGGTGCGTATACTGCAGATGGCAGAGGTGGAGAGGGTCAAGGTTTTGGTGCTTGGAGATATGTTTGTCCATGGCTTACAGCACTATGCCGAGAGTAGGCATGTGGCACACCATTTCGATGTGAGAGGAGTGGAGGTGGTGTGGAGTGCTGAGGGTGATGGCGATGTTGGGTCAATTCTGCAAGTTTGCAGACAAATGCGTACGATGACCTCTCCTCATGTGGTACATTTGCACTACGGTGCTTGCCATTTGGGGTATGTGAGTTCACATACTTTGTTGGAAGATTTAAGAGAGTTGGTTCAAGCACTCATGAACATCTTTCCAACTGCAAAAGTTATTTTTTCCGGTTTACTCCCTAGAGTAAAATGGGACAACAGGTCTGTTTTCTGTCCAGATCAAAGTATTGGGAGTTGTAACATCAATCGCGGCATGCGTGCTTTCATGTTACGAGCTGGTATGTTTTTCTGCAGCCACGACATCATTGATCCCAGTAATGCAGCTTATTTTCAGCAGATGTTAATGCACTGTCTTCTTTGGGAAATTCCATGTTCTTTTGGAATGTACGGCTTGCTTTATAGAACGTTCTGTAATGGTTGTAGGAGCAAAGTAAGAACAAAATTACAGTTGTCTGTAAGGCATCTGCCCAAAAAAAAAAAAAAAACGGCTCTTTTCAGAGCCCACCTTCAAGGGGCAAAGGGGATTATTACTTAACTGTACAGTCGTCACGCTCTGATCCTGTACTTGTCCGCGGACATGGCAGTAGTTTGCAGGCAGCGCATATTACCAACGGGGATTCTGGGGTGGAGACGCATGCAAATGAGAATGAGCACAGCTAGGGATTGGTCAACACAGTTCAGTAGGTGTTTTCTGAACGGAGAGATTTAGTGAGACTGTCCTCTCCCTGACAGGAGACCACTCAGCTATGGCTCTGTATGCTCGAAAACAGATTATCTGGATTTTGGGAGACTCATGGATACATTGGTTGAAGGTGCATGCAGAAAGTTGCCGTCTATCTACAGATCTTGTATTGCCTCATGCGGAAGTGCACTGGCATGACGTGTGTGGAATGAGATGGCTGGACTTGGTACCTCTCTGTGTTACTTTACTGACAGAGCGTCATCCTGATATACTTAGCATTCATTGCGGAGGCAACAGTTTAGGCCACGTGTCTGGAATTTCTTTGCAGTTTGCTATGAAGGAAGGACTTGCGCAGATCATGGACATGTTCCCCCACTGCCACATACTTTTTTCCTGTATTGCACAAAGACAAATATGGCTGCGTTCTTCTGCATTTGGTCCACAAATGGAGAAAGCGAGACGCAATGTGAATAAGGCTGTTTGTGCTTTTCTAAGAGATGTTGGCATGTCCTCATTCCACAATGAAAACATTTTGTTTCGGAGCTCTTTCATTTTTCGCCACGATGGCGTCCATCTCACATATGCTGGCAACCACATTTTTCTTCACAATGTACAAAATGCAAAGTGCCCTTTTTTGGAATCACCCTAACCTATTTGCTATTCCGTTTTTCCCAATGTACAGTTTTTGAAGCAGACACAACACCATCAAAGGCTCTTTTCAGAGCCACCACTTACTTGCAGCGTAAAGTCCATTGGTTTTACTCTGCATGCACCCTCCATTTCTGTGTCCTACGACTGTCTGTGGACTTTTTCAAAAATGCGCGGGGGCCTACAACGGTGACTTGCTAATTCTACTGTTAAACTGAGGAAGGCGGCTCTGAAAAGAGCCATTTGTTTAACATTTTTATTGTTTTCCACTTTCCTGCTTTTGGCCACACAACACACTAGGAGAGGAGGGCAAAGGAGGGTAAGGAAGGGACACCAACCACGGGGATAAGAAGACCCAGGTGGAGAGAGAAAGCTATAGGGTGATCTTTACTTGGGTAGGAAGCAGTTATTCTGATGCTCTGCGACCGTAGCCTCAAAAGCACTTTGAAAACTCTCCCCCTGCAGAGTACTGTGTCACAATACATACACAATATTGTCACCTTTGAAAGAAAAGGGTCAATAGCATTTTGAACGGCTTGTGAGGCATCTGAAGGGAGGCACTCTCCCACAGGAGTGTCTCTTGTGGTGAGAGGATCGGACACGGAGGATGCTGTGGAGGAACTTAATCTACTACGTTCTTCACATGGCACCACCTTGCGAACGTCTGCACTGTGGAACGAAGTTAGGTGGCGCTTCATGGTTGTAGTACCAAAGCTGTACACACCAGGTCTCCCGCGACTCAGCACCAACTGGCACTGTTTACACCTGACCCGGTTCGCACGTGCTTTTAGTACATTCCCACAAACGGAAAACATCTGCCACACCCACGACTCCTGGCGAGTGCTTGTAGTGCGCAGTTCCTCCACCTCATTCTCTTCTTCCTCCTCTTCCTCGATCTCTACATCCTCACCCGTATATCCCTCTGCAGGCCCTTGGGGAGGTGGTGGTGGTGGAGGGTTTGGGGGTGTTGCTGAGGCTAATGAAGTGACAGTAGCCATGGATGCCATAACAATTAGTTTTCCTATTGGTCACTACAGCAGTAAAGGCAGCACAACTCAATCTGCTATAGCCAGAAGCACAATGAAGATGCGCTCGGGGGTGTGGCCATTTATAGGGGTGGAGGGATGCGCCTCAACACCATCTTCATCACTGAAAAGCATTCAATAAATTGTACACACCATGTCCACAAGTAAGCTATTGTCTGCGATATGTGAAATTATATTTTTATACTGTACAATAATTTGCCTTATGTGTATAAGTTCTTTTGTACTGTTGCGGAAGCACACAAACTGTGCAAATTAGTCCACACGCTCAGCGTGGGTGCGGTCACATGATGACGTCCTGAACACATCCACGAAAGAAATGGGTGACAGCAAATGCAGTGTAACAAACGTGCGCATGCGCACAAGTGACCTACGGACAGTGTTCGGGTTCTCAAACTAATTCAAAGTGCGACACAAGTGAGACAGACAGTTAGGGACAGGCGAGATATTTGTTGTACTTATGGTTGTACTGCGCATGTGCGTACAAGATATGCTCACTGTACGGACAGGTCCAATGTCCTTAGGACAACTCCATTTTGTTTGGCTTTGAACATTTGGGCCACGGCGCCTGTACTACAGACAGTACCATCTTGGCTGCCGACGATACGGACAGGTATAGTGTCCTTAACACGCTCCCATTTTGCTCATTTACAGACATCCTGGATATCTGGTGTGTTCTACGAACATGTTTTATGTCGTTTGTAAGCGGTACAGCGAGGTATAATGTCCTTAGGACGCCACTTTCTGTTTCTTTACGCACAACTTGCACAGATGGTGCTGTCAAACATCAATTCCATCTTAGTTCACATTAGTACGGAGAGGTGTAGTGCCATTACAACATCCACATTCCATTCCTTATGGATAGGTCGAACAGGCACGCTGTTCGCGAACATTTGAAGTCTTTTTAAAAAAAAATGTACTACTCAAGCTCTTTAACTACAACTACTATACATAAACATTCCAAACACGCACATGCACTTCATTCCAAAGAAATACCGGGGGAGGCAGATACTGAAACAAATATAGGGGAATTAGGATTCAACATGGGCTGATTATGAGGGGAAGATTTGTGAGGGGAAAAAGGGAAGGATGTTTCGTCAAAACATCTATTTTCTACTTCAAGGTTTGGGAATGGTTCACTAGGGAATGGAGAAGGGGGGCAGTTACAGGTGGGACACTGGTAACATACTTTTCCTCTCACACAGTCCTCCACAAATTCCCTTAAACTTTTAAAATTCTCATTCAGTGTCTCCATTTTCAGTTCAGTCCTTTTCAGCCTGTCTTCTTCTGTGTCGTTTGTTTCCCTTTCTTCTTTTCTTTCCAGGTCTGTAAAAAATAAGTATATATCTATTAAATGTCCATAAAATACTGGCCATCATTACTTTGCATACGCAGAGTGCTGTGTACCATTGTTATCGCTATCTTCTGACATTTCCCCATGCGGAAAGTACTCTTCCAACCACTCTAAAGTACTTGTCATTTCTGTGTCAAAACAACAAAAAGGCATTTTTATTTCTGCACCACATGCCGAAAATAGTACACACACATATAAAAAAATGACCTTCACTTACTATTTTGATGTTATTTCCCTTCGCCCTACTGCATGCGTCTACTCTCAGTCTAGGCTGCAGAGTTTCTGTGAAGTAATTACGATGGGGGCATCCTTTTTTTTATGGTACCATCCATTTCATTCTACATGGTTATTAAATGCATAATTTCCATTTCACACGTTTAGGTTTCCATATTTATTTATTAATACTTATAATGTCTTTGTGTCCTTTTTCTACGTTGAACATTTTTTGTGTAAGAGAATAGTACATTTTCAGATACCCCATGTCTCTTTGGGTACTATTGACCTTGTCCGCAAACAGGCGCTCAGTCCGTCCCTTTCTAATATCAATAGGGAAGGGGTTCTGTATGGTGTATGTTAATGTATATGAAGTACGTCCATTACACTACATATCTCCCAAAATCACATGATGACAGTGTATATTCAGCACATCAACTTCATTAACACAATGTTATGATTAAGTTCCCCTTCCAAAAACCTGTACAATTCACTACAAAAAAAACTTTGTTAAGGGGACGTTATGGTTAAGTTGCTCTCCCAAAAACCTGTAAAATTCACTACAAAAAAAACCTTGTTAAGGGGACGTTATGGTTAAGATGCCCTACCAAAAACCTATGCACTTCACTAAAAAAAACCTTTCCACCTCCCCATTATAGTTCAAATTAAAACTGAAAAACCCCTGAAATTCGCCAGTTATGGTAAACTAAGCCACCATACCTGCCATCACCACTGTGCACTGCTAACACTAACACCCAGAACATGAACGATGGCATCACAAATGTCATTGATGACATCACTGACGACATCACATGTTTAGCCCCTTTGTTTTCGTTCTCTGCCATAATATATATGTCCATTCAGTAAAAAAACTTTGTTAAAGGGATGTTACACTTCACATTGAAACCAAAAAACACTGCACATTCCCCAATTATGCTAAGCTAAGCAACCATAACTTGCACCACCTACGTGCATTGCTAAGCCTAACACCCAGGACATCAAATAATAATTCCTGCACAGTAGTCTCATTGTTGCCTTATACCTGAGACACTGTAAGTGCTGTCAGTATTATTTGTGGAATTTCTATGAAGGACGAGCATTTGCAAACACATCTTGTCCAAGTCATTTAAGTAAATGTTGTGAACAATTGGTGGCAATTGAAAGAGAATATTCATTGTCACATTAGCATAATAATTTACTCCAGATGTGTTGTTGAATTTTGGTTTCACTTTGTCCCCCTGTGTGACAGAGGGTATGCCTAGACGTGAGGCACTTGCTTGCTGCGCCATAGGGAACCAAGCTGCACCTCACTGAGGAGGCCCAACAAGGCTGAAACATGCCTGGGTTTGCTTGTGTTTCCGTGAAGAGGTGACCTGGCGTAGAAGTTCGGGCAGGGCTGCTGTCATTTGTGTCAGTACCTGACTGATTTGCATATGGCTGGACCTCTTTTGCAATCGTGGAGAAAGGCTATAAACAGTGGTGTGGAAGTTTGCCCAGAGCGATTCCAGTGGTTCAGATTAATTACATGCAGTTGACTTTGTACTAGACAGTTTTGTGGTTTATTGGTTGATGCGGAATTAGTTGGTCATTGCATGTATGCAGACGTGAAAGTGTTACGTAGCACAACTGGTTTGACCTATTGTACTAAATGTTGTGATCAATTGGTGGGATTTGGAAAAGAAGATTGCTACATTTGCATAGCAATTTACTCCAGTTGTGTTGTTGAATGTAAATGGACCAGAGAGTTGTGTCTATGTATCCTTTGATGGGACTGCAGTTGTTTTTCAACAAGAGACATTTGTTGTGTCTTTTGATATACGTGCAGTTGTTTTTGGACTAAAAAGTTCTGAGCTTGTCTTATCTGATGGACTTGCAGTTGTTCTTTGTGTTTTAGTGGTGTTGGAGGGAGATATGGTATAGCTTCTGTTTTTATTACTTTTCTTTTTAAATAGACCATCCAGCATATTGCGAGTTACCCCCCAAAAAACAAACACAATATCGTCCATTTGCCACCATCCCCACTAAATCCATCAAAATGCCTGTGAAATCCTAGGCTGGTATGGCCGACTTCAAACAATGACTATTTACATTTTTCATTTGCTGTACGTGATGAAGTCTCAACACGTACACGTTTGCTCAATGAAGATAGCAGCGCCTCAGCACTGGCAGATAGCCTGTGTAGGCAGAGAGAGCAAACAGCCTGAGTCTGTCATTAGCAGTTCCCATAACTCACCTTATCTCCCAACTCAGAAAACGCAGCCCCCACAAAGGATATGAACTACATCTACAGTCCGTGCTGCTGCGGACAAGGATCAGAAGGCCAGGGGCCCTGTCATTATGATGCTACAGCTGCTAGCTCTTCCCAAAGACCCATCACTATATATTCTGCTTTTTTTCTTCTTTAAAGTTACCCACAGTTAGAGGTCAATAATGGGGCTTTTCTTTGGGGATTTTGCAAGCCCCATGAACCTCCCTGGGACGGTGCAAAAACCTCAAAGGGGAGCCAGGCTCAGAGCCCAAGGGCTTGTCAAAACGTTCTGTCTTAGTAATGGAAGCAGTGCATTAAAAGGCCTGAATTAAATATCTTGTGTTTCTCTCAAGGGTGGGCCTTTGCTTCTAAAACGTGGTGTCTATGTGCTCAGGGTGGTAGGAACACCGTAGACGTCGGTGACACAGTGGACCGCATAGTTGTCAGAAAGGTGCTTGAGTGACAGCAAAGTTGGCAGAAAGGTGCTCGAGTCGTTCTGTGAACTGGTGCATGCTGGAATGTGTAGTCTACTTGGAATGCAAATGCAGTTATGGGTATCTCCGTTTGGGGTCGGTGGAGGCAATTCACAAGGTATGCCAATGCTGGCAGCTTCCCATGAGGAGAGGGAGAGGCAGGTCCTGCATGGAGAGTCTATCTTGTTTGCTGGAGTAATGGGGGGACGCAGGGGTGAGGATAATTGATTATAAATTCTTTTAATTCATCAAGTAATGTTTACATTAGTAAAAAGTACTCTGATTTCAAATATACCTGTCTCAATGTACAATCCTTCACATGTTAAGAAATATCTATTTGCTATGCTTTAAAAAAATGCAAAATGATTACATTTAGTAATCTAAATGCCGCACAAATGCCAGAGAAATTGTGCATTCCAGCCCGCAATATCCAGGAGGGTCTGTTTAAAGTTTTTTTTTTTATTTGAATCCATTTTTATAATGCGCTAAATCGGCCAAACGCCTCAGAGCACACAAAAAACAGACATACCAAAACAACAAAAAAAAACAACAAAGGACACCAAGGTAAACAAAGAAGGTTGATCATGGAGTTAGTCAAGATCTAGCTTAATTAAACAAATGAGTTTTCACTCGCTTCTTAATATCAGCAATGTAGTTGGTCTGCCTCAAGTGGGAGGAGAGCCCATTCTAGGCTAGGGGGGCCTGTTCATCAAACATAGTAAAGCCAAAACCAGACATTTTAAATATAGGTTGTGCAAGTTTAGAGGAGTCGTAGGAACACAGTGAACGACCCACTTTGATAACCAATGATAACCGATCAGAGAAATACTGAGGGGCATCAGTATTATGGCACTTGTAGGTCAGTGACAGGATCCTATTTGTAACACCATGTTTCACTGGCAGCCAGGAAAAATTCTGCTTGGCCACTGAAACATGATCTTTATGAGAGAGACTGAACATAGCTCTGATGGCACTATTCTGTGTAATGTGCAATGTGCAAAAATGTGCTTTTGTAGTGCCAGCCAACTAGCTGTTACCGTAGTCAAGACGTGAGTTGACCAGTTCTGTGGCAAGTAAATACCTGTTTTGTATGGAGATTTACAGTTGAATATGATTTAGCAGTTTGATCACATAGCTACATGTAGCTTTAACCTGGGCAACCTGTGGCTTCGTAGTGATGTTGGCATCCAATCTGATGCCCAAGGTCTTAACTGATGTGGCAACTTTCATTTTCTTATCAGCTACGATAAAACTATAATAGTCAGGGCCACGTTTTTTAATTTTATTTCCGGAAACAATAATCAAAAGTTCAGTTTTATTTAGTATTCATGGCAAGTGAGTTAGTTGCCATCCAAACCTGAACAGTTTGATAGAATGTATTGATGGCTTTAGTTCCCGGAAGTAATTTACTGTTAATTCTATTTTGACCTGGGTGCTATCAGCATAGTTGGTAAACTCAACATCCAGGTCTTCAAGAAGTGAAAGAAGGGGCATGGTGTACACATTAAATAATGTAGGTGGGATACAGGAGCCCTGCAGCACGCCACAGGTGACAAGTGCAAGGGTAGCACTAGCATTATCGAGTGCCACTCGTGCATATCTAGGGCGAAGAAAAGCTAGCTGGGATCAGTGTGCCTGGTTGACCAATCTAGCAACCAATCAAGAGCGATTGATCAAGTCAAACGCTGCGGATAAATTAAGTAAGTTCTGGTTTACCCCTATTCACAATGCCCGCAGCGTTTGACTTGAGATCCAAAAGTGCCATCTCAGTGCCATATTTGGGGCTAAATCTTAACTGCTTAGGCTTAAGTAGATGGGTATTTTCCAAGTGATCTTGCAGTTATAAATAGGTGACCTGATACAGAATTTTCAAAATAAAAGGCACATTTGTGATTGGTCTGTAGTTTTTTGGGTCATGCGAATCCAGAGAACTATTTTTCAATAGGGGAGTTGCCCATGACTCCTTGAGGGGTGTAGGCTCATTGGCTTCTTTGAATGACATATTAACAAGCAGAGCCACCCATGCAGCCAGTGTTTTAATGAAATCCTTAAGAAGGCTAGAAGGACAACAATCACCCAGGCAAGAAGTTGGTTTAAAATTGGATACAATTTAACATATTTGGTCCTCAGACGAGGGCTTAAAATAGAAAGGCATCTCTAGTAGGC
The DNA here is from genome assembly GCF_040938575.1 of Ambystoma mexicanum. Taxonomy (NCBI): domain Eukaryota; kingdom Metazoa; phylum Chordata; class Amphibia; order Caudata; family Ambystomatidae; genus Ambystoma; species Ambystoma mexicanum. The sequence continues at coordinate 365,705,072 of NC_090934.1, read as the reverse complement.
CATTGTTACCAGGCTGTGTAGATATATTTAGAACTTTACTTGCTATAAGGTGCGAAGTTTGCTCTGCCTGGGAGTCAATGGTTTTTTATGCACCAGAATTTTTAGGTTAAGTTCATTATGTATCCGCTGACACCAATCGGCATCATTTTGTATTCGGGTATTCGATTGAGATTTTCCTTCAAATTCCTTCAGAATTGTGAATAATTCACTTGAATTGGATTTTGCAAAGATGATTCTAGTATTGTAACTACCAGATTTTGCGGTCATAATCCCTTGTTTAAGGATGGACACTAGACATTTATAAACAGCGTGATGCACAGGAGTAGGATTTTTCCTCGAATCTCTTTCTGCCTTGCGTTTGTCCTGTCGTAGAAAAGTGATAGAGTCATACATGGTACATATCTAGATGGGGGCATACAGTGTACATAGTCTGTTGTAGTCTAGGATGCAAGGAATGTCAGTATTTACCTTATTTGCATCAAAGTTAACTAGGAATAGACCATTGAGTGTACAGAGCTGTGAAAGTGCTACATTACTCATACCTTCTTTGAAGACTCTGCTGCCAATGTTGATTAATGTGTGGTCTAGAGTTAGACCTTGCAATTTATTAATAGGTAAGCATAAGCAAGAGATAGTGAGAATTATTCCCTGCATACATACACATCCTTGAAAAGAAGGAAACATGCTATTGTGCGGCCTATTCTTTTAACTTCTGCACGTTTGTCAAAATGGATGTTGACAAACTGAATCTTTTTGTCATGTGGATATGTTTGGAAGCCAACAACTGGACCAATTGCTCCATTGACTAAACCTTGTTCTATGTCAAGGTTGTGCATTAGAATTACTGTGCAATTTAGACACAGCATTAGTCGTTTTACTAATCCATCTGTGTTCAAGATACATTTGTCTAAGCTATTTAGTTGTGTTGTTGTTTGTTGACACATAAGGAGTGTCAAGCTGTGCACTTCTAGTTTGTCTGTGGGTGATATGCACTGTGGGTTGCATTTATTTTTTCAGCATTGTGTCATTGAATTGGGTACAGCTTGCAACTGTTGGCATTAAACACATGCATTTTACATTTTGCTGAATTGTTACATGCCATCCATACAGCTCATGGAATACTCTAGTTCTTAAGATGGATTTTACATCTTAACTAAGCAGGCCAGTTCTAATGCTTTTTAAAATGTTAGCATAGATTAAACCTGCAGACTGACATGTTTTGAGTTAGTTTTCTGTAGTGAAAATGTTGCCAAAAATTTAAATTTCAAATGCTGCCGAGTGTATTACAGCATTGTTTGTGTCCTAATGTTTTGAAAATGGGTTCAACATTTAATGGTGTTAACTGTAGAAGGTCTCCGAAAACAATAATGCATTTTCCTCCAAATAGTTTTTCGTAGTTGGTTTTAATGATTTAGCCAGCATGAGGTTGGAAACCATGCTTACTTCATCAACCAGGAGGACTTTTATTTGTTGCAGAATTCTGAAAACTTCAGTAGCAGTGTATGCTGACAAGTTGTAGCATTCTAATTTGCTTTGGTGTTCTACTGAGAGGAGAAGTAGTCAGTGTACATTTACACCTCCTATGTTGTAAGTAGCTAGACATAGGGGGGCTGTTCCAACAGCTAAAAGGTTATTTGTTTACTCTTGTAGCAATGTCCTGATTATTTTAATTCTGAAGGTTTTGCCTGAACCAGCTTCCCCACTTACATACACGAGCAGAGTTTTATCATTTTTACAGCAACAGGTTTTAGCAGAGACACTGGAAGTAGAGGCGCTGGACGTGCTGCAGCACCCCCTTAAATCATTAAAGATGTTGACCTTATGAGAGCACGGCCTGCAAAAGTTGCAGGACACCGGTACACAAAATATTTAAATCTGTAAAAGGGACAGTGGCACAGGTTCTTTAACAGAAGCAGGTAGCAGATATGGTAGAGTCTGCGTTTTGTTAGCCCCCACCGCACCAATAAAAGAGGTTATTACAGATAACTGTTGGATTTTTATCAGCTGTCTTAATTCTCCCGCTAATAACTAGCTTTCTGTTAATTTCATTCTAGAACAGCACTTGTTGCTAACTTTTTTAAGACTTCAGAGAACATAATAATATTTTTGTTCTTATTGATTCTAATCTGAGAGACTTTGGTCATGTTTTGTAAAAAAATGACTGGGGTTACATTTTGGTTTCCAATTTATTTTGTTCTCATCATCTCCATTAATGATGTTAGTCAACCTGTATGTTTTGGAATCAGGACTGGATTGGTAGAAAAAACAGTCCTGTGCAGCAAAATAACATGATATGATATGATAGGTTATTTATATCGCGCTTAATACCCAGAGGTTTCTAAGCACGGACCCGGGGATCGAACCTGTGTTGCTCCGTGTCGTCTTGTTCCCAAGGCGAACAGGTTGCCACTGAGCTATGCTCCAGAGACAAACATGGCCCATGCAAAGGCTTTCTTGGAAAATGTGGCAAATGGATCTGTTTAAAGCATATTGTGCCAATTCCATTGCTACAAACTACTATTTCTGCTGTGAACTAAGTTATCAAACTGGCCCACAATGTCTCTCAAAGGTCGCACACACTGGTTTTGCATTCACACTATAGTATCATATAGTCCATCTAAGCCTTTTTGTATATTTAGAGTGAGCCTGTTTATTTATTTAAAGCACTGAGTAATGACTTTGCACGGCAATAACATCATACTGTTCTTTCACCTTTTTTCAGAATCACATTTAATAACTTCAGGATTTGAATGTATGGAAGTTTGATGAGTGGCTGCTATAACTTTTTTAATAGTGATGTTACAGCATAATGCAGTGGTTTCTTTTTGGAACAAACAGTACTACTGGTGTGTTCCTGAAGGTCCTCTAATCATGCTGATTCTATTTAATACTTCATACGAATATTACCATTCAGATTTGCCTAAATATGTCCAGAAAATCCATACTTCTCTAGGGTTTAGGAAGCAATGCGTGTTGGTGTCCTGACTCTTTTATCTACTTTGAGCAGATATTCTGGTTGTTTCAAGATTTTTAGATCATTCCCTCTCAGATTTTGACACCTAATTGTATGATCAGTAGCCTTTTCTGATGACATACTGATCTTTGATTCAACACCTAGAGGATTACAATGATCTGTACTAGCATTAGAGAAGTATATAAAGAGCAATGGTTTGTAGATTAATACCAAAAAAGCATCTGTAATAATCTGTAAAACTGATAGAAAAATGACTATGTGCAAATGGTACCAAAACAACAATTTACAAGATATTACAGATCACATTGTCTATTTGAGGTGTCCCACTTAACTCAAAAAGTAAGCCTACGCTTATTTTGGAAAGGTTGAAAGCTAAGCTAGTACATTTGGTGGCCAAATGTGAAAGATTTACATCAAATACTGTGTCCTCACAATCAAATCCCCTATTAAAATGTTATAAGGGGAAACTCACCCCCACCCTCTTACACAGATTTGAGATCCTTAATATTCTGACTGAGACCCATCTTGATATATTGGAGGGTTATTTATGGAGAAACCTACACCACCCCTAATGCCTTCCGATAACTCAAATTCGCATTAAGTTAGATCTGCAATCACTTGATTCCATCATCTGTTATAAGACCTTGAATCCCTCACAAAAAATTGCTGTATGAGGATTTGAATGCAGTTGGACATGCAGACACTACTGCACCTAGTCTAACAAAGACTTACAGGAACTGCCTGACAGTGCTGGGTTCAATAGTTTCAAACCTCGAAGAGCTGGTCTTCAACCCAAACAAGACGTAACATAAACTAACATCATGATATTGGGCCAATGAACAAGATCATCTGTAGGAGTGCAAGGCGTATGATCATTATAAAAGCACAATCAGAAGAATTGATACCCTACCACATTATTTGTCATTTCTACCGCAACATAGTATATGGATGATCTATATCAGATTCCAATTTAATATTCTATGTACTTTGGATGTAATACATCCATGTAGAGGTATTCAACCTTGTGATAGACTATGTAGGCTTTGAAAGCAAAAAAAATAAATAAACGTGTACACATCTTCTTCTAGACTGTCTAGTGACTCCTTCCGTGAGAAATCAATGGTTAGGCAAATATGTATCTGATATTAAAATAAAGCCAGAGGAAATATCCTGGTGTTGCCTGTTAGTCGATAGGCATAATTAAATTTTTATTGCACTTGCACATTTAATAAAAGTATTAAACAGCATGCTAGGAGAGTCACACTCACACAGCTACGAGTATGGCTATATGCCCCTCATTATATCTTAATTGTTATTATGAAATTGTAATGTTTATTTTATCATGAGATAAACACTTTTATAATGAATTAATGTTTCAACTATGTAATTAATGTGTAATGTTTTTAAACCAAATCACAAATAAAACATGTAAAATAAATATGCTGGATCAATTTTGAAATGGCAAATCTCTGCCTTTACTAGACATACCAATGACAAACACACCATTTAGAATTGGCCAGCATTATTAAAGGCAAGTACACAGGTTGAGCGACAATACAGTTTCATCATTAAACTGATTTCTGGCATTTATTAACTGTCATAAATGTCCAAAGTGGAATCCTTAACACTGCCCTGTTGTTGTATCAGCTTTTACCTCACAGAGTTAATGCTATTTTTAGCAAGTTCTTAAAACGTTGATAGCTTTACTTTAACATAAAGAGTCACTGTCCTTGTGACTGTTTGAACCTGTTACGTGCTGCATCTTTGTGAGTGTATGGATTATGCCCAGATGTTCTGGACATGAAAATACCATGTGCAATTAATGCAATTATGCAAGGAGACATCATGGAGGGTTGCAGATGTCTGCCATGTTCTTGTGTGCATAGTGAAGATCACACTGGATTCACTGTGAATCACAGCTCTGTCTCTGCCATCTATTGATATGGATCAGAATACTCAGTCCCTATGGGTGTGAACTCTTTCCAGAGACATTCTGGAACCACAAGGAATTAACTGGTCTAAAAAAAAAGGACCATCTCTTAACATTCCATATTTTCTCTATACAGTAGGTAAAATGTGCTTCAAATTCACAATTTGTACAAATTGTTTAAAAAATAAATTGAGGTAAATACCCCACCCCACACACAAATTCGGAATGTCATTAAGTGTCGGTGCATCTGCAGGTATTGCCGAAAAGGTTTCAGTGATGTCATTAATAAAATAATTAAAGATGGCAGATGCCAGCAGGCATCCCTGTTTGAGGCCTCCTGTCATGGCAATGGGAGCTGACAATAGGCCATCTAAATTCAGGCAAATACGAATCTGGCATAACATTGTTTTTGTAGGAGACATTGTGGGCTATGTCGTACAGGCACATGTTTTCCAAATCAGTACTTCTGTTTGGATAGTATGTGTCAATGCAATTGTTTTTTAAAATGTCCTGGTGTTTGCGATCATTTGTGGTATTGTTTCTATCTTTACTTTAATTACTTTATTGCATTTGTATGGCGCAACCATAAACCCGTAGGTGTGAGGGCGCAGACAAGACACAAAGGAGAAGGCAGGAGAGTCCATAGGGAGGAAGCTACAAACTAAGGATGACTATTTGAAGAGGAAGGTTTAAAGGCCCTTCTTAAAGATACTCAGAGCTGCTGAGATTCTCAGTTGATTTGCCAGTGTGTTCCAGAGAGCTGGTGACGCAAAAGCAAAGGCACCACCTTGTGCTTTCTTGCTTTTCACTTTGGGCTGGTGGAGCAGGTTCTGATTGTTAGAGCGAAGATTTCTAACCGAGGATTTAATTCCTATATATCTTTGAAGATAGGGGGGCATCTTGCCCTTGAGACATTTAAATGTAATAACCATAACTCTGAAGGAGATTCTTGAGTCCACAGGCAGCCAGTGCAGCGCTCGCCGTTCCTCAGAAACATGCACCCTGTAAGCAAGACCAGATACCACTCTAACTGCTTCGTTTTGAACCACCTGGAGACGGTTGATGTTTTTTTTGCTAGATCCTGCCAATAAGCTACAACAGTAATCCATTTTTGAGCCTATAATGGCGCGGGCGATGGTCTCTGCATTGGATTGAGAAATAATGGGTCGCAGATGGGATAACAGTTTAATATAGTAAGTGGCAGAGGATACAGTACTGGCCATATAAGATTTCATGTTTAATGATTGATCCAAAACCACACCCAGGATCTTTAACTTGGGGAGAGTGGAGATTAAGGCATCTCCCAGCTGGAAGTGTTTATAAACTGGGACTAGTTTGGCTACAATGCTGTCAGATCCCATGACCATGAGTTCTGTCTTGCTGCGATTAAGTGCAAGATTGTTCAGCATCATCCATTGTTCTATCATGGCAAAGATCCGATTAAGTTCTTTTTCGTCATCATCATGCTGGCCCGAGAGGGGATTGACACATTGAGTGTCATCCGCATAGTTGGAAAAGAGTATGCCCTCCTGGGCAAGATGGGCAAAAAAGGGAGTCATAAAGATGTTATAAATGCACGGCGACAGAATAGCGCCTTGTGGCACTCCAAACAGTATCTGGATGGCTGGTGCTTTGGCATTATTGGCACATACCCTGCTGGATCTATTAGATAAAAAGGATAATAGCCAGTTGGTAGCGGCTTGCGAGCAGTTGGCTACGCACATAAGCCTATCTGCTAGTATGGCATGATCGACCAGGTCGAACGCTGTCGACTGGTCCAGGGAAATGAGAAAGGAGACCTTCTGGGTTTTGAACCACCTGGAGATGGTTGATGGTTTTTGTGCTAGATCCTACCAATAAGCTACAACAGTAATCCAGTTTTTAGCCTATAATGGCGCGGGCGATGGTCTCTGCATTGGATTGAGAATTTATGGGTTGCAGATGGGATAACAGTTTAATATAGTAAGTGGCAGAGGATACAGTACTGGCCACATAAGATTTCATGTTTAATGATTGATCCAAAACCACACCCAGGCATCTCCCAGCTGGAAGTGTTTATAAGCTGGGTCTAGTTTGGCTACAATGCTGTCAGATCCCACGACCATGAATTCTGTCTTGCCGCGATTAAGTGCAATATTATTCAGCATCATCCATTGTTCTATCATGGCAAAGATCTGATGAAGTTCTTTTTCGTCATCATCATGCTGGCCCGAGAGGGGGATGACACATTGAGTGTCATCCGCATAGTTGGAAAACAGTATGCCCTCCTGGGCAAGATGGGCAAAAAAAGGAGTCATAAAGATGTTATAAATGCACGGCGACAGAATAGCGCCTTGTGGCACTCCAAACAGTATCTGGATGGCTGGTGCTTTGGCATTATTGGCACATACCCTGCTGGATCTATTAGATAAAAAGGATAATAACCAGTTGGTAGCGGCTTGCGAGCAGTTGGCTACGGACATAAGCCTATCTGCTAGTATGGCATGATCGACCAGGTCGAATGCTGCCGACTGGTCCAGGGAAATGAGAAGAGAGACCTTTTGGGAGTCCATTCTTTGGAGTACTTGTGACTTGAGATCCAATAGCAAGGTCTCAGTACCAAAGCCCTGCCTGAACCCTGACTGGAAAGGATTGAGAATGGGGTAAGAGTTGAGATGTTGCGCTCTTTGAGTATAGGCTACCCGATCCAATATCTTCAGTAGGAAAGGGGTATGGGTTATTGGCCTATATTTAGTGGGAACGTTTTGGTCCAAGTTGGGTTTTTTCAATAAAGGGGTAACCCAAGCTTGCTTCATATTGTCTGGGACCGTACAATTCTGCAAAGAAGCATTTACAAATTTGCATATGGCCTAAATAAGAGTGGGGGGACAAGTTTTGATGATTGTGGAGGCACATGGGTCCCATGTGCAATTAGTTGCCTTGAGTTTGTTAATGATGGATGCTAACTCCTCCTCTGATATAGGAGTAAAATCAAAATGGGGATATTGGGATCACTAGTAAAGGAGCTACTGACTAGATGGGTGCCCTGTATGTCAGAGACACTTTTTTTGGTTGCTATAGATTCCCAGATACCATCTCTTGGTAGGATTTTAGTACCCTTTTTCGTGATGAAGCTGGACCAAGGTTTAGCCAGACAATGGATGCCTGTGTACCTGTTAAATGGTCTGCAACTTTGTAGCACCCACATTCTCTAGTTGACAGCATTTTTATACCAAATTTGTATAATATCTGTGACAGGGTTTCTTCAGATGATATGTCATCCCAAAGGTCTTTTAGCTCTGTCTTCACAGCTTTGTGAAATAGGCTGTGACATATCTTGCAGTTGCAGTGGATTTGTCTTCAATGTACTTAATGTCTATATTTGCATTCCACAAGAAGGCAATGATCACATTGTAATTATTGATGTACTTGGATGCCTCATCTCTTTTAATCTTGGATGTGTTTTTAGGGGAATTTTCTTTTACGATGTGTCTAACAGAAGACATCAAATTATATATTTGTTATTTGGTGGAAACTGGTCTTGGGAAGCCAAAGCAATATTTGGTATAGTATTTACCTATGTGTTTATATCGCTGTCAGCAGTATTTGCCACACTTATGTTTTTGGAAGCATTATATTTGTGTATGTAGGTCACCATGCATGGTCTCTGAAGGGATGTCACAGGTAATGTATTTTTTAAACAGTGACATCACTGTCATATCCAAATTTGGGAGCATCTTTTATCCACAAAATCATGTGTATGTGGGGTGCTCCTCTGGACTCATATTCTTTTCTCCAAAAGAAGTGTTGTGTTTTTCTGAGTGGAGGGTTAGTTTTACTGCAGATGAAGTGCAGCATGGCAATGAATTGATGGTGAAAGTATCTTGAAACATTGCCAGGGTCAAGGCAACAGAGTTCTCTGGGTGTTTGTATGTCTATTTTGTCTGTATTTTGGTTTGCAGTGTATAAGGAGGATAGCACAGCGGCAACGCACTGGTCTTGGAAGCAAGACCACACAGAGCAACAGAGGTTTGAATTCCGGATCCGCGCTTAGAAACTAAACTCAGGTTTGGTATTATGCACGTTATAAAAAACACTTAAATAAGAAGTCATGCAAGTCATCCCATGCACATTCTCCACAACATAAAGTAACACACCATGTTGGTGGGCCGAGGTTATTTAGCATACAACATACATCAGTGTGATGTCATAACCAGTATTCTTTTGTACCATGCATGTTTGCCAAGAGATTTGTGATATTTGATTGCAAGACCTCATCTTTGTCTTCCTCTTTTAAAGCAGTTGGGTAGCTGACATTTTTCAAGAAATGAGAGCCTGGTTTTAATGTGTGTGCAACTCCATAACATAGAGCTATTAGTTTGCTTTCAAACAGAAGGTGGGAAACTTGGTCTAGATTTTGTCTGAAGCAACTAGTGGGATTGGGGTTATAGTATATAGTAATTATAGTAATTTATGCTAGTTGTAGAATTGCGTTGCCTTTTGGTTTGTTGTGGGATGTCACCCTCTATTACACCATTAAGCATGTAGAAGTTTCTTTCCCTCATTAAGGAGTTCCATCTCTCTGCGTTTTTATAGTTAGATTTATGCTTCTCTGTGAAGCAATCTAAATTCAAATCGCCAACAATTATTGTCTCAGTAATAGTGGTGGTCATCAGAATTATGTCAAGCACACGTGTCAAACCTGCATAAAAGACATCATCACTTAGGGCAATCAGATTGCGATATACATTCACACAAGCAATAACATGTTGAGGACAGTTAATTCTAACAAGTTGGATATAAGAGCTTACTGACTCCCATGCAGGAATTGAAAACCCAGCACTTATGTTAACTCCCACCATTAGACCCGAGGATGGTCTACCTTGTCACCTCCTTTTGCTGGCAGTAATGCCAATTCATAGTTGTCCCAGACGTGCATGTAGTAATCATGTCTCCGGTAACGCAATGATGTTATAGTTTATAGGAAAATTCTGTATCGAATTTTGTAGGTGAACATGACCTCTCGTGTTCCAACTAGCCACTGTCAATGGTAAGAGTGAGGTGAGGGTTGATGGTTAAGTTCTATCGAGCATCAACAAGACTTGTTTTTTATTTTCTGAGTTGTTCAATAATTCCATCAACATAATCTTGTTGCAGATAGTGTGGGGAGTTTCCACAACTGTAAACAAAAATCAAAACAACAGGAAAACAGTCAGTGCTGCAGCTTATGTAATGCTATGTCACGTTTGTTAATGGGGAACCCTATTCAAATGAGTGAGCCATAAGGGGGTTTACCGATGTATTCAATAATTCTTGGTAAGTAAACGTAAATTACTGAAATTACTCATATCAATTCAAAGTAGAACTCAGAAACAGTTGGCAGATACAGTTGGCAGATAGCCAAAACACAACGTTGCCACCTTTGACAAACCAAAAATGTGCCGGGCGTAATGTTGTTGCCATTCGTAAGGTATATAGCCACATCTACAATGTGAAAGCACGTTTCTATTTTTTCTATTGATTTCACTGGTTTACACCAGCTTTTCAACATGAATACAAAAACAGAAAATAAAATACACCACAACCATGAAAGATAACAATCATTAAAAGGAAAGATCAAAATAAAACGAATGAAAAACATAGTATCTCATTTCCATAATTGACATATGATTCTTCAATAAAATTCATTCGGATGTAAACCTAAATTTAAACTATTTAAAAAATTGACGTGGCTATGAGTATTGAGATGTTGCCAGTTCACATAATATACGACCATCGGTCGGTATCATCAAGAGAGCCTGGATGGTTACAATAAAGATTGAAATTAATCTTTCTGCAGTCCACCACTTTTGGACACATCGATACTAGAAGTTCGAGTGATTCAATTATGTTTTGATTCAAACAAAAGCAATAGAAAATCATTTCCTTGGAGATCAATTTTCACCTTGCTTGAATCTCTCTGGTGGGCCATAAATTGAAGTGCACTCGCAGTATAGCAGAGCGTATCACCAGAGAGGGCGCTCTTAGTAGGTAGGGTTTCATCGATCGCATGCATTTAGGGCGAGAAAAGAAGCCACCATTTTGTTTGTATTCCAGAGTTTTGGTGCAGGTTTCAATACAGTCGCATCTATATAACATTATTTCCACCTTGTCCGGATTACTCATTAAGGTTTCAATGGAAAATGTCGGCATTTTGAAGAGTGGTATATACCTTTTTCATCCAACTGTGTACAAACTTATGCGTTGATGAGAACAAATATGATGACAAGGTTTTTAACATATTGTCACATTGAGTTGATATCAAGCACTTCCGAAATAAAGCACAAAGATTCCAGTGATACAAAGCGTGGAGAGAAACCAAACCCAACTCATATCTAATCCACTATCCCGGATACATTGCGGGATGTGGAGAACAGACTTCCAAAATTTGTACTCCCACTTATTAAATAGTTGTTTAGGCCAGATTGCTTCAGTTTCTAGGCCATATAAAAGACAAGGAATGACCTTTTGATTCCAGCATAACAATGCCAGATTTATAATAAATTTGCCAAATCGATATTAAAGGATTCTGGTTTGAGAGATGAGAGTGTTTAGTTTCTGTTCCACGCTTTCTAGTTGACCAGTTGATTTGTGACAACCTTCAAAGATCATTCCAAGATATGTATATCTTTGCACGGTTTCAAATTTAGTTTGGTTAATCCTCCATGCGAATTTGATGTAACAGGTTTTATATGGAGAACAGGTTACTATTTGGGTCTTATTGATGTTAATTACAAGCTGATTTGAAATGATAAAAGTTTCAAACCCCACAAGTAACTTTTGAATACCTGTCAGTGTTTTGGCAACCTGAACCAAATCGGTCGCATAGATAAGTGCTTTAATCGGAATGCCATTGAGTGTTGGTGCATCTGCAGGTATTGCCAAAAACGTTTCAGTGATGTTGGGAATAAAATAATTTATGATGGCAGATGCCAGCAGGCATCCTTGTTTAAGGCCTTGTGCCATGGCAATGGGAGCTGACAATAGGCCATCTAAATTCTGGTGAATACGAATGGAAGTTTGTGAGTGCAAGGCACAAATGATTTCACGTAATGTGCTTGGGCACTGATCTTTCACCAATTTGGACATTAAAAGCACGCGCTAGATGGAATGAAACGCAGCGTGCAGGTCTATAAAGGCAAAATATACCGCCTGTTTGGTTGTTTGGCAATGGTTTTTAATCACATGCAAGCTAAAAAGGTTAATGCTTGTACCCAGACTGGCTACAAATCCGGATTGTTGTGGGTCTCGAAGCTGATTATGTTCGGCCTATGCATTGAAATCACGGAGGATGAGCTTGGCATAGAGCTTGCCTGGGCATTTAACAATGCAATGGGGCGATAATTTTCAGGTAGTGTGCGATCTCCTTTTTTGTAAAATTGGCACGATTATCGAAGTCTTCCACGACAGTGGTATTGTTTTTGATTTCAAGATGTGCCAGAAGATTTTATCTAGGATCATAGCCCATTGACTGGGGTTAGCCTTGAACATTGCCTTGTTGAGCCCATAAGGGCCCGCATCTCTAGATGAGCTAGGGGTCTTAATAAACTGCTCAATGATGGCGGGTGTGCACTCAACAAGCCACTAATTATGTGATTGAATTACACAGTTCATATGCTCCAACTCAGCATCAGCATAGAGGGCAGTAAAATGGGAAATCCAGTGGTGTTCCTTTACACTATTAGATTGTGCTTCCCCTTGTCTGAGATTGAAGCACTCATTAAATAAGGCCCATATGTCTGCTGAGTTTTTTGTGGCAATAGTTTGGATCATTTGTTCGCCATCTCTTTGAAATTGGTGGGCCTTGTGGCTCCTTAGCCATTGATGATATGTTCTATGCACTCTCCTCAATGCCTCTGCTGTATAATAATCTGTTTTATTCAGAATCATTCTTCGTTGTTTCCGGTATTCAGCTTTTTTGGTCTTAACTTCTGGGTCAAATGCATGGATATGTGATATCTTCTGATGATGCAAAATTGTGATCTTGCTTTGAAAGGATGTTAACAGATTGGTATATTGTATAGGAACCTCTGAGAGTATTTTGTGGTCAACTGTTCTGCATAGGGTCATTAGATTGGAGGGTGACCATCGAAAACGCATCTTAGCATGGTTGAATATTAGTGATTGGTTCATCAAAGATTTTTTATTGGGCAGCATGTCCAACTTAATGGTTGCGGTGACTAGATTATGATTGTTATGTATCTGCGATACAATCTCAAAATGCTGTGTTTGATTGAATAAATTAGCATCAACAAATATATAGTAATTTATGCTAGTTGTAGAATTGCGTTGCCTTTTGGTTTGTTGTGGGATGTCACCCTCTATTACACCATTAAGCATGTAGAAGTTTCTTTCCCTCATTAAGGAGTTCCATCTCTCTGCGTTTTTATAGTTAGATTTATGCTTCTCTGTGAAGCAATCTAAATTCAAATCGCCAACAATTATTGTCTCAGTAATAGTGGTGGTCATGAGAATTATGTCAAGCACACCTGTCAAACCTGCATAAAAGACATCATCACTTAGGGCAATCAGATTGCGATATACATTCACACAAGCAATAACATGTTGAGGAAAGTTAATTCTAACAAGTTGGATATAAGAGCTTACTTACTCCCATGCAGGAATTGAAAACCCAGCACTTATGTTAACTCCCAATATTAGACCCGAGGATGGTCTACCTTGTCACCTCCTTTTGCTGGCAGTAATGCCAATTCATAGTTGTCCCAGACGTGCATGTAGTAATCATGTCTCCGGTAACGCAATGATGTTATAGTTTATAGGAAAATTCTGTATCGAATTTTGTAGGTGAACATGACCTCTCGTGTTCCAACTAGCCATTGTCAATGGTAAGAGTGAGGTGAGGGTTGATGGTTAAGTTCTATCGAGCATGTTAACTGGCTTGGAATTGAGAGGTCATGATCCCCTATAGATGTTTGTCTGTGGAAGTGGTTGGGGTATTTGTTTTGTGTTTCTTTCAGGATGCTGTGCAATTAGAAATTTCATTTCAAATAGCTGCATTTTAGCTTTCCAAATTGTATTGAGGACTACACCTGATAGAATCCACAACCTAATTACCGAGAATATCTCATCAGAGACAAATTCAATCTCCTCAATGTCTCTAGATGAGATATCTTCAAGTTCAGCCAGTTCCCCAAAAATGTTATGTACACTCTGTCTATTGAGAATGTATGAATCAAAAGGACCTTCTCTGCATTTCATAAACAGTGAATGACAGTCAGATTTTTCCAGATGGACATGACGTAAACTATCATGTGCATGTGTGACAGGACGTTGGGCATCCGCATGCACTTGAAATTTCACATTATTTGAAAGAGCAGACTTATGGCTGATAGGCATGGGTAATTCGGAGGTGGTGTTAATCACAGACATACTTGATTTCATCATATGACAATTTGGAAATTCCAAATTTTGTGGAGATTGTCGTGGCATATTTATGCTTGTTAAGTTTGTCGAGGTAGTTGCTAAACGCTGTGCCATATATTTGTGAAGAACTCTACAGTGGAACTTTTTTTGTAAAATTGACTTTCTGGAATGTTTGACTGTGGCTACGTTCATGTTGGTAGATATAGTGTTAGGTTCATTTTGAAGTCTAGTTTCATTTCTACATCTTTTTCTTTTTTTAAGGGAGGCTTACTTATTTTAGTGCTGACTGGTTTTGTTTCATTGAGTGAGGTTACCAGCTGTTCTGTTGGAAGGTGTTCTATACATTGTTTTAGTGGCAGATGACTATATGGCCTGTTCTTATTTTTATCTGCTCTGTTTTCTTTGGTTTCTACGTGTATTATTGTATAAAAAATGATGAGTGAGGGGGTGTGATAGTAGAGGGATGAAAAAGAGTGCTGTGCAATTGTGTAGTGGGATGATAGGTGTGATTAGGCAGGTTGTAAGAGGGAGAGGCTGTATAGGTGTGATGGGTTTGGGTAAATATGAGATTGAAATTGGGTGATGTTGTATAAAATACTTATATTCATGTGAACGTGAATGGGTTATAAAGTATTGCTAGTAGAATGTGTTGAACAGTACTGGTGTTAGTGAGTAAGGGAGTGGTGGTGTGGTTCAATAATTAGGAATAGTATGCTGTGTTGAGGAAAGCATTGGTTGCTCTGATAGTGTGAATTATTGTACAGGTATGAGGGTTGTGGGGGTGTAATTGTGAAGGGGTGAGGGAGAGTGTGTATGGGCCTCATTACGCGGATGGCGGTAATGGTTAACGGTCACCGTTAATGGTAACGGTGACCGTCAACCATTACCGCCTTACTACGAGGTCCCTTAGCGGGTTGGTGCTTTAACGCCTGCTTTTTGCAGGCGTTAAAAACCAACCCGCTAAGGGACCTTGGTGCTAATTACGGCACCGCAAAATTGCGGTGCCGTAATTAGCACCTTCCCCATTCCCATTATGCCCTATGGGGCAAAAATGGGAATGGGGAAGGGCAGTGGTGGAAGGGGGAATTACCGCCCCGCCAACCTTGGAATTGGGCGGTAATTCCCCTTTCCACCAAGGCGGTGCCGGTATTTTACCGGCATGGACCAAGGTGCTAATAGCACCTTGGTCCATGTGCTAATACCGCCATCCGTGTAATGTGGCCCTATGAGTGGTAATGTGTGTTGGTAATTTGGAATGGATTGAGTGTGAAACTTTTGGGTTGGAATTGACCAGATGAGGTGGTTAGGGGTATGGAAGAATAAAGAAATGAAATTGTGGTATAGAAATTCATGAGATGCAGTTGTGTTGCTAGGCAGTAAGGAACTGGTGGTATATTGAATAAAGAACAATGTTGATATAGGATTAGAAATAGTGTGAATGCTGTTATGGAATGAGTAAGAGTGAAGTACAATATTGTTGAGTAGAAAAGAATACTTTAGGCCGATTTATAGTGAAAGTATGTGATTTTAATTAGAGACATATGCATGCTATATTAAAATACTTTGTAGGATGTGAGGAGTTTTCTTTGTTTGGTAGCTGTGTTTATGAATCTTCTTTTTTCCTGTAATTGTAAAAGAAAGTTTGTTGGTATATGTGGCAATGGTGAAGTACGTTCAATAACATAGGTTGTTATTTATTGAGGTATGAACATTATTGCAAAAAATAGTAAATACAGTTGTGTTACGTTTGGAGTGCTAAAGGGTATGTTAACTATATTGTTACAATGATTGCACTATGACAAGTGCAGTTTGGCATAATATAAGCAACACGGTAAAAATTGGTATAGTGTAAAAAGGATGCACTTTTAGTGTATTTTTGCAGCACTGGAAAGTTTATACTAGGACTAATATGGAATGGTATTAGCTGTACAGCAAAGTTTGTCTTGTTGCAAAAATGCATGAAAAATTATTTTTTTAAAGTAGGGCAATTGTTGTCAAGGTGCTTTTAATATGGAAATTGCACTTGTCGTGGTGTAATGGATTTGTAATGTGTGGCATTGTTCTTAAAAAGTAGAGCAAACTGTGGCCTAGTGGTAATACCATGGAACTTTGCAGTTGCAACATTTTATGTTGTTAGTATATGGTGTGTTGCAGTAGTGGTTGCAAAAGACTAGTCTTTTTAATGTAGGGAAAGGTGTTGTATTTAGGTTTGTGGGTTTATAGTAGAAATGCATTGAAAGGGAAACATGTATACATACATTGGAACTTGTACTGTGTTTCTGAGCTTTTAAAGTAAGGAGATTTAATTAGAAAAATACTGTAGCCACTGTGTTAAGTGGCATTTGGAATGATGTTTTTTTTTTAAATTATGGTTAGTTTATTTCAAATCTTTCATCTTCCATCAGATAAAAACAAACATCCAGGATAGAAAACCTCAAAACATACAATATACAATTTAAATTACATCTTTCTCCTATAGAGCCCTTCATTCAATGTCTTGCTATTTGGCAATTTTAGGATTTCTTCCATGAATTTCATAACCCCTATGATGGCATTTCCATTGTCACTAACCAAAAGAGTATTACACCACTCTTTTTGGGATAATGAGGTACAAGTCATTATAACATTCTGAAAATACGTTTTCCTTAGATCATTTAGGGATCCACAGTCGATTACTAAATGCTCAAGCGATTCGGGACTAAAAGATTGATCACAAAATTGCAATGTCGGTGGGTCAAACCCCAACATCCTTCTCAGATTCAACACAACACTTCCCTGGTAGGCAGAATATTCAATCTGAACCTGAGAAAAAGGTTTCAATACCAGGGGCAGGGGAATTCGGACAGATAAGGTAGGAGCTGGACCACCCCTCTACCTTCCAAACTCAAATGTAGGACTATTTTATACTTTGCTCACTGCGCTAATATATCAATCCAATCTTGGTACAGTAGTTGTATTTTAACCTTAACCGGTGTTCTCAAAAGGGCGTCATTAGCAAATTCCAGATCCTCCAACCAAGACTTACATTCGGCCTCCCAGGAAACTAGAAATCCTTCTCTCCCCTCAAACGAGCCAAAATTCAATATCTTAAATGGGAGAGGGACATGTAGATCAACACATTCCCCATAGAATGCAAGTCTTTTCCATTTGAACCACAATTGTATATTACAATAAGAAATGTACAATGTGTAGGTACAGCAGTAGAATGACAATGTTAATATATTTGTAAAGGAAAGGAAATGCAGTTGATAAACACTAGTCTGGTACTACTAAGTGGTAGTTAATGTGAGCAGGTGGGGAATGGTGGTACTATAAGTGATGTAATAGCAAAGGTTGGAAAATATAACATTTGTACATAAGGAAAATGGTTGTTGTTTTAAAAATGTTTCTTTTTAGGAGCATTGTATTGAAAATAAAAAAGAAATGCATATGTGCATTTAGAGCTGCACCATTTGTAACTTTTTTAAAGTAGGGGAAATGCAGCTGCAAAAGATTTGAAGAACACTGTTAGGTGGCAATTGGTGTGAGGAAATGCAATATGTTGGCAGTCATGAAAGTAACTGCCACTTAATGTGTGCAGGTGCAGAGTGCTGCAATACATGGCATTTGATAGCAGTGGTTAATGTGCATACAGTCATATGTGTTCTTTTGCAGGATGTAGGAATGGCATCTTTCCACAATGAGAATGTAAGGTATTATGGCGTGAACATTTTTCGTAGAGATGGAGTACATTTAACAGATGTTGGAAATTTGACTTTTCTTTCAAATGTTCAGAATGACTTGAAACTGTTTTAGTGAAGAAAATGAAAAGGGAACATGTGAAAAATGAAGTAACGCAACTGTTATTCAGTATGGTATATAAAAACCAAAACCACAAAAAAGTTGGAAGCAGCAGTTTTTGCAAAAGTTCTAAAAAACAAATAAGTAGAGTACAAGATTTGTTAGTATATTTCATAAAACAAAAAAACAAAAAAGGGTCTTTTAAAAAAAGAAATAAAAGAGAAAAAAGCATTGTTTAAGAGCCACTATTGTAGAACGAAAACATGTAAGTTGAGTTCAAATGCTGCAGCCCCATTTTAATTCCCCAAGCAGTCAGCAGACAGTAAAGCTGTTCACGGACTATATGACTGTGGAAAAGGGGGTAGTCATTTTTTGAGGTAGTGTAATATGGTTGGGAACTGTGAAAGACATACATAATGGCTAAACACTTCCTACACATTACACTTTATGCTAACATTTTGTATGGAAGAGAACGGCTTGGGACAGACTTTTATTACTGTCACCTTTTCTTGAGCTGCCTCTTGACATAAAATGTGTTAAAATTATGCCACTGATTCCCCCCTAGTCTCGTGAGTTTCCAAGGACAACCGGTCCTGAATACTTTGAATGTAAGCAAGCAGATCTTCCCGTTCTTGCATCTTACTTGCCTTAATTGCACCCATATCTGAGGTGTCAGTTTGCTGCACCCTCAGCGCTCTCCACACGTCTGCCCTAAAATTATTGAATGGTGCTCCATCATGAGCTATATTCTGTACCGTCACACTAAAATAGCCTGCTCGTGTCCAAATGTCATCAGCCCTTTCCCCAAGGATGGCTCCTAGGAGACCCTTAATGTACACAATGGCTAGAGTATTTCCTCCTGTCATTTTCATACATCAGTTTTCCTGCACTCGCCATTAAGCTGGGAAGTTTACATCTTAAATTACCCTCGTCCATCTGGGGCCAAGGGATATATTGCGGTCTGGCCCCTTCTTTCTCCAATAGCGGGAACTGCATAAACCCAATTCCACCCTCGGCTCCCATTGTATGCGTATCCATAGTAGAGACAATGGTTCTGCATCGCCTTCTTCCTGGCAATGATCTTAGTCTGCTCACATATGGTGGTGATTCTCCTCTCTCACTATGCGCTCGTCCTTTAGGGTGATTGAGATGCGCTATAGGATCTGGCATCCTGGCCTTAGGTTGTTTCAGATCTGACCATCTCACTTCCTTGATTAACAGTGCGCATCCCTCAGAACCACATGCGTCTTCTCCCTCCTCCTTGCAGAAGGTTTCCCTTTCTTCATCTGACATATCGAGTCCCCAACTAGTATGACTCTCATCCCTGTCATCTCTGTTCAAAGCCAGCCTGTCTAACAACAAGGCTCTATGCTCAAGACTGAATGGGCCTCGCTACTGAGCAATTATGGATCGATCTTCCTTTCCCCTACTTCACGATTCACATTTTGTCCTCATCTCTTGATAAACTTTATTGATCCTGTCTCTGATGCTTCCTATCTCAAAACTCTCATCTAGGTTTACCGTAGATTGTCCTGGCGTTACCTCCTTTAATGGTGCAAACTCCTATTGGTGTATTCGGAGTGGCTCTTTTGTTGCTCCCTGTGGCAGGAGAAACTTCTCTGTATGGCTCCATGATATAGCCGGACATGGTTCCAATAACCTCTTTGCAATATGCTTAATGTCGAGTTCTCTTTGTCTTCTTTTTTATTCCATTTCTTGGCTAATTCCCTTCTAACTCTTTCCTATTCCCCTAGTCTTTTATTGTTCCCTTCTTTCATTTGATCTTTGCACTTCCTCATCTCTACATCTTTGCATTCTTTTATTTTGTAATTTCTGTTCCTCTCCCTCTTCTCTTTTCTTTTCTAGCCTATCCTGTTCTTTGGTGATCTCTGCTTGTTGTCATACTTTATTTGCTCATCTGCACTTTCTTTGCTATTCTACCTGATGCATTTGAACTCACTGTTATCCATTCTATCTCTTATTTTCATCTTCCCTTAACCTTTTTTCTCATTCTCTGTCTTTTTATCTTGTTCGACTTGGTATTCCGCTTGCCAAACTTCATTGATGCTTTTTCCATCAAGTTTAAGCAATATCTGTCCACCCATCCACTGGTTCTGTAAGAACGTTAGCCCATCAGCTTTATCCTTTTCCCCTTTCCTTATCTTTATCTCTCATTATTATTCTATATCTGTGGTCACATTTGATCATTCATTTTTCTCCTCCTTGTTCTTAAAGGCCTTAAAGATGTCTTCTTTTCTTTCACTCTCTTCTGAACTGTCACCTGTGCTATATGCAGGCATGACCCCTCATAAATCAGATTACTATACACTGTGCCGCTTTCAGCTCTCTCAACGGATATAGTTATACATCCTCCATACTATCACTGTTTACGTCCAACGCAGTAGGGGGAGCAGAAGGCTCAACACATTCTCTGTGCTCTGGTTAAGCATCCATTCCTCAGGGGGCGGATTCTCTCACTCCTCTTGATAAAGCTTGCAGAGCTCTAAAATAGCAAACCTTTGCTCTAACTCCTTTCCCGTGAACGCTGCATTCAAATATGTGGTCATGTGCTGTAATACTTTGGACAGTGATCGCCCTTGTGGCCACAGCATGAACATCTTATCTGCGCTGGCCTTTACCCATTCTGCACTGTACTGTTTGATCTTGGGCATGTGTTTTGGCAAAGATTTTCACATATGCATCAATGATGTGACAGGTGGAGTTTAACCTGAAAACAGCAGGTGGAGAAAGCTTCCCTGTGTTAGTATCGAAATGCTGGAACACACTTCCCATGATAATCAGAGCCGATACCTCATTTTGGTCATTCAGAGCCAAGGTGAAGGAGCTGTTCACAACCCAGCAATAGCCTCCTGCTTGCCATCAGCTAATTCTCTCACCCTTTTAACGCTGTGTTATCTATAATTGCGGACCACTCTGTAACCCGGTCCTTTCTGTAACTTTGTGATCCTCCCTCTGTCATGGACCATCTTGTAACCTGGTCTCACATGTTATTTATTGTATTGTGTCATCCCCTGCTGTGCAACCTTCTGTAACCTATTTTGTTCCACAAGTTTAATGCGCCCAGTTACCCCATGGTTTGGCTCCGCTATACAAATAAACAAACTAAACTAAACTAAACTTCGTTTACACACAATACGTTTCAGAAAAATAACAAATATGAGCGTGCTCCACACTTGCCACTCAAAGCCTTTACTTCTCAATGCTTTCAATCTACCCTGCAGTCGGCGCCAACCATGACCCAAGATAGATATCTTTTTACCTCTATTCAACACAGCCCTTTCTTGCCGTTTACCCAAACACTTCTTTAAACATAAAATTCACAAACAGACAAACGTAGTCGACTTTCACATGCACGTCATGACACCTCTTCTCACTTAGCCTCTGAAGTACTCCAATGGAGTCTGAATTGTCTTCTATCACAGACCTGTCTGTGTGCCGCCTACTATTATCCACTTGGATTTTAAGACAAAGGGCCTCATTACGACCCAGGCGGTAAGGGGTTTACGCCAGCGTAAACAGCGCCGACCCTTACCGCCTGATTCCGAGATCCCTTAGCGCCATGGCGGATTTAACACCTGCTTTTAGCAGGTGTTAAAATCCATGGCGTTAAGGGACCTTGTTGTTAATTACGCCACCGTAATTTACGGTGGCGTAATTAACGCCTTCCCCACTCCCATTATGCCCTATGGGGCAAAAATGGGAATGGGGAAGGGTAAATGGGGATTGGGGACTTACCGCCCCGCCAAGGTCGGAATGGGGCGGTAAGTCCGCCAACCACCATGGCGGAGTTGGCAACTTAGCGCCATGGACCATGGTGCTAATAGCGCCATGGTCCTCCGCCAAGGTCCTAATGAGGGCAAAATTCTACACTCCTTGACCGAGGACTACAGCCTTTCCAGGTGCTATACGTCTCTCCTCAACACTTTATCATATACCTTGACATTCCTCGTTGTACACTAAAATAACCCCCTGCTTCTTTATGTTACCACTATCCCACCCCCTGAATTTGCCACTCTTCTTAGTCTACTCACCATTCGTGTTTCAGCTTTAGGCCCTCGTTATCGTCTCCCCTCCTACAATCCTGCCACTGTTGCCTTCAATCCGTTCAGCGCTTGTGGAAACCAGGAGGGAATTCATCAAAGAGGGGTCTGTCACAACTGTATCTACTTTAGGAAACTTTTAGTCCTTCCAACTAGATTATGGAGGGTATCGGATTATCCAAAAATCTTGAGTCTTCTAAACTGATGGAACTTCATCTAACCATCCAACCTGCTACCACTTGAACCCATATGGGCCCTTTAAGATGAGGGGACGCTCTTAAGGGAAGGGTGGAGATGCAGAAGTTACTCACACATCAATAAAAATATTGACTCAGAAAGTTGGCAAAGGGTACGCTGTTTTATTAACAATTATCTAAAACCGGGAGTACAACGGACATTGACGTACATCTCATGGCAAGGTCTCCATGATTTACATAAAAAACAAGCTTTTATAGAAAAACCTTGTCATCACTGATGTCACACTATGAGGCAAACTGTAAAGCTTAAACTGGATTGTGGTTGGATAATGGAAAACATCTACATATACTTTCTTTGGGGTGTGGGGTTGGGATAGGACCTCTATTGTCAAGTGGGCAACTAAGCCCTCCTCTAGTGCAAGTCACCTTCACCATCATAAAATACACTGCGATTTATTGGTTCACAAACTATAGAGCTCTTTGATACGTGGCACTCTATAATTGGTTGGCATGCTTGTATCCTTCTAGAATATTTTACTTGCTAAGCACGTACGCTGATACCCCGGGTGTTGGTGGGTAGGGCTTGACCATGCCTCTCCACCCAATTAACCAAACATCTATCATCACTCTTACTCTCTGTCATCCTATTAGCCTTTGAACATGGCCTTGCAAGCCCCACAACTCCTAGGAATAAATGGGAGTATGAGCATGCTAACATCTTCTCGTCTCTACGTTATCTGCCCAAGTCTATTTGCATCTAGGTCATGTGACTGGAGACAACATTTCAAGCTTTTTCTCTGTATTTAAGGGTTTTCAAATGAAAAAAACGTAGCACTCATTGTCCTTTTGCTGCAACTTGCGTTCATTGTTTCTTTTGAAGCTGGACAACAAGTTCTCGGCTGCACTGGCCTTTTGACACTGGGCCAGGCAAGCCCTCTTGGATTAATTCTTGCTTGTCAGCTATTTTTATTAAGTGTGCCATATTTTCAGCTTCCCTGTCCATGGGGTCACAGTTATCTAAAACCAGATGTGGAACATCCAGATTTCTTACGCATATATATACCTTGGCACATCACTGCAATCTATTCACTACTTATAGCCAGCCTTTATGATTACTTAGTTCTACTTGCGTTACAGCATCTGTACAATTATAAACTGGTTTGCATTTTCTTCCGTGCTCTTCACACGTGTAATCTTCATTTTGCATGTAAACCGTCACTCTCTTCTTTACTTCGTCACAGGATTCCGTATGTTCTCTTTACTTTCTCTTCTGTCATCTCTTCTCGGTGTGTCACTTTACGTCATATGATGTCACCAGTCTGCTCTTTCGTTCATCTTCTCTCGTTCTTCAGGGATCTTGCCGAAAATACTGTCAGCTCTTCGTAGATACATAAAGAAATGTTTTCTCAATGGGTACTTTGCTTCAAAGGCTGCTTGTGTTATTGGCATCATTGCAGGTGTCTTGCTTATCACCATTTCCGGTATAGGTAGCTTTGTGGCAGGACTTCCGGTAGAGGCTTTTGGCTTCTCCTCTACATGATTCGTTTTGAAGCTTCCCAAAAGGGGGCCTTGGCATCTCGTCATCTACGTATTGTCAATTCAATTGATCTAATTTATGGCATCTTTGGAACACATGTTAATCTGACCTTAAATACATCCATCCATTGATATATTGATCCTTACCATTTATTGGCACGCAGGCCTTGGTCATCTCAAAATATTTTTTGGCACATTTCTGGATTGGGTTAACGATTGGCTGGAAAGAATCCAAGTGGCTAGGTGATTGCCGTAAGTGATCTGAATTCATCCTGTTCAACTATTCAGTCTGTTAAAAACCTTCCTAACCCTGCCCATGACAAACAATATTATGGGACCATTTGGTTAAAAAATCAGGAAGGACTTGGTCTGACAATCCTGAATGGCTCGATGGCCAGAGATGTCCCCAGTCAATTCACATGGACGAATGGGTAGTCCCACTCCACATTGGATTATATTTTTGGCAGTAATGGGCTGTTTAATAAATGCACTGATGTGCTCCAAGCAAGTGGTCTGAAGTGGTCTGTTTGCTGTTGCTGAGACGTTGGAAGTTTCTACTGTGCCTGTTCACTTTGAAGTCTTCAGCCACGCCCACTTTGCCAGACATCCTCAAATAGACTGGCGCACGCACTCCAAGCAAGTGGTCTCAAGTGGTCTATTTGCTGTTGCTGAGACGTTGGAAGTTTCTACTGCGCCTGTTCTCTTTGAAGGCTTCAGTATATTATTTCCTCACGAACACTCATTTGGAATTTGCAACTCTGCCAATATATTAATTGTGGACTGGACAGAATTATAGAGTAGTAATTTACTCTCTTTTTCTATTTTTTCCATCAGGCCAAGCCCACTCATCCAGACATCCTCAAATAGACTGGCACCTGCGCTCCAAACAAGTGGTCCGTTTGCTGTTCGCTGCTCACAGCGCAGCATAGCAGCACTCCATAATATTATCGAGCGGGGATCTGTTGTATGTCTTAGTCCCTGATTTCCACTTCCTGGTTATTTTCCATCTGTCTGATTATAAAGTTGGGTTAACTTCGAGCCGTGTAAGAGGTTTCGGGATTTGTGTCAACAAATCATAAGCAAGTGAGTGCTAATTTTTTGAAAATGTATGAGTTATAACTATTAGAAACTGTACTGAGATGCTGCAGCTTGTGTCGCGGTAGCGGCTGCAACCATTTGGATTAGCCGCTGTTCATCACTGATTTCTGAAAAGCGGTTTATGTACATATCATCCCAACGTAATGCCTAGAGCATTGCATTATATGCCCGTTGCTCTGTAGTTGAAGGAATTAGCGAACGCTGTTTTCAAGTATTCCTGTGCGGCGGTGGTAATCACGGGCATAGCACTTTATTTATAAACAAGTGGTATCAATACATTTGTATGGTTGCTCGATTGCCTTTGTGCTCCGCTAAGGACGATTTTGAACACTGGATGCAGCTTCTCCTGTCTGCATTGATGAGTGAGGTTATCTCTGCGTGCTGCGTTTGGGAGGAATAACAGCGTATGTGAAATAGATGCAAGACTGCGGAAGGAGATGGTAGGAAACATCCTGCTTTGTATGTTAAGTTCGTGGGTCTGGGGTCTGATGCAAAGAAGTTTTATAACATGAGAGTGTATATTTTTTATTTGAATTTGTAACGATTATCATCAGGTCAGTGTTTTTGGTTATGTTGATTCTGGCAATTCCATCCTGTGGGGAATAGGTGCAGTAATTGTTTTGTATCATGAAGAAATAGAATGCCCAAGTGAAACAGGATGCTATCCCCTTGTTAGGCTCCTTAAAGACATGCCACATGAGTGCATCACCTGCGGCTGCACTTCCACTTCCTGGATCCTCTGACACAGACAGGGATCTGATTGAGTGTGCCAGCACGATTATATACGTATGGTGATTTCTTCACCTTTAGTGCGATCACTGATTCTGAAAGATCCCGTTCTCTACAGAAGAAGGGATTCAATGTATGTTGGTATCAAGAATTAAGGAAGGTTGAGAGGTTTGTACAACCTGACCACACTAGATTTAATGTAGCTAAATTGGTCAAAGATGATGGAAATTTTCTCATTAATGAGGAAAGACCTACTCTTAGCGAAATGCAGGAATGGCAAACTCTTTCTGTGTCCCTAAAGGAATAGATATCCCAGTTGAAAAATATGGATAAACCACTTTAGCGAAGCCAAAACATACTCTTTGGTATCTTCGATTTCTAGAGGACATTCTCATTTAGTCTTAAATAAAAGAGTATGTAATAATCTTGAGAATTTAGATTTGGTCCTAATCCAGGAAACACAGGCACTGGTGCAACTGCTGTGGGTGGATATGTAATTTTGTGTCTCCCTGATAGGGGTGGAACTAGAGGCCGCCCTAAAGGTGGAATAGCAATAGCATTTCGGAATAATAAAGAGATCACAATGCTAACAGAAAAGCATATTAACACCTCTGCAATAGTAGCTACTTTCCGTGTAAAAACGTTAAATGCCACTTTTCCTCTGATGTTGATTAATATATACTGAATAGCGCAGATTATACGGACAGTATGTTGGAAAAACTGATCAATGATTTAAATAATCTGATTGAGGAATGGTTGGATTTAATTCCTGTAGGGCATATAATCCTCGCGGGGGACCTAAATGCTGATTGTCATCTGACTAGTTGTGAGATGGAGTGGGCAATAACTGCACTGGTTGATCATAGCTCTAAAACTGGTAATAAATATACAGAGGTGCATTATGGTTATTCCTTGCAAATGTTTGGGGCCTGACATTGCAGTTTAATGTTAAATCTACTTGACATGCACATGGTGAGTTCTCTATTATAGACTACATGTTGGTAAGTGACCACATAATTGAAAGGTCTGAAAACTTGAGTGTAATAATAAGTTCTCATAGCGATCATGCCCTGTTGTCAATCAATTTAAAGTGGAAGAAAGAGTCAGGGTGTAATAACTCTTATTGTGCTTGTGATGTGGTTAATGTCAGAGGAAATCGAGTGAAATGGAATCCTGTTAAGACTGTGGAATTTAATAATTCAATGATGCATGACTTTACCCAAAGATCGTACGAGTCAAAATGTTTATATATTCTGCAGAAAATGTTAGTGTGTACTTAGAGGAGATGCTGTACAAATTCTATATGCCTGACTATATTGGTACAGTACAAAAAACAAGACATAAGCACAGATTTGATATTGAGATAAAACAATGAAAATCTCAGTTGAATAAGGAATTGCGTCTGATAATAAGCTAAAATGCTGTTTAGAAGCTGTCAGCAACGGTATAAGAATTGGATGATTCACCATTGTTATGTGCAACATCAAACAGATGGTGAGGCCATGCTTAATGCCATGAGTGAGTTTATACCATGCTTCGGACTCGTTACCAATAGAGCCTGCAACAGAACAACTAAATTGGTCTTTGGACGTGTCAGTGGCCAACACAAGACGGTATATTAGAAAAGCGAAGTCTTCTACTACCCCCAGCCCGAATAATCTGTCTTTTGTAACACTAAAACAAAATGTGTCTTTTTGGTCCAGGATATTGCATTTAATATTCAGAAGTGTGATCCTAACTAAAACTACTCCTGATTCTTGGAAATTGTATTTTGTTCTTGTGATTTTTTAAAAAGGGGACCGTATGAATCCTACGAATTATCGGCTTAAATCGCTGATGAATGTTGAGGCAACCATTTTTGCATCTATAGTCTTAGACCAGCTGTTAAGCTGGATGGGTAAGCATGACATGTTGTACACAAGACAGATCGGGTTCAGGAAGTGTATGGGGACTGATGTTGGGGGTTTACTTGTTACCACATTGCAGTATGAGGCTAAGCATAGGAGTCAACTTCCTCTATATGCAGCATCAATGGACCTCTCTGCAGCCTTTGATATGGTCGATAGAGCCCTGCTTTGGTGGAGGTTAATGGATCTGAACATCGATAGGGGCCTTTTGACTATGTTGATATACTTATACTCCGATACTGTGTTGAAGATAAGACTTAGCAATGATGGCCTAATGTCAAAAGAAATAAAGGCAATGAATGGACTTCAGCAAGGATGTGCTTTGGCCGCAATTTTGTTCAACCTGTATGTGTCTGGGATGAGGTATGCTCTAGATGAAAGTGGTTTAGTTGCAGCAAAGGTAGACTTAAAAGTCATCAAATGTGTTGCCTATGGAGACGATTTCTTACTTTTTGATCGGACCAGGATAGGTCTGCAAAGGTTAATTAACTCTTTTGTACAGTTTATAAATGATTTGAAGCTAAAAATAAATCCCCAAGAAAACTGTAATTATAAATCTGAGGCAGATAAGCAAAAAATGCACAAAGCCAATATGGACTATCGAGGGTACAAAGATACATCTGCAGAAAGCGATTCATTATTTGGCTATTTTTCCAGTGTTAGTACTCACAGATTTCTGAAAAAAGGCTTAAGGATGAAGGCCTTAGAGGCTGGTCGACAAATGAGAGTAATTGAAAGAAAATTTGGAAAATGTTCAATGTCTGCATGCAGGGACTTCTATTGTATGAAGGTTGTTCCCAGATTAGCATATTGGTTAGAATTCTTTCCCGAATAAACAAAAAAGGACCCACGCTTATGACAATCACCACTTTTGTCATTATTTCCAATTTTTTTTAAATGTAGAGAAAAGGTGCTCTATGAGTCACAAGAAACCAAAGAAAAAGTCTGCAGATAACAAGGTCATGCTTATTAATTTGCCATGCCAATCCCCTCCACAAACCTACTAGGGTAATTTTTAATACACCCTGGTAGTCTCCCTGCAGTAGCAATCTGTCTCTTGCATAATACTCCATCAATTTGGCTAGAACCACTTTAATTGTTTTACATTGATGGTTTGTCTTTTGTGATTTATGTATATTTTGAATGTTTCATTTTCTCTTTTTCCAATACCTATGAGAAAAAAGATTTATATTTTTTTTTTAAATCTCAAACAAAACACCTTTTTTGTATTAAATTAAGTTTACAATCTAGGGACTTTTTCTTTGGTTTCTTGTGACTCCGAGCACTTTCTCTCTACATTTAAAAACAATTGGATATAATGACAAAAGTGATGATTGTCATAAGCGTGGGTACTTTTTTGTTTATTCAAGATTACATTTTGCCCTGCCTCACGCTTGCACACAGGGACACCCCTACTGCTTGTAAGAGTAGAATTATTTCCCGTCATACTTGTACCATACCTAAAAATCATAGAAGCCATGATATGTAGAAAGGTTGTATTCTTTTTTACCAAAATGCATACCAATGGAAGCAATACGATATAAGTTTGGACTTTGTTCTTTAAAAAGTATTCTGGAATGTAAAAGGTTAACTCTATATAGAAAATGCTTAATTCGTGAAAAGAATACAATGTATAAGATACTAGATGATAATATGATGGCAAATTATATTTATGCATTTAAATCTTATGTTGAATCCATTATTATGAATGTTGGTTTTACAACAAATTGTCTCATTGAAAATCCATTCAAAGTAAAAACGTTGGTCAAAGCTTTTGATTGGGTTGAAAACAACGCAGTAATTTTGAAATCGTAAAAATGGATTCTCAAATTATATCTGCATGGAAGTGGTACCCTGAGCTGGAAAAATATATTGTAAAATATCCATCATGGCAATTAAGGAATAGCACAATGCGCTTCCGGTGCAATGTATTAAATACACAAGAAGTCTGTTACATCCGACAATTGATAAGTGAAGAGCTGAAAGTATGTGGATCCTGCTCGATTGTGGGCGAAACAGAATCTTTAATGCATTTATTGCTGATTTACCCCACTTTGATTAATCAAAAGATTGAATATTTCTTGCAATTTATAGATGATGTTTCCAATATATATATAGGGATAAGCTGTGGTATGAAATGCTACATGGATCATCGATAGCATTGAACATTAGAGTTAATGCTTTTTTAAAGAATATTTGCAATGTGACATAGAGTGGAATAGGTCATTGTGAAATGCTTAAGTTTAGTTAAGAAACATAGTCTTTGTATATCAATGCGGAGTAGATGGAAGTGAAATCATTTTATTGGTACTGTGTACATTTGTTTGCATGATATAAGATTTAATGCATTTTATTAATTTTGTAAAGGTTTACACAAACCAATATTCGATCAAATAAATAAAAAATAAAAAATAAATGCACTGATGTCGTAATCATACCCAATGTTTATAGTGATCACTGGTACTTGTCAACCACTTTTCTATTTAATCTAACTAAGCAATACTTGGCTCCCTGGTTCAGTCCTTCTTCATGAGTTAGTCCAGTGGATAACCAGGTACACTGGAATGGGGGGACAGTTTGAAAGGTAAATGAGACAGTATCAGCTTATCTGATTACTTCTTCAATGGATTGGAAGTATCATACATTCAGGGTGGAAATATATGGTGAATCTTTGGTGGACCTTCTACTGTATAGTTTTACCCAAATATCAGCATGCAGGGAAAGCCCACACAAGACATTTCCGTTACTTTGATTCCAACCTGGCCATTAGAAAATGGGCAATGCGGGCAGAAATTAGACACTTGAAAAGACAGAATCAGTTTAGACTCAAAGATCCTGCAAATTAAGAAAGTGAAACAAGTATACAAAAAATGGGTGATGGGCAATCAAGCAAAAGGCTGTCAACAGGATGCTGAGAGTATGTTATATGTTCTGCAAAATAAAGATGCTTGCTCTTTCTAGCACCTGATGAATGACGTGGAACAGTCTCAGCCCGAACATAGAATATTACCGGTCTCAGAGGATCAATGGGTATCTCATTTTGGTACCGTGTCCACCGATCATATGGGAGCGGTTGATATCCCGCCTGCAACTACTGTACCAGCGGATAGTAACATTTTTTTGATGGTGGAGTGTCTCAATCTTGGAAACAATCTCGAAGATTATCTTCTCACGAGCCCCCGCGCCCTAACAATCTATCCAATATATTATTCAAGGGGTTTCTGGAAAGTTAGGCCTCTCTCCTGTTGCTCCTGTTAAACAATACTGTTCCCACTCTCCTGGTCTACTGCCTATATTCTTCCAATTTACAAAAGAGGCCCAAGGAGCAATCCATTAAATTTGAACCCCATCGCGATTCTTGGTGCTGATAGTAAGATATTTTTCATCTTCTATACTACAGCATGTGGAATCATGGCAGAAGACATCAGGAAGAATTCTGCAATGGCAAACCGGCTTTCAGAGGCATCATTGTACCTCTCTGAATGGTTTTATTTTGAAGGACACCTTGAGCCAGGACTGGCAGAAGAAGCATTATTCAGTTTATTTGTCCACAATAGACCTTTCTTCCATTTTTGATTCAGTTGATCGGGATCTATTGTGGGCTAAACTGCAGAGATGGGGAATCTTATATGGTTTACTTCACCTAATCATAGGCTTACACAAGGAGACTTATTGTATGGCCTATGACTAAAGGATTCCTGTCCCCTCCCCTTCTTTACCTGCTCCTTTTATTAAGTAGCTATATTCTTCTGTCACTGCTCTGTTCCTCAGGGATTTCATTTTCATACTACTCCCTTTGCCTTTTGATGGTTTGACTTTTCATGCTTTGATGATTTGGAAAAGAACAAGGTTCTGGATGAGGAATTTGGCTTTCAAAATTGTAAAAAAATGTTTAATCATTTTAAATCAATAAAAAAACAGGCATACATTCTAGGTAGAATATATAGGTTTTACTTGAGCAAATATGATCATTGTCTCGCAGAATTCCAACCTCTAGAGGCATCAGGCAGGTATGGGTACTTGCTCCATGCCTGTTCAATTTGTACTTGAGTGACATAGGGGATTATCTAAATTCGCAGCATCGGCTACTCCCTTTATTCACATTCTAAAACCTATCTGGCTTGCCTATCCTGATGATTTTGTTATTTTTGATCTTAACCCGATCGGCCTACAGCAAATCTTGGCTGCATTTGCTTGTTTCGGCTTGGCTCATAAACTCAAGATCAATCCCAACTAAACAAAAGTATTACATTGTACAAACAAGAAAAAACTATCTTTTATTAGGAGAATTGATCAGAGCCCATTGGAAAAAATTGAGAGTTTTATATATCTGTGATTGCCCATTTTTGGTAAACATCCTGTTGAGGGTTGACTGTTGACCCGAGGTCCGGCACTTTGTAATCAACTGTCACGGGTTGACTGTAGATATGGACAAATTATCTATTCCTCCTTGCGTGAAATTTTATGAAGGTAAAATATTCCCAAAATTAATGTATGGTATAGTGCTTTCGTCATTGGGGTCTTGAATTTATTATCTATCATTGAAGGCCCGCTGTGGCAGAAGGTGCTGCAGGTTTCACCTTGCACCCCTCTTGCTGCAATCCGATACGAGCTACATCTCTCCTCTTTAAAAAATAGAGCCCATTGGAAATACCTTGAAATTTACAGATTTCTGAAAGCAATAACTTTGTGATTTTGGGCCTGCAGAGAGTGATCTTATCAACAACCCAAAGAAGGTGAATACAATTATTTATAGACAGGATTGGGCCCACACAATTGATACCTTTTATTCTTATGACTCATTGAAACATTTGTGACTCGATTTTAAAATAGCTGGTGTTATTGCTCCTTATCTCTCCATTTATCTGCTTCCGTCTACCAGACACCTGCTTATTCAGTTTCAATGGAACTTGATTTACACCAGGGAAGTTTATCTGTCAAATAAATGTGGCCTGTGTTGCTTCTGTAATTTGTTAACATCAACTGAAACAATGGAACATTTATTAATCCACCATTCTCACCTCAGAAGCAATCAAAACGGCACTTTAGGAGATTTTCAAAATCCTTGGCTTTGATGTCAACTCATTCATATTGGCACTTTTGCTGAGCTGGACAAAAGCCTTCACTGGTTTTGGCAGTCAGTATTTTTTTAACATCGCTGAAAGTGGAATGAATTGCTGTTTTTTTTGTCCGCTTATTTCTTTAAAAAATCTTTTACTTGTTTGCATGAAAAGTTTAACATTTATCCAGAAAGATATGTAATATGTCTTAAGTTATCTTGTAGATGATATTTGTATTCAGGAATGAATAACTTTTTTTATATTATGTCATTAGTTTATTTTATTTCTTTTATTTCTTTTATTTTTTATACCGCGCCACATGCCCGCAGGCCTCAGGGTGCACATAAAATCAAGACTAGATGCACAAACACACAAGAGTCAGACTGGAAGAGAATTTAGGGAAATAGTTAGTTCATTAGTTAGGACTGAAGTTGTAGAGGTCAGTCTGGATGGCTTTTTTGAAGGGCAAGTAGTCCCTAATTTGGCGTATTGAAACGGGAAGAGAATTCCAGAGATGGATGTCAAAACTTGTGCCACCAAAGCGAGCCAATTTGAATCTTGGCTGGAGAAGTATGGGGGCTGGTGCTGGCCGAAGATTTCTGGTGGTTGTCTTGCTCTTAATGCGATCCGATAAATGTCCTGGGCTTGAGAGAGATAAGCACTTACGGGCAAAATTGAGGGCCTTGTGTGACATTCTCTGCCTAACGGGGAGCCAGTGTAGAGTTTTCCTGAAAGTGGAAATATATGTGTGGTTCGAGAGCTCAAAGATGGTATGCACAGCATTGTTCTGTGTAACCTGAAGGGCTTGGATGTTCATAGCAGTAGTGCCAGCCAGAAGACTATTAAAATAGTCCAGCATTGAATTTATTAGCACTTTGGACAGCAGAGCGCAATTTCTGCAGTTATAAAAGGTCGAAAATATATTGTATGCATTAATATGAAATTAAAATGTATTGTAATTCCAGTCAAAGTTTATTGTATAACCATAAAACAATAATATAAAAAATAAAAAAATAAAAAGTGGATTTTTACTTACTAGGTTCAGAGTGTTTGTTTTCTTCGTCTATGTTGTACTTCAGTTCCTAAAAGGTGTTGAGCTGCATTATGTACATAAGTTATACAGTTATGTTTACTATTTGCTATATTCCCTAATATTGTCGAATGAGTAAAAAAAGAAAAATTACATTTGGAGGCATTCAAATGTGTGCAAATGTATGTTTGAGATGTATTCATTGTTTGTAATGTTGGTGTATGTATTTTGTTTGTGTGAAAAGGAAACATGAAAATTGTGTTGACCCCTGTGTTTTTCTGGTCAGTTGCTGCCACCTCCTTCCAGTTTTGGGAGGGACTCCCGTGTATGTCAGAGTGACCCTAAAAGTCAGTGGACCTGGAGGGCCCAAAACCCTCCCCAAGGATACATGGTGGACTCAGTCAACGGCAAGTTCAAACTGCGGTTTATTAAAGACAATACCAACAAGGATCAGCACAGGAACAGGAAAAATCCATGCACATCACGCTCTTGCTCGGCTCGCAAGCCAGTTTTTTTGCAATATGTCATCTGCATGACTTCCCAACTTGGGCCCTTCTTCAGGAATCCTATTGGGCAAACTGATTGGATATCGAATATTCTAGCACCTGTAGTGGATAGTATAGATGTTATTCTACTGGCACGTCACATATTAGGTGGCTGGCCTGGTCCATCCCCAAGTCACTACTATAACAAAGTTGCAGTGTGGTGGACTTAACATTGGTTCTTGCCCATTGCTACCCATCCCTAGAATACTAAACTGTGGTTGGCTAGAGCTGACGTCCCCAGGAGAGGGACCTGCAAGGGTTTTCATCTCTCTATGGACCTCTTCAAGGGTATACGAATGACTATGTGTCCGTATTATAACTTGTGTAAACCACCTTATTTCATGAGAGTGCTCTCCAGATAGGTGCAACACTTGTTGCATATTGTTGCATACTTGTTGCTGTCTGTGCATGGCAGCCTGGGACCAGTGCTCCTTTCCCACCACTGCTCGCTGTCTATTATCTGCTTCGGCTGTGTTCCTGTTCAGAAACCACAAATTTTAGCTGCGCAGCTCTGAATAATGTGGATTTATTAGTCTTTTCTGCAGCTGGTCCTTTTGTCATCTTGGGAGTGGAATGTCATCCGTATCTCTTGGCCTTGGCTGAAGGTCCTGTCTCACACACCTTGCTCTCTGTCCAACCTGAATCAGCTCAGCTCATCTCTTACTCTGAGGCCTGGAGCCTACTGTAATTTTCCTAAACCTCATAATGTGGTTTCTACAGTGTCCATACTATTCTACATTTCCAAAGTCACACTTGGTTCTGTCAGGTCCCATAGGTGCACCTGCAGTTCCATAGTGTTATTTGCGTGTAAGAATCTGAAATTTTGCTCAGTATCTCTTGTGCCTTGCGGTTTCTGCATTGCTGCATTTGGCTATTGGCACAATAATAAAAGAAATGACAGTATGTATGTGTATCTGTAACTATACAACTGTTTGCTTGTGTTCGAGTGTGTTTATGTCCCAAAGTGCAGATGGCTTGTGTGCTTCATGTCTATCGCTGCTATGTTGTGGTATCTCTAACAAAGTCAGCAACATGGCTTCTTGGTGCTTAGTCCAGGATGTCAACAGAGGTGTCCCTGTTCATGGCCTGTGGCTCTTCATCCACACAGGGATAGGTCTGCATCATCCCTGGTTTGTAGGGCTGGCTGACTGGATACTTCTTGACCTACTTGTCGATCATGGATCCGTTTGGAATTCATCCAAAATAGAATGGGTGATTGCAGTGTTTTCTGGCCTTCTTCATTGACATGAATTTAGTAGGAGGGGGAGTGGGTGGTAAGCTTATAGTCTGTGAACTTTGAACCTGCTGCATGGATGTCTGATTTTTTTTAATGTAAAGAATGTGCATAATACTTTAATTTATGTTCAAGGAGGAATTATTAATAACTTCCATACACTGCTGTAACATTATGACATATTTTGATTTAGAAAAAACATTGAAATTCAGTGAAAAACGTTGTTAAAGGGACTTCATGGTTCAGTTACACTAATTAAAAGCTTTGAAATTCCAAGAAAAATCTTTGTTAATAATAATACATTTATTGTGAATTAGTTCAAATTTGAACTTTACACAAACAATACAAAATACAAATAATATAAATCTTTGTTATGGGGACGTTACGGTTATAAGCAAAATTGAAAAACCCAAGAAATGTGCCAGTTATGGTAAGCTATGCAACCATAAATCATGGCACCACCGTGGCACTCGTGCACCACTAAGAAACCCAGGACATCAAAGATGACCTCAAAAATGGCATCATTGATGACATCACGTATGTCATCACATAGTATATGAATTTTGATGAAAAGTCCCTTTAAGGAGTTCTGTTTACAATGTTGCTAGAAACATATGAAGGGTATTTGAGAGATAGCTCATGAACTATGCCATGTATCAATAAAAATGCTTATTTCATGCAAAAAGTTATATTGAAGTGTTGTTGTGCACTCAAAGGACTTTGGGCATGTGACACTTTCCAATACAGAAATTAAAGTTAAGTAAAGTTGTTCATACAGCAATGTAATAGTACATACACATAGGCAATGGCTGCAACATGGAACATTGCAGTACAGTATTTTTGATATGGTAATATTGGCAAGTAGAATCATACATTCAAGACAATCAAAATCTTGACTAATGTTAAACTTCGAATTACCAGCTAATAATACAAGAATTAGTCCACACATGTATTAGTACAAAAATTACATATGAAGAGCATAAATGCATACAAATCTGAGACACATACAGGGAAACTCTACTAAGGAGGAAAGACAGACCATGACCAGAAAATGACAATAAGATTATAGTTCATCATCATGTATACAAATTAATTGTCTGTTTGGGGCCTGCATATTGTCCCATCTATGTGCACCATGAGACCAGACCAAACCCTAAAGAAAGTACCGTAACAACATTTGACAAGGTTAACGTCTAGATATACAACAGGTTTAGAATTTTAAAATTCTCACTGTCGCTGAACAAAAACAACCAGCGATCATCAGTGATGTCATCAATTATGCCATTTGTGATGTCATATTTGATGTCCTAGGTTTTAGTCTTAGCAGTGCACAATACCTATAACTATAACTTCCCTTTAACAAAGTTTTTTTTCTCTGATTTGCATAGGTTTTTCTTAGTAAAACTTAACCATAATGCCCGTTTAACAAAGTGTGTACAATGAATATAAATATATAGATGTATCTCACGCTCTCTCTCTCGTTCTATCTAGCCCCCTACCTCACCAATGTGGTCTGGTCTCAACCAGTGTTTGCGATACAGCCCTCAGCAGGCTCTCTGATTTCTCATCTCATCCCTGCCTTTTGGTAGTGTGCTCTCTGCCACCAATTGCAATGTAGTGGGAGGAGTTTTCTTAGAGTACTTGGCTAGCCCGGTTGTTAACTAAAGGGCATAATTGATTAGTCCATGCTTTCCACTTCACTTTGAGTGGTGATTGATTGGTTATGCCCCCTTCCAAGATGTGTATTCCCATCAATTTCCCATTACCTAATAACCCTTCTCTGCTGGGTAAACTTGTTATTTCTCTGCAGGTGATTGGGCCTAATTGGTACATGTATGGCAGTGTACGATGGCTCAGAAAGCCTCTCTGTAATTTTGTCAGACAGAAGTGAAGTTGTGTTGGTATGTCTCAGTGGCAAAAGTTCCTCGGTCATGCTGTTCTAGTGCTGTACCATGATGTTCTCCGACAGCATTAAGAATGCATGTGTTTCTCACCACAAGCTCACGTTAGGATCCAGCAATGTTCTTGACTATAGTCAGGATCAGTATCAACGTGCCTGAATATCTGTTTTTCTCCCTCTCTCTTTGGTAGCAAACAGCAGTGTGTCTGAACGCTGTTTGTGATGAACCTATGTTACAGGGTAAATGAACCATAGCCACTCTCTACAAAGACTAGGTGTGGATGGATTGCTGTTTAAACACAGTTTATTATAATTATTTTTGCTATTGTGGGATATATTGACCCACTCAGCTGTGCTTCACCACATCACTTTGCTGCATTGGTAAAATAAACAACAAAATGGCTGTGCTGACTCCTGTGCGCGCCAGGATCTCAAAATTGTGTTTTTACAACCACCA
The DNA here is from genome assembly GCF_040938575.1 of Ambystoma mexicanum. Classification (NCBI taxonomy): domain Eukaryota; kingdom Metazoa; phylum Chordata; class Amphibia; order Caudata; family Ambystomatidae; genus Ambystoma; species Ambystoma mexicanum. The sequence continues at coordinate 365,667,232 of NC_090934.1, read as the reverse complement.
AAAAAATGGCTGCACCACCCTGCCACACACATTTCAGTTGGGGGGGGCAGAATACACACTGCAGGAATGTGCCAGTGTGCTCTGCAACATTTAACATGGAATTAAGAAAATAGGCAGCATTGCTTTGCTGAAAACCCCAAAATTTCCTTTCAAAATTAAACCTTTTTCACTCTTTGTAAAAGCTAATTTGATACTAAATCCATCCATTTAATATGAAACTGCTGTGATTGAAAAGGTCCTGCCATGCCCAGGAGAAGTCATTGGGCCTCATTACGACCCTGGCGTTAACCATGGCGCTATTAGCGCCATGGTTGACGCCGGTATTTTACCAACTCCGCCATGGTGAATGGCGGAATTACCGCCCCATTCCAAGGTTGGCGGGGCGGTAATTCCCCATTCACCATTGGCCGTTCCCCATTCCCATTTTTGCCCCCATAGGGCTCAATGGGAATGGGAAATGTGGTAAATACGGTACCACACATTGCGGTACCGTAATTACCTCAAAAGTCCCTTTGCGGGTTCCTTCCTTAACGGCTGGTAGGTCGGGAACCGCAAAGGGACCTCATAATTAGGCGGTAAGGGTTTAACAGCGCCAACACCTTTTACGGCGCCATTAACCCCTTACCGCTTGGATCATAGTGAGGCCCATTGTGTCTTAGAAAAACCAGGCCTAATTCCGAATGACAGGCCCAGTCAAAAGTAACTTTGGAAAAAGTAACCAAGAACTCTGCTTTTACTTGCACAGGAAAGCATGTGTATTTCTCCACAATGTATCAAACACCAGCTGTCTTAAAAAGAACTTTAACTATCTGAGCCTGGTCAGTTTCATATCCAAGTGTTCAGATAAAACTCATGCATTCAAAGAAAAATGACTTTAGCTGCAAGGACATTGTGGAAATCTGAGTGAGCTGCCCAAAACCGAATTAAAGAAAGAAATGTTACTTACAAAATAAGAAAATACAAATGCCTGTGTTTCAAAACAGTACACTGGTGAATAAAAGTTTTACTTGTCTTTAGAAATGCAAAGGGATTTATTACTGGTGAGAATATATTACATGTGTTATTTGATGTAACAGGCTTATTCAATTCTGGGTTTGGGATCAAAAGTGAAAGATGTTAAACCCAGGGTGGCTTGAGTTACAAAGTTGACAAACAGGTTCTGCCAAGGGGGTGGGGTGTCTCTCTCAGCAGACCCTGCCAACTCCCTGATAATTATAGGGTGGGACAGACTTTCATCTCTGTTGGCATTCAGGACAATGCAGCTCCCCAGGAAAGGAAGCCAGACGTATCAAAGACCATAAAACTTCATTCAGGCTGAAGCAACCCCTATCCTGCTTGAAAGGAAATGCCAGTTGGTGTCAGCTGGGAAGAAAAAAATTACAGACAATGACTCCCATTTGTTCTTAAGAGTTTTTTTTACAAAGAACTTTAAAAGATTTGTATCTCAGCTACCAAAATTGGTAAACATGTGGAATGTTCACAGCATAAAAGTGGAATTTCGGCCTGTATTTTAAAACTTGGTAGAATGTCTTGACACACTCTGGTCATAAATGGTGATATATGTTCTATTACAAGAAAAGTATCCATGTTGCAAACATAACATTTTGTACATTCATCCCTGGGGATAATTCACATCTGTGTACAAAGCTGGGGAATTTTAGGCCAAATCTTTCATGTTTAAAATTACCAAAATGTATGAGAAAGGCGAGACCAGGTACCACAGACTTGAGGTTTGGATTGAAATGTGACACACAAAATATGTAACCTGTGTATCTGCTTTACTAAGAGGTTACAACTGCATAAATATCTGTTTGTGGCAAAAATAGATTTTAGTTTCAGTATCTATGAGAGGTTTCTAGACACTGTACAAATCACCTCATAAACCTGATATCACTTTTCTGATATCCAACCAACTACAAGCAAGGCGGAAACTATCCCCTTGCCCAATCCTATTGTTAGGGGTGTGTGTAGTTAAACCTGCCCCTGTCATATACTGTGATGATGTCATTAGGCCTTATAAATAAGGGTCCCTGACAAAACACAGGGACACACTGATTCCTGACTGATTCCTGATTTGCTGCCCGGCGTCCTATCTGTTCCTGTCTTCTTGCAATTATCCATCTAGAATCCAGATCCCAACCACAAGGCCAAACCTTGCTGATCCTGCTTCAGCTAGGCCTCAATTTTTAATGATCCCAATAACCAAAGGGAGGCTGTGGTGTTTTGGGAAACCATCCTGAATTTAACCTGGCTTGCTGCTCACTAAATGCATGCCTGCTGCAACCCTGCCGTCCAGCTGATCTGTAGTATCCAGTAACCAGAAGTGCCAGTCCAGTCCAGTGCCCTCTGATGACCGAACTGCCCAGCTGTCTCTCCAGGAGCTTTGTTTTGTCATGTACAGAACGTTTGACTGTCCAATATCCTAAACTAAAGTGGACTGTGATTATCAATAGGAACCATAGAAAACCATAGCATACCTTGCCTTGTCCTATTCCAATCTCTAAACCATCCTATCCTTACCTTAATAACTTGTAAAATTGTCAGAATCATTATTGCAACCCTATCATTGATTTGTATTACTAGCGCCACCTCTGTAATAATTCTATATAAATCCTAAACTATCAATCCTATTTCGAGTGATCAGGCTGGTTCCACCAGGGCAGGCGCTGGGGAACTGGGGTTGAATTCATGGATCAACCCTAGAGCTTACTATGTCCCTCTTTGGTATTCTAGTCTGAATGTTCTAGTATAGAGTAAAACTGTTCTTTTCCACAATGAGTTTCATTCCTTTTTCATGGCACGATTTTTTCAAAAATGCACCTCATACTATCTTGCATATCTCCCTCAGTTTAATAGCTAGAGGCTTCATTTCACTTCCAGATTGTACCTAAATCAGTGAATTTCACCCGTTTTTATTAGAAACCGTCTGGTTAATTTCAGGGGGGAATTTTACATGTGTTATTTCAAATGTAAATAGTTTTAAACCTTCCATTCAATTTCAAATTGTATGATTTTGCTCAATCTATTGCTTATGTTTGCTAGTATCTTGCCAATGTTGCTCCAGTAAATAATTGTACTTATTTAAGGATTTTTGCACACATTCATTGTTTTATTCAGCCATTTCCGGGTGTCATTTTAACATTGCAAGGGTTTCAAATCCGTTTTTAACTCTCATGCAGGGAGGGAAGGTTGGATTTGAATTTTGTTTCCAATTCCTTATTCCTGATTACCTGCTGCTTCTATATATCCATGCAGACTTGATTATTTGTGGGTTGAGGGAACATTGCAAGGGGGAAATCCTAACTTGAATGCTATCTTTCCCAAAATCAAAAGTGTTTATATTCTCTGGTGTTTTCTATCTGTGTTGCTGAAGGGTTAGTTTAAGTGCATTGTACATTTTTATTATCACCCCATTGGTGATTGCTGCCCCATATTAAAAATTGTACGATTTCTTTTGAATTTCTAAATAAAGAAATAAATATATATTACCTTTACCGACCAGCCTGGTCCTGGTTCATTGTGACCCTGGGTATTTGAAAAAGGGGTGTGATATGAGTGGTCTATCATCTCAATATTGAATCTAATCTAACATAAGCATTTCAATTGCGCGTTGCATACTGGACCGAGACTAAGGTGTGCGTGGCCTGATTGAAATCCTTAACACTATGTAAAAAAATATTGAAATTTTTGTGCAAATATACAATTAGCACATGACAAAATGATGTAGTGAGTAAGGGCTAATGTAGTAAATGTGTGTTTCATGTGCACTGTAGGACTATTTAGACCAAGCCTGGAATTATCGGGTCAATTCATAGATTTCTGCGCAGAAGTAGCGCACGCACCTGGCGCAGAGTGGGAGTGTGCGCCATGTGTGCACCAGGGCACAGCACAAAACAGCATTTTGGTGCACTGTGTATTCAAGCAGCAAAAATCCAGCAGTGCCAGTAACGCCCCGAAGAACACCTTGTGCGGCAGAAAAAGCCATAGAAATCCCCAATACGACGCAAAGGGCTGTGCTAACCCCGGACCAGCATACAGCACGCCTACACTGTAATCACGTGAAAAACAGCGCCTACCCCGCTCACTAGCCAACTAGAATGAAAATCTACCCGCGCACCCCCTTGAATATGCGTATCCCTGCTTGCACCAGCTAAAATACATCTCCTTGAATATGTGTTCCCCGCTCGCGCCAGCCAAAACGCGTGAAAACCCCTCGTGCACCCCCTTGAATATGCGTACCCCGCTCCGCGCAAGCCGAATCACGTGAAATGGGCCTATTGTAACCCTGCGAATATGCGTACCCCGTTCACCCCAGCCAAATCGTGTGAAAATCTACCCATGCACTACCTTGAATACGCATTCCCCGCTCGGGGAAAAAAAAAATTGCGTGATAAGTGCCTGCGGTACCCCCATGAACTTGTGTACCTAACGCGTGCCTGCCGAATTGCGCGAAAAATGTCTTGCATGCTGGCAGCACCCGTGCACACACCCTGTAGGAAGACCACACCACAGGGGACACCCCCATCACCCGTGATCATGGCCGCAGGCAGCCCACACCACAAGGGATCCCCCCATCACCCCTGACCATGTCCGCAGGCAGCCCACACCACAAGGGATCCCCCATCACCCCTGAGCATGTCCGCAGGCAGCCCACACCACAGGGGACCCCCATCACCCCTGGCCATGGCCACAGGCAACCCACACTACAAGGGACCCCCATTACCCGTGACCATGGCCGCAGGCAGCCAACGCCTGGACCTAAAGTCCTCCCAGCGCTTCAGGACACCATGGTAATCATGGAATGACACCACCACTGTGTTGATGGCATCCACAATGTCCGACCAGATCCCCCTCCGACCTTCCTTGTCGAGGCACGATGACGAGAAGAGTGCATCATGATGCCCCAGGACTTGCTCCACCAGGATGCCAACTTCATTGGCAGTGAAGCTGGCAGCCCCCTGCCTCTCTGGGTGGGGGTTGCCACTAGCCCCAGATGGTGTTTGGTCTGACATGGCAACCCCCGAGGCAGGTGTGGGTGGGCAACTGAGTTCTGGGGTTGATCTGTGGAGCGATGGTACAGCAGTCGGCAGTGTTCTGTATCAGCAGAGGTGGTCGCAGCAAGAGGACCTCTGGCAATGTCTTCTGTGCAGGCACCAAATGGCAGGGCAGGTTGGCAGCAGGCTGGCTGGCAGCAGCAGATGGTGTGTAGGAGGCTGCTTGGGGCAGGTAATTGGCATTCAGTGCAGGAGCGTGGTCTTCTGTGTGTAGTCACGTGGCTAGCTTGATGCACGGTGACTGTGCATGTGAAAAAACAGCAAGTTAGCGTGAAATTCACAGAAAGGCCCTTAGCGCGTAAGCGCGTAAGTGACGTGACGTGTGTGGGTGTTGCCTTTGGCACGGGTTAAAGGTATGCGTAGGACAGCAGTTTGCTGTACGTGCTTTTCGTGGAGACCGATGCATGTGCTTTTTCTACTTGTGGGTTCACACACGACATCTTCACAACGCTTAGAGTTCGTACTTCTTGTTTTGTCAGGAGAGTTGCCTACGCACACACGCGTGTGTGTTTTTCTTTTCATTGCAAGGCAGACGGTGAGTCGTGCACGCTTATTTTTCCCACTGTGGTTTCTCCTGTGTGCTGTGTACCCCATTTTCGAGGTCAGAATAGCCTGCGTGTTCCACGCATATGCTTTTGTTGTGTCCCTGGGTGCCATGGCATTCTACAGGAGGTTTATTCCATGCACGTGGGCTACTGGGGGTTGCATGCACATTTGTTTTGTTTTTTTGGGGTGCCTGAGCATTGCGTGACCCGTCTTTTTTCACCAGGGGCCACAGACAGCCTCGCAGGAGCACAGGGGTGCGTCTACCATCACGTATCCATCCCCCTACAACCCAGTTGCCCACCACCAGAGAAAGATGAACTCAATCCGCAGAAGGAAATCGCTGTAGAGTACATCGATCAGGGGCTAATCCAGGGAGTGGGAGGGATGCCGGATTATGACGCAATGTCCGGTGAGTGTTGATGCGTGTGTGTCCATGTGTGTTTGCTTGTGTGATGTGTTGTGATTGTCTGCCAGTACAGGCTCTGTATTCATGAGTGCCATTTCCGACACATGCAATGGTTGACTGATGCATGCTTTTCATGATGCAGTCTGCATGCAGGCCATGTGCTGCACACAGGGGCAGTCATCATCACCACATATGCACCCTACTTACATGCAAGTCACTTGGCTGCCTCTCCTGTCCATGTTCAAGCTCACTGACATGTTTGCATTTAGCCTGTGGTGTTGTTCCACTCAACACTCAGTTTATGTCGTCACATGACTGACGGCTATGTGAGGTCACCCTACAAGCTGCTCCTCCTCACGGGCATGCTTCCTTGCCTTTCAACCACCCTGCAGCTCACTGTCTCCATGGTACTGGTGATTTCCGTGTTGGACTACTGCAATGGCCTGTTCCCCTTTCCTGTGTACATGCACACTTCCCTGTGCAACCCTGCCAAACCTGTACTGTGGGGTACATCCTTTGTCCTTAATGCAGGGTGTCTCACTTGGACCGCGCAGATAGCACAGGTTCAGAGTGGACAAGAGTGTTCATTCATGGACCATTGCATTCCCTGCAAGCCCCTATGGGTCCGTGGCAGGCTACTCATTGTACTACATCTCTGGTATTTTATAATGGTATTTACTCATCCATATCATGCTCACTCAGGGTCACTTCCTCATCACGCACATGTTTAGGGTGTCCTTGTCTGTGTCGAGCACAGGCCTCCCTCTGTTACAGCCACCCTGCCTCTAGTCAACCGGTGTTGTGGCTTCTGCCTGCATAGATGTACTTGTGATGGTTCCTCGTGTGTCCTGCTTTCTGTCCCCCTCTCATCTGTTATAGTCTCGCTTGACTGAGATGATACAATTGACACCTGCCAACACTGTCTGCAACTTCACAGTACTCTGGTCAGCCATTCAGAGCTATGCACTGCCTCCCTGCCATTCCCCGGGGACGGGGCGTGGGGGGTTCACTGCATCCCTACATCCCAGTGCCAACACTTTGCATATGATGACTGCCCTTGCCCTTGCAGTGCCGTCATGTCACTAGATTTTATGTTTTTTGTTATGTTGATAGTTGAGGATGTATACATGTGCTGCACTGCACCCACACACTTCTGAGCCCTGTTTCACCCTTCAACATGACTATTCACTTGTGTGATGTGAAAGTGACCTGGCATGTATGTATCCATGTGCCTCCCTTCACTGTATTTCAATGCACTTGCGTTGTTGCATCCTTGGACACGTGTACTTTATTTTGTTGTAGTGCATGTTGACATGTATTTCAAATGTGTCATGGACAGTTCTATTTGACTTACTGCTGTGGCTATTTGGGAACTGTGCCATGGCTATGCTACGTGCCATGTCTCTGTTGCCACCTGTAATTTTCAGCTAAGAAATATGCCTGCCAGAAGGTTGTGTGTGATGCAGGTGATATGCAACATGCAGTACATGTGTGGGTTTCACATTTGACACGCATCCATGTCTGCTTTCAGGATAGCCTTCCATTTCATTGCCACTGCATGCATGCCAGAGTTTGTGTCATGTGTGACATGGCTGCCTCATGTGTTGGCTGTCAATATTGTGCTGTCTATGTGTGTGTTATGTGCTGCTGACATGTGCGCTCATGTGTTTTTTTATTTTGTTACAGGTGATGAGGCACCAGAAGCAGAGGAGGAGGAGATGGCAGACAGGGTGGAGGGTTCAGGTCAACAACCATGCACCAGTGATCGTTGTAGGTTGATTGGCCGCAATGGTGCTCCCGGCCATCCTGTCCAGGCCTGCCTCTGGGTATGGCTCTGAGGATCTCTTTGACTCTGATGTTGAATCGGTTGCTCATCAATCTGTGCCGTTGACAGTGGGTGAGTCTACAGTGGATACTTTTCTGTCCGTCACACCTACAGTGGGGGTTGAGCCCTCAAGGGGCCAGTCAGTCTTCTGTGGTGGTTACGGGTGCAGGATAACGCTCCAGAACAGTTGCTCCTGTTCCTGGGGCAGCAGATCGACTGAGGAATGCAGTTCTGCAGCCACAGGCAGTGCCAGCACAGCAAAGACTATGTATCCTTGGGTCCAACAGGTGTGGTGTCTACCAACATGGTGGCTGTGTGCCACCAGGGAATGTATGCCATTGTGCAGCAACAGGGGGGAGCGATTGAGATGTTGACTCAAGGCATGGAACATGCGGCCGATTCCATTCTCCCCCCTGATAGGCAGGTGGAGCTCCAGCAGCAGGCATTTCCAGTCCACAAGCTGCTCATTCAGGCTTGGTACGGAGGCTTCCAACACGTCCCGCCAGGTTGAACTGGTGGCTCTGCGCTCAGCTATTTCTGCTGAGGCATAGGCCCACAGGGAAACCCTGCGGGAAGATAACACCTCCCTCAGAACTACTCTGGCTACACTCATTATGAGCCAGGTGACACAGGCAGAACAGAGGATGGAGCAGCTGGAACACACCCTCTTGGCTGAACTCCATGCAAGCTGGGAGGAGGTCTGTCTGTCACGTGAGGCCTCGCTGGCAGAGCTCCTTGTTACATGTGAGTCTTTGCAGGAGGAACTCTGTGGTACACGTGAATTGCTGCATGGGGACCTCCGTGCCATATTCCTGCAGATCCAGGCTCACCAGGCGCGAATGCTTGCTGGCATGGAGAAGCTTGCTGGGGCTATGCATGGTCAGGCACCTGTGCCACGCGCACCTCCTGATGTACAACCAGGAGGTGACAACCATGACTTATCTCTCACTCAGGTCAGGCCGTGAATACCATGAGCCCATGGAGGATTTGATTTTTAGTCTCAACATCAATGCATGTGGGTGTTGAGGTGCACACTGCAGCTCCCCCCTTCTGGGTGACAACCCCCCTTCCAGCTCAACTATGGCTATTTTCATTTTTTGATTTTTTTTTTGTCTCTTGTGCATTCATGTCACAGTGTGGTGCTTTGTGGCATCCAAAGGCATCCGCTTTGTGTTCCGGCTGGGCCCATACAGGCTTGTCTCGTGTTTGTGTTCGTGGCTTGCGATCCGGACACATATGCCACTCGTGATTCCCCTTTCCATGGGCTTGTAAGGATGGCACAGTGTGACAGTAACTTACACAGAGGCATTGGGCTTCCGTCATATCTGTGGCCAGTCTGAAGCCCAACATGTGTATACACCCCTAGTGGGGATTCATGATAGTTTCTTCAGTGCATGGTTGGACTGCATTTTGGTGAGTTTATTATTGACTGTGCATGATTTAATGTTGCTTATTCATGTATTGCCTCGACTGTATACATTGTTGATGCACTTCATGCTTTTATGGGGTCCGATGCCCACTTTGTCTGCCGAAGCCACTCTCATGATGGAAGGGGGACGTGTTGTGGCATTGTCACATTGTGGCACTTGTGCTATGGTGATTCATCACTGTCTGACATTGTCACTGTTGGGTCCAGTGTTCATGATATGTTATGCTGGTAAATTGATAGTCCTGTGTTGGTTTTGCTTATGATGTGTCACGGGATCGGCAATATGTTTCTGTTGTAGATGTGTCCACGACGGAGTACTTTACATGGAAAAAGTATGCAACACTGAAGGTTCATTCATTTCCCATGCTAATGTGCATTGAATAGCCCTGCAAATACACCCCCACAACACACACGACACACCCCCAATCCCACCCCTGACACCACCCCAACATCCCCCCACGCACACACTACTTGCCTTCTGAGACATGCTGTGTCCCTGCTGCACAAGTTCACTTTGACTTTCGTGATTGTGAACTGGCGCCACAGGCTCATTTTTTTCATTTTTTTGTATACAGCTGCAGGGGTTTCCAGGCCGCAAACGTCACTCACTGTACTCTGTTGTGTAGTGAGCAGTGTGTTGGGGGGACACCCCCGCAACACCTGCATTTTCTTTTCTTTTTTGTAATTCCCCGAAATGCATGCCACCAAAGGTTTGAGGTTTTGGTGTTGACACCTTTGGTGGCATTCATTTACGTGCTTTTCGTATAGGTTTGATAATTTTGCTCACTCTTTTCTTCAGAGTCCGTGTCTGAGGGGATTGTCTGTGGCCTGTTTCCATTTGTAACGGTGCACTTTGTGACAGTTGTGTCATGTGTGTTGATTTTTTTATTGAAGTTTTCACATTGCATGCCATGGCATGGTGTGTGGGTGTGTGACATGGGGTTGAGGGAGGCTTATGTGACATACCAGCATTTGGATGTGCTAATTTGCATTGAGGGTGGAATCCGTGGCTTGCATGTGTGTCTTTTGGTCACACGGGATTTTGTTTGTTTAAGTGGCTAGGGATGCACACAATGCTGCAATTCCAAGGACACATTCTCAGGGTGTTAAGGTTGTGATAGTTGACTGTCCCTTTGTCATCATCGAATGTCATCTGGAATGTGCCAGGCCTGTGTGCACTCCGCAGGGGGGGAGTTTAGGTGAAAAATGTAGCCAGAAGCTGAGTACAGGCTGCCTCGCCACATGCCCTTTCCCCTTCTATATGCAGCTGGCGTGCATGTGGTTGGCGATGTGGGGGCACCACCATGTCAACCATTACACCCCGCCGGGTTGCAACGTTTTGCAGGACACAAGCTGCCACAATGATCCTGCACACTACTGGGGTGCATATAGTAGCTGCCCACCAGAGCGGTCAAGGGAGCGGAAACGTGACTTGAGCACTCGGATTGTGCGCGCCACGATGCCCCGGGTTGCAGTATGCGCTGTGTTGTATCTTACCTGGGGTGGTGAGTTGGGGTTCTGTATTTCAGTCATCATGTAGGTGCTCAGAGGGTAGGCACTGTCCCCTGTGGAGGTGATAATGGTTGTCATTAGGTGGGTTTGTGTATTTGTCTGTGGGTGACAAGTATGCATGTGCACAGGCATTTGTACTCACCAATAAGCCTTGTGTTGCCATACCCTTCTGAGATTCCAGGTCCCAGTGTAGGGCTCACATTCTGAATATGAAAATGTCTTGGGTGGACGTGGGATAGTTTGCATAGACAGAGGTGATTTCCTTGGCATCACATACAACCTGCACGTTCATGGAATGCTGGTGCTGCGGTTGCGATATATATGCTCAGTGGCCCTATGTGGATGTAGGGCCACATGTGTGCAATAAATGGCACCAAGCACTTTGGGGAAGAGTGCCACTCTTTAAAAGTCCTGGACCACAGCCTGCCTTTCTGCAGGTGTTCTGGGCATGTATATGTGCCTGCGGATGAGGGGCATGCAGTTGGGATTGCCAACACCAGGTGTAGGCAGCGTGACTGTGTGGCCTGTGAGACGCCCACAGCTATGGCAGTTGTCTGCTGAAATTACCCAGTGGCCAAAAAAAGCAGGACATTGAGCACCTTTTCCAAGGGGCTCAGTGATTGGGAGCAGAAGGTGGGTGATGTGAGGTCAGCCTCCCACTCAGTGACCAGGTCTAGGATGATATGAGGTGGAACCCTATACCTGCCATAGACCTAGTCATCAGGCATCCCAAAAAGGCTTGTCCTGGTTAATAAAATGCGGGGCCTGACTATCCTCCTCCCCCTGCGGCGTCCCACAATCACTGCTGTGAAAAATGGACATTCATCGTAGCTGTATATGCATGTTTGTTGTTTGTGTTCAATTCCATGAATACATGTTGTTAGCACGCGTGTGGGCATTGCAGGGATTTTGCTGCTGAACTTCGCCTGTTACACCCACATTTTTGCATGTTGTCCCCCATTCCGCATATTCTGCCCCCTTTTTGGGTGTGTGTGTTGGACGTTGTGTGCCTTCACTGGGTGCCTTGCGCACAGCTTTCGGGATATCGCAGTGACATGTGCGCCACGCGCGAATTCAGCGCAAGTCCCAGATAAACCAGAAGCAGTGCCTTCCATGAATCATGAAATGGGCACAAGTGTGCATTTCACACGCGTGCACTGCGTTTTTCACACTTGCGCCTCACATTTCAGCGCACAATCATTCCATGAATCACCCCATATATCTGTGTATAAGAAGGCATAGGGTGAGTTACATGTTTTCTTTTTTTCTGCTTATTTTGGTTTACATCTTCCCCAGTAGTAGGGGACATCATCAAGAAAAATAATTAGTTGCTGATATTAAGATTAGAGGAAGGTAAAGCACACAGTATTTATGTTTTTTTTTATATAACGAAGTTAAGCATTTATTGACCAGGCGAAAATAATTATCAAATCAATGCCTCTTTTAGGTGGACTGTTTGTTTCAGATGGTTACAAGTGTTAAGACTCCAGTACTTCTCAAAAAATGAAAAAGCACTTGATTAATATTTGATTTGTCTGCGGATGGAAAAAGCTGACTTCATGAGAGTATGGAGTATATTCATTCATGCAAATGAAGGTCATTGTTAGAAAACATTGATGATTGCTTAATCATTTAGTCCCTGAAGAAAGTACTTTTCTTCTTTTTTTTTTTGTGAAGACAGGCTAATAAAGAGTGTTTTTGTATTTTTAAATTTTTAAGTGAATTTTGCACAGTTTGTGAAGTTTGGCGGACATAGTAATCAATCGACTCTTGTGTTGGAAATGTATTGATCTATAAATGTATTATTTATAAAGATATTTTGTTGGGTCATTATTGTTGGTAACGTGATGTGAATGTATGATCATTATATATTAATGGGTCCATTTTGGTTCTTTTTATGTGCTTTTGCATGGTTTTACGTGCAAAATGTTCATATTGATTTATATAACATAAATAATTATAATAAACGATGTGTTAACTGCAGTCAACCCAAACCTAGTCTTTGTATGTAGGGTTTTTTTTTTTTTGTATTGTTATGTCCGAACTAATTTACATACCCAGAATGCACTGCTTATGTAGCTCTGAGCTGAGGTGAACTACCAGTGAGGCGCTTTGGCATGCGTAACTTGGCTCAAATGAATGATTCTACTTTTACCTTTCAGGTTAAAGTTTTTTTTCAAGCCTTTTTAAACCCACCATAACAAATGCTGGTGTTTGCTAAACATTCCCTTAATTCTCTATACTGCACTGATGATCCCTAATAAGGGTAAAACCAGGTACGCAGTTGTCTGCAGCCTTGTGAAATGTCTGTTTTGGGTTGATAAAGCTATGTATAATAGCACTGCCATGTAAGACAAAAATAATGTTCTGGAGCAAAAGGCTTGTATTTGGGTTATTTTTCTCTGAAATTGAGGTAACCTTCCAGCAATGGTTTCTAGGTGGCGCTCTGCCATGTGCGACTTGGCTCATATTAATTTGTATACTTTCTCTTTACAGGCGAAAGGTTTATTTTTTCCTGAGCCTTTTTAAACCCACCATAGCTTTGCTGATGTTTGCTAAATGTGCCCCACTGATCGAACCACAAGGCTGGAAATACTTTATTGCACTGATGATCCCTAATAAGGGTGAAACCAGGCAGGTAGTTGTCTATACCTTGAGAAATGTCTGCTTGGGGTGATAAAGCTAGGCATAAAATAGCACTTCCCTGTAAGACAAACACACTTTTTGTGGAACAAAAGGCTTGCATTTGGGCTAATTTGCATACTCACAATGCTTTGCTGATGCGGCTCTGAACTGGAGGTGAACTTCCAGCAATGGTTACTAGTTGCTGCTGTGGCATGTGTGATTTGCCTCAAATTATTTTTTTCTATTATAGTTATGAAAACAGTAGTCACTCTATAATTAAGGTGCTACCCATGTTCTATTTCCTTTCTGAAAGCTCTATTGCTAATATATTTAGGGGCCGATTCATGGAACAAACGTGCGCCGAAAATCTACGCGCAAGCAGGCGCAAGGAGGCGCAAGCAGGCGCAAGCGGAAAAAAAGAGGTGCACGCGCACGCGTGCGATACATGGAAGTCCCTGCGCGTGTCTTCCTCGGGATGTGCGCCAAACCCGTGCATGGCGCACACGTCACTGCAACATCCCGAAAGACGTGCGCGACGCGCACAGTGAAAGCGCACAACCTCTGCGCATACACTAGAAAGTGGGCGGAACACGGGGCGTAACGCGCGGAATGGGGAACAACTTGCGAAAACAAGGGCGTAACTGGGGATGTACTGCAGGGAAGCAGAGGGAATGCCCACACGCACCCGAACCACACGTATTCATGGAACCGAATAGGGCAAAGCCACGCACAGCGAAAGACACGCACAAGCCGATACACGTCCGCCACACGAAGGCAGGCGGTAGCGTCCCTGCGCATTACAAAAGTGGCAACATACAGCAATTGTGGGAGCGGGGCACGTGTATTTCGGGGTTGCGCGGGAAGTTACACACGCGATTGAGCGGGATACGTGTATTTCAGGGGTTCGCGTGAACTTTCTCACGCGATCGGGCCTGGGGGAGCGGGCTACGTGTATTTCAGGGGTTCGCGTGAACTTTCCCACGCGATCGGGCCTGGGGGAGCGGGCTACGTGTATTTCAGGGGTTCGCGTGAAGTTTCTCACGCGATCGGGCCTGGGGGAGCGGGCTACGTGTATTTCAGGGGTTCGCGTGAAGTTTCTCACGCGATCGGGCCTGGGGGAGCGGGCTACGTGTATTTCAGGGGTTCGCGTGAAGTTTCTCACGCGATCGGGCCTGGGGGAGTGGGCTACGTGTATTTCAGGGGTGCGCGTGAACTTTCTCATGCGATCGGGCCTGGGGGAGCGGGCTACGTGTATTTCAGGGGTGCGCGTGAACTTCTTCACGCGATCGGGCCTGGGGGAGCGGGCTACGTGTATTTCAGGGGTGCGCGTGAACTTCTTCACGCGATCGGGCCTGGGGGAGCGGGCTACGTGTATTTCAGGGGTGCGCGTGAAGTTTCTCACGCGATCGGGCCTGGGGGAGCGGGCTACGCTTATTTCTGGGGCGCGCGGGAAGTGACACACGCGATTGAGTGGGGTACGTGTATTTCGGGGGTGCGCGGGAAGTTACACACGCAATACCATCAGGGTACGTGTATTACAGGTGTGCGCATATCAACAGGGTACGTGTATTACAGGGGTGCGCGGGGAGCAGCACACTTGAATTGCACGTGTGGGTCCTCCCAGGTGTACCCTCTACACCCTCCACGGCCCCTGCAGGTGGCTCACACCACAGGGGCCTACCCAGCACATGTCATGCAGGCACCCCACCCACCATGCCCATGCCCACCAGCCAACCCACATGTCAACTTGCACTACTCCCCCCCACTGCATGTGACCCTGCACCCCCAGCCACCAGGGGCAGCCTCCACCAGGTCCTCACAATCCCCAACACACATGCACGTCAGAGTGTAATACGAGGAAAGGGCCATGCGCGTAAGCGCGCATACGAGGAAAGCCCATGCGCGTAAGCACGCATGGAAACTGCACGTCCGCGTGTAATACGAGGAAAGAGCCAATGCGCGTAAGTGACGTGACGCGCGCGTGCGTTTCCCTCAGCACGAGTTAAAGGTGAGCGGGCCCAGCAGTTCGCTGTACGTGCCTTTCGTGGAGACCGACGTGTGTTGCTGCTTCCTGTTGTTTCGCGCGCCGTCACAACTTCACAGCTCTCAAGGACGTATCTCTTCTTTTGGCGGGGGTATTGGCTACGCGTGTTTTTCTGCATCGCGCTAGTCAGACGGTGAGTCACACACGCTCTTTTTCCCACTGCGGGTGCCCCTGTGTATCGCACCCATTTTTGATGTCATAGTAGCCTGCGTGTCCCACGCGTACGTGTTATTCGTGTTATTGGGTGCCACCGCGTACTGCAGGAGGTCCAATCCACGCACGTAGGCTGCAGGGTTGCGTGCACGGTTTTACTGCAGTTTTGGGGTGCCTGAGCGTTGCGTGACCCGTCACCACATCACCGGGGTCACATACAGCCTTGCAGGTGCAGGGGGGCTGTTAACATCTTGCTTCCCACCCCCTTCACCCCAATTGCCCAGGTCAATTGTGGTGTACACCTCCCATTGGCACCACTCCATCTGTGCCAGCACTACTACATCTGTGCCATGGTTGGGAGGCCACCAAAGGTGAGGGGCGCCTCAGCTGGGCGTACTCCTCGTGGCGGGCGTGGTCGGGGACGTGGCCGTGGTGACCAGGGAGTAGGGGGACTCCAGGGTGTCCAGGGCAGCCACAGAGGGGGAAGAGGCAGGGGTGCGCCACTTGAGCACAATGTTGTGCCATGTGTCGGTGCAGCCATGCCACCACCTCCTGTGGTTCCGGGGGATGCAGCTCCTGCATCTGGCACTGGCACCCATATGACCCGGCAGTCCGTTCCATCGACTGCCACGGGCCCAAGGGTGGTGGTAGCTGCAGGTGCAGCTGTGGACACCGCCACCCAGGCTCAGGGTCTGCCAGCGCAGGCTGCGTTGTCACTTGAAGAGCCCTTGGTAGATCTCCAACAGGCCAGGGGGGAAACCATAGGGGCACGCTGGGCTGCTCAGACCAAGACACGTGTCCCTGGGGCAGTCATGTCATCTGCTGCCCCGAACAGCCGGGTGTTGGCAAGTGCAGGGGCAGATGCACCCAACAGCACCCCGGTTGTGAGCCTGCCAACCAGGACCGTTGCGGCCAAGCACCCTGCCACAGCTGATGTTGCTGAGCAGGGTCCATTAGTGGGCACCCAGCTGCCACTGACACAAGTCAGGCCTCTGGTCATCCCTCCACCTGCCACTCCCTTGGCTCAATCCACCGAACCCACTGGCCATGCTGGTCAGGGCGGCATTAGCCAGCCAGGGTCTGCGCCACAGTCCAAGAGGAGGAAGGTTGCACCTGCAGCACAGGCTGCGACCCCACACACAGCCACGACCTCCTGCACGTCGAGGAAGAAGCCTTTCTGTAAGCAGGAACTGGACTTCCTCGTCGACTACGTGCGGGGCCACAGCCGTGACATGCTAGTGGGTGCCAATAGTCATACCACGGTTGCCCAACGTGACACCCACTGGAAGCATGTTGCGGAACATGTCAGTTCATTCGGCCATGAGGTGCGCACGGCGCAGGAGTGCAAAAAGCGTTGGAATGACATCAAGCGCAGCACTAAGGCCAAGCGTGCCTCAAATTACAACTTGACTCTGGTGACTGGCGGTGGGCCTGCACCAGAGGAGGAAGAACTCACTCCGCATGAGGCTCTCGTTGCGGAGTTCATACCACCTGAATTGGTCGAAGGAGTGGGAGAGAAGCTGGACTTCAATGCCCAGTCCAGTGAGTGTTGATGCGTGTTTGTTGAGGACGTGTGTGGTTCACTTGTGGGATGTGTTGTGCATGATTGCTGCTACATGTGACGTGTACATGGTTCTGATGTGTAAGTAATGCAATGCTAACGTCATGCATGTCTCCTCTGCCTGCATGCGGGACTCCATGTAGGCATGCTCCCTTGCCCCTCCTCCGCCACTCTGCACCCCAGTTCCACCTTTGCACTGGTCTGCTCCAATCTTGCCAATGTGTAGTTTCTTGTCCATGTGTCCTGTGTAGATGCTAACTTCCAGCGTAGAATCTGCCAGACATATGCCATGTCGTACAGCCTTAGTACTCGATGCAGGGTATCTCACTTGTACTGTGCATGGGTCAGATGTCCCGCAGGGACATGAGTGCCCATTCATGCTCCATGTGCATTGCACGCATGCCCCTATGTGTCCTTGACTGGATGATCACTGTAATATCAGTCCTTGGTTACATACATTGCCTGCCATCTCATCAGCCTTCCCATGTCAACTGTGCCTCAGTCCTGCGTTGCACACATGTTTAGGCTCTGACAATCTGTGTGGCTCACAGGCCTCAGTCTGTTCAATGGCCAATGACTCTGTCCAACTCTTGTTGTGTCTTCTTCACACGTGGGCGGCCTCCGGAGTTTCCATCATGTGTCCTGCCCACTGTCCCAGCATCATTTGCAGTGTTGTCATTTGAATCACATGAAGCTGTTGATGCCAGTCAACACTGCCTGTCAATACACAGGTGTATGGTCAGCCTTTTGATACCATGATAGGCATCCCTGCTTTGGTACTGGGGTGGAGGGGTGCTTGGCTTCTGGACATGGTACACATTGAATGCACAATGCACGTGATGTCTGATTTTGACATTGCACTGCCTTCACATTTCCTGGCACACACCATGTAGTGCTTGTACATGTAGGTAGTGAGTGGCGTACACATTTTCTGCACTGCATAGACCCACTTCCATGGAAACTGCCACCTTTCAACAGGTCTGTTCACAGAAGCTATTCAAAGTAGACCCAGCATGCATGCCAGGTCATATGTTGTGTGTCACATGTCTGCCTGATGCCTTTGCTGTCGGTGTGTGTGTGTGTCGTGTGCTTCTGACATGTGTATTGACCTTTTTCCCTCTATTTTTCAGGTGATGACGCAATGGAGGCAGAGGATGGTGTTGTCATGCCAGACACAGGGTTGGTAACGCCACATCAACCCGGCACTAGTGTGGGTCGTGGGGTGGTAGGCCACGAAAACCCCCAAGTGCTGCAGTCCATCTTGTCTCTGGCTGCCTATGAGTCCAGCCTTGATGACGACTCTGACGTCCATGTTGAGTTGGATGACCATCAAGTCCATGTGTCAGGGGTGAGTGATTCTGATGTGGACACTCCTCTGTCTGCGACACCTGCACTGAGGGATCAGACAGTCTTGGTTCCTCCGCCCGTGGTGGATCGGGATGCAGGGTCACCCTCCACACCAGTCACTGATGTGCCTGGGACATCACGTCGACGGGGGCATGTAGTCGTGCAGCCGCAGGCGGTGCCAACACAGCGAGGACCCCCGGTCCTTGGGTCCCGCAGGGGTCAAGCCCGGCAACGCGGTCGCCCCGTGCAACCGCTGTATACTGAGTGGGAGCAAGACATGACTGCCAATTCCGAACGGCAGGGGGCAGCAATGGAGAACATCGCTGAGAGCATGGAGCGTGTGGCCCGATCTGTGCTCCCCCCTGCTAGGCAGGTGCTTCTCCAGCAGCAGGCGGCACGGTCCACGGCCCGCTCGCTCAGGCTGGGCATGGCGGCCTAAGACAGGGCACGCCAGGCTGAAATGTCGTCTCTGCGTCAAGCAATTGCTGCTCACGCAGAGGCGCACATGGATGCCTTGAGGGAGGAGTATGCTTCCCTCAGATCCACTCTGGGTGTCCTTATGATGTCCCAGAGGCAGCGGGCAGAGGAGCGGTTTGCACAGCTTGAGTGTACCATCTCGGCTGAGCTACAGGCTTGCCGGGAGGTGCAGCGGTTGTCAAGCCAGGCCTTGCAGGAGGAACTCCGTGTTACACGTGCTACCTTGCAAGAGGAAGCACGTGTATCACGGGAGGTTCTGCATGCAGACCTACGTCACATCGCCACACAGAACCAGGCTCACCCGTCCGGCAGACTTGCTGCCGACGAGGGGCAAGCTGCGGCTAGGCGTGGCCAGGCTACTGTGCCACGTCCTCCTTTCCAGGATGAGCCAGACTCGGACGACCATCTATCTCCCACATAGGTCGTGCTGTGCAGGCGTTGAGCCCATGGAGGTATTTTTTTTTGGCTCAGCATCATCGCATGTGGATGTTGAGCAGCACCCTGTACCTCCCCCCTCCTGGGTGCCTCCCCTTCCCCCCGGGTCGTATGTGGCCATTTTTGATTTTTCTTCTAGTTTAGTTAGTTAAGTTTCTGTTTGATAGTTAGTTTAAATAGGTAATGTAGGTTTTCCATAGTTAGTGTAATTAGTTAATAGTTGAGTTAGTTTAAAATTGCTAGTCTATTATGCTTTCATGTGACGGTGCGGTGCTTTGTGGCTTTTGAAGGCATCCACTGTCTGTTCCAGCTGGGCCCTTCATGGTTGTCTTGTGTATGTGTTTGCTGCTTGGGTTCCTTGACTCACATATGCCACTCCTGCCTCCCTTATCCATGGGCTCGCAAGGATGGTTCGGTGTCACAGCATTTTACACAAGGGCATTGGACTGTCATATCTGTGGCATGTCTGGTGCTGTGTGACTTGTGTTGACACCCCTAGTGGGGATGATTTAGGTGTCATTGTCCACTGTTCAGCTTTTGCTAGATGGGGTGTATCATGATTAATGTGGACATTGATTGCTATGCATTGTGTAGTATGTTTCATTTCTTTCCTGTACATGTGCGTGTTGCTATTCATGCTGTAGATAGTGTTCCACACTTTGTAGGTGAAAGACGGACTGATGGTGTGATTTGTGATGTGACTCTCTGACATGGTCAAGTAATGAGATGCCTGATGAGACACACACAGATTACTTTGAAGCATTAATCATGTGTTACATGCCCTTTCTGCAGGGGGATGAGCCTCCAGAGCACCTTTGCCAGCAGACATGTCCCATTGGACGACGGAATTCTGGACCCGTTTGTTGGTGCCCACATGCACATGTGTGCAGGAGCAGAGGCACAGTGATTGCAGACCCACATCCTAGTACTGATGACATGTTCCAAGGAACTCCAGGCAAGGTGAGCATCACAGGGGGGCCACGACACAGCAAAGCTTGCACCAGGCGAGTTGCACATGCAGGCTTAGTCACAGCACTGAGGGTGAGCTTAGACGAATATTGGTGTTGAAGCACACAATGCAGCTCAGATGTGTTTGTGGACTGATGGCTGCTGATAGTAGGGTTGTCTGGGACACATGCAGGGGCAGTGGCACATACCCTCCGGTACACCAAGGTCCATTGAGCCACTTGTATCAACCATGTAGCCTTCCGAGACATGGAAAGGGGCAGCTCACAGGGACATGCAGCAAGGGACATACTCGGGTGCAGGGCATGTCTTTTCCACGTACTTCATGATAAATGCACTGCCAACTTTGTTTCGGTCATGGTGGTACACAACTTGCTCTGTAGTCATGGCTTGCAATATGGGTCTGTCTGCTTACCCAGGGAACATTGCATGTTGTGTGAATTGTGACACATTGGTGTTCCATTTGCCACGCACCCAGCAGCGGCTGCCTTACTGCATTGACTGTGTATGACCCGTCACAGGGGTGATGTTATATATGGGTACGAAGCATCAACCACAGATTGTCTGTTTGTAGAGTAGTCTGTTGCTATGGGGCATGTTTGGTGTTGTGTTTTTGTGCAATTGGCACGTACAGGTTGTTGACTGTGTCTCTCTTTGCAGCATTGCAGTGCTCCTGTAACCGGACCTGAGAGTGCGCAGGCAGGAGGCCAGCACTCAAAACCAGAGCTAAGTGTCTTGTTGTTTTTCTTACAAACTGCTCTGCATAGGCTTGCTGGGGAGTGTACTGATGCATGGATGTATGTGTGGTTCAATTTGGTATGTTATTTTCTCCCTAATCACCCGTGATCCTATGCAATTTTGAAACCTGTACCCTCTACCCGGTGTTCCTGCTTCCCGTGCCTATCCAAGCAACGTTCCCTGACCCTCTTTCCCCACTGGGGGTGCGGATGCCTGTGTAAGCCCCGAACTTGCAGGTGCCAAAACCCTAGAGGGGGTGGTGGGTTCGTACCGCTCCTGAGCCTGGACTACAGAAGGCCATGACAATGATGTCCAAGTCTGTTTGGATTGTGTATGTGTTCATGCAGGTTGTACATTTTCGTGCATTCCCTAGTTTCATGTGTCATTCCACCTCCCCTCTCCTGCCGCTCATTCCAGTCATCCAGTGTGTCAACACCTGTCCCGACTGCATATCCCTGAACCTCCTTCCCCACCAGGGTCTCAGGGGCCTGTGTGAGTTTGACCTTGCAGGCACCCGGGACATGGTGGGGGTGGTTGTTTCGTGGCACTCCCGCGCCTGTACAGGGGACCTGTGACAGTACACATCCATTCATGGTGCATCATCCGATGTCATGTACCACACATGTCTCACATCCTGTCGTGACATTGTTTTGCTGTGCTACCTTGGTTGTTGCATCATTGTGGTAGTACTTGGCCTTTGTGAGGTACTGCTACGTCAAGTCATCTACTGGAGGGTGTTTGGGTTCGTTTTTATGCCTTGGATTTTGTGTTTCGGAAATGAGTGTGTATTCAGGGGGTTCAGGCATCTTATTACACACAAGGTGGGAGATGATGACGAAGGGTAAAGGTGATCCTGTGGCCAGGTGGAATTGAGGTTTGGGGGCTCCATGACCCAGGTGCAGTTGTTCAGTGGGTCATGGTCATTTGTGAGGGAGGGGGGGTTGTTGTTGATTGTTGCCTTGCCCTGCAGTGTGATGGGAACTCTGACATAGTAATGGTGGTATCCCATGTACATGTTGTGTTCTGCTGATCAATGCCTGTTCATGTGTTGTGTTTTCCTTTCAGGTGCAAGGGGATAGTTGAGGTTTGACATGCTGGGGTGTACACATGGTGGATGTTCACATGTGATGTGTAGGGAACACTGATGGTCACTTGAGTGCACATGCATATGTGGAGTGCATGTCCTTGCAGAACCACACACTTGCACTCTGATGCACTACATGTACTCCCACCCTTGCATATACACATGTACACTGTTTGCCTTCTGGTGCCCACTGTGTCCCGGCAGCACATGTTCTGTGACCGATCATGGATCCAGTACATGCCTGATTTGATGTTTGACGTGGTCTGTCACTTAGATTTGATGCTCAGGGTGTGCATCACACACAATGGCTGTTCCCTGTGCTGTGCGCTGAGCAGTGTGATGCAGGAGTAGGACACTGCACACATGAGCTGCAGTGTTGATTTTGCAATGCATGATGTGCATGTAGACAGGCATTCATTGTGATATTACGTCTACAACTGTTGTAATGCATTTTGAAATGACTTATTTTGGGTGGGAGGTTGTTGGTCTGTCATTTCATCTGATTCCGGGTCAGCCAGCAGTGTCCGATGCCACTGTGCATTTAGGACATGGCAATGTGTACCTTATCGTTACTGCATTGGTGTATGGGTATTGCGTGCCATGACATGTTGATGTTTGGGAGGGTTTGTGTGACATGACAGTGATGGCCATGGCCTGGTTTGCAGGTGTGTGTGATGCACACCTTGCATGTCCGTGTCATCCGCTTCTCAGAGCAACTAGCTGGGGGTAGATTTCTCTCCGCAGCAGGGCCCTCCCCCTGGAACAGACTTCTGGCCTGACTTGAACTTGAGGGGAATCATCTCCAGTTCTGGAAGCACCTCATGTCCTTCCTCTTTGCTTCTGCTTACTCTCTGCCTCTCCCTTGCAGAATTCTCCACTGGAACTGCACAGGAGCTGCAACTGGGCCACTCTCACCGACCTTGGTCCCTGGCCCAGCCACTCTCCACTTGCACTGCCTCCCTGGCAACCCCTGCACTGCAGTACTGTCTCTCTATCCCTACAGCCCTCCCTTCCCAGCACTTGACTGCACTCACCTTTGTAGTTGCCACCAGGTGACCTATGTATTATTTTTTCGGGCTACTTCCCCTGTACTGGACTCCCCTCCACCCTTCCCCTTGCACTTTTCCCATTCCCCCTACCCCTGCACTTGCACGATCCCAATGACACCTGGCCTAGTAGTACCGTTCTCTGTGTTCCCTTGTTCCCCCCTCCCTGCCTCATTGCGCCTTGGAATACTTGTGTATGGCCCATATCATGTCATATGTCATATGTGTGCCTTTTGGTCACACAGGATAGCTTGTGTTTAAGTAGCTAGGGATGCAGACGATGTGGCACTTCCATGGCAACTATCTCAGGGTGGTAAGGTTGTGACAGTTGACTGTCTCTTTGTCATCATCGATTGTCACCTGGTATGTGCCAGGCCTGTGTGCACTCCGCAGGGGTGGGAGTTTAGGTGAAAAATGTGGCCACAAGCTGGGTCCGGGCTTCCTCGCCACGTACCCTGTCCCCTCCCATGGGCAGCGCCTGTGGTTGGGGATGTGGGGGCACCACCATGTCCACCGGGACGCCCTGCCGTGTTGCAACATTGTGCAGGACACATGCTGCCACAATGATCCTGCACACTACTGGTGGTGCATAGAGTAGTTGCCCGCCAGAGCGGTCAAGGGAGCGGAAACGTGACTTGAGCACTCCGAATGTGCGCTCCACTATGCCCCTGGTTGCAATATGGGCGGCGTTGTATCTTACCTGGGGTGGTGTGGTGGGGTTCCGGATTGGCGTCATCATGTGGTTGCTCAGTGGGTAGGCACTGTCCCCTGGGGAGATGATAATAGTTGAGATAATTAGGGTTTGGATATTTGTCTGTGTGTGACTTGCATGCATGTGCAAAGGCATTTGTACTGACCTAGGAGCCATGTGTCGCCATGCTGCCCAGCTTCCAGGGCCCGGCTCAGGGCGGACATTCTGTATATGAAACTGTCATGGGTGGAGCCAGGGTAGTTTGCATAGACAGAGGTGATGATTCCCTTTGCATCACATACCACCTGTACATTGATGGAATGCCAGTGCTTGCGGTTTCGGTAGATGTGCTCAATGGCCCTAGGTCATGGGTGCACAACATACGGCCCGCGGGCCAGTTGCGGCCTGCCATGCTCTTTTGTCCGGCCCGCGAGGCACAAAGACTTTCCTAATGGAGGGCGGCCCGCGGCCGCCCTCCATTAGGAAAGTCTTTGTTTTCTTCCGGGCCGGACAAAACACTGGCCGTCATTGGCTCAGCACACATGCACCACGTTGCTCCTACGAGCCACGTAGTGTGTGTGTGCTGACCCAATGGAGGGCCAGCACTACGGCTGGCGTGGTCCATAAGGCTTGATGCCGGAAGGCATTTCAGCCTTGGACCACACCAGCCGTAGTACGATTCCAGCTTTCCTGCTTACCTGCCGCTTACCTGCCTTCCAGCACGTCTCCGGTAAGTGGTATGTTTGCGTTTGTGTGTCGGGTCTGTTTTACTTTATGTTTGTGTGTGTATGTTGCGGGGGGCGGGCGGGGTGTCGGGTGTCGGATGTGTATGAATGTTGGAATTTGAATGTATTTTGTGTGTATATTGAGATGCGGAGGTGGGGGGTGGGTGTCGGATGTGTATGAATGTTGGAATTTGAATGCATTTTATGTGTATGTTGAGATGCGGGGGTGGGGGGGTGTCGGATGTGTATGAATGTTGGAATTTGAATGCATTTTATGTGTATGTTGAGATGCGGGGGTGGGGGGGTGTCGGATGTGTATGAATGTTTTGATTTGAATGTATTTTGTGTGTGTGTTGAGATGCGGGGGTGGGGGGGTGTCGGATGTGTATGAATGTTGGAATTTGAATGCATTTTATGTGTATGTTGAGATGCGGAGGTGGGGGGGTGTCGGATGTGTATGAATGTTTGTGTTTGAATGTATTTTATGTGTATGTTGAGATGCGTGGGTGGGGGGTGTCGGATGTGTATGAATGTTGGAATTTGAATGCATTTTATGTGTATGTTGAGATGCGGGGGTGGGGGGGTGTCGGATGTGTATGAATGTTGGAATTTGAATGCATTTTATGTGTATGTTGAGATGCGGGGGTGGGGGGGTGTCGGATGTGTATGAATGTTGGAATTTGAATGCATTTTATGTGTATGTTGAGATGCGGGGGTGGGGGGGGTGTCGGATGTGTATGAATGTTTTGATTTGAATGTATTTTGTGTGTATGTTGAGATGCGGGGGTGGGGGGGTGTCGGATGTGTATGAATGTTTTGATTTGAATGTTTTTTGTGTGCTGAGTTGGGG
This sequence comes from Ambystoma mexicanum, assembly GCF_040938575.1. Taxonomy (NCBI): domain Eukaryota; kingdom Metazoa; phylum Chordata; class Amphibia; order Caudata; family Ambystomatidae; genus Ambystoma; species Ambystoma mexicanum. Next base: position 365,641,718 of record NC_090934.1, on the reverse strand, counting down.
GGGTGGGGGTTCGGGTCTGTATGGGTGCATGTTTGTGTGTGTGCTAAGTTGGGGTTGGGGGGTTCGGGTCTGTGTGTGCTGATTTGGGGGTGGGGGTTCAGGTCTGTATGGGTGCATGTGTGTGTGCTGAGTTGGGGGGTGGGGGGTTCGGGTCTGTATGGGTGCATGTGTGTGTGCTGAGTTGGGGGGTGGGGGTCTGGGTCTGTAAGGGTGCATGTGTGTGTGCTGAGTTGGGGGGTGGGGGGTTCGGGTCTGTAAGGGTGCATGTGTGTGTGCTGAGTTGGGGGGTGGGGGGTTCGGGTCTGTACGGGTGCATGTGTGTGTGCTGAGTTGGGGGGTGAGGGGTTCGAGTCTGTATGGGTGCATGTGTGTGTGCTGAGTTGGGGGGTGGGGGGTTCGGGTCTGTATGGGTGCATGTGTGTGTGCTGAGTTGGGGGGTGGGGGTTCGGGTCTGTAAGGGTGCATGTGTGTGTGCTGAGTTGGGGGGTGGGGGGTTCGGGTCTGTAAGGGTGCATGTGTGTGTGCTGAGTTGGTGGGTGGGGGGGTTCGGGTCTGTATGGGTGCATGCTTGAGAATGTGTGTGCTGCGTTGGGGGTGGGGGGTTCGGGTCTGTATGGGTTCATGCTTGAGAATGTGTGTGCTGCGTTGGGGGCGGGGGTTCGGGTCTGTATGGGTGCATGCTTGAGAGTGTGTTTGGGGTATAGTGTTTGGTTGGGGGTGAGGGGGCCATGGGGCATAGTGTTTGGTTTGGGTGAGGGGGCCATGGGGCATAGTGTTTGGTTGGGGGTGAGGGATAGGGGGCATAGTGTTTGGTTGGGGGGTGAGGGACAGGGGGCATAGTGTTTGGTTGGGGGTGAGGGACAGGGGGCATAGTGTTTGCTTGGTGGGTGAAGGACAGGGGGCATAGTGTTTGCTTGGTGGGTGAAGGACAGGGGGCATAGTGTTTCCTTGGTGGGTGAGGGACAGGGGGCATAGTGTTTGCTTGGTGGGTGAGGGACAGGGGGCATAGTGTTTGCTTGGTGGGTGAGGGACAGGGGGCATAGTGTTAAGTTGGGGGTGGGAGCCATGGGGCATAGTGTTTGGTTGGGGGTGAGGGGGCCATGGGGCATAGTGTTTGGTTGGGGGTGAGGGGGCCATGGGGCATAGTGTTTGGTTGAGTGTGAGGGACAGGGGGCATAGTGTTTGCTTGGGGGTGAGGGACAGGGGGCATAGTGTTTGGTTGGGGTTGGGAGCCATGGGGCATAGTGTTTGGTTGGGGGTGAGGGGGCCATGGGGCATAGTGTTTGGTTGGGGTGAGGGACAGGAGGCATAGTGTTTGCTTGGGGGGTGAGGGACAGGGGGCATAGTGTTTGGTTGGGGGTGGGGGCCATGGGGCATAGTGTTTGGTTGGGGTGGGGGTCATGGGGCATAGTGTTTGGTTGGGGGTGAGGGGCCCAATGGGCATAGTGTTTGGTTGGGGGTAGGGGGCCCATGGGGCATAGTGTTTGGTTGGGGGTGAGGGGGCCCATGGGGCATAGTGTTTGGTTGGGGTGAGGGGGCCATGGGGCATAGTGTTTGGTTGGGGATGGAAGCCATGGGGCATAGTGTTTGGTTGGGGGTGAGGGGACCATGGGGCATAGTGTTTGGTTGGGGATGGGAGCCATGGGGCATAGTGTTGCACTCCAAGAGTGAACTCAATAATAAAGCTAAAACAGGCACAGTTAGGAGATGTACATCCTTTGCTTTTTTGAGGAAACCTGACTCAACGAAGGCCATACTCCTCTTGGGTAACCCAAACAGCAAACTATAGCAGTCCAAAATAACGGAATGTCCAATCAAGGGTCAATAAAATATATATTTAATTAAATAGCCGATATACAATAACTAAATCGAAATAAATGATAGCAATGGAAAATGTGTAGTACAAAATGTAAGTTTGAAATGCAATAAAAATCGTTACCCCTCAAAAACATCTTTTTCCATGTGTTTAATACAAATTGGGGGTTGGAAAAGCCTCCTGACATGTCCCGCCTACCGCCCCACCCACTTTTACTTTTCGGCCCACTATAGCCCTCATGTAAGGTACTTTCGGCCCTCTGTCAAAATCAGTTGTTCACCCCTGCCCTAGGTGGACGTAGGGCCACATGGGTGCAATCTATGGCACCGAGCACTTTGGGGAAGTGTGCCACCCTGAAAAAATCCAGGACAATGGCCTGCCTTTCTGCGGGTGTTCTGGGCATGTATATGTGCCTGCGGACTGAGGGGCGCGCTGTCATGATTGCCAGTACCTGGTGTAGGCAGCGTGACTGCGTGGCCTGTGAGACCCCCCCCACTATGGCAGTGGTCCGCTGAAATGACCCAGTGGCCAGAAAATGCAGGACATTGAGCACCTTCTCCAAGGGGCTCAATGCTTGGGAGCAAAGGGTGGGGGATGTGAGGTCATCTTCCCACTCCCTGACCAGGTCTAGGATGATATGGGGTGGAAACCTATACCTGCCATAGACCTGGTCGTCAGGCATCCCAAAAAGGCTTGTCCGTGTTGCGAAAATGCGTGCCCTGGCTATTCTCCTCCTGCGGTGTCCCACGATCAGTGCAGCGACAAATGGGGCATTCATCGTAGCTGTATATACGCATTTGTTGTTTGCGCGCACTTTTATGCTGTGCGCGGGGACGCTTCCGCCTGCCTTCGTGTGGCAGACGCGTTGACGCCTGTGCACGTCTTTTGCCGTGCGCGTGTTTCCCGTGTTCGGATACGGTCCGAGTGTCATCGCGTGTGATTGGAGGGGAGTGTGCGTACACGCAAGTGGCCTGGGTACGTGTGTTCCGGGGTGCCGGGAACTTTCACACGCGATTGGTGGAAATCCACGTGTGTTCTGTCATCACGTGCAATGAGGGTAACACCTGCGTGCGTCACGTCACTTACGCGCATAGGCCCTTTCCTCGTATTACACGCGGACGTGCAGTTTCCACTACGCGCATGGCCCTTTCCTCGTATTACACGCTGACGTGCATGTGTGTTGGGGATTGTGAGGACCTGGTGGAGGCTGGCCATGGTGACTGGGGGGGTGGGGGTGGTGGGAGACATGGGTGGGGGCCTGGTGGAGGCTGCCCCTGGTGACTGGGGGGGTGGGGGTGGTGGGAGACATGGGTGGGGGCCTGGTGGTGGGTGCCCCTGCACTGCTGGGGGGTGGGGGTGGTGGGGGACATGAGTTGGACATGGGTGGGGGCCTGGTGGCAGGTGCCCCACAGTGCTGGGGGGTGGGGGTGGTGGGGGACATGAGTTGGACATGGGTGGGGGCCTGCTGGCAGGTGCCCCACAGTGCTGGGGGGTGGGGGTGGTGGGGGACATGAGTTGGACATGGGTGGGGGCCTGCTGGCAGGTGCCCCACAGTGCTGGGGGGTGGGGGTGGTGGGGGACATGAGTTGGACATGGGTGGGGGCCTGGTGGCAGGTGCCCCACAGTGCTGGGGGGTGGCGGTGGTGGGGGACATGAGTTGGACATGGGTGGGGGCCTGCTGGCAGGTGCCCCACAGTGCTGGGGGGTGGGGGTGGTGGGGGACATGAGTTGGTGTTCATTAGTTCAAGGAGACATGTGCCTTTGCTGGGGGGCATGCCCATGTTGGGTGGGCTGCCTGCGGGACATGACCAGGGATGCAGGGTAGTCCCCTGTGGTGTGGGCTGCCTGCAGGGGCCGTGGAGGGTGTACAGGGAACACCTGGGAGGACCCACACTGTCAAATCACATGTAGGACTCCCCGGCACCCCTGAAATACACGTACCCTGCTGAAATCGCATGTAAAACTTCCCGCGCACCCCTGAAATACACGCGCCCAGGCTATTCGCGTGTGGAACTTAACGCGCACCCCTGAAATACACGCGCCCAGGCTATTCGCATGTGGAACTTCCCGCGCACCCCTGAAATACACGCGCCCAGGCTATTCGCGTGTGGAACTTCCCGCGCACCCCTGAAATACACGTACCCTGCTGAAATCGCGTGTAAAACTTCCCGCGCACCCCTGAAATACACGCGCCCAGGCTATTCGCGTGTGGAACTTCCCGCGCACCCCTGAAATACACGCGCCCAGGCTATTCGCGTGTGGAACTTCCCGCGCACCCCTGAAATACACGCGCCCAGGCTATTCGCGTGTGGAACTTCCCGCGCACCCCTGAAATACACGCGCCCAGGCTATTCGCGTGTGGAACTTCCCGCGCACCCCTGAAATACACGCGCCCAGGCTATTCGCGTGTGGAACTTCCCGCGCACCCCTGAAATACACGTACCCTGCTGAAATCGCGTGTAAAACTTCCCGCGAACCCCTGAAATACACGCGCCCAGGCTATTCGCGTGTGGAACTTCCCGCGCACCCCTGTAATACACGCGCCCAGGCTATTCGCGTGTGGAACTTCTCACGCACCCCTGGAATACACGTAGCCCGCTCCCCCAGGCCCGATCGCGTGAGGAAGTTCACGCGGACCCCTGGAATACACGTAGCCCGCTCCCCCAGGCCCGTTCGCGTGAGAAAGTTCACGCGAACCCCTGAAATACACGTAGCCCGCTCCCCCAGGACCGATCGCGTGTGAAACTTCACGTGAACCCCTGTAATACACGTAGCCCGCTTGCCGTGCTGGTACAGGGTTAGCGCAGCCCTTTGCGCTGGATTGGGGATTTTGATGGCTTTTCCCTGCGCGGAAGGCGTTCTTGGGGGCGTAACTGGCGCTGCTGCAAGGTCGCTGCGCCACTGTGCGCCACGGCTGGTTTTGGTGGCTGGAATCCATGAATACGCTGTGCGCGGAAATGTGTTTCGGCGCACGCGGCTGGCGCAGACTACCGCACGCGCACACTGTGCGCCAGCCGCGTGCGCCACTTGTGCGCCGAATTCTATGAATTGGCCCCTTAGACTCATCTGATGCATCCATCTGCGATTTTCTAAAGATGTTATTTGGCGCGGCCCCCTACAGCTGGACTATTTGGTGCAAATTGATGTGGTTTAAAAGTTAAAAAGCATGAAAAAAGGTGTCTTTTATACATTTTGCATTGTTGTTTTCATAGGGAAAACGTCTACTGGGCGTATTTGCTTCACATTTGTTTCAAGAGTGGTACAACTGGTGCTGATCTTAGTTATGTTGGTTTGGTTTTTAATCTGTCTACCAACTTTTAAAATAATTTGTTAGAGAGCGGGGTGTCCCTGGTGACAACATATTTTATATCTCTCACAGAGTGCAATTCAGCAACGCAGACTTTCGAAAATGAAAAGCCACCATCTTATTTTTCACTGAGGCCATGTGTTCTCGGGAGTATTTATGCTGGAATGGGAAATCAACACACTTAAAATAATATTAGGAGAGAGTGAAGGGGATATTTGCCCTCACGGTGGGTGTGGGGAGGGTGATATCCTATGTGATGTCATGAGAGATGTCACCTGTTATGTCATCAATGACCTACTTCGGACATGGGGAGCGCCAAGGTGGCCACTGAGATGGTGGCCAGGCCCACTTACCACTGTATCCTCTTACCTGGTCCTTTGGGGGGCAGGGGTTATAGCCATGCCCCAGAACCCACCAAAGCACCCAAAGTAGCCACTGGGCCTGGCTGCAACCAGATGTCTTCAGGTATTTCACATCTCTGTAAGCAGGCACTATAGATACATCTATAGAATATGATTTTCATATGTTGAAAATAGATGAGGAACAGGTTTTACTCTGGCTTATGACACCATTTAATATATCATCAATGGTATCACCGAAACTAGAACATACTGATGGCATCACAGATGATATGACTGATTACATCACATAAAATATAATGGGGAACTACTCACCCAACTCAGACATGCACATTCATGCAAGCAGGCAAAAGAGTGTGTAATTGGTGTGATTGATACATCTCACTTGGGAGGCTCTCTGCCTAAAATCGGAAACTACCCATGATCTTCTCTCCTGTTACAAATAAAACAGATTACAAATATAACATATATTATAAGACAAAGGAATACAAAAATCCATGCTTAAAATTACATGGACATAATAAAACTAGATGACTAAACCAGACCCGCAAACAAATATCCCTGCACACATCCTAAAAGGCAGAACACAATTGGGTTCTAATTGTCCACGTTGCTGGGGCAAATGAAGCCAATATGAATGATTTGATGTTAATAACACTGTTAATAACACAAGTGCAGCTGTCATACAACGTTTAAAACCCAAAGGCTGTAGGACTGACACCAGATATTGTTTCTTCAGTGTGGTATAAAGGGCAAAAGAATAGAAAATTGTTAATATATACCTTTGTATTAATGAATTGTATTTTTGAAAAATATTCAATGCAAATCAATAAGCAGAAAAAGGGATTAGATTCTCCTCATCAGTGAATTTTTAAGAACAGCACAAAGTTCAACTTTTTTAAGTTATAACAAACACTTTAAAGGTCTTCATGGTATTTTTCTCGATGTTAAGACTTGCAAAAAGGTAATAAACAATTGTGTCGTTTTAAATCACATCTCTTCTATTTGATTGCACCAAGCAAATTGATTTATAGACAATTTCAAAGGGCATTTATGGGTGCCTTCAACCACTTGATCTATAAGCATTATACATGCCCTTGCATTTGCTGAATGGACTGAATTATTGTCACAACAAGGTTTTGCAAAGCCAAGACTTTTGTCTCTTATATGGACATTAGATAGTCATTTGTCTGGCACTGCCATAATATGCCCAGGTACTAGCAATATTTTCCAGCTGTTGCCATTTCATGGCTTGGTACCATCCTGGCAGTGTTCAGATAACACTTATCCCATGCCTATGTAAAGTCCCAAACTGTTGGCTATTATAATGCGTGTTTCATTTATTGGCAACAACATGAGATCTGTGCGTCCACTGGCTTCACCCACTTAGCCCCTCCATTGCTCCCCCTTTTCCTTTGTGTTTTGAAGTATATTGTGTAAATTGTGCACATTTTAAAACAGAGAGGAAATACATGTGGTTTATGGTCAATCCATCGATTTCCTATGGTACAGTGGGCGTTGCACCAGGATGCAACAGGTCTAGCCGCTGTTTTGAGTGGCTGGGTATGGCCTAACGCATGGCTGAACCTCATGGCCCAGTCACTTCAGTTATAACATGCAGCGACAACATTTGTTGCTCAAAGTGACACACATCAATGTGTGCAGCATAATATGTGTCAAAGGAACTTTATAGTTGTTTCATATATTTTAAAGAGGCATTTTTAATAACTTACATACAGTGCTAAAACAGAATGAAACAAATTCAGTTATAAAAGGCATTGGGCCTCATTACACGGACGGCGGTAAGGGTTAACGGTCACCGTTAATGGCAACGGTGACCGTTAACCCTTACCGCCGTACTACGAGGTCCCTTAGCGGGTTGGTGCTCTAACGCCTGCTTTTTGCAGGCGTTAAAAACCAACCCGCTAAGGGACCTCGGAGCTAATTACGGCACCGCAAAATTGCGGTGCCGTAATTAGCGCCTTCCCCATTCCCATAGAGCCCTATGGGGCAGAAATGGGAATGGGGAAGGGCAATGGCGGAAGGGGGATTTACCGCCCCACCGACCTTGGGATGGGGCGGTAAATCCCCTTATCGCCAAGGCGGTGCCAGTAATTTACTGGCATGGTCCAGGGTGCTAATAGCACCCTGGATCACCGCCTTCCGTGTAATGAGGCCCATTGACATTTGTTATATGTGCGTGTCAGTTTCTGATTTCGGTTTCCTTCACAAAGTGCCTTAAACTTCGTCAGCTACTCCAAGCATTCCTTTCTGGAAGATTTAAATTGGACATTGCAAATGACATAGACGCATGCAAGATAAGGAAATACTGCTGGACTGCTCTCAGAGAGGCATGAAGGAATGGGGTAATATCAGTCATGGCATTTACAAACCTATCGCAGGCTCGTATGTTTAAGGGAGAGTCAATTGTGTGTCCATCTCCACAGAGCCGTATTCCTTCCATGCCAACCTGCGTGTAAGATTGGGATAGGAAACACAGCCAGTCACTTGTTTGACAATTATATTTAGAAAATGATGTAGGTTGTTGGGCATATTTTTAGTGTTGTCCATAAAAGGCTGACCAGACTGAAATTGAGCAAGACATTTGTCATGCTGATACCTTAGTGAGGTCAGTGGTGGCACAGCCATCCATGTGATGTACTTGTGCGTGTGATTCCAGAGGGCCAATAGAGAGGGGGAACCATCAATCATGTTTTGGGCACATGTTCCGGTGAGAGAGGAACAGTGGATTATCAGACCTATATGTCCGTGCATGCACAACTTTCAGCTACATAAACTCATGTCAATGTCATTTGAATATTGGCCAAAGCTAAAATGGGTGGCCAAATCTTAAAGATCATGAATATTTATGTCCCATATTTTGATGACTTATCCTTTTGGGACAATATGCAGAAGATATATGAAGAGATTACACATTTAATGACATTAGTTTAGCACTTTAATCTACGCTAGGAACCTCATGTCGCTTGCAATTGGCTATTGAATCTGTATATCTAACAGATTAATGACAATGAATTCACGCTAAAGCCTTGGCACACACCTTGTTCTCCAACCCACACCAAAATCACTAACGCTTAGATTATATCCCTTTAAGTGCCAGACTATTATGCAAGTCTATGCAAAAAGGATAAGCATACTTGTCCTTGGTACTTAATGGACCTGCTTCCACCTCTGGTTCAGGCAATACTGACAAAATCTCCGTAGGCGATCATGCATCAGTTTGGACAGTGCAGGATATGAAGGTCCCTAAAATAACAAATAAAGAGCCTACTGGCCCACTTGGTATGAGACAAAAACATTAGAAATGCCACAATATATACAAGGCTGCCGATATTTCTCTGCAGACACATTGGCATGCTTGGAAGCCGGCGTTAAGGGGCTTCATCATATCCAAGTTAGCCTTAACCGAAAAAAGAAAAAAAAACAAAAGCAGAAGATAGGGAACTGACAGTATGCAAATGTGATATCAAACATTTGGAAAAATCGTACACAACCTGTGGGAATGTGGGCACCCTAAATATGCTCTGAATAGCCAATTATGTGTCGAATGCTGTGTTTATGAAGAAAGAATATGTATCTGTGTTGTTAATAAAAGTGAAAAATATCACCAATATCATGATAAGATTTGTGAACTGCCTGTATGCTCCCTCGAAGGCAGAACAAATGAATCTAAAGTTAATAATGTGGGGGAAAGAGTGGAATTGAAAATTGTATGCACTACCCTTGCATATTACTGCATTATAATATTGAGGAGATACTCCAAACTGCCATGTTTAAACAACTGTTTCTTGCTTGTGCAGGGTGAGGCTTTAGGCTTTACTCTGCTTGACTTTGCAATGAAGGCTCTTTGCCTAGAGTGTAGCTATGATCGCCTTCACATCTCTTTCTCTCTTTCTTCACATCTCTTTCTCCCTTTTGGCATACCTAAGCATGTTTTAGGGTGCTGCTATATTGGGAAAGTCAGCTTCAGCAGAAACAGTCATCATACTGTAGCGTTTTTGACTGCCTCAGAGTGTGTGTGAATCTTTGAGGAGTATAATCAATTTCACTAAATGTATCAAGTTATGCTGTCCTCCCTGATAACACTGTCCAACATGTAAGAACACCGCTGGTATCAAAGACTTGTATAGTAGGGCTTTGTTCCCTGTTTGTAACCATGTTTCAGTAGGATTCCTTGCCCTGTCTAGACCACCCCTTCCATTGAAATACATTTATTTGTTTGGGTAATAGAGAACGAAGCACAGAGGTGGGGGGTTCTCAATTGAACCAAAGTCCCATTGTGTCATTGGTTTGCTGTGTCCTGTTGTTTGATTGCTAAAAATAAATTGTTCACCATTCCACTGGAATAATCAGTGGTCATGTTCCCATGACAATACCATTACTGACGATTTAGGGAATATCATAAATTCCAATGAAGGCATAGCCACCAAATTTACTTCTTTCTACACAACTCATAACTTCCTTCAACATGTATCCCCAACTGTGAAACCCAAAGAGTGGTTTGATCTGCTAGAAGGTCCTATACTTTTCAAGGAAGATTTTAAAGTGATTAAGTTAGTGGCCAAAGGTAAATTTGACTTGATGGTCTTTCTACTGACTGACTTTTACCACACAAGCCTACATTTGATAATTCACAAACTACTGAATAGAGAACATGTTGATACAAGATGATATAGAGTGTGCCTTCCTAGAAGAAAAATGACTGCCTTATTTTCTTTATGAATTATCCTTCCCAACCTTAATATCACAGGTCAAGTGGGATTTGTTAACCACTAACGAACATTAGAATGTTGTGCAACATTCTCTTTTGTGCAATGAACCATGGCAATTGATGCTAGAAAGCCCGTTAGCCAGGTTGAGTGTAGCTAGATTATAGAGATGGAGTTTGTATCCAATCTATTAAAAGACACTATTCTGGACTCAAATCTAGGGCTCACAATAAGAGCATTTCGTTAGTGTGCCTACGCTTGATCCGATATACTAACACATGCTGCCCTTTGTCTTCACTCTTATAGTGCTAGCACTGTAGCCACTCCTTCTGAGAATAAGGTCTAGCATGCATACAGGGAATTACAATTAAATACACTGTTACGGTTTCAGCCTACGTAGATGGTGTCCTAGTGTATGTAACTAGCTTTGACCAATTGATCCCATTCTTTATGCCCCTTACTGAATAATAAGCCCTTGTATTGGAATTGATGGTGAGGTAACTGACAGTAAAGCTGCAGGGAAGGAGGTTTGCCAGGGTTGTGTACTCGTCCCTTCGTTTTTTTAATCTTTATGTGAATCATCTCCCAGTATGTCTGGAACAACTGGGTGTGGATGTACATAGCTGCTAGTCCTGAGCTATGCGGATGATGCTGCTCTTTTAGCCAAAACACTTAAGTGCTTGCAGATTTTAGTAGATGGGTCTATGAATGTTATGACCGTTAACAAAGGAGAATGATGTGTTATGTGTTTTATATCTGGTAGAGAACATGATCCCAGGATTCATTTGCAGGGTTATAAACTCCAATTCTGCAGGAATGTTTTAATGCCTGGGGATGTTTTTTAATAGTCGGCTATCTGGAAGGAGAATATATTTTTGAAAGATGATAGCAATGAAATAGGCTGTAGGCTGCCTTTTTCAATTTGTGTACAGCATGTCAGTGTCACATTTACCAAGGGGTTGGAGGCGGGTACCAATGGTAGTGAACTATGGGGCACGGGGAATCTCAAAATAAAGGGAAACCTTTTCCTTTCCCGACTCCGCAAGGTGCCCCAGACACTGACAGCTTATTTTACACAAATGGGACAGGGTTTTATCACTGATAAATTGCGGCTACAACCAATTCTATTTTGGTACTCACTGTGGTGCGTAGATGTTGACTGCTTGGCAATATCTCCGTTGAAGCATATTTTAACCCTCTGTAACCATTGCTGAATTAACTGGATTGCATATATTAAATTGACCCTTAAGTCCATGGGCTTTGGTTTCTACTTTAACAATCCTGAGAGTATTAAATTGATTCCAATCTCTGTAGTAAAATCACTGCCGCTTGCGCACAATAATAGAGAAGATCAGAGATTAATTGGTTCAAATTTGAGACGGTTCACCATCCAATTTAATTTTCCGGTCTCCCCTTTGATGGGATGGCCCCATATCATAATTGTGTCACTAATTCAAATCGTAGGTCACTATTGACCTGTGTTAGGTTCAATGCTCTAGATGTTAAAGCAGCAACCTACAGATGGTCCACCATGTCTTTAAACAATGTTGATTGCATCTTTGGTGCTGCTGAATCATTGGCTTGTCTAGTGATATTTTGTCCTCTTTATAATGATATGTGCAAACACTTTCTTTATTATCTTATGAAGAGCTCTGGCCATAGGCAATGGTGGCCTGCCTTTCTACTGTTATTATCACCCACAAATGTCAGTAGTGCATTCCAATTTGCGTGCTTTTTATATTCTGCTTTGAAAAGAAAAGCTAGGTTTTCATGATTTTCTCCGCAACATTAATCAATTGTGATTTTATTTGTGTGCAGTTCTATCTTTGTAATTCATTTTTGTGCTTTTATCCCTAATTATGTGATTTTATGATGATGTTTTATTATCATGTTTTATCACTTGTATGTATGTTTTATGGATATAATCTATATCTGAAATAAACATGTTCAACAACAATAAGCCTTTGCATTATGTTGCTAAATGAATTGGGATACAACTGAGGTTCTTCCTATGAATACATTGTATTCCCACGCATTATGTAGACACCTACATTTGACCGGACATGTGAGGGCATCAAATATTTTGAAGTCAAAGTCATGCTAACCTTTGAAGATACTAAACATCTAAGTATGTAATCCCTTATCACAGAGAATCAATTGGTTATTAAATGGAACCACATTTTTAACATGTTGGGGCTGTTTAATGTCTTTAAAGTTTGTTCTGGTTCCCATGTTATCACTTGTATTGGCCAACATCCCTCTTGGTTTTCAATTGTTTACATTTCCACTTGCGACATTCCAAGGGCTATTTCAATTCATGAGTGCCAACTTTAGTTGGCTAAAAAAGAAAGAAAGGATCTTTACAGGCTCTTTTTTATGATTTCCAGTTTATTTGCACATTTCCTTACTGTCACTCTCACTCTCTACACGTGTTTTACCCCTGTAATAATCACAGGGGATCTTCAGGAGAGACTTTCCAGGCTAATTATTTTGAAACACAAGAAAGAAAAGAAAAATATTCAAAAACATATAAAATACTGAATTTGTTCATGACTGAACAAATTAAAAAAGCAATTAATCTATACCAACAAAATCTGATCTGTTTAACATGATTAATTATTCAGTTAATATTTCACCATGATTTGTTTGTATGATCTATTTTCACAGTCTTTTCAAATGTTAGGTAAAAAACAGATTTTTCAATTTCATAAGCATTTATTATTGACACTCACCGCGTTTTGCTGATTCAAATTTATGATTTGTCAAAGAGTTTTCTTTATAGCTCAGTTTACATGATACAGCTATTATAATTTCTATTAAGATGATTGCCCTGTTTAAAACAAGCAAAATAGGGCAAAAAAGCCATTTCAATAATGGTTAGTCTAACTCTATTCTGCTATTAATTGCAGAAACAATATCTTAACTACGGGGGAATCAAGGTTTCTAATGCTTACCTTTTCGTTTTCTTTGCAATCTGGGTAGTTTTCCCTGGCTCCTTGGTTCAGCGCAATCTATGTTACGATCGCGCATGTTTATATACGTCTTTTTAGGCATGTGACGTCAAGTTACCGCGAGCGTGATGACATCATTACTTGTTTACGTGCTACGTGGCGGCCATTTTTGTTGCCCAAACCTATTGTGCTTGAAATATGCCAAAAGAAATTGAAAAATCCATTTTATACCTAACATTTGAAAAGACTGTGAAAATAGATCATACAAACAAATCATGGTGAAATATTAACTGAATAATTAATCATGTGAAACAGAGCAGATTTCGTTGGTATAGATTAATTGCTTTTTTAATTTGTTCAGTCTTGAACAAATTCAATATTTTATATGTTTTTGAATATTTTTCTTTTCTTTCTTGTGTTTCAAAACAATTAGCCTGGAAAATCTCTCCTGAAGATCCCCTGTGATTATAACAGGGGTGAAACACGTGTAGGGAGTGAGAGTGACAGTAAGGAAATGTGCAAATAAACTCGAAATCATAAACAAGAGACTGTGAAGATCCTTTCTTTCTCTTTTAGACAACTAAAGTTGGCACTCATGAATTGAAATAGCCCTTGAAATGTCGCAAGTGGAAATGTAAACAATTGAAAACTAATTTAACTCATATCTATGGCAACCTAGATAATATTACAAGACCACAACTGAACAAAAATAAATAACCATTAACGGTTGAATTGGATCTCGCCCAGGGACAGTGTCCTGTCAAAGGTTGAGAAAAGTGTGTAAAGCAACATCCCTCTTGCCTTACCAAGAATTAGCAACAGTCTCAACTCCTTTTTATAGGCTGAGAATAAACCATGAATTTAACAAAAGAGCAATAAACAATGCAACATTGGTTTCCCAGGTCTAATCAAATATCAGGGCATTTTCAATGTGCCAAACCATTAAATGGATAGGAATCTTGATTCTGCTTTTTGTTTGCCATTTGAAGTGAGCCATGTCATACCCCTACCATTGCGTATGTTCCAACATATATTGTCCCCACCAAACATGTCCTGCAACTCAGCGCTATTATTCTCATTCAAGGGCTTCAAAAAGTTTTGTGACAGTGGCCTGGGTCCTCCTGCGCATACGACTTAAACCTCCATCTGCTGTAATCCATGTATTGGAATGGCAGGTAAAGGCATAAAATGGTAGAAGTGGCCTGATAAGGGACATATGGCGTATGGAAACCAACAGTTGAGTCATGACTTGCCATTGGCCATAAGGAACAAGAAGCCTAAGACTAATTGCTGTTTAGCAAGGTTAACATTTCCCCTAGCTCTCGCTGGGCAGTAATGAAGCTTCTCGTTAGTACTATTGTCTCTGATAACTAACTTCCCCTCTTCCACTAAATTCCCAATCCGTATGAGGTCAAGGATGGATATGTATCTTTGAGCAGAGTCGTAAGAGTGTCATTAGGAAAGAATGGCTTGGGAGAGCAAACTCAGCGTCGATCACACAGTCCATGTTTTGGGTAGATGCTAGGTTTATCTGGCCTCCTGGGAAGTTATATATCTGAGAAGATTACAAATGCTGGTTTTGTTAAAACAATTCAACACATGGATTTCTCATGTGCAATAATACAGGTGTTAGGAAAATAATGTCATATATGTTGCATGTTGTTACACCACAGACATGCTATGTAGTGGTTTCTGGCTCCACAGCTCATCCAGCCCCATGGGGTGCATATGCATACGCATTAGCAAGGCTCCTATTAACTATGGCCATTAGGAAGATCATCCCCAACTGGAAAGAGCCTTCTAAAATTATTGAACATTATTGAAAGGGACTGGTGGAATGGAATCTGTTTTGTAAGGGACTGGGCTAACGGGAAAATATCAAAACACAGAAAACCCAGAAAATGAAAGAGATGTGGTGGGGATCGCCTCCTTCTGTCTGGGATACTAAAATGCATAAATATAATGAAAGTAGAAAGACTAGATATCTGTCATTAGTGTTACATAAATTGATTCTCCATTGAGGAACTGGAACAAAATATGCCTTATTTGCCAATTATTTAGGATATGTAGAAATCAACAATTTCGCATATGGTACTTTTTGCACAATTGATCAGACAAAACATATAGTGAAAAAGCTTCCTCTAAAACATGTGACAATCATTCATCTGGATAAATTGGAACATAGGAAGACACATCCTCTAGAAATTGTACATGAACTACAAAACACTGATCACAAAGAAGTATATTAAAACAATTGATACCGTGCAGCAAAAAACCCTGTCATTGAAAATAAAACCTGAGAAACCTATTGTGACATAGTAGAGATGTGTACCTGATTCTCTGTATACTAACACATATATATATATATATATCAACAATAAATAGTTCAGTATTTTAACCCTACATGTTCCTGTTCTAAAAGCTCATATGCTGGACATTCCTCAAGGGTTGAAATAATGCAGTAAAATGTGTTGCAAACTGAGCAGACGCGTAGAACAAGGGGTAATTTAAGTAGCTATTGTGTGGGATGTTACAACATTACTGTGAATGCAAGCGACGTCCGAGGCCAAATGATAATGATGTATTATTATATAGCACTTACAATTAAACGCTTTTTATAGAACAAATATACATAACCCAACCTGGGTTGCCCACTGTATTTCAGTGCTCTGCCCCAACTTCTAGTGCTATGCGGATGACACTCAGCTCATTTTCAGGCTACCCTCAGCCACCTCTTCTCCCTCTCTCATCTCTAAGTGTCTGTCTGCTATCCAGGAGTGGTTTGCCGCCAATGATCTCTGCCTTAATACCAGTAAAACCGAGATTCTCCTCATCGGCACACCTGCTCCCTCATTTCCTGTCACTATCTGGCCGGCCTCCCTTGGCCCTCTTCCTGCTCCCACCTGTGAGCCAAAAAACCTTGGGGTCATCTTCGACTCCACACTCTTCTTCTCTCCCCTCATCTCCGACGTCTCTAAGAAGTCATACTTACAGCTGCACCTCCTCAGAGGTATTCTTCCTTTCCTCTCCTTCCACCAGAAGCTCACTGTCTCCAGAGCTCTGGTTCTCCCTAGGCTGGACAATTGCAACAGCCTCTTTCTGGATCTGCCTGATTCTACTCTCCACCCTCTGCAACTCATCCAGAACAGGACTATGAGACTTGTCCTTGGCCTCAAGCCCAGGGATCGTATCTCTCCAGGACTCCTCAAGCCCAGGGATCGTATCCCTCCAGGACTGAAATCTCTGCACTGGCTCCCAGTGGCTGCTTGGATTAAGTTCAAAACCCTCTGCATTGTCCACACGGCCTTATGGGGCCTAAGGCCTCAACACCTTCAACTCTCTCTTCCTAAATATCTTCCTTCTCGAGCTCTTCTCTCATCCGCCTCCAACTCCCTCAGTGTCAGTCGTATCTCTAAGCAACGAGTTGGTGGTAGATCTCTTTCTTCGGCTGGGGCCTCCCTCTGGAACAGCCTCCTTTCCTCCATTAAACTTGAGGGGAATCATCTCCAGTTCTGATAGCACCTCCAAACCTTTCTCTTTGCTTCTACTTTTTCTCCTCCTCTCCCCTGCTGACCCCCTGGCCGAAACTGAAACTGCACAAGTTCCCTAGCCACCCTCTGATCTCGGGCCCAGGTCCCTCCCCCACCAGTCACACACACCTGCACTGTCTTCCTGGCAACCCCTGCACTTGGGGACTGTTTTCTGTATCCCTACAGTCCAACTACCAGCACTTGACATCTGATGTCTGTACTTACCCTTGCACTTGCCACCTGCTGGCTATACTTTTACTTATTGTTATTTATTCTATTATCCCATGTACTGCACTGTCCCTCCTCCTTCCCATGCACTTGGGCAATCTGAATGACACCTGGCCTAGTAGGATCATTGTCTGTCCCCCCCCGTTCCCTACTCCCTTGTCTCGTCGCACCTTGAAACACTTGTGTATAGGCACATTATAAATGCCATATCATATCATTTCATAACATGTGTTGGTACTCATTTATCAACCTCAGCAAGAGGAAAGGCTGAGTTGGCCTCGCCGGGATTCAAACCTGCAACCTACAGTTCAAAAACATATTGCAGCAGTGAGCACTCAACCCACTGAGCTAATTTACCAGCTATAGCTATCTTAATGGCTATAGTAAAATGAGCAATTAAACTCTGCAGTGGATACCATTTAACTGGTAACTGAGATTTAACAGCAGGCCAGTTCATCTTCAGAGGTTGGAAAAATACATACCATTGCAGGGTCCATAACTGCGTATTAAAGAATTTAGAGTAGCGCAGGGGAAGCAGCTCACTCACATGGCATCCCATACTCGGTAGCTCATAAATTCAAACAAACATCTTGAGCCACATGCCATGTAAATAGGAAAGATAGATACGTTACAACAAAGCATTAATTGTGGCACAATGAAATCAAGGGCCACTTTATGTGCTATGGTCAAACATGTCTACACTGTACACAAGCATTTAGGCACAAGAATTGTGTGAAGTGACTGAGGATACTGAGATGGAATGTCTTGTCTTGAACCTAACATACAACGATAGAAAAAAAAACCATGCTATTACTCCAATTTAGCAAAATACACAGTCCGAAATGGATGCCTATTCTACTCTAAATGCTTTTTGGAGGTTTTTGTCTGCATTGTGAATTGGAGGTGTTAAAGAATACCTAAATCAGTGACTCACACCCTGGAGTGTGCCTGAAATAAACCTTTAACGAGTCTAGAAATTATTCTATAGAATTCCAGAAAGACAAATTATTTGTTATTCCTATTCTTTCTTACTTAGGGTCACTGCTCAAAGTGTAACACTTGTGGACCCCCCTGTTTTTAAACAGACCTGAACAAGAAAGCCAACCATGCCAGAAACAAAGAGCCACATGGTGCTGGCCACAGCCCAGGAGCTTCAATTTGTAAAAAAATAAAATAAACAATATTCTTTTTTTAGGGGTAACAAGGGGGTCCTCGGGGGTCTCAGTGCGACCCTTGGCAACCCCCAAATGATGTCCCTGACAATCATGGGCAGACATTCAGACACTGGCTCTCATTAGGACTCCGGCGCTAAACTATGGTGCTATTAGCACCATGGTCCATGCCGGAGTCCGCCATGGGGAAAGGGGGAATTACCACCCCATTCCAAGGTTGGTGGGGCGGTAATTCCCCCTTTCTCCATGGCCCTTCCCCATTCCCATTTTTGCTCCATAGGGCTCAATGGGAATGGGGAAGGCGGCAATTACGGTACCGCAAATTGCGGTACCGTAATTGCCATCAAGGTCCCTTTGCGGGTCCCTACTTTAACGGCTGGTCCAGACCAGCTGTTCAGGTCGGGTCCCGCAAAGGGACCTCGTAGTAAGGCGCTAAGGGGTTAACGGCGCCACAGCCTTTTACGGCGCTGTTAACCCCTTAGCGCCAGGGTCGTAATGACCCCCACTCAGTCAAACACACCCACTGCCACTCTGATGCTAACATACACATACAACTACAGAGTCACTAATCTAGTCTTACATGCACAAACACAATGCATGTATTACATTCAAGCATTCACTCAAGCATGCAACTCTATATTAAAACACTTTCTTACCTATAGGTCTGCACGTCATCACATTTCCACATCTTCATGCAGAGGCAGGCATCAGGCATGAATGAAAACAGGCAGCTCTGGCTCACCACAGAAGTATTATAATACACGGGGTGCACCCATGCTGCTAATTGACATGGTTTCTTTGCAACATGCTAGCAACCAAATAACTGAGCACATGAGTGCGATTTGTAAATATAAAATAATCATTATGCTGTGTTCCCACTGGGGTGGCTCGCGGGTGGTAATGAGGTGAACTGGGCACCGAGGAGGAACCCAGTGGAGTGACAGTCCTTCTGCGTCCCCCTACTGTTCCACTGCCACAAAGCACAACAAAGAGTGGATGGCTACCACCTCTGCATAGATGACATCCTAGACATGACAGGAGTGTTTAAAGTAGGAAAGAGTGGTAATCTGCCTAACACATATATCCCTCTGCCCACCTCTCAATTCAGAGAGTCTGCCCATCACTTCCTCCTCTCAATCCATAATTCGAGGACTTAGGGCCCAATTCATGGATATTTGTGCAGAAACCCTGCAAGGGCCATGACCCGAGACGAACACTGCGTGAGCCTGCGCGCAGAAAGAAACATGCACACTCTGCGTATTCATGGAATCTACAGAGCAAAGTAACCGTATTCATAAGATGCGCCCGGAATACCCCCGACATGCCCACATGCAAAGCATAAACAGCCAGTACAGCTACCTTTGCGTGAATATACAGAGCCTTGAAACAGTGTGTGGGGTCCCCCGTAAGTAGGCCTGTGACTCGGGGATCCAGCGCGGGTCACCCGTAACTGTATCCGGCACCCCGACAACATGCGTATGAAAAATTGTAACTCAGCAATAACTCAGGAAATCTGCATGCAAACCCCTATAAAAGGTTCCTGCACCCCACGACACTGCTTACGCACACCCTTAATTTACATCAGAACCCTGATTGAGTACCCGCACCGCGAAATCTGACATGCAACCCAACCTGCGCACTGCAAATCCTACGCGCAATGAACTTACGCTAGCCTTTGGGTGGCGGATCATATGAAGGACTTGCAAAGCCCTACTCAGCCGGGACGTTGCACGATCAAATCCGTGAATATGTCTCGTGCCATGCAATTATGGGTGTGCGAGGGACTGCCTGTAGGCCGTCCCTTGGAACGGCCACTTTTCACAGAGTTCTTCCCCATTTTTGGCGTTCCACCCCCTTCCCAGCCCTCTGAGCAAGCCATGCACACCCTCTGCTTGGACTCTCGTGCAAGGCCCTTCATAACTCACACAGACGTGCCAAACCAGCGCGTACTCCAGGAAAAGTACCACGCATTCGATATCCATGAATTGACGAAGGTGGATCTGCACACAGTTGAATGCCCTATTTTCTTCGCCGACAATTACATGAATCAGGCCCTTAATGTCTTTCTCATCAGGATGGTGTCTACGTAAGAAAACAAAAGCAGTAAAAATTACAGTTAACCCTCTCAAGTATAATGCACTGATCGCAGAGTCTGAACTACATGCCAGCTTCAGGAGCCAAACCTAAGCAATTTAGAGGCCGGCAATGAATTCTTCCACTGATGTAAGGATTTCACTTTCACGCACTTCCTTTTTAGAGTCTTTCACTAATGATAAACTCTGAGAAGTGCCTAAGGCAGTTAGGTCCACGATGTGTAATGTAACCATTCTCGCAATTTAGTTCCTAAATGCAAACGAACACATTCAAAGTAGGCAGAATCAAACAATTACAAAAGTGTGACATAGCGAAAGCAATATATGTTAAAAAAAAAAAAGAAAAAGGTGGAAACAGAAATTTGGAAATGTCGGAGGGTCCCAGTCTAGTTTTGAGTCTTTACTCAGAAGTTATACCATGGCGTGACTCTCGGTGCGTACAGTAATTCCCGGTACATAGAGTAATTCCCGACTGCACCCCCTCACTAGGCCACTTGTCCCGTGATGTTGTTGTTCACTTTGTTTATTTGTGCGCTCTGATGCCTGCGTGTTCCGGCGCGTTATAAACCTATAAATAAATATAATAAAATAAATAAAAATAGATACTTCTCAAGCTAAATTACTGCCAGAGGCGCACCGACCGCTGTGATGGTTCTTTCTGCTGAATTGAGACTGGGACATAAGCTATGACCTTCATCAGAATATTGATGGCACTGCAGGGCATTCTTCCTAATGACATCAACTGAACGACCTTAAAATATATGCCGAACATCAGGAATAACACACAGTACTTCATGAACCCACACAGGACGGGGTCAGCATGCGGTGTATGATGTGGTACGATCACTTAATGTATCGTGTCACACAGGGTAGCACGGTTTATATTGAAAAAAGTCATCTACAGCACCAAGATGCTAGTATTAGGTTTATATGTAGCACTTCATAACAGATTTCTCCTACTTCCAAGCGCTGTAATAATAACTGTTAGTTGCACCCGATTTAATGATACTTAATGTATCAATCTCAGAAAAACAAAGGGTTGAGTCAGCCATGCTGGGATTCAAGCTTGCAACCCAGTAAAGGCAGCCTCCATGTTAGAAGACTGTATGTTATTATTTGTATTATTCATTAATAATGCACTTAACACCAGTGAGTGGTTAATAAGCGTGGGATCAGGATTTTAACCTATGTTGCGCTGCATTATCTTGCTTCCAAGACAAATGCGTTGCCCCTGAGCTATCCTTCATCCCCTGTATGCATGACAAGCCAGGACAATTTCATTGAGCAACACAAGCCAGGCCCACTTCTATGTGCAATGCTCGTCAAGACTGTTTCTATGTGCAATATCAGTCAGTGTTGTTTCTACATACAACACAAGCCAGGACAGTTTCTACGTGCAGTACATTTCAGGGCATTGCTGTACCATACTGAGCCATGAAAATCAATTATGATTCACAGCACATTTTCGTTTTAAATGAAGGCATAGGTGAGAAAGGGAAGCGTGCCATTCACAGAGCTTCTCTGACTGTGCCCATCACAGATGTGTATATTTGGATCCCCTTTAATAGCCCCCATGCTCAATTAACTAAATCTAGGCTGGAATGTGTTGGGTTCCACACTTTGACAAGCGCATCCTGCCTTCACAAATGGGATGCACTTAAACATGAGCACAGTTGGTAGTTGTTTCTGTGTGCCTGTCTTTACAGGTATGGAGGAAGTGCAATGCATGCAAGGGTGCATTTCTATCCGACTGTGCATGTTACTCCAGCTCAGTATAACTGCTGCTCTATTCACTGCTATCCTAATACATGGGGTCGCCTCTTTCCTGGGTATGATTGCATTTTCAATTTGTTATCACAATTCAACCCAGTGGAGTGACAGTCCTTCTGCGTCCCCCTACTGTTCCACTGCCACAAGGCACAGCAAAGAGTGATGGCTACCACCTCTGCATGGATGACATCCTCGGCATGACAGGAGTGTTTAAAGAAGGCAAGCAAAAGTATCCCTACAACAACATGGAGGCAAATTTCTCACCCTCAAATTGAGACATTTGGAAGCACGGTCAATCTGTCAATATCGAACTGTATCCAATGGCCTCAGCAGCGAGCATGAACTATCTGTGTTTCTCTGAAGTCTTTGCGTATATATTGCACTAGACCAGTATGGGGCTCCATACTTGTTAATACATATATGATGATGGGAACCGTCCTGTGCAGTCAACACTGGTGACCGCTTTTGTCCCCTGGCTCGACTAGTATAGACTTTTCTAATTGAACTGCATGTACAATGCTTTACTAAACATCAACCCTTGCTGTTGACCTGTAACAGCCCAATCTTTCCTGCACATTATGCATTCTGTTAACAGGACTATGGAGCAGGCCTTATAATTATGCTTCATTCCTGCTAATTGATCTCCAACCAATAGGCAGTTATTCATGTGTTACTATTGTTGGCAATGGCCAGGATTTACAGGACTCAACTAGCGCGCAACCAACTATATTTTTAACATATAAATCAGGCTTAATTAAATTGCGCAGTATATTCTTAATCAAGCTTACTTCACACTGGTTACGATTTGTGTAAGCACTGCTCTGCACTTTTATTTTTGGTTCCATCCCCTTAATTCTAAATCACTCGCACATTCCTGTGCATAGAATATGCCTCGGTTTCATACCCAACATGGCCGCCCCGAGTTAGGATGAGAGTTCTAGCTGCCCACACAGAGCCTGCACCATTGTAAATACGAGCGTCGACCCCTACGGACACTCTGTCCTGGGGTATGCGCATGTGACCGTCTCGCAATTGCGAGTGCTAATTACTTTCACTAATTAGATCCTTCCTATCCTGTCTCCCCCTCTACCCGGCATCAGGTGCCTGCCTCAATCTCCTCAATTCCATCGCCTATGTCTGCCTGACAACTCCAGTTTGAACACGCACATACGATCATATAAGTATGTCAATTGAATTTTTTTACAATTTTTTTTTTTTTTTTGCTCGTGAATGACACATTCAAATTTATGCAATGCATCTAACCTAGCATTTTTTTGCTTGCAGCAGAACCGCAATCATAATTTTGTTGGATATATATCTCTCACACATACCGTAACAATAGATGCAAGAAACTTTCTGCCACTTGCCATAATTTGGACAAGCAATACAATTGGGTAACTCTTTGCAAGCCACTTATGAGGGCTTTTTCAAATATTTATTCTATCTAAAAGAATCAAAAATCTTGAAGCTAGTTCAAACATTGTAAACCACTGTGCATGTAAAAAATTGTAGACTGTGCAGGAAAGGTGTGATAAAGCATATTCGTGTTTCCTCAAACGGTGTGCATTTGAGTCTAACATTTTGGAATTTTGCTCTAATAGCAAGACTGTTTTTTTCATACGGTTTCCATTTAGACTCATCGTGCTTAAGTGTTTGGACCCATTACACATTACATGGAAAACATTGGATGAATAACGTGGCTCTTCTTGAAATCTAATTCCTGTGCGATGAGAACTTCATCGCTCATGAAACGTTAAGAAATTGGCAACAGTTACTTAAAAAATAGCATGAAATTGCCAAAGCAACATTTCCCAATTAAGGACCTGCAACAGATCCACTTGTATGAAATGCAGACCATGTATTTGTTGTGCATGCACAGTCTAAGTGATCTTGACAATGGTACACATGGAATATCAACAAAGCACAGCTCTACAATTGAACAACTCCACTACAACCTTGATCGTATTGGAACACTGCTTTCAACGTTTTTTTACTCGCATGGTAATGATTCAGAAAAATGTTGCCTTTTACAAATCTGCGTGTGAGTGTGTCTGTGATGTGTGCGTCTGTATGCGACATGCTATACAGATGTCCTGTTAGAGGTATCCATTTATACTCTTCTCACATACTACAGAAAGGGAGCATTGCATACATTTCCGTGTACAAAGCGTGTGTTGACAGGAAGTGCAATGCAAGTATTTTAGCATGTGGTTTGATTGTATCTGTGTGAGCTGTTGGGATGACAACTCACCATCCCACGTCTGGACCACGGCTGGCTGATATGTGGCGAATTCAACCTCTCTGCTCGTCTAATATGCCATAAAGTGTCTAGCATGGCCTGAGCACCGTTTCTCTCTCGGTACTCAGTCTCTTAAGTGCAGCCTATGCGCTTTTGCTTACCTGCTTCGTAAACTGAATTAGAGAAAAACAATGAATTATTGCCGCTAAAGAGAATTTTGAAAATGCTAAATGTTCCACTTGCAGTATCGGCTCTGTGTATTTTTTGCACCTGTAGAGCATGTTGAAAAAAGCCTACAGTTAGGATACCTGCTTGCCTACTGCTTCCAAGTTGAGCTTGCCACAGCATGTCTTGAACTTTCCAAAACCAGAAAAGAGAGTACAGCAAATGAATGCTCCTTTCAGAGATCTTCTTACACAGGTGTGTATCTTGACAGGACCGACTCTGGGGCCCGCTCTTTCAAAGCCCATAAATTGAGTGCTTAGTAGATTATGTGCATCAATCTTGCAGATCTTCTTCTGATTACACTGCAGCCTCTGTCTATAAGGTGATCAATAATATTCAATAATAATTCAAGGTGATATCTTGGTTCTGGATCTGTTGAGCAGGAACCTGCTCTCTATCCTCAGCTCTAAAATGAGTGTGAGAGGTTATCCCAAATAGATTACACGAAAAGCTTGTAAGAGAGCAAAGAACAACAACAGGGAAGCCCTGTTAGAATATAGAGAGAAACCTCAGACCAAAGATCAGATTGTTTTCGTGAGTACTTTCAACTCCTTGGCCAACAAAATAAATGCTATTATTTTTTTATTTTAAATTTGATTAGCTGATAAAATCAACTTTTCAAACAATATTAATTACATTTTCATTCTCACATCATATTTCCACTTGTTCATTGGTAATCAAGTCACACACAAACAAAAATTCTTACTTACTTAGTTACATTAAATTAGCCCCCCCGACAACACATATATATATATATATATATATATATATATATATATATATATATATATATATATATATATATATATATATGTAACAGAGAAATTAGGAGGAATCCCCAACACATTAAACAAAACTCATTAATCAATTGATAAAAAATAATAAAATTCATAGTTGACGATTAAATCCATAAAATACCTGGTTGCCTAGAGCTTGTTCTCTCTACAACAATCCGGGATTGTTATTTACACACACTTTCTCTTGCCGCTGGAAGAACATTACACAAAAATTGCACTATAGCAATCTTCATGGCAAGTTTGGGAGAGGTAAAGATAAATTGCCATTTTTGATCCGAGGCTAATGGTAAGTATTAAGCAATGAGATTTTTAAAATGCTTTTCTCGCAACTTGTTTAGTTGAACACAATCAACAATTATGTGTTGTAATGTTTCTTTTTGATATATATTCTAGCAATGGGACACACACAGTAATCTTTTACATGGACGGTGCTAGCACAGGATTGTTCATCAGAGGACACTGCATTAAATAAGAAGAGATTATATAACAAAGAGCAAAGATTATTTTATCTTTGCAATATGGTTGAAAACGGGCTGGACGAGTTGACTGATTGGTCATCATTATAAGGTCTTCAGAGTAATAGGCCTCATGCACCTTGTTGAAGAGGCTGATAGTAATTGGGTGCTGCACTCTATTTTAAAAAATATGCATGATGCGTTCGGGTTGGTGATAAATGAACACTATTACGAGCTCCACCTTCGGCTGGTTAACAGACTTTTTTATACAAAAAAAGCCTTTCTTCAAAGAAACTGAGCCGGTAGAAGAAGTTTATTATGTTTTTTTTTTAAATGTGGAGATTTTTTATTGATTTGTTTTTTCTTCCCTTCCCCATTCTTCTTTTTTTCATATTATTTTATGATAAGAGGTGTTTTGGGAAAATTGGTTATATGTGTTTACTGTTATTTTTCATTCAAATTGTTCATTAACTTCCCTTTTTCCCCCAAAAAATGTTAAGGGTAGTTTTTTAGCACCATTATGTATATGAATTGTTTGGAATGTAATTTAAGTTTTTAGAGAAATTTTGTAATAAAATATCATTTTTCTACAATTGTAAGTTGTGAGATTGTAATGTTGATATTCACTTAATAAGACTAATCCTCATGGTGTCCAATTAGTGGGTTCAGACTATTAGGGAATAGTCAAGAGGCGACAGGATCATTTTGTAGACATTGGTTTTGTGAAAGGGGCTCGATCCTGTCCTCTTATTGTGTAAAAAATAAAAATAAAAAAAATAAACAGTCCTCCTTGATATTTCTGGTTGTCCAAGTTGAAGAGGTTCGATTGTTTGTTCTTGGTGGTTTAAACCCTGGAGCGGAATTGCTGGACTTGTGTGCCAGTCGTGGTGATACCAGTGAGATAGTTTGCGATTTTACTGACCAAACTCACAGTTCTTACCTAACACTATGACAGCATAGCTTGAGACTCCAGGTAACATTTGAGCCATGCTTTAACTATGTGTCCTCCCTAGTGGATGCAGTGGATGCTGGTACCTTAAACACAGATTCTAATTTAATGGGCCACACCAATAAGTCAAGGATATGATATGGTGTGATATGGCATCTATAACGCGCCCATACACAAGTGTTTCAAGTGTTATACATATGTTCCAGAGACCTGTGCATTGGAACATTGGTGGCCTAAAGAGCAAGTTGGATGACTATGATAAACAGTCATACTCTCTCTGAATTGCCAGCCAAAAGGACCTTTAACAATCTGGCATTTTTCCAATTGCATTTCAAATGTGTGTGTATACTAATTAGTGTGAACCCTGCTGAAGATGGATGGTGATTTAAATAGTTGCTGGAAGATCCCAATATCATGCCACTGTGTGTTGGGGAGGAAGGATAGCTCAGGGACAACGTGTTTTTCTTGGAAGCAATACAACACAGAGCCTTGAAATACTTGTGTATAGGCACGTTATAAATGCCATGTCATGTCATAACACAGGTTTGAGCAATTTTTTGCTCGAGCGTTAGACCCAACTAGACCCAACTATCAGAATACGTGGGTGCCAGCTTTGTGAGCAATGTGCTGTATTTTTCTCCAACCTGCTAGGGGATGGAATCACTGTTTACTGAAGATTTGCAGGTCTACGTTTAGGCATTAGCAACCTTCAAATGGACCAGATGAAGATATAAGTGTATTGTGTAACTTTTGGGGTATTTTGGGGAGAGTTACACGTTGCCATGTGGCTGCTACAAAGCACTTGTCTGCCTTGTGGATGATAATAATCGTTATAATGGGCCTCATTAGGACCCTGGCGGAGAGGGTGTTACGCCAGCGTAGTGCATGGCGTACCTCTCCGCCATACTACGAGTTCCCGTAGCGCCATGGCGGCCTTTTCCGCCTGGTTTTTCCAGGCGGAGAAAACCATGGCGCTACGGGACCTCGTTGTTAATTACGCCACCGTATTTTACGGTGGCGTAATTAACTCCTTCCCCACTCCCATTATACCCTATGGGGCAAAAATGGGAATGGGGAAGGGCAGAATGGGGATTGGGGATTTACCGCTCCGCCGAGGTCGGAATGGGGCGGTAAATCCGCCAACCCCCATGGCGCTATCGGCGGCTTTCCGCCATGCTTCGCGGTGCATTTAGCACCGCGAAGTCCGCCTGGGTCGTAATGCACAGATATTTCCCCAGAAAGTGCAGATTTGAAATGTCAGAATTCAAAGCAAAAATACAGTTCTTCCAAACATTCACTGACAGTCAATACATAATTCCTTCCCCATAACATCTTAAGTGACTCTGAACGTTTGGACCTCCTATTGGTAACTTGCCCTGCTTATCTGATTAGCTGATGGGCTCTGAAATGAGCACCAGCGACGGGTGGCTTCTGGGGGACCAGTGCATCCTCAGTCTAAGTCTAAGAAGAAGAGAGAGAATATCTGCCAATGTACCCAAATACACTATCCATTAGCTTCTAGGCAACATGGTCGGAAAGGCAAGCCGAAAGCAGAGCAACAGTTATTTATTTATTGTTCGTGTTATATGCTTGATTTAAGTTATGGTTGATGAAAATGTAATCAGATATATGCATTTTGTGCATTTGTATTATGTGTTGCTGTTTATATGGACCTGAATGGAAATAAAACCTGTTTGACTGAATGATTGACTCAGCACTATTGAGTGTTGCAATATAACACAATGTGATATAAGACGGAGGAATACAGCATGGAACATTATTTTAAAATCTGACATCAATTATCTAAGTGTGTTCTGCAGACAGACCATTGCACACCCTGTGGGGTGGAAACGGGGATCAATAGGATACACTGTAACCATTGAAACACATCTGGTCTCGACAGCACAGCTGGGAGAGTGCCATCACATGCAATGCCTTTGTTGAGTATCGCACTGCCTTCCAGTGTCCAGTACATTGCTACCAAGTGGATAGGAACAGTGACATTTGCTCCCTCAGTGCTCAGTGCTTTGACCATGTGCTTGTAATGCAGTTGGATTCAGGGAGATCACGGGTTGGATGATAGTGACTTGCTTTGTAAATACGAATTGGTATCACAGATAGAACCACTCTCACTATCATTCATCTTAATTGTACTCAGGTTATTCATGGGATATTCTCACTGTGTGGAATCTGAGGGCGTCCTCACTTCTTTTCCCAAAATAAACTCCCCGCAGGTGGGCAGGGAACGGCTGTTGCTTTCGGATCCTGGAAATGCAAGGGAGGATCACCAGGGAGTAGGAGACTTGGGGAGTGGGGGTGAGGCACCCTTAGGTGAGAAATGGAGTCCCCCATTTCCCTTTCATAAAGAATTAATTGTCTCCCAGACTTTTAATGTGTATTGTCAATCCCTTCCGTATTATTTTAGCAATACATAGCACTATGGTACTGAGACGAGGAAGGGACCACCTAGAAACATACATCAATCCTTTATTGACTCAAAAATACACAGACACCACTACGGTACTGGGACGAGGAAGCAGGAAGCTGAGCACTAAGACCGTTATGTAATTAAAGTGAATAGTCCGCACCTGAAGCCAGAGGGACAGTATAAATGGCCTGCTCAGGTGAGGCTAATGAAATAGCCTGTGGGACACTTGCAGATGGACGATCCGGAGGTGAAGGCAGGGAGATGCATGAACAAAGCACCAAGGTACTGTAGAGTGTGGCATGCAGTTTCAAAGATCTCCAGTGGCAGGATCTGGCTGCTGACTTCATGGAGTCAAAAGGACTCCCTCTCTTGTAACCCGAGAATTCGGAGACTTGGGAAGAGAGGCGTGCCGAGCCGGGAGCAGCATCAGACACAAAGAGCCGACTGAAGTTGAGGAGAACATGCAAAAACAGCATACCCGGTGAGTCAAGTCAGGCTGAGTGACTCCAGGACATTGATCTGCACGCCACGTTGTGAATGCCAAATAGCTAAGGCAGTTGGATTGCCTGTCCAAATGTGAAGTGCAGCTTAGTAATGGTAAAAGTTAAGGTTGAACTTACTGAATGGAGCAGTTTGTGAATACCGAATTGTAATGACATTGAGAAGGCTGTGGAAGGCCAGAAAACAGTGAACTTCACAGTGAATGAGAAGCCTGTCAAGAGGGTGCAAATTCCCAGCAGGAGAGTGAACTGGGAATTTGCAGTTATGTTGTTTTGATATGAATGATCTGAAACCTTTGAATACCGATCCAAAGGAAAGTAATAAAGATTGAATGCCACTTATTTGACAAGCAGAGAAAAGTATTCCTTGATACAAAGGAACTGTGAATCATGTAAACTAAAGAAAGCAAGCATTGGTAAAGAAACCAAGGAGGTACGAGTTGTAGAATCTGAGAGACAGCCAGCATTAGCAAGAGCCATAAGGAACATAGGAACTGTATAATTTACGAAGTGAATGGTGGCAAAAGTATTGAAAAGGACTGCAAGAATATAAGTCCAATACCACTGTTGAGCTGAAGCAACGACAGTGTGACTGCGGAGGAAAAGCCAACAAGGTGAGTCGGTTGTGTTCCCTGTGATGGGTGGACCATGCAGTTCGACAACTGAGCCAAGACTGAATAAACCCCAACTAACAGAAAACCGCTTAACTCATCTATACGTTTATGGTTGACTGCCAAGAAAGCTTGTACATTGTGAGCTGAAAGAGTTGAACTTTGTGAAAGACACAGAAGCCTGAAAGATGGCAACAATCCTGAGTAAGTGTGTAGTTCTGAAAACGGTGAGAGACTTAAAAGCTTGGGGAAGGGACCTCTTTATATTCATAGTGAATTATTTGGAATCCGGAAGAAGGGAGAACCCCTTTTGACTGGAAGTGAACTGTTTGAAATCCTGGGGAAGGTAGAACCCCTTTTCTGACCAAGAGCTGGAAGAAGCTTGGAACTTTTGTTTGAACACTTCTCCTTTGTTTCTGACATCCATACACACTTTGAACAAATAGATGTGAGGGCAAGTATAGATTTTGGACACAGACTGTGATGAATCAACTTCTGAGGCACCAGTGGTCCAGGGATAAATATCGGTTTCTAAACCATCAATCAGTCCCACACCTCTAGTACACCAGAAGGGATCCAAACAGATTGAAACACAAGTAAATTGTAAACCTCCTTGTCCAATTTTGGTAACATGGATGGAATGGTAGGCTTATCTCCGAAAGGTTGTGGATTGTTGGTTAGTTGCAACACAGTGAAATATAATTATTATGCAATGATAAAAGGGACTGTCCTGTGGAGGTTGTATAGACATATCTACTTTATTATTACAACAGACAGTTCTAGCACACTGCAAAATACAACCCACCCTGTAAAGGAATACAGAGGACAGACATTTCACGAAGGAAAGGTATGCACTCTAGATACTGACAGGAGTGTAGTCAGTTAAGCAATCACTCTTAATTGTTCAAGGTTATTTGGTTTCAGCAACAGGGGAGGAAGGGGTCCTAAATGTCAGAAGGGGCCTACAGAGAAGGACCAGTGGGACAGAACCACAATGTACCTGGTGCTTGGGATGATCTTCATGTTCGACAGCATTGAGTCGGTTCCAGGACACTTGCAGCTCCTGCGACAGAGTTCAAGTGGGAGACAGCTGTGAGTATCAGGCGGCAGGCAGTTTGGCAAGTGAGGCTGGACGGACGGCTGCAGGCTGGCCTACATGGCAGCTCTTGGTCATGAATTATTGTCTATGTGGTGGTCGGCAGATCGGGAATGCTGGTCAAGGCATCTCGGGTGGCTTTAGTGACTGCAGCATGACATCAGTCAGTGGTGCAGCCGGTCACAGTTCAAAGGCCTTGACAGCCTCGAATATGTCCTTAAAATATGGACACTGGTTGATGCTGGTGTGACACTCTTCTTAGCTTCTTCATAGGGCTTGTGGTGTTCTTTCAAGGCAGATGGCCCAAAGCTCAGTAGAGTGTTTGCAGGCAACAGCCTTGTCGTTTGTTCAGAGACTCTCTGGCACTTCCAACCCAGGAAGTTTGCTGGCAGAACCTAGAAGAGCATCCTGTGTGCTGGCTAGGTACAAGTTCTGGAGCTGCTGGATGGGTCCTCTGAGTCCAGTATCTCCCTCTGTTCTCAGGAAGATGTTTAGGGGAGGGATCTTGCTTTCCTCTTGGCAATCCTGGCCTTCCTTTACTAGCAGAAGATGTAAGGTAGACTGTACCTTTCGGCTAGGGTCCAATGTTGAGTTCTTCTTTCCTGAGTGCTTCTGGTGAAGCCTTCAGATGAGGGGTTCAGCCCACTTTTATGGCCAAATGGGCCCCAGTGATTGGTGCAGGCTAAGCCTACCTTAGTGAACCAATCCTGGGTCCCTACCAACAATCTCCTGTTATGCGTGAGATCAGAATCAGAGTGCTCTGCAACAGGAAAGGTAAGGGGTGACAACATATACTCCTAAGTCCCACCCATCTTCCTGTCTGATGTAGATGAAAGTGTTTCTCGGGTTAACTGAGCCCTCTGTGACTCTTGATCAAAGCGCAGGTCTCTCTTGAAGTTTGTGATGAGAGCAGACTTCCTGTCTCCCTTAAATCACATACTTCTCCTTCTGAAAGTGGTCCGCTCTGCAGGGATTGTCTAGGTAAACAGTGGACCTAGACATGCCATTCACAGCCTTTCATACAGAGGGCTGGGAACTAGCTTCAAGGTGACACATTGCATACCAAAGAGGTGTTAGTTCTGCTGTCCTCTTGTATGTCCTGCGACCAAGCCCCTTTTACAGGCATGCCTCAATTATTTCTCATTAGTATGCATTGCCACCAGCCAAACTAGACAATAGGGACGCAGATCCATGGGGCCTTTGATATTTCAACTAAGCTGCCCATATTTGGAGGAAGCTGTGCCTTCCCCCTTCTTAAGATGCCTTGCTGTACCTGTGGCTGTCACAGTCCAGCTCACCATGTTAGGGAGGATGGCACCTGTAGGTTGATCTCTGATCATTCATTCTTATTACTAAAAAATTAAAAAAAGCCCAGGTTAGCGCAAACTCCCCATGTGGATGGTTGAATTATTCACTTGCCCCCCAGCCCCAACATGTGAATCACCACCCTACTGAGGGTCTGGTTCGTCATCAAGGCGAAAGTACCAGCTGAGGCCATCTGCATTTGCATGTTTAGAGACTGGCTTAAGCTGAATGTCCATATCTAATCCCTGTAGGGATATGGCCTAACGCAAAAGCTTAGGGTTCTTCCCTTGCATGGCAATTAACAACCGCAGAGTCCTGTGGTCCACCTGGATCGTAAAGTGAGACCCCAAGATGTAGCGTTGCAGCTTCTTTATGGCCCACAGGGCCGCATACACCTCTTTTTCTACAACATCCCCATTCATTTCCCTTTTTGTCAACCGCCTGCTAATGTAGGTGACAGGTTGCTGTACCCCGTCAGAGTTCAGCTGTGTTAACACTGCTCCAATCCCAAAACCACAGGTGTCTGTCTAGATAATGAATTCCTGACCATAGTCTGACACTTTCAGAACTGACGACCTGCATAACCCATCCTTTAAATCCTGAAAGGAGGTTTGACAGGCGGGGATCCAAGTTACCTTCTTTGGCATCTTCTTGGAAGTTATATCATTCAGGGGCATGTTAATGGTCCCATACCCCGTGGTAAATGACTGGTAGTACCCACAAGACCTAGACAGGCACTCACCCTCATCTGCATGGTGGGGATGTCCCACTCCTTCACAGCATGTACCTTCACTTTGTGAGGTTGTTTCTTACGTCCACCAACCAGGTGGCCTAAGTAAGTCACGGTACCCTGCGCTATCTGGCCCTTCGTGGCCTTGATAGTCAGAGCTGCATTCTGAAGCACCTGAAGCACTTGTTTAAGGTGGGATATGTGATCCTCTCAGGTGTGGCTGAAGACAGTAATGTCGTCTAAATAGGCGACACTGATGTTTTCTGGATGCAAAAAACCTGGTTAACCATCTGCTGAAAAATGGCAGAGGAATTCTTCAATCCGAAGTGCATCACAGTGAAATGATAATGACCTTCCGGGGTTGAGAATGCTGACCTCTCTCTCGCTCCATCTATCAAGCCGACCTGCCAATACCATGCTGTGAGGTCAAAGGTACTCATGAACTTGGTAGCGCTGAGCTTGTCAATGAACACATCTGCCCGAGGAATAGGGTGAGCATCTGTCTTCGTGACAGAATTGAGCCCCCTGTAGTCTACACAAAAGCAAACTTCAATCTTCCCACCACTGGTATTTTTAGGGTACTGGATGGCTCTACCACTCCAAGGGACAGTACCTTGGAAACTTCCTCCTTGATGGTGTCCCTGACCATATTAGACATCCAGTGATTCCTGCTCTTCACCGGCTTACTCACTCCAGTGTCTACATCATGGGTGCACCAATATGCGGGACCTGGAGTCAGTGAAAACAGACCGGCAAACTGTCCCAATAACAGGCGACAGTCAGTTGCTATTCTGACAGGTCCATTGCAAGGTTGACACCTTCAACTAACCCATCTGTGGCTTCAGTGTGCAAGAGGTCTGGGAGGGGATCGGTCTCCTCCTCAGTCTATCCATCACTCACTAATGCCATGACCAGGTCATCCCAGCTATAATGGGGTTTGAGCCGGTTGACGTGAAATAACCTACACATCTGCTTAGGTCTTTTCAAGTCAATGAGATAATTCACCTAACTGACCTTGTCCAGAACATAGTAAGGCCAAGTCCACACTGTCCTAGAGAATAGACTGTGACGTTGGCCTTCTGGTCGTGGCAGTGCTTCATCAGCTCCTGACTGGCCTTTAGGTTCTTGGTTGACTGTTGCATGTACTTTGCCATTCTAGATCAAAGGCAGGACACATATTCCACCACATCTTGTGTAGGGGATGAGGGTTTGCTTTCCCATCCCTCTTCAACAGACTGGTGGGACCTTGTAGATATAGAGAACCGGTAGGTGACTCTGCACTCTTCCCACATAGCCTTCGTATACACTGATATGAAGTTTGTTCCCCTGTCAGAAATGACATCCTTGGGGACTCAAACATAGGAGAATATCACAATCAGAGTCTTCACAGCCACGGGTGCTTTGATGCTCCTCAGATGGACAGCCTCAGTGTATCTTGTGGCGTGGTTTACCACCACCAATATATATCTGTTCCCTGAACTGGTTTGAGGATCCAAAGGACCCACAATATCCATGCCTATTTTCTCGAAAAGCCTCCCAATCACAGTTAGTGGAATTAGGGAGGCCTTTGTAGCACCACCTGACTTGCCAGAAGGTTGACAAGCCGGGCAGGAGCGGACACATTCCTTAACTTTTACACCAAATTGCGGCAGGTAAAAGTGCGCAGACAACCAGTTTGATGTCCTAGTCACTCTCAAGTGACCCACTAACAGAATTTGGTGAGCCAAATCCAATAAGAACTTTCTGTGGCATTGGGAAATCACCAACCTCCTGGTGCCCTCACCCTCAGAGTCAGAGGCAGCAGTGTTGAACGATGCAGGTTCACAGTAGATGCTGCCTGACTACACATCACATGTTTTTACGTCCATGCTACCGAACCAATACAATCCGAGTTTTGGACCCTCTGCGGCGAAGCCCTCGCTGGACAAGGCTGCCAGGTAAGAATTTGGGGAGTTGGATTTCTCTGCGCTTCTTAGCTCTTCCGACTGTGCCTCTCCCCTGACTGCTCCTCCCCAACCCCTGCAAACTGCGCCTCTGCCTCTGCCCTTGCAGGGTGTGCCCCCTTCCCTGTTGATTCCTGCCTGTGCTGTCCCCTCCTGCCCCTCCTTGAGTTCCCCTCTCTCCCCTTCCATCCTTGTCCCCCCCGCATAACCTCCATGCCGGGTCCCTCGCAATCCTTGATTGCGTGTACCTCCATGTCCCTTCCATCATTGCCTGTTCACGCTTCGTGTCTTCGGCCCGCATGGTCTCTTGCAATCCCACGATCACGTGTGCTTCCGCCCCACTTCCATCCTTGGCTTCACTCACGCTGCACATTCCCAACTTGCATGGTCTCTCGCAACCTTTGATCGTGTGTACCGCAGTGCCACTTCCATCCTTGTCTCTTCTCGCTGCGTGTCCTCGGCCCGCGTGTTCCCTCGCAATCCTGTGATTGCATGTGCTTCCAGGCCACTTCCATCCTTGGCTTCACTTGCGCTGCACATTCCCTGACTAGCGTGGTCCCTTGCAATCTTCGATCGCATGTGCCTCCACACCCCTTCCATCCTTGCCTGTTTGTGCTGGGTGTCCTCGGCCTGTGTGTTCCCACGCAATCCCTAGATCGCCTGTGCTTCAGCGCCCCTTCCATCCTTAGCTACACTCACGCATGTCCCTCCACCCCGCTTCCATCCATGCCACACTCTTGCCTGCAGTCCTTAGGCCTCGTAATCATTGATCGCTTTGGTTCCTCGCACCCCCCATCCTTGAGTATGCTCACACCAGCGGGTCCTTTGCCCGCATATTCCCTGGCAATCCCTCAATCACGTGTGCCGCATGCCCTTTTATCTCCTACTCACCAGTACCCATGCACCCCCCAGAGTGTCCTTGCTCCTCTGCAGGCCCTTACCCTGACCTTTCCCTGCCGTGTCCCTTCTCCAAACTGCTTGCCTGTCCTTTGGTGTATTGTTCTGTGTTCTGCTATTCCTTCTTCCTGGTTTTCTTCATCAACTGTTCTGTTTGGCTGTGTATTTCTCTATATACTGCTGTGCTCTTCCTTCTTCTAGGTTTTTCTTTCATTGACTGCTCAGTTTCTTGATGCCCTGCTAACCTTATTAATGTTCATCATACTGCCCTATGTTCTGTTGTGCTCCTCTTCCGAGCCCTATGTCTAACTCAGTTCAGTTTATTTATTTACTACATGTTCTGGTCTTGCTCTGTCTCTTCTGCTTGCATCCACCCCTTGTACCTCGCCCCAGTGTCCCCCCTTATCATTCTTCTCACACTCCCCACCTACACCCCTCTCATCTCTTCTCTTTCCCCCACCTCTGCATCCTCTGTGGTGCTTACTTTGATATTGATATTGATATTTTATTTGTATCACGCTCATACACAAGTGTTTCAAAGTGCGACAAGGCAAGGAAGGGGAACAAGGGAGAACAAAAACCACAATCTTACTAGGCCCAGTGACATTGAGAACGCACAAGTGCAGGGGAGAAGGGAAGGGGGGAAAAGTGCAGGGGGGGAGAGATGGAAAGTGGTGAGCAAAGGAATAATAAAAATAAAAAACACAAGTGGTTGTGCAGCCAGCAAGTGGCAAGTGCTAGGTTTAAGGCACAGGGTGGGGGTGTCTGATAAGTACAGAAAAAAAGAGGGGGTAGTGCTTTAGGGTTACAGATACAGACTCATGTGCAGGGCCTCCCTATCGCTGATACCTGCACAAGCGCTTCCTCACCAACATCCTCTTTGTCATTCCTTCGCCAGACCTATGGACTCCTCATATGGTCTCTCTGTTCTCTCCTTTTTCTTCCTCTCCCATTAATGGTGGCACCCGGTGGGACTCAATCCAAGCCCCATTACACTCCTCTAAGGTCATCATTAATGTGTACCTGAATGGCACCGTCTTGGTCTAAGGCCCTCAGGCCAACCTCCTCCTCTTTGATAGACACTTCCTACACCATATTAATTTCCTTTCCTCTCCTGCTGCCCCTTCTCTCCCTTCTTCGGCTTACTTGCCTCCCCCTCTGCCACCTCTCAGACACCCTCATTCTCATCCTTGCCTTCCTTGCCCTCTTTTCCCTCCTCTTCTGCCCACCCTTGAACTCATTCTACTCTTCCACAGGGAGTATCTCTGATTTATACCCCTCCCCGGAAGTCTTTGAAGGGTGGCAACCTTCTCCACATTGCCAATCTGAACTCTTGCTCAGCTGTCAAACACTCCTCTGACATCTACCATCTCCTGGAAGAACTGAACCTTGATATCCTCTGTCTCACTGAGACATGGTTCACGTCCAGCTCTGTCATGATCTTTGACACTCGTCTCCCTGATGGCTGCAAGATCCTCTCTGCGCCTAGATCCAACCGTACAGGCGGAGTTGTAGCCTTGATCTTCTCCAAGTGGAATCCTGCCTCTATCATTCCTATGCAGGCCTACTTCTCCTTCAAATGCCTTGTCTGCAGACTTTCTCTCTCACCTGGCCACTCTCTCACAGTGGCTATTATCTACCGGCCACCTGGTCAGATCACCTCCTTCCTCTCCGAGTGGCCAGACCTCTTCTCCTCCCTCCTGGCTTCGACCACTCAACTCCTCCTCCTAGGAGACTTCAACATCCACCTGGAGGCTTCCTGTCCCTCCACTGGACTCTTTTGCGACCTCTGCGACTCTCTCTCCCTCTCTCTCTATTCCTCCATCTGGCCCGACTCACTCTCCAGGGCACACACTGGATATTCTGATCTCCTCAGAACTCCCTATCTCTAACCCTCCGTCACTCCTCTCTCCTGGGTGAAAACTTTCTCCTCTAATCTCATCTCTTCCCTCTACCCCTCAGGCCGAGCCTACCCGCACACTCCCACCCACCTTCTCGGTTATCCAATCCATGAAGCGTGTGTAAAATGAGGCTTTCGCGACCACTTCTCTCCCCATGCTGCACCTCTGGCGGACTCACATCCTGACACACCCCTTTCCATGCTCCACTCTGCTATCTCTGATACTCTTGATGTACTTTCCCCTGTCATGAGGACCTGTTTGAAGACCAAAGCCAAGTGTAACTACTGGTAAGACTCACCCTTAAAGGCAAGTGTAGGGTGGCTGAGAGGAAATGGCTGGCATCTTGAGCATCCTTTGACAAACTGGCCTGCCGCTTCCGCCCAAGGCAATACTGACTCTCTGTCCTCACTAAGAAGAGAGCTCACATCCAAGCCTGCATTCTGCGGCATCTAACAACTCGGCTGAACTCTGCAAGGAGCTGGCCAATCCTGCTGCAGTCTCTACCTCTCCTGTCCTTTCCCAGACTCTATGCACAGCACTGGCTTCTCACTTCATCTCTAAATCCCAGGACATCCTGTCCATCTTTTCGTCCACTCCTCCTTGTCCCTTTACTCTCTCCTCTAACTCCAGCCCCCTTGCAGCCACCTCTCCTCTTCCATTCTCTGCCTTTCCTCTGTTCACCCCTGACAAGGTTTCTAGACAAGTCTGATCTATGAAAGTCTTGTCAAAACAGGTTCTTCCCTGTTTTTCCAAAACCATCAAGAACCACATTGACATCCTGGATCCAGCTTTGGCCGAATTCTGCAATCACTCGTTTGCCACTGGAACCTTCCCTTCCCTCCTGAAGCACTCTCTTGTACACCCTCTTCTCAAGAAACCCTCATCTGACCCCTCTTGTCCGGCTATCACCCGATCTCCATCACTCCTTTCCTGGGTAAATTCTTGGAAAAGCTGGCCATCTTCCCACTGAATATATTGGTTGTCCACATGACCATCAGTCTGGCTTCAGAGCAGCCAGAAGCATGGAAAATGATCCCCTGAACATTCGCGAAGACCTGCTCTCTAACCTTGATGCTAATCACTCCTCTCTCCTCATCTTACTCGATCTCTCTCCTGCCTTTGACACGGTCAACAATGCCATCATGCTCAACCGGCTCTGTGATAACCTGGGTATCACTGATCAGGCTATGGCCTGGCTGATCTCCTGGACTGACCCTCCCAGGTCCAACTTGGGTCCTTCCTCTTCTCTATCTCACTCTCTTCCAGTGGTGTTCCCCAGTGGTCTAACCTTTCTCACTGGCTGTTCAACCAATAACTGGCATCTCTCGCCCACTGCATTGCTGTTCTCTTCTCCAACTTTCAGTGCTATGCAGAGGACACTCAGCTCGCTCTCTGGCTCCCCTCTGCTGCCTCTCCACCCTCTTTCTTCCCGGATTGTCTGACTGCAATCCAGGAGTGG
Source organism: Ambystoma mexicanum (assembly GCF_040938575.1). NCBI lineage: Eukaryota > Metazoa > Chordata > Amphibia > Caudata > Ambystomatidae > Ambystoma > Ambystoma mexicanum. Next base: position 365,602,227 of record NC_090934.1, on the reverse strand, counting down.
TGTGGTGCCAATGAACTCTGCCTTAATATCAGTAAGAATGAGATCCTCATTGGCACACCTGCACCTTCCTTTTCTGTCTCTTTCTGGCCGGCCTCCCTTGGCCCACTTCCTGCTCCCAACTTTGAGGCTAAGAACCTTGGGGTCATCTTCAACTCCCCACTCTCCTTCTCTCCTCACATCTCTGAGATCTCTAAGAAGTCAAATTACCAACTGCACCTCCTCAGAGGTATTCTTCCTTTCCTCACCTTCCCCCAGAAGCTTACTGTCTCCAGAGCTCTGGTTTTTCGCTAGGATGGACTACTGCAACAACCTCTTTTTAAATCTGCCTGCCTCTACTCTCTGTCCTCTACAACCCATCCAGAACAGGACTGCAAGACTTGTCCTTGGCCTCAGGCCCAGGGATCGTACCTCTCCTGCCCTGAAATCTCTCCATTGGCTCCCAGTGGCTGCAAGGATCAAGTTCATGTCCCTCTGCATTGTCCACAAGCCCTTCCGGGGCATGGGACCACAATACCTCCAACTCTCTCGATCTTTCTACTCAAGCTCTTTGTTCCTCCACCTCCAACTCCTTGGGGGTCAGTCGCTTCTCTAAGCAACGAGTTGGGGGCAGATCTCTTTCTTAGGCTGGTGCTTCCTTCTGGAACAGCCTCCCTCAGTCTCCGAAACTTGAGCAGAACCATTTTGGGTTCCGGAACCACCTCAAGGCATTCCTTTTTGCTTCTGCCTTCTCTCGTTCTCTCCCCTGCTGATCTCCTGTCTGATACTGCACTGGTCAGCTGGCTACCCTCTCAATTCGGGCCCAGGTCTCTGCTAGCCGATTTGCACACCTGCACTGCGTCCTGGCAACCGCTGCACTTGGGTCTGTATCTGCAACCCTACAGTCCACTTACCTGCACTTATTAGACACCTGTTGTCTGCACTGTTAAGCCTTGCACTTTCCACCTGCTGGACGCACAACTTGTTTTGATCCTGTATCCGGCACTTGCCCTTCTTCACCTTCCCCTGGCACTTGCCCCCTCCCCTGCACTTACGCAATGTCAATGTCACTAGGCCTAGTAAGATTGTTGTCTTTGTCTTCCCTTTGTTTCCCCTCCCTTGCCTCGTTGTGCCTTTAAACACTTTTGTATAGGCTTGTTATAAATGCTATATCATATAAAATCAGTACACTTTGAACAGTCCACGGGCCTCACCCTTAGCTTGCTCCTCCGCCTGCTTCCGCAGACCCGCCAAAGCGGGACACTCTTTTCTGGGCTGTGAATAAGTCAATCTGACCTGGGCCCCCATCTGATGCCACACCTGGTCCAATGGCCTGTTTTACTGCTTTTCTCCACCAGGGAGTCCCGGCAGTGTGCCAATACCTCCCGATAAGATTGGGTTGGACCTTTGTCCTTCCCATCCATGTTCACTTTTTTGTCTGCCGATTTCTCTTCCGGTTTGGGTGTGCTCACCTGAGCCGTTTTCTGGACTCGAGTACTCACAAACCTGTCGGCAGCATTTGCAAGCTTCCTAGGGTCTGTGATAGTCTTGTCCAAAAGATGCTGATGTAGATCAACCTCACAATGATTGAATGCATGCTCGCATGCAATCAAATTCTACATCCCTTTAAATGTGTCAACTTTGTTTCGAGCCACCCACACACTCAGATATTTCAATGACAAATGTTTGAACACTTCAAATGTCTGCCCACTTTTATTTGCAAGCTCTCTGAAGCTCTTGAGATACTGTTCTGGGGTTTTACAGAACTTCCTGAGGAGGGCTGCCTTCATGCACTCATAAACATGCATTGCCTCAGGAGTTAACTTAAGAATTGCATCAGTCCCTGCTGTCGGTAAGTGACTCATCAGGGCTGCACCCCAGAGTACCTCATCCTCCTCCTGTAGCTGGAAAGCCAGCTCGAGCGCTTCAAACCAGTCAAAGATATCCTTCCCCACTACATAAGCCTTCACTAAGTCTTTGGTTATATGCCATCTGGGCTTTTCCCCCAGGCACTCTGGTCTGAGCCACTACTGCTGCTTTTGCTAGAGGAGAGTCTGTTGGCCTCCTTCTTCTCTTCAAGTGCCAGCTTGCGCAGCTCTGTCGCAGCCCTGTCCCGCTCTATGGTGACCTTGTCCCACTGTTTCTGTTCGTGTAGGGCTAGACTCCTCTCCTCAAACAGTAGCTTCCTAGCCGCTACCTCATTAATAGCCGGAACAATTACTGGGCTACTTAGAGACTTTGCTGAGGCCTAGGACCTGCGGGATGCTGCACTAGCCCATCTCCTCACAGCGCTCTTGAGTGTTGAGAAACAACACTAGGCCACCAGCGGAATGATTAGCGAGAAACACTGCTCATGCAGTGGTCCTAGTCATTTTCCTTCTCCGAAAGGTCTTGTCCTTTCGGGTACACAGGGCCTAGCCTATCCCTTGGGTCTTCTCCCTAACTGCCCTGGCTTCCACCCAAGCTCGGAGGCTGGTCAGCAACTCAGGTTTATTAACATTAGTGCTGTGAGGAAGTCCCCTCTCTTGACTTAAGACGCGCAGAACATCCTTGGTCATGTCTTTTACAGTCTCCATGTCAAGCTCCATGAGTATTATTAATGCCTAGCAGTGACTAAACGTGACTAAGCTGTGCGCAAGGCTCCAACTGATACAACTCCTAGCCACCAATGTGATGAATCAACTTCCGGGGCACCAGTGGTCCAGGGATGAATATCGGTTTCTAAACCATCAATCAGCACCACACCTCTAGTACACCAGAAGGGAGCCGAACAGATTGCAACACAAGTAAATGATAAAACTCCTTGTCCAATTTTGGTAACGTGGACGGAACAGCAGGCTTATCTACGCAAGGTCGTGGATCGATGGTCAGTTGCAACACAGTGAAAATATAAGTATTACCCAATGATAAAAGGGACTGTCCAATCAAGGTTGTATACAAATACCTACTTATTATTATTACAACAGACAGTTCTAGTGGACTACAAAATACAAACCCCACTGTAACAGAACAGAGAGGACAGACAGTTTCAAGAATGAAAGGGATGCCCTCTGGATACTGACAGGAGGGTAGTTGGTAAAGCAATCGGTCCTAACTGTTCAAGGTTATTTGATTTCAGCACCAAGGAAGCAAGGAGTCATACATGTCAGTAGGGGCCTTTGGAGAATGACCAGGGGAACAAAATCACAATGTACCTGGTACTTGGGACGATCTTGATGCTAGACAGCATCGAGTCGGTTCCAGGATGCTTTGCAGTTCCTGTGACAGAGTTCAAGGCAGGAGACAGCTGCGGGTATCAGGCGGCTGGCGGTTCGGCAAGCAAGGCTGGATGGACGGCTGTAGGCTGGCCTACTCAGCAGCTCAGGGTCAAGAATCATTGTCTATGTGCTGGTTGGTGGATCTGAAATGCTGGTCATGGCATCTCGGACGGCTTTAGTGAATGCAGCTTGACAACAGTCAGTGGTGCAGTTGGTCGTGGTTCGAGGGCTTGACTGCCTCGGAAATGTCCTTAAAAGATGGACGCTGGTTGATGCTTGTATGGCTCTTCTCCTAGCTTCTTCACAGGGCTCATGGCATCCTTTCAAGGCAAACAACGCAAAGCTAATGAGAGTGTTTGCAGGCAACAGCCTTGTCCTTTGATCAGAGACTCCCTTCCCCTTCCCAACTAGGAAGTTTGCTGGCAGAGCCTAGCAGGGCACGCTGTGTGCTGGCTAGGTACCAGGTCTGGAGCTGCTGGATGGGTCCTCTGAGTCTGGTATCTCCCTCTGTTCCCTGGGAGATGTTTAGGGGAGGGAACTTGCTTCCCTCTTGGAAGTCATGGCCTTCCTTCACTGGAGGAAGATATAAAGTAGACTGTACCTTCAGCCAGAGTCCAATGCTGAGTTCTTCTTTCCTACTTCTAATGAAGCCTTCAGATTATCTGCTAAGTGAAGGGTACAGCCCTTTTGAAAGCCAAATGGGCCCCAGTGATTGGTGCTGGCTAAGCGTATGTTAATGAGCCAATCCTGGGTTCCCACCAAACAATCTTCTGTTATGCGTGAAGTCAGAACTAGAGTGCTCTGCAACAGGAAAGGTAAAGGGTGACAACATATACTCCTAAGTGCCACTAATCTTCCTGTCTGTTGTAGATTAAAGTGTCTCTCTGATTAACTGATCCCTCTGTGACTCTTGATCAAAGTGCAGGTCTCCCTTGAGGTTAGTGATGAGAGAAGACTTCCTGTCTCCCTTAAATCACATACTTCTCATTCTGAAAGGGGTCCGCTCTGCAGGGGTTGCCTTCAGTAAATAGTGGACCTAGACATACCATTCACTGCCTTTCATATAGAGGGGAGGGAACTAGCTTCAAGTTGACACATTGCATACCAAAGAGGTGTTAGTTCTGCCTTCCTCATGTCTGTCTTGCACGCAAGCCCCTTTTACAGGCTTGTCTCCATTATTTCTCATTGGTTTGCACTTTGAACAGCTGAACTAGACAATAGGGAGGCAGAGCAATGGGGACTTTGATATTTTTATTAGGCTGCTAATGGCCAGAGGAAGGTGTGCCTTCCCCTTTCTTGAGGTGCTTTGATGTACCTGTGGCTGTCACATTCCAACTGAACATGACAGGGGGGATGGTGCCTGTAGGCTGTGGCCTCCCGGAGTACATGTGACTATGTTTCGTGCGGTGAGCAGGGAAAATGTGTGCAAAATGGCCTCACACATACCAAAAAATAAAAATAAAACAGGCGAACGCACACTCCCCGTATGGATGGTTGAATTCTTCAAACAGACAGACATTTACTTTGGATTTCCTGACACAGACTACCGTTAGTTTCGGTTAGGTAGGGAAATCCCACCTTAAAAGAGTGAAAAATCAGGACTTACACCAACCTTATTTTGATTTTAATAAATGTTTGTATTTCAAACTTTCTACAGTTTTCTGTGTCTACTTTCTGATTCCTTCACACCACGTAAGCCAGTACGTATAATAGCTTCATCTCAGACATGTCTGGCGCTGAGCTGTAGGTCACTTAATCTGCAATGCTGGTTGCATTTCCATTGGCAGGACTTAATGCTTTTGAGAAATGCATTGGATGCTGTGGCCCACGAAAAGTGATAGTACACACTATCATTTTCACCATAATGTCTCTGAATGCTTGCAGAGGTGGTGTCTGGCAGAACTGAAACACTGCACTTGTATGTGAATAGAACAAGAGATGTCAAAGCTACCAACGAGAAGAAAAGCTGTTCTGCCCACACACTTTGAGAGAAAGAAAATTGAAGAATGCAACTTAGTGGTGCTTCGATCAAATATATTTTTTATTTGAATTTTAAATTTAACCAATCGTTTGTAGATCATGTTTCCAATTCAATCACAGAAAATGTTTTGTCTGATCATCCAAACAAAATTGTTGATTTGACATACATCAAAATTGGCCAAAGCTTTTGAAAGAATTGAAAAAAGAGCTGGGGGAAGCCTCGGTTTCTTGTCAAATTAAACGTGACCAACACGTGTTTCGAACTGACTATCTCTTATTAAAGGTGCATAAAGTCCTTCAACTTTCGAAATTCATGTCCCAATAGTTTTAATATTTAGACTCATGTGTACAAACTATCTGGTGTCTGTAAAAAGAGAACAAGTAATACCAAATCACTAATAATGAATTAAAGAAATGCAGGCAAACTATTCAGCAAGTACGATACCTCCAATGATTGGTAAAACACCAGCACCCGACAGCATGTAACCAAGTCAACCAGAAACATCCTGCTCAATAAAATATCTCCAATCACGATTTTTAAATCTCTTGCAGTATTCGAATATGAAGGGATTATTTTTGTCATGACTCAACTACTAAACGGAAATGAAGCCAACATTGCCTGAATCCTAACTGTTTGCAGTTATTGTGGGAGAGAGAGAAAAGGGGAGAATACGTCACGAGTGATGACTAAAAAGCCTACTTGTGTGTTTGCTTGTAAACAAATTACTAATTTTAGAATGGCTGGTGGCAGTCAATCAAGTGGTAACAAGGGTCTATGTGTTATGCTGCAGACGTCCATCTTGTGACTATTCCATTTCCAATGTATGTGCACCTTGCCCAATAAATGAGCAAAATCAACTTTACCTGGCGAACGACATATTTCATAGTAAGTTACCGAAACATATAGGGGCTCATTTTCAAGTACTGGTAGCATAAAAGAAGGCGCTTAATACAGGTGTAATAATAGTACACCGGTCGCGACGCCCCATTCATGCTACAGGCGTATTTAATTGTTCTGTAAGGCAGTGGGCAGGGTCGTAACATCAGTTACATTTAAAAAACAAATTGGTTTCACGACAGCATGATATTTTCATGCAGGTTTAAGACCAATAATTTCCTATGGAGAATCATTGTAAAGGCTGCCTGCCATGTGTAGATGGCAGGCGAACTTTACCCTATTTGCATTGCGAATGCAAATCAAGAAGTGTAAAGGGGATGCTGCTGTCTCTTTATACTTTCATTTGCACTCTGCAATGCAAATGGTGAATATTGCGCAGAGGCGACCTGTGTGCACATAAGTGCAAACGTAAGCAGCCCACTCAGGGCAATTATGACATTTTAAAATAAATATTTCCTCTGGGACTCATTTGGAATCCCCACGTATTCGGCAGTGGGGACCTATTCCGTGTGGCGATACAAGTAGATGGCCGCCACATTTTGGTCATTTGCATGTCGGAGTGCAAAAGAGGAGGGAAAGGGAAGGGGGCAAAAGGCAGCATACAAACATGTATGCCACCTCTTGCCATTCCCTTTTGCACTGTGCCGTGCAAATGAAGTAAACGCTGCCGGACATGCATGCACGGCAGGCAGAATTTACACTGGAACCCTATGGAATTTGCTCACTTTTGCTGGTGCAAAAGGCCAGCAGGCTTCATTGGGATCCCCATCATTTTGTGCCGGCATAAAAATGCATGCTGGCGCAGATACTAGAGCATTTGTATGACCGAGAGGAAAGGAAGCACGTGAAACACAAGTGTCTCCTCTCTGCCACACAAATGCTGGAAAATGGGGCGTAGTGTACTCAAATGCATGAAATCCTTTCCACAAGGCTTTTATGTATTTTGCTTACCCTATGCCAGGCTGATAAATTAACCCCATAGAAATTTGAAAAAGGATAGACATGTGTGAGAATGGCATTATTGTGGATATTAAATGAATTGATATAAGATGAGGGTGACAAAAAAAGATTCTACCAGAAATTCATCTCGAAAAACACATTTGTATCTCCCTCGCGTATTAATGCAATTCTTCCACTGTCTCTATTTCCTAAGAAAAAAAGAAGAATCGTGTTTACCTATATTTGATAGTAGGAAATCATAATTTCCAAAATCCCCAATCCACATAAAATAGCAGCCAGTTGGACATACTGAAAAATTGAAAGTTCCGAATAGTATCAATGGAACCAAGTGCCTTCAATGCAGGTAACACACCAGCCAGTTGAGAGCATTGACAAATTGATTGTTTCAAATATTGTTGACAGCACTATGTGTCTTCCAGTGGCGTAACATTAAATGTGGGGCCCCCCTGCAAGTCCTTCTGAAGGGACCCTGCACTACCACTGCCCCCCCCCGCTGGGAATAGGCAGCATGGGGCATCCTGCCCGGGGGGGGGATGCATGGGCCCCCGTTGCGTCAGTGGTCCCTTCAGTCCAAGTACCATAGTAGCCAGTTAGGAGTATAGAAGAACTGAATGATCCATATGTCATTGACAGCACTAGGTATCATCAACCCAAGTAGCCTAGCAGCTAGTTAGGAGTCATGCATAATTGAATTGTTCCAAATTGTGTACATTTGCATCAGGCAACAAGTAAAATGTTAGCCTGTTATTACTGAGTATTTTAAACCTGGGTTGGAGATCAATCAGGTTTTCTTAGCCCACTGACAATCATCCTCAACTCTTTGGTGATGCAATTAGGGGGCATATATTTGTGTTTCTTTTGGAAACGACTCACTCTGCTTCTTGCATTGCAAGATGCTCACATTGGTATTACAGGAGAGGATGGCAGGGCCCTGCTTCAATACCACATGTGTGTCGCTTACTTTGAAAGTGCACCTGAAAGCGAGTATTCCCTCGGTTGCATGTGGGGATTTCCTGTCAGTGAAGAAATCCCAATTGCCCATCCACACGATTTCTTGCACCAAAACATGCACATAGCAATCTGGCCGTGAAGAGGCAGACCGGCAGATCGTTTTGCAGAGCAATGGGTGAACTGCCAGTAATTCTGCACAAAACCCCCGGTTGTGACTGAAGCAGTAAGTGTATGTTGCGCTAGGTTTTGACAAGGCTTTGATAGTCCAGCCTGTGTGTCTATTTACTGCTGTTGCACAAAAAATGTTCAGATACTTCATGATTCTGCATCATGTGTGCTTCTTCCGCCTCTGCAGTTAATTTGTTTACATTGTTACGCCTTAGGGAACCAAGCTGTACCTCAGTGATGAGGCCTAACAAGGCCGAAACATGTCTGGGGTTGCTTGTGTTTTCCTGCAGAAGGGACCTAGCCCAGTTTGGGCTGGGCTACTCCCATTGGTGGCAGTATGTGACTGATTTGCATATGGCTGAACCTCTTTTGCAATGGTGCAAACGGGCTAAGAAACAGTGATGTTGAAGGGTTCCCGGAGCAGTGCTAGTGGTTCAGATTTATTCGAAACCTTCCAACCATCACTTTTTTGGTTACATTGTTACACCTGCATGAATTTATGGAAAACTGCATTCACAATTGCTGAAATGTATTTCAGTCACACTCATCGTGGCTGTAAATTGTAGGAATTTGTTCTGTCCGTTTAGCCAATTCAAGAATGTTTCTAATTCTAAAGAACTTCCATCCTAAATGAATAAGATGTTGTCTATGAACCTCCTCCAAATTTGTGGATGTGACAAAAATGGATCGGAGGGGTCATAGATAACACTCTTCTCAAAATGTTCTACAAATAAATTGGCTGCCGACGGGGCTACCGAGGACCCCATGGCTGTCCCGTGGATTTGGTGGAACAGTTGTTGGTTGAAGTTGGAAATGTTTTCTTTCAGATACATGGAAGCGCACCATAAATTGAAACTGTTGGGGCATTCACCTGTAGGTCTTTTAATCAGGAGAACATCTTCTAGCACTTCTAAACTTAGATCCTGCGGAATACATGTGTATAAAGATACAATATCGAGACCGACTAGCATTTGTATCTTGCCGTCAAATGGGTAATTCTCGATCAGTGTTATGACCTCGGTGGTATCCTGAATGTAAGAATACTTTTCCCGTACAAAAGGTTTACGGTAGGTGTCGGCAAATTTTGACAAAGGTTCTAAAAGCGAACCTAAACTGGACACAATAGGGCGCCCTGGTGGGTTGGATAATGACTTGTGAATTTTTGGTAAGATGTAAAACGGTGGTATGGTCGGTTTTTTTGCAAGTAAAAATTAATGTTCTTGTTTTGTAGAATCCCAGGGTCTCAGCACTTGCTGAGATGGTTGGGCGAAAACTTTGGTGTCTCACGTTGGATACACAAACGTCTATTAGCAAGTATATGTTGCTGCGTGAGGAGGAGAAACCTGGTCTTTAAAGTGTACAGTTTATCTTTGACTGTCCAGACATGATCTCAAGCAATGTGTGTCACTGACCTGCAAAGACTAAGATATTGACAATAAACTGACGTGTTGGTTCTCTATGAGATCTGTATAATTTGATGTGTGATTAACTTCTGCTTCTTGCCTGTATGGTTGCATTGTGGGAAATGTGGAAAGTGTGAGGCGCACTGTCTTAGACCTGTAAGATACTGCTGTTCTCTGTCTGAAACAATGTGTGGTGTCTCGTTCCTGTGTGTGGGTTGCTAAGCGTTGATTCAGAGTTTTGGTCGTGGCTGCTTTTTGCAGGCATGGCATCAAAGTGACTGGGAGGATGTGCCAATTGTGTGATGGGTGGGTGTATTTTTTGCCTTCCTTTCTCTGGTTAAATCAATCTGGCCTTTAGTGTGTGCTGTCAGAAAAGTAAAGGCACGCACATATTCAAAGAACATCTCACTGATCTCTGCTCGCTCCCCTCAACCCTATTTCTCTGCCTCAGGAGAACCCCCCACTACTGCCCTCATCCGAGCCAGGACCGTCTGCTACCTCTGCACTCTACTTGTAACCCCTTGCGTGTGTCCCCTTTGTACAGCACTGTGTTGCTTTCCAGCTAAGTTTACGCTTTATACATGGCATGCATATATACACATAGACAGATACTGTCACCCGCCTACGCATACACTCACACATTCTTTAATCTGATATTCTTAATTATGGAGATTGTTGTCCCACACTTATTGTCCCTGGTTTGCTAGGATATTTTGTCATTGTTTCCACTATGTTCTCCTCTACACTTGACACCCTGGGCCAGATTCTCAAAATTATTAGGAGCAAGTGAGGAGATCCTGTGTGCCACAAAAGTGGCACCCCAATATACAAAAGTACATATGCATGAGTGCATCTTCGATGTGCTCATTCAAATGCTCTCTTTTCCCCTTCGCGCATTTCCGTAAATAAGGGGGCATTTATGGGCATTTTAAACCGCATCCCGAATTCCCCAAATGGGGATGCGCTTTAAAATGCCCAGAAGTGAGGTGTTTAAAACAAGTGCATGAGGTGGCGCAAATCATGGCATGGTCATTTCTGACCCTGTCCTGATTTGTCTTTGAAATGTGTCCGGCTGAAAACGTGGCTGTCACACTTGCATTTCCATGAAAAGCTTTTTTATTTTCTCGTCATTGCACCGAGACGGGCCCTTTAACGTCCTGTCACTGTGAAAAGCGCTCCCAGCAACAACATGATTGCTGGGAGCCTGTCATACATTCCCAAGACTCAAGTATGTAAGGAGGCTGGACAGTGCATCTTTGCACTTTTGCCCAGCTCCTCCAGAAATGCACAAGTCACCTTTGAGAATAAGGTGCCCTGAACATTTCGGCAATGAGTGCAAATGAAATTCACTTTCATTCGTATTTGAGAATCTGGACCTCTTTCTTCTACTTCATGTGCATCCTACCACACCACCCCCTTCCACCCCTGATATTTTGGGTTATGTTGACACAACCTGGCTGATCTACAGAGTAGTGGCCTGACAGAACTGGACACAGCTTTTAAACTGTGCCTGAGCTTCACTGTTAACAAATACCCTGCAATTACTAATGTAAATCATTTCGCTGTTAGCACCTGCATTCGTATGCATACATTTCTAGGCAATTGAAATTGTGATGAGGTCTAGCACTTTCATGACAGGGGAGTGATTGGTAGGGCAGAGTGGGGACAGGAGACTGCTCATTCTCACATCAGTCCTTAAGTGGGTGCTTTCAGACTTAAAGGAGAGGGGGGATGTTACTGCTTGTAACATTCGAAGCTGCTCTAGACAGTGTCATTAGAACGTGTAAAGAAGTTAGATGCCACACAAACACATATCTTTGCCCCCATGATCTTTGAAGTTAGTGCCTCCCCCAACATTTGAAGGGTTAGCCCTCTGCCCCTCGTCCAAAGTGTAGGCTTTGTTTATTTATTTCATTTGTATAGCGCACATACAACCCTGAGGAATTGAGGTGCTGTTACAGGTTGCACCCTTGATCAATCAGCACACAAGACCTCCATAACGTTTGTGACGACGTAGAGCGCTTTCATATTTTCTAAATGCATAATTCTGTTGAATAATAATGGTTAACTGATCTCCCTAATTCTGCACCGTCTGAGCAAAATGTAAAGTGTATGATGTTTGCGCATGTTTTTTGGCTTCAGGACTGAACAAGGCATCCTCATCGCGCGGCTCCCGGGAAACGCTCCCCTCGCTTCAGAGAAAGCTTTGATTGTGAGGATGGTGTGATCTGCTTACGGATCAAACAGGGTAAATTGTTGTCTGCTCTGCAGACACATACGTGCCACGGCAGGCGCAGCACGCTAGCCTGGGCTGCCTTGCAATGGACCACTGGGCTTCAGCGCTTACGACAAAGGCGCGAAAGCAGAGGTGCGCCATCAGCCGCCGCCGCAAACCTTACAGATCAACAAAGGCAGCTCTCTGCAGCCGCACGTCAAAGCGCCGGATGAAACCCCTTCTTCTCTGCCACATCAGAGGACCGCAGGCTCAGCTCGCCGTTTCTAGGAAAACAAGAGAGAACAGCATTTCATTTCTAGCGCTGGCTTTTTCAACTCTATAATTGATACAGGCTTGCCAGCCTGCCATGAATGTTTAAACCAGTGGCAACGTTGTTCTTTTCTCCCTTGTTAAACTTTAAAATGTTTTGCTCGGGTGCCCCTTCCACTTGCCTGACTTCTTCTGACTTCAAGCCGCGCTTCCTGTTTGCTGGGAGGTTTGAGGACCCATAACCACAGCCAGGGTTTTCAACTTTCAGACGTCTCTGCGGAGGGGGGCGGGGGGTATGTGGGGCTGGGACTGAGCCCTTACTTTAGTGGTCACCACTTGGGGGGAAGAGGGCCAGAAGTGGACCCTGGGGAGAATGCTTTACGTTTCCCTTTGGGTTGCAAGGCCAACGTATCAAAATAGTGTGGGCACTGTGGGCTGTGGTGAGGCTGGTAGTGGTCATTTTTGCTGAATTGCCCTGCTTGACACTGATGATAAATTGCCAGACTGCAGGCCTCTTTCCGACAAGAAGTTGACATCTGAAGCCAAATAACGAATGAGCGTGTTTTCTCCAGGCCTAATGGTCGAATCTATTCAGTTGAAACGCACACAATTCTTTTCTGGAGCCGGTAAATTCGATACTAAATTTAATGGAAGTACAGCATCATGCAGAATCACGCAGGTTAGCCCAATTCATGTAATTTTTTGCACAGTTCAAAGTGACTTTTCACTGCTGAAAAGTGACTTTGCCCTGCTGACACAAACCCGGATTCATGGAACTGTGCAAAGTGAATTTTTGCAGGGCCAAGTCAGTGCATAGCTCATTGCGTACTGCAAAAATGACTTTGCACTGCAAAAATGCACTTTGCACAGTTGCATGAATCAGGGTTTGTGTCGGCAGTGCAAAGTCAGTTTTCAGCAGTGCAAAAAAATCCACGAATCGGGCCCCTAGTTAACACTTGTTAATTCCCTTAGGAAGAAATGTTTCACATGGATGGCTCCAGGCAATGGTGGATTTAATTTTGGTCCATGACAATGACTTCTGCCTGGGAGAGCAGGAAATGTTCTTGAAACACTTGCATGCTGAATGCTTGTTGGTCTTACGGTCCATTCAACAAGTCCACTCTGGACCACTGACGGTTTTTCTAGTAGGAAAGTGCCTTCCCTTTGTGGTTTCACTGTGTCATATTTGATGCTGACATTGAAGGCTGCGTATTGTGGCCATTAGCAAAAGCAGAATTGTATATATTCATTTAATTGAATTTGGGTTATTGAAAAGTGTTTCTCGCCACTGGATAACCAAATCTGTGTTATTGTGTCAGAGCTACAAGGACAAATACAAGGGACTGGCATGTGGGGACAATGAGATGTAATGGTGATTCCTTTGTTAGGGTAAATTCTTGGGCCGGCAGAGCCGTACCTAGGGTCCGCGGACCTCCAGCTCACGGAAGGTCCTAACTTCTTCTAATGTCCCAAAGAAGTCGAGGTCCACATAAGGAGCAAAGGATAACTGCTGTTTTATTATATCAAACGAGTGTGGACAACATACTAGCCATCAAGTTCCATCCAAGTACATCTCAACGATTTTAGGCTTGCAGGCCATTTTTGAACACTTGTGATGTCGCAATCGTTGTCACGTACCAAAATCCTTCCCTGAACGTAAGGCCCTCTGAGTTGGCTACGTCCAGCATGGAGAAATACCGGGTGCTCAGTTATTGGTGGTCACCATGTCAGGTGGTGTACTTGGTTAATTCCTAAAAATTGCTATTTCTGTGTGTGTTTGCTGGCCAGAAATAAACCACAGTTGAGAACATGCTGCTTGCCTGGACTGTGCAGCATTCCTTTTGGGTAAAATGGGAGGTGTTAGGGCTTCCTGTACCCCGGGTCCCCCAGAAGCCCTGGTGGGGGGGCAACTTCTCCCCAACAAGTTGGTGCCCTCTGTGAGTCAAATTGCTCACTGTAAGGCCCCTGGTGGATGGGCACTGCCTGCACAAGCCCTGAATTGAACTGCCCCCCCCCCGGGCGTGGATCCAAGGAAACTGTGGGACCCTCGTCTGCACCTGAAGACCACCGGAAAAAGCGATAACCGGATAAAGGCATCAGGGCCACTTGGAAATACCCTGTTTGAGGGAAGGTGAGAGCCCTTCTGGAGAAGGGGCCGGTGAAGCGCCTTGATGGGGGGGTCCAGTAGCAGAGTGTCAGCGCAGCACAGGAACTGTAAGTACAAGTCCAAGCAACCAGCAACATGGGCCTTGAGGGAGGATGTGATCTTGTGGGGTAACAGTGGGCACATGTTTAAATATTAGGAAGTATTGCTCATTCGTATGAGGTAGAACTGTTAAGTTGTATTGTCTGAATAGGGACTGGAGCAGAGGTAGAAGTCATGTTTTCTGTGTTAGACTACATTCAGGTTTAGAAGGCTTGGATGGTGAAAATGTGAAACTAAGAGGATGTATTCCTGTGAGTAAGGCGTTGTAGTCTGGATCATGGATGATGTATTCCTGTAGTGATTGGTTTGCTGGAGCTATCCTAGATTGTGGAAGGTGTTTGACTGGTTAAGTCTCCCTAGAGAGAGGCATATCATTTGTTAGGTGACGCAACGGATGCAGTTAAGCAAACATTAGAGAATAAGGAGAATAAGGAGATACTCCACCCTGGAGAGTGGGAAGACAGCTTTGGGGTTTTATTTTGGGATCTTTGTGGGATTTTGGGGGGATTGGAAACAATGGGTTATTGTTCTTTGTATGCGCATTTATCTGTTCATTTGTACTGTGTTTTTAGTTTGGTGACATCACCTTTAGATTGATGCATTGGACACAGAGTTTTGATGGCGAGGAGCTAGTGGTGTGGATTTTGGAGATGCAGAAGAGGTGACTCAGAAACAGTGTGCGCAAGGCACATACGCAAGATTGTGGGGGTGTGACGGAGAAGGCAATGATTTGGTAAAGGTGGACTGTATGTGGAGTACACTGGCCAAGGTGCAGAGCCAAGAAGGATCATAGAATTTTTTAAAAATGTTAAATTATCTTCTAACTTTTGCTCCCCGAACAGCGGATTATTAAAATTCTCAACTTGAGGTGAGGTAAAAGGTGCAACTTAGTGCATTTAGGAATAGAGTGGAAATGACTGCCCTTCAACTGTTATGCTAGACACAAACTCAATGCACAGATAAGTTAGTAAAACACAGTGTAGAATGGTTTAAATTCACTGAAGACAAATAAATAAGACCATGGACGCCGACAGGCATCTTCTCCAGAGGTGTGCAGCAATTGCTACTGACACACCTACACAGCACTTACACGGGAAAGAAGATGAACAAGCACCTGACTATAGTTGAACTGTGCATGGGGGAAAGGAAAGTGGCAAGGCATCAGCAGATGCTGAACCAGCACGAGCTGAGGGAAGAGGGGTCTCACCCTTCTGCACCTCCGGGAGTGTAATATTTGATGACACAGATGGTGAGCAGGGAATGTATTCCATGAGAGAACTGAAAGCAGCAGAAGGACATTTAAATCTCACATACAAACAACCACCATACACTAAAGAGAAAAAGCAGGAAGGTACAGAACAACCCACTAGCAGCACGCAAGTGTGCAAGGAAGGGCTGCAGTGCATGAAAGCAGAGTTGAAGGCATAGGTACAGGGGAATGGATAGCAGCACAAATACTGAAATTAAGAGGAAGACAACGGAGAAGGTGGAAAGAGTTTAGTTTAGTTTAGAGTGACCACAGCAATAGAGAGAGCTGGGAGAAAGAGTGCAACAAGCTTGACTGTGCAGAACAAATGGAGGAAGAAGAGAGAAGGGCAGAGGGACCGGGAAATTGAGGTGCAGAGTAAGGAGAGGGACAGGAAGAGAGCAGAGGAACTGGAAAGGCAGGCCAGAGAATGGAGGTGGAAGGAAGATAGGGAGCTCATGGAAAAGGAGTGTGAAGGGAAAAAGGGAACTCAAGGAAAGGAAGAGGGCAGAGAGGGAGTGGAGAGAGAAGAGGGGAAGGGGATTAGAGGGGGAAGAGAGGAGGAGAGAGATAGCAGAACAAGAAAAATGCAAGTTTGCAGAAAAACAACAGAGAAAGTTGCAACTAGACTGGCAAGGGAATGGACACAAAAGCAGAAGGATGAGCGGGTTATAAAAGCAGTGAGCGAGCGGGTTGCACTGCAATGGGAAAGGAAGAGATGGGAGGAGGAGAGAAGGACTGAACAAGACAGCACAGCCAGACATGATAGAGGCACAGTAGGGGGTGGTGCAGCATGGATCGGGAAGGGAGGCAGCAAGTATAGCCTCGTAGACATTGACGGTGTGTATTGTAGATTGTGGCAGGAGAAGACGGTTAAACAAAAGGCAGAGGCAGAGAAAGGCAGATGAGGGCAAGTTGGTACAAAAGAAATTCTTAAAGTATGCAATGGAGGGGGCAGTAAAAACCAATCCTAACACACAAGCATCAGCGCCACAACAGCAGTATCAGCAACCACAACAATACAAACCACCCATGTGGGGAGGACACAAGGGGCAGGGCGGGTTCCAGCAGGGGTTGAAAGGAAGGGGAGGATTCCAAAGGGGGATCTGGGATTGGACCACAAATGCACCACAATCAGGGAGGATTTTGGGGCTATAGACAGCAGGGATCACAGAATTCAGGAGGTATTTAAGGGGGTTTTTCAGGACGGGGGGGCCACCACAGTGCTGGATCTGAGGGCAGTTAGGACATGTTTCAAGAGCCTGTTATTTTGGGGGAGCACAGCAAAATTGGGGGGGGGGTTCAGGGGCAACAACAGTATACAGGGACACATGGAGATTATTAGGCCCAGGGCCAGCAGTAACAAGGGCATATACGGAGCTCATATCAGCAGACCCCACAAGCACAAACACAGGCACCATCACCACTACAGGTGCAGATACAGACACCACAAATGACAGCACCACTACACCAGTGCTTACAAGCATCACAACCCAGAGGGCCTGCACAGCTGTTAGAACACCTACAGAACACTGACACAACAGAGCCCATGGACACCATAGCAACAGTACCGGTCAGACGACTGGGAGGGGTCATCTTGGTGGGGAACAACCCTTTCACAGGAAATGGATTGACATTATACTCTTAATAGGACAGCCCACAGACTAACTTGATGTGTCCCATTCTGTCAGTGACATCCGATCCTGAGGAGGAACATCACATCAGGGTCGTGATAGGTGAAACACCTTTTCCCTTCTGGTTGACAGTGGGGCAACAAGGTCATGCATCAGTGAAGGGACATTTGTGACAACATGAGCAACCTGGATATGACCATTTTATTCACAGACAAAGCCATAACTTGCTCAACACCAGGCATACACATGCTGAAAGTAAGGAAGATTGTTTAGGCATATTGGGGGTACACAATACATAGGGGGGTGCCCCTAGACCCCAGTACATTCTTAGCACACATCCTTCAGCAATCAGACTGTGCTCATGAGTACGCAAACAACAGAGCAATTCAATGAGACACGCAAAGTGGAGGAAGGTGCACTTGAGGGGGAGGTGTGCCTTAAATTGACGGTTCACAAACAATTGATCAGACTGATGGGGACAGGAGGACAGGAACTGCTGTAGTGACACAGAGGGAAGGCGGGACAAGCAAAGAGGTTGTGGGTGCACAATTGCCATCTCATTATTAAACACACACAGCAAAACTAGTCGCTCTCACACTGACACTAGGATACAGCGCAGACAACTGAAGGAGAAACACATTGCCTTGAGAGGAGTGAGGAACATGGTGATGGGAAGAGGGTACAACAATACACCAGAGACACACATCATGGAATTGCAGGGAGCTACACCATGGGAGGAGAGAACTCTGGGTAAAGAGAGGATGTTCCATGTCCCCAACAGATGCCTTTTGGGTGACAGAATAACACAGGAAAAGCAGTCATGCCACTAGCACTTTTGAACATAGCACTCGCACAAATGCATCAGCCAACACACATAGGGAAACAAGTCATTGCTGCACGAATTGGAGAATAATGGTTCTGTCCAGAATTTGAACATGTAGCACGGTTTCTTAGTACTTGTCTAGTGTGCCAGCGGTTCCTTGCTGGGCACACTCTAAGTTTTGTGAGAGTAGCCATAGAAGAAAGATCTAAAAACCCTGCTATTATCTTAACTCAGGAACTTGTTCCTCTTAATTTAGACTCACAGCCACTTAATATGACAGGTTTACCACGTTGATGTTTTATTGTGTCTGTTTAGCTTGTCAGCGCCCTAGTGCACTCGGGTCAAAGGTGTGCATTATAAATAACTTAAAGCAAAATAATGTAAAAACAAAGACTGAAAGACCCATTTTTAGACACCTAAACTACATGTATATGGTCCAAGTGTGTCATGAATACTGCTACATGATAGTGGTTGCTGCCCATTTTCCAGGTGAATTTTGAACTGTGCAACAAGTTAGGGTCCGACCACCATTTAATGCCCACCAAGTGGTGACAGGACGGTGTATGAATCTACCCTTGGCCCCTCCCACTAGGACACTGAATAGTGTGAGAGTAGTGCAGAGAGGTTAGGTCAAGAAATTGAAGAATATGCCAATTTTCAAGTCTCAAGCACTTCTTTTTAATTTCTTGCCAGATAGAAAGGACCCAGAGTAGGCCTGAAGACAATGGACAACTAAATCCAATGACTAGGCACTAGAGACTAAAAGACTTTAGTGCAAGTGGGACATTTGGCCCTCCTGATAGACTTTGTTAGATGCTTAAGATGTCAAGCCCTACAAAGCAGTGGCCACCCTGGCAACAAGGGAGCAACAATCAACAGGGCCAACACAACAGATGTTGATGTACTACAAGACAACACAAACACTTTTGAGTTAGGGACACTTGGCCATCCTATGGTCCAACGCACCTAAGCAACTAGAATAGGGACGGACACCCCTGTGTGCATAGTTTGCTGAAATAAGTTTTAAATTATATTTTGTGAACCTGACAGCTGTAACACTGTTTTGTTCTCTCTCTCGTTTCCTCGCACATGCAGGTTGTTGCGTATGTATGCTGTTAGAATTGTGTAGGGAATTTCGTTGATGTTACCTCCATTAATCACCCTGAATTCTTTCCCACTCAAGTTGCCCACTCCATCAGAAAACCCAGACCCTTTAGAGCACGATTCCCTGAAGTATATTTCCTTGCTTTCATTGAAAGCATAACCCAAACTCATCTCCAACTTGAATACAGTGCATATAATGTCCTACCCACATTGAGAAACCCTCAGCAAGAAATGTCTGGGGGGAGATATTTATTTGTGGCTTTAGTGATTATTTAGTTCATGGAGCTTTAGGTTACTAACAAGTAGTAACCTATTAACGCCTTTCTTGCGATTTTCAGGCGGGCAACTTTATCATCTCATAAGCTGCAAGGATCCACCAGCGTTAGTGGTTATGGGCAAGAAAAAAAAAAGGACTTGGATCATTGTGGCAAGACTGTTAATAATGAATGGAATAATGGGTGTTGACCTTTGAAAATTATATGTAATGGTGAGCATTACCGCTGTACCCCCTGTGGGATGTATTTACCCATGCATCCGAGCCCTACCTCAAAACTGTGCAGTACTGACATGGAAAACATCATGATGGCCAGAGCTTCCCAGAAAATGCACAGGGAAATGCATGAAGAATAGGCTGCCACCCATTTTTGCCGATGTTATGGGCACAGAAGGACACTGCCTAAAACCACCATTGGACTACCCACACAGTAGTCTGAAACCATTGGGAGTGGCAATGCTGATTGCCAAAAGCAAACCCATAACTGTTGGGAATTCATTTTTTTTTCTTAAATCCCAAAAAGGGGTGCAGTACCAGTACTCACCACTATCCAAAAGCCGGCGTTTTAAAACAACACCAGATTTTACTTTTTGTAGAAAACTGAATAAATGAACCCAAAACATGCCAAAGAAAGACATTTTAAGAGGTGGATCCAATGTAAAGTTATATTCTGAAGTGACTTGAAGGTTTAGAACAAGACTGGCTGAGCTGTGGATTTCAGCAGTTTAAGTAAATTTGGACTGAAAGACACTACAAATCTAAATGTTTAAAAGAAATGAGTGACCTACTTTGTGTGTCACATAGGTTTCAATTGTTTAAATGTCATAGTTTTGAACTTAGAATCAGCATTCTAGCTGCATATGTAAAAATGTTTAGTTTTATTTGAATGCAGAAAACTGGGGAACAGAAATGACATGTAGCTAAAAACTGGCTTAAAGAGATTCCAATTTTGCCTGGCAACTACCCCCCATCAGGAGTGAAACTTGAGTCACAGCTGTGTTCCCAGGCCTATCTGCCTTTTGCTGGCCACACTAAGGATATGCCATCTCTCTGATAATTGAATTAAGGGGAGCCCCCACAGAATACAGGAGCTCTGAACAAAGCCCTGTCCTGACCCAGGCAGATGGTTTATTGCAGATGTCGTAAATGTAGCTTCCTCCTGGAAGGACAAAGGAGGGGCACTGCCTGTGAGAGCAAGCTGGCTTGGCAGAACTGGAAAAACCAGAAATTCAACCTTGTGCTGGGGGAAACCACACCCCTTTGGGGCCAGAACATAACTCTAAAAAGATGAATAACTCATAGTACGGACTTGTGAAAATTATTTAAATAATACCATAATTCTTGTGATTTTTCTGCCCACATTTTAAGAGGTTTTTAGAACCGGTGGTATGTTCAGGGGAGTTTTAGCGGAAAAGAGGATATTACTCAAAATGTGTGCATGTGAAAAATCTGACACTTCATCAACTAATGTCCATACTCCTTGCGCACATGTGTGTAAATTTGGGGTAATGTCCGGTATTGCAAACCAGTTAAAAAGTGCAAAATATTGCCATTTCTGAATGCAAGCCCCCAGGAAGAGCAGAGTTGGAACAGGGGATACCTCCTGTGATATGTGATGGGTGCATGTAATTTCAAACCACTGTGTAGCTATGAAATATGTATTTGGTTCAAATCTAGATTTGTGTGCAAGTTGACAGGAGGAGTGGACTTTCTGCAGGCGGTAAAATGACATCACTCTGACACAACTTAGCTCCCCCAATCAGGGGAGAAATGAAAGCTTGGCCAATGATAAGTGGAGAGGGGCTGGCTAGTGATGCTGCTCACACACACCCATTTTCAAAACACATAAAAGCAGAGAGACAGGACAGATAGGGACCTTCAAATCCATTTGCAGCTGGAAGCTGTGCCGGGAAAATCCATACTTTACCTCCATCAACCTTCAGAGACCCAGACCAGACCAGCAGAGTAGAGCTGACCTGTTAGCAGGACCAGAGAGAGCTCACCCAGATCACTGTGAAGTGCAGAGACCAGAGTCCAGTCTAAAACCTGACCAGATCCGTGGCGTGGCCCATTTAATTCAAGAATATAGTGTGAGTACCTAGCAAACTGTGCAGAACCAATCTCTTAGTTAACATAATATAATTCAATCTATTTAATCTAAGTAGAACTGCCTCCTAACTGTCACCTGTCATTTGTAAAGCTGTCACCTGTCATTTTCTAGTTGCAAGCTGCACTTGTCTTTTTGAACTTTAAAATTTAAAATCTGAAAAACGACCTTTATTTAATCGCTCATATCTCCGTGACCGTTTGTGCTAGAGACTTGCAGTAACTTTCATCTGGAAGCTGAGATCCTAGGCTTTCCTATGACCCCAAAGCGATATTGATAGTTCCTCTGTAATCGCACCAGACGCATTCGCGAATTTTGCCGCGATTTGCAAATTTCTTCACGTGTAAAAATCTGATGCTGCTTGCCTTCCATTTGCCAGAAATTCGTTTAACCTGCTAATTATCCCTGAATCATTGCTAGTGTGAGCCTGGACTAATATTAACTAGATACCACTCACCCTGAACCTCTAGAGGGAATTAAAAGCATTTTAACATATTTTCACTCCATTGCCAGCACATATCATAGCATTTTGCCTGTGTTTTCAACTTCTGTAGTCTAAGTTGCTGGGTGAACTGAATTACATTTGAATTGCATTTCTGAAAATTGTGTGCCTTCCTTCCATTTCCTTGCATTGCATAAAAGGGGGGGGGGGTAAATTGTCCAAGAAAGTGATTACATTGTCTTTTGCTGAAATCCTATCAAGTGATTTTCTGTACTGCATTTCATTCAACATTGCATCCATTTGAACTCTATGAAGCATTCTCTATCACATTATTCTTCTGTCCCTATTTACCAGTGTGCTACCTTATCCATTTCATGTCAACTCCTTAGTGATTATAAAGAAGTGTGCTAGTGCCAGATTCTCCGTTGTTAATCTTTATCATATCAGATTAAGTGTGATATTCAATTATTAATTTATTATAAAGTCTGATATATATATATCTATTGTTTAAATTATCAAATAAACCTTTTAACTTGCAAAACAGAACTACTTCTTGGCTCAGTGGGGTCAGGAGGATTCCAAGAGAGGGGTGTTATATAGGGGTAGTCATCCAGAACGCATGAACTGGACATAAAGATATATCAATAAGGGTTTTCATTCAGTATTATAGACTAGGCGTTGACTTAGCTGTAGTGTTGAATTGAATCCTCTTACACCCCTACTAACATCTCCCTGACCCAAGCAGGAAGGCCTACCGTGTCAGAGGGTGAGCAAGACACTGCTGCCAAGGTAAGGAGAGGTAAGCGCAGTTTTGATGCAGACACGAAGGGAGTAAACATACACCTCAAACATAGCACAAGTAACCAACGACATACACACATGTACAAGATTGGTAGGGACACCACTGGGGAGAGCTGTCCTGTCTGCTCTTTAATCCCCTATGCCTTGATTCTCTTGAGAAAATTAATTGTAACAGAATACCAACAGCAAAGTACGAAACTGATGTATCTCAAAGTGTTACAAACGTGAAGAAGATTCCAAGGGAAGACAGCAACATTGAAATGTATGTCAAAAGAGACATTCCCCTATGAAAGAAGAGTACATCAAGATGATACCCATGATGAACAACTACTGGCAGCTCATTGAAGGAGGACAGTATGTAACAGAGGGGCCACATACAGAAGAAACAAAGACTATCATACTGTAGGAACTGGCATGCCGATGAACAAGAGTAAAGGAGAGAGGAGGAGAACATGGTTGCTGGGAAAGACAACAGATACTGATCCATGGACACGTATATGCTAATAATGGCTGTGAAGATGGAGTGGTAGGAAGCAAAGCACTGACCATAGCAGTACACCAGTGAGCACGGTGCATGAAATAAAAATGATAAGTGCCTAACGGAGTGGGACAAGAGTGCGAAGTTAATGACTTGGGAGAATGAGAAAGGAACTATGCCAATAAATACCCTGAAGGCACCAACATTATGTTACCAGCAGAACAGTGAAAAGAAGTGGACAAAAATGTTGGATGCAGAAGGTTGAGATCAGTAGGGCAATGAGAGCAAGAGAAGCAGTGCCTATTGACTACTATTGAGCATAGGATTCAAAATCTCAAGAGAAACTGCCACCGAATTGTGCAGGAGACTGTTCATTGGTGCACATCAGCATGCCCTTGTTGGTGGTGCCCAAGGAAGACGAGGCCTGACGACTTCCCCAAGATGGAAAACAACAGAAGGACTGAACAGAAGAGATGACTGAACAGAGCACCAAAAGCCCAAACAAAGAAAGAAGAGAAACAGACAGAGGAATGAAAAGAGTGGGTAACTACTTCTCGAGCAAGACAGAAGCAACATTGGATGAAGCACCAGCACAGACTGTTCAGCAGAACACAGATGTTCTTTGCATCACTAATACCAGGAAACAGAAATAAACAACTGCCAACTGGATACGAATAAAAATAGTAACCGCAAATTCGACAGTAAATGGGTTCAACGACATAAAAGAAGAGCTCTGAGCACTAAGGTTGGTGACACTCCAGAATAGCATGTGAAGATGGACGACGGAGCACGAGTAACAGGGAAAGACAAGAACTGGCTAGTGCTTCCATGGTCATATATGCCACCTTGAATGGCCGATGGTTTGAAGGTGATAACTTAAGCAATAGTACTGAGCGCAGCATCACTGTGCAAAATCAAGATACATTGTAAGATACGAGAGAACAGCAGAAAAAGCGATCAGGATGCAAATACTGATGTTGTGAGCATAGGAGGAGCAATGGAAGACATGGTGAAAGGAAGAGCCGGACTAAGGGAGAAGATAGCGGTGTGTGACCTGTTCCAGCAGTAATAAAGGTGGACAATCTCTGTGATCTGAGGAAGTACTAAGAGAAGCGAGTGTGGTGCAATGCGGTAGGAGCATACACCTACATGTACTGGTCCTTGATGAGCATGTGAGCTATTATGGACACCTCAGAGAAGTGACTACGATATGCTAACCGAAGGAAGATGAATGTTGCTTGGTGGTGTGTTCGACAAGTCGCCCAGAGGGTGGACTGAAGAGGAAAATTCGAAATCTATTCCTGCGCCCCCCCCCCACCCCAGATGAATGAACTGAAAAGAACAGCAGGAAGAATAAGCAGCACACTCACCATAATGCACCAGTCCCCAGTGTGCCCATGGGTGACACATA
Source organism: Ambystoma mexicanum (assembly GCF_040938575.1). Classification (NCBI taxonomy): domain Eukaryota; kingdom Metazoa; phylum Chordata; class Amphibia; order Caudata; family Ambystomatidae; genus Ambystoma; species Ambystoma mexicanum. The sequence goes on along the minus strand of NC_090934.1, from coordinate 365,577,623 downwards.
TGTTGAAAGACACCCTTTTAACCAACACTGCCACCTAAAAGTTATACAAACCTTGCCCAGAGTGGATGAAGAGCTTCTGGGTGCCAGCAGAGACACTTTAAATGACAGTATTGATTAAAAGTGCTAGGAAGACATTCTACATTAGCCTCACTGCAGCAATACAGCCATGCAGAATCTACAAAACACAGGAATTTCTGTCTTAAGGGCTTGCAGATGCTCACATGAATTAACCCTATGGAAAAGCAAAAGTATTGGGACCACCAGCAGCACTATGAAACTCAGTAATACATGCAGTTTACCATGACACAGTGGAAGTTATGACTACCTTATGAAAACTACAGCAAGTACACTTGTCTCAGCAACCGTGGAGAATTCATGCAGACCTCAGGAATGCACCTCGCAAATCCAGAAGCAGCCAAGGTCATGCAACCAGATACTCTCTTTTTTTTGTTACAAGATGACATTCTTTTCTTCTGAATGACAGTGAACCGAGTGCAGCCAGCGTCAATAATTCTCCTTAAATACAGCTAATTCGATCCAGAGTTTGGTGGCAGGGCATGTGACTCAGTAGCTTTGCCTGCCAGCCAAGCACCTCTCTATGAGAACAAAATGGCAAGCTCGCAAAAACCAGACATGATTTGCAACAATGTGTAACAAAGAATGCCTGCCTGTTGCATTTGAATGCGAACACACTCAGAACACAGTGTTGATTCACACATAATTATGACACAGAAATAAAAGCTAAGAACACATTTTCATCAGCTAAACCGATGGGAAGAACTTCACAATGCCACATTTTATAATTAGCTAAATGGGAACAGTAAAGCCAACCCCTCTGACAATTTAAGCCAATTGAAATTATTTCTACATAGGAGCTATATGTGGCCAGTCACTCAGCACCCAATAATAGTGAAACATGCCCTGGGAACAGACCCAAGTTTTGGTATTAGCAATGTAGGAGGGCAGGGAGAGATTTCCAAAACATGGAACTCCATAAGTGAAGGGATTGTACATGATCTTTGTTGTATTGTCTGAGGTGAATGACAAGCAACTAATGGAAGGCTGACTTTACATTTCTGGCTGGTGCGTGTTGTTGACAGAAAGATGACTACAGCATTAATAGCTACTGCTACTCCCCCACCCCAATATCACACAGGTGAGAAACACTACACACTAAGGCAACCATACCAGCCTCATCCCAGGCAGATACATGTTGAAATGGACCTGATGTAACTAAATATGTCAAGATTAAGTAAGCTCACTGCTAACTGACACATGCACATGACATAGACACGAAGCAAATATGCCTCACCATGAAGAAACACAGATACTAGGATAAATATGCATTTATACATGAAAAATATCTCTTGCAACCATAAGGACACGAAGAACATAATATCAGCAATGTATACGCTGAAATGCAACATGAACGATACATGTATATAGCTCACAAACATGGAAACATGACAGTAATGGGAAGCCATCTTTTTCAAAATGGAAGCAGCAGCGTGCATTGAAATGAATGAAAGGCTTCGATGCTTCATGAATCTCAAACTGCTGAAATCACTGAAATACAGATCCATGCAGAGCACTGATAGTAGCTGTGAAGATCTTGCCAAGGTTACTGAGATATTAGGGATGGTTTGAACGGCTTGGAAGGGAACGTGAGATAATTATTCCCATGACACAAAACACATTTCTCTAATATTAAGTCAAGAACAACCAGCCTTTGAAGGCCAGATGCAGAGTAATTATAAATAAAAACCTTCATGAGGAACGGATCGACTAAGTGGCCAGAAAAGTAATAACACCTCCACATATTACCAGAAATCTCTGTAAATGCAGGTTGAAATAAGTCAAAACATGGTCCTCTCACATCTGACAAAAAATTCAAGATCATTGTCTATTCATGAGCCCCGGACACAGATAGGAACCTGCCTTGACTCCTGACATATTCTCAGAAATGAGACTCCTTGCAAGGCCGACTACAAAGAGGTTGCTCTAGCTCATGGCCTAGTAATAAGGTATAGTATCTTTTTTAATTGAAAGGAAAGCAGTACCTGGGCCTCTCTCTCTCTACTCCCAGTCTGACTTATGTATTGCAACCTGTCAATTGTCCAAGGTTGGTCAGTGAGATACCAAACAATGAAAACGCTTAATGCTATGCCTCCCAGTACATGTTTCAATAACCAATGAAGTAGTGTAAAGATGACATGTATTCTCTATTGTCAAGACAAATCCTGGTGCACCAACATCCAAAATGCCCTCAACAATAAAATCCTAGGACACCAAACTAAAATTGAGGACAAACGGCAACAACTCTCCAACAACAAGGTCACCAACCTCAGCATACCCACACCTAACAATACTAGCTAAGGATTCTCGTTTAAGAAAGTCACCATCCCGGAAGTTCAAAAAATCATCACCTCCCTGAAACCCTCTAACTGCAAAGGAGACAGCTGCCCGGCACAGATTATAAAAGATGCAGCCAGAGAGCTCTCCCCCTTCATCACCAAACTCATCAACCTATCCTTCACCAATAAATCTATCCCTAGCAACCTAAAACAATCATGGGTCCTCCCACTCCTGAAAAAACAATCCCTCGACCCGGCCATACCCACTAACTACAGGCCCATCACCACAGGCCCCTTCCTACTGAAAATCCTGGACAGAGTTGCCCACATCCAAATTCAGGAATACTTGGAATCCAACCAATTGCTAGGAATACGTCAATCTGGCTTCAGACCTCAACACGGAACAGAAACCGCCCTTGTTGATCTCAAAAGCCAGATTGACGAAATCAAAGACAAAGGCAATGCCGCAATCCTACTCCTATTAGAACTCTCAGCGGCCTTTGACCTGGTCAGCCATGAAATCCTCTGTAATCACCTTGCCACCGCAGCCCACTTCTCCTCCTCCGCCATCACATGGATACAGTCCTTCCTGGCAAACAGAACCATGTGGGTCTTCTCCACAACAGATGCAGCAGACCCCATCCCCATCACATGTGGGGTCCCACAAGGATCCTGTGTATCCCCACTTTGTACAACATATTTACAAAGCCTCTATTTGACCAACTGGACCGTCTGGGTGTCACCTACACAAACTACGCAGATGACACCCAGATACTCCTCACCATCTCAGGCAATTATCAAGCAGACTCCGCCTGGATCAACAAAATATTCTCCATCATTCAGGCATGGATGGCCTCCCATGGCCTATGCCTGAACGATGAGAAGACAGAGCTCCTAATCATTGGCTCCCCCAACACTCTAACTAAACTTGACCCTAGCTATAACAACATCACCATAGATGGCCACACCATCCCCGTAGCCAAAAGTGTAAAAACCCTTGGCTTCTATCTAGATGCCAACACCAACCTTAGCAAACACACCAATATGACCGCCTCAGCCGCTGCCTACACCGGCAAGCTCATCAGGGCCAGCAGACCATTCCTATCACCCAACAGCGGCCTCACCCTTGCCAGGGCCCTCATACAATCCAAACTAGATTACTGTCACAGCCTGTACCTAGGTGCCAACCAATCCGTACTCAACAAGTTGCAGGTAATACAAAATAACGCCTTGCGCGCAGCCCTCAACATTCCTAGACAAGAGCATATCTCTGCTACCAGGAAAGCCTGCAAATGGCTATCCATATGCCAAAAAATTGATCTAAAAACCAGCTGCCTCACGTACAAATCCCTCAATCATCTAGCACAACCATATCTAGCTAACAAATTCACCCTGAAACATGCTACCAGATCCACCAGATCCTCCAACACACTTTGCTTGACAGTGCCCAGGTTCCACCTAAAAAGAGCTGGAGGGGTAAGCTTCACAGTACTTGCCCCCCAACTCTGGAACACCCTACCGCTCAACATCAAAACTGTCAAATCCTTCCAAATCTTCAGGAAGCAGGTCATCAGATGGCTCCTAAACAAAGAATAGCGCCATTAACACCAGACCCTGTCCGGTAACTGTTTCAGGTACTATACTTATACTGAAAATTGTATATTATGCGTGTTGTATATGCTCTGTATATTGATAACTGTATATATATGTATATTCTATAAACATGTACGAAGTATGCAACACAAAGATACTTCGCAACGCTGTAACCAAATCCTTATGCGCCCGTCTACCCCTGGGTTTGGAGCGCCATACAAATAAAGTAAATACCAAATACCAAATACCAAATTTAGAGGTTGTCTCAGGTACAGCCATAAGATAGGTAATGACTAATTAGAAGAGTAAACCATATATATCTATATATTTATAATGTATACATTGTCAATTCCCCTAACCAATCCCTTCACCCCATAGTTTTTTGTAACCAAGATTGTAGTATGATGTCAGTAGTGATGTGTTTTTGATTCATAATCCGCTGTTTTGCATGAGAAACTTGGAGAGTGATCAGAGATTCTTAAATGCTTGAATGCTTTGCCTTCTTTATGTGAATTTTTAATTAATTGGGTTTTGCCTTTCACTTTGACAATTTCCGTTATTGAGTGCAGGAATTCCCGGCCTCTCCTTTCTGGTGAAACTGGGGTTTTTCAGACCACTTTAACATATGGTAGTGGATCGGATGGTTTTGACCAGCGCACTCAGATTGTTGAAGATTCCCTGCCATGGCCAGATAACTGTGAGGTGACCTGTGGAGACCGGTATCACGCGTGAACTGAGAAGAGGTTAACAGGAGCCCCCTTGGACAAATTAATGCACGATCCTGCAGGGCGCCCCTTAGAGCAGAAGGAAGCAGGCTGGTTTGGGTAAGTTCAATACCGAAGGCCCCGGTGGATCCACAGATGAAACTATATAGCATTGGCTGGGCAAAACATGGGAGGGAATTGTTTGTATATTGGGGACTGTGAGATGATAAAGGATTGAGTAGGATGGAATATCTGTGACAAGTTCACAGAGGACGACGCACTAAACCTTGGATAAGGTATTAAACAGTGGATACATTTCCCAGGACAAGGTCACAGAAGAGTGTGTATGATAAAAAGAGAATGTTACCTCACAAGGTGTTGGGAAGACAGTCATATTGTATTTGTGGTAAATTAATTTGTGTAGTGATTGCTGGTGCCAGCCGCAGGGTGTAAGATGGTCTAGTATTATAAAAAGTAAAATTTTGTGTATATTGGGGCATATTGTGGAGAACATGAAGTTGTGGTTTGGACCAAAGGGTGTGGTCCGGAGCATCAGCAGCGTTTGTAGGGCTTGCCCGGGTAGTTTTGACGAAGAAGGTATGGTGTTGGAAGTAAAGGGAAATATTGTTGGGGGTAAGTATGGGGGAGGGGTGACAAGGGAGCAAGCTCAAATTCAAATAGCGGTTTGGTACATATTGGCAGACTAAAGGGTATCACATAATATTATCCCCACCAATAAATTCGCCATATATATAGTCATCGGGAAACGGCATAGGCAACATTATTGATGGGGTTAATATTAGGTTTAAAAGGGTTCAGGGATTGCAGGTGTGTCCCCCGCTCCCTTTAAAAAAATATGGAGGTTGCGGGTTGTCCCCTGCAGGTTCCATGGGGTAAACCCGCTGCAAAAAAGGCACCATTCTTGTATGGTGATAGTTTTGCGGCGATATCAAAATATGGAACCGACTAAAGTGTGACATGAAATCATGGAGGATACTACACTTATACATTTATGTAAAGCATTACCCCGGTAAGAGGACAAAATTACCAAGTACCATGCCCAGTGGGTTAAGGGCACTGGAGGTAAGATGTTAATGTCTTAGCCACAGGAAGGCACTCTTTTGACATCAGTACTGCAACACGTGACAACACATTTGTATGCTGCATACAAAGGGAAGAAGTTAGAAAAATGATTAGCTATTCTAGAACTGTGGAAGATGAATGGGGATGAGAAGGAAGAGCCACCCATGAAAGTGTGGATGCTTAATCAGCATGAAGGGGAGGCACAGAGCTCTCGGCTCATCCTCCCCCTCCTCCTCCTCCTCTTCCTCCTCCTCCCCAGAGCACTGATCTGTCTCCCAAAATATAGGGACTATGCCCATTACAGGAATTAAAAGCAATCGCAGGATACACTAATCCCACATATGCACCTCCCCATCTACAGCAGCAAAGATGTTATAAAGGGAGTCAAAATAAACAACATGTAGTGTTTGCATACAATGAATATAGTGTACATTGTGAGTTACAGGCAGAGTCTGAGGAGGAGATTTAGAGACAGAGAGGCAGGCAGGGCAAGAGGGAGGAGACAGCAGTTTCCAGAACAAATGGGTGGGAGGACAAATAATGCTTAAATTGGATGGAAAAAATATGGATGACTTTAAAAAGAGAGAAAGGGAAGTCAGAGAGAGCCAGAAGAAGGAAGAGCAAGAGCGAAGAGAAGAAGAGCAAAGAGAACAAGAGAAATGGGAACTGGACAAGAGAGAAAGAGAATGGGAAAGAAGATATAAAGAAGAGGAGGAAAAGTAAAGAGAAAGGTGAGATGTGGAAAGGGAGAAGGAAAGGAAAAAAGAAGAAGAAAGATATAGGGAGAGGCAATTAAAAATAGAAAGAAGCAAGGAAAGGAGACGAAACAAGATAGAGGAGATTATCAGGGAATGTACAATCCTGGATAAGGAGAGAGACAAGATGCAGGAATTGAAAGAAAGACAAAGGAGTTGGGAGAGACATAGCAAGGAATTGGAGAAGACACTTAAAATGCATAGACTTCCAGATGAAGATGAAGGAGAAGCCATACAGAGGAGGGTTGGTAATTTCTACAGTAGCAGAAGGGATGGGGCAAGTAACATAGCAAAGACAAGAGAGGGGTCACAGCAAGGTGAGGAAAGGAGTGTATTGGAAGAGGTAATGAGCAGAACATATGTAATGGGTCCCCTTAGGAGACTAGATTTTGAGAACAGGGAGGATGAGGAAGAAGGTGAAAGTGATGAGACAATGTTTATAGATGATGAGGAAGATGAGGAGAAAATGGCCGCCCAAGCCTCCTCTAAGTGCGAGAGGATGAGGAAGAAGGTGAAAGTGATGAGACAATGTTTATAGATGATGAGGAAGATGAGGAGAAGATGGCCGCCCAAGCCTCCTCTAAGTGCGAGATTAAGGAAGGAGACGTCATGGACATATTTAATGATTTAATGGAGGACAGATACATCAATGTTGGACATGTGGAAAGATGGGACATATTTCCTGGATGTGTAGAAGCAACATCCAGGAAATATGGAAATATGGGATACAACAGAATTGGTTAGATGAAAGAGGGGGGACAGCACATCCTCCACCTTATAGCGCAGAGCCACCTACATATTATGTTCAAGATCACATGCAGTATCAGACACAAGCGCCACAAATGCAAACTACACAGCATGGAAGGCCAGTGCAAATGCAACAAGCACCCATACAAGCACAGCAAGCCCCCATGAAAACAGGGTAGACACCAATAAAGCACCCGTACAGCAGAATACAGTGACACCAGAGAGTGCAAACATACTGCCACAGACACCCACACTAAGTATAGTGTGTGTGACAGTAGTTGGAGGGAACCCTTTCACCGATACAGGAATGACCTTATACTCACAATAGGACAGCCCATAGAGAGACATGGGGCCTGATTCATGGAATCTTTTGCACAATGCAAAGTGATATTTCACTGATGCTAAGTGATTTTGCACTGTCAACAAACACTCTGATTCATGGAACAGTGCAAAGTGTCTTTTTACCGTGTAAAGTCACTTTGCACTGCAAAATTACTCTTTGCATGGCAAAAAGACACGTTCCGTGAATCAGGTTGTTTGTTGTCAGTGCAAAATCACTTTGTACCAGTGAAAAGTCACTTTGCACCTTGCAACAAATTCCATGAATCGGGCCTCTGATGTGTTCTATCCTATCAGTTACACCAGATGGAATGGAGAGTCAGGGTAAACATAGGTGACAAAACATTGTCCTTCCTTGTAGATACAGGAGTGACTCAGTCTTATGTTAGAAACGGGAAATACCCAATGTCAGGCATTGCCATAAATGCACAAGGTTATTTTAGGGCAACGATTATGGTTTCTTTCACTGATGACTTACCTATTACTATAAGAGAACATAATCTTTCTATGCCATTATTGTACTCCCGCAAAACACCAGTTAACCTAATAGGGAGAGATTTGATGAGCAAACTGAACATGACAATATTATTTACTGAACAGGGAATCATATGTTCTACTCCAAGGATCCATTCTGTAAATGCACACACATTTATATCAGAATTTTATGGTCAGAAAGCACAAAGGGCGCGCCATTAGATAAAGAGATATTCCTATGTAGAGTACACTTATTGTTAGCATGGCTTGCAAGAATAAGGGACAGATTGTTGTGATTTCCCACAAAGCTTTTGTTCAGACCAGAGGTACCCATGGATGAGGAAGAAGGGCAAGCATTTATGATAGAGCTAGAAGCAGCAAGAGTAAGAGTAGACAGGGTGATTCTGCATGAAGTCGATGATTAGGGAATAAACTGGAGGACATTGATAGCTTTTGATGAGGGACACACACTGACCAATTTGACAAATGAAGACTTGTTTACAGACGATGACTCAGATGATGAAGTAGTGTTTAACATAAGCCTTACTTATCATCTAGATATTGAGAACGGAAAAGGGCAGCAGAGAATGGCATTGGTAAAAAAGACATCTTCTTTTCTCCAAATACATTTTGCACACGTTCCAAGCATACTGTGGACTAGTAGTCATTATGATGTCAGTCTATTAAAAGGAGCAGATTAAGTCAAAATTAAATTGAAGCCAGGAGCTTTTTTGCTGTGGGAAAGACAATACCCAATGTCCTAAGAAGCAGTTGAAGGTATTTATGAAATCATTGCCACTCTTGTGCAACAAGGGATATTATTGCCATCAGATTCCCCATGTAACATGGCTATGTACCCAGTAAAAAAAGCATGGAGGTGTGTGGATAGTTATTCAGGTCTTACACTCCCTGAATAATATTGTTGAAGGAGAGTTCCTATTGGTTCTGGACCCAGCCACAATATTGTTAAATGTTAAAGGTATTTATATGGTCCACCATCACCAACGGAATTGGTCCCCAGGCGCTCAGGCGGATCTGTAAAAACAGAAGGCGGGTGGGTTAGGTTAGTCGGGTGAAGAGGGAGTAGCAAAGTGAGTGAAGTGGTGTGCTGTTGGAGCCTTCAATTAGGTTTCCACTGTGAGCTGAGCTTTGGTGTGAGTATCGGACCGGTGTGAGACCTTGTGTGCTGTGTGTGCGGTTTATGTGTTGTTTGTTTGTTGTTGTTGCGGTGTGCTGAAGCTCATGTGGTTTGCTTTATTTTCACAGTGTATTAGGTTTGCAGAGATTTGAGCTTGGGTTAGTAGGTTATATTTCCTGATCATTGCAGGCCTAGTTTTATTAACTAGCATCCCCATAGGTAAGCTTAATTTCCACATTCCTTTCTTGTCCACCTAATTGTTGTGAGTGATGGCATGCTACATTCTCGGTTGTGTTGTATTTCAGCTTTGTGTAATGGGTGAGATGTGTCTAGTCCCCCCTCTGGTATTGCTGCTGTAGATTAGCAGTCCCCTATTCCCTTGTGATCTATTTCTGTGGGTGGTCTGTTGGTGCTTGTGTGTAGTTCTGGCCAGGGTGTTATTGATAATCACCTTTGTCCTTCTGTCCTGATCTGTATTGTGCAATATTCTGTCCAAAGCTAAATAATATTCAATGATTGATTTAAAGAATTACTTCTTTTCAATCCTCCTCATTGAAGAGTCCCAAGACTTGACCTTGTTTTCCTATCACAGGACCAAGTGTAAACACACCCTTTTACCTCAGGGGTACTGTGTGCCTCCTTCAATCTTTATCTGAGCACACCAGATGGACCTAGGAAACGTACACCTAAGCAGCACAGTGATACAATATGTAGACACATTCTGGTGTACAGTGAGACAGAGCAAGAGTGAAGGAAAGACAGTGCAACTGATGAAAGTCTTGGCAGAGAAGGGGTGCAAGGTAGATGAGGGAAAATTACAATATTGACTGTATATAGGACAGTTAGTATCCCAAGAAGGAAGAAAGGTGACCCCTGGTAGAGCAGAAGCGATTATGAAAAAAAGACCAAAACCAGTGAGGGAAAGGCAGCAATTCTTGGGCCTTTGCAACTATTGCAGGGTATGGGTCTTTGACTAAAGAACATCTGTCAGACCACTTGTGTAAAAAGTCAAGGAAGCACAGTACTATAGTGACATAGCTTGGACAAGTGAGATGATAAAGGTCTTTGACGTATTAAAAAGGGCAACAAGCACAGCACCCATGTTAGGGATCCCTGATTACAGTGCAGAGTTATTTTTATTCTACCACTCACAAGGAGTAGTAATGGCAGTCCTCACGCAAAAGACTACCATGGGGCACAAACGGTTAGCATTCTACAGTGGAATCTCAGATTCAGTGCTGAGAGGTCATTATCCATGTGAACAAGCACTGGCGGCAGAAGCCTTTGCAATTGAAAAGCCTGCGAGCATCACAATAGGTTGTACAGTAACATTATATGTTGCTCATGCCCTGTTTGAAATCCTTGAAAAGCTTAAAAGCACATTTCGCAGTCTCTATTTTATTATTATCATTGCATTAAAAGAATTTGACATTTATAATGTATCCAAACCACTACACAGCAATATAACCCCCATCACAATGACAAATGAAATATTCACTCAGGAACTTCCTAAAGTCACCACGCAACTCAAAAGGCATAAACGTCTCAGATGGAGCTTGGAGCCACGAGCTGTAGGTGGTGGATACAGGGAGGTGCTGCAGCATTGTGGCCGCACTCCTGAGTGCAGCCAGAGGATGCCATGACACAAGGAGTCTGGTTATGGCCCCTGCGGCTGGCACACTCAGCTGCATGGTAAGGAGCTGAGGACCGGATAGATCAGCAGAGGCCTGGGGCCATAGTAAGGCCATTGATCTGGTGTGGTACATGCAGGAGTCTCATGACAGGCACTGTATTGTGGCGCTTTGGAGTGCCATTGGTTAGCGAAGGACCAGCAAGAAGAGTGGAGGCAGCCCGGGCAATAGTGCCACAGGCATTAAGGTGGCTGTGAGGGAATTTCTTCCCCAGTGTGCAAGAGAAGGCTCCCAATAAGGGAACAACTCCCCGGTGATTGGAATAGAGCTGGGAGGCAAGTCCAGAGCCCCGGCACCTGGAGGGAGATGAACTGGGAAGGAGCGGCAAGGGGAAGAGTATGGCTACACTGTGATCATGGAGCTGCCTGACATGTCACTTTTGTACAGTGGCCTTTGTGGAGCTGCCTGACTTGTTGCTTTTGTACACTGGCCCTCATAATACTAGTGGGACCAGGGGAGTTTCAGAGAGGCAGATCCATGTCTCAGCAGGGCCATCAGCGATTCTGTATATGAGCAGACTTCTTTATTTCAATAAGCTCAAGGAGTTGAAATGAAAGCTGCCCTTTTCCATAAGGGCAGTGAGGCTTAACCATGGGAACAGCAAGGACAAGCACCACAAACACATGCGTGCTTGGAATACATGAGCATCAGTTTCCTCGAGTTAACAGCTTGAACACAGGGGTAATAATAACATCTGGGGCCTTTAAAAGAGTTGTCTTACCCTCACTTGTGCAATCTGAATGACACAAGGCTTAGTAAGATTGTTATGTTGTCCTCCCTTCTTTCACCCTCTTTGTCTTGTCACACCTAGAAACACTTGTGTACAGGGGTGTTATAAATGTCACATCATATGATGTCATATGATAAAGCTCTGTGCTGTGGCCCATCTCCACTGCTGATCTTGAAGGGCTGCTTTGACTTGCATAGCTGTACACACACTGCATACTGTACTGGATGGATTTCGGTGGTTGCCAATGTGATATTACTTGCCAACTCAGCATCTCTGCTGAGGTCCAGCCATCACAGCCCTTTGAGCTTCAGGTTACCATAACAATGGAATCACAAAAAATGCCTTGTGACTGGTGATTGAAGGCACTTTCCTTGTTTTCTGGAGAAGGGTTCATCCCGCATGAGTTACCTTCCTTCCTCCTTTGCTGCTGGACCAGTGAAATATCCCTTTTGGCAACCTGTGTGATGCCATGCACCCAATTCGCCTTTGCCTGTTTTGCTGCTGGACTACCTGGTGAGTTCCATCATGCATTGTGCAGTTTCTCCATCTCTCTCTCTCCCCCTTCCATCTCTATGGTTTCTCCCACCATGGTGCTCTCCATCACCTCTATTTACTCTAATTGTTACTCTATCATCTATCCTACCTCTCTTTTAAAACCAGGAAGGAAAAAGTTTAAGAAATATCTCCTGGTCTCCAACCTAGGCCTGCCCATCACGGACACCTACGTTAAGGCTTCTTCCAGGTAGACTGTAACTGACATCCTCTTTGTCGCTCATTCTCAGGACATATGGACTCCCCACTTGGTCCCAGTCCTCTGTCCTTTCGTTGTCTTTGCCCATTAATGGTGGCAGCATATGGGAAGTACTCTTGGCACAGTTCACATCCTCTAGGTGCATCATTCATGTCTACCAGAATGGCACTGTCACAGCCCAGGCCTCCATGCCCAACCTCCTCCATCTTGATAGGCATCTTCTGTCTCTCATCTACTTCATCCCTTCTCCTGCCACTCCTCCTTCTGTCACCTCCTGACCCCTTTACCACCACTGACGGGTGTACCACATCCCTGTACCCCTCCACAAAATTCCTTCTAAGGTGGCATCCAGCTTCACTTAGCTACCCTCAACTTTTGCTCTGCCGTTAAACACTCCTCTGACATTTGTCACCTCCTTGAAGACTTTGACCTTAACAATAGGTCTTTCACTGCCAGCTCTGTCACTGTTCTTGACACACTCCTCCCTGATGGCTATAAAATCCTGTCTAAGCCCAGGCCTAACCAGACTGGAGTCTGTTAGGCCTGGTCTTCCCTGATCTTCCCTGAATGGGTCCCTTCTACTATCATACCAACTGAGTCCTACTATTCCTTTGAATGCCTCATTTGCAGGCTTGGTGTCTCTCTTATCCTCTCGCTGGCTCTTGCCACCATCTACAGGACTCCGAAGACAGAAGAGAGAGGCTCTGGGTGGTACAGATTCTGTGTTTTAAAGGGTTATGGGGCACCAGTGGTGTATGTGTGTGAGGCTCAGTGGGGTAGCTGAGAGTTGGGTGTTGGTGAGGGTGGGCCGATCAGCACCCAGGACGCAAGGACCTTGATGGGATGTTTGGATAGGGACAGTGTGGAGTTGACCGGGACGGGTTGTGAGGGGAGTATTCTCACAAGGGGTGATCATGTGGAGGGCCAGAGGGCAACGGCTATTGGTGGGAGGGGACCAGGGCAAGAGGCTGGGAAGGTTTCTGGTACACCATAGTGCCCCTCTAAACTTGCAGCTGCTTGGCATGATGGATAGTGCGCTGCCTCTGCTCTGAAGGATAGATTTGCGATTATGGGCCTGCAGCACTGTCAGCACCCTCAAAAGGCAGGTAGATTAAACATGGTGGCAATATTCAAAGCACAGCAACATTCAATGCAGTGGCAATATTCAAAGTAATACTAGATAGATTCAAAACAGTGGCGATATTCAGGAGGCAGCTAGATTCAAAACAGTGACTACACTCAAAATGCAGCTAAATTCAGCACAGTGGCATTATTCAAAACACACATAGATTCAACACAGTATCAGTATTCGAAGCACAACTAGATTCAACACAGAGGCAATGTTCAGAGTGCAGCTAGATGTTAAACAGTGGCTACATTCAAAATATAGTAACAGCCCCAACCCCATCCTCAGCACAGGCCTTCCGAGGTAGTTGCCCTTTAATTATAAATGAACACAGACAGTTCTCAGTCTCACTGCGCTGAACAGTGCAATAGTGACAGGTGTTCCAAGTAATTCAAAGAAGGAGGGATTTCTCATGAGTCCAATGAGTTTAATAACGAAGTAGCCTGGCACGTGTTTTGAGTCATCCCCGACTCTTCGTCTGGGCTCACTTTCATTTCATTCAGTTCAGCAGCATTGCACAGAGTTTCGCAATTGCGAAGCAGTGAAAGAGTGCATCTGGCACTGGCCACGATATACTTAATTGGTTAGGCTAGCTCTTGAAACTTTCAGCCTCAGATGAAGAGTCAGTGATGACTCGAAACACGTGTCAGGCTACTTCGTTATTAAACTCATTGGACTCGTGAGAAATCCCTCCTTTGAATTACTTGGAACACCTGTCACTATTGCACTGTTCAGCGCAGTGAGACTGAGACCTGTCTGTGTTCATTTAGGTTCTTAACTGTGGGTGGCATCTGGCATTGCTCCCACACCCATCAGTCACCTGCAGCTTTAGTGCTTCCTTAATTTCTTCAGTGTACAAGCGTTGTGGACTTTGACTTGTTCTGCCAAACCTGTGTGCCCTTTAATTATACCTTCTCGGCCACTGACTACTTTACCTGGGGCGGTGCACACTTCAACTGTGCCACTGTATTTAGCAAAGTAAGCATTGATTTTTTTCCTAGAATGTCAGTGCTCCCTTCACATGTAATACTTTATTCCTCTTTTCGACTGTGGAAAAGCTCTTCCACTTGGCTGGGAAAGCAGACTCCCCATGTGTCCGCTTCACCACTTGCAAGGACTCATGCTTTTATTTTCAAGGTGAGAGAAGACGGATCACAGTGATAGTAGTCTAGTGAATTGGGAAACACAAAGGATGGGCTCATTTCTATAAAGCAAATGCATATTTTTTTAGGAAGAGGCTTTGGGAAAACAAACATAACCCATGGTTTGCCAAGTATATCAGAGGAAACCATAGTATGCAACCTGTTGTAATCGCATCTTTGGATGATCTCAGGCAATGGGTGACAATGATCGTGTCAGTGGGCCTCATTACGGGTCCAGCGGTAGCCGTGCCGGTAAAACTGGCAGGTAGCTGCCAGACCCGTAATGAATTACCGGCACATGACTTCCCGGTGCCACCAGGCTATTCCAAGTCCAGTGCCCGGGAAGTCAGGCGCCAGTAATTTTGTTAGTTCCCATTCCCATGGAGTTCCATAGGACTTCATGGGAATGGGGACACAGGAGCACCGGCACCATTAACAACAGTGCCGGTGCTACCGTGAGAACTCTGCGAGCGGGTGCCGTTCCGCCCGGCAGGTCTGACCCTGGTGGGCGGGACGGCACCTGTCCGCAGAGTTGTACTGTGCAGGTCCAGTAACAATGGTGTCAGTAGGTTCACCGGCACCATTGTTACCGGACCGACACAGTTATAATGAGGCCCTGTGTCTTTCAGCAACTTTTGGCACTGTTGATCACACACGTCCTCCTGGAAAGCTTTTCATGTTTCGATATTGTGAAAATGGCTAAAACCTTGATAAGTTACAGTTGCTTGGGGGGGTGCATCAGGGCTTCCCACTCAGTGTTCTGTTGTTTAATCGATATTTGAAACCATTGGTGCATCATGTTCGCTCTCATTAACTTACATCCGTAATGTATGTTTACTTCTGAAAATGTATCCAAGACAACGTTTTTTTTAAAGTAACAACCAAACCAATACTCGGGTGATTTTGAATTCCTGGAATGCCTGGTTCTTGAACTCCTGGCCCTCCAGTTTCGGCTCTTGCCAAATTCTGGTGTCCAAGATGCATAATTAGGGGGCGCTAACTGACTCTTATGACAACTTATTGGCCAAGTCACAAAGACTTCATTCACCTACCATTGGTTAGTGGTGAAGTAATGAGTGTTGTAAATCCATCTGTGTTGTGGAAGAGAGACGACAGTGCAGTTAAAGTGTTCTGTTAGAGAGAGGCACTATTGGATGTAAAGTAATATTTAATGCTTGTTGTACGCTAGGGAACAATTTGATGAAGCTCCAAACAGTAAGGTGGTGATACCGCTTAAGCTTTTTTATTTTATTCACTGTAACTTTTAAGGTGCAGATCTAGCTCGAGAGCAGCAGATTGCTTTATAGGGTGTGGGTAGCCAGTGCATGGGTTGGCATTTTAACAGTAGCACAGTACTGTTAGTTTTTGCTCTGTGCCTCTTTCTTTACATCCATTGGGATTAGTCCTTGGTCAAGTGTTGTTCAAAAAGCCATGCTTTGAGAAATTCGCTAAATTGGAGAATTCTGGAGGCATTTCGAGCCGATACCAGGGTTGAGTTGCAAAGGGTGGGTGCGTGACAAGAGAAAGATTGTTTGCAGGTCCTCTGGGGCCCTTAAAAGAGTTGTAAAAGGGCCTGCACGAGTGTCCAGAAGTCCTGCAGAGGGATGAAGGGTTTGATTTTGCGAAGGGTGGAGATTTTGAGCCAGGGCATATGGGCCTTCTTGGCTATGTGTTCTGGAAGGGAAGGCTGCTGTCAATGGTGATGCCTAAAGATGTTGCTAAATCCAAGAGTGGCAAATCAAATACTTCTAGTCATATATCATTGAGCCACTGTTGGGCAATTTGTTGTTTAATGGGGGGGAATGATGAGGAAGAATTCAGTCCTGAATGGGTTAGGTTTGAGGTAGGCATTCGACATCCGGGACTTGATTATGGCATGGTAATTGTGGAAGAGACTGATGTCCTGTGGGATTTTAACTCTAATGTACAACTGAGTATCACCTGCGTATTGATGTGTGGTCATATTAGAATCTTTGAGAAATGGTCCAGGGGCTTCAAAGGTTAAAAAGAATCGAGGAGAGCATGGAGCCTTTGGGGACTCAGCAGAAAACTGGGAGACACAACATGTTTTTCTGGTTGGCCTAGAGTCTGCAGGAGAGGTAGGATTTAAACCATTTCCGCATAGTTCGAGAAAATCCCATCCTCTCGGCAAGGAGGTGATAAGGATGCAGTGGTCGGTGGTGTCGGATGCAGACCAGAGGTCAAAAAGGATGAGTAGGCATGAGTCGTCCTCATCCATGATTTGTTGGGCATCATCTGCCACCTGGATGGTGACTGTCTCGATGCTAAACATGGGGCCGAACCCAGGCTGATAGTCATTGAGGTAGTGTAGTTGTTCAGTTCTGGCAGTAATTGTGTAGTAACTACTTTACTTTTGATGGTGACCCGGAGTGGCCCGAGAATGACCCTTCTGTGGGGGAGGCATTAATGGTGGTGAGATGATATCGTCAGAGTAGGAAGTAGGTTTGATAAAAAAATATTGATAACATTTTCTGATATATGAAGTGAGGTTCATCAATTCAGAGCAATCAGTAATTCAAAACACCTAGTGCACAGACTGTCAACTTCACATGCAATTGAACACGTGTTATTTGTCACTCATTTCACTCACATGAATTACCTGTTAAATGACAGGATGTAGCAGTAACAACAAATGTTGACCATTCATGTACAGGATGAGTTGCCCCTTGTCATTTCTCAATATGTGCCTTATTATTGAGCACAAAGCTACTTATTTCATTGGCATCAAAAGGATAAATGTTCATGTGAGTATCAAGCCTGTGCTCTATATGTTCCACACACGTATTGTCATAGGCCCCTAACCCACAGAGTTGTCCCACCAACCACTATACAGAACTCAAATGGTGTTCCACGAAAAATGAGAGTAGTTCCTCAAGGCTTGTACATTTTCACATTCATTCTGGCATCTCAGTTTGCCATAGACCTTGGTAAATGCAGGCCTGCAAGTCCCAATACGGAAAGCTAAAACCAGGTGCACATTCACTAGCTATATCTGACATGTGGCCACATGAAATCCCTGATCTATACTTACTTTCCAACACTTGTAGAAAGTGCAGTATGGACTCTGACTCCATTGCAAGAGTAGTTCTAATTTTGTAGTTTACATAGCGCTTCGTGGCCATGGAATCACTTCTCTATGTGCTACAACGATAGGTGTTATTATTACCATTTGGGATCCTCGATGTATTGGTCTCAGAAAAATGAAGGGCTAACACCTGATGTGGCATGATACCGTTCCTTCCCAGGTTAAGCGTGTTCTGCAGGAGCTATATGTTTGGCTGATGGCATGCTGAGGCTCAAGGCACCATGTGTCCGTCAATAAGGTTTCTTTGAAATGGCTTCAAACAACACTTTGCTGATCTTGGATCCTATCGTTATGGGTTTGGAGCGAGTCATGTAGCAGTACTAACCCTGTGATATGTCACACAATGCCTTAATGTTGTACTCCAGGGGAGTGATACTCCAGAAAAGGTCACGTGTAATATTTAATCTCACAACAGCAAAACATCAGTGATTCAGCCTCTACCACATACTGCAGACTCACATTTTCACATAGCCAATGCACTGTCTGTCTCTATGTGTGAAAATCTAGGCTTTCAGGGGGAATCTGACTGTCTTGGACTATTTAAGTATAACCAAATATGCCTGTCTGTCTAGTTCTGTAGATCTGGGTTTGTGTATCTGGGTCTCTGACTGCAAGGTTCCATTTGTCCAAGTCTGTTTGTCTGCCTGACAGACAGACAGATAGACTGAGACAGAGGAAAGATCTGTCTGTCTGGCCATCTATTTATCTCTTCATCTTCGTCCTCTCTCCAACTTGCATTGTTTCCACTTTTTGATACCTGCCACAGTCACAGATAAAGACACACCGGGTAGGTGCTTGTCCATCCTTACTTCCTCTTTCAAATTGCAGGCGAATCATATGGCACCATGACACACAGGGCCCGATACATCGAATGTTCTGTATGGTAAATAGGGACTTTGTGCGCCAAAATGCATGCAAAATTCATTTTGTCGATTCATGGAATCGACTGCGCTGGACTTTTTCCTAATCTGCGGATACTTTGTGCAGGCTTGGCATGTCTCTGCGAGCAGCCGAGTGCCTTGCGCGAGACACCTCAAAGAGCGTGGACGTGGCCTGTGCATAGACCTGAGTAGGGGGCGGAACTTGCAAAATGGGGAAGAACTAGGGAAAATGTGTGCGTTCCGAGGGACGCCCTTGCAAGGTGATTGCACACCCAGAACTGCGCAGGTAAAATTGTATTCTTGGATCTGACATACAATCTCACAAAGGTGAGAATGACCATGCAAAGCTCTCGATGTAACCGCCACCTTAAAGGCAGGCGTACAGACACTTGTCTATAGGAATCACGTGCAGAGGTAAGATTGCATGTTGGATCTAGGGGTATGTGCACACAGTCGGGGTTCCGATAGAAGATAGAGGTGCATATAAGCAGTGAAGCGGGGTGCAGGAATGGTTTATGGGGCTTTGCACGCAGATTTTCTGGAGTTTTACTGGAGTTACGGTAATTTATATGCAAGTTGTCGGGTTGCCAGTAATATTTACGGGGACCCTGCGCAGTGTCCCCGAGATGCAGAACTGGTTCTGAGGGACCTCACATACTGTTTCAAGGGTGCATGTGTTTGCGTTAGAGGAGTACGCAAAGCTAGCTGTATCTGGCTCTTTTTGCTTTGTGTGGGGGCATGTCGGGGGCGTTCCGAACACGACTTGCGTGTAGGGTCACTTTGCAGGAACAATTCCATTGATACGCGGAGCGCGGCGAATAACATTTGCACGCATGCTCGCACAGTGGTGTTCTCGGCACGCAGCCTCTCTGCACAGTTTTCCATGAATCAGGCCCACGGTGGGTCTGCACCTAAAGTAATGTCTGAAACCTCTGTGTACAGCGCCCTTCAGCATCGCTCACAGCCTTTCACCTTAGTTCTGGGGTTGCTTTTCTGTAAGTTTAGCCGTTTCCATGTATCCAAGAATTCTTTTCTTGTGTTTAAATGTTATCTCTATTTGGTTTACTGGGCCTATTCGGTAATAGGAACACGTGTTGTGAATTGCCATTGAAGTCGCTTTTCACTGGTTGTACTTGCAGTCTTGCAACATCCTCTGTGCACCAATGGCTGTCCAAAACTTGGAATTTACTACCAACTAATCTGAGAGTAGCCCAACCCTACCCACTCTTCAGAAGGAACGCCATCCAACATATCATCTCCAATGACCATTAGTCACCCTATCTACTAAGCTGCATTTGCCCTTGGCCCACCCTATCTCCAGGCTACGATACTTTGACACTGTTCCTATACTCCCAGTTGAATTCTGTCATGCTATCTGCACCGTTTTTGTGTCATTTACCCTGCTATTTTGTGATTCCTTGTACATTATTGTAACTTGTATAATCTGTAACATTGTAAGCTTTGCATTATCTTATTGCTGCGCCCTGCTACCCATGGGTCTGGTGCGCATTAGAAGTTAATAAACAAACAAATAACAAAACAACCAGTATGTGTGCATAAAGCTGGTCACCTATAGGTACAAACACACTTTATTTACATTGTGAGAAATGGGGGAACCAGATGAAAAGAAATTGATTCTGATTCCAAGTGAACCGATGGCAATGAAGAGGGGAACCGCAGTTGTGGCTTTCTGGAAGTTAACTGCAGCCAATCCCTAGCAGCGTTGCTAATACTTTTTAGGTGTTCGTTTTCTCCCTGGGTGAGAGAGAGTTTTCCCAGATGTAAGTACCTTGATTGCTGAGCCCAGTGAAGTATGTAGAAGTATGAAACCATTCTGGGTGTGCTTTTGTTTCCTCCCCGAAGGTCGTGCACTAGCAATTCGGACTGGACTGTTCCCAAGACTGGACTCATTTGCACGTAGCTGGTCCCATTCTGTAATGGAGCAGAAGGGGAAATGAATGACCTGGAAGGCTGCCAGAGAAACATTACAGGAGTTATGAGTAATCACAAGCCCCCCACGTATCTTACAGTGCTGACAAGGCACTGCTGGAGGAAATTCCCGCTGCTGTTCATGGCACTGTAGGCCCTATGACACTTTACAGTAAGCTTTCAGGAACATTAAACTGCAAAATAATACCTGGTGTTACATTTGAAAATTACATTTTTGATTTGAGCTATTTATTTCGGGCATGATTCGAGCAGAATGAACTGCATTTTGCTGTGTAGTGGCCTTTTAAGTATTCAATAAATAAATAAATACATTTGGGTGCAGATCTTATTCATCTAGCATAGTATGAAAAGCTGGAGGGGCTTTCGTTGAAAAGGTACATTTTGAGAGTTTTCCGGAACGGTGTTAAAGAATCGATGCTTCCTTTGGAAGCAAACTGGAAGACAATTCCAAAGATGGGGTCCCAGGACAGGAAAGCACCTGTTTCGTCGATGCACATAACGAGAAAGAAGGATTGCAAGCAAACCTTAATGAGCGGAACACAGAGAACGCGTTGGCTGACATACTTGAATCCGTTTTTACAAACAGTGCAGAGATTGCACGTGAAAGGGTCATACAGAGAATATTAAACGTCATGCTCTGCTTAACTGCAGGCCACTGCAGCGATGTGCACAATTGAGGGATCGAAGACAGATTTTGGGAGTTAAAAAATAAGCCCGACTGCAGCGTTGTGTACATCCGGAAGGTACACAAGTTGACACTGTGGGATTGCCAGATAAGATGGCATTCGTGTTATCAAGTGTGGAGTTCAAAAGTATTTCAACACGAGTTGGGTCATCAGAAACAGAGAAAGGGAGATGAATTGAACGTATTAAACAACGCCTTTAAAAAATAGACTAGGGCCCACGCCTGATGTTCAGAGCCTAGAGCAGGTTGACAGTAACAGCCAACGTTATTGACCTTTTTTGCGTGAAAGAAGTTGGAAGTTCAAACAAAACTCGGGGGAAGGCAATCTGGATGAATCATTAAGCACATGTTTGGCACCGAATACAATTATCTCTGCATTTAAGGGATTGAGCTGTAATGTATTGACGATCAGCCAACGTTCAACGTCAAGCATGTAGTCCAGAGCATTCTGAAAGTGTGTGCTGTGGGATGTATTTACCCATGCATCCGAGCCCTACCTCAAAACTGTGCAGTATTGACATGGAAAACATCATGATGGCCAGAGCTTCCCACTCATTTTTGCCGATGTTATGGGCACAGAAGGACACTGCCTAAAACCACCATTGGACTACCCACACAGTAGTCTGAAACCATTGGGAATGGAAATGCTGATTGCCAAAAGCAAACCCATAACTGTGGAGAATTCATTTTCTTAAATCCCAAAAAGGGGTGCAGTACCAGTACTCACCACTATCCAAAAGCCGGCGTTTTAAAACAACACCAGATTTTACTTTTTTGTAGAAAACTGAATAAATGAACCCAAAACATGCCAAAGAAAGACATTTTAAGAGGTGGATCCAATGTAAAGTTATATTCTGAAGTGACTTGAAGGTTTATAACAAGACTGGCTGAGCTGTGGATTTCAGCAGTTTAAATAAATTTGGACTGAAAGACACTACAAATCTAAATGTTTAAAAGAAATGAGTGACCTACTTTGAGTGTCACATAGGTTGCAATTGTTTAAATGTCATAGTTTTAAACTTAGAATCAGCATCCTAGCTGCATATGTAAAAAAATGTCTTGACTTAAACTGGGGAACAAAAAGTGACATTTTATCTGAAACCTGGGTTAAGGAACTGAATTCTGCCCACCAGCCACCCCCATCAGGAGTGAAACTTGAGTCACAGCTGTGTTCCCAGGCCTATCTGCCTTTTGCTGGCCACACTAAGGATATGCCATCTCTCTGATAATTGAATTAAGGGGAGCCCCCACAGAATACAGGAGCTCTGAACAAAGCCCTGTCCTGACTCAGGCAAATGTTTTATTGGCGGCAGTCGTAAATGGAGCTTCCTCCTGGAAGTAAAGGGGAGGGGCACTGCCTGTGAGAGCAAGCTGGCTTGGCAGAACTGGAAAAACCAGAAATTCAACCTTGTGCTGAGGAAAACCACACCCCTTTGGGGCCAGAACATAACTCTAAAAAGATTAATAACTCATAGAGCGGACATGTGGAAATTTTATAAATGATACCATAATTCTTGTGATTTTTCTGCCCACATTTTAAGAGGTTTTTAGAACCGGTGGTATGTTCAGGGGAGTTTTAGCGGAAAAGAGGATATTACTCAAAATGTGTGCATGTGAAAAATCTGACACTTCATCAACTAATGTCCATACTCCTTGCGCACATGTGTGTAAATTTGGGGTAATGTCCAGTATTGCAAACCAGTTAAAAAGTGCAATATATTGCCATTTCTGAATGCAAGCTCCCAGGAAGAGCAGAGTTTGAACAGGGTATACCTCCTGTAATGCATGATGGGTGCATATGATTTTAAAACAATATGTACCTCTGCAAATATGTATTTGGTTCAAATCTAGATTTGTGTGCAAGTTGACAGGAGGAGTGGACTTTCTGCAGGCTGTAAAATGACATCACTCTGACACAATTTAGCTCCCCCAATCAGGGGAGAAATGAAAGCTTGGCCAATGATAAGTGGAGAGGGGTAGGGTCTAGTGATGCTGCACACACACCCATTTTGAAAACACATAAAAGCAGACAGACAGGACAGATAGGGACCTTCAAATCCATTTTCAGCTGGAAGCTCTGCCGGGAAAATCCATACTTTACCTCCATCAACCTTCAGAGAGCAGACATAGAGACTTCAAATCTATCAAATCTCCAGAATCCAGAGAGAGAGCAGACCCAGACCTGTTAGCAGAACCAGAGAGAGCTGACCCAGATCACTGTGAAGTGCAGAGACCAGAGTCCAGTCTAAAACCTGACCAGATCCATGGCGAGGCCCATTTCACTCAAGAATATAGTGTGAGTACCTAGAAAACTGTGCAGAACCAATCTCTTAGTTAAAATAATATAATCCAAGCTATTTTAATCTAAGTAGAACTGCCTCCTAACTGTCACCTGTCATTTGTAAAGCTGTCACCTGTCATTTTCTAGTTGCAAGCTGCACTTGTCTTTTTTGAACTTTAAAATTTAAAATCTGAAAAACGACCTTTATTTAATCGCTCATATCTCCGTGACCGTTTGTGCTAGAGACTTGCAGTAACTTTCATCTGGAAGCTGAGATCCTAGGCTGTCTTAGGACCCCAAAACGATAGTGATAGTCCTTGTAGTTCCTCTGTAATCGCGTCCGGCGCATTCGCGAATTTTGCCGCGATTTGCAAATTTCTTCACGTGTAAAAATCTGCTGCTGCTTGCCTCCCATTTACCAGAAATTCGTTTAACCTGCTAATTATCCCTGAATCATTGCTAGTGTGAGCCTGGACTAATATTAACTAGATACCACTCACCCTGAACCTCTAGAGGGAATTAAAAGCATTTTAACATATTTTCACTCCATTGCCAGCACATTTAAAAGCATTTGGGCCTGTGTTTTCAACGTCTGTAGTCTAAGTTGCTGGGTGAACTGAATCACATTTGATTGCATTTCTGAGAACTGTGTGCCTTCCTTCCATTTCCTTGCATAGCATAAAAGGGGGGGGGGTGAATTGCACAAGAAAGTGATTACATTGTCTTTGCTGAAATTCTATCAAGTTATTTTCTTTACTGCATTTCATTCCACATTGCATCCATTGGAAACCATAAAAGTATTGTTGCTACCTTATCCATTTCATGTCAACTCCTTAGTGATTATAAAGAAGTGTGCTAGTGCCAGATTCTCTGTTGTTAATCTTTATCATATCAGATTAAGTGTGCTATTTAATTATTAATTTATTCTAAGGTGTAATATATATATATTGTTTAAATTATCAATTAAACCTTTTAACTTGCAAAACAGAACTACTTCTTGGCTCAGTGGGGTCAGGGGGATTCTGAGAGAGGGGTGTTATATAGGGGTAGTCATCCAGAACGCATGAACTGGACATAAAGATATATCAATAAGGGTTTTCATTCAGTATTATAGATTAGGCGTTGACTTAGCTGTAGTGTTGAATTGAATCCTCTTACAAATTGGGGGCTCGTGCCGGACGTTTGGGTTAGATCTACCATTTGTGCAGATTAATACAGCATGCCAGCTGACCAGATACACATATCTGGTCGGATCACCACGCTGTGTTATGCTGTAAAGCACTCCTCATAGGAACGCTCTAAGAAAAAGGTCTGTTTTGCAAAAATAAAATACTAATTTCTGTAAGTCAGGACAGAGACCAATCTCTAGAATGACGACCTTAGTAGACATGAAAATAGCCAGAGAGCACCTCTTACATAAACTATTTGTGAGAGGTGAATGGACTGAACAGGGCCAGGATGCCTGGTTGCAGGCCATCACGCGACAGGTCACTGAAACAGGGTCAGACCTATGGAGAGATCAGGGTCCATTACATGTGGCCCTGAGTGAACTATATATGGCTCCTAAAGCCAAAGATGAACACAATAAGATTGCCAGGGTAGCGGCATATTTATATTTACATATGGGAGCCATGCAGGACAAATGTGCTGAAGGCCAAGATCTGGCGAGTAGGCAACTGCTGGCATTACAGAAGGCCCAATCTGAGCTGGACTCTTCTGAGCAGAGGCTGCTCAGGAGCCAGGAGTCAGAAAATGATAGTAGGCAATATATCATTAAAATAAAAGAGGATATGGGCATCCTACAACAGGAAAAGACAGACCAGGATATCAGATTTCTGGCCCTGCAGAAGGAGCACCAAGACAGTTTGGACTCCTTACTGCAGAACCAGAAAAAGTTGGAGCAACAGATCAATTTCAACAGGGCATGCGCGGAGCAGGTAGTCACCCTGCAAAGCCAGCTAGATAGAGAGAAAGAGGAGAGCAATAAACTGATTCTGAAAGACCTGGATACCTAGGCAGAGTTTGATGAGGAGCGCCAAAAAGCTGGTGCCTTTCAACGACAGAGGGACGACCTGGCAGCACAGATGCAGGATCTCAGTCAGGAAAGACACACTTTAGGCCAGGAAGTCTGCCACTTAAAAAAGGAAATTGAAGAAAATCACCTGGCACTCCAGGGGCTGGGTGACCTCCAAAAAGAAAACCAGAACTTGGTAGAGCACACCAGAAGGGTGGAAGATGCTCTGGCAAGAAAGGAGCAGGCCAATAGGGACACAGCTCAGGAGGTAACCCTCCTGCAGCAAAGACTGGCCCAGTTCTCCAGGACCAACCAGGAAGCACAGAGGGAAAATGAGGCCCTCTGTCAACACAATGATAGGCTCCAACAACAGGTAGCGATGCAGGAGAGACTGATAGAGTCCAGTAAGGCCTTAACTGAGGAACTGAAGGCACAAATGCAGGCTCTTGCATTGCAACAGGGAGCAGGGGCGGATAGAGATGAGGTTCGCTGGGAAAGGGAAACTCCGGAGCATAACCTCAGGAGCCCTAGTACCAGAGGCCCTCATACCTCTCAGTCCCTGGACTCTGCCACCCCCATGTTCCCCGGCGCACATGAGCACCGGGCCACCGGGATGGCAGACTACTATCCAGACAAAAGTATGGGGCTCATAGGCCAGTACCACCCAGGTATGGAGGGGCGGGCATCCGGGTATGGGCACCCAAGCGCAGTGCAATTTCGTGGGGAACCCCAGGAGAGTAGGCCCATTAAGGGCATCCTGAAAACCCCTGCCCAGTTAGGTCAGTGGAGGGGGTACCCATCAAATCCTGGCTGCAAGGAGGGATCTGAGGACTCCTCTGAGCACCACAGGAAACAGGAGACCAGGTCCCCACATTCTGCCAGCCATTCCCAGGCTCGCAGAATCCGGGAAAACCTGGAAGAACAGACAGGAACCTCTGGGAGCAGTGCCTCTGAGTCAGAGGATGAATGGACAAGGGTTACCCAAACCAAAAAGGCCAATAAGGCAAAAAGGGCCTTGCTTAAGGACCCCTTAAAGCAGATTAAGGCGATCAGGAGCGTCATCACGCCTTACCATAAGAACGCTAAGTATTCGGTTTGGGAGCACTTAGAGTTGTTTGAGCAAATGATGGAGACTTTCCATTTGAAGGACAGCCAAAGCTGTATTCAATATGTAAAGTGGACCTTCTCCCCGGAATACTCCAGTTTCTTTGCGGGGCTGGAGGACCAAAATCATTTAAGATGGTCCACCTATAAGGCGGCCATCTTGAAACATTTTTCCATTCATAGAAATCCTCAAGAGGCTCGCAAGGCAGCCTACAATTTGCAATGTGGGGAGGATCAGGCCCCACAAGAATTTGTGCAAGAACTGAAACGTGCTTTTGCGCAGACCACCAGAAGGGTGCGCACAGACAGTAGAGAATTCATTAATACA
This sequence comes from Ambystoma mexicanum, assembly GCF_040938575.1. Lineage (NCBI taxonomy): Eukaryota > Metazoa > Chordata > Amphibia > Caudata > Ambystomatidae > Ambystoma > Ambystoma mexicanum. The sequence goes on along the minus strand of NC_090934.1, from coordinate 365,550,647 downwards.
TTTTTTCATGCCTTGCCCAAATACATAATGACCCAGCTCGTGAGGGATTTTCACGAGAAAAGATCTTTAGACTGGGTCATTGATCAGGCTACCCGGATCTATGAGGTGCAGAAACCGGTGGATAGCAAAAATAATGCCCAGAAAAACCCCAAAGCCAACAGCACCCCTGCTGCTGCCAAGGTGGCAGAGGTAAAGGTCACCCCCTGTTTTGGATTTGGAGATGGGGGGCCTAAAAACCTACCTGCACCTAATAATGCTAGGCCCAGAAGGTCCTCGGGCCAGTCACAGACAGGGAGCCAGGGAGGCAGCCCCACAAATGGGGTCCCTCGCTCTCCTGATTATGTAAGTCCCCGTTACAAGGGAAATCGACCCATCCTGGGTTATGTGTGGACTCCTCCAGCCCAAGGGGGGGGATCCAGCCAAGCACCTAGCCCAGGGAACTTCCCTCCTAACTTCCCACCGGAGGGCAGAAATTCTCCAAATCCTGGGCAGAACTTTTTCCCCAGGTATCCACCCAACTTCCAACCCCAAAATCATCCATCCTTCTTTCCCCAATTCCCTGAGCCCAGACAACCTAATCCGGGAGAGGGAGGCCAAGGGTGGAGGGGTATCCAAATCTTCCCAACCAGGGGTACTACCAAAGAAGGGATAGCTACCCTTCCCGGGATCAGCCCAGGGGAGAAATCAGGCCCCGTATCAGCCTGAGCGGGTTTCCCAGTTAGAGCGCCAGGTTCAAAACATGGCGCGGGATCTGGGTCACATACTGAGGGCTCAGCAGAACCCTCAGATCGGCATGCCAGCGCAGCACGCACCCAACTCTGGACCTGGTGCCCCAGAACAATGACGGGGGCAGCACCCCGATAACTCACCGGTTCCCAGGGAGGAGGCACAAGGGGAAGGGGGGTGTAAAGCCTTGGAGGAAGCTTCCTTCCTCACTTGTAAACAGCCCCTGGAAACCCAGGAACCGGAAACAAAATCTTTTGCCCCTGAAAGTCTGCCTCCTAAGGAGCAGAGGGGGGGTAGGAGAAACAAAAGACCCAAACAGACTCAGTTTGAGGAGGAGGTACAGATCTTCCAATTTGAGGGAGAGGGATCCTCAGAGGATCCTGGGAAAAGGATCTTCTCCTTCAGAGAGGGGGGAACTCCTCCCAAAGAAAAATGGGTCCCTAGGGATGCAAATCCAGACTGGGGAGATGTGGAGACTGAGCTACCGCCGCCCACCATCTCATCCCAGAACCAACAGCAAGAAAATCCCCTGGTTCAAACCCATCCTGGTGACTGCCTCCAAAAAGGGGGGGGCGGCCCGGAACCGGAGCCAGGGGAACCCACAATGGCTCTGATCTCCAGTTGCCAACTTTTTATTTCAGATTCCCAAGGCTCTCCGCAGATTTCCGCCCAAATCTCTTCGCTAGCGATGTCCAAAACCAGAAAGTTAGCCCACCAGTTGTCCAAAAATGTGCATTATCTGTGCCCCCTTGAGGAGAAGGAGGGAAGATACTATGCCCCGGTACACGTACAGGGGCAGGGTACAATTTTGGCACTGGTGGACACTGGATCTCAAGCTACCCTTCTGTCCAGAAGGGCCTTTGATGAACTGAATGCAGGAAGGGGAGGGAATTACCAAATTCCTCTCACCTCACTTCCTGGACAACTCCAGAACTTTGACGGGAAGGAAATTCCCGTTGAGGGGACTGCAGACTTGGACATTAAAATTGGGCGGCACAAGTTGAAACACCCGGTCATAGTTGTGACTCCAGAGGGCACCCCTTGTTTAGTAGGGAATGACCTCCTGAGAAGGTTGTCACCCCTAATAGATTGTGTAAACAAGGTCCTCTGGACCCAGACTAGCCGACCAATAAAATTAAAACAGAGTGTCAACCATGTTAGTTTAAACGGCACCTGCCACATGGTTGAACAAAAATCTGACCAAGTAGAATTTCACTTCCAGAACAACCAGATTTCAGACGTGACAGTAATAGCAGTAGGACAACAGACTGGTGATGGGGGGTCCTCTCTATTTCTGAAAATCAACCTTCCTCCCAGTTTAAAGTGGTATTCCACACTGGAAGGAAACACTCTGAAATTCTATACTAATCCACAATCAGAAAACCCCACTCCTATAGTCCAGAAAGATGTGAAATCAGCTCAGAGCCTGGCTGATATTCAGCAAATTGGAGAGCAGTTGTTCATCCCTGTTCAGTTAAATGATGGGAAGGACTCTGTTCTCGCTCGAGTGTGTGTGAACAACGGTAAGAGCTTCATCAGCGAAGCCATGTTCCGCCAACTCCCAAAAGATCCAGCCATTCCCACCTTCAAACTGATAGACAAATGGGAAATGGACCTGGAAGCACCTGATTCCAAACATCTCCTGCCAAGCAGGTGTATGCTCAAAATCTCCATTGGCAACAAGAGCATAGTCCACAATTGTTGGGTCGTGCGAGACGTCCCTGCCGCCTTTTACTTAGGCAGTGACATTCTCAATCGCTTTGCCATTAGTTTGGACCTAATAAACTTCAAAGCTTGGTCCCGATTAGCAAATAATCCCATGGGCTTTGATGATCCAGAAAAAGCATTTAGGTCAGCTCAATTGCTACCTTATGCAGTTGAAATTCAGATTAAAGAGGAAGTCACCATCCCAGAAAGGACCCGACAATTCTCCCTGGAAGTGAAAGCTAAAAGAGGACAATATTTGCAAAACCCTGACGCTTACATACATCTAAATGCTTCTCTCCAACAGCAAGGGTTGGGGGTAAACCCAACTCCATTAGTCAACATAGAACATTACACCATTCCAATAGAGGTGGATAACAGCGACTTAAAGAGTATTACTCGAGCCGCAGGCACCATTATTGGAATGGCGGTTGATGACCGACATTTTTCCATCGACTTAGTAAATGAACTGTTAGGACCAATCCCCAAGGACTGTTTTGACAGTGAGGACAATACAACACCAGACAGGATTTTTACCCGGCATGGGGGGCACTTCGTGGTGTACACTTCCTGCCCCTATGGTAAGGAAGATGTGACTTGTGACTTCAGGAGGGATGAGGTGATTTTCCAAGTCCATGAGGGCTGCCTTTTCCACCTGAAGCCTCCAGTCCAAATCAGCACTCTGACCAGGGACTTCTCCACCCAGCTGGAGGAGGCCGCTGAAATAGCCAAACCAGAAGTCTTTCCAGGCTTCAGGCAGATGGTGGAAGGGAGAGTCAACCTAGCTGATGCCTGTGTGACTCTGGAACAAAAGCAAAAGTTGAAACAAGTTTTCTTGGATTTCCAAGATCTCTTTGCGGTAGACTCATATGACTGTGGCCGCACCGACATCCACACAACCACAATCCCCACGGACCCTGGCATGACTCCTGTGTTTGTGAAGCAATATCGCTTGCCTCTCGCATCAATGGAGTCCCTTACTGAAATAATTAAGAACCTTGAGTCCCGGGGAATAATCCGTCCAGTCCACAGCACCTTTAATAATCCGGTGCTGGGAATATTGAAGCCAAACGGCCAGTGGAGACTCTGTGCTGACCTTAGGGAGCTCAACAAACGGGTCCATACTTCCCGATGGCCTCTGCCCTACATTGACCAAGGGCTGGCCCAGATCCAGGGGTCACAGGTATTCACTGCAATAGACCTGACCAATGGATACTGGACTGTGCCTGTCAGCAGGGAGGACCAATACAAACTGGCTTTTACCTTTGGGGGCCAGCAGTACACATGGACCCGGACTCCCTTCGGATACCTCAACTCCGGCAATGAATTCAATATTTTCCTACATAAGGCCATGCCCGACCTGGGTGCGAGGGGTAACCTGGCTTATGTAGATGATGTCCTCATCAAAAGTTCATCTGTGGAGGAACACATAGCGGAGATCCGTTATGTTCTGACGCAGTTGAGGGCCGCCGGAGCAAAACTTTCCTTTCAGAAAGCACAGTGGTGTAGAACCCGTGTTAATTTCTTGGGGCATGAGATTACTCCTCAGGGCCTCTGTCCCCAGGAAAAGAAAGTGGAAGCACTTCAGAAATTGAAAGACCCCACAACTCTGCGGGAACTAAGGAGCCTCCTTGGACTGACTAATTACAGCAGAAAGTTAATTGAGGGCTACGCAGAGATCACCAGACCCCTGATTCATCTCCTGAAGGGGGGGGTCAAGTGGGAATGGGGTCCAGAACAAGCCGAGGCAGTAAGACAACTCAAAAGAAGCCTCTCACAAGCGCCCTGCCTAGCTTACCCTGTCAGAAACAAGGAGTTCTTCCTGGAGACAGGGTTCTCTAATACGTGCTTGACGGCAGTATTATACCAAAAGCATGACAAGGTCAATAAAGTAATCTCCTATGCGAGCAAAACTTTATCCTCTGTGGAGGAAACATTCAACGATTGTGAGAAGGCACTCCTGGCAACGGTGTGGGCATTGAAGAATTACCGCCCGTTTATCCAGGGGGAACACATCATAGTGGAGACTCCACACCAGCCTCTGCAGTATCTCCAAAGTGACAGAATCCGGGCCGGAAATGTGAGTAATTCCCGAATTACTTCCTGGATTCTGTCAATGCAAGGCTTTCCTGTGGAGGTCAGATATGGCCAAAACAAGAAGAGTCCCCTCGCGCAAGGTCTGGCTGACTTGCATGATTGTGCCAGAGAAAACTGTCTCGAGGACAAAAGTCTAAAAATCAAGGACAACACGGAGGCATACCTTAATTCCCCACACAAAGTCATTGAAGAGGACAAGTGTGAGGGAATGCCCACTGTCTATGTGGATGGATGCTCTTACCATGTTGACAACAACGGGGAGAAAGAACTGGTGGCCGGCGTAGGAAATGCATGGGTGAATGAGTCCCCAGAACCCTCCGCTGGATACAAAATTGGTCCCCGAAGTAGTCAGGTGGCAGAATTGATGGCTGTGCATCAGGCCATCATCACTGCTGTCCAGCATCAACTCCACGAACTGGTCATAATCACAGATTCGGATTATGTACGGAACGGGTTCGTGGAGCACCTGGTTAATTGGAAAACCAGAGGCATGTTATGTGCTAACAACAAACCCTTGAAACATGGGAAGTTGATCCAAAACATTGATGATCTGGTCACCTCGAATGAGATGACCATCTATTGGAAAAAGATCAAGGGTCATTCCAAAGTAGAGGGACCAGACAAAACTGGAAATGACTTAGCTGATCAGCTGGCCAAAACCGGGGCCATCCAAGGGGATCTAATTGAGATTGAGTCCCTGTTGGGGGAAATCCAGGTCACTGCTATCACTAGGTCCCAGACAAATGCTCACAACGACCTTTCAATTGCCCAATGGAGTAAGGAGACCCCTGATGCTGATTTGATTACCGCTCAGAAGGGGGATCCAATAATTGGTCAATTTTACCAACACCTTGAGGACCCTGAGAACTTTCCCCTGACGGATACCGATTACATTGGGAAAGAGGACCTAAGAGTGTTGATGAAATGTCCAAAAATGTTCCGAATCCAAGACGGTTTGTTGGTAAGGAAATCCAAAGCTGGCCACGATCAGTGGGTGGTTCCTACCTCATTCCGAAGCCTGATATTAAGTCACGCCCATGATGCGGCCACCGCCGGTCATAGGGGGGTTTCACACAACATTGGAAATCTTAAGAGAGGTTGCATACTGGCCACACATGGGGCAGGACCTCGACCAATACTTGAAGGGGTGTCTTGTGTGTGCACAATTTCAGCCATCATCCCTCACGCACCGTGCGCCTCTCCAAAAGAGGGGGATGACACTGCCATGGTCAGATTTACAAATCGACTTTGTAGGCCCCGTGATTCGCTCTGCTCGGGGGAATAAGTACATGTTGACTGTGACATGCTTGTTTACCAAGTGGGTGGAATGTCTCCCAGCCCCAAACTGCAAGGCAGAAACGGCAGCTGCCTTGATGATTAACCACATCTTTTCCCGTTTTGGTCTACCTCAAAGGATTGAGTCAGACAGAGGTAGCCACTTCACCAGTGAAGTAATGACAAAGATGTGGGAGATACTGGGGGCCAAGAGAAAGCTACACATTGCTTACAGGCCAGCTTCTTCTGGAGCAGTGGAACGCTACAACCGAACCATTGTGAGCATCTTAAAAAAGTTTGTGGCAGATTCTGGGCCAAGTTGGGATATCCGATTACCTCTGGTCCTAATGGCCATCAGATCTACCCCTTCATCTGCAACCAAAATGTCACAATTTGAGTTGATGACTGGGCGCAAGATGGTGCTTCCGCAGCATTTGCTCTACAGGACCCAAGAGCAGACACTGATAAATGCCTCCACTACTCATGAGTATGTGGAGAATTTAAGGAAACACCTTCAACATGCTTTTGCTTATGCTCAGCGGAATCTAGAAAGATCGGCTGATAGCATGAAGACCCATTATGACCTGAAAACTTCCAGGAAGGAATATCAGGTGGGAGACCGGGTCTATCTATACAACTTCCAAAGAAACCAGGCAAAACAGCGGAAATTTTTGCCTACATGGAAGGGACCCTTTGAGGTCATCGACAAGATCTCCCCTGTGGCCTACAAAATCCACATCCCCAAAGGTCCTTTGGCAGAGGGGGAAGACAAGCGGGTCCACATAAACCAGTTGAAATGTTGCCATCCCAGGCACACTCTGCAACAACTGGAGGAATCCTCTGGAATACTAGCGGGTACTGTCTCAGACTAATTCAGTTCCAACCATAAAACATACAACATCTAGTCTCTAAAATATTGTGATTTGCATGAAACTGTCTCTTAGTTATACTGTTTTTTTTTTTCAAAATAAGAATGTAATGTTTCGTTATGATGAAATGCATATGCTGCCCCACTATCTCAACAGTGGTGGAAAGACGTCTATGAGTAGGTATTGCCGCTCTTCCTTTGTCATCCTAGGAGAAAGAAAACCTTGAGACGGGCCAAGGAGGACGATCCGGAGACCGCGAGCAGAGACGCAACGGGCCCGGGGTACCGCCCAATCTTCCCATCAGGACCGGCGAGGAGAACCGATCGATCAGTACCGGATGAAGGAAAAGATGCTGAACTGTGCCATCTATTGGAAGAAGATGAGGAAACATCCCAGGTCTTGCGAGTCCCATTCGTGAAATAGAATGGCCATCGCAAGAGGGGGGCTTGTGGGATGTATTTACCCATGCATCCGAGCCCTACCTCAAAACTGTGCAGTATTGACATGGAAAACATCATGATGGCCAGAGCTTCCCAGAAAATGCACAGGGAAATGCATGAAGAATAGGCTGCCACTCATTTTTGCCGATCTTATGGGCACAGAAGGACACTGCCTAAAACCACCATTGGACTACCCACACAGTAGTCTGAAACCATTGGGAATGGAAATGCTGATTGCCAAAAGCAAACCCATAACTGTGGAGAATTCATTTTCTTAAATCCCAAAAAGGGGTGCAGTACCAGTACTCACCACTATCCAAAAGCCGGCGTTTTAAAACAACACCAGATTTTACTTTTTTGTAGAAAACTGAATAAATGAACCCAAAACATGCCAAAGAAAGACATTTTAAGAGGTGGATCCAATGTAAAGTTATATTCTGAAGTGACTTGAAGGTTTATAACAAGACTGGCTGAGCTGTGGATTTCAGCAGTTTAAGTAAATTTGGACTGAAAGACACTACAAATCTAAATGTTTAAAAGAAATGAGTGACCTACTTTGAGTGTCACATAGGTTGCAATTGTTTAAATGTCATAGTTTTAAACTTAGAATCAGCATCCTAGCTGCAAATGTAAAAAAATGTCTTGACTTAAACTGGGGAACAAAAAGTGACATTTTATCTGAAACCTGGCTTAAGGAACTGAATTCTGCCCACCAGCCACCCCCATCAGGAGTGAAACTTGAGTCACAGCTGTGTTCCCAGGCCTATCTGCCTTTTGCTGGCCACACTAAGGATATGCCATCTCTCTGATAATTGAATTAAGGGGAGCCCCCACAGAATACAGGAGCTCTGAACAAAGCCCTGTCCTGACTCAGGCAAATGTTTTATTGGCGGCAGTCGTAAATGGAGCTTCCTCCTGGAAGTAAAGGGGAGGGGCACTGCCTGTGAGAGCAAGCTGGCTTGGCAGAACTGGAAAAACCAGAAATTCAACCTTGTGCTGAGGAAAACCACACCCCTTTGGGGCCAGAACATAACTCTAAAAAGATTAATAACTCATAGAGCGGACATGTGGAAATTTTATAAATGATACCATAATTCTTGTGATTTTTCTGCCCACATTTTAAGAGGTTTTTAGAACCGGTGGTATGTTCAGGGGAGTTTTAGCGGAAAAGAGGATATTACTCAAAATGTGTGCATGTGAAAAATCTGACAGTTCATCAACTAATGTCCATACTCCTTGCGCACATGTGTGTAAATTTGGGGTAATGTCTGGTATTGCAAACCAGTTAAAAAGTGCAATATATTGCCATTTCTGAATGCAAGCTCCCAGGAAGAGCAGAGTTTGAACAGGGTATACCTCCTGTAATGCATGATGGGTGCATATGATTTTAAAACAATATGTACCTCTGCAAATATGTATTTGGTTCAAATCTAGATTTGTGTGCAAGTTGACAGGGGGAGTGGACTTTCTGCAGGCTGTAAAATGACATCACTCTGACACAACTTAGCTCCCCCAATCAGGGGAGAAATGAAAGCTTGGCCAATGATAAGTGGAGAGGGGTAGGGTCTAGTGATGCTGCACACACACCCATTTTGAAAACACATAAAAGCAGACAGACAGGACAGATAGGGACCTTCAAATCCATTTGCAGCTGGAAGCTCTGCCGGGAAAATCCATACTTTACCTCCATCAACCTTCAGAGAGCAGACATAGAGACTTCAAATCTATCAAATCTCCAGAATCCAGAGAGAGAGCAGACCCAGACCTGTTAGCAGAACCAGAGAGAGCTGACCCAGATCACTGTGAAGTGCAGAGACCAGAGTCCAGTCTAAAACCTGACCAGATCCATGGCGAGGCCCATTTCACTCAAGAATATAGTGTGAGTACCTAGAAAACTGTGCAGAACCAATCTCTTAGTTAAAATAATATAATCCAAGCTATTTTAATCTAAGTAGAACTGCCTCCTAACTGTCACCTGTCATTGATAGTGATAGTCTTTGTAGTTCCTCTGTAATCGCGTCCGGCGCATTCGCGAATTTTGCCGCGATTTGCAAATTTCTTCACGTGTAAAAATCTGCTGCTGCTTGCCTCCCATTTGCCAGAAATTCGTTTAACCTGCTAATTATCCCTGAATCATTGCTAGTGTGAGCCTGGACTAATATTAACTAGATACCACTCACCCTGAACCTCTCGAGGGAATTAAAAGCATTTTAACATATTTTCACTCCATTGCCAGCACATTTAAAAGCATTTGGGCCTGTGTTTTCAACGTCTGTAGTCTAAGTTGCTGGGTGAACTGAATCACATTTGATTGCATTTCTGAGAACTGTGTGCCCTCCTTCCATTTCCTTGCATAGCATAAAAGGGGGGGGGTGAATTGCACAAGAAAGTGATTACATTGTCTTTGCTGAAATTCTATCAAGTTATTTTCTTTACTGCATTTCATTCCACATTGCATCCATTGGAAACCATAAAAGTATTGTTGCTACCTTATCCATTTCATGTCAACTCCTTAGTGATTATAAAGAAGTGTGCTAGTGCCAGATTCTCTGTTGTTAATCTTTATCATATCAGATTAAGTGTGCTATTTAATTATTAATTTATTCTAAAGTGTAATATATATATATTGTTTAAATTATCAATTAAACCTTTTAACTTGCAAAACAGAACTACTTCTTGGCTCAGTGGGGTCAGGGGGATTCTGAGAGAGGGGTGTTATATAGGGGTAGTCATCCAGAACGCATGAACTGGACATAAAGATATATCAATAAGGGTTTTCATTCAGTATTATAGATTAGGCGTTGACTTAGCTGTAGTGTTGAATTGAATCCTCTTACAGTGAGAGTTATTGACACACAGATAAATCAGCCAAATGAAAAATGAAAGTCTGAATGGTTTGAATGATTTAAAGTTTCAACAAAAACTTTAAACACACACACATTTGAAAACCAACACTGAGGAAAAGTTACAGAAAACTGAAAAAATGCATCCATCTTTAAAACTAAGTTTGAGTTGGAGAGGCCATGCGGCTGCAGGGGAGAAACCGATGAGTGGCACCATATTTTAATATCAAAAACGTATTTTTAACTCTATACACAGTTTCTGAAAAAGAAGGAAGGGGCTGCAGGGGAAGGTGCTTGCAAGGGCTGTTTCATATTTTCAAGGATAACATAAAAGGCAGAAGAAGGAACATCACTTTAAACATCACATAAGTGAAATGCACAAACTGTCAATTGTAGGCATTGCAACAAACATATACAAAAAGTTTTCTAGTTTATGTGTTATTTTCGAAATTACATTTTCAAACTTTGGAGATTCACGTTTCAAGCGTTAAATTTTAAGAGCTATAGTCTGTTTATAAATAAAGTTTAGATGGCAAACATACATGGTCCACTCTCACAATATTGAGCATGCACTGGATTACAAACTGTTAGTCAATTGCTAATCACATGCTAAATGTTTTCATTTGATATTTGTTGTATGTTAATTTATGATACTTTTTTGTTGTTAATTCACACATTGCTCATGAAAAATATAGGACTGTAATAAAAAATTAAAACACTGTATGCCCTTTAAAGGAATAGTGTGCTCAAAAATAGTATTGTCCCGAGCGTTTGGGCAAACTGTGATCGATCGTAAAAACATTTCCTATGCACCTACCTTAATTTTCCTCATTTTTACACATGCGAAATCAGGCAGCGGGGCGCGGCCATCTTGTGCTAATCGTTTCCGTTGCTGCATCGCCCTAAATTGAATTGCCCTCGTGGCACTAAATCATATCCCCGCCTCTGAAGCTGACATCACTAGACGCGTATGGCCCATTTCACAATGAGAATGCACATCTCGAGTCAATGTTCTCTGTGCGCCAGCTAATGACATCTCTCCATGGAAATGACAGGACGCCTCTTTCCTCAATAAGTATCAAAAGACCGCTTCTCATCAGACATCAGAGTTGCTTTTTCAATCGTTTCAATGTCTTTTTTTGTATATTCTGTGACTTGTTTCTGCTCTGTTCAGCTATCTTCATTGCTCGTAGCCTGTGCAACCAGATACTAGTACTGGCATTATTAGTGATTGTAATTTTGTCGTACAATGGCAACAATACAGCCCTACCAGTATGAGCCAGAGTATTCCGAGGTGGAATTAGTTGAAAGAGAAAGATGCTGAAACGATGGGGCATTGGACGACAGTTGGGAGGACGAATCACCGGATCCTGAACCAGAGCCTATTCGCATGGAAGATGTTTCCACCTGGTGTACCTGCATTCGGTGCAAGGTCATGCCAACCGAGTAGGAGAACTTCTGCTGCAGAGAAACTATGGATGCTTGGCCTACATATCGGAAGACGAGACACAGCCACTATGAGTTTCCGAGCTGCATGACTTCAGGGCAGCCTGCCTCACACGGTCTGTGTTGAGGATTATGATGGTGCTTATGCACGAACTTCGCGCAACAATTCGCTCTCGCAATCCAAAAAACGAGTAAGTGTACTCTAGATGTGATATCACTCAGGCCACTAACATTTCATGTGTGTCTCCTATATTGTCATAACTTTGATCTATCACTGCCAAATGAATGTATTCTGGCAAGTCAATACATCTCTTGCGACTTTGGGAAATCATAGTGGTCAGCTTATGTGTCTTTCACGTTCAACCAAGAAACAATATTTCTCTGGGCCTCATTACCAGGCTGGCGGTAGCCGTGCCTGTAATACAGGCATGGCTGCCGCCGGTACATTTCTTTTCCAGTGCCCAGAAATGGGCAATTACCAGGTCATTACGGCCTTGCCGGAGCCAGTATTTGCCCATTCCTGGGCGCCAGAAAAAATTCTTCCCTATTCCCATTTGATCCCTTTAGGGCTCAATGGGAATGGGGAAGCTGGATGCACCGGCACTGTTATAAATGGTGACAGTACATCCGACATGCTCTGCTCGCGGGTGCCGCTAGGGCCAGGTCAGATCTGGTGGCTGCAATGGCACTCGCAGTTTGCTGGTCTGGGAACTACGGTACCGGCATGCTTACCGGTACCGTAGTTCCCTTACTGCCAAACTTATAATGTCGCCCTCTGTGCCCCAAATGTTATGGATTGCATGGGTGTTCTCTTTTGTAATGTGTCTACACTTTAAAGTTGAAGCCCATGTTGATTGATCCATGAAGTAACATTTGTACTGGCAACTATGCCACAGGATACAAGATTGCATTTCCAACTATGGTTTGTACACTTATCATGTTCATTTAAATACAGTTTGTATGTTTCTCTTCCACAGGTTGTACAGGCCGGTGGCCTATCGTTCGTTTACATGGTGGCTTCATGGGATATGATATTATATGGCATTTATAACGTGCCTATACACAAGTGTTTCAAGGTGCGACGAGGCAAGGGAGGGGAACAAAGGGAGGACAAACAACGATCCTACAAGGCCAGGTGTCATTCAGATTGCGCAAGTGCGAGGGAAGGGGGCAGGGACAGTGCAGTACATGGGAATAGATAAAACACTAAGTAAGTAACTGCCATCATGTTGCAAGTGCATGGGTAAGTGCAGACATCAGGTGTCAAGGGCTGGTAGGGGACTGTAGGGATACAGAAACAGTCCCCAAATGCAGGTAATTGCCAGGTGGGCAGTGCAGGTGTGTGATGCTGGCGGGGGAGGGACCTGGGTCCAAGATCAGATGGTGTCCAGGTAGCTGGTGCAGTTCCAGTAACACCCAGGAGGTCAGCAGAGGAGAGAAGGAGAAAAAGCAGAAGCAAAGAGAAAGGTTTTGAGATGCTTCCGGAACCGGAGATGGTTCTCCTCAAGTTTAAGGGAGGCAGGGAGGCTATTCCAGAGGGAGTACCCAGCCGAAGAAAGAGATCTACCACCAACTCATTGCTTAGAGAAGTGACTGACTCTGAGGAAGTTGGGGATGGATGAGCGGAGAGTTCGAGAAGGGAGATATTTAGGGTCAGAGAGAGTTGAAGGTATTGAGGCCCCAGGCCCCAGAAGGATTTGTGGATTTGTGGACGATGCAGAGGGTTTTGAACGTAATCCTCGCAGCCACTGGGAGCCAGTGCAGAGATTTCAGTTCTGGAGAGATACGATCCCTGGGCTTGAGGCCAAGGACAAGTCTTGCGGTCCTGTTCTGGATAAGTTGCAGAGGGCGGAGAGGCGAAGCAGGCAGATTTAGAAAGAGGCTGTTGCAATAGTACAGCCTAGAGAGAACCAGAGCTCTGGAGACAGTGAGCTTCTGGAGGAAGGAGGGGAAAGGAAGAATACCTTTGAGGAGGTGCAGCTGGTAGTGTGATTTCTTAGAGACATCAGAGAGGCTTGGATACTACGTTCGACGAGTAATACCTGCATGTGTCATTATTGCCATTCAAGCCAAATTCCCCAATCACAGCGGTCAGTACAGGGGATTTTCCAACACTGTACTGCAACCCGAAGTATACAATTTGTAGTACATTTGTGCCATCAACATCAGCAACAAAATGAAATACAAATTATCTTTTAAGAATAGTTGTTTCAATTTTTCAGTGATTCAGGGACACGCGCACTTGTCCTGTCAGGGCTGGCAGGGTGGGAATGGCCCAGGTGCCAAACACCATGTACACTTCAAAGGTATCTTCCACGCAGGGGCCATTGTTCACATGGCCCAGCCAGACCCAGTGTCTCCTGGCTCCCCTGAAGCAGACCACGCCCCTGCAATCCACATAAGTGTCTCTCCCTTAAGCAGTGTTCGGCCCTTTTCTGCACGCCTCTTGCCCATCCTTCCCCCCTCCAGTATCAATGGAAGTTTGCACCTGTGGCCGTGCGCTCCCTCGGGGGCTGGCAAGGTGGGAATGGCCAAAGAATCAAATACCATGTACATTTCAAAGGTATCTTCCGCGCAGGGGCCATTGTTCACATGGCCTAGCCAGACCCAGTGTCTCCAGGCAGGCTCCCCTGAAGCAGACCGCACCCCTGCAATCCACATAAGTGTGTCTCCATTCAGCAGTGTTCTGGCCCTTTTCTGCACACCTCTTCCCCATTCATCCCCCCTCCAGTATCAATGGAAGTTTGCACCTGTGGCCATGCGCTCCCAAGACGGGCTGGCAGGGTGAGATTGGCCAAGGTGTCAAACACCATGTACACTTCAAACGTACCTTCCGCGCAGGTGCCATTGTTCAAATGGCCTCACCAGACCCAGTGTCTCCTGGCAGGCTCTCCTGAAGCAGACCATGCCTCTGCAATCCACATAAGTGTGTCTCCATTCAGCACTGTTCCAGCCCTTTTATGCACACCTCTTGCCCATCCATCCCCCCTTCAGTATCAATGGAAGTTCGCACCTGCGGCCGTGCACTCCCAAGGGGGCTGGCAGAGTGGGAATGGCCAAGGAATCAAACACCATGTATCTTCCATGCCTGCTTGTATGGCTTACGGTTGCCCTTCTAGGAGTCTTGTCAAAAGTAAGGGCACTATCATGCATACATTCCTGAGGAATATTGATTTAGTAAGAGAATGGGTTTGACATTGTGGATTTCCAGAGGATGAGCTTCAAAGTAGAGCCCAGGATGTCTTGGGAGACTCGAGGGCCAATAGATTCTGCATCTGCAGCCTGCACTTTACCCTGGATATGTATGACCAATCGCAGTACATAAAAAAGCATTGACTCAGAACGTCTCGTAAATTGCTTCCAAATGCAATTCCAACTCTATTCATGTACACGCTGCCTCAGGTGAGTCCCAGATGTTGAATTAGCTGCATGCGGTGGGGTGCTGAACAGGTAACTACATGAACGGATTGGTGCTTTCGGTGTACATGTGTCTTATTAAAGTTTGCATATTTACCAGATTGTATTACTTTTTAACTATACCACATTTTACTACACATCTGTCCATGGTTTATGGAGCATCATAGAAAGTAATTATGACCATAGAAAACAATGCTATAGTGCCCTTCAAAAGAAGCATAATCTTTTTGTAATCAGTTGCTTGACATGTCTATTTTGTAGGAGAGCATACTGGCGGGAACACAGACCCTCGCAAGTGACGACACCACCAACATATCCAGTATACCAATCGTGAGCCCTACAGACTTGCAGAAGTTCATATTATCAAGAGTTGGATCTCCCCACATATCTACTTCAAATCTAATTTCCCTTTTATCACTTCATGACAATGCACTGAAAATGAAGGATCAAGATTCTGCATCCATTTACGAGAATGTATTATGCTTTGAATTTAAAATAATATGAAATTGTTTATGTATCCTGTCGATTGTGTACACTATGTATCATTTATGGGTTTCTCTTTATATACACCATTGTCTCTGTTCCATTTTGCTGTTTTCATCCATACTAAAACAAGTACTTTGTTACAGGGGGATCCTGTTACTTCGACTACAATTACATCATCTTTTGGAGCTGGTCCAGAGTATGAGGTATGTGCACTGACAGTTCACTGGAATGAAAGAAAGTAAATCCTACATAGGATACTATTAGACAGTGACATTCATATAAACATGCAGAGTTTCAAACATTTATCATTTTAGTTCTAACATTACAATTTCTCGCTAATGCAGAATACATTGCAAAATGCTTGAGGGCAACATTACAATCAGTATGTTTTGCACAGTGATCTCTGATCGAGTATACTTGCCATCAATCAGGTGAAATTCGAAATGTATATTTTCACTTAATGACATACACTGTTAAATAGAGTATGTATGTAAGTGATGTGTGCGATGAACGATTTTAATTTCCAAAACGTTTGACTTTTGTTTTTTTTTTATGAATATTCTATTCAAGGAATGTATTCAAGGTCGGGAATTAGAAGAGGAGGAACATGGATCAGAGCTGGTGGACCATCTTGATGGTGCGGTCGTTACAGAGAAGACCACGGTTTCACAAAAAATTCAAGAAAACAAGTTTAACTAACAAACAATTTTGTTTTCTAGAAGTGTTTTGGGTGCGTCTTTTCTTCATAACATGTTTTTTTTTTATTTAAAGTGCTATCTACTGTATGTGTGATTTACATTGAACATGTTTTTACAACCCATTTCCTAGAGGCCCAGAAGGAAAAGAAGTATAAAGACACAGACAACAAATGAAACCAAAGATGCTGCTTACCAGACAGATTTCACCATGGAACAACAACTATTTGAGGTGCAGCGTGTCCAGTCAATAAGCAGACTCGAGATGCTTATGTTCAATGGCCAGAAAATGAATTGAATGTGACCGGCGAAGGCAGCAAAGTGTTGTTGGACCATTGCCACAATGTGAGAACTCAACAAGATGAAGATGAAACTGAATATAATGAAGATGCTTTTGAATTCCCCGCTTGCCACTTGACACAACATACACCCACAATAAAAGGTCCACCCAATAAACAGCTGACATTGATGGTTTCTCCAATTTGTGTGCAAATAACAGAAGCTGAAATAACAGAGACTGAAGCTTCTATGCAATTGACTGAGGAACTTGCCAAAGATCTCAACTTCAGTGTGTCTAGTTTGGTCGATTTGTCCACCACAGTTGAGTCACAAACCACAATCATGCAGGACGCTTGCCTAATAAAGGAGCAGAAATACATTGTATTCGACAGCTGCCTGATAGAGATTATAGTGATGCTGAAATGTGTCCATCCAGTGAGGGGGAACATATGTAGGTACCCATTGGTGATTGTGAATTGCGTATTACAAGGCACTAACCTGAAAATCCAAGCCACCTGTGCCCACCTCCAGGAAACATTTTCATGGTCTGCTCAACCGATGCTCAGCAAAGTGCCAGCTGGAAATCTACTGTGTTCAGCAGCTTTACTTTTCTGTGGCTCTGCTTTTAATAAGTTGTCCAGTTTCTGTCAATTTGTGGGACTTCAGTTCCTTGCTAAAGCGTGGTACTACAAATATCAAAGATAATTTGTATTCCCCGCTATTAGTCAAGCCTGGAAAATTGAACAAATCTCAATTGAAAGGACACTCTCTGGCAAACGGTTCAGGCTAGCTGGCGATGGACAGTGTGACAGCCCCGGATTTTCAGAAAAGTACTGCACACACCACTTTCAGGACATGGAAACTAAAGACATTGTGATTTCGGAGGTAGTGCAGGTGTCCCAATGTAAATCCTTTGTGGACATGGAGAAACATGGTTTCATAAAACCCCTCAAACATCTTCAATCGAGGGGAATGCAAATAGATCTCATAGCCACCGACAGACATGTTTCAATAGCAAAGGCCATGCTAGAGCAATTTCCAAACATTCACCATCAATTTGATGTATGGCACGCTGCCAAATCAATCAATAAAAAAAATCACAGCTGCAGGTAAAAAAAAGGGTTCTGAAAATATTTTACAGTGGTCCCAGTCTTTCAGCAACCATCTTTGGTTCAGCTTCAAATCCTGTGATGGGTCTGTGGAAATTCTACTTGAAAAATGGCCCTCATTGATGCACCACTGTTCCAACGTTTACTCATGGACAGAAAACCAACTTTTTCACTAATGTGCACATGGACTTTTATTGGAGGAACAGGACCACAAGAAGAAGTGGTTGGTTCCATCTTCACCTCCACACAAAGCTCTTTAGAATATCGCATTTGATAAAACTCTTTCAGGAGACCTGAAGTTACTCACAGAATTCTGTCACACCGGAGATTTGGAGGTGTTCCACAATATGTGCTTAAAGTACAGGCCCAAGAGGTTGCATTTCGGCATAGACGGTATGCAATCTCGAACATTGCTAGCCGTATTAGCGCATAACAAGAATCTGGGCAGAAAACAATCGAGAACTGCAGGAAACTTTGGAATGCTTCGTTACACAATGGCCTTTGCAAAACAAAGCAAAAAATGGATTGCCAAGCCGATATACCAGGAAATAGAATTCTATTTTGTGAAAGATCTCTGTGACTGTGTTGGCCATGCATACTCATGGAATCAATCCTGATTTTGTTCTTAGGACACTGTAAGTGACTTCAATCAAGCACTCCAACTAAGTCAATGCCTAGTCTGGGATGCCCAATGGAAGCCCTTATTCATATATTTTTATGTCAAGTTCTTAAATCTGGATGATAAACCCTTATATAACGCCCCTCTCTTTGAATCCCCCTGACCTCACTGAGCCAAGAAGTAGGTTTGTTTTGCATATTAAAAGGTTTATTGGAAAAATTAAACAATATATATATATCACACTTTTATGAATAAATTAATATTTGATAGCACACTTATGAATATGAACAGTGATCAGTATTGGGTAATATTACAATAGCAACAACTCTTTAATCAGAAAGGAGTAGGAATAGGAAGGATAAAGTAGCAGAGAATACTTTTACGGTTCAAGGAAATGCAAAATGGAAAGAATGCAGGCACAGAAATAAAATTCGATATGGATTCAACAAGAGATAATATGAACACTTTTTCCCTTGTGACAACTCACTCCCCCCCTATGCAATATGAAGAGATGGACATGAGGGCACACAGGTCTTCAGGAATACAATCAGAAGCAGTTCAGTTCCCTTTCCCCCCAGCAAGCTTAGAGAAACAGGGAGGATTTTAAAACACAGGCCAAATACTTTTAAATGTGATTGCAATGAAGTGAAAAATATGCTAAAAATGATTCTAATTCCCTATAGGAGATTCAGGGTAGGTGATAGCTACTTTGAATTAGTTCAGGTCAACACTAGCAATGATTCAGGAGTGATTATCAGGTTGAAAACAAATTTCAGCAGTGGAAAGCAAGAAGCAGCTATTTTTACAAGTGGTGAAATTGAGCCAAATTGCAATTCGCTGCACTTTTTCCGAGTGCATAAACCGTGATTACAGAAAAACTATAAGGAGTTAGAAGGTCTTTTTGGGTTTGTTGGAAAGCGAGGTTCTTAGCTTTAAACCTCGCTACTAGGACATACGGTTCAAAAGATACAGACATTTTTGTGGAGGTAGATTTTCAGAAATGAAGTCAAGATTTCAGAATGAGAGATGACACTTTGCAGCTTTGAAATCACCAAATGGACACACGATTTCTATGCAGTTCTGGACAGGTTGAAATGGTTTGAATAAGATTACTTTAAACTAAGAGGTGGGTTCTGGACAGTTCTAGATACACACTCCTAGTTTTGGAAGGGAATGGACCTCGTCACAGAGCTGGTCAGGTTTCAGCTGCGGTTCTCTCGCCACGGGATAGTCAGGCACTGGTTCTGCTCACAGCGCGCTCTCTGGTCTGCTGTCGGCACTGCACAGAGGTCTGGTCTGGTCAGTCTGGATACTGCACTGCTCTCTCAGGATCTGGGGAGCACAGGGTTATTGGCTAGAATCAAACAGCACAGCCCGGCTGTTGAGAATTAGGTTGCAAAATATTTTGAGGCCTGATGAAAAGGATTCAGCTTGTGGATTAGGCTTCTCTGCTTCAAGTTCTGGTCTCTGGATTCTGGAGTTTTTGTCTGGATATGGTCGCGCAGCGTGCTACACAGGAATCGATGAGTGGAAAATGAGTGTCCATCTGGGTTTCAGCAGTCTCTTTTTATGTGTTCTCAAAGGGGTGTGGAGGCTGACTTTCTATGCCCAACCCACTGAGGTTTTGATAGGTTAAAGGATTTACTGTGACCTGACTGGAGAACGGAATAATGAGTCAGAATGAGTCATCAGGTGTCATTTATATGGCTGAAGAAAAGAACACTCCCATTTGTGTCCGTACAGCATATCTTCTTTTTCATAAAACACATATTTACAATATACACAACTTGTTAATATTACCTAAATTGCATGACAGATTGCTTAAGGTACAGTTCGGTTCAAGTCACATGTTTCTACGAGCTTGGGTTCAGAAATGACAACATTTTGCGCTTTTGATGGGTTTCGCAATATTGGTTTCTGCATCAAATCTTACACGGAGGTACACACCCTCTTTGGGCATATTACAGTAAGTTTTCATTTTTCTAGCATAAACATTGTGTCTGCAATATTAACCCTTTAAGTGCCATGGGTATTTCTCCCCAGTGCCAGAGCCTTTTTTGGTGATTTTGGTATGTGGCCATTCAATGGCTTGTAACTTTTTCGTTACATGAGATATCTCGGCCAAATTTGGCTCCTTTTTTTCCCACATGTAGGGAATCCCAGGTTGCTGTAGGGGGGTGAGAGAAAATAAGGAAAATGTGCGAAAATTTGGTTTTTTTTCAAAAAATGCCAATAAAATGATGTACAAAGAAGCCTGTGTTTTTTTCCTTGTAAGAGCTAGGAACAAATGGTTTGCTGTGCTGAGTTCCCCAATGTGTTGGCTTTCAGGAACAGGTTGAGTGGAAATGGAAAAAAATTATTTTGATGGGGATATCAACCGTTTTGTGAGAGGTAGGCGATTTTTGCCATTTTTGCCAATTGGACATGCATGGACGGAATGGAAGAAAAGGGCAGGAAAGACAAATTGGAGGACAGAAAGGCATATATTTCTGAAAAGTAGACAAAATTCCAAGTTTAGGAAGGGGTGATTTGTATAGGTCAGGCAACAACTAGGTAGGGGAAACTGCCATCGAATGGGGGAAAAGCGGGAAAATGACTGAAAAAAAAGGTATGTGTTGGACATGGTTGGCTTGGTACGGCAATGGCTTCTATGAATTTTGAGAAAAGCAATCCTCCGCTACATTCCCCCGACTCTTGCAGTTAGGAGAGCATACCATTTTTGTAGTGTTTGTACAAAACAAGCAATACCACAAGCCAAACACTGAGCCATGGTACACAGGAGTTTTACGCTCACGGCCTGACCAGACGCACTTAGCATGTGTAAATTGGGAAAACCAATGTGGTGAGGAACGGCAGCCATACATTTTTTGAAAGAGCACAGGCAGACCTTTTCAAGGGTAGGTGACTTGTGCAGGTTACAAAAGTGTATGGTGGCTAAAGCAGCGACTAAATGTAGGTCACATTTGGGAAAAGAAAGGGTTGTGAGACAAAGGGCTCCAGCAAATGCGTCAAAACGTTATGAAAACCACACAAACACAACACATGGCCTACCGTCCCGCGTTCCCACAGGTGTCCCGATGAAAACGGTACCTCACATGTGTGGGTGCACCTACCTGGCCGCCAAGGGGAAAGCCTAAAACACAAGTAACCCCAAGTCTGTTTTCACACCGGAAATGTCACACTCTCACATCATACAGATATGGGCCTCGGGTGTCCAAGCCACCGAGGAAAACTGGGAACCCCATGCATTTCCAAAAAGAGGACACCCGTGGGAATCCGCAAAGGTATGATAGGCCCAAATTGCCCCAGATTTTATTACCCAGACACCCCCGCAAAGTCCGAAATGTGGGAAAAAATACGCAATTTCCACACATTTCGCTCGGCTCACCCATCGAAACACGCCCCCAACAACACATGGCCTACCGTCACGCGTTCCCACAGGTGTCCCGATGAAAACGGTACCTCACATGTGTGGGTGCACCTACCTGGCCACCAAGGGGAAAGCCTAAAACACAAGTAACCCCAAGTCTGTTTTCACACCGGAAATGTCACACTCTCACATCATACAGATATGGGCCTCGGGTGTCCAAGCCACCAAGGAAAACAGGGAACCCCAAGCATTTCCGGAAATAGGACACCCGTGGGAATCCACAGAGGTATGATATGCCCAAATCGCCCCAGAATGTATTACCCAGACACCCCTGCAAAGTCCGAAATGTGGGAAAAAATACGCATTTTCCTCACATTTCGCTCGACTCACCCATCGAAACACGCCCCCAACAACACATGGCCTACCGTCCCGCGTTCCCACAGGTGTCCCGATGAAAACGGTACCTCACATGTGTGGGTGCACCTACCTGGCCGCCAAGGGGAAAGCCTAAAACACAAGTAACCCCAAGTCTCTTTTCAGAGGGAAATCTCAGACATTCTGCCGACCGGCACAATGTACAGATATGGGCTTCGGGTGTCCAAGCCACCGAGGAAAACAGGGAACCCCATGCATTTCCGAAAAGAGGACACCCGTGGGAATCCGCAGAGGTATGATATGCCCAAATCGCCCCAGAATTTTTTACCCAGACACCCCTGCAAAGTCCGAAATGTGGGGAAAAAAACGCTTTTTCAGCACATTTCGCTCGACGCACCCATCGAAACACGCCCCCAACAACACATGGCCTACCGTCACACGTTCCCACAGGTGTCCCAATGAAAAAGGTACCTCACATGTGTGGGTGCACCTACGTGGCCGCCAAGGGGAAAGCCTAAAACACAAGTAACCCCAAGTCTGTTTTCACACCGGAAATGTCACACTCTCACATCATACAGATATGGGCCTCGGGTGTCCAAGCCACCAAGGAAAACAGGGAACCCCATGCATTTCCGAAAAGAGGACACCCGTGGGAATCCGCAGAGGTATGATATGCCCAAATCGCCCCAGAATGTATTACCCAGACACCCCCGCAAAGTCCAAATGTGGGAAAAAATACGCATTTTCCTCACATTTCGCTCGACTCACCCATCGAAACATGCCCCCAACAACACATGGCCTACTGTCCCGCGTTCCCACAGGTGTCCCGATGAAAACGGTACCTCACATGTGTGGCTGCACCTACCTGGCCGCCAAGGGGAAAGCCTAAAACACAAGTAACCCCAAGTCTGTTTTCACACCGGAAATGTCACACTCTCACATCATACAGATATGGGCCTCGGGTGTCCAAGCCACCGAGGAAAACAGGGAACCCCATGCATTTCCGAAAAGAGTACACCCGTGGGAATCTGCAGAGGTATGATATGCCCAAATCGCCCCAGAATTTATTACCCAGACACCCCCGCAAAGTCCGAAATGTGGGAAAAAATACGCATTTTCCTCATATTTCGCTCGACTCACCCATCGAAACACGCCCCCAACAACACATGGCCTACCGTCCCGCGTTCCCACTGGTGTCCCGATGATAACGGTACCTCACATGTGTGGGTGCACCTACCTGGCCGCCAAGGGGAAAGCCTAAAACACAAGTAACCCCAAGTCTGTTTTCAGAGCGAAATCTCAGACATTCTGCCGACCGGCACAATGTACAGATATGGGCCTCGGGTGTCCAAGCCACCGAGGAAAACAGGGAACCCCATGCATTTCCGAAAAGAGGACACCCGTGGGAATCCGCAGAGGTATGATATGCCCAAATCGCCCCAGAATTTATTACCCAGACACCCCTGCAAAGTCCGAAATGTGGGGAAAAAAACGCTTTTTCCGCACATTTCGCACGACGCACCCATCGAAACACGCCCCCAACAACACATGGCCTACCGTCACGTGTTCCCACAGGTGTCCCGATGAAAACGGTACCTCACATGTGTGGGTGCACCTACCTGGCCGCCAAGGGGAAAGCCTAAAACACAAGTAACCCCAAGTCTGTTTTCACACCGGAAATGTCACACTCTCACATCATACAGATATGGGCCTCGGGTGTCCAAGCCACCAAGGAAAACAGGGAACCCCATGCATTTCCGAAAAGAGGACACCCGTGGGAATCCGCAGAGGTATGATATGCCCAAATCGCCACAGAATTTATTACCCAGACACCCCCGCAAAGTCCGAAATGTGGGAAAAAATACGCATTTTCCTCAAATTTCGCTCGACTCACCCATCGAAAAACGCCCCCAACAACACATGGCCTACTGTCCCGCGTTCCCGCAGGTGTCCCAATGAAAACGGTACCTCACATGTGTGGGTGCACCTACCTGGCCGCCAAGGGGAAAGCCTAAAACACAAGTAACCCCAAGTCTGTTTTCAGAGGGAAATCTCAGACATTCTGCCGACCGGCACAATGTACAGATATGGGCCTCGGGTGTCCAAGCCACCGAGGAAAACAGGGAACCCCATGCATTTCCGGAAAGAGGACACCCGTGGGAATCCGCAGAGGTATGATATGCCCAAATCGCCCCAGAATTTATTACCCAGACACCCCCGAAAAGTCCAAAATGTGGGAAAAAATACGCATTTTCCTCACATTTCGCTCGACTCACCCATCGAAACACGCCCCCAACAACACATGGCCTACCGTCCCACGTTCCCACAGGTGTCCCGATGAAAACGGTACCTCACATGTGTGGGTGCACCTACCTGGCCGCCAAGGGGAAAGCCTAAAACACAAGTAACCCCAAGTCTGTTTTCAGAGGGAAATCTCAGACATTCTGCCGACCGGCACAATGTACAGATATGGGCCTCGGGTGTCCAAGCCACCGAGGAAAACAGGGAACCCCATGCATTTCCGAAAAGAGGACACCCGTGTGAATCCGCAGAGGTATGATATGCCGAAATCGCCCCAGAATTTATTACCCAGACACCCCTGCAAAGTCCGAAATGTGGGGAAAAAAACGCTTTTTCCGCACATTTCGCTCGACGCACCCATTGAAACACGCCCCCAACAACACATGGCCTACCGTCACGCGTTCCCACAGGTGTCCCGATGAAAATGGTACCTCACATGTGTGGGTGCACCTACCTGGCCGCCAAGGGGAAAGCCTAAAACACAAGTAACCCCAAGTCTGTTTTCACACCGGAAATGTCACACTCTCACATCATACAGATATGGGCCTCGGGTGTCCAAGCCACCAAGGAAAACAGGAAACCCCATGCATTTCCGAAAAGAGGACAGCCGTGGGAATCCGCAGAGGTATGATATGCCCAAATCGCCCCAGAATTTATTACCCAGACACCCCCGCAAAGTCCGAAATGTGGGAAAAAATATGCATTTTCCTCACATTTCGCTCGACTCACCCATCGAAACACGCCCCCAACAACACATGGCCTACTGTCCCGCATTCCCACAGGTGTCCCGATGAAAACGGTACCTCACATGTGTGGGTGCACCTACCTGGCCGCCAAGGGGAAAGCCTAAAACACAAGTAACCCCAAGTCTCTTTTCAGAGGGAAATCTCAGACATTCTGCCGACCGGCACAATGTACAGATATGGGCCTCGGGTGTCCAAGCCACCAAGGAAAACAGGAAACCCCATGCATTTCCGAAAAGAGGACAGCCGTGGGAATCCGCAGAGGTATGATATGCCCAAATCACCCCAGAATTTATTACCCAGACACCCCCGCAAAGTCCGAAATGTGGGAAAAAATACGCATTTTCCTCACATTTCGCTCGACTCACCCATCGAAACACGCCCCCAACAACACATGGCCTACCGTCCCGCGTTCCCACAGGAGTCCCGATGAAAACGGTACCTCACATGTGTGGGTGCACCTACCTGGCCGCCAAGGGGAAAGCCTAAAACACAAGTAACCCCAAGTCTGTTTTCAGAGCGAAATCTCAGACATTCTGCCGACCGGCACAATGTACAGAAATGGGCCTCGGGTGTCCAAGCCACCGAGGAAAACAGGGAACCCCATGCATTTCCGAAAAGAGGACACCCGTGGGAATCCGCAGAGGTATGATATGCCCAAATTGCCCCAGAATTTATTACCCAGACACCCCTGCAAAGCCCGAAATGTGGGGAAAAAATGCTTTTTCCGCACATTTCGCTCGACGCACCCATTGAAACACGCCCCCAACAACATATGGCCTACTGTCACGCGTTCCCACAGGTGTCCCGATGAAAACGGTACCTCACATGTGTGGGTGCACCTACCTGGCCGCCAAGGAGAAAGCCTAAAACACAAGTAACCCCAAGTCTGTTTTCACACCGGAAATGTCACACTCTCACATCATACAGATATGGGCCTCGGGTGTCCAAGCCACCGAGGAAAACAGGGAACCCCATGCATTTCCGAAAAGAGGACACCCGTGGGAATCCGCAGAGGTATGATATGCCCAAATCGCCCCAGAATTTATTACCCAGACACCCCCGCAAAGTCCGAAATGTGGGAAAAAATATGCATTTTCCTCACATTACGCTCGACTCACCCATCGAAACACGCCCCCAACAACACATGGCCTACTGTCCCGCGTTCCCACAGGTGTCCCGATGAAAACGGTACCTCACATGTGTGGGTGCAC
This sequence comes from Ambystoma mexicanum, assembly GCF_040938575.1. Lineage (NCBI taxonomy): Eukaryota > Metazoa > Chordata > Amphibia > Caudata > Ambystomatidae > Ambystoma > Ambystoma mexicanum. Next base: position 365,524,639 of record NC_090934.1, on the reverse strand, counting down.
CTACCTGGCCGCCAAGGGGAAAGCCGAAAACACAAGTAACCCCAAGTCTCTTTTCAGAGGGAAATCTCAGACATTCTGCCGACCGGCACAATGTACAGATATGGGCCTCGGGTGTCCAAGCCACCGAGGAAAACAGGGAACCCCATGCATTTCCGGAAAGAGGACACCCGTGGGAATCCGCAAAAGTATGATAAGCCCAAATCGCCCCAGAATTTATTACCCAGACACCCCCGCAAAGTCCGAAATGTGGGAAAAAATAGGCATTTTCCTCACATTTCGCTCGACTCACCCATCGAAACACGCCCCCAACAACACATGGCCTACCGTCCCGCGTTCCCACAGGTGTCCCGATGAAAACGGTACCTCACATGTGTGGGTGCACCTACCTGGCCGCCAAGGGGAAAGCCTAAAACACAAGTAACCCCAAGTCTCTTTTCAGAGGGAAATCTCAGACATTCTGCCGACCGGCACAATGTACAGATATGGGCCTCGGGTGTCCAAGCCACCGAGGAAAAGAGTGAACCCCATGCATTTCCGGAAAGAGGACACCCGTGGGAATCCGCAGAGGTATGATATGCCCAAATCGCCCCAGAATTTATTACCCAGACACCCCTGCAAAGTCCGAAATGTGGGGAAAAAAATGCTTTTTCCGCACATTTCGCTCGACGCACCCATCGAAACACGCCCCCAACAACACATGGCCTACCGTTACGCGTTCCCACAGGTGTCCCGATGAAAACGTTACCTCACATGTGTGGGTGCACCTACCTGGCCGCCAAGGGGAAAGCCTAAAACACAAGTAACCCCAAGTCTGTTTTCACACCGGAAATGTCACACTCTCACATCATACAGATATGGGCCTCGGGTGTCCAAGCCACCGAGGAAAACAGGGAACCCCATGCATTTCCGAAAAGAGGACACCCGTGGGAATCCGCAGAGGTATGATATGCCCAAATTGCCCCAGAATTTATTACCCAGACACCCCTGCAAAGTCCGAAATGTGGGGAAAAAAACGCTTTTTCCGCACATTTCGCTCGACTCACCCATCGAAACAGGCCCCCAACAACACATGGCCTACTGTTCCGCGTTCCCACAGGTGTCCTGATGAAAACGGTACCTCACATGTGTGGGTGCACCTACCTGGCCGCCAAGGGGAAAGCCTAAAACACAAGTAACCCCAAGTCTGTTTTCAGAGGGAAATCTCAGACATTCTGCCGACCGGCACAATGTACAGATATGGGCCTCGGGTGTCCAAGCCACTGAGGAAAACAGGGAACCCCATGCATTTCCGGAAAGAGGACATCCGTGGGAATCCGCAGAGATATGATATGCCCAAATCGCCCCAGAATTTATTACCCAGACACCCCCGCAAAGTCCGAAATGTGGGAAAAAATACGCATTTTCCTCACATTTCGCTCGACTCACCCATCGAAACACGCCCCCAACAACACATGGCCTACCGTCCCGCGTTCCCACAGGTGTCCCGATGAAAATGGTACCTCACATGTGTGGGTGCACCTACCTGGCCACCAAGGGGAAAGCCTAAAACACAAGTAACCCCAAGTCTGTCCTCTTTTCGGAAATGCATTTGGCTCCCTGTTTTCCTCGGTGGCTCGGACACCCGAGGCCCATATCTGTATGTTGTGCCGTTCGGCAGAATGGCTGAGATTCCCCTCAGCAAACAGACTGGGGGTTGCTTGCGTTTTCGGCTTGCCCCTTGCCGGCCAGGTAGGTGCACCCACGCATGTGAGGTACAGTTTTCATCGGTACACCTGTGGGGACACGAGAAGGTATGACATCTGCTGTTGGCGATGTGTTTCGGTGAGTGGACTCAGGGAAATGTCTCTGAAATTGGCCGGAAATGAAGACAATTCTCAGACATTTCGCTCTGGCCACCCACCGAAACACACCGCCAACAACACGTGGCCTACCTTCCCGTGTCCCCACACGTGTCCCGATGAAAACGGTACCTCACATGTGTGGGTGCACCTACCGGGGGCACAAAAGGAAAAAGGTAACCGACTGGGAACCCCAAGCCATTCGCCACTGCCCATTTTGTTCATGTGGGCAACCTACAGATTTGGGCCTAGGGTGTTGCAGCCAGCAAGGGAAACAGGGAACCCCATGAATTTCCCAAAAGAGGACACCCGTGGGAATCCACAGAGGTCTGCCTTGCGCAAATTGCCCAAGTTTTTATTAGCCACAATCCCCGACAAAATGTGATATTTGGTGGGGAAAAAACACAATGTTCACTTTGTCTGGGGTTCTGGGTAATAAATTCTGGCCCGCTTCGCGCAAATCAGACCTCTGTGCTTTCCCACGGGTGTCCTCTTTTGGGAAATGCATGGGGTTTCCCGTTTTCCTTGCGGGCTTGGACACCCTAGGCCCAAATCTGTAGGTTGCCCACATGAACAAATTGTGCTGTGGCGAAAGGCTTGGGGTTACCAGCGGGTTACCCTTTTCCTTTTGCGCCCCCGGTAGGTGCACCCACACATGCGAGGTACCTTTTTCGTCGGGACACCTGTGGGAACACAAGAAGGTATGACATCTGCTGTTGGCGACGTGTTTCGGTGAGTGGACACAGGGAAATGTCTCTGAAATTGGCCGGAAATGAAGACAATTCTCAGACATTTCGCTCTGGCCACCCACCGAAACACACCGCCAACAACACGTTGCCTACCTTCCCGTGTCCCCACACGTGTCCCGATGAAAACGGTACCTCACATGTGTGGGTGCACCTACCAGGGGCGCAAAAGGAAAAGGGTAACCGACTGGGAACCCCAAGCCATTCGCCACTGCCCATTTTGTTCATGTGGGCAACCTACAGATTTGGGCCTAGGGTGTCGCAGCCAGCAAGGGAAACAGGGAACCCCATGCATTTCCCAAAAGAGGACACCCGTGGGAATCCACAGAGGTCTGACTTACGCAAATCGGCCCAGAATGTAATACCCAGAACCACCAGCAAAGACCCACATGGGAGAAGGGTGCCCAAGGCCAGGGATATTACCGCCGACTTTGCTGGAGCCCTGGCTGCCCTGCGTTACAGCTTCTCCCCACCAAGGAGTCTCGGCAGTGTGCCAATACCTCCCCGAAGGGAAAAGCTGTAATGCAGCCCAGCCGCAACTCCAGGACAGTTGGAGGTGATCTGCCCAGACGGGCCATTCCCACCCACACCACCAACAATCCAGCCCCAGTCTCACCCACACCACTGACAGTGGGCCCTAACCATAGAATAATAAAAAACAGTACTCACATAACGTTGCAGCTGCTTGGGTAGAAAAAGCTGTAAACAAAACAAAGAACATGTGTTACCTACGGTCACACCAGCAAAATGTAGCCCTCCCCGGGGGCAGATAGGGGGGGGGTTGTCTTGCACTCCTCCCTGGGCTCAGGCGTCCGTTCCTAGGAGCAGATATCTGGTCCCAGGAAGGGCTGCATGACTTGGCACCCACTCCATTGCGGGTGGGGGGGAGGGGGTCAACGCCCCATCCCATTAGAAAATTCCCTGACCCTTTGGGTGCCCCACCGCCCCCCCTAAAAAGCGTTCCACCATTTTAATTTTTTTCCTTTGGTAACCTAACTCCCCTTGGTGCAGAGGGTCACATTGGTGTGCCAATCTGGCGCCGGGGTGCCCAAACCTTACTGCCCTCCCCTTGGTGCAGAGGGTCACATTGGTGTGCCAATCTGGCACCGGGGTGCCCAAACCTTACTGCCCCACCCACTGGGGGGGCCTGTCCCACCATTTTTGGGGGCCCTCTCCCCCCTCACCCCAAATGGCTGGGGGACACACCTCATGCAGGCCTCCCTGGGCCTCCTCCAAACGGCTGCGTGAGGTACACCCCACCTCCATTTGGGGTGAGGGGGGAGAGGGCCACCCCAAAAGGTGGGGCAGGACCCCCAATAGATGGGGCAGTAGGGTTTGGGCACCCTGGGGGCAAATAGCCACACTAATGTGGCCATCTGCACCAAGCAAAGTTGGGTAAACAAAAAAAAATATACAAAACCACAGGCTGTTTTTAGGGGGGGCTGAGGGCCACCCTAAATTGGCAGCGCATGATGTACCGCAACGGGGGGTGGCCCTCAACCCCCCCCACCCCAAATGGAGGGCCCCACCTCATGCATCCCTCCCTGGGCGCAGATAGGGGGGCCTCACCTCATGCATCCCTCCCTGGGGTCAGATGCCCCTTCCTAGGAGCAGATATCTGCCCCCAGGGAGGGTTGCATGAGGTGGGGCCCTCCATTTGGGGTGGTGGGGGGTTGAGGACCACCCCCCGTTGCGGTACATCATGCGCTGCCAATTTAGGGTGGCCCTCAGCCCCCCCAAAAAGCAGCCTGTGGTTTTGTATATTTTTTTTTGTTTACCCAACTTGCCTTGGTGCAGATGGGCCCATTAGTGTGGCTATCTGCCCCCAGGGTGCCCAAACACTACTGCCCCATCTATTGGGGGTCCTGCTCCAGCTTTTGGGGTGCCCCCCCCACCCCACCCCCAATGGCTGGGGGACACACCTCATGCAGGCCTCCCTGGGCCTCCTCCAAACGGCTGCGTAAGGTACACCTCACCTCCATTTGGGGTGGGGTGGGGGGGGCACCCCAAAAGCTGGGGAAGGACCCCCAATAGATGGGGCAGTAGGGTTTGGGCACCCTGGGGGCAGATAGCCACACTAATGGGCCCATCTGCACCAAGCAAAGTTGGGTAAACAAAAAAAATATACAAAACCACAGGCTGCTTTTTAGGGGGGGCTGAGGGCCACCCTAAATTGGCAGCGCATGATGTACCGCAACGGGGGGTGGCCCTCAACCCCCCCCCACCCCAAATGGAGGGCCCCACCTCATGCAACCCTCCCTGGGGGCAGATATCTGCTCCTAGGAAGGGGCATCTGACCCCAGGGAGGGATGCATGAGGTGAGGCCCCCCCTATCTGCGCCCAGGGAGGGTTGCATGAGGTGGGGCCCTCCATTTGGGGTGGGGGGGGTTGAGGGCCACCCCCCTTTGCGGTACATCATGCGCTGCCAATTTAGGGTGGCCCTCAGCCCCCCCTAAAAAGCAGCCTGTGGTTTTGTATATTTTTTTTGTTTACCCAACTTGGCTTGGTGCAGATGGGCCCATTAGTGTGGCTATCTGCCCCCAGGGTGCCCAAAACCTACTGCCCCATCTATTGGGGGTCCTGCCCCAGCTTTTGGGGTGCCCACCCCACCCCCAATGGCTGGGGGACACACCTCATGCAGGCCTCCCAGGGCCTCCTCCAAACGGCTGCGTGAGGTACACCCCACCTCCATTTGGGGTGAGGGGGGAGAGGGCCACCCCAAAAGGTGGGGTGGGACCCCCAATAGATGGGGCAGTAGGGTTTGGGCACCCTGGGGGCAGATAGCTACACTAATGTGGCCATCTGCACCAAGCAAAGTTGGGTAAACAAAAAAAAATATACAAAACCACAGGCTGCTTTTTAGGGGGGGCTGAGGGCCACCCTAAATTGGCAGCGCATGATGTACCGCAACGGGGGGTGGCCCTCAACCCCCCCCACCCCAAATGGAGGGCCCCACCTCATGCAACCCTCCCTGGGCGCAGATAGGGGGGGCCTCACCTCATGCATCCCTCCCTGGGGTCAGATGCCCCTTCCTAGGAGCAGATATCTGCCCCCAGGGAGGGTTGCATGAGGTGGGGCCCTCCATTTGGGGTGGTGGGGGGTTGAGGGCCACCCCCCGTTGTGGTACATCATGCGCTGCCAATTTAGGGTGGCCCTCAGCCCCCCCTAAAAAGCAGCCTGTGGTTTTGTATATTTTTTTTTGTTTACCCAACTTGGCTTGGTGCAGATGGGCCCATTAGTGTGGCTATCTGCCCCCAGGGTGCCCAAACCCTACTGCCCCATCTATTGGGGGTCCTGCCCCACCTTTTGGGGTGCCCCCCCACCCCACCTCCAATGGCTGGGGGACACACCTCATGCAGGCCTCCCTGGGCCTCCTCCAAACGGCTGCGTGAGGTACACCCCACCTCCATTTGGAGTGAGGGGGGAGAGGGCCACCCCAAAAGGTGGGGCGGGACCCCCAATAGATGGGGCAGTAGGGTTTGGGCACCCTGGGGGCAGATAGCCACACTAATGTGGCCATCTGCACCAAGCAAAGTTGGGTAAACAAAAAAAAATATACAAAACCACAGGCTGCTTTTTAGGGGGGGCTGAGGGCCACCCTAAATTGGCAGCGCATGATGTACCGCAACGGGGGGTGGCCCTCAACCCCCTCCCCACCCCAAATGGAGGGCCCCACCTCATGCAACCCTCCCTGGGGGCAGATATCTGCTCCTAGGAAGGGGCATCTGACCCCAGGGAGGGATGCATGAGGTGAGGCCCCCCCTATCTGCACCCAGTGAGGGTTGCATGAGGTGGGGCCCTCCATTTGCGGTGGGGGGGTTGAGGGCCACCCCCCTTTGCGGTACATCATGCGCTGCCAATTTAGGGTGGCCCTCAGCCCCCCCTAAAAAGCAGCCTGTGGTTTTGTATATTTTTTTTTGTTTACCCAACTTGGCTTGGTGCAGATGGGCCCATTAGTGTGGCTATCTGCCCCCAGGGTGCCCAAACCCTACTGCCCCATCTATTGGGGGTCCTGCCCCAGCTTTTGGGGTGCCCCCCCACCCCACCCCCAATGGCTGGGGGACACACCTCATGCAGGCCTCCCTGGGCCTCCTCCAAACGGCTGCGTGAGGTACACCCCACCTCCATTTGGGGTGAGGGGGGAGAGGGCCACCCCAAAAGGTGGGGCGGGTCCCCCAATAGACGGGGTAGTAGGGTTTGGGCACCCTGGGGGCAGATAGCCACACTAATGTGGCCATCTGCACCAAGCAAAGTTGGGTAAACAAAAAAAAATATACAAAACCACAGGCTGCTTTTTAGGGGGGGCTGAGGGCCACCCTAAATTGGCAGTGCATGATGTACCGCAACAGGGGGTGGCCCTCAACCCCCCCACCCCAAATGGAGGGCCCCACCTCATGCAACCCTCCCTGGGGGCAGATATCTGCTCCTAGGAAGGGGCATCTGACCCCAGGGAGGGATGCATGAGGTGAGGCCCCTCCTATCTGCGCCCAGGGAGGGTTGCATGAGGTGGGGCCCTCCATTTGGGGTGGGGGGGGTTGAGGGCCACCCCCCGTTGCGGTACATCATGCGCTGCCAATTTAGGGTGGCCCTCAGCCCCCCCTAAAAAGCAGCCTGTGGTTTTGTATATTTTATTTTGTTTACCCAACTTGGCTTGGTGCAGATGGGCCCATTAGTGTGGCTATCTGCCCCCAGGGTGCCCAAACCCTACTGCCACATCTATTGGGGGTCCTGCCCCACCTTTTGGGGTGCCCCCCCACCCCAATGGCTGGGGGACACACCTCATGCAGGCCTCCCTGGGCCTCCTCCAAACGGCTGCGTGAGGTACACCCCACCTCCATTTGGGGTGAGGGGGGAGAGGGCCACCCCAAAAGGTGGGGCGGGACCCCCAATAGATGGGGCAGTAGGGTTTGGGCACCCTGGGGGCAGATAGCCACACTAATGTGGCCATCTGCACCAAGCAAAGTTGGGTAAACAAAAAAAAATATACAAAACCACAGGCTGCTTTTTAGGGGGGGCTGAGGGCCACCCTAAATTGGCAGCGCATGATGTACCGCAACGGGGGGTGGCCCTCAACCCCCCCCACCCCAAATGGAGGGCCCCACCTCATGCAACCCTCCCTGGGGGCAGATATCTGCTCCTAGGAAGGGGCATCTGACCCCAGGGAGGGATGCATGAGGTGAGGCCCCCCCTATCTGCGCCCAGGGAGGGTTGCATGAGGTGGGGCCCTCCATTTGGGGTGGGGGGGGTTGAGGGCCACCCCCCATTGCGGTACATCATGCGCTGCCAATTTAGGGTGGCCCTCAGCCCCCCCTAAAAAGCAGCCTGTGGTTTTGTATATTTTTTTTTGTCTACCCAACTTGGCTTGGTGCAGATGGGCCCATTAGTGTGGCTATCTGCCCCCAGGGTGCCCAAACCCTACTGCCCCATCTATTGGGGGTCCTGCCCCACCTTTTGGGGTACCCCCCCACCCCACCCCCAAAGGCTGGGGGACACACCTCATGCAGGCCTCCCTGGGCCTCCTCCAAACGGCTGCGTGAGGTACACCCCACCTCCATTTGGGGTGAGGGGGGAGAGGGCCACCCCAAAAGGTGGGGCAGAACCCCCAATAGATGGGGCAGTAGGGTTTGGGCACCCTGGGGGCAGATAGCCACACTAATGTGGCCATCTGCACCAAGCAAAGTTGGGTAAACAAAAAAAAATATACAAAACCACAGGCTGCTTTTTAGGGGGGGCTGAGGGCCACCCTAAATTGGCAGCGCATGATGTAGCGCAACGGGGGGTGGCCCTCAACCCCCCCCACCCCAAATGGAGGGCCCCACCTCATGCAACCCTCCCTGGTGGCAGATATCTGCTCCTAGGAAGGGGCATCTGACCCCAGGGAGGGATGCATGAGGTGAGGCCCCCCTATCTGCGCCCAGGGAGGGTTGCATGAGGTGGGGCCCTCCATTTGGGGTGGGGGGGGGTTGAGGGCCACCCCCCATTGCGGTACATCATGCGCTGCCAATTTAGGGTGGCCCTCAGCCCCCCCTAAAAAGCAGCCTGTGGTTTTGTATATTTTTTTTTGTTTACCCAACTTGGCTTGGTGCAGATGGGCCCATTAGTGTGGCTATCTGCCCCCAGGGTGCCCAAACCCTACTGCCCCATCTATTGGGGGTCCTGCCCCAGCTTTTGGGGTGCCCCCCCACCCCACCCCCAATGGCTGGGGGACACACCTCATGCAGGCCTCCCTGGGCCTCCTCCAAACGGCTGCGTGAGGTACACCCCACCTCCATTTGGGGTGAGGGGGGAGAGGGCCACCCCAAAAGGTGGGGCTGGACCCCCAATAGATGGGGCAGTAGGGTTTGGGCACCCTGGGGGCAGATAGCCACACTAATGTGGCCATCTGCACCAAGCCAAGTTGGGTAAACAAAAAAAAAAATACAAAACCACAGGCTGCTTTTTAGGGGGGCCTGAGGGCCACCCTAAATTGGCAGCGCATGATGTACCGCAACGGGGGGTGGCCCTCAACCCCCCCCCACCCCAAATGGAGGGCCCCACCTCATGCAACCCTCCCTGGGCGCAGATAGGGGGGGCCTCACCTCATGCATCCCTCCCTGGGGTCAGATGCCCCTTCCCAGGAGCAGATATCTGCCCCCAGGGAGGGTTGCATTAGGTGGGGCCCTCCATTTGGGGTGGGGGGGGTTGAGGGCCACCCCCCGTTGCGGTACATCATGCGCTGCCAATTTAGGGTGGCCCTCAGCCCCCCCTAAAAAGCAGCCTGTGGTTTTGTATATTTTTTTTTGTTTACCCAACTTGGCTTGGTGCAGATGGGCCCATTAGTGTGGCTATGTGCCCCCAGGGTGCCCAAACCTTACTGCCCCATCTATTGGGGGTCCTGCCCCAGCTTTTGGGGTGCCCCCCCCACCCCACCCCCAATGGCTGGGGGACACACCTCATGCAGGCCTCCCTGGGCCTCCTCCAAACGGCTGCGTGAGGTACACCCCACCTCCATTTGGGGTGAGGGGGGAGAGGGCCACCCCAAAAGGTGGGGCTGGACCCCCAATAGATGGGGCAGTAGGGTTTGGGCACCCTGGGGGCAGATAGCCACACTAATGTGGCCATCTGCACCAAGCCAAGTTGGGTAAACAAAAAAAAATATACAAAACCACAGGCTGCTTTTTAGGGGGGCCTGAGGGCCACCCTAAATTGGCAGCGCATGATGTACCGCAACGGGGGGTGGCCCTCAACCCCCCCCCACCCCAAATGGAGGGCCCCACCTCATGCAACCCTCCCTGGGCGCAGATAGGGGGGGCCTCACCTCATGCATCCCTCCCTGGGGTCAGATGCCCCTTCCCAGGAGCAGATATCTGCCCCCAGGGAGGGTTGCATGAGGTGGGGCCCTCCATTTGGGGTGGGGGGGGTTGAGGGCCACCCCCCGTTGCGGTACATCATGCGCTGCCAATTTAGGGTGGCCCTCAGCCCCCCCTAAAAAGCAGCCTGTGGTTTTGTATATTTTTTTTTGTTTACCCAACTTGGCTTGGTGCAGATGGGCCCATTAGTGTGGCTATGTGCCCCCAGGGTGCCCAAACCTTACTGCCCCATCTATTGGGGGTCCTGCCCCAGCTTTTGGGGTGCCCCCCCCACCCCACCCCCAATGGCTGGGGGACACACCTCATGCAGGCCTCCCTGGGCCTCCTCCAAACGGCTGCGTGAGGTACACCCCACCTCCATTTGGGGTGAGGGGGGAGAGGGCCACCCCAAAAGGTGGGGCAGGACCCCCAATAGATGGGGCAGTAGGGTTTGGGCACCCTGGGGGCAGATAGCCACACTAATGTGCCCATCTGCACCAAGCCAAGTTGGGTAAACAAAAAAAAATATACAAAATCACAGGCTGCTTTTTAGGGGGGGCTGAGGGCCACCCTAAATTGGCAGCGCATGATGTACCGCAACGGGGGGTGGCCCTCAACCCCCCCACCCCAAATGGAGGGCCCCACCTCATGCAACCCTCCCTGGGGGCAGATAGGGGGGCCCCACCTCATGCATCCCTCCCTGGGGTCAGATGCCCCTTCCTAGGAACAGATATCTGCCCCCAGGGAGGGTTACAAGGGGTGCCCCCTTTCTACTTCAGTTGGGGGGGCACCCCCCCATGGGGGGACACCCCCCCTTTCATTCAGTAAAAAATCCATGGTGGCTAGTGGCCCCCACCCCTTCCCCCAACCCTGTTTCCCATCATTTCATTTTTATTTTTTATTTTACATTCCCTTGGGGCAGATGGTCAGCCATCTGCCCCAGGGTTCACATGCACGTGCCCCCATGCTTTGGGGTCGGGAGGGGGGAGAGGGCTGCTTACTTGAAGCAGCCCCCTCCCCCCCACCTCACAAAGAGATACATGGTGGTCTAGTGGGTTGCTGGTCACGGATCGAGCGCTCTGCGCCGATCCGTGACCAGCAATGCCTCATATGTGGTGTCCTTGGAAAGGGGAGAAAGTCCCCTTTCCAGGGACACCACTTTCTGCTCAATCCCTGGTGGCCTAGTGGGCCCCAGGACCCCAAACCCCCTCCCACCTCCCCCCATCCCTCGGATTATTATTTTTTTTTCTTTTATATATTTTCCTGGGGGCAGATGGTCAGCCATCTGCCCCCATGGTTCATTTTCATGTGTCCCCATGCTTTGGGGGGCCGGGGGGGGACGGCTGCTTACCTGAAGCAGCCCCCCTCCCCCTCAACTCACAAACAGATCCATGGTGGTTCAGTGGGTTGCTGGTCACGGATCAGCGCTCTGCGCTGATCCGTGACAAGCAATGCGGCATATGAGTGGTGTCCCTGGAAAGGGGAGAAAGTCCCCTTTCCAGGGACACCACTTTTAGGTCAATCCCTGGTGGCCCAGTGGGCCCCAGGGCCCAAAACCCCCACCCACCACCCTCCTTCCCTCGACATTTTTTTTTTCCCCCACCCCTGGGGGCAGTGATCATCTGCCCCCAGGGGTCCCTGGCGCTTTGGCCCCATGCTTTGGGGCCACGGGGAAAGGGGGCCGCTTACCTAGTAAGCAGCCCCCCTCCCCCACGCGTCACAAAAGGATCTTCGTTTGATCCGTGACGTTGCTGCCCGCGGATCGAGGCACCCTGCGCCCGATCCGCGGGCAGCAAAGCCACACAATGGGTACCGTTGGAAAGGGGAAGATCTCCCCTTTCCAACGATACCCGCCTCGATCTCCGGCTTGAAATACAGCCGGAGATCGAGGCGGAACAAGAAGGGCACTCACCTTCTCTCTCCAACGCAGCAGCCGAAAATGGCTGCTGCGGTGGAATTGCTTTCCGTTTCACGCCGACGTGCGTCACGCACGTCGGCGTGAAACTGAAGGAAATCCAACCCCCGGGCAGTGAGGGGGGACCTCCCCCTCACATAGCCCGGGGGTTGGATTACAGTTTTGAGCGATCCCTGCTTTGCAGGGATCGCTCAAAACAAGGTGCCGAAAAGGACGAGCTATCTCGTCCTTGGCACTGCGTGTGCACTTCCAAGGACGAGATACCTCGTCCTTGGCACTTAAAGGGTAAAATCATTACGGGGCTTGGCCTCAGAACATCCCACAGCATCTAGCTTAGTCTCAAATTGTGAGTGAATTTTTCATATTAAGAATCTCCAAATTGTACATTTTTGTCCACTTGGTATAATTAGTTATCAGTATTCTTATAAAACATATATTTGTTTTTACTTCAGTACACCCATTGGTTTGTCCCCGCCCCTAGAAACTTGGCTTGACTCAGAGATCAGATGTCTTGCCTTCCCCCAGAGCAGTGTTGTTCAGGCACACCCAAATCAGCATATTCTATTCAATTGCAAGAGTTTATTGTTCCTTTCTCCAGGCTGCAGGGAAAATCTCCTCCCTCTTAATCAACAGGACGATGTGATTTCCTGTGCTGTTGCTGAGAAGACTAGTGTGAAGTCTTCCCGGGGACAGCCAGCCTTTGAAGTCTCATCTAACTCAGGTTACTGTTTAGCTCCTGAAATACAGGTCTCCTGTCGGAATTTAGATCACCAGCGCCGGTCAGTGTCAAGCACCGGTATTGCACCCCGTTTTTGACAGCTGCCTTACCAGTAAGTAATCCTCAAAATATACTTTTTTCAAATATAGATGTACTTCTGTGGACCTCATATTCATGTAGATTCTTGCGGGAGAATGACGTTGACCCCCCAACAAGGAGGTGGGATGTTTTTAGTGGTTTTGTGATCCGTGATTTTAGCCATTTTTGACACAAAATAAAAGTGGATTTTTGAACAGGTCTTTATTGCTTTGCACTGATTTTGCTCTGTGTGCAGCCAAAGGATGGGGTCTGACAATGGTCTCCTGTATTAACACTGACAGAGGCAAAAGTGGATGGTGGCCTATCTGTTGGATAGGAAAGAATGCTTTCCAGTGGCCATTAATGCACAATGATGTTGCAGGGCTTGGATGCGTGGGTTCAAACATCCCACAAGCCCCCCTCTTGCAATGGCCATTCTGATCTTTCATTGATGGAACTTCACAAGACTGGGATGTCCTCATCTTCTTCTGATTCCTCAGATGGCAAAGTTCAGCATCTTTTCCTCCATCAGGGTGGGTCATTCGGTTCTCCTCGCCGGTCCTGATGGGAGTATTGGGCGGTACTCTGGGCCCCTCGGATCTTGGCTCCCGGTCCCCGGGTCATCCTCCTTGGGCAGTCTCCATGGTTTCATCTCTCCTAGGATGACAAAGCAAAAGCGGCAGAAACATGTTTGTAGACATTTCCCCACCACTATTAATGTAGTGGGGTGAACATATACATTTTTTTAATCAGGAGACATTTGCATTCTTATGGTATTTCGCACACTATATTTGGAATATTTTAGGGTTGGAAATGTATGATATGATATGATATGATTGTTTATTTATATAGCGCCTATACACAATGTGTTTCAAAGCGCTTCAAAGCGTATCAATCTGGAGCGGCCCCCTCTGGGGTTCCAGAGGACTGCTCCAGTTGCTGCAGAGTGTGCCTGGGATGGCAACACTTGAGCTGATTAATATGGACCCACTTGTCTTCCCCTTCCGCCCACTGCCTTTGGGGATGCGGATCTTGCAGGCGACTGGTGAGATCTTGTCTACAATTTCAAAAGGTCCCTTCCAGGTAGGCAGAAATTTCCGCTGTTTGGCCTGGTTCCTTTGGAAATTGTACAGATAAACCCGGTCTCCTACATTGTATTCCTTCCTGGTGGTCTTCAGGTCATAGTGAGTCTTCATGCTATCGGCTTATCTTTCTAGATTTTGCTGAGCATAGGCAAAAGCATGTTGAAGGTGTTTCCTTAAATTCTCAACATTGTGGAGGCATTGATCAATGTCTGCTCTTGGGTCCTGTAAAGCAGATGCTGGGGAAGCACCATCCTGCGTCCAGTCATCAGCTCAAACGGTGACATTTTAGTTGAAGATGAAGGGGTAGATCTGATGGTCATTAGGATAAGAGGTAATCGGATATCCCAACTTGGCCCAGAATCTGCCACAAACTTTTTTAAGATTCTCACAATGGTTTTGTTGTAACGTTCTACTGCGCCCGAAGAGGCTGGCCGGTAAGCAATGTGTAGCTTCCTTTTAACCCCCAGTATCTCCCACATCTTTGTCATTACTTCGCTGGTGAAATGGCTACCTCTGTCTGACTAAATCCTTTGGGGTAGTCCAAAACGCGAAAAGATGTGGTTGATCATCAGGCCAGCTGCTGTTTCTGGCTTTCAGTTTGGGGCGGGGAGACATTCCACCCATTTAGTAAATAAGCATGTCACAGTCAACAGGTACTTATTCCCCCTAGAGGAGCGAATCACGGGCCCTATGAAGTCGACTTGCAAATCTGACCATGGCAGTGTCATCCCCCTCTTTTGGAGAGGCGCACGGTGTGTGAGGGATGTTGGCTGAAATTGTGCACACACAAGACAGGCCTTCAAGTATTGGTCGTGTCCTGCCCCATGTGTGGCCAGTATGCAACCTCTCTTAAGATTTCAAGTGTTCTCTGAAAACCCCTATGACTGGCTGTGGCCGCATCATGGGCGTGACTTAACATCAGGCTTTGGAATGAGGTAGGAACCACCCACTGATCATGACCAGCTTGGGATATTCTTACCAACAAACCGTCTTGGATTCGGAACATTTTTGCACATTTCATCAACACTCTAAGGTCCTCTTTCCCAATGTAATCGGTATCCGTCAGGGGAAAGTTCGCAGGGTCCTCAATATGTTGGTAAAACTTAACAATTATAGGATCCCCCTTCTGAGTCGTAATCAAATCATCATCTGGGGTCACCTTACTCCATTGTGCAGTTGAAAGATATTGTGAGCATTTGTCTGGGACCTAGTGATAGCGGTGACCTGGATTTCCCCCAACAGGGACTCAATTTCTATTAGATCCCCTTGGATGGCCCCGGTTTTGGGTAGCTGATCAGCTAAGTCATTTCCAGTTTTGTCTGGTCCCTCTACTTTGGAATGACCCTTGATCTTTTTCCTTTAGATGGTCATCCCATTCGAGGTGACCAGAGCATCAATATTTTGGATTAACTTCCCATGTTTCAAGGGTTTGTTATTAGCACATAACATGCCTCTGGTTTTCCAATTAACCAGGTGCTCCACAAACCCATTCCGGACATAATCCGAATCTGTGATTATGACCAGTTTGTGGAGTTGATGTTGGACAGCAGTGAGGATGGCTTGATGCACAGCCATCAACTCTGTCACCTGACTACTTCGGGAACCAATCTTGTACCGAGCGGAGGGTTCTGGGGACTCCTTCACCCATTTATGTATTTATTTAGTTATTTATATTTATATAGCGCACAAGCAGCCCACGGGCATTGAGGCGCTGTTACTTGCAAAAAACTAAGTTACACAGGTACAGGCATAGTGGCGGTCGTTGATACATTATGAATACTACAGAACATCATGCTGGTGTTAAGACATTGCAGTTGGTCATTGTGTTACAACTTATGTATTGGGTCATGTGGTGAGTATTCATGATAATGTGCGGGGCCTTATGTGAAGAGGATAGTTTTCATAGCTTTGCGGAAGGTGGTGAGGGAAGCTTTGCCTCAGATCGTGGGGGGGAGAGCGTTCCAATAAATGGGTGCGAGATGGGGGAAGCATTCAATACGCCTGCCACAAGTTCTTTCTCCCCGTTGTCAACATGGTAAGAGCATCCATCCACATAGTCAGTGGGCATTCCCTCACACTTGTCTTCTTCAAAGACTTTGTGTGGGGAATTAAGGTATGCCTCCATGTTGTCCTTGATTTTTAGACTTTCGACCTCGAGACAGTTTTCTCTGGCACAATCATGCAAGTCAGCCAGACCTTGCGCGAGGGGACTCTTCTTGTTTTGGCCATATCTGACCTCGACAGGAAAGCCGTACATTGACATAATCCAGGAAGTAATCCGGGAATTACTCACATTTCCGGTCCGGATTCTGTCACTTTGGAGATATTGCAGAGGCTGGTGTGGAGTCTCCACTATGATGTGTTCCCCATGGATAAATGGGTGGTAATTCTTCAATGCCCACACCGTTGCCAGGAGTGCCTTCTCACAATCGTTGAATTATTCTTCCACAGAGGATAAAGTTTTGCTCGCATAGGAGATTACTTTATTGACCTTGTCATGCTTTTAATATAATACTGCAGTCAAGCATGTATTAGAGAACCCTGTCTCCAAGAAAAACTCATTGTTTCTGACAGGGTAAGCTAGGCAACGCACATGTGAGAGGCTTCTTTTGAGCTGTCTTACTGCCTCGGATTGTTCTGGACCCCATTCCCTCTTGACCACCCCTTCAAGAGATGACTCAGGGGTCTGGTGATCTCTGCGTAGCCCTCAATGAACTTTCTGCTGTAATTAGTCAGTCCAAGGAGGCTCCTTAGTTCCCGCAGAGTTATGGGGTCTTTCAGTTTTTGGAGTGCTTCCACTTTCCTTTCCTGGGGACAGAGACCGTGAGGAGTAATCTCATGCCCCAAGAAATTAACACGGGTTCTACACCACTGTGCTTTCTGAAAGGAAAGTTTTGCTCCGGCGGCTCTCAACTGTGTCAGAACATAACGGATCTCCGCTATGTGTTCCTCCACAGATGAACTTTTGATGAGGACATCATCTACATAAGCCAGGTTACCCCTCGCACCCAGGTCGGGAATGGCCTTGAGTAGGAAAATGTTGAATTTATTGCCGGAGTTGAGATATCCGAAGGGAGTCCGGGTCCATGTGTACTGCTGGCTCCAAAGGTAAAAGCCAGTTTGTATTGGTCCTCCCTACTGACAGGCACAGTCCAGTATCCATTGGTCAGGTCTATTGCAGTGAATACCTTTGACCCTTGGATCTGGGCCAGCCCTTGGTCAATGTAGGGAAGAGGCCATCGGGAAGTATGGACCCGTTTGTTGAGCTCCCTAAAGTCGGTGCAGAGTCTCCACTGGCCGTTTGGCTTCACTATTCCCAGCACTGGATTATTGATGGTGCTGTGTACTGGACGGATTATCCCCCGGGACTCAATGTTCTTAATTATTTCAGTAAGGGACTCCATTTATGCGAGAGGCAAACGATATTTCTACACAAACACTGGAGTCATGCCAGGGTCCGTAGGAATTGTTGTTGTGTGGATGTCGGTGCGACCACAGTCATATGAGTCCACCGCAGAAAGATCTTGGAAATCCAAGAAAACTTGTTTCAACTTTTGCCTCTGCTCCAGAGTCACACAGGCATCAGCTAGGTTGACTCTCTCTCAACCATCTGCCTGAAGCCTGGAAAGACTTCTGGTCTTGCTATCTCAGCGGCCTCCTCCAGCTGGGTGGAGAAGTCCCTGGTCAGAGTGTTGATTTGGACTGGAGGCTTCAGGTGGGAAAGGCAGCCCTCATGGACCTGGAAAATCACCTCATCCCTCCTGAAGTCACAAGTCACATCTTCCTTATCATAAGGGCAGGAAGTGTACACCAGGAAGTTCCCCCCATGCCAGGTAAAGATCCTGTCTGGTGTTGTGTTGTCATCGCTGTCACTGTCAAAACAGTCCTTGGGGATTGGTCCTAACAGTTAATTTCCTACATCAATGGAAAAATGTTGGTCATCAACCGCCCTTCCAATACTCTTTAAGTCGCTGTTGTCCACCTCTATTGAAATGGTGTCATGTTCTATATTGACTAATGGTGTTGGGTTTACCCAAAACCCTTGCTGTTGGAGAGAAGCATTTAGATGAATATAAGCATCAGGGTTTTTCAATTTTTGTCCTCTTTTAACTTTCACTTCCAGTGAGAATTGTCGGGTCCTTTCGGGGATGGTGTCTTTCTCTTTTATCTGAATTTCATCTGCATAAGGCAGCAATTGAGCCGACCTAAATGCTTTCTCTGGATCATCAAGGCCCATGGGATTATCCGCTAATCGCGACCATGCTTTGAAGTTTATTAGGTCCAAACTAATGGTAAAGCGATTGAGAATGTCACTGCCTAAGTAAAAGGCGGCAATTATGGACTATGCTCTTGCTACCAATGGAGATTTTGAGCATACACCTGCTTGGCAGGAGATGTTTGGAATTGGGTATTTCCAGATCCATTTCCCATTCGTCTATCAGTTTGAATGTGGGAATGGCAGGATCTTTTGTGAGGTGGCGGAACATGGCTTCGCTGATGAAGCTCTTACCGTTGTTCACACACACTCGGGCGAGAACAGAGTCCTTCCCATTTTTTAACTGAACAGGGATGAACAACTGCTCTCCAATTTGCTGAACATCAGCCAGACTCTGAGCTGATTTCACATTTCTCTGGACTATAGGAGTGGGAATGTCTGATTGTGTATTGGTAAAGAATTTCACAGTGTTTCCTTTCAGTGTGGAATACCACCTTAAACTGGAAGGAAGGTTGATTTTCAGAAATAGAGAGGACCCCCCATCACCAGTTTGTTGTCCTACTGCTATTACTGTCACGTCTAGAATTTGGTTGTTCTGGAAGTGAAATTCTATTTGGTCAAATTTTTGTTCAACCATGTGGCATGTGCCTTTTAAACTAACATGGTTGACGCTCTGTTTTAATTTTTTTGGTCGGCTAGTCTGGGTCCAGAGGACCTTGTTTACGCAATCTATTAGGGGTGACAACCTTCTCAGGAGGTCATTCCCTAGTAAACAAGGGGTGCCCTCTGGAGTCACTACTATGACCGGGTGTTTCACCTTGTGTCGCCCAATTTTAATGTCCAGATATGCAGTCCCCTCGATGGGAATTTCCTTCCCGTCAAAGTTCTGAAGTTGTCCAGGAAGGGAGGTGAGAGGAATTTGGTAATTCTCCCCCCTCCCTGCATTTAGTTCATCAAAGGCCTTTTTGGACAGAAGGGTAGCTTGGGATCCCGTGTCCACAAGTGCCAAAATTGTACCCTGCCCCTGTACTTGTACCGGGGTATAGTATCTTCCCTCCTTCTCCTCAAGGGGGCACAGATAATGCACATTTTTGGCCAACTGGTGGGCCAATTTTCTGGTTTTGGACATGCAAAGAGATGAGATTTGGGCAGAATTCTGTGGAGAGTCCTGGGAATTTGAAAGAAATAGTTGGCAACTAGAAATAGGAGACATTCTGGGTTCCCCTGGTTCCGGTTCTGGGCCACCCCCCCTTTTTGGAGGCAGTCACCCGGTTGGGTTTGAACCAGGGATTTTCATGCTGTTGGTTCTGTGATGAGATGTTGGGTGGCACTAGCTCAATCCCCACATCTACCCAGTCTGGATGTGAATCCCTTGGGACCCATTTTTCTTTGGGAGGAGTTCCCCCATATCTGAAGGAGAAGATCCTTTTCCCATGATCCTCTGAGGATCCCTCTCACTCAAATTGGAAGATCTGTACCTCCTCCACAAACTGGGTCTGTTTGGGTCCTTTGTTTCTCCTACCTCCTCTCTGCTCCTTGGGTGGCAGACTTTCAGGGGTAGGAGATTTTGTTTCCTGTTCCTGGGTTTCCAGAGGCTGTTTACAAGTGGGGAAGGAAGCTTCCTCGAAGGCTTTACACCCCCTTCCCCTTGTGCCTCCTCCCTGTGAACCGGTGGGCTATCGGGGTGCTGCCCCCGTCATTGTTCTGGAGCACCAGGCCCAGAGTTTGGGGCATTCTGCGCTGGCATGCTCATCTGAGGGTTCTGTTGAGCCCTCAGCATGTGACTCAGATCCCGTGCCATATTTTGGACCTGGCGCTCTAACTGTGAAACCCGCTCAGGCTGATACGGGTTTCTGTTTTCTCCCCTGGGCTGATCCCGCAAAGGGTAGCTATCCCTTCTCTGGTAGTATCCCGGGTTGGGGAGATTTGGGTACGCCTCCACCCTTGGCCTCCCCTCTCCCAGATTAGGTTGTCTGGGCTCAGGGAAGTGGGGAAAGAAGGATGGATGATTTTGGGGCTGGAAGTTGGGTGGATACCTGGGGAAAAAGTTCTGCCCAGGATTTGGGGAAATTCTGCCCTCCTGTGGGAAGTTAGGAGGGAATTTCCCTGGGTTAGGTGCTTGGCTGGATCCCTCCCTTGGGCTGGAGGAGTCCACACATAACCCAGGATGGGTCGGTTTCCCTTGTAGCGGGGACTTACATAATCAGGGGAGTGAGGGATTCCATTTGTGGGACTACCTCCTTGACTCCCTGTCTGTGACTGGCCCGAGGGCCTTCTTGCTTGGAATTATTCTGTGCAGGCAAGATTTTAGGCCCCCCCATCTCCAAATCTAAAACGGGGGCAACCTTTACCTCTGCCACCCTGGCAGCAGCAGGGGTGCTGGTCGGTTTGGGGCTTTTCTGTGCATTACTCTTATTTTCTATGGGCTTCTGCACCTCATAGATTCGGGTGGCCTGTTCAATGACCCAGTCTAGCGACCTTTTCTCATGAAAATCTCTCACTAGCTGGGTCATGATGTATTTGGGCAAGGCATGGAAAAAAGTGTTAACAAATTCTTTGCTGTCCGTGTGCACCCTTTTGGTAGTCTGCGCAAAGGCACGCTTCAATTCCTGCACAAATTCTTGTGGGGCCTGATCCTCCCCACATTGCAGATTGTAGGCTGCCTTGGGAGCCTCTTGGGGATTTCTGTGAACAGAAAAGTGCTTTAAGATGGCCGCCCTGTAGGTGGACCATCTTGCATGATTTTGGTCCTCCAGCCCTGCAAAGAAACTGGAGTATTCTGGGGAGAGAGTCCATTTGACGTACTGCATGCAGCTCCTGCTGTCTTTCAAATGGAAAGTCTCCATCATTTGCTCAAAGAGCTCCAAGTGTTCCCACACAGAATACTTGGTGTTCTTGTGATAAGGCGTGATGACACTCCTGATTGCCTTTATCTGTTTTAAGGGGTCCTTAAGCAAGGCCCTTTTTGCCTTATTGGCCTTCTTGGTTCGGGTAACCCTGGTCCATTCAACCTCTGACTAAGAAGCACTGCTCCCAGAGGTGCCCGTCTGATCTTCCAGGTTTTCCCGGATTCTGCAAGCCTGGGAATGGTTGGCAGAATGTTGGTACCTGGTCTCCTGTATCCTGTGACGCTCAGAGGAGTCTTCAGATTCCTCCTTGCAGCCAGGATTTGATGGGTACCCCCCACTGACCTAACTGGGCAGAGGTTTTCAGGATGCCCTTAGTGGGCCTACTCTCCTGGTGTTCCCCACTAAATTGCACTGTACTTGGGTGCCCATACCCGGATGCCCGCCCATCCATTCCTGTGAGGTACTGGCCTATGAGCCCCATACTTTTGCTGGATAGTAATCTGCAATGCCCGTGGCCCTGGGCTCATATGCGCCATGGGACACGGGGGTGGCAGAGTCCAAGGACTGGGAGAGATGAAGGCCTCTGGTACTAGGGCTCCTGAGGTTATGCTCAGGTGTTTCCTTTTCTCAGCAAACCTCATCTTTGTCAGCCCCTGCTCCCTGTTGCCATGCAAGAGCCTGTGCTTTCAGTTCCTCAATCAAGGCCTTACTAGATGCAGGTCCGTCTGCATGGCTACCTGTCGCTGGAGCCTATCATTGTGCTGACAGAGAGCCTAATTTTCCCTCTGTGCTTCCCAGTTGGTCCTGGAGTATTGGGTCAGTCTTTGGTGCAGGAGGGTTACCTCCTGGGTACCGTCCCTACTGGCCTGCTCCTTTCTTGCCAGAGCATATTCCACCCTTCTGGTGTGCTCTACCAAGTTCTGATGTTCTTTTTGGAGGCCACCCAGTCCCTGGAGGGCCAGGTGATTTTCTTCCATTTTCCTTTTTAAGTGGCAGACTTCCTGGCCTAAGGTGTCCCTTTCCTGAGTAAGAGCCTGCATCTGTGCCGCCAGGTCGTCCCTCTGCCTTTGAAAAGCACCAGCTCTCTTGCGCTCCTCATCAAACTCTGCCTGGGTATCCAGGTCTTTCAAAATCAATTTGTTGCTCTCTGCCTTCACTCTATCTAGGTGGCTTTGCAGGGTGGCTACCTGCTCTGTGCATGCCCTGTTGAAGTCTAGTTGTTGCTCCAGCTTTTTCTGGCTCCGCAGTAGGGAGTCCAAACCTTCTTGGTACTCTTTCTGCAGGGCTAGAATTCTGGTATCCTGGTCTGCCCTTTCCTGTTGCAGGATACCCATGTCCTCTTTGATTTTAATGACATGCTACGTACTTTCGGTTTCTGACTCCTGGCTTCTCTGCAGCCTCTGCTCAGAAGAGACAAGGTCAGATTGGGCCTTCTCTAATGCCATCAGTTGCCTACCTGCCAAATGTTGGCCTTCCGCAATTTTGTCCTGTATGGCTCCCATATATAAATATAAATATGCCGCTACCCTGGCAATCTTGTTGTGCTCATCCTTGGCCTTAGGGGCCATGTATAGCTCACTCAGGGCCACATGTAAGGGACCCTGATCTCTCCATTTATCTGACCCTGTTGCAGTGATCTGGGGTGCGATTGCCTGCAACCACACCGTCTGGTCCTGCTGAGTCCACTCACCTCTCACAAATAGCCTATGTAAGAGGTGCTCTCTCGCTATTTTGATGTCTACCAGTGTCGTCATTCTGGAAATTGATTTCCTTCCTGACTTACAGAAGTTAGTATTTTATTTTGCAAAACACACCGTTTCCTAGAGAGTTCCCTTGAGGAGTGCTTTTACAGCGTAACACAGCGTGGTGATCCATTAGGATTTATGTATCCTGTCAGTTAGCACACTGTATTAAGCTGCACAAGTGGTAGTCTAATCCAGACGTCCCATTACGAGCCCCCACTCTGTAAGTGACTTAAATCAAGCACTCCAACTAAGTCAATACCTAGTCTGTGATGCCCAATGGAAGCCCTTATTCATATATTTTTATGTCAAGTTCTTAAATCTGGGTGATAAACCCTTATATAACGCCCCTCTCTTTGAATCCCCCTGACCTCACTGAGCCAAGAAGTAGGTTTGTTTTGCAAATTAAAAGGTTTATTGAAAAAATTAAACAATATATATATCTCACACTTTTATGAATAAACTAATATTTGATAGCACACTTATGAATATGAACAGTAATCAGTATTGGGTAATATTAAAATAGCGACAACTCTTTAATCAGAAAGGAGTAGGAATAGGAAGGATAAAGTAGCAGAGAATACTTTTACGGTTCAAGGAAATGCAAGATGGAAACAATGCAGGCACAGAAATAAAACTCGATATGGATTCAACAAGAGATAATATGATCACTTTTTCCCTTGTGACAACTCACTCCCCCCCTATGCAATATGAAGAGATGGACATGAGGGCACACAGGTTTTCAGGAATACAATCAGAAGCAGTTCAGTTCCCGTTCCCTCAGCAAGCTCAGAGAACCAGGGAGGATTTTAAAACACAGGCCAAATACTTTTAAATGTGATTTCAATGAAGTCCCTCTGCCTTTGAAAAGCACCAGCTCTCTTTCGCTCCTCATCAAACTCTGCCTGGGTATCCAGGTCTTTCAAAATCAATTTGTTGCTCTCTGCCTTCACTCTATCTAGGTGGCTTTGCAGGGTGGCTACCTGCTCTGTGCATGCCCTGTTGAAGTCTAGTTGTTGCTACAGCTTTTTCTGGCTCTGCAGTAGGGAGTCCAAACCTTCTTGGTACTCCTTCTGCAGGGCCAGAATTCTGGTAGCCTGTTCTGCCCTTTCCTGTTGCAGGATCCCATGTCCTCTTTGATTTTAATGACATACTACCTACTTTCGTTTTCTTACTCCTGGCTTCTCTGCAGCCACTGCTCAGAAGAGACCAGGTCAGATTGGGCCTTCTCTAATGCCATCAGTTGCCTACCTGCCAAATGTTGGCCTTCCGCACATTTGTCCTGTATGGCTCCCATATATAAATATAAATATGCCGCTACCCTGGCAATCTTGTTGTGCTCATCCTTGGCCTTAGGGGCCATGTATAGCTCACTCAGGGCCACATGTAAGGGACCCTGATCTCTCCATTTATCTGACCCTGTTGCAGTGATCTGGGGTGCGATTGCCTGCAACCACACCGTCTGGTCCTGCTGAGTCCACTCACCTCTCACAAATAGCGTATGTAAGAGGTGCTCTCTCGCTATTTTGATGTCTACCAGTGTCGTCATTCTGGAAATTGATTTCCTTCCTGATTTACAGAAGTTAGTATTTTATTTTGCAAAACACACCGTTTCCTAGAGAGTTCCCTTGAGGAGTGCTTTTACAGCGTAACACAGCGTGGTGATCCATTAGGATTTATGTATCCTGTCATTAGCACACTGTATTAAGCTGCACAAGTGGTAGTCTAATCCAGGCGTCCCATTAAGAGCCCCCACTCTGTAAGTGACTTAAATCAAGCACTCCAACTAAGTCAATACCTTGTCTGTAATGCCCAATGGAAGCCCTTATTCATATATTTTTATGTCAAGTTCTTAAATCTGGGTGATAAACCCTTATATAACGCCCCTCTCTTTGAATCCCCCTGACCTCACTGAGCCAAGAAGTAGGTTTGTTTTGCAAATTAAAAGGTTTATTGAAAAAAATAAACAATATATATATCTCACACTTTTATGAATAAATTAATATTTGATAGCACACGTATGAATATGAACAGTGATCAGTATTGGGTAATATTAAAATAGCGATCACTCTTTAATCAGAAAGGAGTAGGACTAGGAAGGATAAAGTAGCAGAGAATACTTTTACGGTTCAAGGAAATGCAAGATGGAAAGAATGCAGGCACAGAAATAAAACTCGATATGGATTCAACAAGAGATAATATGATCACTTTTTCCCTTGTGACAACTCACTCCCCCCCTATGTAATATGAAGAGATGGACATGAGGGCACACAGGTTTTCAGGAATACAATCAGAAGCAGTTCAGTTCCCGTTCCCCCCAGCAAGCTTAGAGAAACAGGGAGGATTTTAAAACACAGGCCAAATACTTTTAAATGTGATTGCAATGAAGTGAAAAATATGCTAAACATGATTTTAATTCCCTATAGGAGATTCAGGGTAGGTGATAGCTACTTTGAATTAGTTCAGGTCAACACTAGCAATGATTCAGGAGTGATTATCAGGTTGAAAACGAATTTCAGCAGTGGAAAGCAAGAAGCAGCTATTTTTACAGGTGGTGAAATTGAGCCAAATTGCAATTCGCGGCACTTTTTCCGAGTGCGTAAACCGCGATTACAGAAAAACTACAAAGAGTTAGAAGGTCATTTGTGGTTGGAAAGCTTAGGTTCTTTGCTTCAAAATGGCAGTTAAATCTCGCTTCTAAGACATACGGTTCAAAAGATACGGACGGTTTTGTGGAGATAGATTTTCAGAAATGAAGTCAAGATTTCAGAATGACAGATGACACTTTGCAGCTTTGAAATCATAGAATGGACACACGATTTCTATGCAGTTCTGCACAGGTTGAAATGGTTTGAATAAGATTACTTTAAACTAAGAGATGGGTTCTGGACAGTTCTAGATACTCACTCCTAGTTTTGGAAGGGAATGGACCTCGTCACAGATCTGGTCAGGTTTGGGCTGCGGCTCTCTCACCATTGGGCGGTCAGGCACTGGTTCTGCTCACAGCGCACTCTCTGGTCTGCTATCGGCACTGCACAGAGGTCTGGTCTAGTCAGTCTGGATACAGCACTGCTCTCTCTGGATCTGGGGTCCTGGTTCTAGCACAGGGTTATTGGCTAGAATCAAACAGCACAGCACGGCTGTTGAGAATCAGGTTGCAAAAGATTTTGAGGCCTGATAAAAAGGGTTCAGCTTGTGGATTAGGCCTCTCTGCTTCAAGTTCTGGAGTCTGGATTCTAAGTTCTGGTCTCTGGATTCTGGAGTTTTTGTCTGGATATGGTCGGGCAGCGTGCTGCACAGGAATCGATGAGTGGAAAATGAGTGTCCATCTGGGTCTCAGCAGTCTCTTTTTATGTGTTCTCAAAGGGGTGTGGAGGCTGACTTTTTTTTATAAAGCGCTCACACAGCCCATGGGCATCGAGGCGCTGTTACAGGAATTGTGTTTTTTTTTTCTTCTTAGTTGCGTAATTGTTTTTTGTCTTTGTTATGCATTATAACGCGCTTAAACACCGAGAGGTTTCTAAGCGCAGACCCGGGGATCGAACCTGTGTTGGAAGACGCGCACGCTGCCGCTGAGCTATCCTCCCGGGACTTTCTATGCCCAACCCACTGAGGATTTGATAGGTTAAAGGATTTACTGTGACCTGACTGGAGAACAGAATAGTGAGTCAGAATGAGTCATCAGGTGTCAACGAACACTCCCCTTTGTGTCCGTACAGCATAGCTTCTTTTTCATAAAACACATATTTACAATATACACAACTTGTTAGTATTACCTAAATTGCATGACAGATTGCTTAAGGTACAGTTCGGTTCAAGTCACATGTTTCTACGAGCTTGGGTTCAGAAATGACAACATTTTGTGCTTTTAATGGGTTTCGCAATATTGGTTTTGCATTAAATCTTACACGAAGGTACACACCCTCTCTGGGCATATTACAGTACGTTTTCATTTCTCTAGCATAAACACTGTGTCTGCAATATTAATAATTATGGGGATTGGCCTCAGAACATCCCACAGCATCCAGCTTAGTCTGAAGTTGTGAGTGAATTTTTCATATTAAGAATCTCCAAATTGTACATTTTTGTCCGCTTGGTATAATTAGTTATCAGCATTCTCATAAAACATATATTTGCTTTTACTTCAGTACACCCATTGGTTTGTCCCCACCCCTAGAAACTTGGCTTGACTCAGAGATCAGATGTCTTGCCTTCCCCCAGAGCAGTGTTGTTCAGGCACACCCAGATCAGCATATTCTATTCAATTGCAAGAGTCTATTGTTCCTTTCTCCAGCCTGCAGGGAAAATCTCCTCCCTCTTAATCAACAGGACCATGTGATTTCCTGTGCTGTTGCTGAGAAGACTAGGTGTGAAGGCTTCCCAGGGACAGCCAGCCTTTGAAGTCTCAGCTATGTCAGGTTACTGTTTAGCTCCTGAAATACAGGTCTCCTGTCGGAATTTAGATCACCAGTGCCCGTCAGTGTTAAGCACCGGTAGTGCACCCCTTTTTTGACAGCAGCCTTACCAATAAGCGACCCTCAAAATATACTTTGTTCAAATATATATGCACTTCTGTGGACCTCAGATTCATGTAGATTCTTGTGGGAGAATGATGTTGACCCCCCAACAAGGAGGTGGGATCTTTTTAGTGGTTTTGTGAGCCGTGATTTTAGCCATTTTTGACACAAAATAAAAGCAGATTTTTGAACAGATCTGTATTCCTTTGCACTGATTTTGCTCTGTGTGCAGCCAAAGGATGGGGTCTGACAATGGTCTCCTGTATTAACACTGACAGGTTTTCACTGTGCACCTTCTGGTGATTTCTGGCCAGCAGCATGCTTTCCGGCGGCCATTAATGCACAATGATGTTGCAAGGCTTGGATGAGTGAATTCAAACATCCCACAACACATACATTGCCACAAAACATGGTGAACAAGACCTGTCCACCAAAAGCGCACCTTGTTGAACAGTTGACTTCCCGGTATAAATGATTAGCAGCAGTGTGTATGTTCCACAATGTTTGTACATTGTACATGATCAATGGAAATCTATTTATCTTGAATTTCAAAGCTATTCAAAGTATTAAGAAGTATTAAGCATCCAAATTGTCTTTTCAAATGTAGCTTCTTTGTCAGTTTCTGCCTGTTGGAGGATGCCATACAGTGTAACTCTGTATTTTCCCCCTTCCTGCTTTCAGCCAGCTCTTCTGGGTCCTTCAGTGATCAGGGCATGACAGGATCAGATGGATATCAGCATGAAAGCAACTGCGGTGTCTGCAGTTGCCTTAGTATGCACGTGTCCAAATAGACAGAATAAATAAGCTTCCCACTAAGGAATGAGACCTTAGCTAAATAACAAACTTGGCATGCAAGAACTAATGACTGTAAGCAAAACACTGCATGAAAGTGGCTAGTTGGTGTGAAATAGGTGCATTCTGACCTATATTTTTATGGGGGCATGTGTTAGGGGTCGTTCCTTTCGGATGCCTTATGAAAAGGGCTGATCTTTGATTTGTGGCCTTTGGAGTCTTACAATTTCAAACACAGTGGGGATAGGTGTTAGTGTTTCCAAAATGTATGACCACTCTAGATTAGAATAAAGAACGGCTACTGAGATATACCCAGATACCCAGTGATGGGTTCGTCAACAGGAAGTGGCAGATACACCTAAATGGCTGCCTTACAATTACGCTGATGTGGGACAATCGCCATGGACTGATATTTCCTTTGGTGTTACCACGACAAGGAGCAACCTAACATTGTTTACGGTGGTCTAGCAAGAAGCTGATGTCGAAGCCTTGCGATTCAAGGTGCGTCCAATGTGCTTCTTCTACTGAAAAGAACACTGTGTGACTCATGATAAAAATTTGATGTTCAAAAACAATTAAATTAAGAATTTGGTTCAATATGGAAATTGGAAGACATTCTCGGAGCATTTATTGTGAAATAAAAGCACATTATAAATTGTAGAGTATTGGTGTTTCCTTTAAAAATTGTGTTTTCGATTCCGATTTGGGACAAGCTGTGCTGTGAGAGGATGTGTGTGTTGATGTTCGGGGTTCTGCATCAACTAACGTTAAGACGTAGGTGATGACTGGATGCGTTTGGCTACGCTGCACACTAACGTCATTAAAATAGGTGGAGAATATTGCTAAGAATAGTGATGTCAGCTTCAGGGACGGGAGATATGATTTAGTGCCGGAAGGGCAGTTCAAGGGCGATGTGGCAATGGATAAGATTAGCACAAGATGGCAGTGCCTCGCTGCCTGATTTTGCATGTGTAAAAGTGAGGAAAACTAAGGTAAGATACATAGGAAATGTTTTTCGATCTATCACAGTTTGCTTAAAACCACATGCCTGAATGTTTGGGGCAATACTATTTTTGAGCGCATTATTCCTTTAAGGGTTCAGCAAATGAGTGTGAGGCCTTCCAATTTGCACCACTCATGATCTTGCCCATGCTCAGGTTGGGACCACCATTGGGTCTAATCTTGACTTGCCACAGAATCTGGCAGAAAGTGCTTGACCGCTGACACAGTTTGGTCACTGTCTGATATATCCACCTGATTAACTGCCAAAAGCTTTGTCAAGTAAAAAGCTCCTGTACCTGACACCACCTCATGCGGTGAATTTGTATGGATATCTTCCATACGAGCATGTCACAGATCAGTAATGGTGACCTCCATAAAAAAACGTGGCAGCCACCTTTGCAGTGGATTTCTCCTGACTGCTCATAGAAAAGCTGTCACTAAAAAGGCAGGAAATCTCTTTAGGAATCAAGCCTCTCTGCGTGCATGCGGATACTCATCCCACCGAGATGCATGACGCTTTCATGCCAACATTAGCCATTCCATTCGAAAGACACTAGTCTAGTCAAATTTAACTTTGTATTTTGGGACTTGTGGACCCTGAAGTATAGTTGGGGATTCCAGGGGTTACCAGTACCAGAATTCAAAGTTAAAACCTTGACTGGACTATCATCCCAGAATAGAATGGATAATGTTAGCAAGTGTATCCTGTGCACTGCGGTCAACCGAGCTGAGATAACTTGTTATCAACCCTAAAACAACATATAACATATTGCTCTTATATAGGCAACCAAACACTCATAGCAACCCAGAGCTGGATTTATCTTTGCTACTAACCCCTCTTATGAAACCAACCACTAAATGTGTCATACTTGATGATGACAACCTGGGTTATAATGACCCTACTGACTCCAAAGCCACTGCCTTGATGAAACACTAACAAAAATGAATCTCCTCCAACATGTCTCTGCCGACTCACGATAAAAGGGGCGTTGTGGACTGGATGCTTTCAACCAACACACTCATTGATATCTCAACCATCAACACTGTGCCCTGGTTAGATCACTTTTTGAAACATTTCAATATCTCCCTCCCCATCAGATGACCAAACCTATCCCGTCTACTGTGCAAAATCTGATGCGCAAAACCTGAAAGCTGACTGACTCGACTCCAGGGCTCACGCTACAGATGCTTCTCACTCCTGCAGCCCCAATCTGTAATGACCCCGAAGTCCTGGCTGACCTCTACATGCAGAGCCTCCTCTAAGGATTTCGTATCGGCCACGGGCCGATCGGCCGACGGGCCAATCCGACACTGCATGCAGAGCCTCCAGGGACCAGCATTGCGCCCTTTACATGCAAAATATTCAAACCTCATTAGCCGACAAGCTCCTGGTTCATGGATGAGCCTGTTTCCCTCCATAGACAAAAAGAACACTTTAACACCTCTGGTAGAAACATCCAAAGCCCTGCCAACCATGACAACTTCACCAATTTCACAATGCACATATCTCTAACGCCAGCCTGAACACCAAGGAACTTTTCACCATCCTCAGAGAGCAGGAAAACCCAGTCCCTAACAGCCCACAACCCTTGCTTCCTCTTCAGTTTACAACACCAAGCTCATCTCTCTGAGTAGACAGTTCCTCGCAACTGAAAACTGCCTCACTCTCTCCCGAGCCATCACCATCAGCAAATTCAATTGCTGCAACACTCTCTACATGGGTACGTCCTTGAAAAACATTGCCAAATTAAAACTATTACAAAACAAAGCCCTCCGTGCAGTTATGGGCTTACGGCGATCAGATCACATCTCAGCCACTAGACGCAATGTCCATTGGCTTCCCATCAAAGCCTGCCTTGAGTTTAAGATTCTGAAATTTGCATACTGATGCGTATACAAAGAGGCCCCACTCAACATTAACAACTGCATTGCCCCAAAACTCCACGTGCACCCACTATGATCCCCCCTCAGCCTCTCTCTTTCAGTCCCCAGATTCAACTGGAAAAGAGCTGATGGCACAGGCTTCTTTGTCACTGCTCTGTCCCTCTGGCACCCTCTTCCTCCCAACATCAGAAATTAATGTACTCACATGACCTTCTGAAAGCTTGTTAAAAACCTGTCTCTTCAACAAATACGACTATTCCTAGCCCTGATACCCTCGGCTTTGGGCGTTACATAAATACAATAAATAAACAAATATTGTCCAAAGTTTCCTAATGAGGTCTGTGCAGATAAAGGGGCAGGTGTGTTCTTTTTCTGCAGCCACCCCCAAAAGAATGACCCCGTGTGAAGGGCGAGTGGCTCATTACAATCCATGTTCATTCAATTCGAGCCCGAAACTGAGAACAAAGATTCTCCTCAATGCTAAAGGCTAGTGGTCAATGGGAGGATGAAAGCACCTTTCCAGTGGACTGCCGCTCTTTTTTGTGGGCATTCTCAGCCCTTTACTGCGGGAGAGCATTCCCTGTGAGACGTCCAATATATTCAGGCTCATTCCAAGTTTGCCGGTCCGGAAAATAAGGGCAGGTAATAACGTTTACCGGACTTTTCCCAACCAGCATACTACAAGGCAGGAATTACGCCAGACCAAGTGGCGGTAACGGTAAATCCGTTTGTCAGTATCAGGCAAACTTGGAATGAGACCCCTTACCTTCTTGGCTAAGTCGCAAGCACTCCTAATCGTCACATTTGACATCAACCAAAAATGGGAAGAATTTGTTGATTCCGGAAACATTTTAAATGATCCAAATTATTATTCTTTTAAAACAAAAAATCGAAAATCTCATTAAAATCGTTAAAAGGGTAAATGAATTAGGAGGACGTGTACACATAGAGCACAGACTTTAAATAAATCTGTCTGCAATTCCAGTCTGCAGCCGACGCTCTTCCCTCCTGCTATTCTGGTCGTCTCTCAGCCAGTGAAGAGGATCAGAGAGGATGAGACCTGTTAAATAACAACATCAAATTAATTTGTACATGGAAGCAGCAGTGGCAGGAAATAAGGAGCCTTCTTGCCAATCCCACTTCCCTGGCCCTCCTTCGCCTTTGGTCTATTTACGTGACATCTGGGGATGAAACCGAACTGGGTCAGTAGAGCAATGCTGGGGAAATTACCCCATTATCAGCCGTAACCTTGCACACAGAAAGAAAAGAAGACAATATCACGCAGAGAAAGGGGAGTGGGTGGAGAAGACAGCACGTGCAGGGCTTCGAGTGCAACACACTGGAGAGGGTTTCTCGCCCTGGCTCCACAGAAGGCAGAGTGGGGGCCAATTTCTATATACATCAGTGAGCCTAGACCAGAGGCACTAATCCTGGCAACGGTTCACAGATCAACAAATAAGCATTGGCAATCCCCATACTTTTTGTTTTTGTGCAGGAATGTGTAAAGCATTTTCCGCACACTGGAGGAGGGGCATTAACTGGCTATCAATGGTAGCAGCTGCAAAATGATGCGAGTAACTGGGCATATAATAGCAGTGCCTGGGAAATACCTAATACTTGTTTTTAACAGGGCTTCAGTGAAGGACACACATAGTGCTTAAACATCGAGTGACTGAAGGCAGATCATGTCAAGACATTTTTATTACACCAGTAATACGTTTAGGGCTCCAATGAAGTCATTAACTATCAGAAACTGCTCTTAAACAAAACCTGGCAGGCAATTCGAGCAGAAAGTCTGATGGTAAGACTTGATGGATCTATCTCAAAGAGGCCCCAAGAGGATGTGTTTAAAGTGGGGAGTGGTAGTAAGTGGGTGGGAATTGGCATAGGGATGTGCATGGCCATGGACAGTTAATGGATGGGTAAATAACCAAACAACTCCTACAAGCCTTGTGTCCCTCCCCATATGCCATTTCTTCCTAGCTGTACTCTAATGCAATAGTTTCTGCTTATAGGTGGCAGTTTACAGCTGCCTCGTAGCCAAAACTAAAAATGCACTAAATACAGGACTCTTCGTACAGACCAGCAAAGATGTTATGATGAACAAATATAGGGCCTCATTACTGGGTTGCCCGAAAACCCTGCAACAGCCGTGCTGCCGCCTGATATCCGATGCCACTGGGCCTGGGATGTCAGGCGGCAGGAACTGTAAGTCTCCATTCCCGTGCAGTCCTAGAGGACTTCATGGGAATGGGGACACAGAAGCACCGGTACCATTGCTAATGGTGACTGTGCTTCTGTGAAAACCACACCTACAGGGGCAGGTGCCTTTACAGTCTAGCAGTCCAGAAAGGTTGCCAGTATGTTGCTACCGGCACCCTTATTTCCAGACCACCAGATTTGTAATGAAGCCCAGTCTCTCCCCAGGAAGAGGTATGAGGGATTTCTATAGGTTTATTGAATATCATCTTTTTAATTAAAGGACTCAACGGCCTCCTTAGAATTGGCAATATAAAATATAGTCTAATTGCCCTCTCTTCCATTCTCTTGACCAAGATACACTCAGGTTTGTATTGTTAGAACTGTAATAGGGCACCCAGATAGTATTACAGGGCATCTCCTCCTAGATATCAGCACTAAACAGACACAACTGTTTATGAGGAAGTGTTGAATTTCATGGTGCAAAATGGCACTGTGTTCGCTTTTGGATGGTTATCCATCTTAATTATACAATATGCAGAGGCCTAAGAACACACTTGTTATGGATTGCTTGTGTATTTTCTACTTTCCCTACATTTGTATTGTGCATGCATTTGTACAGAATTTAGACAATAAATAGGGCAGTCTAGCAGTGAAGAAAAAGGGAATACATTGTCTGCTTTAGGGCAAATCTGCTTGTGAGCAATTTAGTACCTTCTTTACAGAATAACGACTCTACTGAGCAGAAATGTGCATGCTTTCGCTATAACACACATGATTTACCACACCTTTTTAACTTTTCAGACCTCTATTTGTGATTCCAAAGAAAATATTCCTCTTTCCATTGTTGAGGGAGTGAGGAGTGAGGAATTTAAAATTAGCTCTTAGGCTTCTCCTTTCAGTCCCAGATTTAACTGCAGCGCAGTGCATTTAGTTGTATATCGGGAATGCTCCGTCCTGAGTCCTTAGGAATCGAAACATTTTAAGTGTTACTATTGTATACTTTAATGGGAAAAAACGACTGTTTCTGAATAAAGATTTGAAATTTGAAATTTGAGAAAAGGCATTTCCAAAAAGAGACAACATTAAAACACGTACCTTTTCGTCGTTTTGTAAAATGCCAGCAAATTGTGAACTGTCTGATGTCTTCAAGGTGTGGTCACTCATATAGGGGAATCACCACCCAGCCCTGCTCTGATGGTTCCTGCGGACCACTTAGGAGTTTTTGGCACTATTCCCAAACTATTGGGTACATCAGTAGTGCCCTAATCTGTCCAAACACCACCATAGTTATCAGCCTGTAATACAAAGGTCCTGCTTCAGATTGTGCATGAAGTTGCAATATTATATAGGAAGACCCATGTAGGATTGTAGGGCATATCGTAGGAAGAGTAATTATTGTATAGGCCTACATTGCCATGTCTAGGAGTGTGTGACAGAAAAGGAGTGTCTGGGCTGCATGCTTGCTGAAGGTGAGCATTGTGTTCCATGTGCACTCTGCCTCAGACTTTACCAGCGACATATTTCTTCTAACAGCAGCCATTAAAACTACTGAAGTTGGAGCCTTCAAGGTGTCCGTACCTTAACTATGTTTTACTCCAGCAATGTTTCTAACGTTTGTAAATACACTGAACAGGACCTACCTTAATGTCCAAGTATGTGTTCAGAGTGCCGGCAACGGCGATAGTGCCACTTCTTGCATTCAATCCTTGCCCTCAGTCACTAATGCAACGAAAGGTATCTAAAAAAGATGGTACGTTAACACCGGAAAACTTGAAAACCATGGTTATGTCTGACATTCGAAAATACTGTGTTGGCTCGGGTTCTTTTAATAACGTAACTATACCCAGCTCAATAGTACCAACATGTAGTGGTACAAGTGAACATGATTGCCAAACACCAAGCATAATTGATCTGGAGCAGACGGCAGGTGGACATAAAACAGAGAAAGGAGAAAATTGTGCTTTAAGTACTTCAAATTCCCCTCTTAATTACTCCAGAACAAGGGGGAATAAACATCAATGAGCTTACGCGGCCCGAATCGACTCACCTGCTCCTCACTCTGTGGATGAAACCATAGAGGCTACCCCTTCACCGAACCCCTACCTCTGCTCGACGATTGATTTAGCTCACACTACATTTTCGGAGCCTTTATACTGACAAGAGGCACTAAATTCATCTCGAATCTCTTATACAGAGAATGCTCATTCACCTTCTGTCTCAGTGTCATTTGTTGCCCCCACTCCGAGACGCCCAACAACACTTTGTTTAAATTAATGCATTTTCAGCCTATACTGTGACTTTCGAATTTAGGTGAACCCTCACTGCTCAAACTAGCTACATGCATTTTCAGCCTATATTGTGATTTTCGAATTTAGGTGAACCCTCATTGTTTAAACTAATGCATATTCAGCCCATATTGTGACTTTCGAATTTAGGTGAACCCTCACTGCTCAAACTAGCTACATGCATTTTCAGCCTATATTGTGATTTTCAAACTTAGGCAAACCCTAATTGTTTAAACCAGTTACATGCATTCTCATCCTTTACTGTGATTGTCAAATTTAGGCGATCCCTCACCATTTAAACTAGCTATTTGCATTTTCTGCCTTTATTGTCACAAATTCAGGTGAACCCCCACCACTGAAATCAGCCACCTGCTTACCGCATTGCTATCCCATACTATGATTTTCTAATATAGGCGCATCACAATTCAGCCTCCACTGAACCTGCACCCTCTACCTGTACACTGCACTCTTAGATTTTACTGAGACAGCTCAACTAGGTTATCCCCTTCTGCTGAAACAGATTCCTGACCATCATTATATAGTAGTACTTTAGCAACACCTAACACTAACTGTTACGCTAGCTAAATGCCTACTGCCCACTACCACCCTGCCTAACATGAGTAAAAATACAAATACCCCGACTCTTATGCTCACGATTGGTCTCATCATAATCATGGCCTCTGCTACCTATAGCTCAAGTCCACCCACAGACAGAAACACGAGACTTATGTTAAGACTACCCTGCATCTATAAACCTAAAATAAATAAAACAAGCAATACCACTGGACTCCTCTCCACCCCCGCACCACCTGGCCAAGCGAGCACAGGTAGCTAAAACAGTCACTCCTATCTTAGTGCCGGACCACTCGCACATAAAGAAGCATTCGAACCAAATTAGACACACAACCAAACCCTCTCACAATCCTAACCCTAAGAGCTCTTTAACGCTAACGGGGTCACTCATCAACGCCAGATCCATGGTTGGCCACGCCACCGAAATTGCAGACATCCTAAACAACGATAACCTGGACCTACTCGCCATAACAGAGGCCTGGCTCCAGAGGCTGCAGGACCCACCCTGATGATAGCTATACCTGACAGCTACCAGATCCTTAGGGTAGATAGACCCAATACCAAAGGTGGTGGCCTAGCCATCATCTCCAAAACCACCTTGCCCATTAGGCTTGCCACCTCTCCCCCGTGTTCTTCCTGTGAAATACTCACAGCCAAATTGTTGTTATCTAATAACCACACGTTGACCATCCATTTGAACTACAGGCCTCCAGGATCACTAGGGACCTTTGAAGATGACCTCACTAACCTTATAGCGAACAACTCTCGAAACCACTCCCAAACATTGCTGATGGGCGATTTCAATATTGGTCTCAATGACCTAGATAACAAACACGCCAACTCAATTGCAGCTCTACTTAATGATCACAGGCTTACCCAAAAAGTCCTCGCCCCTACCCACATCAAAGGCAGAACCCTTGAATGGGTATCAGACCTCAACTGTAACATTGCCATCACCGACATTATCCCACAACTCTGGACGGACCATTATCTAATAAACTTTACAGCCACACTTGATCTCCTGAGCCCTAAAACTATCAACATGGTGCCCCCCCTCCCCACCAGAAGCAACAAATATATTACTGCCGAAAAACTCATCCCTCTCCTCCTCCCGTCTATTAATAGCCTGGACAATAACACTGACCCAGACAATTTAGGGGATACCTTCAACAAAGCTATGACCACTGCACTAGACACCATCGCACCAACCAAACTGTGCAGAGGTAAGCAGGAAGCACAACCCGAATGCCTGGTTCACACCCCAAGTTAAGGTCCTAAGAAAACAAAAAAGAAAGCTTCAAGCCATCTGGCGCAACCTACCCACCGAAAACAAGAAAGTTAAAGTAGCCCAACTATCCAAGCTCTATGAGAAAGAAATGATCAATACAAAAAAAAATCTGTTCGATGATAGAATCACAAAAGCTAAATCAAATACCAAGGAACTCTTTTCCAACCTCCGGGAAATTGAATCACCCCTACAACCAGCAGACACCACTCCCAAGGACAAGACATGGTGTACTAACATACAAAATGCCCTATCTAACAAAATCACCACCCTGCAACACAAAATAACAAAAAAAGGACTCTCTGCCCCTCTCCGATCCAAAATCACCATTGCCTTTCGAGCCCAATACTATCCCTCCTTTCAGTTTCAAAACTATCTCCATTATTGACACTGAAAAAGTCATTCTCTCCCTGAAACCGTCCACCTGCAAGGGTGACAGCTGCCCAGCGCAAATAATAAAGGATGCAGCTATGGACCTAGCCCCTTTTATCTCGAAGCTTATAAATTCCTCTTTTAAATCAAACACAGTACCTACCAACTTGAAAGAATCTTGGGTCCTCCCCCTACTCAAAAAACAAACCCTTGATCCATCCAGCCCAACCAATTACAGACCCATCACTACCGTGCCATTCCTTCTCAAAATCATTGACAGAGTGGCCTACTTACAAATCCAGGACTACCTGGAAGCCAACCACCTGCTAGGTTCTCGGCAATCAGGTTTCCGTCCCCTCCATGGTACCGAAACAGCCCTGCTAGACCTCAAGACTAAAATGGAGGAGTTGAAGGATAGTGGAAAATGGCATTGCTACTTCTACTGGACCTGTCTGCAGCCTTGGACTTGGTGGATCACGCAGTTCTATGCAACCACCTCAGGCTCGCTGCCAATTTCACAGGGGAAGCCATAGCATGGGTCCAATCCTTTCTAGCTAACCTGACTATGAGAGTCTTTTCAACCTCAACCTGTGCTGATCCTATCCAAGTAACATGTGGAGTCCACAGGGTTCCTGTGTCTCACCCACTATGTATAACATTTTCACCAAGCCACTGTTTGACAAGTTGGACAGACTGGGCGTCACCTACAAATTATACAGATGACACCCAGATCCTCATACCCCTTTCGGGCAACTATGAAACAGACCTGGCTTTGGTGAATAAGATATACATCCTCATTCAGGCATGGATGGCGACCCACCGCCTCTGCCTGAATGACGATAAAACTGAGATACTGCTCCTCGGATCTGACACCAACCTAAAAAAATGACCCTCAAACTACGCATCCTTCAATATTGATAACAATATCATTACAGATATGCCTGTAGTAAAAACACTAGGTTTCTATCTAGACTCCTTACACTCAAAAAGCAAGTTAGCTCTCTCGCCTCCACATCAGTTTACACTTGCAAGCTAATCCGCGCTGCCAGACCATTCCTCTCCAGTGCCAGCTTTATCACCTTGGCTAATGCTCTAATTATGTCCAGACTAGATTATTGCAATGCCCTGTACTCTGGAGCCAACAAATATATCCCTGACAAACTACAATGACTGCAAAATAATGCCCTAAGAGCAGCGCTGAACGTCCTAATTAGAGACCACATCAATAAATTCAGGAAAGAGACCTATTGACTAAAAATAAAAGACAGAATCCTCCTAAAAACTATTTCCATCACATCCAAATGCCTAAACAATCTAGCTCCCTCGTACCTAGCGGAATAAATCGCTAGGAGAACCACGTCCCGACCCACCAGATCTTCCAATTCATTCATGCTGACTACGGCTGGAGGAACCAGTTTCCCAGTCAAAGCTGCGCAATCCTGGAATACACTTCCAATTGACCTTAGACGCCCATTACCCTACACCAGATTTAGACATAATGCTATCAACTGGCTCCGCACCAATGACCTATAACCTTCTCGTCCCCTCTCTGCCACTCCACCCTCACCCTCAACTTGACTATGCTTAGCCCTGGTCCTTGACTTGCACCTTTTGATCAGCTAGATCCTGTATTATACACTGTACCATATGTTGCATTCACATGTACATACCCACCCTAAATATAAGTAATGCCCACCTTGATCAGCTATATCTTGTATTATATACTGTATTATATCGTATTGTATTATTTTGTATTGTATTCACATGTATGTACCTGTCTGAGACTGGCACTGTAACTAAGCCTAGAGAATTATTGTACTGTTGTGCCCATCTACCTAAGGGTTTGGTGCGCATTATCAAATTAATAAACAAACAAACAAACAAACAAACAAACTTCCTCCACCAAGGGCGACAAACCTACAACAACCCTTGCTAGAAATTACTCTTGCAGCAATTAATAACGCCTTAGTGAGTTTGGGCCGTGTTTTTGAAACTATGGATGCCAAAATTACGCATCAAAACAAACAAATAAACAAACTCACCGAATGGATGTTAAAAGAAAAGCATT
The DNA here is from genome assembly GCF_040938575.1 of Ambystoma mexicanum. Classification (NCBI taxonomy): domain Eukaryota; kingdom Metazoa; phylum Chordata; class Amphibia; order Caudata; family Ambystomatidae; genus Ambystoma; species Ambystoma mexicanum. The sequence continues at coordinate 365,485,144 of NC_090934.1, read as the reverse complement.
CAAAGGTAACTGAAGTTCTTCCGTTTATACCAGCCATTAGTTCTGGCGAATGTAGAACGGATTCAGTTCCCGTGCTAGAGTCACAGAAAGATACATCTCTGGCACCAGTTCTACCGATCAACGAAATAATCATCGGTTTAGATATTGAACAATCTACTGGAACTGTCTCTGGGGAAAAGACCACTCGAACAGTGAGCTCAAATGAGAATGCTCCAAAAATCTACGACATCTTTCAACGGGCGCCACAAGTCTCTCTTGCCTCTAAAGGTCCTGTAAAAACCAAAAAAAAACAAAGTGCAAGTTGAAACGATGAAAAAAAGCGAGAATATGAAAAACATCAGAACTGTGAACCAACCAGCTCCAAAGCAGTTCATAAAGAGACTCGTTAATGTTCAAAAACAGAATGCTAGCTTGGCTCTAATAAAGAAATACAAAAACATGCGGAAAATAAGAGAAGCAGAACTGGAAGGTGCTGTGGATCTGCAATTCCTGCACACAAGTAGTTAGACCAACTGGTTCAGGAAATATATAAACAGCAACATGATCTTGTTCAAGACAGCAGAGGCGAGGTAAATGACGTGCGCAGGGAAAAGGAAACGTGCCACACGGAGAGCAATCATCTGGACAGACAGGCTACAGAGTCTCGAAGGAAAGCAATTCGAGAAGCAGTAGATGCTTATTTAAGTTCACAAAATAATGAGTACACCCAACATAGATCCTCGACTGAAACCAACACGCCAGTTGGTGCAAACCCACCCCAACGTGTGGGAGGTGGTTCCAACGATAAGAATCTTAAGATTCAATCTTGCCAGCAGCATCTGTCGGAGAATTTAAATAATCCAGTTAATACACCATTGACTGCTAGACCCAACAAAGCGATTCAATCTAGCAACGCCCAGCCTAATGATAAGCAAGATTTTACATGCAGCTGTCCACATCCTAAACAACCTAGCCAAGTATGCACACAACAACAGCTTGAAGGAGGACTTAACATTCATCCAAAAATCATAATGGTCTTGCATAAACAAAGTCTCACTAGCGACTTTGCAGGAAATCAGTCAAACAGTAACCACAAGAACATGAATGCCAAATCGGTTCAGCATACACTGATTATGAAATGCCGCCCAGCACCCTTCAAATAATTTACGTTGTGCCGTGCCAATATACTAAACATCTTCAAGGACACTTCTACCTTAACCAACATCGATCAGTTGATATTGCGCAAGTTGAATTCCTGAACTTGTATAGACCAGAGATGGTCAGGTTGTGGATACAATCAGGGATGGTGGCGCAAGCAATATGGAATTCAATTCCCGAGTTGTTTGAATTAGGCTTCATCATTGTGCAAGACAAACAAGGCTATCAGCCTGTAACCATGGCGAGACCTGTAATAGAAAAATACATCAGTGCTCGACATTATACAGACACAGAATGGGAAAACTGCCAAGCATAACGTGAATTACAAAAACCAAGCAATCACGAAAAGGACATCACATCAAAACGGACTAGTCTAGCCAGCTAGAATACTCGTGGATATTCCCATCTTATTGAATCCTTGGGGAGCAAATTGGAGAACTTTGACATAATTGCACTCCAAGAAACGTGGTTATTAATTGACCCAGTGTGAAATGACCATAATATTCTGCTTCTGCCTGCGATTCCTGCCACCAAAGGCTGACCTATATCAGGTCTGATGGTGGCAACTAAAATCAGTTCAGGATGCATTCTACAACCATGGCTCACACCCAACAAGTATATCCAACTGGTCAAGATCTATCAGCATGCACAAGTGATTGCCTTATTAAATATCTACAGAAATCCAGCCGGTATATCTGACTCTAAGTTCTATCAAGACTTGATCAATACGCTGGATGAAATTGCTCTCGATATGCAAGCAATGAATACTATCTTGGAGGGAGACTTGAACTTACGTTGTCTCGATGAAGCTGCTCAAAACAGATCTGACGTGCGCAAGTGGTCCGTCCTAATTAAAGAGCGAGGTCTTGTTATGATGAATGGAGCTTTCCTGGAAGACATTCCATCTAAACCAACTTGGTTCAGGGGTCGGTCAAATAGTATAATTGACTTCATATACACTGACAGTGCTCTGTTCAACATCACCATCACATTCCAAGTCATGGAGCAATCAGTTAGTGACCATAACATCTTAACAATGAGTTGGAACTCAAAGTTGAGGAAAGTTCACGAAGTTAGGAATTATTACCCTCATCACCTGGGGATAAATAGTTCCAAAACTTGTTTTCACTGGAACGAACTCAAGTTAAGCCAAATGAACGAAGCAATACTACACAATTTAAATAAAGAGGAAAAGTCCTCATATACGATGGCCCTCTTCTCATTTAGATTTAATGGGCTGGCTAACAACTTAAAGCAGCAGAAACCTACCTTGATCCACTCCTTTGATCCAGAGCAGAAGGCTAAAAAAGCCCAAATGAAAAGAGATACAAAAAACGCTTGCTTACTGCCTGAACCTGTCAGATCAACCACTCTACGCTTCATAAAATGTTGCTACAGAAACTGTACCTGCAGTCAGAGCGCGATGAAATACCAACGAGATGGTGAGATAATGCTACGTGCTTGGACATTGAAAAGCACAGCTCTTATGTGGTTGATTCTTAATCAAGTCGGAAACACCAAAAGATTGGCCCAGATTAATGGAGTTCCAGAGGATTGTTGGTTACAACACTTCCAGGAACTTTATAGTACAACTAAATGGAAAGTGGGCCAGACTCCGTTCACGGCATGTACCTCCTGGCATTTGAACACATCAGTAGTGAACATAATAGATTTCATCAACAAGTCATCTAGTTCACGGGCCCTGGGCCCTGATGGCTTAAGTAATGCCATGTTTAAAGCTTTTCCGCAGGAGTGGGCAAGAATTTTATATAACATCTTTTCTCATGCCCTCAAAACAAAATCAATTCCGGACTCATGGAGGAAAGCTGTGGTAATACCAATTTATAAAAGTGGCGATCTTCTTCGCCCATCCAACTACAGACCAATATCATTGCTGGATGTGGCGGGGAAGGTATTTGCTCGATTCGTCTTGCGAGACTTCAACTCATGGACTATACAACATCGAAAAAGAGACCCTCAACAAACTGGCTTTATCCATGGAATGGGCACAGGTATCAACTTAATGTCTCTCTATGCCATTAAACATCAGGCCTACATTCAAAACAACCATTGTATCTTGCATACATAGACTTTAATGTGGCCTTCGACTCTGTGTCTCGAGAACTGTTAATCTTAAAGCTACAGAGGGCTGGATGCCCTAGCACCTTGGTAGATATCATACAAGAGCTGCACTATAATACCTCTCTACAGGTGAGACTGAATACAGAAGGTCTCTTTTCATCGTCGTTGCAGACCAGAAGAGGGTTGAGACAAGGTTGCATCCTTGCCTCAGCCTTATTTAATTTTTTTATACACGATTTACCAGAGAGTTTCCAAAATCTAATCACAGATGCTCCAAGTTTGGGTCAGACACCATTGCCCGCTACTTTCAAAAACACCTACTGGTCTTCAAAACTTACTGCATGCCGTAACTTCGTACACCAACAATAACCAATTTACGGTGAATACAGAGAAAACCAATATTATGGTTTGTAATGTGTGCAAGATGAATTCTAATAGATATACATGGACTCTACAAGGTACTGTGATAGAGGTGGTAAACAGGTATAAATATCCAGGAATGCAAATTGATGATTCTCACCTCAGCGCCCTGGAAGAACGAATGACGACGGCAATTTCGAAATCAAAGTTAATATTACGCATATAATTGCAAATTCTCCATAAAAACGGTCCTTAACTATTACAACATGAAGACCGTCCCAATACTTTTGTACGGCCTGGACACATGGCCTAATTTGAACCTAAACATTCTATCAATATTAGAGGGGAGATACTGGAGGAAAATTCTCAACCTGCCCCAGTGCACCCCGGTTGCGTCTATACGTCATGAACTTGGCCTTTTATCGTTGCAGGTTAAACTCCGGTGGCGCCAATGTGCTCTGCTGAGAAAATGCGTTCTTGCTGACAATCCCAATACCTTGTTGTTTTCTCTTGCCTCGTATATTTTAACTTCCTTTCATTGGCCCTCATTACAAGTCAGACGTCGACGGCGCCGTTAACCCTTAACGCCTGATTCACACTTTAACGCGTGCTTTTTGCAGGCGTTAAAGTCCAAGGCGCTAAGCAACCTTGGTGCTAATTACGGCACCGTAATTCATGGTGCCGTAATTACCGCCTTCCCCATCCCCATTATGCCCTATGGGGCAAAAATGGGAATGGGGAAGGGCAAATGGTGATTGGGATATTACCGCCCCACTCACCTTGGAATGGGGCGGTAATTTCCGCCATCCACCATGCCGGTCTCCAGCATGGACCATGGTGCTAGTAGCACCATGGTCCAGCGCCGGACTTGTAATGAGGGCCATTGTTTTCCGGCAAATTGGTGTAAAAGTGCGTATGAGGCAATGGCTGATCCTGATGTCTCATTGCAGACATTGTTGGAAAATCCGGATAGAGCAAAAAACAAACTATATTTGCATGATTGGATTCAAACTAGAGAAATATGTGGTACCTACAGAGATTTTAGAGATAACCCGTTTGCAAACAAAAACTTTTGTGATTGTGAACCTTAACTAATTCGATCTCCATCGATCTCACTTCGCTCAGCCATACTACGATTTAGATTAAATCTATGGCCAACCCAATCAGTAATGGCTAAGTAAAAACTTATTCCTTCATCTTTAAACTTCTGTCGATTCTGTGGAAAAGTGGAAGTTGAGGAAACCTTGCGACATCAGTTTATGGAGTGTCCTGGGGTGGGGAGAGAGTGAGAAGTCTTTTTACATAAACATTGTTGACAATATGGAACTCTCGATCCAGAAGAGAGATGGAGTTTATTCTTCTCAACCAAACAATTACCTGTGTATGTAGCCATAAAAGGTATTTTTAGAACCATTACTCAACTCGGAGTTATGTTAAAAAATACGGATTTGGCTAATTGCACTTTAAGAAATGTTTCATTAATTTTACTTGTGATTCTACCCAATTATGTACAAAAAGAATTGTGTGCACAAATGTTTTATTCTTTTGATAACATAAAACATGTATTAATGTGATAACTTATTATTGTATGTGACAGTTGGTGCATTCTCCTCTGTTTCTTTGTTTGCTCCTTTTCTCTTAAATTGTAAAGTTGATAATCAGCTAAAACAATTTGAAGAAAAAAAAAATGTTATTTGGGTTGGCTTCAGTGGCCAGTGTCTTCCAGAATGTCATGCATTATGTACTTGGTGGTTTGGCTGGAGTGATGTTTTACCAGGACAATATCCAAGTGCGGGCTATTACAGAGAAGAACATGACTTTAGGTTGAGAGACACCTTGATTGTTCATACAGATGCATCCGAACTTGGCTTAGGTGCTGTGCTTTTACAAGAAGATGGGAGAGTTAGACACACAGTCTCGCTTGCCTCACAGAAATGCAAGCATGCTGAATGTCGATACTCTGTTATCGAGCAAGAGGCTCTGGCAATGATTTTATTTCAACGTTAAATTTCAAGTGTATTTGTATGGGAGGCCCTTTGTGATTCGTACTGAACATAAACCTCTTGTGTCCATCTTCAACAAAAAAGGTGTTTTGCCGGCGTCTCCAGGTGCCTCTCGAAATGGCTCATCAGGCTATAGGGTTTGGACTTTATGGTAGAACATATACAGTGTAAGGAGAATGTTGTAGCAGATGCCCTCTCTAAGAATACCATTGAGGAGGAGGATAAATTGAAGATGTCAGGATAGGATGAGATCAAGGATATTTCTCAGATACTGGGTAGCCTACAGGAGAGTGACTGGCTGACCGCATGTCTGGTAGACAAGGTTTACCAGGAAGTTAAGCGACTTGTATAGGATAGGTGGAGGAATAGTGGCTGCTCTGTTGGTGAGGGTTTGAGTGAATTTAGGAGGGTGAAGTATGAGCTGGTCATGGAAAGGGAGTTTGTTTGCAGGGGCCCCAGATTGTTAGTTCCAAGTGGCATGAGAGAGGATGTTGTTGATCTGTGCCACAGGAGTCATATAGGCATCTGTAGGACGAAGTCCATGATTCATTTGGATTTTTGGTAGACACATGGACAGCTTTGTAGAGATGCAAATCAAGGAATGTGATGAGTATCCACACAGTTATAAGCATTAGAGACTATGGTTGCTCCTATGGTGGTTCCCCAGGTTCCTGAGATACCCCGGGAAACAGTAGCAGTGGATTTTCTATGTCTATTGAAGGTTGCTGGCTCTATGAAGAATTATGTGGTGGTTTTAATGGATTTGCTGTCAAAGTTGACCAACGTTGGTATACTCAAGGATGTCACCTCCAAGCATTTGATCGCATTTCTATAAAATGTCTTCAGGAGGGGGGGTTTCCCAGCACAACTGCTCAGTGACCCCAATGTGTTTAAAATTAATGTCAGTCTTGGTTCAAGTAGAAGAAGAATTTAAACAAAAGAATAGCATTATATCATCACCAGAGTAACAGATGTGTAGAACGGTTCCACCGGACCATCATGGATGGTATGCTATTGTCGGCCATGAATAATGGAAATCGGCAGGGAGACTTGCTTGGGAGATAATTTCAGTGCAAGCTGATGCCTCTTCCCTCCTTTGGGGTTTCACCATTAGAGCCTATGAGGGAGCTGACTCTGGGCTGGTTTAATGTGTCTGAAATGGTTGTCACTGATCTCCAGAAGGTCAGCGACAGGATTACTGAGTGTGGTGAAACCTCAAATGTGAGGTTGATACCAGACATGGGTGCAAATATACAGAGTTGTGTGCGGATGATCGGGTGAAAATCAAGCTTCCCGGGAAATGGAGGAAATGCAAATCCAGATTTTCTAGTCCGTGGATAGTTGGGAGCTATTATGGGTATTCTCTATGCATGGCAGGTGATGATGTTTGGAACAGAAGGAGGGTGGTAAGAGTTAATTAATACAATGGTTGCCGTTTTTGGTACTATTTGTCTATCGTGTTTTCTTCTTGGTACAATTACTCTATTGTGCTCGTTTCTTTCTTTCTCTTCTTTTTCTGTGCTCTCTCTCTCCCTGTCTCTGCTGTTCACCATGGAATATCTCTTTTTCTCTCTATCTAAGGAAAAGCGGTGTGTTATGTAATGTTCATTTGTGGAATCTCTGCGCACCTTATTATCAGAAGGTATCTGCTTGGTTCTACCTGAAATGTTATGGATTGAAGGCTGGAAGGCGAGAGAGTTCTAATGAATGCAGTTTGAACTAAGCTTCTGATGTGACCACAGTCATTACCATTTGTCTCTGTGTGAAAGCAAAAAGAAGATATCAGGGCTGAGTACCCCAAAAGGAAATACACCAAATGCGGGTTCAAAAGATACACAGATCTTTATTCTGCAACTGAACAGTTTCAAAGGACAAAGCAACAGATAGCTATCAGGCCCTCAGTACAAAACAGCGAAAACCAGCCCTGTTCGGTGTGCTCAGTGAGTGGGACTGTACATCAGAATAGTCGCACCATTTTATACACTCCAAAACATGATGTCCAACCCACTTGCAGGTTAATGAATCTTGGATCTAGGGGTTGTGCTGAGTTTGCTTCTAATATATGCATCCATACATTTAGGGGTTATCCTTAATACGTTTGCCAACAAGTTACAATAGCAACTGTGTGTCTTCAAATATCACATTGAGCCTTTGCACATATCTTAATACAATATAGTTAAACATGTGTTCACATAAGATGCTCAAACAGTATTGTACACAATGTATGTTCATGGATTATTACCGATGTCACAGGTAATCCTCTATACACAGGTCAACGAAAGACAAGGTCTCAGTACATGACCCTAACATTTGGCATGCAGGCAGTTTAGACATTAACTTGTACACAGAGGTCAAGACGGCCATGTTACATTCGAAACGACATTGTCCGCCATCTTAGAACACAGGGTGACCTTAGAATAAGAATCTAAAATGGCGGATGAACCTAAAATGGCAGCTTACACAGATCTAAGGTCAGGACCTTGCAACGCGGATTTCCTCACAGAACGACTTGGCCTAGGCCAATATATATATATATATATATATATATATATATATGAACAAGAGGGTATAATATGATTTTCCGTTCGACAAACCCTCCTTTTGGCCTATGCCAAGCGCTAAACTACTTCTAATCACTTTACGAATAACTCCACGTCTCAACGTCCATACACCCTGAATCACCATCGGAGATATCTATTGCCATTAGATCAGTTACTAGAATTTCTTTCAACACATATTCATTGGAGTTCTTGTCTGGGGTGTATACCTTGCGTCCTAATGTACCCATCGCCTGTGCGCAACATCCCCCTAGCATCGAACATATACCAGGAAGACATTGGGCCTCATTACGAGTCCGGTGGTAACCGCGGCGGTAAAACTGCCTGGTTACCGCCAGACTCGTTTTACCATTCCGCCTCCGTGACTACCGGAATTACCAGTGCATTACAGCCCCGGTGTCCCGGGAGTCAAGGAGGCGGAAGGGCGTTAATCCCCATTCCCATTGAGTCGATTGGGCTCAATGGAAATGGGGAAGTGGAAACACCAGCACCATCTCGTGATGGTGCTGGTGTTTCCACGTCCGCCTGCAGGTGGGAGGTGTTCAACACGCCAGGTCAGACCTGGCAGGAAGATCACCTCCCGCCTGCAGGACTCGGGATCGGGCGGTCCGACGCGTAATGAGGCCCATTGTATACAACAACAAAGGAACAACAGAATTCCCAAAATGATCAGCAAGACCGAAAGTACCTTCCAAACCTAGAGATCGCAAGAAGTCCCAGAACCAAGCGCCAAGATCCCAGTTTCCCTCAGGAACATGCACTTCTGAGCTTAGGACATGCAGATTCTGTATTGCCTTGAAGATAGTTGGGGAGGAATCTGGCACGAGAACAGAGCAAGCGGACCCCAATAATTTACATACCCCTCCACGTTCAGCCAGGATTATATCTAATGCCATCCGGTTCTGAAGTGCTACTAACCTTATTGCTTTCTGTTCTAAAGTCATATTATAGAGTATGTCAGTGGTCCGGTTGATGGTTCTCTCCAGTACTCTCGCTAGTCTCCTGATATCCTCAGAGTGAGTTCATTATTTGTCCTCAAAATGGCACGAAGGATTTTGCTACGTCTCCCAGAACTTGTGCTGGAGTGTCACCATTCTCGTCCTGCCGTGGACGAGACTTTGAAACCTCCACAGTATTGGCTATGAATACCCCAGGTAACAGGATCCCTAAATAACAAGTTCCCTGCCAATCCCTGGGTAACCATGGAAATGCTACATTACCGCAAACAAAGTAGACAGGTTCGCCTACATACAAAGGTCTGTCTTCCCCAGTCAAATTTGCAACGTTGGCGCAACCTTTAAAATCACCCATTGACTGAGTACCATTCCTTTGTATGCAGAAAGAAACTGACTCTGGGCTATGGTTAACAGTGTAGGAAGGAGGCGTGGCATCCTTATTGCCTATTGGAGCCATTTTAAAAGAGATCAAGGATTGAAAAGGATGAGACAGTCTATCAGAAGGCCTAATAGAAGCAACATTAAGCTTACTCCTATTTGCAAAGAGCGAGCATCCCAGGGGAGTCAGAACACATTTTTCAAACTGATTCAAATTAGTCCCATCAAAATTCCCTGAGATGCTATCGTTCCAGCAACCAAAGAATAGTGCTCTAAGAGAAGCATAGCATGCAGTTGTCAAAGGTAAAGGATGAATATGCCAGCCTAGCCCCTTATCACCGTGTTGCGGTAAATGTGAACAGACCCAACTGTTGGACTTATTAAAGATGGCATGTGTAGCATTCATGATAAGGAATAATGTGTTGTTGTGATATCTCTGCCTGTGCTGAGAGTCTCTAGGAGATAGAGTGTGCAGATGCACGAAAGGAGTAGAAACAATAGGTACATTATCAGTCAGCAACAAATTCTCAAGCGGATGTACTTCTTCTAAATACCAGAAGCCTAAAACAATGGCTATTATAAAACTAATAAACATTATCACAAAACGGCAGTACGTTTTCGGGGCCCACATAACTAAATGTTCATTTCCGTAACTGGTCACACAGTCTTTTCTCTTTTCCATACAAGTGGTAGCGGTGCAGGCATTGTAGTCTTCAAACGAAAAACACCAATGTTTTTAGCTGGCGACCTCCAGGCCGAGCGTCTTCGTAGTCCTTCCACAAACCCTAGCCAACAGAATCCCCTTTTTCAAACAATTGATCTGGCCAAAAACAAGCCCTTGATGATTTTCTTCTTCTCCGAGCACACAGCCGAACCGTGCCGTAAATCTATTTCCTTGAAAGCAGATCGTATCTTTTGATCCCTGGTACTGATTGATCCGTGAACAATGTGCCGTCACTTCCCACTGGAAGCGGCGAGTGAACAGAAGTAAGGTTAGAGGCACAATTGGGGATCGCCTCTGGAAGCAAAATGGTTGGAGATTGTGGGGTGGAATGGCTGTTTCCCCAGACCTCACAGGATCAGGGAGAATTGCTGACACACTTTCAATGCTAGTTACTGCTTCAGGATCATTGGGGGGTTGTACGCATAGATAATAACATGATCGGTAAGGCGTCCAGCCATTTTAGTTTGGTGCCGGCACACGTCTTAGCGCGTTTGTTTTTGATGATGCCGTTGTGTCTTTCCACTAGTCTGGCACTCTGAGCGTGTCTGGCTGAATGGAACCGTTTATCGATCTGTAATCCTGCGCATATCTGCAGAATTACAGCAGCGATAAAATGTGGACCATTTTCCGACGAGATGACTCTTGGTAGCCCGAACCTGGGGAAGTATTCTTTTAACATAGTCTTTGCAGTAGTCATGGCTGTAGCTTCTTTAACAGGAAAAGCCTCAACCCATTTGCTGAAAGCACAGATGACAACTAGCACGTACTTCTGGTTGTTACATCATTCCATTTCAATAAAATCAAAGTGTGTAACCTCAAAAGGGACAGAAGGTGGACCAAAACTTCCCCTCGGAGTTGATGTTGCCTTTTCCACATTATGCAGTAAACAGATCATGCAGACTTGAACAAAGCATTCAGATGCCTTAGAGATTTTGTCGTTTACCGATAATTTTTCCGACATTTTTGTGATTTTGCGTGCACATATGTGTGGGACCATGAGCCATAACAACCATCATCATAATGTACGCGTCTGGAAGTAGCCATTTCCCTTCAACTCTGTCCACCCAACACCCATCATCATCAAGTTTCCCCAAGCCCTCAGCCCACTTCTTAGACTCTTCTAATGTGGCATCGGCTTGGATATCCCTTACAGAATCAATACCCTCATCCATAGTACAGGCATTTGTGGCTTCCCTCGAAGTATACATGTCTGAAGAGAGATCAGTGGCAGTCTGTTTAGCTATCTGATCAGCAAAAGCGTTCCCTTTTCCTACTTCATCTACAATCTTTTGATGCGCTGCGCATTTTACAATAGCCAGCTGAGTAGGGAGTGCAAGCGCTGAGAGTAGCCGTACTATCAGGGAGCCATGCCGGATCTTTGTACCATGTGAAGTTAAGAACCCTCTTTCTGACAAAAGTCTCCCAAAGTTGTGAACCACCCCAAAGGCCTACTAACTATCAGTGTATATATTCACAGTAAGCCCTTCGGAAAGTTTGCAAGCTCGGGTCAAAGCTATAGTCTCTGCGGCCTGCGCGGAGTTATGCGTGATTCTCTTGGTTTCCACGATCGTGCTCATTGTAGTGATTGCATAAGCAGCTGAGGATGTACCATCCGGAAGTTTGAAGCAGGAGCCATCGCAAAACAGCTCCCCTTGCGGACTGTTCAAAGGAGTATCTTTTAGATCAATTGTACCCTTTGTCTCTTGTTCGGGAGTGTAAAGGCAGTCATGTGACTCTTCGTCACTGCAAGCTGTACCTTGCGGGAAAGGTAAAAGTTCAGCCGGATTAAGAACACAACACTTCTTAATTTGAATGTGTGGCGCAAACAAGAACAATTCATATCTCGTCAACCATGCAGAAGTGAGTTGTTGCGTTTGAGTTCTGTTCAGTAGAACATCTACAGAGTGAGGTACCATCAGGGTTAAAGCATGGCCTAGGACCATTCCCTCACTCTGTTTTACAGACGCAGCAGCAGCAGCGACAGCACGCAAACATCTTGGCAAAGCGCATGCTACAGGATTGAGGGCGGAGGAAAAGTAACTGCATGGCCTATTCCTCCCTCCATGTTCCTGTGTTAATACAGCCAAAGCACATCCATCACATTCATGCACAAACAACACAAAGGTCTTTTTTATAATTTGGTGTGCCCAAAACCGGTGCCGAGCACAATGCAGTCTTTAGCAAATCAAATGCACGCTGGTGCTCCAGTTCCACAGCAATGGTGAAGAAATGCCCTTCTTCATCAGAGCCAACATTGGCTTAATCGTTAATGAAAAGTTGGGGATCCACTGCCTACAGTAAGAAGCCATTCCTATCTAGGCTCTAACTTCTTTCTGTGTATTTGGGACAGACATGCTAGAAATGAGTTTTATCCGTTCAGGCTTCAATCTTCTTTCCTCCTTTGACAGGAGATAGCCTAGATAGGCGACCTCCTGGCAACAATGTTGACATTTTTTAAGTGAAGCTTTATGTCCGTGTTTAGCCAGGTGAATAAGTAACAACACAGTGCCCTCCTTAGAAGCACTTTCTGAGTCGGCAGCTAAAAGCAAGTCATCAACATATTGAAGCAGTGTACAAGTAGAGGGCAACTAAAGGGTATCGAGCTGCTCTTTCAAAGCACTACTGTAGATGCTAGGACTTTCCTTGTAACCTTGTGGTGCACGGGTAAATGTGAAGGAGCGTCCCCCCAAGGTGAACGCAAACAAATATCTACTGTCCTTGTGTATAGGAATACTAAAGAAAGCATTCTTTAGATCCACAACACTAAAGTAAGTAGCTGAAGCCGGAATCATAGTCAATATCGTCGTCACTTCAGGCACAATTGGAAATTGTGGCGCGACGATCGTATTGATGGCACGCAAATCAATTATGAAAAGAAAAGGAATTGCATTATCGCCTTTTTTGTACACGGCAAAATTGGACTATTGCACAAACTACCTGCAATTTCCTTAATCACTCCTCGATACACAAAATCGGAGACGATGCATTTCAAGGCTTGCTCACCATCGACCGAGATCATATACTGTGGAATACGTGGAAGCTTCACTCCATGTTTCAAGACAATTTTAACAGGCTCAATTTGCAAAACACCAACATCATTGTCGTCAATAGCCCACAAACACTCCTGAACATCACTAAATTCCAGCGGCAAAGGTCTGGTCAAAAATTGAGGGACAGAAAGTTGCTGTGGTGAAATCGTTAAATGCACTCCATCAGAAGAACAATGAATTACCACATTTAATTCCTTCATCAGATTCAACCCCAGCAAATTCTCTCCACAATTCGAATCAAAAGGAATGGACAGTGGTCCGTAAAGGGACCCAAAGAAATAGGTACCGGCAAAGAAACCAGACAGACAACTGGTGTGCCAGAAAACCCTACAGAAACATTGGTTTGCCCTGACAGTGGAATGTTTGGAACCCGAGAATGATCAATGGAACACTTCTGTGCCCTTGTATCTATCAAAAATAGATGTTTCCTATTTCCCACTAACATTTCAACGTAGGGACCTTTCTGATTAACAGGAATTATTGTCGGTTACAAACCCTGCTTCGGGCAATCCTAGCGAAACAGAATGTTGTCAAAAGGAAGTTCTTCAGAGAGGTAAGCGGCAGAAGGATGGTCAAAAATGTTTCTAGTATCCACACTTGGTGCCTGATTATCCTGTGAAAAAGGTTGTTGTGAATCTTGTGAAAACTGACCTCTACCAGGGCCCCCTACACCCGGGCGACCTCTGGACCGTCTACCCATAGTCCCAAATGCGTTATTTGACCTCTCTAGGAGGATCGGCATTGTGCACACCAATGACCCTCTTGCCTACAATAGGCACACTGGTTAATGTTTACAGGACCCAAGGGCACATTTCCTTGTGGAACATACTGACCTCTAATTACCCCCTCTAGGGCCTCTAACAATTTGCTGTAACAATACTTTTGTCTTCAAATCACCTTTCCTCTTTTCGACTCTTTCCTTTTCGTTATTGACACAATTCTTATAGTACTGAGCCATGTGCAGTACTTGTGATTGAGACTTCGCTTGCCAAGCGCTCTCAGAACACATGATTTGCAACTCGATGTCGGGCAGCAATCCACGCACAAATTTGTCTATAAATAATCTTTTCCCAGACTCTGTGCCCAAATATTGTCCACTGAAGTCTGAGAATACCTGTTTGAACCAATTAAAGAACTCGGTAACACCCTCAGACTTCCCTTGGACACAGGCAGTAAGCTAATCCCAAATAATTCTCTTTTCGGGAATTATAGTTTTCAATTTCGCAACGATTCTGTCAGGTAAAGTTAGTATCACCTGAGGCGGTCTTTCGCCAGCTGGCCTTTCTCCATCGAGTCTGATTTTGTTAGCCCATGTATCTCCTAACCCAGCTACATCGTCTATAGTTCTAACCTGTTTCCACAAATCTACGGGCAGGAGTACGGGAAATAACATGTCAATATCACTAAAAAGTGAATACTGAGGATTGCAAAACAGACTCTATTTCTTTATAGAACCCTGTCAGATTTTTCCTAATGTTGGGAATAGATTGCCTAATGGTGTTCACTTTCTGTCTTGAGAATGGGACGTGAACGAACTGTGACACATAGTGTGCAGGAATTTCCTGAGCAACTATACCCGCTGCAACATTAGCAGGGATCTCAACTTTTGGGAAAAATGTCGGAGGAACCTCCCTCATAGGCAACTGAGAAGTAGGCAACTCTGAACTCTTACTAAGCAACAGGGCTAAATCGAGCGCTAAAGCAGCTGAAGAAGTGTCAAATGAAAAAATCTCTCTTGTAAATACTCAATAACTCTGCGGGACAACAAATCTTTCTTTTTACACACTCATCCTGTAGGTATTCTACCATTACCTGTATCACTTTCCTCTGCATTTCTGGCGTATACTGACTATACGTATCATATACTTCAACAGGAGTTATCGATGTGTCTGAGATCCATCTAATCGCATCTTTCGTGCAGATTTGCATTTCCTCAGATATCGATCTACGACAACGGTGGAACCGTTTCTGCACATACATGATGTCCAAACTATCTCCATCTTCATCCTCATTCTGTAACCTTTCCAACTCCTTTCTATACTCAAGTACCCTCTCAACATGCTCTTGTACTCTCTCCACAGTGTCTCTAGAGAAAGCTAAGGTGTTCAGATCCCTCAACCCTTGTGGGAGATCTGTATAATTTAATCTGCCCCACATTACACACAAATGAATCCCTAATCCCTCAATAAAAACATTTTTCTCAGGAAAATTGTCCATATTAGAAAGTGTGGCAAAAACAGTAGCTTGATCATCCCTCTCCATACAATGCTTAGCCCATGCAATCAACTCACCTTTCTTCTCCGGAGGTACAGTATTGCGAGTGAGAACCC
The DNA here is from genome assembly GCF_040938575.1 of Ambystoma mexicanum. Lineage (NCBI taxonomy): Eukaryota > Metazoa > Chordata > Amphibia > Caudata > Ambystomatidae > Ambystoma > Ambystoma mexicanum. The sequence continues at coordinate 365,469,566 of NC_090934.1, read as the reverse complement.
TTGATCCCGCTCTCTGATCTACTACAAGCGGCATAGAACCACTTGGAAAATGGAGAATAGGCATGTTAAATGGAGGTGTTACCACTGGTAAAACAGGTAAAGGTGGAAGAACAGGTGGGAGAGCAGCAACAAAAGGAGGACAACAACTGGAGGAGGAGGAACAGCAGGAGGAACGATAGGAGCAGCAGGAGGAGCGGGATGAGGAATAACAGCAGGAAGAGGCAAACCAGCAGGAAAAGGAACGTACGGAGGTGGCGCAGTGGCACCAGGCCTTCGTTCATTTAACAATTTATCGATGAGTTCATCGGAAACATGAAAGTCTTTAGAAGGATATACCAAGTGAGAAAGCCCTATCCATATTCCTAGCTGACTCAGAATGTTTATCTTGGTCATATAACAACACTTTTTTTTCGGCGTTCGTCTTATGACGACGTGCATGTTTTTCTCTAATTTTAAGCTGCTGTAAAGATTCTTTCTTCAAATTCTGTAATACATCAAATGCTGCAGGTCTAGCCTTTTTCTTTAATAATATAGATTTTAAATACTCAATACGAGGGATTTCAAAACTACCATTGATTGGCCACTGAAGTTCAGAAGGATGTCTAGTTTGTCTGTGCCAAATATCATTAAACACTATACTACCAATGCCATGCTTACAGTACATAGTACAAGCCGGCGACCCCTCCTGTGGCGCTGGATGGCTAAATTCCAAAGATTGTCTGTCCTCGTGGAATAATGCCCTGAAGCAGGCAGATAATTTCCCAGGCATATCAGAATACTGGTGTTACCTGGTCAGTAATTGCACTTGCAAGTGTAATGAGCCCAAACAAATTATCAGGATACTTAAGAATCAGGTCACGACTCACCTGATCAAGCCTAAGGAGGTCCGATCGGATTTCAAAGTTTTTCTAACAAATTTTACCTCGTGTTTGGTGATTTCGGCAAATCTGCCTGCCTCGATAAGTGGACCCTCGTCAAGATGCCGACTCGGACTGCATGCTCACCATCCAGGGATCGGGCCGTGCAGCGCTGCTGAGGTGTTGCGTCTCATTCAGGAAAGGGGCCCCTTTGACACCGTCCGATCCCGGTCCAATAGCCGCGTCAACCTTCAACGAGCTGGCATCAATCTTGAGGGTCCCTATTCGGGCGCCATCTGTGAAAGCAAAAAGAAGATATCGAGGCCGAGTACCCCAAAAGGAATTACACCAAACACGGGTTCAAAAGATACACAGATCTTTATTCTACAACTGAACAGTTTCAAAAGACAAAGCAACAGATAGCTATCAGGCCCTCAGTACAACACAGCGAAAACCAGCCCTGTTCGGTGTGCTCAGTGAGTGGGACTGTACATCAGAATAGTCACACCTTTCATACACTCCAAAATATGATGTCCAACCCACTTGCAGGCTAATGAATCTTGGATCTAGGGTGTGTGCCGAGTTCGCTTCTGATTTATGCATCCATACATTTAGGGGTTATCCTTAATACATTTGCCAACAAGTTACAATAGCAACAGTGTGTCTTCGAATTTCACGTTGAGCCTTTGCACATATCTTTATACAATATAGTTAAACATGCATTCACATAAGATGCTCAAACAGTATTGTACACGATATATGTTCATGGATTAGTATCGATGTCACAGGTAATCCTCTAAACACAGGTCAACGAAGGACAAGGTCTCAGTACATGACCCTAACATTTGGCATGCAGGCAGTTTAGACATTAACCTGTACACAGAGGTCAAGATGGCCATGTTACATTCGAAACAACATTGTCCACCATCTTAGAACACATGGTGACTTTAGAATAAGAATCTAAAATCGTGGATGAACCTAAAATGGGGGCTTACACAGATCTAAGGTCAGGACCTTGCAACGCGGATTTCCTCGCAGAGTGACTTGGCCTAGGCCAATATCTATATATATATATATATATATATATATATATATATATATATGTATATATATATATGTATATAAATATATATATATATATATATATATATATATACGAACAAGAGGGTATAATATGATTTTCCGTTCGACATCTGCAGATGACAATAAATCTGCATCTTACCTTGCTGGAGTTGTTCCTTGTACTTATTTCAGCTACCAATTTATTTCCATAAGGAAAAGTAAAATAGAACATAGTAGGAAAACCCATGTTTTGTCGATGAATTATGTGATAGAGGACATTATTAAATGCACCTATAGAGACTCTTATCTGGGAGATTATCCTTTACATATTGGGAAATTGAGCAGATCTAGGATGGATTATAAACCTTGCATACATAAGAAAAGCATTTGCTATAAGGAGAAACATTAGGCTAATCTAGTAAGTGCTGCCAATTACAAAAATGAGAGAATTCTAGCGCTATACAATCAATTCCACAGATACAGTCATCCTATTGGACATTACTGTTTCCATTACTAACTGCTAAGAAGAGTGCCAGACGTCAGAATTAAAAGCCCCACTTTATGCTGGAGCACTTTATTCCTTGCTGAAAGGACAGAAAGAACACACATTACCACTTTCTGGCCATGGCCCCATGAACTCACATGCTAAGTAACCCAAGAATTCAGTCTGTCGACTCTCGTTTTTAGCATGTACATGACAGTGTTCCTAAAACCTTTAAACAACGCAGGCCTCAAATACTTCAACTAAGCTGATGATACCCAACTCATTTACAAACAACCCTCCATCAAACACACCAGATCTTTGCGCATATTTTGCATTAATTGATTTCTGGCAGAAAACAAATGAACGTACACTTAACCCAAGAAAATACTTAGTTTATGATTTGCAGCCCCACACCACAGAGAACCACACTAAATCCTTGAACTGAACAAATTTGTTTTTGCCATCTGCATATGACAATGGACAAAAACCACAGACTCTTGATAGCGAGCAAGCTCACACTTGAACCACAGGCTAAAACCATCATAGAGTGTAGCTTTTTTCGACTCTGATTGATCTATTGCATCAAAGAACCACTGTAGCAATTGCTCTGGTACTCTCATGACTCAAGACTCAACATTAGACTACAATAATGGCCTCTACCAGTAGGGACTATGATGGCTTTTACATTGGGGTTCATTATGAGTATGGCTGTAGAAACAAAGTAATATCTCCATTGCATAAATACTGTTACCAAGTGGTGTGTTGCGGAATATACGCCATAACACAACATGGCGGGTGAGCACACCCACCATTGGCAGTCATAGTAATTACGTCTAATTGAATCATCACCGAAAACATAGTAAGCAAAAGTAAATCTGGCAATTATCAGCAGAATTACTGTTACCTCTGGGTTATTCAGTGCCAATTCTGCCAGAGGAATTCCCGCCAGTGAAAATAACATCATTGCAGGAAAAGGAAGTACTGTGGAGGCCATATTTAAACATGCAATCCATTCAAAATCAGCCTGTAGGAGTGCACTCAATTTCCAGAGACTGTCAACATCATGTCTTCAGGGAAGTGCAAGTCTAAGGCCCCCAATATATGCAGATGCAGAAACACAAATTCAATGACAAAGAGCTTACAGTACTGGTGGAGCAGGTGGTGCACACTCAGATTAAGTCTATTTGGCCCAACATTGTAAGACCACTCAGACGCGCAAGAATGCCGTCTGGGCAGATATCAGGGATAAGGTGGTGACTGTAGCCATATCTCATGTGATGCAGAGGACATGAAAAAGAGGTGGAACAATCTCAACTCCAGAGTCTGCAGCATCACCTCATCCCACTGCAGGGAGAAGGTTTCCACAGGTGGAGGAACTGTTGAGCCCCTACAGCTGACCACATGGGAGAAGATGGTCAGCGGAGTCCTCCAAATGGTGGGCCTGGCGGGTGTGGACTTGACTGAGGTCGGAGCCAGCAGCCAGGGAGATCGTGGTGAGTACATGAGTGAATGATGGCCCCATTGCAAAAGAACCCTGTTGGCATGTACTCATACACAATCTGCAATGCACCCAGGCCGATGTCAATCCTGACAATGCACGACTCATCCATGTGACACTGCAGGCAATAACAACATGAGTCATTGAAGCCCTGATTCCCCTTACCTTCCAACCAAACAGGATGATGAGTGCATGACGTAGGCAACTACTACCATCGAACTGCAATTAACAAGGACTGACTCACTTCTGCATTGCACATCACAACCAGCTCTTGGCCGCACACCAGTCACCCATGAACAGACACCACAGCAAGCATGGTAACAAACACAGAGCACATGTCAAGCAAATACAAACACTGGATATGTGTCTGAGACTAACAACCACTGCAACTGACCAGTAGCTGCCAGGCCCATATGGAGACAATGATGTTCAAACTCATGTTAACAGGACTCTACCACAACTAGCTTCTATGGTCCAGGTTCCCAGAGAGTATCATGATTATCGTGACGTATTTGACAAAGGCAGGGCAGAGACACTGCCGCCTCATCGTCCTTACGATTGTCCAATCAACCTGGTACAAGGTTCCAAAGTTCCAGCGGGCAATTTACTCTATGGGGGTCATTCTGTAATGCTACGATGCTGTAATTATCGGTCTTGGGTCGCGCGCGCCCCACCATGCCGAAATTAGTGGCATGGCGTAAACCGGAGCTTATCACAAGTAAGGAGCACACGTAAATAACGGCCTCCTAAATCCCGTAAAGTACCTTACCGGCATGGAGTACATACAGGCATCTCAGAGAAGCAGTAAAGAACCCTGAGCAGTGGTTCCCAGAGCCACAGGTGCACACAATCAGCACAGGTTGAGGCAATGGAGTCTGCCACAGCAGAAAAGGAACACACCCACACACCACACCCCCTCCCACACCAAGATGATACCAATAGTGCCAGCAAGGGCACAACCACAATAACTACACCTACAACACCAGCCCCCCCCCCCATTGAGGAGACACAGGGGGAGAATGGAGGGGGAGACAGGCCCAGCTTGCAGCACCAGTGCAGCCTCCGTCACCACCCCAGCAGCCCCCTTTCCCACGCAGCATGTCCGGGCCCTCAAGGAAACCCCTGAGCAGATACACACCCCCTACCAGCTTGACTGTGACACCATCACCACCATAATTTGGCAGAGAAATAACGAGATAAGCGAGCAGCATACAAATACACACTGCCATCCTGGCACAACTGAAGGTGTTGCCTGTGCCCCACACCCATGCCACAGGCACCTACTAGCACACAGTGGGGCCAATGTATGGCATGTCACAACCGTACATTACACAGACACATAAACAAGTGCTGGTTCACCTCCCCAAGCACATAAGGGCCTACAAATCCCTAACATGGACTACCCAGGAGATATACAACACTAAGGTTGGCCCCCATGCATTGGCAGGCATGCCAAATGACATGGGGGCCCCTGACAGCACCCACGTGTCGTAGGTGGACCAGCATGGCATGCAGGTGGTGGATAGCAACAGCAAGCAATACCACTCCCCCTACGTGCAGATGGAATGCAAAGCTACCAAGAACATCACACATGGGTGGGCCCGACATCAAGGAACAACTCATGACTCAATGGACCAGCTGATCACCACGCTACCGTGCTGCATGGGGCGACATGCACGATGACGTTCCTGGCTGCCTGGTGAGTCGTCTGACTGTGTCATGCCAGTGCATTGGTGCCATGAGGTGGGTGCCTGCATGAACAAACTGGGTCGAAATGATGAAGCCAGTGTACGATGTTCACCCCACCAACCACCCTGCCACAGAACCAGTGCAACGGCACATCAGTACAGATTTCCACATCGATGGAGCAAGGCACACACAAAACACAACATTTCCAACATCTGACAAGGCCAAATCCCACAACACATGCACCACTCATTGGCGGCCACCACAACCGTAAGGGCATATAGGAAGACACACTGCATATGCACAATGTGGCTGCCCCCAGCATGGCACCACACTGCAGACTCATCCCTGGGAGTGGATTGAACTGAGGGCAGCAGGGATACCACACCACGTCACCGGTTTGGCACACCCATAGGAGTGTTGGAATTCACCATAGTATGGATCAGAGCAGTATGAAGATTACGAGCCACTGACTACATCCAACACACCCAACTACGGATTCACACAGTACACAGCACTACATGGATAAAACATCAGGACTGCTGCATGCATCAATGAAGCATGTACCACGAGATGTCCGTGCCATTGTTCATGGACCATCTTGTAGACGCACCCCCCTACAGCATTTCATTGAACTGGACACATAATGTGGCCATGAATGGGCGAAATGCATCCATGGACATGTGCGTATGGCCATCAGTTACACGCTGCCATGTCAGCCAAGTTCAGTTCTCCACCGTGACAGTTCAAACACTTACCTCAATTGGCTAGACATGCAGGTGTTGGTGGCTGTCCCTTCACACCATGGTACATGACCCCTGTCAGTAACCCACAGAACAGGCCCAGGGAGCACTTAAACACTGGCCATACCCGTGCATGTGTGGAGATGAATCAGTCACCTGGCTTGCATAAGGCACATATGAGTTGGCGAAGCTGGACTGGTGGGGGACCCTTCTACTGCTATGTGGTGTCCAAGATCCCCATGTCATGTGTAAAGCTGAACAAATAGTGCATCCCTTGGATTGCATCTCTGTCCCCTGACATGGGACTACTAGCAGCACATGAAGATGGAGTGGAGGAGGAGGAGGGAGTGGCAAGATGGCATCATGGATGCGGTGTACTTTAGGGATATGTCGTGTGCCAAACAATGATTGGACATAATAACCAGAACACAAGTCAGCAGAGGGTGGCATTACATGGTCACACAGGGCACTGGGTATGTGTATACTTGTAGACCATGTACTGTCATACATCATAATACACATGCTCAATGAGGAATGTCCACAACGGTTAAACTTTGCAACACCAAAAGTGTATTGAAAATAAAGGATGAGTGTGAACGTGTAGCTGCTACGTCCCCCGAAATGCTGGACTGTGCCGAGGTTGGGGTGGGCACCGTGGCAGTCGCCGATGCTGGGAGGGATTTGGGTGGTGCGGCCTCCACTGGCCTTTCCAGAGCCAGGGTAGGTGTTCTCTTCAGTGCAGGAATGCGCCGGACCCTGCCACTGTCCATGGAGGTGGTTGGGCAGCTGGACTGTGGCTCACCGCTGTCATGATCAGTGCCTGTGGGGGTAGAAGAGAGGGCCAACATGAGTGATTGTATGATGTCCTAATTGCATACATGGCTGCATTCACATTTCTGTCAATTGGGCTTTGTGGCCTTTTGGGTGTAGCAACAGAAGTGATACATGTGCATGAGTATGACATGTATGCAGGTTTCGGAGTGACTCATCATGGCCTGGTAATGTGCAGTCTGGCTGGCACACGGCCAAACCGGCTGCACAGTGTGCATGATGTGATGTGCAAGTTAATGCACTATGGTTGATGTGCGTTATGTACTTGCACTTGGCCCTTGATTGCGTGACAGTTGGCTCTGCATTAGTTGCATGGGGGGTAGAGTTGGACGGGGGGTACGGCAACATGAGAAGGTGCCTTTGATGGCCCTTGGGGGAGTTTTAATCATGCAATGGCCATTGGCAGTGTAGACTTTGGACACTCACTTCCTTCGGCAGACGATGTTGCCCCACACTGCATGTCGCTGACGCCCTCAATGGATTCGGTACCAATCAATGCGGCACATATCTCCTCCCAAGGCTCAAGTCTGACAGGGGAACTTGGGCCCCCTCCGGTCTGCATAGCCTGACTCTGGTTTGCAGAGAGGAGGCCCCGCACCCGCACCCGCAGGTCATCCCACCGCTTGCGACAGTCCCTGGGTGTGCGGGGGGTGGTGCCTACAGCGCTCACCCTCTGGCCGATTTGAGCCCAGATGTTTTTTTTCCGGATGATGGATTCTCTCTGCATGTCAGGGCTGAACACAACGTCAGCATGCTCTGCCAGGTAGTCCACTATGGCCTGCAGTTCTTCAGGGCTGAATTTCAGCTTGCGGAGCCGGTCTGCAGTCTTCGTTGGGGCTTTTGCCATTCTTCCTTGTGGTGTAATCCTTTTCCCCACTTCAGTTTGCTCCCAAGGGTGCTGGCTGATGAGGATTGCAATGGATTGTGTTTTTAAAGATGGCCGCCGCGCTCCTTCCCGTTCCTGTGCGATGATAAAATTTCCGGTTCCGTTTTTTTGCGGTGACTGTAATTTACGGGATCCGTAAATTACGGTCACCGTTATTTACAGACGCTGCTGCTTCCGAGGCGGTGTTGTTATTTACGTGTCGCGGCATGCCTGTAGGGGGTTTTGCGGGTCGGTTAGCGGCATGCCGCTCGGAACTTTTCCGGCATGGCGGAAAGCACGTGTCCGCGAGATCGGAATGGGCTGCAAATAGCAGTCTTACGCCAGGGCGGTGTCGTACTTTCCGCCATGCCGGAATTTACTGGTACTTACCTCCTAGCTCGGAATGACCCCCTATGACTCTTAAAGAAGACAAGGTACTGAAGGAGTACATTGATAAGGCATTAGCAATGGGTTTCATCTGCATTTCCAAGTCTCCGGCAGCATCACTCCTCTTTTTTGTCCCAAGGAAGGAAGGAGATCTCAGGCCATGCATTGATTAAAGGGCACTCAACGCTGTAACAATAAAAACCCCATACCCCCAGCCTTTGATATCGGTTCTGCTTGATCAGCTGGGTTCATCCCAGATATTTACCAAATTGGATCTGAGGGGGGCATACAATTTGGTACGAATAAGAGACGGTGATGAGTGGAAAGCCGTCTTTAAAACTCGTTACGGTCTCTATGAGTACATGGTAATGCCATTCGGCCTGTGCAACGCCCTGGCCACTTTTCAGACTTTCATGAACGACCTGTTAAGTGACATTCTGGATCAATTTGTTGTTGTCTACTTAGATGACAGTCTGGTCTATTCCCGCTCCCTACAGGAGCATATTGGTCATGTTTGTACTGTGTTACAGGGTCTGCGGGAAAACAGTATCTTTGCAAAGGCTGAAAAGTGTGTATTTCATGCCTCAGAGGTTGAATTTCTCAGCTATGACCTCACCAAAAACACCATCCGTATGAGCAAAATCAAAGCGAAGGCTGTTTTGGACTGACCTGCTCCAAATTCAGTAAATCTCTGCAGTCTTTTCTGGGGTTTGCTAATTTTTACAGGCGGTTCATTAATGGTTTCTCTGCCATTTCGTGTCCTTTGACTGCTCTGACCAGTTCCAAGAAAAACTTCCTATGGACTCCGGAAGCACAGACAGCTTTCGAAACCTTGAAACCGCCTTCACTACAGCACCTATGCTAAAACATCCTGATCCTGAAAAGCTGTTTTTTGTGGAAGCCTGGTTTTGCTATCGGTGCTGTTCTCTCACAAATATGTCTTCAATCGGGGGAAAAACAACCAGTGGCTTTCTTCTCTCATAAACTATCACCGTACGAAAAGAACTATATCATAACGGAAAGAGAACTACTGGCCATCAGAGATGCTTTTGCTGAGTGGCGACATCATCTATTGGGAGCTCGCCATTCTGTCACGGTGTATTAAGACCATCGTAGTCTACTGGCTTTTCAATCCATGAAGTGTCTCACTGCCAGATTGGCTCGTTGGCCTCTTTTTTTTCCCAGTACTGTTTTTCAATCACCTACCGCCCAGCTAGGGCACAGGCTTTGGCGGAAGCCCTTTCACAACTACACTCATGTGAGGGGGATCCCCATCCTGACCCCCTTCCGTTGTTATCTGCTAAAGTGAGCTGTGCTTGTTCTGTTCAGCTTCATATGAGAAAGCACATAGAAGACTGGGTTTCGTCCCATCCGGAACAAGTGGCAGATCTGAACCTCAATGTGATTGGTTGTCTTCCCTATATCCAAGGGCGGGTGTTCATTTTACCTGGTCAACCACGTGCTTGGGCACTGCAGTGGTCCCATGACTCGGTAGTAGTGGCTCATCCAGGGCAACAGAAAAAGCTTGAGACCTTGCGATGCTGGGCATGGCGGCCCTCTATGTCCCGTGATGTCATCGAACACTTGGCTACTTGTGCAGTTTGTGCCCAGAGCAAAGCCTCCCGTGCTAAGCCCATGGGGTTGCTACAGCCTTTACCAGTCCCTTACACTCCATGGCAAAGGATATCTATGGATTTCATTGTGGAACTACCAGATGTCAAGGGACTCAACACTATCTGGGTAATTGTAGACTATTTCATGAAATACGCCGTTTTCGTACCATGTGCTGGTTTGCCATCAGCATCGAAACTAGCTGAACTCTTTCAGTCTCATCTCTTTCGGAGATACTACTTACCAGCTATCATTGTCACCGACCGTGGCACCCAGTTTACCCCTCGCTTCTGGAGGGCACTTACGAAGGCATTAGCTATCGATGATTGTTTTTCATCAGCATACCACCCACAAACAGATGGTCAGACAGAGAGGATCAATGCAACATTGTACAATACTTATGCTGTTTGTGTCTCCAGTTTCAACTGTCCTAGTTGTCTGTGTTGTTCCAGGCTGAATTTGCCTATAACAATTCCTTGCACACCTGCACAGGTGTCTCTCCATGTTTTTCCTTATATGGTTTTCATCCAAGGTCCTTGCCTTTGGCCTTTGGCCTTTTGACCCAACCTTACCATTGGACAACCCGGCGGCAACAGCCTGTTAAAGGGACATGGACCAGGTACACCGGGATGTCCGTTCTCATCTGTTGAGATCCCAGGTTTGGTCCAAGAAGCACGCGGATGCTCATAGATCTCCGGCTCCACATTATCAGGTTGGGGTAATTCCTGGTCAACGTGCTTTGTTGCCACATTTTGTGGATCATTACGTCGATGAATCAGTCATCAACCCTGCTGCTGTCAAACTCTCTTTGCCGGTCTCCTGGAGGATACATTCGGTGTTTCACGTCTCATAGATCAAGCATTGCTTACTCAACACGTGTCTGATGGCACATCCCGCTCCTGTCTTGGTTGAGGGTTAGGAAGAGTATATCGTTTCTCGCATTGTAGACCATAGGATTTTGAGAGGGAAAGATTATTATCTGGTGGATTGGAAAGGGTACGGTCCTGAGGACAGGACTAGGGAACCGTTGGCCCATATCCATGCCCCCCACCTCTCGAGTGCCTTTCACAACTCCCTGGGGGTTGCCGGCGCCTTTGGGGGTGGATGCTGTCACGCGTGGGTCCGTGGCTGCGCAGCGGCCTCGGAAAACAACCAAGAACTGACAAAGATCCCACGGCAAGTGTCAGTCCGGCAACCGTTTCATGTGGAGTAAAATGAGGTTGCCATGGAGATTGACAAGTAAGGCATTCCTCTCGAGTCACGTGAGGAACCGGCGTGCACTGCGACGGCCTGTTCACGTTCAGTCTCCACCCTTCCAGGAAGTTAAATAGTCATCCCTTCCTGTGCTCCAGTGCTTCTATTTGAAATTGTATTCTATTCCATTCATCTGACAAACTACTTTTCGTCCCTGCTTGAGACATTTGTGGCTATCCGGATTTTTGACTCCTGCTTCGTTTTTTGGATCTGACTTTGCCTCTCGATTTTGTTTCACCTTTCTGGTAACAGACCTCAGACTGCCTTGACCTGCTTTCTCTTACTGTTTCCATTACAATGCTTACCTGTGTAGGACTCCTCTCCTACTCCAGCCCACTTCCCTCCAGGCTCTGCTTCATGTCCTTCCGCGGCATACGACAGGAGGTCAGCATCACCTTTTGACATCTTCAGTGCTTCTGTCCTTATGCAACTTTAGTTCTACATGCTGCGGTAAGCCCACTGAGCTATTCCTGGGAACAAATTGTATTTCTGTGATCACTCACCCGGCTCCCTCATACCAGTGCTCCCGAACTACCTGTACCATAACGCCTTGCAATTATCGTCTAGTGCACCATCCCGTCACCAGTGCGTCCCTCGTGCCGCCCGGGCTAGAATTCTACACTAACCTTCCCGTTTGTTGTTTTCTCCCACTGTTATTACCTTTGTTTCTGCCAGAGTCCTTCATATTATGGTGGTAAGAACTGAACCCTGACTGGGAGTGGGGTGGTATTAGAGATCGTTCTGCCTAACTAGTACTCATTGCCCCTTGTTTCTTTAGGTTTGGGTATCCTGTCCTTAGCAAGATAATAACCAGGTACTTGTTCCTCTATCTAGTGAGATTGCATGTGTTTATTGGTGTTCGGGCCATTAACGCTTGTGGTTTCTTTTTCAGCATTGGTTTAAGCGGTGCGTGTGTTCCCCGCTCTTTAGTGGGATCAACTCCTCTGTCTGTCTTATAATAACAGCAGAGGGGTGTATCGTAAAAAAGATTTCCCTCAAGTTGTGGAGGCTTGTATTCTGGGAGGTCATTTCGAATCAAGCTCATTGTTGGTCTTGGCTTTGTGGCTTCGTCTACCTTCGAGACGACATCTCCCCTAGCAGTAGAGGTGCAGTGAGTAACAAAGGCCAACTTGAAGGTAGCAATAAAACACTAATGTTTAATAAATTAGTACAAAGTTAAAACAAGTATTAAATCAACAAACATGTGACACAATAATAACAAGTCATACAATTTCATAATATTAACACTGCATGTCATAGGAACAAAATAACAAAAAGGCCTCTTACTGAACAAAAATAATAAAACAGGTGAGTACAAAGCTCAGTGTTAAATCACTGTATACAATGTGCAGTAACTTTACACATAATTCAATTCAGAAGCTCTGAAGTCCTCCAGAGTCATACAGTCTCGACATGTTTCAGTTCTTGTGTCGTGTATACAGAACTTTCTTCAGGAGAGGGGTTCAAATAGAATTCCTATTGTCAAACAATTAGAGTTGGCCAATCAAAAGACCTATCATCAATAAAAGAAAAAGGAGACTGTGTCAGCTACTGGTGCCATGTGTGTCTCAGAGTGAACCCTAAATGGTTTGTGAACCCATGTAACAAGGCAACAATTACCTTGAGACGGTTCTTTTGGGGGCGGACAGCCCTGAAATTGAGGTGTCTAAGGGTAAGCGCAATACTCCTTATGCGTGACTGCAAGAAAAAGCGTAAAATGGCTTTTAAGACGCTAGCAAGTATTGGGGGATAACAGAAATCCACACATAGGAACCACCAAATGGTAAGTGTGTAGCAGAAGAGACCCACCTTATGGTGTCACTGGAATCCAGAAAATTTGGAGACAGGCAATGTCCGAAACCTCTGAGTATGAGGGGCTGGAAAGTACTCTAAATGTAGTCCTCAGAATTAATATAGCTCAACAAATCAAGTAGCCTGTGAAGGTAAAGGTAGCAGCTCAGGATGATCATAAAATGAAATAAAATAAAATACAGTAATGTACAAGAGACTACAATACAGAATAACTAGGACAAACAGTAGCTTACTACAGCTGTCTGTCGAGAAGACGGATCAGGTCTATGTGTACTCTGACGCACTTGTGTCTTTAGAGATAGCGAATATCAGCACTGTGCATCAACAGAAACTACTCCATTCAATTTGATGGTAAATATATACACAGGTAAGTATCGGGCTCAGACACCGCCAGTTAAGCATAATATCGAAAACAATAGATAAAAAATGAAGATACCTTAAATCAATGGGCGTAGCGGGGGGCGCCAGTTTCTTTTAGCTATGTGGTAAGTTCAGCCAGTTTGCCATAATCCCGCTGTGGGAGATAAAAATCAGTAAAAAAATGCATGTAGTGCAGATCCTAAAGGGGAAGCGCTATGGGTGTATGATTGTGTGATTTACCAAGGACTCAAGCCTTACCTAGGCTAACGGTGTTAACAATATCCACAGGAAGATTCTTGAGGTGTCCAGCGCAGGCAGTCTGCAAATACACTCTTGCAGAGGACAGCATCGGCTGCTGTCGGCTAAGATTAACAAGAACCCTGGCATGGTCGTTGCTAGGGAATGAAGGATTCGTAAGTCCTTTGTCTCTGTCTCTAAGATCAAAAGGGAGACAGAAGTCAAAATCCCGGCGGCCATCTTAAAGTAGACCTCAAGACGGGAAATGGGTAGGCGAGTGTGATGGAAGCCACTTGTCTCTAAAAGCTTTACTAGTCGTGGAAGTACAGAGTCACTAATATCTGATAAGATAGTCAGGGTGTACATTTAGGACATGAATAACAAATGACATTTCGTAGCTCAAAACCCCAGTCAGTGGATATAGTACATTGCAAATACCAATGACAGTGAGAAAAAGCAGTCCAACAAATCATAGTAATGTATTAATTGCTATAAGCTTTCTACATCACGTGTATGGAACGGGTCAACTAAATTTAGGACATGCATAAAAAATGACATTTCGTAGCTCAGACACCCAGTCGGTGGACATACTACATTGCAAATGCCAGTGACAGTGAGAGAAGGCAGTCCAACAGATCATTGTAATGTATCAATTGCTATATGCCTTCTACATCGCATGTATGGAGCGGGCAAATATTTAAAAGGCTCTGATGTATGCTAACAGACAAACCATGTGCGAGCTTCCTTATTTCAAACACAGACATCAATCAATAAATACACAGAGGATAATTGCATATTAGTTGTAATAGGTAACATAACAAATGAAAAACATCAGCATTCATAAATTAGTATGCAGTTGGTGGGGAACTCCAACCTCTAAATTATTATCTTATCTTACAAGCATAGAGTGAGTATAGGCACCTTATAATCTGTTCCTAAATCTGTTCCTAAACTGTGTTTAGTTATTAAGTTTGTGCCACTCAATTGAGTCGCTAAGACCATTTAATTCACTCCTCATTCTGAAAATCATTTCTGGTTCCATTTTGAGTAGTATACGGTACAAATGAGTACCTGTACCTCCTTTAGATGTTTGTAAGATTGTCCAAGTGAACTCTTGGAAACCGTGGTTCAAAGCCATGAAGTGTTTAACCATGGGTGCATTTTTGATTTTATTTTTTCGGCAACTTCTACGCTGATAAATTCAAGTTTTAGCCTTTCTAGTGGTCATACCCACATTTACAGCGAATAAGGTATACCACATGGTTGGTGTTGCAATTGGACATAGTTTTTGTTTCCAGGGTCTGTTAGTTCCTATGTCGACCTCTGTTGTCTTCTTGGTGAGTTTACACACCTCGCACTGGCCGCAGGGATGGTGTCTAACGATAGGGTCGAAACCCCACCTTGCGGTAATGCTTGGCTGTGGAGTGAATATAGATCTGAGTTTGCTGCTGCTGACCCTGTTCCCAATGGATGTGCTTTTCTTGAAGGCAAACATTGGTTTGGACATAAATACCTCCTTGGTTTCTAAGATCTTCAGTGTTTTCGTATGATAGATTAAAATTTTAGACTTTGGTCGGTGAACATGTTCACACATGCCAATCTTTTCTCTGATTTCTTCTGAGGTTTGTCTTCCAGTAAAGCTTCCCTATGGTTGTTGAAGGCTCGCTTGGCCACTTTGTTTACCATTTTCTTGGGGTAACCTTGTTGACATAGTCTTTTGGTCAAGGTTCTCGCTTCTGCTTCATAGATCATGGTGTTGGAGATGTTCCTTTTGAGGCGCAAGAACTGTCCAAAGGGGTGATTATCCCTCAGATGTTTTACATTACATTTACATTATGGCTAGAATAATCCAATAGAGAGTTCCTGTCTGTGGGTTTGTGAAATGGTTTGATCTTTAGTACTCCCTGTTGATGAAAGATGGTTATGTCAAGGAAGTTGGTGTTGAAGTTATTGCTAGTGAACGTGAACTTCAGATGTCGATTTAGGCTGTTGAGCCACTGAAAACATTCTTTAGCAGTCTCTAGTGACCCCAAACAGACAATCAGACAACCAGTATATCATCAATATACCATTTCCATTTGGTGATGTGTTGTTTATAGGGATTGGTCTCGCTATAAATGTATAGTTTCTTGAAAATCTCCACAACTAGATTAGCCAGACTCAGGGCCATGGTCGCCCCCATGGTGGTACTCTCCACTTGTTGGTAGAATCTACTGTTGAATTCAAAGTAATTCTTAGTGAGGGCCATCTCCACACACCAGATGAGGAAAGAGGATGGGACAGGTTCATGATCATCTCGAGTCAACAGGATTTCTTCGATGGTTCCTAGTGTGGCCTGTTGTGGAATATTTGTATAGAGAGATACAATGTCCAAGCACAGCAGCAGAGATGTCTCCAGGTCAAAAGTAAGATTTTAGAACTGGTTAATGGCGTCCATGCATCACCTTCAAAATATTGAATGCACAGTGTGAGACGTAGTGTTTTCTGTGTCAAGGTACACGTATATGGGCCTGTTGTGACATTGGCCCATGTGCACTCATCCGTGCATGTGAATGATGCACCTTGCATCCATTGCGGTAGATGGGCATTGCCCTACAGATGGCACTTTGCGTCATTCACAATGTATGCAACAACAATCATCATGTATTTGTCTATGTGCTGACGATGCCCATGCAATTGCCGCTGTAGAGATGGCGTTAGGCCATGTTACGCCCTATGACCATGTATTGTCAGGGAATGGCTTTCACAGGTGCCTTGATTGTGTTCTGCTACCTTACATGCCAGGATGTCATGTGGAGTCACCTGAGTTCAGTATGTGCACTGGGGGGAGTCAGCCATGGCTCATCACCTGTTCATTGTTTTATTGGTGATGCATCATGGGACTTGCAGTTGTGTCACATCACACCTCATTCCGTTCCCTGTGTGAGTCACAGTGTTATGTCTTTGTCAGATTGACTACTACTTACCCACAAACCAGATAAGCTGTCATCTGTGTGTGTCCATGTTTGCTGGTAGGGTGCTGCTCCTCTGTATCGTGGCATCATGCGCAGCAGTGGCTGATTGTGAGGGGCCGAATCACATGTAATTTGGACATTTGTGGAATGGTACTGTTTCCTTTTACAGTTAACCCGCTCCATTGCCTGGGTGGGCACCAATGCCACATGCGTACAGTCCAATGTCGCTATGGTGTTGGGGAAATGGGCAATGGTGTAGAAACATGCCTTTGGCTGATATGGAGATGTGCTGATGCGCATGCCTCAGGAGCGCATCCAGGACTTGTTACAGAACCTTTGAGAAATGTGTCTGGGGCATCCCATGCAGCATCCCAACAGTGCGCTGGAATCCGCCCGTGGCACAGAAGTGTAGGATGGCAATATGTTTTAGCAGGGGGAAGAGTGTGGCAGTTCGGTTTGGAATGGCACTATGGAGATCATCCTGGATCGAGGTGAGCAGGCCTGTGATTTTGGGATCGTCCAAACGGTATAGTGCCACTAACAGATTTTCGTGCTTCTGAAAAATAAACTGCCCACCTGGGCCACTGTCCATTGATTTTCATTAACTTTGCTAGTCAAAAGAGATGATTCTGCTTGATTTACAATTGTTATTTGATAATCGTTACAAGCAGCCCACATGTGTTTCAACCTTTCAAAAAAGATCTTCCTCAGGGCTTCTGAATTCCTTATTAAGAGGTAAAATTGGTGGTAAATCCGTTAGCACCGCTATTATCTCTATGCTGAGTTATGCCCACTCAAAAAGTGGCATTAATTCCACCAACAGAATTACCATCAGTGGAATTACCACTAGCAGTATTTCCTCCAAGAATTTGCAGAGTTAGCGATGAGGCTAATTCCGTCTGTGGAATTACCACCCAAACAAAACGAAATGTATTTCTGCTGTACCATGAGTGTAAATTCAGTAGAATTACCACCAAAAATCGGTGGTAATTCAGCCACCAACACAGTGCAGTTACCTCTACTGAAAAGGTGGCGGTAAATGCATACAGGTGATGGAAATCAAGGGACGGGTGCACCAGATCCACTCTGTAGGGCAATGCCCACCCACTGCAATGTATGCAGGGTGTGCCATCCACATGCACAGATGAGCGCACATGGGGCAACATCACAAAAGGCTCATATATATGTACCTCCAACACACAAACCGCTGTGTCTCACAGTTTCATTAAATGATTTGTAGTTGACTGATGCTATCCACAGTTACCCTGGCTGATGACACCTGTGAGGAACCCTGTTACACAACACAAGGCTCCTAATATGAGGCACATAGGAGGACCAGGACATGCATTGAGCACATCTTTGAATTTCTGAAAGCCAGGTGCCTCCCCCACACAGGTGGTGCCCTCATGTACATCCCTGAAAAAGCTGGTAAAATTGTAGTCATATACACTATGTTGCACAACATATGAATATGAAGGAACATTCAAATGCCACCAGATGAGGACCATTCCCCCATGGCTCTGATGAGGAAGACATTGCAGGTGAATAAAGGGCACCTCAGGACATACCTGGAGAGGTGAGAGAAAGAGGAATGGTCCACCATGACCTCACTGACAATTTTGTTTTTTACTTAGCACATATGCAACTCTGATGCCACTGAATATTTACTGAATCCACATGTAGCACCACCATGGAATGAACACTGTCTAAATAATCAAGACACAACAGTAATTTGTATTCAGATTAATTAACCCTGATCCCCAACTCCATCACCCACCACATGATCACCAACTCCATCACCCACCCCACACCCTTATTCCCAACTCAATCACCCACCCCACTTCCTGATCCCCAACTCAATCACCCACCCACACCCTCATTCTGTCCCATGTACTGCACACTAGCGTTTCCTTTTGTTCCCTTTTTTGCACAGGCAGGGCAGCATAGGACATACAGCGATGTGAGCGTCTGGGCGACTTGCTGTCCATCAACGCCTCAGTAGGGGAAGCAGAAACTGAACTGACTGACACACTGCCCTGGATGTGTCACATTGATTCCCTGGCCATCGTCACATGTGATGCTGAGATCTGTTCTGCAAGCTCCCTCACCCTGTGGCTGATGAGCTGTTGCTTGTGGGCTCTGTGCACTGTACTCCAGCATAGCGGATCAATGGATCTGGACATCCGCCCTGCGGCTGGCTGGATAACATTAGGCATGGCCTGTGAATGGCACAATTGCTGTTGTGAAATGGCATGCATTTATGCCTACCGTTCGTCCATTCTCTCTTGCCGTTCCCAAATGTCCTGCAATGTGGGGCCCAGCTCTGATTGAGGAGATGGTTGTGGGTCAAGATTCACATCTGTGGTGCACGGCCTGGCTGCTCTGCCTGGTTATCTGACTCGCTGTCTTGCTGTGAGTGGAGGGCACAGTGAGATGACAAAGGGGAGGACCACAAGTGCAGGGGGGGAGGATTTCAGTGAGAATTGTCACACAGGTGAATGTGGTGGACTGGAGGTGGAAGAGAATGACTCTGATGGCACGTTGGCAGCGGGTGCAGTGGGCTGGGCACATGGCTAGCTGTTGTCACCACTCGAACCAGTGTGTGGTTCTCCTGTGACCCCAGCAGTTGTGAGGGGAGCCCCTTTTGCAGGTGGAGATGCAGAATCACTGATGGCATGAGTAGGTCTTTCAGTTGTGTCCGGTGTGCTAGTGGCAATTGCCTTGGATCTTTTCTTAGGGAGATAAGAATCCACTCCTGGCTGAGGCATGACCTGTGGCCTTTGTGGCACCCGAGCTTAGGGCCTTTAGGAACGTGCATATGTAATGGGTGGGATCATACAGAATAACTCTGAGTCCAAATAACCAAATCAACTCAGGAAGTACTGTTTTATTAACAATGATCTAAAACAGGGAGTTTAAAACGAACATCTATGGACGTAAGCTCAGTCTCTCTCAGCGATCTTTACACAAACAATAGCTTTTATAACAAAAATACGTCAGAGGCGATGTGATACTACATGGCAATAATGAAAAACCTATCAAGGGGGTCAGGATTGGCTAAAGGGGAACAATTGAGCAGGGCCATCTTAAGCACTTTTGGGGCCCGGGGCATGGACAACCTTGGGGCCCCCTCCACCAAACCAAAGGGATTGAGGTATCTGAATATCTGGTCATGCCCCTCTCATCGCGATCACTACCCATAGCATGATATGCAGACTTTCAGCAATCAAAATAAGCATGGTTAATCCCTTTATCCTATTCATTCTTGATGTAACAAGATCAATTTCTGGACCCTCACCATATTGATGCTGTGCTTGTTTTTATAGCAACTGCTATCTAGTGCAGGTACATTGCTGACAATCGCACCTGATGTGCTACACAACAATGTACAGGTTATCAATCTCAGACATAGGAAATGCTTAATTTGCTTGCTGGAACTTGGTTTTGTAATCTTGCATATGAACACAGATCTCTGCAATGAGTGCTTAACACACTGAGCTATCTTCTGAACCATCCCAGCAATCGAATGCATCAATATACATTTCAACTTTGGCTATTGCACATGATCAATATGATCCCCACAGAAAGGTCAGACTGCTACTGGAGTGGTGCCATAGGGAATGCACAAACAATGCATACCACAGTGAACAAAAAGCATTACACAATGAATTCATCAGAGCAGTTGGTTTGGCCTCAGCAGTACTCCATAAAATATCCTGATGAATGCCATTTATGTTTGGTGAATAACAGAAACTGACTTCTTTAAATCAGGCAGCCTTGAGGGGCCCCCTTCAAGGTGGGGCCCTGGGGTAGGTGCCCCTTTTGTCCACCCTAAAAGACGTCTCTGCAATTGAGTGTACCTTCTATAGGAACTAGGATTGTGATTGGCTGTCCACTATCAGGTCGACAACATATGCCTACCTCTAAAACATGTCATCTTCAGAAACAGTTTGTCATTGCTCTTCAAACTATAAAACCCTTCAATATATGGACTAATATAATTGGTTGGCACGATTGTGCTATGTGTGGAACATTCGGTTCACTTAGCAGCACATAAGCCCAGACCCAGGCGCAAGGAGATGGGGCATGACACTACCACCCCACCCAATTAGCCCAGCTTCTCTCATCTCCCATGCCTTCTGCCATGAAGATTGTCTTTGTACTTGGCCTTGCAAAGTATCCTTGTCTTTGACAATGCAGAGGAGTGAGGGCACTCACTATCATGTCTAGGACTCCAAATTCGAACTCTATTTCCATCCTTGGCTAACGTGACAGGAGACCATGATTTGGTCCATTTTGCAGGTTTTTAATGCTCTAAATGAATTAAACTTGGCACTCTTGGTGTTCTTTATTTGCACCATAACAAGGGATGATTCATCCTGCGCAGGTTCGATCATTTCCAGAATAGATAGCTGACGCTGGCTGTTTCATTCTTGACTGCAGGCCAGACAACCTTGCCATGCAGCTCCACAATTCTGCTTATTCTTTCAGCGAGACAGTTTTTTCCTTCCTGCTGCATGGGTCCTAGCTTACTAATGGGTATCACTACATAATATCTCCAACAAAAATATCGCCGTAGATATGGCCGTTTGGTTCGTCATAGATGATATTTTTGTTGGGGATATTATGTGGGAGTGGAGGATGTGAGGTGTCCCCCGCACATTAAAAAATGATGCAGGGGTCGCAGAGGTGTCCCCCGCAGGGTCCATGTGTGAATTTTGCCGCAAAAATATTGTGATGCAAAAATATTGCAATATTTTTGTGGCGAAATTCACATATGGATCCTGCGGGGGACACCCCAGCAATCCCCGCATCATTTCCCCTTATGCGGAACCAAACGGCCATATCTACAGCAATAGTTTTGGTGGGGATATTAAACTCCCGGACCCATTATACCATTTAAAGGGAGCGGGGACACCCCCTCAACACACCCTCCCCTTAAATGGTATAATGGGGTACACCTTTACCGGGTCAAACCACAGCATTTTTGCCACATTTTTTTTACTGGCAACATTTTTACTGCAATTTTATTACCCGATAACCTAAATGAATGATACCGATGTCCAGCTTCTATACAATGGTGGCTTCACCTGCGTCTGTTCTATAATGACTTAGTCTACCTTGTGTTTCAGCATCTGTACATCTATTGAATAGTTGATTTTCTGCAGCACCTTTGGCATGTGTAATGTTCGTATTTAAAAGTTCACTCGATTCTTTACTTCGTCATTAGTTTCTTTAGGATCTATACATCCTGTTCAGTCAGTATCTCGTAACGCCGTACATACTTTTTGTGACATCACTAGCTCCTTTTCTTTGCTCTCTCTCATATTCCTTCAGGGAGTTCTCGGGTAGATTGTCATCACTTTGGGCATACATTCAGTAGGGCTGTCTCAATGGGTTTCTACTTTTGAAAATACACTGCGGTATTGGCACAACCGCTGGTGTCAAACACGGCATGGTCTCATGTCTCCAAAATATAGGAGGAACGGGGTGGGGTCTCCTGCAGAGGTATACAGCTGTTCCTCTACATTCCCCCCTCCGGTCGAGTCCTCGACCACCCCCTCAAGCATTTCTACATTTTGGTATTTTCTCTTGAAGAAGTGTTTCTCAGGTGTCCATATTTATATCACCCCGCTTAGGGTGCCAGTTGATTTTACATGTGCATCTACACTCCAGGTCATTTAGTTACATTGTCCATTTGGAGTACAATAGACCCATTAAGCCACATACGTCTTATGATTCTTTGGGTACAGAAACTTTGTTCCCTCAGGTGCCATGATGCTATCCTTTATGTATTTTCTGACAGCTTCGTCAGTCAGCACCTTGGCCTTTGGTTTGTCATTGGCATCAATCATGATCTTCATTCCCACTACTTTCTTTGCCATTTTCTTACAATCACCATCTTGACTATACAGAATCCTAACATTACTAGCACTAGTATAATTCCAAGAATCTTGAATAGATTTTACAACCACTGAGGAATCCATGAAAACAAGGAGGTAAACAAACCATCATCTTCAATGTACTCTGTCTTATCTTCTATCTTGGTATGCAGGGGTATCAACATCGATATGGCTTCTGTCAAGGTCCCATTCTGGCCATCGTGAGAAGGTATAAATATGCAACATGATTGCCCAATTTTGGCACAAACTCCTCCTTCCATCACTGTGATCATATCAAGGACATATCTATTCTGGGGGTCATCAATCGTATGGCCCTCCGCTCTCCTTTGATGGCTTTGAATCCCTTTATGGTAGGTTTACTTGTCTGCAGTAGCTCCCATTTGGTAATTTGCAACCATTTGGTGTTCGCCACTGTTTGAATGCAGCCATAAATATAGCTGTCATTATCATAGTAGTCTTACTAAACATGATTTGGCTGAGAAATAATTTTCTTTTTTCATCCATCAGACTTCAAGTGATCTTCTTTTTCTCAAATGGTCATTCACTTTTTGGATTTCACCAATGTTTATGTCGCTATGAGGAATCACTAATGCTGGAACATGGATGAGCACCAGGGAACACACTCCGCCCCAATCCTTGGGCAACTTCATACAGGCTGTAGATCCACAAGCACAATATCGATCTATAAGGACATCGGCCCCGCCTCTCATTCTGGGAACATCAATTGTGGTTTTGCATTCTTTGCTATATGCCACATGGTGCTTTCCATGGCTTCGGAAACATAGTGTTGCATTAACCAATGGGATTACAACTACTGGGCCTGATTCGTCTTTTACCCATGTCAGTAACTTGGAGTGCTTGGCCCACGACTTTAAGCATCCATCATTCACTCTCTACACTTCTTGTACATATTCCGTTTTCAGCCACTGAGCTGCACAGGACATCATTACTTCTTCCCATCCCTTCTTGGTATGTACTCGTCCATAGATCAATAGTTGTGTTCGTTCCCAACATCCAGGTGATCCTGCTATTTCCGTCACATCAGGACACTTTATTCTATTCATTACTTCAATGATCACCTCATCCTGTCCTGCAGCAGGATACACAAGCATTTTGTCTCTCCATCCAGGCTCCTTCTCCATTCGTATAGTCTTAATATAGTCAACCTGGTATGGAAATGATTATCTTGATCTCCATCGCAAGGTTGTCCAACTTCCTTGGAACTGTCCTAGTACATGCTGCAAGATGGGTGGATGATTTTGCATGGTATGCTGATACCTCCTTTGAAATGAAAGTTCTTATTCTATTTGTGGCATAGGGGATGAGAGAGCAGATATAGTGTTATGAGGAGCCAGTTTTGTTGGTCCCTATGGCATAGATGGTGTTATATTTCTACAGAGACTTTTCCTACTCCCAAGATGGTGCCCGTTATTTTAGGTGCATGCCCAGCCTCTCTGAAACTTCCTGGTTGGGAGCCTCCTCCCCTTGCATCACAGTCTCTTCATCTACGGGCTTGTCAGAGGACACTCTGCATTGCAACTTTCAGTACACAACACTCGTAAATTTGCCACTTTGCTGTCTCTTTGTTTCCCTATACTTTACATTCTTGTTAGAAAGCAAATCTCCTCTTGTTCTTCCATAGTCATTGCGATCTGCTCCCTTCAGCGGCTTCAACTCACGATAAATCAAGACACCATTACATTTGTGCTTCCCCTCGTTACACGTTATATTGAAACCAATCCGTTCCCATTCGGGTGCTCGGATCGCTACCATCAAACTTTAAGGTGCTCAGATCACTATCATCAAACTTTAATACTCTATTAGGATTCATTTCAGGCCCAAGGAAATCTTTGCACAGTCATAGTACGCCATTGTATGTCAAGATTACATTTGTTCTTCCGTGTAAGGATGCACAGGTTAGTATGGCAACCTGCATGCTTATGCTTCAGTCTTACCTACAAGGTTAACCATTATCGATTGTGCCAGCAGAGCTATTCTAAATCACAAAGACTTTAACAATTCTTGAATGTGCCGGGACACGGTTGGCAAGCACCTTCATGCTGACTCCCGAAAACATCTGAACACAGCTACAGAGATATAGTTAGATATTGCAGTGTTCAGCTACACAAATTTCCTTCCGCCTTCATAATTGTTCCCATAGCAACACAAGACGCTATTCACGTCGTTCAGATACAACCAAGCTCGTCTTCCCAAAATCTTAACAGCTGAAGGAGAAACTTCTTCAACAAGGAATGGGCCGTTAAAGCAAGGCTCATGCCTATTCCAGGTTAAGTGTTTGAGGTCCTCAAAATATAACTTAGGTGGTGGTAATAGTTCACTCTAATTGGTTGCCAAATTATCTTCTTTCGTGTTCCTAGACCTTCCCCCTGATGCTTGTCTTGATCTGAAATGAAAGAAATACTGGTAGTCATGCATGTCAAATAATCATGCATTTCATCACCTAGAATTTTAGCTACACTCTGGGCATCACTCCTGATCCTAGATGGAGGTGTAAGGGGTGTTCTCATTTGATGCCCTGTTGCTAGATCATGCGGGATGAGGTGGTGGTCCGACCCTGGCTGATTTCAAAGGGCATATAAGGCCAGGGGTAGGCAATAGAGCCATCCCTTTTGCAAAGTCAATTTAATCTTGGCAATCCTCTCTTTGAGGAGGCCATTACGTCAATCACATATTCTGTTTGCTTGCAGGTGATACACAGAGGTGAACCTGTGCTTTATACTTAATAAAAGCCATATTTGTTCGAATAGCTCATTGACAAAATGTGGGCCATTATCGGACCTTAGTACTTCGCACACACCCCACCTCGGAAAAACCTTGCGTAATAGAAACTTTGCTGTGCAAGTGGCATCAGGGTGTGCACACTGACCTGCTTCGATCCACCTAGAGAAGGGGCACACCACCACTAATAGATTCCTATATCCATTACATGCCTGCAGCATATCGACATAGTCGATATGTAAATATTGAAACGGACCATTCGGTTGAGGTATTAATCCTCTAATCATTCTCAGGGTATGCCCAGCAGTAAACTTTTGACACACGATGCAAACATTGCAACGTGTTCCAAAAAATTAGGAATAGACAAGTCTTCTGCAATATTGGCAGCAAGACTTTCTCTTGTTACATGCATGGGGTAATACAGCTGTTCAAGCACAACTTTCAACAAAGCTATTGGCATTACTGGCTTCCCAGTGCTATCCTGTCACCAAAAAGCTTCTGTGAGGGACAAAGTAGACCCCCTTCATTTCCGTAGTTCTTGTTCTTCCTGTGGTACACTTCACTAAATATCTATTAGTTGTGTTATTGACAGCAAATTAAACCCTTCTTGTATCAACATGGCTGTAGTCTAATTTTCTTTGATATCCTCGGTATCAAAACTCAACATTTTTGGAGAATATGCAACCCTTTTGGCTTCTATGTCTATGTCTTTGTTTCCACAAGAGATAAAGTCTGTTTGCTTAGTATGCGATGTGCATTTTACAACCACTATGGCCACTGGGAGTTGTAGTTCTTTAATGAGTCTATCCAATAAGGACTCATGCTACACTGCAGAGCCATCTGTGCTGAGATAGCCCCTCCTTTTCCAAAATGACACCCCTGCATTTACGGTTGATGTCACATAGGAAGATTCACTTTACACTGTCACTTCCTGCCCTTCATGTTTCTCAAGCATGACAATAAGCGCTACTAATTCTGCTGTTTGCACTGAAAAATTAGACAGTGGCCATTCACTCACCACTACTTCAAATTCTCTGTTCAATCTGTGTTTTACTACCGGAGCACCCGAATACCTTTCCCCACTCATCTGATCAATTTTTGAAGAACCATCAATAAGAGAATCTCCCCTCCCGCCAAAACATTCTCTTTCACAATGGGTATATCATCATAATATTCAAAATAATTGGCACAGTCATGCACATGATCATCGTCATCTACTGGCTCAGCTATGAACATCTTACAATTTCAATAGTTGAGTTGGAAATGATTACCTCATACACTGAAGCTTTTTGAGATGTTAATGTGCCCTTGGGCTTCTCTAAAATGGCAAACAAGACATGCTCCACATAAAGGGTCATAGAACAGCCCATGACAATACTTCTCAATTGCAAGCAGAGCAGCTGCCAAAGATTGTTCACTAGGGAAGTGTCCTCTTATAATTGGGTCTAAAATCCCACTGTAATATGCCAAAGGTTTATAACCTAATGTGGTTCTTTGTGTAAGTACTGCTGTCATTACTGCCCCATTTGTGTGTGAAAACAAATAAAATGTCTCGCCATAATTGGGAATCCATAAAACAGGAGCTGTACAAATTGCCTTTTTCAACTCCTCAAATCCTTCCTCCATTTTGTCTGTCCATTCTATTTTTGTTTTACCAACTTGTGCTTTCTTTAATGCTTGCCGAAGTGGCTTTGTGTACATGCTATAATCAAACACCCAAGCTCTAATAAAATTGCACAAAACCAGAAACTGCTGCATTTGTATCATTGTGTTTGTTTTTGACTTCCCCTTACTGAGACAAGACCCATTGCATAAGCAATCCACAACATTTTTTACAATCCCGGGCAGACTTACTCGTGTAATCCGGACGCTATGTCTGTCCTTGTGAATTTCCATTTGACTAAAAAAAACATAGACATAGAGGGCAGATTGCGTATGCAATGGGTCTTGTCTCAGTAAGGGGAAGTTAGGGTGCCCCTCTGTTCGGGTTCAGCAAGTCTCCCGTCCTGCATGGACCGATTTTATCTAAATGGACATGATGTGACACAAGTAAACCACAGGGTTCTGCCGTGTCTAACGCGTGCTCCCACGGGGATACCAGTATGTTGGCCATGGTGGGGTACAGCAATCGCGTCCTTGTATGTTTTTGTAATAGGCTGACTCATTAGGAGGTATGTTCAAAACTGAGTTGATTCCTCTTTTTGTACTACGCTAGCGCATGGTGGTGGTAGCAGAGTTTCCTTAAATAGTGACCAACAGTGACTTGTAGCAATTGGTAACAGTACCAATGGATTCTGACGATTACACGTCTTCCATTTTCAGAGACCTAAAGAAAATAGGACTAGCTAAAAGAAAAAGAGAAAAAAAGAAAAAAAGAATTACCGGTACACAAAATTCACAGTGCGCTAAGGAAGTCTCCCTACCCACCAATTTGCCATCTATAAGGGGGTATGTGTGTATATGCAAGATATCAGTATGCATATTTTCCAGTAACAACATTCATTTGGGTGTATTAAATTACATATTGGCCTGTCTTTGACCATAGGAGCCATAGACAAGGGGCGCATGTCTGTTATGGGCGGTGAAGAAAACATACACAACCCAGAGTAAAATTGACAGAGTTTTCGAAATTGTGAGTACTCTGGTTTTGTAACCAATACTTAAGACCTTTTACCATCAATTGGCCAGTTAGATAATCACTCTTTCTTTTCATGTTGTAATCTACAGGACCTAGTCTAATAGGATGTTAGGTTTCTGTGGAAGGATTGATTCCATCATATCTATCTACATCCCCGGAGTTGGTATACGGGGGTGAGTATGATGCTGATGCATTTACTGTTTAGAAATGCAGAGTCAGTTCTTTTTCTCCGTGGCACCCAGGGAAAACTTATTAGTATAAGAGCCATAGGAGCCGTAAACTAAGCAACACATTTGATTATTTAATTTTTTACAGAACATATACAAGAAAGGGTGTGCTTTCTTTCTTTTTTCGTTGTTAGAAATGCATTTTTGACAATAAAAGTTGATTGAAGTAATGGGGATGACACAAAACCCTGATAGGTTTTATTTTCTGTATGTTTTTTTGATTTTGTATGGCTTACTCCAGTCCATGAAAGAGACAGGATACCTTGATTTGCCTTACGTCCTGAGCAAGGTCCTAAGAAAAAAAGGACAGTATTTTTTGTCCAAAGTGACCGAAACACGTGTCGAAGACCACACAAACTGTTTGAAAATTATAAAACAAACTGTATATGACCTTATTAATAAGGACAGGGTCAGAGAAAATAGATTCTGAATGGTGATTTGTAAATATTGGTGAATGATTAAATTGTTGCTACACTACGCATAGTAGACCATTGTGGTTTTATGTATGAAAGTATGAATGAGGGATTTAGAGTTGTGAAAGATCTAGTCTTTTTTCCTGTAAAAATGAAAATGTTGTTTTAAAGGATACATACAGATAGATGTTTATTTTGTGATTGATTTAATAAAATTTGTATTGATTTAGACAGTGAGTTGTGTCACCCCGATCCACTGGTCCACCGCCTTTTTTGTTTGCTTCTTGTCGGTTATGACATTAACCTGCTTACATATGGTGGAGACTCTCCCTTCTAACTATGTGATCGTCTTGGGGATACTCAGTATATGCTATGAGATCTGTCATTCTTTCTTTAGGTTATTCCAGATCTGACCATCTCACTTCCTTATCCATTTGTTGGCTTCCTTCAAGGGTGCACGCACTCCCTCCTTCTGCCCCAAGACCGGACTCTCTTTCCTCGTTTGACATGTCTGAGCCCCAACTAGTGTGACTATCCTCTCCCTCACCCTTGTCTAGGATCAGTCTGCTCAAAAACAATGCTCGACCTTCATCACGAAACAGGTTTCCCTCCTCAATTTCTGATTAAGGTACTAGGGATTGATCATCGTTCCCTCAAGTTCAATACTCGCTATCTCGTCTTCATTGCTGATAGGCCTTATCGATCTTTTCCATATCATACCTTTCTTCATCTAGCGTTGCTCTAGGTGCTTCTAGCATTTTCGCCTTTATTGGGAGAATATCTCTCTCTCTCTCCCATCATATTTCTGGGCTGGCACTCCTACAGGCTGATTTTAAATAGATTGCATTTTTAAAGATGGCTGCAGCAGTACTTCCATTTCCTGGAATGATGTTATTTCTGCTGGCTGAAATTCTGCCAGCCAATTTAGCATTGAACAACCCGGTGGTAACGATAATTCTGCTGAAAATTGGCTGATTTACTGTTTCTTGCTATGTTTTCGATGATGATTCTTCTATCATCAATGGTAGGTGTGCGTTCCTGCCATGTTGTGATACAGCAGAGATTCTGAAATACACCAAAGTGGTAACGATAATTCCATGGTGCAGGATTTACTGTTGTTTTGCAGCCATTCTCATAATGAACCTCCTTGTACTGTTACAAATCAGAAAGAGAGATGCAGCGTGAGAAGACTAGTCACACTCGCACTAAAGGCATAGAATGACCAACCATCTAAACTAAGCCTTATGGAAAACCTTTGTGGAGTACAAGAAAGTAATGTACATCTAGAATGTTTCAAAACGTCTTCCTTCTCTAAGCAAGTATTGATGAACATGAATGCAAACAGGGAGCCATGACCTAATTAAACAAACCATTACATTTACCGAATATGGCTTTTGCATAACTTCAAAAGATGTATGGAATCCCAATTTGCTCTACCTTAGCTTTATCTTGATCCCTTTCCTCTCCTAAATCTGATTGTTGAGAAGAAGCCTATGCGGATGTAGTGAGG
This sequence comes from Ambystoma mexicanum, assembly GCF_040938575.1. Lineage (NCBI taxonomy): Eukaryota > Metazoa > Chordata > Amphibia > Caudata > Ambystomatidae > Ambystoma > Ambystoma mexicanum. Next base: position 365,439,495 of record NC_090934.1, on the reverse strand, counting down.
AACAGATTGCAAATAAATAAATAAATACATCATTGTATAGGTATGGACAGTATGCTGGTGGATGCATTATTGCTTCTCCACTTTACATACTGCAAGGCTTGCTTGGAAAATGTAAAATTCCTACAATGTCATTGAGACTTTTGATTGGTGCATCAAGGATGCTTTTCTGGGATCTATGTGATCACTCCGTGACCGAAAATTCTAAGAATATATCAGGTACGAAAATGATGGGCACAGTGATAACATGGTAGAATGGTCAGACATCCAAAAATTGCAATACATATCTTTTCCAATGCCCGCAGCCCTGCCCTCCTCCCTACATTGCTTACCTTGTTAATTATGGAACGGCCGGCCAGCTCTCTTTCAACCGTGAAAGTGACGTTTATATTAATGCAAGATGTCACACTTTTTTTCTCTCCCTTCGCCATCCATCCAATGGAAGTGGGGGGGACCCCTGCAACTCCTGACTCACATAAAACTGAAGAAGTGGACCCAGGGACACCCCCATAACCCTGCTTCTTCGGTATATGCCGAACGTGCAGCAAGGGTGCATTCAGCATTTCTTTATCAACATTTTCGGACGATGCCCTTTTTTACACCACCACAATATTCTCAGAATACCTTCTGTCTCCTGATGTCAGTTTGTCTACACTTTTGCTCACTTTTCTTCATTCATTGAAGTCAGATAACAATCTTCATGGTTGGTGACATTGTCGCTCTTCGTGGTGGGGTTGTGGTGATAGACTAGTTCATTTAGGCCTTTCACCAATTCACATTGAGCATCAGTTGTACAGTTAGGGTACTGCTGGCCTTTTCATTGAACTCACTGCATTTTCCCACGTTTCATAGGAGTCTATGGCACTACGCTGCAGACATTGGCAATCATCATTAAGAACTATGTTTTCTAGGCCTTGATAAGCCTTCCCCCAATTAACTAGGATCATCCTAATTGATGGTGGTTTGTCAAGAGGGGCAGCAGATCTCTTGTCCTATTCCTTTGTGGAAAAAGCTGGATTCCATTGCCTTATGGGAAATGTCTCTCCTTGCAGGGAACTTTGAAATTCCCCTTCAACACTTGTTCTCTTGCAAGGCATTACCTGAATTGTACGATGAGGTTATGGCTACAGTGTGGTGGGCATTAGAGCAGCCAATGGGCCAACATATTCACTTTACCCTGGACATGTAGACCGGTTGTCATAGCATTTACTACATTGCTGTCATGGCTTATTGAGTGGATTTGTCTTCCTCCAACATTCAAAAGGGGTCCTGGGGTAATTCACGTGTGCAGTAGTTCAGCACTAGGCAGGGTTGAACTGGGGCATGACATTGTCTCTGGGCTCCAATGAAAAAGTGTCCCCCAGATGCAAATGACAGTTCATTCCTTTTGAGACAGACTGTTTGAGTAATACCAAAGGGGGAGGTTTTTGATAAAAATGTGAGGCAAATTGTGCATTTTAAAGAATATGTATTCAGTAACACTGGTCAAACTATTAGCCACATGGTGAAGGAACTTATCAAACTGGCCCACATGGGCAAAAAAGTGATCCACTTTGACCAAAACTACTGGCCCACACTAGCATTTTGCGTTTTTGGTTCAGGCATTGCCCTATATGCCAGTCCGAGCCTGGTACCAGGCAATGTTGTGAATATAAGGGTGTCCTAGCATAAGCCACATGGGGTGTGTGGGGGGATCTGGTTGGAGGAGGTGAAAACGCAGTGACTAAGGCCTTATAGTTTGCATTTGGGCTTTGTTGCATCAGACAAAGGATCAAACATCCTTTTTGTCTTATGAGCTGGCAAGACAACGCACATCCTCTGCCTTGTGCATGTCATTCAGCTCCTGGTTGCATGCTTTATCAGCAATTGTGCACCAGTGAAAGAAATGGTTATAGTGGCACCAAAGACCAGTTCCTATTTAAGATGGACTTTCCAGGCAATAATCTATTGCCCAAGCTGCAAGTGTGCCACAAGATGTCACTGCACAACCCAAAGACCTCAGTGGCTACCCGTTGGAACTCTACTTTGCACATGCTAAACAGGCTATTACAGCAATGCAACAACATCACAGATTACTGTGGCACTTCCAGCAGGGCTCTGGTGTGATCATGTTCAACTGGGGCAGCAGCTATCCAATGTCTGTCCAGTGCTACAACCTTACAGGGAGTTCACCAAGTTGTTTAGCAGTCACAGGTCATCCCAGAGGGAGGTTGCCCTCTCGTGTACCTGCTTGATATCAACCTTTGACTGCGGCAGGTGCTGTCCAATGTCTTCTCTGAGCTACAATCTTTCAAGGAGGCCACCAAGTCGGTTAGCACTCACATTGGATTCCTCTGGTGCACCTACTTCAGATCAACCTGATGAACATCGTGAAGGTTTGTGCCATAGCAAGTGATGCAGAAGTGTCATGGCTATAGAGGAACTTGCTTTCCATTGTGTGTGGAGATCCAGGCATAGATGGACCTAAAGTTAACATGCAGAATTCCATAGTGGACATACATTTCAAAGTAAAAAGGTGCTGCTTTTCACCTGCATGTCCCAGGCAAGAAGTACTCCAAGCAAGGACCACTAGGAGGAAGCACTTTCAACTGTGCAGAAACCCAAACCTTTCCAACTACCACAGGGATGACACGTTCACAAATGACAGCAGCATCAATGGTCAGTACAGCACTGACACTTGTTGACAGCTTTGTCAGAAGTGCAGACACATTTTATGGGGAGGGGAATCGGTGGCACAACTACCTCAGGGACTCAGGCACCTTGAATAAAGACAGGTAATCAATAGACATATGGCCATCAGACATACAGTTGCTTAATGTCTATATGCTGAACACCATGCAGGGAAAGGGATGACGACCCATTACAGTATTGGTACAGCAATCTATCTGGCCAATGGCACTCATGGAAGTTTGGACCGCTAAGCTCTGCTCTGTAAGTGTGCTATCCGAGAGAGTTTTAATGCTTTCAGTGCTATTTTCCCTACCCCAGGAGAAGACTCACAGTACTGCATGTTGAACAGATAAAGTTTATAAAAATGAACAGTTTCATTGCAGAACATGGAATGGTATCTACCTTTAGCCAACATACTAGCTTAGATGATCATAATGATTTGGTACCCATTATATGTCAGGCACTGAAAAGTGGAGTTGGCAGTTTTATGGTGCGTGCGGTTGGGTAATACAAAGCTATAGAAGTGGCTCTTATCAGTTGCTCTCTTACACATGCTTTTGCATTGACTATTTGAATCCTGATCACACACTTGTAAAAAATGTTCATGTTCTCACACAATGCAGAGCTACCCTTTAGGGTTCCTGGAGTTTTTCACTGGACATGACCAACCACAAAGGTTCTCATTTTCTTTCACAGGGTGGAGCCACCCACTCAGGTACTCTGCTCTTTCACAGGGCTTAGCCACCCTTAAGGTTCTTATGGTTTTCACAGGACAAAGCCACCCAATAAAGTTCGTGGGTTTTTCACTGGGAGCCACCAAGTAAGGATCTTAGGTTCTCCAACAGGGCGATGCCACCCCTTAAGCTTCTCTGGTTATGTTTTTTTCACAGGGTGAAGCCACCCACTAAAGTCTCAAGCTATCCAATAGAGTGTTTTATTATGTTCTCCAGCTATTTAAATAAGGGGAGTAGGTCCCCCACATACCACGGGATAGGATGCATGTGGTGGTGCCAAAGATATGTACCTAGTGACATACCAACACCTAAATGCTTGTGGGGGAAAGAACCAGCACGGTGGCCTTGCTGTTGGACATATTTTCAGGTTTCACAGATGCTGATTGGGCAGGCTAGGTGGGTGCAGAGATTTGGACATGACATGTTCAATGGCACTGCTATGCTGTACTTGATATGATATGATATGATAGTTTATTTATATAGCGCCTATACACAATGTGTTTCAAAGCGCTTCAGGGCAAGGAAGGGAACAAGGGAAAATACAACGACATTCTTACAGGCCATAAACAGTAAGGATGTGAAATTAACTATCATACTCGGCCTGATGATGTTTCAGATAGTGCAAGTGCTAAGGAAATGGAAACAGACAGGCGACTACTGTACTAGGCCTGACGACATTTCTGGTAGACTCGGAGGAAAACAAAAGGTGAGGGAGATGGGTGCAGAAAGGGAGGGGTGGAAAAAAACAAGTGACCATCGTACTAGGCCTGACAATGTTTCAGATAGTGCTGGAGGGAGGGGGGGCAACAGTAAGGGGATAGGGGAGCGACAGACGAGGTTGCTATCATAGTAGGTCCAGGGACAATTCTGATAGAGCAAGTGCATAGAAGAAAGTAAGGGGAGGAGGGGAGGAGATAGGACAAGGGGGAGGGGAGGGGAGGAGAGAACATAGAGTAAGCAGTCAAAAAGAGTGGAGAAGCAAGAGAGGAGAGCGAATACAATTGCAGAAGTCAGTAGTAACACATAATGGTGCAAGCCAGGATACAAGATGAAGATGGAACAGCATGATTCAGGGCCACCATGGTTACAAGATGAAAAGGAAATCCAGCATGAGAGTTGAGAAGGGTGACGCACCATGAATCAATGAAGTCCATAAAAGTAAAATCCAGCATTGGCCACAAGACGGGGAGGTGCTAGCAACCTCCTCCTCACCACTGATAAGTTAGGTGGTGGCTGCATGGTCACTGGCTTCTGTTCACATGAGTGCAGTGCAACCAGCACATGCAGATCCTTATTGCTGTCATCCCTATGGTACAGACCACATTGTCAATTTCCTTTTGTCCCCACCTGATCCACATTCAACAGATCTCCACTGTGCAGAAGGCCTCAGTTTCCTCCATCTGTTGGGTTTCCCTGCTGGTAGGGAAAAATAGTCCCACAACGAGTACTCTGTGTTCTGTGTGGAGGAATTGACGTCACTGATCCCTGGAGGTTCTCCTTGCTTTGCCCCTCTTCCCCAGAAGGAAGAGGCTCCTCTTTACTCTCTTTCTGTACCTGCCGCTCGTCCCCCTCACATAGGTCCACCTCCTGTTTCTGTACCTTCACAGACTGGTCCACTAACAGTCCTCCCCTGTTTAAAGCAGGATCATCATCATGCTGGGTGGAGACCACTTCCTCCTCTAGAACCCCCACTCTGTTATGAAACATCACAAGCAGCTCCCCGATGGTGTTTGCTGCAGTTACCCCTTTCTGATTGCACAAGGAAATACCCTCAAATGTCTTTGTTGGGGCATCCACATGAGTACTTTCCTGCCCTGCCATTGTGTTTTTACTGCTGGGTCACCTTCCGATAGCCCCACCTACTTTTCCACTCTTGAGGCTTCCCACAATTACTAATCCTCCTCCTTCACCCGCTAGGATGATCAGCAGTGCTGGTGGAAGAGTTTTATGTTGTTTTTTTATGGGGATACAAAGACGTGTGGGGAAAGTATTTTTTTTAGCTTTTCTACCTCCATAGAGGGACACAAAAGGGGAAAGGTGCAGGAGTAAAAGGGAAGAGGAAACAAATGGAAGACATTATCACACACTTAACAAGACAGTCAAAGGGCACAAAAATAGCAACACAAATTCACTAAATAGCTAGAAATTACACAGGGGGCAAACAAATAACACACTTCCACATTACTCAAAAAGACTTCTCAAACCCATATCGTACCAGCCACCTTCATAGTGAGAGCTTGCCTGTACAACACTTTCCTCATAGTCTAGCAAAAGCCACAAACATTAAGTTAGTTGGAACTTAAGTAGATGGACAATCTTGGATTAAGAGATGTGTGGCCTCTAATTGGCTGCATTATGTGAGAAGAATGGAACAAAACTCCTGAAGATGTCCTGATTGGCTAGACAAGCCTGTTGAATAAACACATTACTTCTTACGAGCCCTATCGCTCCTGATTAATGAAACACTACACAGGACCCACAAGAACACACGTTTATGAGGGATTGGTCATTACAAAAAACACATCCAGTTCCCATATTAGGGATGAATCTTCATTAAAAGAGTAATCCACTAACGCAAGTCCATTTGTGAGAATGTTGTGTTGGCCTCTCCCTTGCAGTACCACTCTGACGCTGTGTGTTGTGCCACATGCACAGCAATGACTAGAGGCCCACACGGTATCAACCGGTCTCAACTCCATCTCTATTTTAATTAACTTTCCTTTCCTGCTTCTCCTCACTCCCCTGCACTTCCAGTGTCCCTGGTGCTTCCATGCCATTGTCACCTGAAATTTCCTGATCCCCCAGTATCAATCGTTCGAGTCCTCCCTGACCCAGCTGTCGTCAGGGTCCTCTGGGTCATCCCACTGGGCTTCCCAGGATGTCACATCACTGCAACATTCTTTGGAGTGTGATACATTTCGTGTGATCTCTCACACATTGACAACTGCTGCAGTGAACATTGTGCCTTTATTGTTGTAACTATGAGGGGACCGGGAGCAAACAGGAGTCTTCTTTCTTCTTTTGATTATGGCATACTATTACTTCATCCCCCTCCTCAAAACTGTGTTCTCGAGCACCTCTCCGCTCATCCGCTGCAATCTTCATTTTGTGCTTCTCTTCTACATCTCTGGGTCGGACCTCCCCGTCATCTGGCATAGTGTGTCCTTCTGGGGGCCCTTCTGGTAGTCAGCTCCGTAGCCTGCAGCTGAAGATGAGGTCTGCTGGGCACTTGAAAAGTGGTTGCTGTGGGGGTGTGGCAGTATTTCCTGTTATAATGTCTGTTCGAAAGGTTTGTGAGGTAGGTGAGCCACTTGCAGTGCCATCTTGAGGTTTCCCATAAAACGCTCAACCATGCCATTGGCTTGGGGCCAGAGGGGCATGATTTTCCGATGCTTGAACCCCATATATTGAGCAAAATTGGCAAAGTACATGCTGGTAAATGATGGTCCGTTGTCAGACCTGATGACCTGAAGAACACCATAGGCTGGGAGTATGCAGTTTAGGACCGGAAAGACTGCTGTTGCTGTTGTGGATGGCACAATCTGTGCCTCCGGGCATGTTGAATATTCATTCATGACAACTAAAGCGTAGGTGCCATCCCAAAGGGGTCAAAAGAAATCAACTGCTAGTTTTTCCCATACACTGCCTGGGAGTGGAGACATCAGCAGCGGGTTTGGATACGGGGGTGGGGCTATCATACTGAAAATTGAGCACTCTCTTAGCGAGTTTCAACGCTGTCTGTTTATCCAAGCCTGGGGACCAAATGTTCAGCTGCAGTAGCTTCTTGTGGTACCACCCCCAATGCCCTTCGTGGGCATGGGTTGCTGGTGCATTGACTTGAGCAGGACAATCCTGCAGCCCTTCATGATGATTTCATCTTCTGTGGTGGTGAGCTCTTCCTGTATCAATGACATGGCTTTCATGTGCCCTTGGAGTGCTTCATAGAGGTGTCTGGCCCGCTCCTTCACATGTCTCATTTTTCCTTGGTTGACACTGTGCGACAATCACCAGAACCGGGTTGACTGCTGACTACTGTTGAAGTGTCTTCCACACCACTGGGAATGGCTTAATTTGATGGATAACGTATTGCAGGTATGCAGCATATTTCAATTTGCGGTGGTATCCATGATTGTGACTTTACATAGATGGTGAGGAGAGCTTGGTGGTAGGTGACCACTGTAAAGGCTTTCCAAAATAGAAATAGATGGAAGTGTTTGCAAGCACAGATGACTGCCAGGGTCTCCTTTTCAGCCTGCAAATATTTCTGATTGTTGGTTGACAGACTGCAGCTGGCATAGGAAACGACTTTCTTGATGTGTGGGGTACTGGGGTCATATTGTGCAAGTATAGCGGTGAAGGCGGCTTCACATTCCGGTGTGCAGACAAAGTCTTGATTGTCTTTGGTTAGTTGATGGTGTGGGGGGCTCACTGTCATGAAATTCTCTGGATAACAGGAGCTGTAACTTGCAAGCCCCAGGAATAACCTGAGCTCCGACACATTCACTGAGTGGCGGGCTTCCTGTAGCAAAATAATCTTATCTGGTTGGGACTCATTCCTTGGTCCAAAGAACTTGAGAGTTTGTTTGCCAAATTCTCATGTCTTTGTTGAGAGTTACACGGGCTGCTTCCAGGGCCATCCAGACCTTGTGTAGGGTGTAATCGTGCTCATGGACTGTTTTACTGAATACCGGGATGTTGTCGCTGAAGTTCAGACACCCTGGGATGTGCTTGATCACCTGGTGGATCTCCTCCTGGAAAATTCCAGCTGCTGAGGATATGCCAAAATATAGACGCTTATAGCGAAATAGTCCCATGTGGGTCATGAAGGTGGTAATATATTGGGACTCCTGGACTAGATCTGGCTGGTGGTAGCCCTTATTAAGATCAAGTTTTGAAAATACGGTTGCTCAATTGAGGAGGTGGATCATGTCCTTTATTCTTGGGCTTGGGTAACGCTCTCGCTGGATGGCCATGTTGGGGCATTGCATATCTATGCAAAGACGGATGGACCCTTTGCTGATTTCTTAGGGGCTGGTACAATCAGGGAGAGCCATGGGGGTGGGTCCCACTGCTGGCTATATGATGTGGACATCCAGTAGGCATCTTATTTCCTCCTCCACCTGCTTTTGTATGTTTATCTGGATGCCCCTGTAGTCAGTGCTTTAAGTGGGGTAAGAAATTGAGGGGGGGCCCTCATTTGGGGGCGTGGCATCCGCTGTGGGCGTGGCCTAAAAGTGCACAAAACATAGTAGGGTGCGCAAACAAATATATAAATGTAGTAGAGCATTTATATATTTGTATGCGTACTAGTATGGTTTGTGTATTTTTCAAGCCTTCTTTTATAAACATTGCAATGTTACATATTTATATGTTTATAAAAGGTGGCTTGAAAGTGTACAAACCATAGTAAGTTGCGCACACTTGTGTGCTTACCTTACTACGGTTTGTGTACTTTTCAAGCCACCTTTTATAAACATAGACATTTGTAACATATTTCTATGTTCATAAAAGATGGCTTGAAACGTACAAGCCATCTTTTATAAAGCATTGAGGACGGACAAAACCCAAGGTGGTTTTGTCCGTCGACAAAGCTTTATAAAAGATGCCTTGAATTGTGTACGTTTCAAGCCGTCTGTTATAAACGTAGAAATATTTCTACGTTTATAAAAGATGGCTTGAAACGTACACATTTCAAGGCATCTTTTATAAAGATTTGCCAAAGGAGACAGGCACCTCGGGCTCAGTGATCGCTGCTCTGAGCAGAGATCACAGAGCCCAAGGCGTCTTTCACCCTCTGGGAACCCGCGGGCTCCGTGATTTAATCTACATATTAAATCATGGAGCCTGCAGGTTCACAGAGGGTCAGTGACCTGGCGATGGCCAACAAAGGAACTGTAACTTCCCTGATGACCCCTCAGATGGGGGGTCATCAGGGAAGTTACAGTGACTGACAGAAGTGCCAGCCAGCCTCAGCGACGCTGTGGCTGGCTGGCACTTCTGTCCACTTGCCTAACGTTACACTGGCGGGCGCATCTCCCGTCGCGGCTGCGGCCGTGGCGGGATAATGCGTCCTGCCATGGCGTGGTGGGACCGGGGGCCCCGGCAGGGCCCCGGCTCAGCCCCACTTTTTGGAGACTGGCGGGGCCCGGCCCCGGCAGGCCCCGGCCCACTTAAAGCACTGCCTGTAGTGTTGGGCAACTGGTTTAACCTCTTGGTCAATATGGAGCCTTACTTTGCAGTTCCGCAACTTGCTCAGTCCTTCAAAAAGGTTCAGAAATGCTTTTGTGACATCCCCTTCTGGGGCCAGGTATTTGTGGGCCATCATGCAGTAAAGAATGTGGATGAGTCCCATGTCGACAGCCGTTTTAAAACCTAAGATACATCCACTATTGGCTTCTGTGGCGAGTACATGTAATTGGATGCGGGCTGTTTGAGATTTGTGCGCACAGATTCTTATGAAGGTTCCCTTACACGGCAAAGGTGTGATCGAGCTGTAAGGGAAAATGTCCACCTTTGAGGGCCTCAGTTTAGGCGAGTGTGGGAGTTGATTGCAGGCCTCCTTGCCTAGAACATACACTGTCGCCCCAGTGTCAATTACAAACTCTGTTGGTGTGTTGTAAACTGGAATTGTCAATGTGGTGCTGTTTTCTCTTGCCATCTCATTCCCCACCATCCACTCATATCCCTTCTTCCTCTGGTTGTCCTGGGAAGATGACGAGTCACTTCCGTACGGTGAGCTTATTTCAACATATCGTACCCTCGTCGAGGCCTGTGCGTGCTCTTCCTGTCCAGAGACCTGGTTGAGCGTTTGGACTGTTACCAGCCACTTTCTCCATCCGCGGGACGGTATCTTCTGTATTTATTGCTTGGCCTTCTATCATCTGGTCGGTAGTTCAGATGGTACTTCTGTTCCTTGGGGAGGTGACCTGGGTGATTGGCAATGGTGGCATTCCTGCAGACAGCCCCAAAATAGTTGTCTCCCCCACATGCTCTGCCCTTCTGACCCAATGCTGGCCATGTGCCCTCATGGTTGAATTCGTAGCCTCACATGTAGCATGACTTTGCAGAGAGGGTTACCTTATCGGGTGATATTAGTGTGACCTTCTTGATGACCTCCTGGTCTCTGGGGTCTGATGATATATTTACTCATCCCAGAATGACCACTTGTTGTGATACCGCTGAGTTGGTGCAGGCAATGGCCAAGATTTTATTCAGGGATCCTTGTTTTTGGAAGAGTTTGTTTTTAAATTCAGCAGACTAGCACCCCACGATCACTTGGATGCACAGTGCTTCATAATTTGAATAACAATGGAATGCACAATGTTTCATGCAAATGCCGAGTCTCATGATGAAAATATCCATGGTCTCGCCCTCTCCTGCATGGTGGTGTGAAAGATATGTCTCTCGTAATCCATGTTGGTGTGTGGGGCAAAATATGTGGCAGGTGCTTCTCTAATCTCTTGAAATGTTGCTTTCTCTTCATTAACATTCTCATATAGGATGCCCCGTACTGCTGCTCCCACTGCCAAGGTCAATATGTTCTTTTTACGTTCATCATCCGTGGAGCCCATTGCCGACACATATACTCTAAAGTCTTTCATCCATCTGACCCATCTGGGCCCTAGATTGCCAGTGTCTGTGAGGTCTTAAGCTTGGGACAGCTGCCAAGGTGTAATATCCCCCTGGATCTGGTGGAAGACATCTGAGGACCTAGCAGGCACAGTGGCAGAATGTCCTCCTCAGGCATCTTGCCTGCCTTCTTCCTTTGCTATGGCATATGTTCCTTCTACCCCTCAACCCTGGAACATTGGGCTGCTTCTACTGGCCCTGGCTGGCCTCCGGCAGCTAAAACTGTTGAGCAGGCAGGCTCCTCTAGATTTGCCTGTAGTCTGTTGTGAGGCCACTAGGGGACTGCAAGCACTGCAAATAGGGCTTTGTTGCACCTCTGCAGCCCAGGCTCAAAGCCTGACACATGCACCGCTTATCATGTGGACACCTGGAACTGGATCACCGCTGCCACCCGGGCTCACACTCCCTTGTGGCCTGGGTTGGAGTGGATGCCGGGGGAGGGCCTCTCCCGGAGAGCCCCTTCACGGCATGCGCGGTCAGGACCTCGCCGGGTCTGACATCTTTGTTGTCAGTGTTGGAGAGTGAGTACTCTACCTTGTGGTACTACTATGAGGTTGTGTGTTGCGCCGCTCGCGCAGCTATGACTGGAGGCCAAAAGATATCAACTGGTCTCAACTCCGTCTTTATTTTAACTAACTTTCCTTCCCCACTTCCGGTCACTCTCCTGCACTTCCCGTGTCCCGCCCCTACTCTAGTCCCACCTTCTACATAAATATGTGGATCAAACATGAACATGACAATTTCTGCCACCACATGTTTACGTGATCCGTCATTACCCATTAGTGTTTGAGATAGCATACATGTAGCCTGGTAGTTGCAGACCTAAAAAACCAGCACATCTGCAAGTGTCACAGTTTAAGGCATTGAATATTTGTAGTTGGTAGAGTCTCTGAAAAACAGTGTTCTTCAGAGTTTTACTTTGTAGAACCTGACCATTTTCAAACTGTAAATCTTGATTTGCATCATCAAAAAATTATGGAAATGTAGGTATGTATAGTATTTAGCATACACATATGTGCATGCCTTCTAAATCTTGCCGACACACAAGAAGGCTGTAGTACATATCTGGGTCTTCTAACAATGGCGCTCTTGTGCAGACTAACACCACCCCGGCTTTCCATTCTACTCCATGAGGCTGACACACACGCTGTCTCATTTCTTTTTCTTTTTCAATTTTTCTCTTCAAGGGGAGAGAAGCCGTGACCTCATCTTTTTGTAATCCTTGCTAGGGTTCAGAATGTTGAAATGCTTCCTATGCAGGCACTGAAGTGTTGCACAAATTGTCAATGCGCAAATAAGCCCTCTTGTAGGACATCTTTGCAGACCCCCCAGGGTCGTTGCCCCCCTCGATGCACATCTAAACTTTCTGAAAGCTTGATTCCAGCTCCGCCTCCTCTGTTAAAACCTTCTGCCCTTCCACTTACCTGACGTTCGTGGTCAAGGCACATATCCTCCCACCGCAGGCCTGATGCTTTGTATTTGCTCTGCACTTCTCGTGTGCCCCCCTCATTCTGCACTTACCAGATCTGAATGACCAAGGACTGCAAATGATCTGTCTCCTCCCTCATCTTTTCATTGGGGTGACACAAAGCAAACCGATGAGCAATGGCTGGCTTCTGGTTCAACAGGAAATACTTAAATTCGTAGATTAAAGGTTGCCCCTGTAGTACAGGTTCAATAGTCACGTGCACTTGTGGTTGGCCATCTAAATCTCCATGGTCCGTTATGTTCACTATTCTTAATTATGTTCTGGTATTAGCCGGCTCATAGGTAAACACCCCTGACCCCTTTTAAATACAATGCTCCTTTGTCTTTTAGCACTTCCCTTGTCTTTGCACCTCATGTTGAAGACCGAACTCGATTTCTTCTCCAACGACTTTGTTCACCTGCGAAAGTGTTTGATAGCCATTTGGCCCAATCAACATCCACCAAGGTGTCTAAAGTGACACTTACATTTTCCTCTTACCAAAACCATCTCCAGTAATTTGGAAAATTGTGACCCAAAATGCTTCTACTGTGCCTGTGCAAGAGAACCTGCTGTGCATATTCAGAAAAAAAGTAGTCTGCAAAAGTCCAATATTGTGCCAGAAACAGCTTGGTCACACTTCATAATGTGTCTTCAGTGCATTTGTTACATCCTCCCACATCCACGTGCATCAAGTGGTGGAGTACTCTAGCATTGTCACCAAAAAGTGCATGCTTTCCGGAAATGCTTCTGACTACATCACCTTCTTAACACAAGGCTTCCGAGCAGGAACAATGCTGAAGATCAGGAAGAGCGACTGTCCTTCGCCCCAGAAGCACAGATCATGTCAAATAAAACAGATCTGAAAGTCCTGGTCAGCTATTACATTGTATGTCAGTATAACGATTATCGATCTCCGGTGAAGGCAGGCGTGGGAAGAGAGTTAAGCATAACCTCGCACTGATGAGTTAGTTGATGGGTTGATAACAGCAGGACTCGCCCAAGAGTCTACTTGGTGAGTGAGGGACCGATACTTTTTACGATGTAAAATTGTAATGTGTCAGTTTCGTGAGTTGTGATGGCTTCCTTTTTGACATGGAAATTGTCATGTCAAGCAAACATTTCTAAACGATGCCACGCGGTTTCTGTCGTAATTGCATTACACCGTATTTTGAAAGCTATACTAGATGCCCTGCCGAAATATGTGTGTATGGGTGAGGAGGCATTTCTACCAACAAATGTCAATGTTGTTGAGTGCCGTGCAGCACATGTGTCCAGAGCTAAAATGGTGTCAGAAAACGAGAAAAGTCAGTTATTGGTGTACAACTATACATGTTTTGAAGCCACCAGTAGATCAAAACGATAGGTGGCCAATCGACCCGTATTTTGCAGGACTCTGCCGTTTTGGAGGAATGTGTGCCGCGTCCTGCACTTAACCTGTACGGGGCGGGGAATAGTCCTCACTTGGTACATTACGCAGTTTTTAAGTTACGTTCTGACTCAGACCTATGCCTGCCTGCAGATAACGCACCTGTGTGCTGCTGCCGCTTTGCTAGTCGTTCTAACAGTGAATGGACGAATTAACGCTCTTATTTTTTTTTTGTTAAAACATGTTTTATTGAGGATACACATACAATGCACATAGTGTAATAAGAAGTAATAACATCTTAACAATTGTTATGTAAATCAGAATTGGCTGATTTAAGTTATTGCAATGAAAAAATATAGCATTGTATTGATGCTATGAATATTCTATGAATGCAGTTTAGTTTTATGGGATAAAGCGGGGAAGGCCGGAACGACATATAAGACATACACAAACTGGACAAGAAGTAAAGGAGAGGGGAGGGATACAAAGAGGGACGGGGGGATGTGACGGAAATGATTAGTCTTAAGTTTATCTAAAAGCAGTATGATTTTCTGAGGCAAGAACATCAGTACACATTCTCCATTTCAATACATATTTGTAATACAATACCGTTGCCAAAGCATTACAACCATCAATCCTATGTATGTTACATGTAGAGTTCCACCATATTTTATGATGAATGAGTTCAGATTTCTTCCAATAGGAAGTTATTACCTGAAATGCAATTAGAATAAAGAGATACATTATATTAGATGCATGAGAATTTAAATGGTGAAAGATGGTCCTACCCAAGAATAGAATCTTAAAATAAAAGGGTTCATTTAATTTAAAAATACATTTAACAAAGTGACACATATTTTCCCTAAAAATGTTAACAAATTTACTTTCAGCAAACGTGTTTAAACGTTCCATCACCTTCTTTGCAGTTACAACAGTTAGTCTCTAAAGTAATTCTACACTTAAAAAGATTAGCAGGGCTAATAAAAAGTCTGTAACAGAAGGAGAGAATTTGGGTCAAATTAGTAGTGACAGTTATGGAAGAAGTATTTTTCCAAAAGGGCGGTCACCCGTGATCTTCTAAGGTGATTGAGCAGTCTTGTTGCCATTTTTGCTGGGTTTTCCATTGAGCGTTCAGAATGGAGTCATTGGTAAGTTCTTTATAGAAGTGCGAGGCAGAAAACGGACAATTATGCATATGCTTATGTCAATAATCAATAGCTTTTGGGGGGGTGGCAAGCATGCGAGCGCTGAGGACCTGAGTTCTGAGAGCTCCTCTGTCCGCTGACATTAACCTGGTCAATTATCCTGTTTTGGCAGTGCGATTTTACTTGTACCTGCAGCCGTGGCTGGGGGAACATACACAGGAACTTTATGTGAAATTACAGCCTTGAAATCAACCTCCTGTCAGAGTTATCCGACAGGGACTCCGTAGCAGACCAGCGTGGAAAAAGGCTCTCCCAGGATGGCCACCGGGAGCCACCAGCGATAAACATAGGTCCCTTGGGAACCACAGTGATACATAACTCCTCTGGCCGCCCTGCACTGGCGTTGTAAGGGGAAGATCAATTCCGAAACTAAGCATTCCGGACGGTCCTGATAAGCTGGGAGACCCGCTACTGCGCCACAGTGACCGAGGCGCATAGGACAGAAAACACAGTCCACAGTTACCTCGGGTCTGTGGATATGTGCAGGCACCCCGCAACGCACTAAAGGAATCCGAGGCACAGCAGCAGAGTGCAGGACCCGTGACACCGGAATTGGGGAGATATAGAACACTGATCCACGATCCTGCCCGTAGCACGACACAGCCTAACTCTGTCCTGGGGAACCTACGATTCCTTGCACACACGCTCCTGGGGAGAGGGTCATCGGACGAGATCCTGTGCCGAAGCCTGCGGAGGTAAGAAATAGCTGTGAGGACCGGTAACACACTCTGCAATACCCACGCACGGGGATCAAACGAAGAGAGGGTCAACTGCAACAGACCCTAGAATTCCATGGCCATTGTGCCCGGAGAACAGAAGCGTCGAGCGGGTGAGCACAGCAATGAAAACAGCCGCATAGAATAACTGAGGCGCATGACCCTCACACCGGAGGGGCAATAAATGACACACTGAAGGGATACGGGGTGCTCTCCTCACCATCCCCATAGAAGCATCAGGAAGTGGCTGAACTTGTGGCACACCTCCCGAACATTGCCAGAAAGGAATCAATCACATCTGACTAACATGCACAGTAGGGGACCTGGGGGCATTCCGGCACATCTGAACCAGTGCTGGGATAACACAGTGCAATTCAGAACCCCCTCCTCCCCTTGAGTGCAATCCATTTACAACTTGGAGCAGGCTGGGAGGCCCTACAGTACAACCGAAGTAGTACCCCACCTAGCACCACACGAAAGAAGGCATGACTTTTGCGGGGGTACATATCTATACTCAGTGACACCTGGGACCCACGTGGAACTGGATGCTCGTCAGACTGAGAAGTGCGCGTCCAACATGATGATACCAACCAGCTATTAATAATGTGACGCTGGAATCTTCTATTCTGGTGGATAAGGAACTTACAGAAACTAACGAACTTGCACATACAACTCACAGAAAGACCTACACCTGGGGCTTCTCCCCGAGAACCGTAGGAGCCCCCCCTCTTGCACTGCTGCCTGATACACTGCACATGGAAATCCCGAAAGTGGGGGCAATATCACCTACCTCCTGGGCACCTTAGTATGTCCGTACTTGCATGATGTTGGGCGCTCTGGCTTTGTGATTCTGACTCACAGACTCCTTGCCTTTCAGACGAAACAAACAGAAGCGCAGAGCACACACCAATTGGAGCATACCGCTGAACCCTACCTGATCCTCCTGGACGGCCAGGGGGGGGAATAAATCGTCTGGAGGTCTTACTGCAAAAGCGTAATTTACAGACTGGGCCACCATCATTGAGGGAAGCACCCCTACAACACCTGATCCTGCTTTTGATCCAGCCAAGGGAACGATACAATCAGAGTCTCCCTCTACACTACTTCACCATGACCTGAGCAATATCAGACAGCGACATGGGCAAAGACAAAATCAAGAAAACGTCCACACAGCGCACCATAGACCAATATGCAACAAACTCCCCCGCCGTGACACCGGATGTGGAGCTGCAGGCGGCCCCAGCCTCCTCAGCTGATCCTCTGACGCTAAAGGATGTGATGGCATCCATTGCCCACTCCCACTCTTCGATGGAGAAGAAGATGGACGGCATCTCGGCCAAGGTCTCCTTCCTCCGTCACGACCTTCAGAGGCTATCTGCTCGAACTGGGGAAGTAGAACACTGCGTGTCCGGGGTGGAGGACGGCCTTGGTGGAGTGCGTCAACAGCTATCGCAAGCACTAACCCACCTGAAGTCATTGAAGGTGCGTGTGGACGAAAGTGAGGGCAGATCACACAGAAATAATTTTCACATACTGGGGCCTTCCAGAGAGCACAGAAGGATCCAGTATGGAACTGTTTCTGGAACAGTGGTTGGCGGATCTCTTCGCGCCCAAATCCTTTTCAAAGTTCTTCACAATAGAGAGGGCCCACCAGATGCCAGCGGGCAGGCCAATTCCTGGCATTCCCAGAGAACAGTCATTGCCAAACTACTAAACTATCGCGATAGGGATGCAATATTACAAATGACCCGGACAAAGAGATCAATTACGTATAATGGCAACAAAATCGCCTTCTTTTTGGACTATACTTGCGGGTTCCAGACGGCCAGACAATCATTTGAACATCTGAAGAGGAAGCTCCACTCCATGAATGTGAAATATGGATTGCTTTTTCCGGCCAGCTGAGGATACAACATAATGGCACCATGGTGCACTTTACTGACCCACAAGAATCCTGGAAATAAGCCAAAGATCACATAGAAGGGGACTGGGTAGCATATGGACCAGATCCAGGGAACAGATCACGGAACAGACCACGTTGAGATCAACCTCCACGACAGCCCATAGCACAAGACGAACCGGACCCGGATAGATATGCAGAATTTTAGAGACCAACGGGCTACATATGGTGGCTTACAAAGAGGGAGAAAAGAGAACTTTGGAGACCACTTAAGAACAATCCCTCACAGTGACCCTGGCCGCCGGTGCGGTGGGACGTGGGCGCCAGAACTGATTTATAATATCACCACGCAACAAACAATGATGCATGGCAAGACTCCATAGCGTATGAATAAAGGAAATATATCCATCCAGATGCCATGGTCACATCACTAATCCGTCCGCCAAACACACTACAGCCTTGGTGGCCCTAAGGCTACCACCCAAGGCCCTGCGACTTCAGCAAGGACAGTAAGTTGTTGGCTCAGCCAAGGATAGGAACATTTATACCACTAAGTTAATGCTGACGCGCTAGTTCTCCATTGTCATCTATGTTCGGGCGACAGATACTTCAAGTTGGGGTCGAGTATAGTTGGGAGGGGAAAACTGTTTCATGTTTAATGTTTTTCAAGAACTATAATATGTGCACATGGCAAATCATTTAACCTATTATTCACATCCTCTCCAGAGTCGCCACACACCTGCAATGCATACCCGACAGGACTGCCTGCCAGGATTGCCCCTGCAACTACCACGCAGGGAATCTGCAACCCTGATACTATGCATTAGAAATGGCATGCACACAAGCCCAACCACCACCCACTGATCGCCCTAGATCACTTAAACTATTAACCTGGAATGTGAATGGAATGGGCTCTGGGATCAAGAGGCGCCTTATTACTCAGATTCTGAATAGACACTCCCCCGATATTGCCCTCGTCAAGGAGACGCACTTAGCGGGATCGGACTGTAGTATTTTTCATAGAACAAATTACCTCTTCGCATACCACGCGGGATACACAATGTGATCCAGGGGTACTCTGAACTTATTATAAAATGGATTCCGTTCATGCCACTCACAGTAGAACAAGATCCCAGGGGCCGCTACCTGATACTAACCGGTACACTCTGGGGTGAGACGCTGGCTATCGCCACAATATACTCTCCACCGGGACTTGGAGAGGAACTCCTAGAGGAATGTGTAGCACTTTAGATCGTACTCACATCCGAAACCGCAACCCAAACATCCCTACAAAGCTCACAACATTTGCGGCAGCACTTGGCTTATGTGATGTATGGCGAGAGCTTCATCCTGGTGACAAGGGCTACTGATTTCACTCAGGAGCACACGGTTCACTTTCCAGACTAGATTATTTCTTCCTCCGAGGCACCAATATACACAGGGTACTCAACGCAGAACTACTCCCCAGAGGCATTTCTGATCACTCACTGCTGATGATGGAGATGAGATTGAACGGGCTAACCCCTCCTAAGACCTGGCGTCTGAATAATTACTATCTGGGCTTCCCTGACTTTGTTGATCGACTCACAGAGAAAACAAATGAATATTTTGAAGTAAATCCTCCGACAGTCGATAGCCCTGTTACAGTGTGGGAGGTTTACAAGGCGGTGCTCAGAGGAGAGATAATCTCCTGGACATCTAAAAAAAAAAGAGAGCACTTACTGAAAGTGACTGAGGCTGAAAGGGAGATGGAGGAATGGGAGGCAGGTACATTCTTGACACAGCCCCCGAGACGCACCGGTCCCTACTAAAAGCTAGGGAATACCTTCACAAAATTATGTTAGATAGCGCCAAACATGCACAAAGGGAATCTAGGACAAAGATCTATGAACACGGGGACAAAGCAACCAAACTGCTGGCTTGGCTGGAGAAAAGTGATGAGGACCAGTGGCATGTCAGAGCAATTGTAAGCGAAGACAATGAGAGGATCCAATCAGATTGCGTAATGGCTGCGGCCTTCGCTAGCTTTTATGCGGACCTCTACCGTGCCCCAATCTCCCCAGCAGACCCCTCCTTCCTAGATGGTATTATATTGCCAGGCCTATGCGAGCAACAGAAGGCTCAACTAGATGCTGACAATACCGAGAATTAAATTGCTGAAGCCATTGCGCAGCTGCAATCTGGGAAGACACCAGGTCCTAATGGATTCCCGGTCGAAACCTGGAAGAAACTGAGTGGTGAAAAGATGGCAACTGTTGGGTGTCCTGACCCACGTTTGGACTATTATGTTGCAACATGTGGTGCTGTGGGCTTAGGAAATCCAAGAGGGTGGAAAAGCCCACATTTGTGCCACAATCCTGGAGAACCGCGCAGTCTTTGCGCACAACAAAATGGTCGCCTGACCTGCCACCCACCAGTGTGGGCGTGAGGGGCCATGAGTGCCATGAGTGAAATGTGTGCCAAAGGAAAAACAGCAGTGCCGGTGGCTAAAGAAAAGCACCTTGAAATCACCTTTGTTTTCTCTGAAATGCAAGCTAAAAATGCCTATTTTTAAACATTGCAAGATATTCAAAAATCTCAATGAACACCAGCAGACATTTGGCAGAATGTAGTCTTGTGTGCATACAAAATCTGGAAAGAGAAAGAGCCCAAAACAATGTTTATAACAAAACTGGCTGAGCTGTGGATGTCAGCAGCCTAAGTTAAATTGGACTGAAAGCCACTAAAATCTAAATGTTTAAAATAAATGAGTGACCTACTGTTGAGTGTCACATAGTTTGCAACTGTTAAATGTCATAGTTTTGAACTTAGAATCAGCGTTCTAGCTGCATGTGTAAAAATTGCAAGTTTGGTTTGAATGTAGAAAACTTGGAACTAAAGTGACATATAGCTGAAGCCTGGCTTGAAGAGAGTGAATTCTGCCCGGCAACTACCCCCGACAGGAGTTGAAACTTGCTCAGCCACTCTTCCCAGGCCTGGCTGCATTCTGCTGCCCCCACCAAAAGGAGATGACACCTCCCTGATTGAATCAGGGGAGGAGCACCTAGGACTGGAGGGAAACAAAACAAAACACTGTCCTTGGCCCAGGCAAATGTTAAATTAGGGGGGGTTGTAAATTGCTTCCTCTTGGAAGGAAACGGGGAGGGGCACTGCATCTGTGAGCAAGCTGAGCTTGGGGGAAGTGGATAAAACAGAAATTCCACCATGTGCTTTGGAAAACCACACCCCTTTGGGGCCAGAGCATAATTTTAAAAAGATGGATAATTCATAACATTATATAAATAATATCATCATTCTTGTGATTTTTCTGTGCACATTTTAAAAGGTGTCAGGACTCTGTGGTATGTTCTTGGGGGTAGTAGTGGAAAATAAGGTATTACTCCAAATGTCTGTATGTTAAAAATCTGACACTTTATCATCTGATGCCCATATTCCTTGTGCATGTTTGTGTATAAGGTTAGAGGTCGTTATCTGGATGAAATGGGTAGAATTCTGTCAAAAGTTGACACGACATCTTACAAAGACAGGGATCGGATGGTTTGGTGCTACAGAAAATATGTTAACTGGACATATAATATTAGAAAAATGGTACATAGATAAATATGTATTTGGATCAGAAATAGATTTGTGTGCAATTTGACAAGCGGAGGATCCTCTGACCATAAACCTACCTCACCACTCTGACTCACAACCCAGTTCCCCTAATCAAGGGAGAGAGGAGGAACTGGCCAATGATAAATTGAGAGGGTTGGGCATGCAGAATGAGCCGACCCACCCACTTTCTAAACACATAAAAGGTGACTGTGCAGGACAGGTAGGGACATTCAATTTCCATTTCCTTGCGGAGCACGCTGACAGATGACTTCACATCCAGAGACTCCAGACTTTAAATCCATTAAATCTCCAGAGACCACTGTGCAGTGCTGAGAGCTGACCCAGATCGCTGTGAGCAGAACCAGAGAACCAGTACCAAGAGAACCACAGCCAATCCTGACCCGATCCGTGACGAAGTTGCATTCCTGTCCATAATATAGTGTGAGTACTCGGCCAGAACTGTGCAAAACCAATCTCTTAGTTTAAAATAATCTAATTCAAACTATTTTAACCTATTGAGAACTGCATCATAGAAATCGTGTCCCTTCTTTTGATTCAAAGCTGCAAAACTGTCATATGTCATTTTGAAACTTTAAAATTTCATTTCTGAAAAACTACCTTCACAAATTCATCCGTATCTCCGGAACCGTTTGTCTTAGGAATGAAATTTATTTTAAAGCTAAGATTCTAAGCTTTCCAATGAGCCCTAAATCGACTTGCTCCTTATAGTGCCTCCATAATTGCGCTCGACGCACGCGACTAAATTGCAGCGATTTGACATTTTGCTTCATTCCAGCCACGTGTAAAAATATTTATCTTTTGCTTCCATCACGGAATTCTGTTTTCAACTTGATAACCATCCCTGAATCATTGATAGGGCTGACCTGAACTGATTTAAAGTATCTCTCACTCACCCTGAACCCCCTGTAGGGAATTAAAAGCAATTTGAGTATATTTTTCACTTCATTGCCACCACATTTAAAAGGATTTTGCCTGTGTTTAAAATCATACCTGTTTTCCTCTAAGCTCGCTGGGGGGGAACTGGAACTTGGTATTGCATTTGTGTGTATTCCTGAGAATTGTGTGTGTTACTTCCATCTCCTTACATTGCATAGGGGGGGAGTGAATTGTCCGAGAAAAAGTGATCATATTATCTTTTGCTGAAATCACATCAAGTTTATTCCTGTACTGCCTTTTATTCATCTTTGCATCTCCTTGAAACCATAAAGCATTCTCTCATACCTTATTCCCCTGTTCCTAGTCATAAGTCACCAGAACTGTGCTATTGTAGGATTACCTATTGCTGATTACTTCTCATATTCACAAGTGTGATATCAATGAATAATTTATTATAAAAGTGCGATATATATATATATATATATTGCTTAATTCTTAAATAAACCTTTTAAATTTGCAAAACAAACTTACTTCTTGGCTCTATATCAGGGGATTCTAAGAGAGGGGTGTTATATAAGGGTGGTCATCCAGAGTACACCAACTGGACATAAAAATATATAAATAAGGGCTTCCCTTGGGCATCCCAGACCAGGCACTGACTTAGTGGGATTGCTTGATTGGAGTCATTTAACACAACTCCCCTTCATAAGATGTTCCAGCGGCCTCGAGAACAGGGTACCATCTCGCCAGACCTTGGTAAGGCCACAATCATTGTCATTCCTAAATTGGGCAAACCCCCGGAATGCTGTGCTTCGTATAGGCCCATATCGTTGATTAATGGGAAGACCACGATCCTTGCCAAACTCCTAGCCAACAGGCTGCAACGAGTGATATCCTCTCTGATACACCCAGATCAATGCGATTTCATGCCACACAAATCAAAACAAATTAATATACGACGGCTCCACCTATTACTGGAGTGTACCCCTATTCTAGATACACCTCTTCCGCTGCTAGCTGTTGACTTCGAAAGAGCATTTGATTTGGTTAGATGGGATAGCCTCTGGGAAACCATGCGACAAATGGGATTTGTCGAGGCCTTCTTGGGCTGGGTGCAATTACTGTATACGGACCCACAAGCAGAGGTGAGAGTGAATGAATGGCCCTCTGAACCCTTCCCACTCGGCAGAGGAACACGGCAGAGATGTCCTTTGTCCCCCCTCCTCTTCACCCTTGCGATCGAATCACTTCCCAATGGTTTTGACAGAACAGCGCCTGGACAGGGTTACGATGGTCAGAAGGAAATGAGGATAAAATATCCCTCTATGCGGACAATCTTTTATTATACTTAAGTGACCTGATCCTGTCCGATAGTCGCACAAATGCTAGTGTGCTTCGGTGAGTTCAGTGGGCTGAGAGTCAACTGGGGGAAGTCGATATTTTTTCCGGTGAAGGGTGGGGTGCACGCAATCCCCCAAAATTGCCCCTACAAAATAGAACACTGCGGCTTCCGTTACTTGGAGATCTGGATCTCTACGGATCTACGGATCTGACGACATATGAGACTGACAACTTACAAATGATCACGGAATGCCTTGCAAACGATGTTCGATACTGGAAACTCCTTCCCCTAACACGGATGGGTACAGGAACCGCATTTTGCCCCTGTTCCTCTATGTGCTACAGAATGCTCCACTCAAGAACCCCAACCCTGAATTTGACCGGGTAGAGAGCCTCCTTAGAGAACTCATATGGGGACAACCTCTCATTGCCCTAACTACACTACAGAGGTCGGTCTGGGAGGGGGGTTTTGGGGTGCCACATATTGAAACCAATTACTGGGCGGACCAATTGGCGGTGGTCAACAACCTGCTTCATGGTGACCAGGAACTACCACACGTTAGGGTAGAACTCACCAATGTTCATGATACGGATCCACTTCACTTGATTTATCAACGCCCCACTAAGCACCCTTCACAGACGACAGCAGCGCATATCGCAGCGGTCTGGAAACAAGCGGATATCTTCATTGGGTGGGGAAACAAGGTGACCACAATGCAACCCCTATGGCACATTAGCAACCTCGCTGAGCTAGGGAAACTTAGTGCATGGCCTAAATGCACACAGGCGGGGATCACAAAAGTCGGTGACATCCTTGTGGATGGAGACATAGCCTTGTTCGACGCCTTGCAACCCAAATTCCAAATCCCGAATACTGAACGCTACCACCACACGCAACTCACTCACGCCCTGAGGAAACACATCTCAGCACACACCACTGTGCCCAGATGTACACCCCTAGAACAAAACATACTCCTGGCATGCATCCCCATTAGGCTTACCATCACCTTATATAATGCCCTGACTGCCTTCCCCACCCCGGAACTGGCCAACCTTAAAGCCAGATGGGAAGCAGATGAAGGATTCATAAAACAGGAAGACTGGATACTGGTACTCATGCATCCACAGGAGATCGCAATCTCCTCCAGGCTTTGCCTGATCCAACTTAAAATACTTAATTGGGTCTATTACCCTAGAATGATGCTGTATGGTTGGAAACACGCCCTAGACCCGAACTGCCGACGATGCCAGAAGAAGGTAGGCACCTTCATACATGTCCTCTGGGAATGCCCCCGAATCAAAAACTTCTGGAACAAATGCTGCAATAAATTGACTAAGGTTCTCACTCGCACTATATCACTGAATCCGAAAACATTACTACTAGGTATCCCAGAGGAGGACAATACTAACAAACGCAAAGGAAGGGCTATTCTTATCTGTGGCAGCGGTTCTAATAAAACAAAACATTGCACAGAAATGGGGCACCTGGGAAATTCCAACCGTGGCACAATGGGCAGCCGATATGGATGTATGAGCTGCTACAGGACATAGAATATACACTGCAATAGGCTGCCCTACGAAGGTCAATAAGTTATGGGAGATACGGGAGGTGGCCGAATGCTGAAAGACCCCCACGTACTAGAAGGAAGCGAAGAAGGGTGACTCAAAGAATTCATGCCGGTTGTTGATATGAATACATTCTGGATTTATGATTGCAACCATGCTCTAGAATATGATTGTAGGCGTGCTAATGTAAACTCATGTTTTGTTTTCTTGCTTTTTGATGTTCTTAAACCAATAAAATATCTAATTAAAAAAAATAAAATCAATAGCTTGACCAGAGGGTTGTAATTGGGGCTGCAAGTTATCTGTAATAGCATTAATTAATATTGAGTATTGGTTATAAAACAACTGAGGAATGAAGAATTCCACTTGAAATTCATTCAAAGTTACTGGTATACCTTGCTTGAAAAGTTGATTCAAAAATGTGATTCCCTTGACAACCCAATTTTTCAAGAAGATGACTTTGCCATTGATTTCTATCAGTTTATTAAGCCATACAGGTTGTGGAATGAACCCAGATGAATTTGGAGCGATAAAACACCTCCTAATCTATTTGGCTGTGCATTGCAAATTATAGTATTTGGTACATCTTTTGTTTGAATCAACCACATAACAGTCAGCAAGAGAGAAAGGCCTAACGATATTATTTTCTGTACTAACCCATGTAAAATTGTTCCCTTTGACGATATCAACATTGCGCTTGTTTTAATCCAAAAGCGGAATGATACTTGACGTAATCTGGGAACCCGACACCGCTGGAGTTAAAGCTTATCTTTAATTTACTGAGATACATCCTATGTTTTTCTTTCCCCATAAGAAATTAGTAAGGCATGAATCAACATCTTTAGAGAGTTTGCTGGGAATAGGGATAGGAAGCATGAACAAAACATACAAAATAATCGGAAGATCATCATTTTAATAAACTGAAGTCCCCACAAGGATTGAAATAACAGGCACCATGACTCTAAGAGGGTTTCGATGTTAATTAAGATATTGTTAAAATTATCCTTAATGATATGTTTAATTGATGAGGACATTTGTAACCCTAAATATTTAATTCTTTTAGGGCACCATCTCATCCCATACTCTCGGATCTGATGTTTGTTACAGTAAAAGTTTAAGGGGAGAGTTTCGGATTTGTCCATATTTAGTTTGTATCCTGAGACTCAAGGAGAAGTGTGATACAATATTGATTATACTTTGCAAACTAGTCTCAGGATTTTTAATGAATAGAAGTATTTCATCCGCATACGCAGCTAATTTGACGTTTAGGTCTCCAAAGGTTACTCTGTGAACCCTGACGTGTGTACTGATAGTTTCTATGAAAGGTTCAAGGGCTAAAATAAATAACAAAGGAGAGAGAGGACATCCTTATTGTGTGCTTCACCCTAAACAAAAGAAGGAGAACATTGGGCCATTAGTAAAAATAGAAGTTTGGGGGTTAGGGTAGAGAATTTTAATCATGGATATAAATGTTGTGTGCAGTCCATGCCAGCACAGCGCATCAGATAGGTAATCCCACTGAACCCTATCAAACACCTTTTCCGCCTCTAGAGCAATGGCTGCTTAAGGGTCCGTGGGTGGTGATGTTGAAAGTATCCAGGAACATTCTAATATTGGACATATCCAACCTGGTCTTGTTTAATTAGTTTGGACATAAAGAGGAGGAGTCTATTTGCTAACATTTTTGCAAAGGTTTTCCAGTCGGTATTGATTAAGGAAATTAGTCTGTTACTTTGTGGTAGTTCTGGGATTTTATTCGGTTTGGGGAATGCTAGGAACATAGCTTCAATAAAAGTTCCTTCTGATTTAGAATTAGAGACAGAATGAGCAAAAAGTTCTAGTAAATTGGGAGTAAGTATTGATTTGAAGTGGGCATAAAAATCAATAGAAAGTCCAACACTTCCTGGCGCTTGACCTTTCCCTTTATTAAGCCCCTGAATAGCTTTAATAATTTCATTTTGTGTAAAGGGTGAATTGAGTGAATCAACATTAATCGTAGGATAATTTGAACGTGTAACATTTTGAAGGAATGCAGAAATATTTGGATTGTTGGAGATAGATACAGAGGAGTATAGTTGATGATAGAATTTACTGAACACATTGATGATTTCTTTATCATTACATTTTCGGTTCCAGTCAAATCTTTTATCACAGCAATTTTCCTTCTTTCTTTTTTAATTTTGAGATAAGAGGCTAGGGATTTACTTCTCTTATTGGAGAATTGATATACTTTTGATTTATACTTGAGCAGATTGGCACAAAAATAGTCTGATGTAAGTTTATTGTATTTAATTCTTAATTGTAATATAGTTGTTCAAGACTTTTTAGTTTACGTAACAGATTCTTCCTTCAACTCGTTCTTAGTTTTTGCTACAAAGCAGCAAAAAAGCATTTAGTTATAAGTCATAAAGCATTTTTCCTCTGAGTACTGCTTTATAACAGTCACAATTATTTGGAAGTGATGTATCTTCTCCTTTGGTGATCTCTAAATAATTTGTTAGACATGTTGTACATTTTTCATCTTTTAATAGGGCCGAATTAAATCTCCATCTATTTGATTTGAAAGCTGGGTTGGTATCTCTTAATTTAATATGAACTGGGACATGATCTGACAGGGGTATTCAATCAATATTAGATTCAAATATGTCAGCAGATATGATTTTAGCTAGGAAAATATAATCTATTCTAGAGAAAGAATCATGGGGAATGGAATGGTGTAGTCCATAGCTGATGGATGATGCAATCACCAGAAATCGATAAGACCCATTTCATAGATAAAGCTCAGAAAATGCTTGTGAGATTTTGAATGTTTGAAAGGAGCCTTGGATTTTCTGTCAAGAAATGGATCCACTATCTTGTTGCAATCTCTGCATATGATCACATTTTGTATATTAGAACAGAGCAAATGTTCTTTAAGTATCTTCCAGAAAGTAGGGTCTGGTGCATTTGGTCCATACATGTTTAGAATAGAATAATATTTGGAGTTAAAGAAGATATTCAAGAGTAACCATCTGCCTGAGATATCAGATTGTGAGCTTATGATCTTACAATCAAACATTTTATTCACTAATATAATGACACCATTTTTCTTGCCACTAGCTGCACTGGGAAATACTTTGACTATCCAACACTTCTTAAGTTTGGCCTCTTCTTCCCATGAGAGTTGGGATTCTTGTATACATGCAATAGAGGGTTTGGATCTGTTTAGATAAGTGCCTTTTGTCTTTTAATGAGATTATGGAGACCTTTAACGTTTCAAGGTAATATATTTATAGACATACTAACGCATAGATGTACAAAATAGACCTACAATAAAACATTAGTTGTGACTTCAGAGTACCTGCCTAAAAACATTTCCAATCAAATATAGTACTCGTTTCACTTATTATGTATAAAACTTTTCCCTGGGTGAGAGAACAAGAGGAAGAGATGATACATACAGGGAGAGGGATGACAAACAGCAACATGAAAAAGAGTAAACATTGACAATGACTCGTAATATACCAAAACAAAATGGCTAACAGGATACAGCCAAACAATTTAATGTTGAAAAAAGGAATGAATTGCGGGGCGGGGCACCCAAATGAGACTAGACCAGTCAAGACCCCACTCACACACTCATTGTGTTTGAGAAGTCAAAGAAGTTCATTTAGAATCACCTTTATGGCATATTGTCAGAGGAGGAAGGACCCGCATTGTCCATAACATTTGACTTTGTGAATGAATAAAACTCTTTACATCTGCTGGGTTGTCAAAAGAAGTAGTATGACCATTGAAAGTTACTTTTAGGATTGCAGGATGCACCATTTCATATCTGGCATTGATTGGTTTTAGTTCAGGCCTTAGCAGTAAAGTTCTTTACTGCTAGCTGCCGTTGTGTTTGCAACTTCTTGGGATATGAAGATGTTGTGACCATTCCAGGTTAGGTGTTTGGTGAGCTTTGCTTTTTGCATTATAAGCTGGACATGTTTGAAATCCAAGAGAGAAAAAATAAGAGTTCTAGGACCATTTCTGGTTTTGGTTTGAGGGCGAAGAGGTCCATTCTATGCGCATGCTGGATATTGAGATGTAGTGAAGAGGATAGATGCAATAACTTAGTGAACATGCTGAAAAGCAATCGGCTTGTTTCTAGATCTTCAATTCCTTCAGGAAGGACAACAATACATAGGTTGTTTCTCCTAATCCTATTTTCTAAATGTTTCTGGAGAGCTTTAATTGTATTTGCCGTGTTTTCCACTCTGTTTGTGATATCTTCCGCGTCGTTGGCCCTCGGCTCCACTTCACATATTCTTGAGTCAAAAGCCAACCATTTTTCTCCTAAGAGTTGCAACTTATTATTGGTTGCTTCCATAAATCTTTTTAGGGCTCTGATTTCAGTTAATATGGTGAGCATGCTAGGGTCCATAACCTCTTCATGGGTTGGCGAGTCACTTTTGGCCCTCTTTAAAGTGGTAGAATCTTTCCTAGATTGTTCGTAGATGTGGCCATAATGTATCTTGGAGAGGTTTAGATGTTGGTAAATTGTCACATATTGAAAGGAATTGGCGCTGGCCT
Organism: Ambystoma mexicanum; assembly: GCF_040938575.1. Taxonomy (NCBI): domain Eukaryota; kingdom Metazoa; phylum Chordata; class Amphibia; order Caudata; family Ambystomatidae; genus Ambystoma; species Ambystoma mexicanum. Next base: position 365,409,858 of record NC_090934.1, on the reverse strand, counting down.
GAAAAAGCACTTTTGCTGACAGACAGTTTAGTATAATTCTGGAACAAATGCACTTGTCAATTAGTTGGAATACTTGATAGTGATTCATTCAAAAACGTGTTGCACTGCAAAAATAAATTTTGCACGGTTCCATGAATCAGGGCTTGTGTCAGCAGTGCAAAGTCACTTTTCAGCAGTGCAAAGTCACTTTGAACCGTGTAAACAATTCCACAAATTGGGACCAAAATGTCCCTAAGGGATGTACATTTATTAAAACTTACATTGAACATTGATCCTAAAAGAGGAGCAATGACTTGATCACCTTTGAATATATGTAGATGTTTATTCGAAATTCTTCTTGTTTGTAAAGCTTCATGGTTGTACAGTGTGATACATTTAATGGGGACTGTGCAGTTAGGAGTCCCATCCACTGTTAATAGAGATTTTAACTTGTACTTGAGGTTTATCCAGAGCAGTTATTGGTGGCTAGTTGTTTTTTATCTTGTTAAAAGCTTTATGATATCTCTTGAGATTCCTCACTTTTGAAAGGTATGGCCATCAATTTGAACTCGTCTTGAAACTCTTCAACCATTAAGAAAATATGTTTTGCTCTCAAAAACTCCCTGTAAGGAATACTCCACTTAAGTGGTTAGGGTTAACTACTCATACAATGTAATATTCAAATCACATTTGTGTAACGCTTACCAGGACTCTGTGGAAGTGCCTGGAATCACCACTGTGTGACCCACACCACTCAGCACCTTAAGCCAGTGCTTTTGTGCTGCGACATCCCACAGACTCGAGGAGGACGGGATCGAGATGTTGGTTGGGTAACCCCTCGAGGCTGTGCAGTGTTAAGATGGGAACAGTCGAGGATGAGTGCCTACAAACCAAAACACTGGTGTCAACATTGGTGTCAAAAAGTGCTCCCTAACCCGTTCTCCTCCTGAGTTCCTGATACACCCTCCCCTGGGAAGGCTGGATGTACCTGTGATTTATGAGGAGGCACATGGAGTACTCCGGGTGCATCTGTTGCCAGTTCCTACTGGTGAGTGCTTGTCCAGGCCAGCTGCAACTTTCCAGATGCTGGTGGTGAGTTCTCCCCTTTTCTTTAGTGTCTCTTCTGTCTAGTTCTCCTCCTGTATTTATTGTCCCTTTACTCATTGTCTTAATGTCTTGGCTTCCTCTTGTCCTTCACTTTTTCTATATTGCGATGTTCTCTCTTACTGTTTGCTGTTCTTGCTTTTTCCCCCTTGCGTTTAACTCTGTCTTTTTCAGGTGCCATGGTGCGGAGGGAAGTGGTGAGGCAGGAGTGGTTTCTATGGCATGCAGAAGTTAAAAGTCCTCTCGTAGCTGTGACAGGTGTCCTGGGTGCCGGAATTAGGTGAGGGCGCTCTCACTTGCTTGGGCCATGTGCACAGGACGCCCTGCTACTATCTCTCTTCTTGTCTTCCATGAGCTTCAGGGCAAAAGCACATGAAGCGTCGAGCTTGTGGTAAGAGTTCTGTTGTACAAGACAGTAGAAACGCAAAGCAGAGGGAAAGTCTTGGGAGTGGTATAAATAGTGGATGCTCTCGCAAGACTAGCGCAAAGCTCCTGCTCAATTTCTGTGTGTCTTTCTGTGGCCATATTGGATGCCTGACTAGCAGCATACAAGGTGGGCATCTTGGAAGGTAATTGAAGTCAATGGGTGCAATAAGTGTGGCAGCGCCAGCAATGCAAGAGGACAGTCCAGCCTCCCCTTTCTTTGTGGGTAATGAGGAACTGCCCATGTGTAGTCCGGGGAGTAGTTGTAGTGCTGTGACCCTGACCTATTATCATGGCAGTTTGTGGGTTTTTGAAAGATGAAACTAATGAAATGTCCTGCTTGAACATTCAACCTGATATCTTTAAACTACATTTCACATTTGTTGACATGGGTGGTCTACTGGATAGTCCAGTTATATTTATCTAGAAGGTCAGTGTTTTTTGTAACACATCAACTGAACCTTATAGATACTAGATAGCTCATCTATGTACCTTGACTAAAGTATAAGATAATTAATAAAACAGCCATGCAAACCTTTCCTTCCAACACCCCAAAACGATATTGGCATAGTATGGGGAAAAGGGAGAGCCCATAGCTATACCACAACACCGCTGATAAAAGTTGTCTTCAAACAAAAACATATTGTTCTTGAGAGAAAAGGACAATGTATCTAAGAATATCACAGTTTGCTGGTTTAAAGATATTGGGTGTGAATCAAGGAAATCTTTCCAAACACATTTTTGGGTGATACAGGTATTTAAAGAAACAACATCTAGAGTCACGAAGATATATTCATCTTCCTGAGTTATGCTATATTATTTAGCTAACAGATTAGCAGTAGGCCTTGAGATAGCATTGAGTAGGATGCTGGTCATGTGACTAGGACCTGCCAAACAGTTGCTCCATCCACTTCCAGTTTTCGTACCTTCCAAGCATCTACTAAAGGATTCTAGACCAGCTCCAGGCAGACAGCTTGGAGTAGGCTGCTGGTCACATGACCAGGACATGCCACTCATATGCACCACCCACCTCCAGTTTTCGCACCTTCCAAACCTCTACTTAAGGACTCTAGGCCAGCTCCAGTCAGGCAGCTTTGAGTAGGCTGCTGTTCACATGAACAGGCCTTGCCAAACAGTTGCTCCACCCACCTCCATTTTTCACACCTCCTAAGCCTCTACTAAAGGACTCTAGGCCAGCTCCAGGCAGACAGCTTTGAGCAGGCTTCTGGTCATGTGGCCAGGCCTGACACTCAGCTGCTATGCCCACCTCCAATTTTTGAGCCTTACAAGCCTCTACATAAGAACTCCATGCCAGCTCCATGCAGATGGCTTTGAGCAGGCTGCTGGACAAGTGTCCAGGCCCTGCCACTCAGTTGCTCTGCCCACCACCTATTTAATCAGTCCTTCTTTGACGTCCTCATTTCCGGCGTCCTCAGCAAAGAACAGGTGAAGACAAGGACCTCACCTGTTTGTGCCTGATCGGGCCTGATAGGGCCAGGGGACTGACCCTCTATCCTGTATTTCAGCTACAAACTGATTGTGACTACTGCTGCTCACCGAAAGACATCACATTGTGTCTCCTCCCTCCACAGCCAATCCTCACGCTCACTAGGGTTCGATTGGCCAAGTTCCATGGGCAGCCCTGGCAAGCGACCCTAGCTAACATCATCAATATTGCCATGCCCCATTCAAAACCTACATACCACATGCACATGCCCTCTCATGTTGATCAATGCTCACTCAGCAGTTGTTCACGCAACAGAGATTGCTGGCCTCATCTCGTCCAACAACCTTGATGACATGTTCATCAATGAAACATGGTTTATCCCATCCTCCCCACATGTTTCCGACATCCTCCTATCACAAGGCTACTGCATCCAATATGCTGACTGGCCAGGAAGGGCAGGAGGTGTAGTGGCAATCAACCAAAGGTGTGGTTGGCCATGTTCCATCATCCCCTCTCCAAAAACAAGCTCATTTGACTCACTCACCTGTTGGTTCCCTCTGTCACACAAGGAATCCATCGCCTACCATCTCATCTACAGACCACCTCACAAAAGTGACTCTTTCATTACAGACATCTCCAACTTACTCTCTGCAAAAAAAAGCAGATTCTAGTAATGTCATTAATTATTTTTAATCACATTTTATTATTGTGTAACTTCCAGACATAACAGAGAACAGAACAGAACACACATAAGATTGGGTGATTTTGCGGGGTACACAGTGATATAAATGTCTTCCTTGGTGATTTTAATGTCCTTGAGTCACAGGCTGACAACCACACTTGAGGCACACTTTTCGCACTGACCACTTCCATGAAACTTAAGCAAATGGTGTTCTCCCACGTGAACAACAAAGGCAACACCCTTGTCTTTGACTTCACATCATCCCCTTGAATCTCCTGTGTAGATCCAATCCCACTTGACTGGTCTGGCCATGCCGCCATCTCATTATCTGTCACCCACTTTACTGCAGTTAACAAAGGTCAGGCTAAACGTCCCCTCATTCAACGCCGCTCAGTCAAAACCGTCCATGTCAATGAGCTGGAAGCACACTATGTAGACTTCCCCCTCACAGGGAATGCCTCTGGAATTATTCAGCAACTGTGCTATAAAGCTGGTGGACACTCATTGCCCCCTTAAATCCAGCTGGCCATAGAACAAATCATCCACCCCATGGTACACCTCGAGCTAACCTCCAACAAATGCTCAATCAGAGCCCTAGAGAAACGGTGGCGCAAAAAACTTAACTCAGGAGACCTTACCAACATCAAATCTCTGCACACAAACTGTCATATTCTGATTACCGAGCCAACGCTGCTTACTACTCCACCACCATTGTGGCACCCTCAACAGGAGCAAAGCCCTCTTTGAAGTAGTAAAGCTTAGTACCAAACCCTTACCCGACCCTGAGGTGCCAGCCACTCAGGAAAAATGTGATGGAAACAACAAATGTTTTATTGAAAATTATAGACAAAGTCAGAGGGACAATGAAATGAACCCCTCAGAGCATTAGCATCCCCTGCACCCTGCCACGCACACTGCCCCTCTGGACCGAATTCTCTTCTCTCTTCGCCCAGATCTCCTAAAAATGATTACCTCCCTCAAACCTTCTTCTTACTCTAACAAAATAATTCCAGCCTCCATCATTAAACAATTGATTATCCCGGGGCTGAAAGCACTGCTTCTCATCATCAATGCCTCCATTGCAGAAGGATAATTCCAGACACCCTAAAAACTGGTTTCATACTTAGATCCAGATTACCTAGCTCACTACTGGCCCATTACAAACATCCAGTTTATTGTCAAAATCTTGGAAACAGTAGTTGCTACCCAACTACTCACCAGAATTGAACAACTCAACCTCCTAAATGACTGACAGCCAGGGTTCTGCCTCAAGTGTAGCATTGAGACAACAACCATCCAAGTGAAGGATAATGCCCTCTAAATTATACATAAGGGCAACTCATGCCTCCTCGTTTTCCTTGACCCCTTCGCTTCATTCAACACCATCGACCACTGCATCCTTCTCATCCTTCTCTCCCTCTTTGCTGACAGGATGAGATCCTCTGGCACTGTCCTGAATTGGTTTACCACCTACCTCTCAGGCAGACACCATGCAGCTGGTTCGTGCAGGTACATGCAACGTGGTGTACTGAGCTTCTGCTTTGTGATTTAATTGAGGCCCCACCCATAATCCAGGAAGCCCTGTAACTTCCTCTGGCATGTGCATCAGGCGTGCATGCATTGGGAAGTGTACAGAGGAAGTGGACTGTTAACCTGTGAGCCGTATCCTGTGTTGCATGCCATTGGACTTTGCCACTAAGTTACTAAGGTGGATATTGTAAACTGCAAATCGTTATGGACATTGAATATGTATTGGGCTAATAAGGACTAGTAACTTTGAAACGCTTTTACACAGTGACTAATAAAGTACCTTTTATCACTTTATCTGTCGATTTCACGGAGGCCCTGCCCATAATCCAGGAAGCCCTATAACTTACACTGCCACGTGCATCAGGGGCTCAAGCATCGGGAAGTGCACAGAGGAAGTGTACTGTTCACTGTCCGCTGGTCGAGCAGTAGAGCTGAGCTTGTGCTTCTCCCCTAGGACTGTAAGCTGGATAAGGAAGTTGATGCATTTTGTAGCCTCCAGCCTTCAGCTTGAGTCTAAGAAGGTAACACATATTTCCTTATCTGACTAATTATGTGAGTTTGTTTAAATGCATCTCCCTTTGGCAGATTAATCCGGGAACTGTTTTTTTAACCTAATATTACTTAATTATTAGATGGCAGGGAGCCACTGTCTGAAAACCGAATTAATCATTGTAGTAACAGGCTTCTGTCAAAAGCCTAAGTCGTACACGAGGCATGGTCCTGATAAACATAGGAAATGGTAACCCGGATATAACTTCAATACAATTGACCCTATCACAGAGCGGTGTGAGGTACTTAAAGCTCACGTCAGTCATAATGTGGGAAAATCTGAGAAAAAGGACAAAACTCCCTCCAGTAGGCATGATATACACTCAGCGCCATTGGAATTCAGTAACAGAAGGGATAGACTTTCTAGAGTTCAAGCACTGCCCTTACCACCGTCACCTCAGAAAGTGGGAGAAGGCGGAAATGAGGAGTGTGTAAGGGTAAAAGGGGGGGCCATGTTTTTCAAATCCCACTTCCCCACAATCCCTCCCAATCCTTATATATGGAGGATGTAGACTCACTGCCTCAAACAATTTTTGACCAAATAGATGGCAGAAATCCACAGAGTGAACTCTGCCAACATAACAGATCCCGGATAGACACTTATTATATTATTATATTCGAAATGGGAGAAATCACGATGTTGGCCACAACAGAACACAATGAGGAGTTGATAGAGCAGGGTCTGGGTCTTGCTTCAGTACCCAATAAGAAAGAACAGGATCACTCACGGAGGTCAGTAGGCATCTTCTATTTTTTGCTATACAAAACACCAAATGTATGATGCATAGTGAACTCAAGACCCATTCCACCCTCCTGTTCGAAATGTCTGGAACAATAAACTCCAATCAAGGGTAATGTTGGGTGTCCTGACCCACGTTTGGACTATTATGCTGCAACATTTGGTGCTGTGGGCTTAGGAAATCCAAGAGGGCGGAAAAGCCCACATTTGCGCCAGAATCCAGGAGAACCGTGCAGTTTTTGCGCACACCAAAATGGTCGCCTGACCTACCACCCACCAGTGCGAGCATGATGGGCCAGGAGTGCCATGGGTGAAATGTGTGCATAAGGAAAAACAGCAGTGCCGGTTGGCTCAAAAAGCGCTTTGAAATCACCTTTGTTTCTCTGAAATGCAAGCTAAAATGCCTATTTTAAACATTGCAAGATATTCAAAAATCTCAATGAACACCAGCAGACATTTGGCAGAAGGTAGACTTGTGTGCATACAAAATCTGGGAAAAGAAAGAGCCTAAAATAATGTTCATAATGAAACTGGCTGAGCGGTGGATGTCAGCAGCTGAAGTGAAATTGGACTTAAAGCCACTAAAATCAAAATGTTTAAAATAAATGAGTGACCTACTGTTGAGTGTCACATAGTTTGCAACTGTTAAATGTCATCGTTTTGAACTTAGAATCAGCATTCTAGCTGCATGTGTAAAAATTGTAAGTTTGATTTGGATGAAGAAAAACTGGGAACAAAAGTGACATTTGGCTGAAGCCTGGCTTGAAGAGAGTGAATTCTGCCCGGCAACTACCACCGACAGGAGTTGAAACTTGCTCAGCCACTCTTCCCAGGCCTGGCTGCATTCTGCTGCCCCTACCAAAGGGAGATGACACCTCTCTGATTGGATTAGGGGAGGAGCAGCTGGGGACTGCAGGAAACTGAACAATGAGCTTTCCTTGGCTCAGGCAAATGTTAAATTAGGGGGGGTCGTAAATGGCTTCCTCTTGAGAGAAACGGGGAGGGGCAGTGCCTCTGTGAGCAACTTGAGTTGGAGGAAGTGGACAAACCAGAAATTCCACCATGTGCTTTTGGAAACCACACCCCTCTGGGCCAGAGCATAATTTTTAAAAAAAAGATGGATAATTCATAGTACGGACTCTGTACCATGTTCCGAGGCAAAACCCCATGAATTATGGAGATTGCAGACACGGGGTTAACGCTAGAAAAATGAAAATTTACTGGAATATGTGTAGAGAGGCGGTGTACATCTGTGTCATTTTTGGTAAAAATCCAATATTGGTAAACCAACCAAAAAGCGCAAAATGTTGTAATTTCTTAATCCAAGCTCTGAGAAACATCAGAGTTGGAACAGAAACTACCTTATGTGATATATGATGTGGATATGTAATGTCAACCACTTGTGTATCTGGGAAATGTGTTTAGTTATGAAAATTATTTTCTAAGGTAAAAGCAAAGGGGAGTGTTCTTTCTGTATGCCATAAAGATGACACCTGATGACTCACTGCTCCCTTCTCAAATCAGGTCAAAGAGAAATCCTTGACCTATCAAATCATGAGTGGGGTGGGTACAGAAAGTTAGCATCCACACCCATTTTCAAAAGACATAAAAAGAGCCACTGGAAGCCAGACAGGGACATTCATTTTCCAACCTTCAACTGAATTCCTGCGCAGCACGCTGACGGAGAACTCCAGAATCCAGAACAGAACCAGTACCCAGAAAGCAGTGCTGTATCCAGAGAGACCAGACCAGATCGCTGTGAGCAGAACCAGAGATCCAGACCAGACCAGCAGAGCAGAGCTGACCCAGATAGCTGTGACTTCAGAACCAACCGCCTGGAGTCCAGTCCCAACCTGACCAGACCCTGACGGCCTATTTCAAATTCATCGTGTGAGTACTTAGCCAGAACTGTGCAAAACCAATCTCTTAGCTTAAAACAATCTGATTCAAAACATTTGAACCTGTCCAGAACTGCATCATAGGAATTGTGTGTCCCTTCTCCGATTTTAAACCTGTAAAAGTGTCATTTTGCCATTTTGAATCATTATTTCATTTCTGAAAATCTACCTTCACGAAATCGTCCATATCTCTTGAACCTTTTGTGCTAGAAGCGAGATTTCATTTTAAAGCTAAGATTCTAGGCTTTCCAACAAACCCAGAACCGACGTTCTATTCATTATATGTTTCCGTTATCGCGCTCGACGCACTCGGAAAAAGTGCCGCGATTTGCGATTTGGCTCAAATTTCTTCACTTGTCAAAATAGCAGCTTCTTGCTTTCCTTTGCTGAAATTCATTTGCAACCTGACAATCATTCATAGAGCATTGCTAAAGTGATCCTGAACTAATTTAAAGTAGCTATCACCCACCCTGAATCTCTTATAGGGAATTAAAAACCATTTTTAGCATATTTTACTTCATTGCCACCACATTTAAAAGGATTTTGCATGTGTTTTAAAATCATCCCTGTGATCTAAGCTTGCTAGGGGGAAACTGAATTACATTTGATTGTATTCCTGAGAACTGTGTGCTCTTCCTTCCATCTTCTTTTGCATAGGGGGGGAGTGAATTGCGACCAGGGGAAAAGTGAACATATTATCTCTTGTGAAACCCTACCAGTTATTTCTGTATTGCATTCTTTCCATCATTGTTTTTCCTTGAAACCATAAAAGCATTCTCAGTTACCTTTTCCTCCCTATACTAACTCTTAAGTAATTAAATCAGTGTGCTAGTGTAACATCACCCAGTGTTGATCACTGTCATATTCTTAAGTGCGATATCAAATATTAATTTATTATAAAAGTGCAATATATATATATATTGTTTAATTTTGCCAATAAATCTTTTAAATTGCAAAATAAACCTACTTCTTGGCTCAGTGAGGTCAGGGGGATTCAAAGAGAGGGGCGTTATACAAGGGTTCATCATCCAGATTATAACTTGTCATAAAAATATATAAATAAGCGTTTCCATCAGCATCCCAGACTAGGCATTGACTTAGCTGTAGTGTTGAATTGAAGCCGTTAATAGTAAAGACTCAGACAGAAGCTGTAGTACCAAAGAAAATAGCGGGCGACTCAGGTGTTCCCCCCAGAACTACATCAGACAGGAGACCTAACACTGAAAACCAACAGTTAGATGTGATTGAAATCCTGCAAGCGACCGAAGAGAAAGCGACTGAGCCCCCAGTAAATGCTACATCTGAGACAGGGGACTCAACACTGAAAACTATTAATAAAAAGGGAAAATAAAATAATAAAAGGAAGCAACTGATGGATTTAAAAGCGTCCAAAACAAATTCTAGAAAATACCTACGGAATATATCCTTGCATGAGCTACAGGACTATCAAAAGGGTTAGGCACATTTGAGGGACCAAGACACAGTTCTTAGTATATAAGAGGGGGTGGGGGAGTTTGAAATGATTGATCTAAGAAACCCTGACCCCATTTATGTAGAGGCAGAAGATAGAATGGTGGACTATCTTAAACAATACAAAAGAACATCAGATAAACAAAAACAAGTAAATCATCAAAACCTGGGAAAACTGATTTATGACTTATTCAAAGGTACCCGTAAGGAGGTCGAATTGTTCAAAGACATGGACAGCTTATACAAGGGAAATGGCAAGGACTACTCTGAGATAAATTTGAATCCAAGCTCAGTAAGGCTAGGGATTGGGACAAAAGAGGAGAGAAGGAGCCGGGAGAGTCCACCTAACAAATAAATGTAAAATACATGAATGGGTCAGTGGAGCCCAACCTCCTTAACCCCACACAAGAGGATAGTACCCAGTATTTGACTGAATCCGAAGTAAGACACCTGACCTAGTTAAGACTATAATCTCTCAAGGATGTTCTGAATTAGGACTGGGAGGGACCAGATTATTTGGGGCATAACATGAAATACAGGTTATAACTTCTTGGGACCATTAACAATCATGGAGTAGCAAGAGAATTTTAACAGAAAAAGTTAACTCCTCAGAACACACATTGCGGAACAGTCGAAGAGGGGGAGATGAGTAAACTTATTGTGGGTCTGGTTACATCCACTAATGTAGATGATATAGGCATGGTCGGTGTAAAGGCCTGGACGACAAATCAGCCAGAAGTGAGCGATGAGTGTGCACTTCACCCAAGGTGATGCCAGATCACATTTCTTGAGAGCGAGGCTTTCCCTGAAGAGGATTATAGACATCATACGCAACTAAGAGAACCGGCCTCCCGGAAGATCCAAGTCTAGTTCTTAACTATTTGTTTAAGGAAGGGGGACCGGAGTCCCTGTGCAGGACCCACATTTAGGCCCTCTTGGGTGAAATACCATCCCTTTGCTTAATTTCATAAAGGGACATCAAGTTAGTTGATTTTATTCATCCTTACCGCTATGATTATGTAAGACTAGTAATTTGATCTGAACTAGTACAAAATATGTTACTAAAACAGGCAGCCAACTTCCTGAGACTAGGATATGATCTAGTACCATTGGTTAGGGACATGGCATCGAGAACCATAACTATGGGAGTTTTAGCATGCAGGATAGGAAGTTTTCTTCTGATATAAATAAGAGAGACAGCAGAGGGGATAGAGAACAAAACCTCACATAATGAAAACACAAATTGGTGCTGGCTAGCTATGGCCCTAAGGGACACCATCTCCCAGCTAAAGAACATGGACCAACAATCACTTTAGTGGAGGGTCTCTCTCATCTCATTATCACAAGCTGGAATGCCAGTGGTCTCTCTGGCCTCTCTGATGACGGCTCCCTAGGTAGAACATTGAGGGCCTCTGACATAATCTTTTTACAGGAGACTAAGCTGGTAGGGGTACCTTTTGTTGATGATTACGACATATCATGTCAAAGTCCACTGCAAGGGAATTTGGGTAGACCAAAGTGGGGAACAGCAATTGCATTCTGTAATGGGGTCGGTTTGCAAAAAAGGAAAAGACTGGCCAATCTCTAACGGCATAATGGCTATTGTAATCGTGTCTGATGACCAGGGAGGCAAAGTGAATGTTTTGCTGATTAATGTATACTGGGATCCACTGGATGACCTTGAAGGTGTACTGAGTATACTTAGTACTAGGCTGGAATATTGGCATACTGATCATCGGGGAGGGGATGTAATAATAGCCAAGGATTTTAATGCAGATTGTTCCACTGATTACATGAAGGACTGTGATTATTTAATCCAGGGTGGTCAAACAGTTGGTCACACAATAAGGAAGAAGATACACAGAGCTATGTGGCTTGAATCACTTGAAAATTGGGTACTACAAAAAATAAGTAATGAAATTCCTACTTGGTCATCCAGGGGATCCCAGTCGATTATTTTTGTAAGAATGTATTCTACAAAATAGTGGGACTTGATATTGTGGTTAACAATTATAGTGATCACGTGTGCTTGAATTTGACTTTGAAGTGGGAAAGTGAGAAATGACCCCACAATGCTATAAAGAACTCACTGCAAGTGAATGTTAGGGGTAATAGAATGAGATGGAATAATACAACATCCAAATTTTTTAACAGTATTATGCTCAGAGACTATGAGAGCTTTGAACTTGATGTAAAGATGTCCAATTATTCTACTATGCATATATCGAGATACATGGAGACCAGAATGATGACTTGCATGAGTAGTAAAAAAAAACAGACGGGAATGAAGATTGTACATCAAACTCATAAACACAAGTATGATGTCTTAGTCCCAGAAATGAAAAGACAGAATTGTAAAAATATCTGCAAAATAAAGAAAAAGGTAGTGGAAAGAAGGGTGATGGAACAAAGTATACATAAACCGAAGCAAAATCTAAGAAATAAGATGAAATTATATTGAGCTTCTTTGTATCAAAGGGATGGCAAAAGTATACTCTGCGCTCTCAAGGATATACACTGTAGCAGGTTTTGGGCTCTAATTAATCAAACAGAAAAAAAACAGGTTCTTATACAGACTAACCCAATATGTTATCAATATATATAAGAACCATACAAATATAGAAGACTGGGATAAATCCCAGGATTGTAAATGGGATATGGATATCTCGGTGGACCACATTGAAAGATTGATTAAGAATACTAGTCCATCCAGAGCGGGAGGTCCGAACCAACTGACTAATTTAATACTGAAACATAATTTTCTTCTATGGACCAGAATCGTATACATATTGTTCAGGGACATACTAAGCAGTGGGACGATTACCCAAAGTTGGGGCATTTCCCATGTAATACCCATTTTCAAGAAAGGCTCACGATTATCTCCATCTAATTATAGGCCTGTAGCGATCATGGATGTGATTTCAAAAATCTTTGCCACTGTGGTCAGGGAACATCTTAAGGTGTGGTGTAGAGATAATGATATCTTGGACGGCAGACAGATTGGTTTTAGAAAGGGCATGGGTGCAGACTGCGGGGATCTCTTACTATATATCCGTCAAAGACAAGCTTGGGCTGACCAGAGCCAGTCTCTCTATGTGGCTTCCATGGTTCTATCTATGGCGTTCGACCTGGTTGATCGCCACATTTTGTGGAGCAAGTTGGATTCTTATGGAATTGATAAGATCCTACTGAGTATTCTGGCATATCTTCATAAAAACACACACATTCAGATCAGACTGAACTCAGCAGGCCTACTGTCTAAACCCATCTGTACATCAAACGGTTTGAGAGAAGGGTGTATGTTAGCTCCGATTCTATTCAATCTCTATGTGGCGGATGCTGGAAAGATTGTAAATAAAGCTTTGTTCACTCCACCAAAATCAGCGGTTTGAAGATAGTTTGGGCAGCATACGCTGATGATTTTGTCCTTTTTGATCTTACTCTGATAGGGTTACAGAAACTAATAGATGTATTTGGTAAATACATGAGTGCTCACAAACCCGTCATAAATCCAGAGAAAACAGTGATAACAAAATTTGTAAAAGGGCCTGACAGAAATGGCAACAATAAAATTAGTTTTTCTTGGGGCCTTGATAAGAGCAAATTGAGGAAGAAATCAAATATGATATACTTGGGTTTCCCTATTGTGGCAAGATACACAAAATATGTTTTCAGAAATTACATCAAGGAGAAGCGTTTGAAACTTGTGTCACAAATGAAAGTTGTGGACAGGAAGAATGGAAAATGTTCTATACTCACAACACTAACATTTTATAAAATGAAGGTTATTTCAAGATTGTGTTATGCCTTATAGTTTTTCCCCACCTGGCCACTCTTGGAACTGAAATACTTTGAAGTAATAATATGGCGTGCTATCTTTTATTGTATACCAAAATGTGTCCACCTCGAGGCAATACGTATGAATTGGGACTGCAATCTATCAAATGTATAGTATTATGGAAAAGAGTCAACTTGCTGAGGAAATGTATGTTAAACACAGACTGTAATTTTTATGAAGTGTTGGGCTTTGTATTGAGAAATGTTTTAAAAAAGAGAAATTGTATTCAAGAACTATATAAGGAAGGTATCAACAACTGATCTTTAATGGGTACCTCTATTGAGACACTAATAAACAATCCAATTAAGGTAAAAAAAATGTTAAAGGCCAAAACTGGGCAGGAACAAATGTAGTGGTGGTATCGCCTCGAAAAAGCGAGTGGGGAGTTGGAACCTTACTTAAGCAGATTCCCATGTCAAAAATTAAGAAACAACTTAATGTGTTTTAGGTTGAATGTCTTACCTACAAATGAAATTCTTGGCCTGTGTTTAAAATTGAAAAATAGAAAAATGTCATGCAGACACTGTCTGAACATGATGGTAATAGAAGCCTTACCTCACCTATTGCTCTATTGCCAAGCCTTATTGGCCCAAAGACTGAAATATATTATTGGCTATGTTCCAAACCCAGAAAATGTGTCTTTTTACTTGCTGTGGTTGAATATTATGCATTGCAAATCTGTGTCTCTGAAGCTAGCAACTCTTAATTCTTTTTTTTTAATTCTGTACATTGTTTTAGGTATTAGACTGCCTTCATGTTTTCTCTTTTTAGATTTGTATGTCTATGAGCAATCAAAATGTTTGGTTCATATGTAGTGTAATAGTACAGTTAAAAGAAATTGCCTGTTTGTAAAATTGTCAAGAAATTGCTTGCTTGTAAAATTGTCAAAGATATATTTGGCAAGGTTTTATAAACCAAAACAATAAAGTAAAAAAAAAAAGACACCATGATATACAAATAAACTTGTTACATTTGAACCGACTCCAGGTCTCCTGCAAAGTCGCTCAATGCTCCATCCTCTCACCAGTCCTTTTTAACCTTTTACCCGTTTAAATGAAGCCTTTGGGCACTCTCCTCAAAGATCCCAATGTGGCCATTCACCAATACGTGGACAATACTCAGTTGTTAATGAGAGTAAATATTGTGCATGACATATTTCGTCTCTGCAATTACCTAGCCATCATCCAGTCCTGGATGTCGACTGCCTACCTCAAACTCAACCAATCCAAGACTGAATTTGTCCTCATCGTTCTGCCTGCTAAATAACAACTTGTTCAATAATAGCTCAATGATATGCGCCCAGAATGATTTGATCCACAACTTTCAGATTCAGCAAACTCCTTAGGCTTCACTATTGACAGCAGCATTTCCTTCCAGAAACACATAGCCAAGAAGGCCCAAATAGCCTGTTTCAGAATCTCTACCCTTTGAAAAAACAAAATGTTCATCTGACTGCAGGTCTTCCAGACCGTAGTGCAGGCCCTTTTCATCTTGCACATCGATTGGGGAAATCCTCTACTGACAGGGATCCCCGCTGCTTACTTGCCTCTCCTAAAAGTAGTCCACTTTGCTGCAGCATGGAAATGTGACCAAAGTACCCCGAGCTTAGCCTGCTTCTTCCTTCCTGCTCTTAACTCTTAGATCAAGGGTGTCTCTCGCCCGGGCGTCCGAAGCGAAGGGCAGACAAAGAAAAGGGCAATTCCTGTTTGGACCTGTTTGAAGCAGGAGGGCCCAGGACCCGAACCCCTGCTCAGACAGCAGGTAAGAATGCACCAACATGTGTTTACTCCCTATGTCCCCTCAGGCAATACCCCCCCTTCTGGTCCCCCTGTGATGTTCCCTTGTGCCCCCCCTTCTCACACAAAGGTGTTGCCTGTTTGGCGTGATTCTTCTACCGTGCCGCCCCCCTCCCCGGGTGCCCACTGAAGCCTTCTTCTGCAGGAGTCTGTCCTGATACATTCTGGTTTAACCATCACCGTCTTGTGGCCAATGCTCAATTTGACTTTATGGACTTGATTGATTCACAGTGGCCCTGAATCATGTTGTTCCCATCTTCATCTTGTATCCTGGCTTGCAACATTATGTGTTACTACTGACTTCTGCAAATTGTATTCCCTCTCCCCTCTTGCTTCTCCACTCTTTTTGACTGCTCACTCTCTATTCTCTCCTCCTCTGCCTTTTCCTATCTCCTCCCCTACTCCCCTTACTTTCGCCTATGCACTTACTGTATCAGAAGTGTCCCTGGACCTAGTATGATAGCAACCTTGTCTGTCTCCTCATCGCTCCCCTTAATTGTCCACCCACTCCAGCACTATTTGAAATGTCGTCAGGCCTAGTTCGATAGTCGCTTGTTTTGTTCCTCCTCTCCCTTTCTGCACCCCTCTCCCTCACCTTTTGGTTTCTCCGGTTCTACCAGAAATGTCATCAGGCCTAGTACGGTAGTCGCCTGTCTGTTTCCATTTCCTTCCCACTCTCTCCTCCCTTCCTTATCTATTTATTAGCTCTGCACTATCTGAAATGTCGTCTGGCCAAGTATGATAGTTAATTTCACATCTTTACTGTTCATGGCCTGTAAGAATGTAATTGTATTTTCCCTTGTTCCCTCCCTTGCCTTGAAGCGCTTTGAAACACATTTTGTATAGGTGCTATATAAATAAACTATCAAATCATATCATATACTACGCAACCTACATTGGCTTCCACTCCAAGCCAGGATACTGTTCAAGACTGCATGTTTCCTCTACGAAGCAGTCACGACTAGCATACCAGCATACCTGGCGGCTAAGCTCTACATATCGGGTGGCACATGCTTCTTGCACAGAAAATCAACCAACTGGCTTGAATCCTACCTAGCCCGCAAAGGGAGGACCCGTAAACAATCCTTCTCTTGTCATGCACCCACCCTCTGGAACTCAATCCCATTGTCGGCTCCGAATGCCACCACAATTCTCCAATTTCAGAAATGTCTCAAAACAGGACTCATTCTAAAGGATGCACATACCTACGCACAGACCTCACAGTACTGCGCGACAGTCAAAAAATGGTAGCCCAAATGCTGGCCACCCACACACTGTGCAGTGCTCCTCTGCTCTGTAGCTAGGTCTGAGCTTTAATCAATAGAAATTAAAAATTAACCACGAGAAGCCCTGCAAAGTCCCTCTTTGCCTGGAGCCCTCGCCCGATGCTTCTTGGATACGTGTTTGGATCTTCAAATTGAGCTTGAATGAAGAAAAACAGCTCGATATTATTACCAAGCTGAAACCACACCCAGTACCTGGCGTCGCTACATAAGCGACCTCTCGTGCACACCATTGCGCGCGCACCACGAGAAGCCCCGCAAAGTCCCTCTTTGCCCGGAGCCCTCATCCGCTGCTTCTTGGATACGTGTTTGGATCTTCAAATTGGTACATACTCTTCACAGAAGTTCTTTATTGGAGACCTCATAGCATATACAGTCTCACATATAACATATGCTCTTCTGTTTTACCTTTATATAGAGATTGAACGAAGAAAAACAGCTCGATATTATTACCGAGCTGAAACCATGCCCACTGCTTGACGTTGCTACATAAGCGACCTCTCGCGCGCACCGGCGCACGCGCACCACGAGAAGCCCCGCAAAGTCCCTCTTTGCCTCTTCGCCTTGGCATCGCGGCAAATGGAACTTCAGTGGGCATCTCGGACACGCGGTAGTGGTCTGTCCCATAATGTTTTCACCTTTGAAAACGGGTATGCCTAATGGTTTGTTACCCAATGACTTACCAGCCGCCTTGAGAGCGTTTGCCTTGGACACTCAGAAGTGTTTTCTGACATATACTTCCACTCCAACGGTCTATCAGATAGCAAGAGGTAACAAATTAGGACACAAAGTTACTTTTTCACCTGACATTCACAAATATTGCAAAGCAATTGATTTGGCGCCACCCATGACATCAACCACGGCACTCTCTACCGCCATGGTAAACGAAAGTGGCCGCCCTTGCCAATTGGACATGCACAAAACCAATGCCCCACAGCCCGTCCATGGAAATAATGTTACAGCGTGTGCTAACGTGCGGAATACAGGCCTCGCCTCTAATGGCATCTGCATTGGTGAGAAAAATGTAATCACAGACTGTAGTCTTCTCGAGAATGTTCCGTTTATGTCTGTATCAGTATTAAGTGATGAATTATCAGTTGCGCTTGCATCTGATGTCGCAGTAATGGACCTTAATTTAACAAATTCATGTTTGTCTCCCCAACTGTTATCTGAAAATCTGTCTAAATCTCCTATTATGTTTTCATCCAGTGGTTCTTCCCCCTCTAACATTTCTTTTTGTTTACCATCTCCCGCAGACCTACCCCTGTTCTAAATCCTATTCCTATCCTTGTTCCAAAACCTAACATTGAAGTTTCACCAGAGATTGGTATGGATAGTGGGGCAGGTCTAATCGAAATTGCCCTCAATGCTTTACAATTATCGTAAGCAAGGCTAGTCAAGCTATATGATTCTCTTGATGCAAAATGTAATCTTCAATCTGCTCAATTAGATAAGCTACTAGCATGGCAACATGAATTTACCAGCAAGTTCCTACTGAACTGTCTCTCATGTTCCAAAAATAAATTGAACCTTGCCCTCATAGGCGCAGACTCCAAGCCTCATGTAGTCATACCAGCCATCCATGTGGTAGCCACTGAAACATCCATGACAGAAATGACACTTGCAAACCTTCCACATTTTGCCAAAACCATATGTGCCCTTGGCTCGAGTGTTGAGTTTGTGTGCCCTGAAACCTGTCTAAATATCGAAATATGTGAAGCCCCAAAAGGGTCCAGTGACAACCCCACAGTTAGTAAAGTTGGTGCATTGGTGAAATCAACTTTGTTACAGACGAATCCTGGCCCCAATCAAGATCACCCCCAATCATCTAATAAAACGGCATACACCATCTTCTCAAAACATAATAAAGGGAATGTTGTAGCACTTCCCAAATCTAAATTAACCAATAATCAACCTAAAGAAAAGAACATCAGTTCTGCAAAAATGAAACAATTTATTAAAAGAATGAAATCGACAAATAAGAATGTAATTGTGGCCGCTCGCACAGTGACAAAATAATACCAACAACTCATGCAGGATAAAACAGTAAAACCAACCTGTGATGAAGTCAATGTCCCTCTGCCTTATGTTCCACTTGATGAGCTAGTTGAGGCAGCCTCATGACAATCAAAGATTCTGCCTGATTCTAACATAAATAAATTTTCTAAAATAAAAGAAACCACTGGTGCATCATTGAGCACCGATGAAAACCATCGACAGGAAATTAGGAAGGCAGTTTACCTCCAAAAACTACGCCTAATAATCCTGAACAAAACACCATCGATGGTCAGACAGTTAACCCAAAGTCCTTGGATGGCAAGGTCATGATCCAGTCTGAGAAAGCTGATTGTTGCAAACAGCCATGAACACGAAATCACGATTAGTGACAGATTCCTCTCAAATCCACTAAGAACTCAGGCCAGTATCTAATTCCACATTGAGAAATCCGAACAGAAAATTACCAGCAAATTTCTTTTTGTAATTATCCTGCAAACTGAGACCTTCTGTCCAATATGATCTAAATCGGCATTCCCTTTTGGCTATTTTCTCTTAAATGACCTTGCTTGAAGACATCAATAGTGCTGATATCACACTAATTTAATTTCCGTCCAAGTCGAATCTTAACTCCATCAGGATTTAGCAGTACAATCAAATTAGCTAATGCCCTTTACAAATGCCCAAAATATTTCTCTTATTAGTTGGAATACCAGAGGCTTCTCTCATCTCATTAATAACAATTTAAACTCACTCTTACATTACAATATTCTCATGTACCAGGAAACGTGGATGACTTCAGTTCCTTTGTGGGACAATTATGATGTCTTCCTCAATTCAGCAACTCAAGCAACCTCTGGTAGACCAACTTCTGGTCTGTTAATAGCCATCAAAATAGATCAAGGTATTACAACACAAGAATGGAGGAGCCCCAACAAATATATTCAAATGATAAAACTGCGTATTCTTAACATTGCTTATGCCTTAGTCAATGTTTATTGGAATCCTGCAGGAATATCTGATGAATGCTTTCTTGAAGACCTAAGCAAACTCTTAAATCTAGTCGCTTTAGATCCATCTGTGTCTAATATCATTATCGCAGGCGATTTGAATCTTGATTGTTTCTCTCAGTCTTCAACCAACAACAAATCTAGACTAACTAAATGGATGGCCTTTGCCTCATATTACAGCCTCATTAAGCTCCATGGAGCTTTTCCATCAGATATTCCTCCACATCCAACTTGGAAACGAGGTTCTTCCTCGTATATAATTGACTTTGTCTATGTTAATTCACAGTTTTTTCCATGCAAAGTTGACTTTTGTATACTTGAAAACTCGAACAGCCATCACAATCAATTAGTAGCCCAATGGATGACCTATGGTCCCATGACAAGTGATCATAAGGTACATCCGCAAGAGTCTTTAATCCTCAACAATAGGGGCAACCGCCTATGATGGTCACTGAGATCCCTGAGTGAGTTCACTAGATATATGGATAATCAATTCCATAGCCAGATCATGACTGCAATTAATCAGACTCCCAACAACTCAGATCTGATGCAACTGTTTCAAGCTTCCAAGTCTTTAAACAGTACATCAGGTCAAATAGTTCGACGTCCACAACTACATGTATTTAATTGGGAAAATTGGCAAGCAACAAAACCAAATATAAGAACGCACTAAGAGCTATGCGCGCAAAAATTTACCAAAATGATGGAGAAGCAATGTTAATGTCATTACATCCCAACAATGTTGCAGGTTCCTGGCCCTTGTTGAATAAGGCCACGCATTAGTCTCAATCTGGTTCACAGGCTAATAATGTACCTGAATTAAATTGGATTACACACTTCTCCAATCTTTATGCTTTGCCCCGCAACTCCCCAATTGTACAGCCTAAAGATGCTCATAAGCGTTTCCATCTTAATTTCGATTTGGATGACATTCGGTTTTATATTAATAAAATCAGTAATTCGGGTGCGTGTGGCCATGATGGCCTCTCAAATCGAATGTTCAAAAACCATCCAGACCTATGGGCATCCATTTTATATAAAATATTCTCCTTTATTAATACAACTCAGTCCCTGCCGGAATCTTGGACACATTCTGTTATAGTTCCCATATATAAAAAGGGTGCTCGCTCCTCACCATCGAGCTACAGACCTATAGCATTGTTGGATGCCCCTAGAAAAATCTTTTCTAGAATTATCTTGAGGGACTTACTTAAATCAATGGACTAGTCAAAGCAATCTAAGAGACCCTTACCAAACTGGTTTTGTTGCTGGTCTTGGAACCAATCCTAATCTTATGGCTCTGAATATGCGTAAATCAAAATATGCGGGGAAAAAACAAACATTGTATTTAGCCTTTATTGATTTTAAAGCCGCTTTTGATTCCATTGATCGTACCATCATGTATCAAAAATGAGTCCACTATAATTGCCCGCCTTCGTTACTCACATTGATTATGTTACTTCATACTAACACCACAATTCAAGTGAGACTTACATTGGCAGGCAAACTTTCATCAACCATCAAAACTTGCCGAGGTCTTAAACAAGGTTCCATTTTGGCGTCCTCTATTTTCAATCTGTTTTTGTTTGATTTGGGCCTAACATTACGCTCAATCAAATGTGATCCTCCTAAACTAGGACTTCATTCCATTTGTCATTTACTTTATGCAGATGATTTAATACTCATCTCGCAAACACCTATGGGTTTACAAAAATTACTCAACAGGCTAGCCTTGTATGTATCTGCTAACAACCTTGCGATCAATACTAAAAAAAACA
Source organism: Ambystoma mexicanum (assembly GCF_040938575.1). NCBI lineage: Eukaryota > Metazoa > Chordata > Amphibia > Caudata > Ambystomatidae > Ambystoma > Ambystoma mexicanum. The sequence goes on along the minus strand of NC_090934.1, from coordinate 365,388,337 downwards.
CAGATTATGGTGTGCAAACCTCAAAATAAAGTTAAAGCAAAAACACATAAGTGGTACTTACAGAACAAAGTTATTTCGCAGGTCCAACAGTATAAATACCTGGGTATAACGATACAGGCATCGGCATCCAATCATGATATGGAGGCTGTGATACAAACTAAATTCCATATACTAATTTCCCAAGCTAAAGTACTTAGGGCAAAGTATGGGAAATTCACACTGAAACATATTCTGCAGTTTTATCAGCAGAAAGTCATTCCAACCATTATCTATGGCATATAAACCCTATTGCCCAAACAATCTAGGTGGTGGAGCACTCTTGAATCTCGATTTTGGACACAGTTGTTGCACCTACCGAAGAGCACTCCACTCCCTCTCATCCGCCATGAACTGGGTCTACTTTCATTGGACTCCCAAATTAAATGGAGAATGTGTGCCCTTTTTAGGAAATCTATAATGGGAATTACCACCTCTGGTATATTGGGCTTTATGGCACAACATTTACTGGCACGAGAACATGCTTTCACTAAGCTCTGGTGCAACTTCACATTAGACACATTAGCTGATGACACAATTGCTCTTGATCTGCTAATATTCAATCCCCAACGAGCAAAACAAAAATTATACCAGCAGGACTGGATAGAAAACCGTAGGTTGTGCCAAAAATACAAGGAATTTGATATCCGAATGTTTGGACACAAAGGGCCTCATTACGATTTTGGCGGTAGCCATGCCGCTATTGGCGGCATGGCTGCCGCCAAAATCGGGTCCGGGTTCCCAGAATGGGGAATTACACGCCATTCCGAGTTCGGAGGGCCTGGTAATTCCTCCCTCCAGGAACCCGGGCCCAGACCTTCCCCATTCCCATTTCAGCCCCTATAGGGCTGAATAGGAATGGGGGAGGGAGCAAACAACGGGCCGATTACGAGTGGCCCGTTGTTTGCTCCCTCTTCCCCTCGCGGTACCCGGTAAGCATGCCTGGTTTGACCACGCGTTACTTACCGTGTCCCACAAGGGGAGCTTGTAATGAGGCGGAACGGGTTTAACGGGTCCGCCTACTTTAGGGGGTCCCATTAACCCGTTCCGCCTCACTTGTAATGAGGCCCAAAGTATTTCACGAGATGGCTGACTATCACCATCCCCCATCACCCGTACAGCCACAACTAGGTACCACGAGCTGTGGAACGGACAAGACACAACTAATCACCACACAAACGGAAGTATGGACACTAGCAGCTGCGCTAGTCATGTGGGGGGGTGAGGAGCATGCAAAGTTATTAAGGGAGCGGGCGGAGGGGACAGCTAAATCCTCAAACGGCCTCGAATGGAGAAAAAAAAAAAAAAAACGAGCACGTACCTCCTGAGACACAGGGTGTACAAGCATCCCGTCGTGTAAGATTACACGAGCCCAACCGGCTCAATCCAGGATAGAGATGCCAACTAACCAATACCACTAACAACTTCCTTCTCTGCATACACCTCTCAAACTCCAAACCAAACACAACCACAAACCTCCAGCACAGCAAACCGCACGAACTTCACTACACTGCAACAACAAAACAAAAACACACATAGACTCGCACATCAGCACACGACGACTACCGGCCGCATACACCCCAGGCCCAGCCGACGGAACCACCGGGCTGAGGCTGCCAACAGCACATCACTGCAATCTTGCACTTTTCCAGCCTCCACCCACTAACCCACCCCTCCCTCCCTCTTTCAGAGCCGCCAGAGCGCCAGGGGACCACTCCGGTGGTGATAGTGCGCGGTACAAATGACCTTTAACATTAACATTAACATTAACTATATATTAAGATGTCCATCTTCTTATATCCGCGAACAATATCTCAGGTTTCGATTGAATCTTTGGCCGACAAGAGAAATTATGGCTAGGCGAAAATTGATTTAAAAAGATCTTAACTATTGTCGATTTTGCTTAAATAAGGCAGAGAAAGAAACATTAGAACATTGCATCATGCACTGCCCCATGTTATCAACTCAAAGGCAAAAGCACTTTCAGAAACATCTGGTAAATGCATATGCCAACATGGAAATGGACAATATCTGGCAAGCCATATCCAACAACTCAAAATATGGGATGCATGTAGCAATAGTTCAATTTTTGAATTCAATATTTCCTAAAAAGCAACAGTAATAATGTGGATCCTAAATGCAGGGTATTGAATGAATGCTATTTGTAATCTCAATACCATTGCCCTCTGCCAGATCAAACATGTATAGTAATTTAATTATTATGTCTAATGTGTTGAAAATTACATATTATGTTATTAATAGTGCTCTGATTTGATGTATTTGTTTAGTTGTATGTATTTTTAGTTGTAAATATTGTATATATGTTTTACATATTTGAAAGGATGATTGTGTTATCCAAACCAAATAAAAAAAATTTAAAAAAAATAAAAAATTAAAAAAAAATGTAAATTGTATAGGACATTAAACTACATACAACGGCCTGGAGATATTGATCAATGTATTTTGATGTGCACTTTCGTATCCTGCGCAATTGCATAAACTTACTTCAAGGCACCATTGTCTGTTCAGAACAGGAGCAGAAAACTGTAAATGCACGTAATCGTACATTCTGACCCTGATCTGATTTACGACTCGTGGCGCTGATGTTCCAGATGCCTTTCTAACTCATTGCAAGGTATTTAAATTGCGTTTTCCTCCAGGTTTGCAATTTTCCTGAATAAGCCTTTTACTCCAGTCATGCTGAATTGTGTTCCCAGCATCCACGTGGTTATTCAAAGCCAATGAATACATTAGCGCCAGGCAAGCTCCTGATACCAATGTACTAAAGGGTTTGGGTGGCCAGTGTGGGCTCTGCTCTCCCATGCGTACTTAAATATCCACTTCAACTTTGTGAATTCGGTGACCTGCAACTTTTGCAGAATTGGGCATGTCAGAAAAGTGCAAATGGTGCACTTTCTGGGATTCACTATTGTTTACGGCTCGTGCCTTCTATGTTGGAGCGTCAAAGTAAAAGGTACGAGTAAAGTCATTAACAAAACACAATATACCACGTGACAGGCATCTAAGTATAGATGGCACTCAAAGATGTTCAACAACCAAAGCTTTCTTTCACACTATTTATCGAGCTTATACACAAGGGGTCCGATTCATGGATTTTTTTGCACAGTTCAAAGTGACTTTGCACTGCTCAAAAGTGGTTTTGCACTGCCGCCACAAAACCTGATTCATGGAACTGTGCAAATTCCTTTTTTGCAGTGCAAAGTCCGTGCAAAGTCACTTTGTACTGAAAAAATGACTATGCACTCACTTTGCACGGACGATACACTGCAAGAATGCACTTTGCACAGTTCCATGAGTCAGGGTTTGTGTCGGCAGTGCAAAGTCACTTTTCAGCAGTGCAAAGACACTTTGAATCGTGCAAAAACTTGCATACATCGGGCCTTTAACCATTTCAATGACACAGAACACATTGGTAAAGTGAGAAGTAAATGATGGAAATATCCGTGCTGATGTAGCTTGGATAATCATTGCAATCTGAAGAATACATCGGCTGTACACATTTACAATACTTAGTTACAACTGTACACTTCAATCATAAATATTAGGGGAGGGAACAGTTCCATGGAAGTAAGTACTTAACTTGACACTTCTTGTCAATCAATATGGTCTAAAAATGACTATGCCGTTTTTTTTTTTCAGTGTGTCTCTTTTACATATTGTAAAGGCACATTCATTTAATGTGCCACATCTGTGATGTCCAAAATATGATTAGAAAAAGGTTGTGACTCGCCTTGTGCTTTGGTTATTAGAGAAGGCTGCACCGCAGGCTTGGCCCTTGCCTGGCTCTTTCACTGAAGCAAGGGCGTTGCTAGGGGGGGGGGGGCTAAGGGGGCTATAGCCCCTGATCTTTTGGTTGTAGCCCCGGATAGAATCTCTGGAGCTACAGCCAAAAGACTAGCTAGCCCCCAGTCCCAACAGTTCCGACATCAGCTTAGCCCCAGGTCTTTTCCAGACCTAGCAACTCCCCTGCACTGAAGTCCGTGGCTTGTTCATTCCTTTTGATGGAACATTAAAGTGACTCACTGAGATATAGATGCCCCTTTGGCATCTATAGATATAGAAATCGGGGCAAAGTGACAGGAAATTTCCAGAAGCACAGTTGTTTAGTGTTGCTCTGCCTCAATAAATGCACTGGACAAGGCACGCACAAATACGAGACCATCATAAGACCTGTTTGTGTTATGGTAGCGATGGGAGGCTGGCCTGACACCTCAGAACACCTCTTGACAGTTGTTAAGGCAGCTGTGAAGAACGAGTGATGGTTCCTCTACACTGGGATTTTTATTTAAAAAAACATACTTTAAAAAGTGTGCCCGCACCAAAACAGAGAATGCACTCACAGGCTCAGTTGTGGGCCGAGGAAAGACCAGCCCAGTGCCCTTCCATAATGTATTTAGGCAACTGGCAAGTGCACAGGAATCCTCGCTTTCTCCCCGGGTAAGTTGCAGGTAGCGATGCAGTACACCAGAGTCAGGGAAGATGGATGCTGTGTGTCTGAAAACTGGCTCAGCTTATAGCTGTACATCATGTTCGCTGTTGTGCACTAAACATTGTAACTGTGGGTATCAAATTAGGTGTTAGCTTACTTGACCTAAAACAATTGACCTAATGACCAATTTGCTCGAATTTTGCATGGGTAATTTGTTTGCAATTTGTTTGCATGTATTGCAAAATACCAGCCATGGAGAACGCCCCCATGCTTGATATTTTGAAATTTTGGGATTGTGGGGTATCCCCCTTTTCCTTAAAATTGGAGGGGAGGGACAAAAAAATAAAAACACCAAAAAAACGCATGCGCGTTTAAAATTGGGACCCGAGCAAGTTAATTTTCGGTCAGTTTGCTGCGATTACATTTTGTTTTCCGTAAAACATACCGAAACTTAAAATTAAGCAAGAATGTTGAATTCTGAGTGCTGTACGCGATGGTAGTGGCTCCTGCCCATAGTAAGGCAACATACTCTGGTGTTATCACCTGTTATGGCCCTGAGCAAGGGTCATTATAGCTACTAGCCCCCTGGGCTTTTGACCTGGTGTTAAAACCTTTTTTGTGATCAACACCTGTCCATCAGCACGCAGATAAGCTGGTTTCACTGGCAAAGCAAAGCCCTTAGGGCTCCAGTCAATAGTTCAGGGTGCGAATATAGATCTGTTTTGGCTCACAAGAAACGAACTACTGGAAACATGTCTGCAATGGAATTGAGCACCAGCCAGCTGCCAGAACCCTTTGTCTATTTCTATGGTGCCCAAGATGTCAGTGGGTGGGCAGCGTCAGGGTGACAACTACAAAGGTCCAGGAGAGGAGGTGCCTCTCAAGATGGAATGTGGATTTGGATCAGTGAATACATGACATTCTATACTACCTGACCGGCCAGCACTGCAGACCTGGGTGCTAATGGGTCATACCAGAACACTCAAGAGCAATGACACCGTGCTCCCGCTGGTCCCTTGACTCTCCCTTCCACTAGCAGGTGATTCAATTCAAACCCAAGACTGTAACATCCAGAAAACTAAATAGCATATCATTGTATGAGCAAACCTATAGCTATGATAAGCCTATGTCCCATGAATGCTCCTTACAATTTTGCTAGGATTTAAACTCCAGATTCGTCTTCAGTGGAACATTATTTTGCCATTTTTGTATATTTTATCCATTCAAAAAAACACTCATAGCGTGGTTGAAAAAAGTCTGCCCATCCAAATGATTCTGCTGAACACCTAGCAGAGACATAATTTGAAACTCTCTCATGCATAGGAGTTTTGCATTTTCTGCATTTTTTGACAGTGGGAGTAAGATAATGAATGCCATTTTGCTGTCTTTGCTCTTTTCTGTGGGATCGGCAGTTTCCTTGCCAGCTTAGTCCCTCCACCCCAAGATGAAGTCTCAATTAAGGAGGGGTTAGTGACTTGTAAACTGTTCCTGTTTTGTGTTGAGTGAAGACACTGCCTAATGAGTTTGGAAAATGACACTTAGGATGCTGTTGTAGCCCAATTATAATGGGTGAGAAGTGGCTGGGGAAGGACATCAATATCACCGATTGTCGAGCAGACAGTTTACCATGTTGTTGTTTTCTGCTTGCGGTGCTGCCCATCTCCTGAATTTATCATGGAAGCAGGAGCCTAACATGGGCAGCTGCAGCCCCACTATTCAGCCGCCCCTCCCCCCAGCTTTGACTGTTTATATGTGCCTGTACCGTCGTGGGAGAGGGAGGATACCTCATGAATTAAACACTTCTATCCGACATCTGACATCCCTTTATCCTTCCGTGGTCGAGAAATGGAGTGTCATTAAAATTACATTGCATTACAGTACTTAGAATTTGGAGGCATCTCACATGAAGCAATATATACTAATGTGATGTTATCATGTCATAAAATGACATGTCCAAAAACCAGAAGACAGGCCTTCTCTGTTTATGCCCCCAGCCTCTGGAACGTCCTCCCTATTAACACTCAGCTCACACCCTTACTTCTATATTTCAGGAAGGAGCTGAAGAGGCCTCTCTTCAAGGAATGGCTCCTACATAACACTTGGATCCCTGCTGTCTGAACTCCTCACCTAACCTTATACTGGGCAATCTGTTTCACACTGTGGTCCCCGCCTTCTGAACTGCTCACCTAACCTTATAATGGGCAATCTGTTCCACACTGTGGTCCGCGCCCTCTGAACTCCTCACCTAACCTTGTACTGGGCAATCTGTTCCACACTGTGGTCCGCGCCCTCTGAACTCCTCACCTAACCTTATACTGGGCAATCTGTTCCACACTGTGGTCCACGCCCTCTGAACTCCTCACCTAACCTTATACTGGGCAATCTGTTTCACACTGTGTTCCCCGCCTTCTGAACTCCTCACCTAACCTAATACTGGGCAATCTGTTCCACACTGTGGTCCGCGCCCTCTGAACTCCTCACCTAACCTTATACTGGGCAATCTGTTTCACACTGTGGTCCCCGCCTTCTGAACTCCTCACCTAACCTAATACTGGGCAATCTGTTCCACACTGTGGTCCGTGCCCTCTGAACTCCTCACCTAACCTTATACTGGGCAATCTGTTCCACACTGTGGCCCCCACCCTCTCTCTGAACTCCTCACCTAACCTTATACTGGGCAATCTGTTCCACACAGTGGTCCACGTCCTCTGAACTCCTCACCTAACCTTATACTGGGCAATCTGTTCCACACTGTGGTCCACGCCCTCTAAACTCCTCACCTAATCTTATACTGGGCAATCTGTTCCACACTGTGGCCCCAACCCTCTCTCTGAACTCCTCACCTAACCTTATAATGGGTAATCTGTTCCACACTGTGGTCCACGCCCTCTGAACTCCTCACCTAACCTTATACTGGGCAATCTGTTTCACACTGTGGTCCCCGCCTTCTGAACTCCTCACCTAACCTTATACTGGGCAATCTGTTTCACACTGTGGTCCCCGCCTTCTGAACTGCTCACCTAACCTTATACTGGGCAATCTGTTCCACACTGTGGTCCGCGCCCTCTGAACTCCTCACCTAACCTTGTACTGGGCAATCTGTTCCACACTGTGGTCCGCGCCCTCTGAACTCCTCACCTAACCTTATACTGGGCAATCTGTTCCACACTGTGGTCCACGCCCTCTGAACTCCTCACCTAACCTTATACTGGGCAATCTGTTTCACACTGTGGTCCCCGCCTTCTGAACTCCTCACCTAACCTAATACTGGGCAATCTGTTCCACACTGTGGTCCGCGCCCTCTGAACTCCTCACCTAACCTTATACTGGGCAATCTGTTTCACACTGTGGTCCCCGCCTTCTGAACTCCTCACCTAACCTTATACTGGGCAATCTGTTCCACACTGTGGTCCGCGCCCTCTGAACTCCTCACCTAACCTTATACTGGGCAATCTGTTCCACACTGTGGTCCGCGCCCTGTGAACTCCTCACCTAACCTTATACTGGGCAATCTGTTCCACACTGTGGCCCCCACCCTCTCTCTGAACTCCTCACCTAAGCTTATACTGGGTAATCTGTTCCACATATGCTCCACGCCCTCTGAACTCCTCACCTAACCTTATACTGGGCAATCTGTTCCACACTGTGGTCCACGCCCTCTAAACTCCTCACCTAATCTTATACTGGGCAATCTGTTCCACACTGTGGCCCCCACCCTCTCTCTGAACTCCTCACCTAACCTTATGCTGGGCAATCTGTTCCACACTGTGGTCCACGCCCTCTGAACTCCTCACCTAACCTTATACTGGGCAATCTGTTCCACACTGTGGTCCACGCCCTCTGAACTCCTCACCTAACCTTATACTGGGCAATCTGTTCCACACTGTGGTCCACGCCCTCTAAACTCCTCACCTAACCTTATACTGGGCAATCTGTTCCACACTGTGGCCCCCACCCTCTCTCTGAACTCCTCACCTAACCTTATACTGTGCAATTTGTTCCACACTGTGGTCCATGCCCTCTGAACTCCTCACCTAACCTTATAATGGGCAATTTGTTCCACACTGTGGTCCACGCCCTCTGAACTCCTCACCTAACCTTATGCTGGGCAATCTGTTCCACACTGTGGTCCGCGCCCTCTGAACTCCTCACCTAACCTTATACTGGGCAATCTGTTCCACACTGTGGTCCGGGCCCTCTGAACTCCTCACCTAACCTTATACTGGGCAATCTCTTCCACACTTGGTCCGCGCCCTCTGAACTCCTCACCTAACCTTATACTGGGCAATCTGTTCCACACTGTGGTCCACGCCCTCTGAACTCCTCACCTAACCTTATACTGGGCAATCTGTTCCCCAGTGTGTGTTCCCCTGGTTGATTGTAGGTCCCATGATGCCAAATTGACACTCCTCCCCCTGTGGTAGCTCGCCGCACCATTGTTTTAATCCCTGAAATGTTCTTCCCTCACTGACTTGCCAGGTGCTCCGTTTCTTCCCAGAGCCTGGTCCGGACTCAATAAAATCCCTAATAATAATAATAATGTCCTGGCATTGTTGAAGACCCATTAGATCGCCTTGAACATATCTTACGCCCCTGCAATGCAGGGACTTGTAGGGAGAAGGTGGTTAAAGGAGTCTATTAACCATATGATGGTGTACAACACACCACAAGATTGGCCCTCTTTACACATAGGCCAGCAATATAATCAAAGCAATAGTCATTTCAGAATAAACTCTTGCAAATATTATGGATCTGAAAAATCATCTTTCGTGGCAGACACTAAGCAGGGAGCAAAATCTGATATTTTTAGGTTATGCCCAATCTCTGGGACATATCGGTGAGCAGAATTTCTCCTACCTGAAAGGTTGGCAAGAAGACATTACAAGCAATTCACTGTTCTGTTTTTTCATGAAATTTACAACAAGGTGACATTATTTTTCTGCCTTCCTCATACAAAATCAGGAGACAATTGCTATGGGAAAATCATCTGCGCTTCCCACTTCTATCTCCCGCACGGCCAATTGACCGCTATTGCAGCTGGACCCACCACCAGCACCTCTTGTACCACAGGCACTTAAACCACTTGGCCTGCACTCCAACAAGACTCAAGCACCAAATATCCACCTCAGCTATGTCTGGCTCAGTTTTTCACCACAACGGCACTATTTAGTATTCCCAATTGATTCTAACATTGTGGCCACCAGCCACACACTGAAATCATATCTTTTGATTATTTAGCTCCAGGCCTCTGACGTTTGCAGACAGCCTCCCAGTTAAAATCACTCACTGGATCACCAAGACCACGACCAAGGTGCATACTTACCTGTACATGGTAGGTCCCCACGTTTGCAGTTTTTTTAAACCCCCAGACATCACTCTCTTAACTAACCCAGTCCTCTATCATTTGTAGGTGGACGCACTTCTCTTAACATCGACCCGACCTGAACAAACTGTCCTGAAGACCGTTCGGTACCTTACAGCAGCACTGTTTCAATTTTTACAGCCACTGCTTCCAGCCATCTATACCGAACCAGAAACACAAAATTGTGTGTCGACAATGTTAAATGTATTGTCATCTAAAACAATACATGAAATAAATACTGTTTGTCACTCTGCCTACTAACTCACAAATATGCAGACCAAAATGTGCTTAATAATGCATATCTTCAGCACCACGGTGCAGTTTGTAAAAATGTTTTGTTCTCTGTTAGTGTAAAATAAAAAAAAACCTTTTGCCATTCCTGCATCCTCGGGTTTTTTTCTATCGAGCTACCAGTCATCTAGCTCCACTGCAAGCCTGGTGACCCTATGTCACGCCTTTGGTTAGGGTAGCTTTGACTCAATTTCTCTTCCACCAAATCAAGAGTTGTGCAGAAAATGACATTTTTACAAACTGCAGGTATAAATGACAATATTTCAGTGCTGTTTTCGGCACTATTACAGTCGGCGCAATTACTGCCCGTGGTTATAGCAATTCCCAACCCCATTGGAATGGGAATTTACCACCCCCGCAACTCGGGATCCAGCGCAAATTGCGCTGGACCGATTTGCCGTAGCGCTATTAGCATTGGGCGGCATCCCAGCGGTATTATCGCGGGATACTGCCCAACTCATGATGAGGCCCATAATATCCAACCTGTCCTATTGTCTATCCCTAATTTTTCGAAATTGTCATCCCTTTAAAGGTAATTTCATTCTAAGGGTGTGTTTGTTAATAAATGCACACTTAGAGTTTGAGAATAATGTTGCTACATATATAATAATCGTGTCCATTGGTATTATTATTAAAACAAATTTGATGTATTGCTTCTATAGCACCACATGCCCGTAAGCCTTAGGGTGAATACACAACAAAAGACAAGACAGACCAACAAAAAAAATCAAATCCAGGAGGGTCGAGTAAACTGGTAACAAAGGAATTAATCCAACCCTGTATTAAAGAAGTGTGTTTTAGTGACGTTCTTGAAGGAAATCAGGCAAGGCAACATACAAAGAGTCAAAGTCAGGGTATTCCAAGCGTTAGTCGCGCACACCTCGAAGCTCGCGCTACCACAAGTTTAAAGCGTGGCTGCATATGTTTCCTGTCTTTGTTAGAACACAAGAGCTTTATGGTTGTGCGGCTTCCAGATGATTCATCAGGAAGTGGGGTGTTTTAAGAGATTGACATTAAGAAGTCAAAGAAAGGAGTTTGTGAAGAAGCCAGTGTAAGGAGGGTCTGGCCGATGTAACGAGGGCCTGCCTAGTAAGACTACAGACAGCCCTCACTGCCCCATTTTGGATTGTTTGAAGGGCCTGCAATTTAGCCTGAGAAGTCCCTAGTAGTCCAGCCGTGGAGCAGACCCCCTCCTTCACCAGAGGAGCAGGAGCTCCCCCGGACCCTGCAGGAGCAGTGGTCTCCCTTTCCTGGATCCATCCTGAATTGCCCTCGAATTCGGGTAAGAATCATTATTCTGTGCGAGATTCGCTTTTTCTCGCTGCTAATTGCACCAGTGATCTGCCGACCTGCAAGAATATCTACACAGCCTGCATGTTTTAAACTTGATGCCAACAGCTGCTGTGTTTGCCCCTGCCACCATTAGCCACCACGAGGTTTTTACACTTCCAAGATGGCCGCCCGCCATGTCTCAAGGAACCCCAGTGCCTAACTGAGCACAGCCGACTGTCCTCGCATCCGATTGGCCATTGAGCCACCTTAAGCAGCCTATCGCCAGCCGGTAGGCGAAGCCCGCCCACTCCCAGCAAGGCCCAGGATAATAAGGCCAATACCTGTCTTCACCTGTCCTCAGCCTTCCTCGCCGTTCGCCCGGACCCCCTGCCGGATTCCAGACCAACCTCAACGGTAAACGCCACTTCGCTTTTAAATTGAACTGCCTAGACTCTGGAAAAGGCTTTGTTACCACAAGCTACTTATTGCCACTCTCGTGCACTCAGGCCTTATTGCATGCTGTATCTGTGCCCAAAGTTGCTGCCATTTCCAGTACATAGGTGCTCAGTCGTATTTAGACTATTGTGTCGCTAGTCATCCCTGTAACATATAACTGCACTGTGCCTCACTGCTGCTCGGCTACCCTATGCAATTCTAGTTGCCATTTTTAACCGCATTGTGACCATCTGCTCTGTTCTGCTGATCTGCTCACCAATTGCCTCTAGATCTGTTGACCTGCAGCCCAATGTGTCCCCGCTCAACATACTTTTATAGCCACTAAACTCAATGTTGTGCTTAATCTGCTCTAAGTGCTATTCTGAAGTTAGGGGTTATTCTGATTCTAGGTGTTATCTTGAACTAAGTGTTACTCTGAACCTAGGTGCTATTCCCAATCCAGGCGCTATTCTGAATACATGCTACTCTGATTCAAGATGTTAATTGGTACACTGGCGCAATTCTAAACCTAATGCTGTGCTAATTGACAAACGCTTACTATGACCACTTTGCTTACCTGTACCTGAGTCAGATGCCAATCTGCAACCTTACACTACATGGATTAGGCAGTACTCGGCTACTCCAAGCAGGCCGCACTGTCCACTGCTAGATTTCGACCCTAGACAGGACACACACTGCACCTTACCCCCCTCACACAATGTTCCTCCCGGGCCTTTACTCTATACTACTGAGCACCATTCTCCACATCACCAATTCCGCATGCCTGCCCAGCTCACCCCTTAACTTGACCAGCCTAGGCACCGCATCACCCACCCTCACAGAGCCCAGCACCACAATCATGCTTACCCTACTCGCTCCCCCATGCCTTTCGGACAGGCTGACCAGATTACGATCCAGACTTCCCAAAATACACGAGCCTAGAGCCAGGGACTCCACACAATCCTTACTCACACACCGAACATCCATTAGCTCCTGCGCTACCCTTACACTAAAAAAACCCGAACCTAAACCCGTCAACTCCACTACAACCAACAATAGAGCGCTCAGCACAGCTACCACCCCCACCCCTGCCAAAGCCAAAACCCTACCTATAAAAGGTGCCCTCATCAACGCACGCTCCATGATTGCCCATGCCACGGACATCGCTGATCTCATTTTAGCTGAAGATCTAGACTTCCTAGCCATAACAGAGTCCTGGCTTCATGCAGCCGCAGGCCCAGCCCTTTCGCTAGCCATCCCCACTGACTACACCATCATCCGAGCGGACAGAACTGAAGCTAAAGGCGGTGGTTTGGCCATCATTGCCAAGACCCACCTTAACATCAGACTCAACTCCGCCACACACCTCCCATCATGTGAATCACTTACAGCCAAACTACCCATCGCTAACTCCCAAACAATATCCATTCACTTACTATACAGACCGCCCGGACCCCCGGGATCTTTCGAGGAAGACCTCAATGCCATCCTTACCGACAACCTAAAAAACTCCTCACAATGCCTTCCCTTAGGAGACTTCAATTTAGGCTACAAAGACCCCAAAGACAATCAAGCCACTCTCATCAGTAACACCCTGTCTGAACTAGGCTTCACACAAAAAGTAACCAGCCCCACCCATAACAAAGGGAGAACCCTTGATTGGATAGCAGACTATAACTGTGCCGTATCGATCACTAACAACACTCCCCAATCCTGGACCGACCACCACCTCCTCTCCTTCTCACTTGAGGCCTCAAGCCCTACAACCAACATGGCACTAGCCCCAGCCATCCACACGAGAAGCAAAAAAAATATTACAGTAGAAAAACTGATCCCACTCATTCTTCCTACACTAAGCCAACTCCAAGACTCTAATCCCTATGACCTCGTAGAAGGCTATAACAACACCATGCGCATAGCCTTAGACGCCATTGCACCATTGAAACTTAGAAAATCCAAACCAAAAAAGCACCTCAACCAATGGTTCTCCAGCCATCTTAAAACCCTTAGACTGGAAAAGAGTAAACTGGAACAAGTCTGGAGACAATCTCCGACTGACCACAACAAACTATTGCTTAACAAAATAACGGCCAACTATAAAAAAGAAATCATAGCGGCCAAACAAGAATCCTATAACCTGAGAATCTCCCAATCCAACTCCAGCTCCAGAGAATTATTTACTATCCTGAAAGAATTGGAAACCCCGGTAACAATCCCAGATACTTGCGTTAAAAACAAACAATGGTGCACCAGTGTCCAAAATGCACTAAACAACAAAGTCACTGGCCTTCAAACAAAAATTAAAAATAAGAAAGACTCCCTCACCAATCTTACCAACCCCATCAACGCCCACTCGAGCCCTCCACCCTCACACCACACACCTAACACTGCTCGCTTCAGCTTTTCCAAAGCCTCTTCCCTCGAAGTAGAAAAAATAATTCTTGGCCTTAAACCCTCCAACTGCAAAGGTGACCTCTGCCCCCCACAAATCATTAAAGACGCGGCACGAGACCTCTCGCCATTCATCACCAGACTCATCAATGCCTCTTTTTCCTCAGGAACAGTCCCCAGTAACCTTAAAGAGTCCTGGGTCCTCCCTCTCCTCAAAAAACCCTCCCTTGACCCGTCCATCCCAACCAACTACAGACCGATTACCACCGTCCCATTCCTGCTCAAGATACTAGACAAGACAGCATACCAACAAATTCAAAAGTATCTTAAAACAAACCACCTTCTAGGAATAAGACAATCCGGCTTCAGACCCCAACATGGAACTGAAACAGCCCTGATAGATCTGAAAGCCCAAATAGACGTCCTTAGAGATAACGGGAAAACTGCATTACTACTCCTGCTAGACCTCTCTGCGGCGTTTGACCTAGTTGACCATAAAATCCTATGTAATCATTTAGACTCAGCTGCCCACTTTTCACAAGAAGCCATCAGTTGGATTGAGTCATTCCTCAACAACAGATCCATGCGAGTCTTCTCCTCCTCTGCCGCCGCCGAACCCATCCCCATTACATGTGGAGTCCCACAGGGCTCGTGCGTCTCCCCCACTCTGTACAACGTGTTCACAAAGCCCCTGTTTGATGATCTAGATGGCCTGGGTATCACCTACACTAACTACGCCGATGATACACAGATCCTCATCCCGTTGACGGGAGATTACAACCAGGATTTGGCCTTGGTGAACAGGGTGTATCTCATCATCCAGGCATGGATGGCGTCGCACAGTCTATGCCTGAATGATGACAAAACTGAACTCATCATCCTTGGTTCCACGTCCAACCTAACCAAACTCGACCACAATTATGCCAACTTCATCATAGATGGGAACCTAATCAAGGTTTCGAAAGAAGTAAAAACCCTAGGAATATACCTCTACTCCTCCCTAACCTTCCACAAACAGGTTAGCTCGATGGCATCCTCTACGGCCTACACATGTAAGCTCATAAGAGCAGCCAAACCCTTCCTCTCCACCCACAGCTGCACTACACTAGCCAGAGCATTGGTATTATCCAAACTGGACTATTGTAACGCCCTCTACATAGGAGCCACCAAACAAATCACCAACAAAATTCAGACGCTACAAAACAACGCCCTTAGGGCAGCACTCAATATTCCCAGGAAGGAACACATTTCCAATATCAGGAAATCCCATAACTGGCTCAGCACAACAGACAAAATCCTACTTAAAGTAGCATCGCTCACCCACAAATGCCTGAATAATGCTGCCCCACGCTATCTGGCAGACAGAATATGCAAACACACCCCCATCAGACCCACCAGAACCTCCAATGCTAATCTGCTCACCGTCCCCAGGTTTAAACACACTAAAATGGGTGGCAACAGCTTCCAGGTGAAAGCACCTCAACACTGGAACTCCCTACCACCATCGCTCAGAACTCCCCAACCTTACTCACTTTTTAGACGCAACTACATCCATTGGTTAAAGAACACGAACCACTAACACCTCTAACACCACACGGCTGCTCTTCGCGTTGCATGCTTTAAGAGAATCTGTAAATTTGTAATACTAAACTTGTATATATTTGTAATTCTTTAAATACATCTACTGCATTCTCTCCTGCCAAACTGTACACATGTTCCTTCATCGTCACACTGTAATTATGTAATGTAAAGTATAATTATGTAATGTAAAGTATAAGCATCCTGTAACCAAGCTTTGAATCACCTTGCTGCTCATGCGCCCTCATACCCTCGGGTCTGGTGCGCAATACAAATGAATAAACTAAACTAAACTAAACTAGACTATTACAGTAGCCCAGTCTTCAATTACTCAAAGCAGTGGCAAGGAAAGATCTGATTTCCAAGGAAAGAAAGGTCTTAATTTGATTCAGGAGCCTCGTCACAAATGAACATAATGAATGGAGGTGGGAGACATGCGATTTCATTGATAGCTGTGAATCCAGGTATACTCCTAAAGTCTGTTCCTGTTTAGTCACAAGAATTATACAGCGAGAGATGGACAAACGACTATATCAGGATTCTAGTTTTGTCAATCATGGGCCTGAATCGACAATCAATAACTCTGTTTTAGTATCGTTAAGGGCCAATTAATTAAAGGCCATCCGAGATTGAATCTGAACTTGAATTTATAAAGCGCTCAGCGGCACTGGGGCATTGAGGCGCTGTTACAGAATAGTTGATTAGGAGAACAGACAGTTTACATAGTGGTATGGCATTCATCCCATGGTGGTATACATTTGCAGAGGCAACAGTACGTAGACAAAATAAGGTAACAGGTATGTTTTAGGCAGTGTGGCATAGCGTGGACAGTGGTTACGGGTGGAACATATTGAGTTGGTGTTGAGGCTAGTGGAAGAGTTGAGTTTTCAGTACCTTGCGGAATGTTGTGAAGGGCGTCTCTTTCCTGAGGACAGATGGTAGCGCATTCCAGTTTTTTGGAGATAGGACGGCAAAACTAGGACCTCCTGCTTTGGTAGAATAGCTAAGTAGATGGTTATTCATGACCTGTGAGTGTGATATGCAATTGCCTTACACCTCGAAAGAGTCCTGCGTATCATTGGCGTATTTTGTGTACTGCACGTCGAGGCTATCCAATAGGTCAAACAGCAGTTTGCTGTAAATGTGGAATGGATCCCTGCGGTACTGAGCAGATTAAACAGCCAGGAGATGCTTGATAATTATCGACTGCCACTCTCGAAGAACAAGGGTTATGGAACAATGTTATTCAATCATTAGCACTCTTAGAGCATTGTGCGATTTCCAACAACCTGTTGATAAGAATTGTGTGGTCCACAAGATCGAATGCAGTTGATAAGTTGAGCAGCATAAGCAGCGCTGAATGCCACTTCTCTATGATGTGAGTTTAATTGGATTTAAAATCCAAGGGGGTGGTTTCAGTGGTGTGCATAGCCCTATTGACGAGTGCCAAGTAGTGTATTCTTTTCCACTAACTCCTGAAACTGAGAATAAGCAATACGGTCCAGAACTTTCAGGAGAAATGGCATGTTTGTAATAGGGCGATAGTTGCCGGCTATTGCAGGATCCAGGCCATTTTTACTTAGGAAGGGACTGATACAAGCCTCCTTCAGGCATGATGGCACATAGCAATCTCTTAAGGACGCATTAATGGTCTTAGTGATCAATGGAATAAGAAGGTCAAGCAACTCCTTAATAATGGTGAGGAAGGATAGCTCTGGGGCAATGCGTTTGTCTTGGAAGCAAGGCAACACAGGTTTGAATCCTGATACCTTGCTTAGGAACCATTTCTGGTATAACCTGTGTTGTGCGTTATAAATGAACAATTCTCTACCTTAAGAGTCTGCCTTTGCCTTCTCTTTCTTTTAGTATATTAAACAATTCTCTAGAACTCGACTTGGCCGTACTAATTGTGATATTATAGTCGTTATATTTGGACAGGTTGCAACAGATTCCTTATAAAATGATAGCATAAGGGGGCAGGGATTTTCTCTCCGCACACATTACAATGACCGTTTGTGCTTTCTGGCACAAATGACTTAATCAGTAAACCAGGCATTCTCTGTGATCTCTGGTTTAATTAATTGTAGGCATTCTGGAGCCTTATGGTCTATGGTGTGAGCCATGGCCTGCAGCAGGTGGGACACTAATTGGTTATGGTCGGTGATAGATGTGAGTTTAGAAAGCTTCGGAGCCACTGAAGCTGCAAAAGCATCGGGAGTAACTCGCTTTAAGTTCTGAATCTTTTTTAGTCAACCTAGACAGTTTATCAAGCCGCTGTGGTTTTAAAGGGAGCAACAGCAACACAGAAACTAGGACATGGTCATACCAGCGGCAGGGATGAACTGAAACTGTGGTAATAGCAGAGTTATGGGACAAAAACCAAACTAATATTACTATGAGTGGTAGTGACTACTTGCCTACAGCCCACTGATTCTAATGCTGAGATTAAGGAGGATGTTTGGACCTCAGCCCAAAGATGAAAGTCCCCCAAGATGATTAAATGAGACTTGGGCTTAGTTATTTCACTTAGAATAGATAACAGTTGTTGTTCAAATTGCGGGTTTTTATGTGGCGGTCTGTACTGAATAATAAAAAACCATCAATGTATTAAAGTCAACCTTTCATTTGACTAGTGCGCTTACACAGTCATCCCGATCGATAGTGCTGACATAGAGACAGTTTAGGTTTTCTTTATATATGAAAGTCATGCCTCCTCCTCTGGACACAGTCCGGTCGGCTCTGATCATGCTGTATCCTCCGGAGTGGCCAGGGAGGTGGCATGGGCCGCTGCATCATGCAGCAATGTTTCTGTGGTGGCCAGCAGGTCTAAATTAGTTTCCAACAAATAGTCAGCTATGTCATGGGCATGCTGCACTAAGGAGCGCGCAGTCAATAGCGGCGCCTTGATGCAGTGGGAAGCAGTGCCTTGCAATGGATGATCAGAGTCGAGACAGGCTGCTTGAGGATCCGTGGCGGGGTTACGAATGGCCTTATCCAAGGCATCTGAGCAAATGCTATCGGCGATAATCATGTTGGGGAGTGGAACTATGGATTATCCATCGGAAGAGACTGTAGTGTCCCTGCGTGGACCTCCTCACGCTCTCATGCGTCCCTCGGCCCCAAGGAAGCAGGCTGACACAGGAGCTGGGGTGCAACACGTCCTACACTTTATTTCTCCAAACATAACTGCCGCGCTGGGCGGTAACCCCTCCCTTTCCTGTTGCGTGGGGCGCAGCCCACTCAAACAATTAACAAACAAAGAGAGAGGACTGTTCCTCTCTTTAACTCTATGGTGGCGATACC
Organism: Ambystoma mexicanum; assembly: GCF_040938575.1. Classification (NCBI taxonomy): domain Eukaryota; kingdom Metazoa; phylum Chordata; class Amphibia; order Caudata; family Ambystomatidae; genus Ambystoma; species Ambystoma mexicanum. The sequence continues at coordinate 365,369,219 of NC_090934.1, read as the reverse complement.
ACACCCTCCCATCACTAAACAGTCAGTTGCGTTCTCAGCCCATTTCTTCAATGAGACGAGTAGGCTTTTTCCTGGTTCTCGGTGGACGGCGATCCATGCTTGTAGAGGGTGCCATCCATTCTTCTGGTGTCACGTCATCCCCAGACTCTTCCTTGTCTCCCTCATAGGGGGCGTCCCAGTGGGAGAACGAGTCACATGTGCTTGGTCCTTTTGCATGATGAAAACCAGGCAACCTTCTAAAGTGCGAAGAGTTTCACGTTACGGACCGGTGATCTCCTTCGGCCGTGATGAGCGATCCTTTTTTCTTAGTGATGATGAGTGGCTCCTCATTGAACGGAGTCACATTCTTGCGCTGTTGCTGCTGTCGGACTACGACCATGTCCCCTTGTGCCAGGTCGTTCTCTTTGGCTCTGCGCTTGCGGTCGGCCGCTTCCTTCATGTGTTCCTTCATGAGGGAGTCTCTTGTTCTCATTTCCGCGTCCTCTTCGTATTGTCCATCATGATCGGGTGCCTGCGGTAGTCTCGTTCTAATCATTCGTCCGAACATTACCTCTGATGGTGACTTCCCCGTGGTGCTGTGTGGGATGTTCCTATAATCACGCATCAGTCGATACAGCATTTTTTCAACAGGCTCACCTGTGAGGCGTGCGATCTGAGTTGTGCGCTTGATGTTGCTCATGAATCTTTCCACCGTGCCATTTGCTTGAGGCCATAACGGTGTTACCTTGCGATGACGGAAACCCATGTATTCTGCGAATCTTTGAAAATCTTGTCCCGTGAATGGTGGTCCGTTGTCGGACTTTACAAATTTTGGTATGCCATATGTTGTGAACATTCGATCCAGTGCCGGGATGGTGTGATGTGCGGCGGTGGATGGGATGATCTGTAGGTCGGGATATCTAGAGTATTCGTCTACGGCTACCAGGATGTATTCACCTCCTTCCATGGGCCCAAAATGGTCAATGGCGATCTCTTCCCAAACTCCTTCTGGTAGTGTGGTCATTCTTAGTGGTTCCGGGACTGTGTGAGGCTTTACGATGGCGCAGGTGGGACAGTTAATTAATAGTTCCTCCACCGAGACGTCTAGTTGGGGAAACCATAGCTTTTGCCTCAGCATCCTTTTTGTGGACACAATTCCCCGGTGTCCTTCATGCGCTAGCTCTAGCACCTTCTGGCGTAAGCTTCGTGGTATTAATAACTTTGTCCCCTTTAGTAGTAGTCCTTCCTCTGATTTTGCAAGTTCTTCTTTCACGGCCAAAAAGCACGTAATGTCTTGTTTGGTTTCCTCATTCATTGTCTCTCGGATCTGTTTTGCATGTTTCCACCTTCCTGTTTCAAGGCACCTCAGGATGATTTGTATTCCCTGGTCTGCGTTGGACTCTCTCGTTATTTGTTCTGTGTCGAGTCCTTGCGGGGTGCTGCTGTGGACGACGTATCTGATGTATTGATCAGCAATAGATTGTTCGGGTTCGCTCTTTATTTTGGGGTGTCGAGAAAGAAAATCCGCGGGGTTTTGTTCTTTTCCTGGTCGGTGTATGATGGTGAATCGATAATCCTGCAGCCTGAGTGCCCATCGGGCTATCCTTGGTGGCATTTTGGCTTGTGGGTTGCCGTAGATGAAAGTGAGTGCCTGATGATCCGTCACCACTGTGAAAGGTTTAACGTATAGGAACAGGTGAAAATGCTCGCAGGCCCAGACAACTGCCAGACCTTCCTTTTCTGCCTGAGAATAGGCTTGTTCGGTTTTTGATAGGCTTCGACTGGCGTAAAATACTATGTGTTTCCCGCCTCCGTCTTTGTCATCAAGTTGCGTGAGAATGGCACCCAGCCCAACGGGACTGGCGTCTACAACTAGTTCTGTTGTCTTCTTGGGGTCAAAATACGCCAAGTATCGGTCATCTGAGATACGGTCCTTGATGGTCTGGAATGCTTCTTGGCATTTGGTTGACCACACAAACTCAGTGTTTAATTTGGTTAGAGCTCTCAGGGGTTCACTGATGGAAGCAAAGTCACATATGTATCTTGTGCAGTAGCTTGCGAGCCCCAGGAATGATCTGAGGTCTGATGTTGTTGTAGGCGGTTCAGCTTCACGGAGCGCACTGACTTTCTCGGGGTCTGGTGTCATGCCCTTTTCTGAAAATATGTGTCCGAAGAATCTGAGTGTCTTCTTGCGGAACTCACACTTTTCTTTGTTGAGTGTTAGTTGGGCTTCCTCTAAGGCCATGCAGACTCTCATCAATGTGTCGTCATGTTGTTCTTGAGTTTGGCCAAACACCAGAATGTCATCGCTGTAGTTTAAGCAGTTGGGCACATGCTTGATGACATTGTGGATCTCTTCTTGAAAAATTTCGGCCGCTGAGGATACTCCGAAACTGAGTCGCTTGTAACGGAATAAACCTAGATGGGTGGCAAATGTTGTTATGTATCGCGGGTTTTTGCTGAGCTCCAGCTGGTGGTAGCCTTTGTTTAGGTCTAACTTCGAGAACGTTGTCGCCCCATTTAAGAGATGTACCATGTCCGTTATCCGGGGGGCTTGGTGTCGTTCTCTTAGAATGGCTTCATTCGGTCTCCTCATGTCTACGCATATCCTAATGTCTGGAGAGTCTCTCTTGGGTACTGGTACTATGGGAGAGACCCACGGTGTAGGGCCTTCCGCGGGCTCAATGATGTCGGCTTCTAGTAACTTAGTTAGTTCGTTTTCAACTTGCCGTTGAATGTTGATGGGGATGCCCCTGTAGTGCTGGGCTACTGGAGTGACGTGGGGGTCGATGTGAAGTTCAATTTGTTTTCCTTTTAGTTTTCCTAGGCCTTTGAATAGTGCCGGGAATATTTGATCGATGCTTGCTGTTGGGTCTAGATACTTATGCACCATGAGGCGGTATAGTATGTGAATGAGCCCCATCTCTATGGCTGACCGATAGCTCAAGATGCATCCACTCTCGGTGGCGGCTTCTAGCACGTGCATGGGGATGCTTTTCTTATGCTCTTTGTACTGGCATGATGCCATGAAGAACCCTTTGCAGGCTAGGGGTGTCTTGGAGCCATAGGGATAGATGAGGGCTCTTGCTGGCTGTAGGCGAGGGGCGTTCGGTATGCTTTGGTATACCTCTTCACTTATCATGTTCACGGTTGCTCCCGTATCTATTAGGAATTCTGCCGTTGTTTGGTTTATTCGTATTCTTAGCATCGGGCTGTGTTCTTTGGCCTTGTTATTTCCAAGAGCATATAGATATCCCTTCTTCCGTGGTGCTTCTTGTTGCGTTTCCGGCCTGCGGGATCTCTCTTCTGAGGATGCGCTTGACACACTCTCTGATTGTGATTGTTCTATGAGGCATCTCACATATCTTCTGGGTCGTCTCCTCGCTTTTGGCTGAGTGGCTTTGCTCTCCCTCCATTCTCTCCTCTCTTGCCTTCTTTCCGGTTGGTCGTCGTGAGGACGGCGCCGCCCTTGTTCCTGGAAGTGGTGCGCTGCCCTATTGTAGCGGGAGGTTTGGTGTTGTTCTGGTTCCATCAAAGGCTTCCCGTTTCTGTTGGCGCCTCTCATTCTGCTGCGAAAAATCAGGCATACAGACTTGTAGTGGTCTTCGCCACCACATGCGGAGCACGTCTGTCCCATGGCCGGGCAGGTTCCTTCGTGTGGATACTCGTGGCCACACCTGTAGCAGAAAGGGTCTTGGTTGGTTCTTGTCATAGCCTCCAGCTTATGGATGCTTTCTTGCTTGCCGTGCGTGATCTTTATGTCGTCCAGGCCTTCCACTTGCGCTGCAAGGGCAGCGTCAGATCTCGCTAGGCGCAGGATCTCTTCTAGGCTCCTCGGCTGCTGTAGTAGTCTCTTCCGGAATTCCGCACTTTCGCACCCCACTAGGATCTGTGACCTGAGGGCCTCCTCATTCGAGTAGTTGTTGAAGTCACAATGCTTCATTTTTGATCTCAGTCTCATGACATATGCGTCTATGGACTCTCCTTTGATTTGCTTGGTAGTGTGGAATATGTGCCTTTCGTAGTCTACGTTTGTGTGGGGTGTGAAGTACTCTGTGAGCGATGTCTTTAGCTTGATGTATGAATCTATGGTGTCTTCCGGCATTTCCTCAAGGATATCTCGTACATTGGAGCCAACCGCATGATTTAGAAGATTTAGTTTTTGTTCATCCGCTAGTGGACCAGCTGCCTTCAGGCATACTTCAAAGTCTCTCAGCCATCTTCTCCACCTTGACCCCAGGGTGCTTGTCTCTGTGAGGTCAAAATTTGCTGGCAATTGGGCCAGAAGGCTGTCCATCATTTTCCTGTGTGGGGACGCTGGGACGGAGGATCCCTCCTCATGTGCTGGTGTTGCTGGGACTGTGAGTGATGCCCTGCGGGCTGGGGTCGCTGTGTCCGTAGGTGATTCCTCACCGGAACCACTCATGGGCTTGATCTGGGTTGACTAGTGTCTGCAAGCGCGGTGATGTCTGACTGCAACTATGTGGCGCTGTGTCCGAGGGGATTCGCTCTCCTCGTGTCAAATCAGGTATGGGTGGCTACGTGGGGCCCTATGAGGCCTTGCAGATGTGCTTCTGGACTCACTGCCTGCACTGGGGTTCTTGCTTACCCTTATACGCAGTGCAGCGTGGGCACGATGTGTCTGGTGATCCTCTGCCGTTGGCGGGAGGCCAGAGCTCCTCAACCGCCCGGATGCGCGGTGCGGGGAGCCGCTGCTCCACCCGCGGCGCTGGGTGCACGCCTGCCGGCGTTGGTGCCGTCGGCGGGAGAAAAGCTTCTCTTTCCCCCGCCCGGGATGTTGGCACACGGGGAGCTGCAACTCCTGCTCCACCTGTGGGATGCACGCTTGGGGCCTCTTCCGGCTGTGGGAAGACTCACGCTCCGACCCTCTGTCTTCGGCGGTCGGAGGGCGGAGGCACCGCGGGCGCCGGTCGCTGCGACCTGAGGTGGCGGGCACAGCGGGGCGCGTGTCCGCCTCGTCGCCAGATGTAGTGTCCCTGCGTGGACCTCCTCACGCTCTCATGCGTCCCTCGGCCCCAAGGAAGCAGGCTGACACAGGAGCTGGGGTGCAACACGTCCTACACTTTATTTCTCCAAACATAACTGCCGCGCTGGGCGGTAACCCCTCCCTTTCCTGTTGCGTGGGTCGCAGCCCACTCAAACAATTAACAAACAAAGAGAGAGGACTGTTCCTCTCTTTAACTCTATGGTGGCGATACCACAGAGACATTGGCAGAAGAAGGCCCATGTTGCAGAAATGCAACGTGTTCGTTTTAGAAAATTTCGCAGCACACGCATTCAATTTCCAGATTACTGTCGGGATTAAAATGAGGACTAGTTACACGCAATTTCATAACCTCTTCAGGTACTGTGAGCTGCTGAGGGAGGGAAGCGTGTCTAACAATTGGTGTTTTGGTGTCGATATCCTGGGTGCTACTATTCACATGGGGAGCAGCATTATGGGGGGCTACTGCACACAAATGTGTGGTACTGCAGGCTAAACGGGACTCGCCTAAAGATAAATAACTAGATAGAAACTCAAATCTGCTAGGGCCTCTCGTATGAGACGAATGCAGTTCAAGTGGCTGAACAAGATTATTATGCATTTTCGCTATCAATGACATTGGATTAGCATACCCAACTTGTGTATTAGCCAACATGCTGTAGTGAAGCGGCTAGCCTGCAACACAAGAGACAGTCGACATACCTGCCTAACCTCCTGGTTTAGCCCGGAGACACTGGGTTTTTACACTCTTCTCTGGGTCTCGGGGAAGAGCGTGGAGTCTCTTGGTTTTCCAGCGTCCCCTCATGTCTCCTCACACCATCTCTCCCAAAATCTCCCCCTGTAGCTCTGCCGCCAGTGCATGTGCTATGCCCTCGCAGTGCTGGTTCCATCCTCCTGGTGAAGAATGGAGGCATATTCTATGGGTAGGTAAGATCATACAGCTCTCTCACTACCTTGTTTAATTGGGCATTCTATTTGTGAAGGGAGCCTGGACCGGTATCGTTGCAGTGCCAGCTACTGGGCAAGTGTAATTTGCAGCACGCGCACGTCAGTCATCTGAAAGGCATTCTTCAAAGCATAATATATATCACATGTAGTTCGCAAGCTTTAGGGAGAATTTTCATTTAAATTCTTAATTCCTCCCACCTCAGATCCCCCGCTCTTTGCTGGACTTTAGGACTTTTTAATTTTAATGGTGGAGTGAGTGAGACCTTTTTCTCACTCTCTCATGTGTTTTAACCTGATTTGGATTACGTGTTTCAAGTGTTTTTGGAGTCTGACAAACTCCATACACATCTACTTTTTGTATGGTGACACACAGCACCTTCAATGCAGTGTCACAGAGAAATCCTTTTAGAGTCATCATAAGGTTGAAAGACCTTTTCTTGTGTGAACTACAGTTCCCAAGAATAGTAAAGTGAACTTGACTTTACTTACCTTTTCTCCTTGTAGGTCCAGCACACATCTTCTTATGTGGAGTGCGGGGGGGGGGGATTACCTAGTAGCCCCTTATCCTCCACTCTCACGTAACATTTTGTTGTTACCCTCACTACTTTCAATGGTTGTTGGCAGTGGTTTAAGTTTTCCAACCGTTGTGCTTTTCTACTGCAGGCTGAACCCTCAGCTGCAGTACAGCATCCATAGGTGACCATTTTGTCAAAATTGCCCTGGTCTTCTTTTTTCACCAGTTTCTGTTTGTGAGGTCTTTCTTGGGTTTTACTCTGTGAACCCTTTGTTTGTCTTGCCTTTGGTGGGATTTAGGCCAGAACTCTGCCCCTGTCTCCAGTGTGTCTGGAAGGCCAGGATGTGAGGGGCGGTCCCAAAACTCCCCTGTCCTTTGTCTCTAGGAATGCCTGAAAGCAACCAGTCCTGATTGGCTGGCTGTCCTTTTAGGGCAGCCACCCTGCTGTGTGATTGACTGTCTAGGCTGTGCATGCATGGGAGAAACCTGCTTAAAAGGTGAGGGTTTTGGGACTAGAGGCAGGGGAGACCACTGGGAGAAACACCCAATGAAGAAACTGTGTACGGATATTGCTGCATCCTCCTGGACCTTTGAATTGCCCAGTGAATCCCTGCTGCTGTGCTAAACCTCCTTTTTTAATTCATCAGAGAAGCTCCGGAAGGGACGACTTATCCCCTTGGGTTAGTGGGACCAACTAACCCCGAGACAAACTCCACTGGACCATCTTCAGCGACTGGCTGTAGTTCTTCATTGCTGCAAGAACCGATTACCAGAGGTCAAGTAATCTGCAGTCGAGTGAAACGTATGAAATCTGGCTAGAAACTCCAGGAGTATCCTAAGGACCCTCCAGAAGCAGGACGACCAGAGCTCGAGTCCCCTCACTAGAGTGCAGGACCCAATGGGTGAAGGAAGCCCAACCCGTATCCAAGATCCACAACGGTGTTGTTTGCTAAGCGCTGAAACCGTGAAGTGCAGTTGAACCAAAAAGAGCCTGTAGCTTCTGACGACCTCCCAGGTATCGCCACAGGAGCCCTCCAGACGTCCTCCCCCTTGTCCCCATGACTGAGGCTCGGGAACACGGGGTCTGCACCACTTTAGCAGGACAGAATCCAGCTGGACCACTCTTCTTCAAACCAGACAGTACTGTTTAGACTTGCGGTACTTACCTCATTGTCTTTTAGCTGTGCTTTTCTCAGTTGGGAATTGCAGTGGCTTACTTTTGGAGTTGATTCCAACTGTGTTTCCACAGGCTTAACAGCTTGTGACCCTAAAAGTGATTGTCTAACAAACTCTCTAACTTTGTGCAACACCTTTAATCTAAGAAGTGCCTCAGCGCCATAGACTGTTTTAAATTGACCTTGGGTGTCCTGGGTCTGTGCAGACTCTTCTCGCCCGTTGACTTTGATATTGTTTGTCCCTCATAAGTGGTAACATTTAATAGACTGTTACTGCTGGGAAAGGCTTGTCTAGATGTCATTGGAAGATTTAGTTGTCCTCACATAAACTGAGAACTGTTAAACTTTTTCCTTCCTTAAACTCTCCTTTCTGCAACCTCAGTATCTGCAAAGTATAACTAGTGTGATATATACATGCCATTACTATCCTTGTGAATGAAGTCACCTCAGGGTGTAGGAATTGTGTAAGAAGAATATCCAAAGATTATTCACTAACTTGTTCTGATTCTGAAAAGCATTTTTAAGGTATATGTACATTGTTACATGAATTGCCTTTTTAAAGAATGCTTATTAAAAATGTATGTTAATTAAATAAATAATTATTTATAACTTAAACCTTGAGTGTAAGTGTTACTTGGTTACTTGTATTTACGCATTCCATTTGTACAGCTCTACAGCTCACATTTACCCCTCTTCAGATAGGCCTGGCTGCTCCGTCACACTACCAACTTGTGTAGTACAGACATCTACTAAAAGGTGGGTTACCTAATACCAAGCAGATATGTGTTGTGCTGTCTCACACAGTGTGACTGCACCAATTCTTACCTAAGACTGGTGGCAGGCAGTGGGATTGGTGTAGGGTGGTTACATTGGGCCTCATTAGGACCCTGGCGGAGAGGGTGTTACGCCAGCGTAGTGCATGGCGTACCTCTCCGCCATACTACGAGTTCCCGTAGCGCCATGGCGGCCTTTTCCGCCTGGTTTTACCAGGCGGAGAAAACCATGGCGCTACGGGACCTCGTTGTTAATTACGCCACCGTATTTTACGGTGGCGTAATTAACTCCTTCCCCACTCCCATTATACCCTATGGGGCAAAAATGGGAATGGGGAAGGGCAGAATGGGGATTGGGGATTTACCGCTCCGCCGAGGTCGGAATGGGGCGGTAAATCCGCCAACCCCCATGGCGCTATCGGCGGCTTTCCGCCATGCTTCGCGGTGCATTTAGCACCGCGAAGTCCGCCTGGGTCCTAATGAGGCCCATTGACTATTTGTTGTACTTGTGCCCAACTAAACCATCCACAAGCCTAAGCTCCACCAGAAAGTTAAGCAATGGTAACATGCCGAATATGCATCACTTACTTTAATGAGTCAGTCCCGACTTGCCTGTGACAGTAGATCAACTGAAAGATATGTGTAAAACAAGGGGACTGACTCTGAAAGGAAAGAAATGAGAATTGATTGTAAGGTTGTTAAATCACCAAAGCGTAGATAGTAGGCCTGTAAACCCTACTAACCCAAATAATATGGAAGATAATGATGAGGATGCTAGTTTGGAGTCAAACTCCAATCTGCAAGAGGAGTCAGAGGAGGGAGAGGAGTCTCCAGAAGGGATCCACCCTCATGGATGGCCTATCCCTGTACCTCAGTCACTTCCCATTGTGACCTCACAAGGTCCAAATCGAAAACCAGATTATATTTCACTTGAGAGACTAAGATTAGAATTGGAGTTCAAGAAACTGGATGCACATGCTGAAACCAATCATCAAGAGGTGAAACTAAGAGAAAGACAAATGCAGAATGAACTGGAAATGAGAAAGATGTTTTCCTTGATTCTGTTTCCCTTTCAGGGTCTTCTAGGTCTAGTAGTCCCAAGAGGCCTTGCCTGCCTAAAGAAGCAATGAGTATGTATGAACCTAACCTTGATGTGTTGGATTGTCTGGGTATGTTTGACTACACCTATGGTCTTCAAGGAATACGTGGGAATTATTTGATTCCATGGATCATGTCTAGGCTCCCCCTGAATGGCTGTGATGCTGTTATGGAATTGGGTGCCAGTGATAGAAAGGTTTATGAGTCAGTTAAACTGGCATTAATAGCCAGATTTGGGAAAACTCCTTCCCAGTACCTTAAGAGGTTTAAGACCCTCAAAAAGACTGATGCACCCCTTTGGCTACCTTGGTATGTGAATGTTTGGAAAACGTAGATGGTTGGGTTAACGGGTACAGAGTACACATCTTTGAAGGAATGAGAAATCACTTTTTGCTTGAATCTATTTTTGATACCTGCTCTCCTGAGCTGAGACAGCACTTGGCTGACTCTAAGGAAATTGATCCTAAAAGCTAGCACAAGCTGCTGACCTATAGGTAGCCAACAGGGCCACTCATAAAGAATCTGGGGCAACTCACAAGAAGGAAGAGGGGAAGCAGTACAAGAAAGAGGGTAAAGAGAATTCCAACCACCCAGAAGAGGTCCACAAACAACATAAGGGTAAATCCCATCGGACACTTGGTACATCTAGTGAACCCTCTGGTGCTCCACCAGAGGGAAGTCAGCAGAATCCCCCATTCCAGAGAACATTTGGGAAATGTTTTGGGTTTGTGGACCATATGAAAGGTGATCCCAGAAGCAAGGGTAAACCTGCTGGGGTCAACACTGCCCCCTTAGCCTTCATCCCTGAGGGAGAGGTTCAAATGGCTAGTGCACACTTTCACTTACTGGCTGAATAACCCCTTGGAGCTCAAGCCAGTGTTTCTTTAGTGTCCCTGGGTCTGTGTGAAAACCAGAATATGGATGTGTATAACTCCATTCCAGATTACACCAACGGGTATTATATGGACAGTGATCATGTGAATGGCCAGGAGTCTCTTTCCATGAGAGACACTGGGGCCAGCAGAACAGTTGTGAATGAATGTTATTTCAAGCCTGAGGATGTGGCTTAGGCACCCAAAGGTCCCACTAGATTTGCGGGAGGACCTGTCCAAATGGTTCCAATTCTATCAGCTCTAAGTCAGTGTAAGAATATGACTGTAAGGATCCCTGTCAGTGTGCAGAATGAGGTGCCTGGGAGAGTCCTTTGGGGAATGACTTAAACACTCTATGTGTAGTGTCCAGTACCCCCTGGCCTCCCAGTAGGAAACAACAGGAACAAACAAAGTCAGCTAGAGAGGCAACCTTAAGAGATGACTTTGAGCCTGTGGGACACTCTATAGAGAAGCTCACTGTAAGTCATTGGGCCTCATTACGAATCAGGCGTTAAGGGGTTAACGGCGCCGTAAACAGCGCCGACCCTTAACGCCTGATTCCGAGGTCCCTTTGCGCCATGGTGAGTTTAACGCCTGCTTTTTCCAGGCATTAAAATCCATGGCGCTAAGGGACCATGGTGCTAATTACGCCACCGTAATTTACGGTGGCGTAATTAGCGCCTTCCCCACTCCCATTATGCCCTATGGGGCAAAAATGGGAATGGGGAAGGGTAAAATGGGAAATGGGGATTTACCGCCCCACTCACCTTGGAATGGGGTGGTAAATCCGCCATCCACCATGGTGTAAATGTAGTTTACACCATGGTGGTAAGGGTACGACCCAGGCGGTAACTTACCGCCTGGGTCGTAATGAGGCCCATTGTGTTAGTATGTTAACCTCTAACCAAGGCAAATCCAAGACTAGAGTAATAGGGAAATGGCAGCCCAAACCATGCTCCATCATTGCCACTCCAATTGTACAGTCTTTGACCCCCCCCTGCTTCTGAGGAATGGATGGATAGAAAAACTGGACCCCTATCTAGGCCTGTGAGAATTGGTAATTCTCAAAACTGATGGAAAACCAGGAAACCTAAGTTTAAGGCTAAACACCTTAAGACTGTTGGATCCTCTGCTGAAGACTCCAGTATAAATCAAAGTGTTAGGAGGGACATTTCTAAGCCAGGTAAAGTAAGATCTAAGAGGAAGTTGAAGCATGTACCTTGTTTGTCCACCAACCCTCCAAATAAGATACCAGAGACCGACCAAACCTGCTCTTGTGAGAGAGGTGGTGAGGCCCCAGGGAAGTCCCTCTATGCCTAAGGGATTTATTTCTAAGAACCCCTTGCAAAAGCCTATTATAGGTTCAGAGATTGTCACAACTTATGAGAGACTGTTCAATCAGATCCCCTATACCTTAAACAAGAAAGATGTACCCCCTCAGTTATTGTAGGTCATACAGCTTGCAAATTCAAACACCTGTTAAAAAGTACCATAGCAAGGGTTACAAAATATTGCTGGTGGACTCAGCAAACCATTTAACCGATCTGCATCAGGAGATCCATCCTGGTGAGGACTAGATCCTCCTGTCCGGTAGTCTAGGGGTTGGGGGTGTTAGGGAGAACATTTTAGTGCGTTATTCCTCCCATGTTAGAAACACCCAGCTCTTTTGCTGGATTTTAGGACTTTCCAATTTCAACCCTGGATCGAGTGAGACCTTTTTCTCACTCTCTTATATGTTTTGACCTGATTTGGATTATGTGTTTCCACTGATTTTAGAGTATGACAAACTCCATAGGCATCTACTGTGTGTATGGTGATATACAGCACCTTCAGTGCAGTGTCACAGAGAAATCCTTTTAGAATGTTCATAAGGTTTAAATATCTTTTCTTGTGTGAACTACAGTTTACCCAAGAATAGTAAAGTGAAATTGGCTTTACTTAACTTTCCTCTTTGTCGGTCCAGCACACACCATCTTATGTGGAGTGCTGGTGGGTTACCTAGTAGCCCCTTATCCTCCACTCTCATGTACCATTTTTATGTTACCCTCACTACTTTCAATGGCTGTTGGCAGTGGTTTAAGTTTTCCAACAATTGTGCTTTTCTACTGCAGGCTGAACACTCAGCTGCAGTACAGCAAACATGGGTGACCATTTCGTCAAAATGGCCCGGTCTTCTTTCTTTACCATTTTCTGTTTGTGAGGTCTTTCTTGGGTTTTACTCTGTGCATCAAAACAGATTTGAGCCCTTTGTTTGTCTTTCCTTTGGCTCCAGTGTGTCTGGAAGGACAGGATGTGAGGGACGGTCCTGAAACTCCCCTGTTCTTTGTCTCTAGGAATGCCTGAATGCAACCAGTCCTGATTGGCTGGCTGTCCTTTTAGGACAGCCACCCTGCTGTGTGATTGACAGCTTAGGCTGTGCAAAAATGGGAGAAACCTTAAAAGGTGAGGGTTTTGGGACTAGAGGCAGAGTTGACCACTGGGAGAAACACCCTACGAAGAAACTGAACGAAACTTGCTGCATCCGCCTGGAACTTTGAATTGCCCGGTGAAGCTCTGATGCTGTGCTGAAACTCCTTTTTCAATTTGACAGTGAAGCTCCATAAGGGATGATTTCTCTCCTTGGGTTAGTGGGACCAACTAACCGAGAGACGAACTCCACTGGACCATTTTCCCAGACTGGATTTACTTCTCCATTGCTGCAAGAACTGAGTGCCAGGGGTCGAGTAATTTGTAGTCAAGTGAAATGTCTGAAATCCGGCTAGAAGCTCTGGTAGTCCCCTAAGGGTAGTCCCCTAAGGACCCTCCAGAAGCAGGACAACCAGAGCTCGATTTCCTGCAATGTACAGCTGAACCAAAAAGAGCCCGTAGCTGCCAATGACCTCCCAAGTACTGCCAACGGAGCCCTCCCGACGTCCTCCCTCTTGTCCCCATGACTGAGGCTCAGGAACACATGATCTGCACAGCTGTAGCAGGACAGAATCCAGCTGCACCACTCTTCTTCAAATCAGAGGTACTGTTTAGACTTGGGGTTCTTACCTCATTGGGCCTCATTCCGAGTACGGCGCTAACCAATGGCGCTATTAACGCCTTGGTTGACGCCGTACCCGGACCGGCAGCGCCTTGGTGGTTGGCGGAATTACCGCCCCATTCCAAGGTTGGCGGGGCGGTAATTCCCCAATCCCCATTTACCCTTCCCCATTCCCATTCTTGCCCCATAGGGCATAATGGGAGTGGGGAAGGCGTCAATTACGCCACCGTAAATTACGGTGGCGTAATTAACATCAAGGTCCCTTAGCGCCATGGTATTTAATGCCTGCTAAAAGCAGGTGTTAAAAGCACCATGGCGCTAAGGGAACTCGGAGTATGGCGGTAAGGGATTACCGCCACCGCTCTCGTTAGCGGTGGCCGCTATCCCTTACCGCCATACTCGGAATGAGGCCCATTGTCTTTTAGCTGTGCTTTTCTCAGTTACGAATTGCAATGGCTTACTTTTAGGGTTGATTCCAACTTGGTTTCCACAGGTAACAGCTTATGACCCTACGAGTGATTTTCTAACAAACTCTCTAACTTTGTGCAAGTTTTTGATTCTATGAAGTGCCTCATCTCTATAGACTGTTTCAAATTGACTTTGGCTGTCCTAGCTCCATGCAGACTCTTTTAGACAATTGACTTTGATATTGTTTGTCACTCATAGGTGTTAACCGTTTTTAGACTGTTACTGCTGGGAAAGGCTTGGCTGTTACTTGGTTACTTGTATTTACAAATTTCATTTGTACAGCTCTACAGCTCACATTTAGCCCTCTTGAGATAGACCTGGCTGCTCAGTCACATTACCATTTTGTGTAGTACAGACTTATACCAAAAGGTGGGTTACCTAATACCAAGCAGATAAGTGTTGTGTAGTCTCACACAGTGTGACTGCACCAATTCTTACCCAACAGCAAGCGACCCTAGTTGGAAGGGTTCTTACAATTACTGCTTTTGCGCATTTGCTTGTTATGTTTGCCCAAAGCACTTGTTCATACTAATGTAGTTCAATAGTCTTTTAATGTATGTGGACCCGTCTTTCATCTTCAAAAAGTTAAAAGCTAGACGCTGGGGACTAGAAATACTGATGAGAAACCACGCTATGTGTGCCGCAACGGAAATGTCTACATCAGTACCCCCTTGCGAAAGTGTGGGCATGGCCTTGCTGTGATGTAGGTCTCCGGGTTTCTCATTTTGGAGTGTAGGAAGTTATGGGTCGTAAAAAACAACCAAAGTGTCGATATTTCATGGACACTCCTGTCCCTTGCACACCTCTGTTTACTGAAAACAGTGTTTCAGTCAAGATTTTAGAAACATTTTTTTTCTATATTATTACACCTTCTTATGAACACAGTAACTATACAAAGGTACTCTTCAGAGATATTCGTAGTTAACCATATCAGGTCATTTATTTAAGATGTCAAGTCTTTAGACGTGTCTTGATGTGTGTTTTGGGCATCTAACACATACAGCTGAATCAAATCAAACAATGATTGTTACATTATTTTCTATTACATATATTACATCAAGCGCAATTGACTTATGAAATACTGTTTTCAAACATGAAATTTAATAAAAAGGAAGAAAGGAAGAAAAGCTCAACGCGTTTCGAGAGAGTTTTCTCTTCTTAAGGAGCAATTGTTAACTTAAATCTTCAATGGACATATTTCATTTTCATATAAAGTGCATATTTCTTTAGTCCTTATACTGTGGGAATCACTGGCGCTTTCTTGCAAAGTATATGTGAATCTGTGGATTACATATTAACAGTGTTTTTTTTTTATATTGCTAAATATGGTTTTAAAACAAGTTAATAAAGGTAAAGAGACCATATTACCTTCCAATATTTTTGTAATTCGAGGTGACATTTGCTTTCAAAGTACCACTGCTTAGATGCTGCAGTTTATTAAGTTTCTGAGGGTACCCAAGGTTACCTACAATACAAGTGTATCTAATTTTATGTCACTCAAATTAAGCTACTTTGTTGGTTAGGATCAATAGAAGCCTCTAGTCGTCAGACTTACCAATATATGTTTTTAAGCAGATAAGCTTTTAGAGCATGTGTTCATCTTTGCTGTTATACGCATAGCGTGTTTTAGACATGTGCTTAGCTTTCCAATCTTTTTACATTATATTACAATACTTCTATGTTTATCTGAGTTGCCAATCTTATAGATATCTCCACTCACCCGCAGAGGTTGTCGTACTGATCTGCAATATCTGTTCGTCTAGTGGCATACTGTCCACGTCTGTTTCCTGTGACTGCTTACTGATTGCTGGTGCAGCATGTGTCCCTAGGGGCAAGCGTCTGTATTTACCTAAGTAGGGGTTAATGGCCTTATGACTTCTTTACTGTCAAACATTGTACAGAGTCAATTAGCTCCTCTCACCTCATTGCCATTGGAATTCCAGTAGTTCGCAATCTCACAACCTGATCGCCCGAGCCGTGGTTGTGCTCTCTGTTAAGTCGTTGCTAAGCAACGTGTTCTTTTTCATTCTACGTGATGTAGTAATAATCACCAAAGCTTGATGAATATTTATCAAGGTAGTTTATTTGGAGGAAGTCCCCAACAGCCAACCTTCAACTTCCAGGCATCTTCTTGTATGGTTCTGAATACAGGTTCCAGAACCATACAAGAAGTACGCTCTGAGAAAGAACACACACAATAATATTCTACATTATAACATCTCTTCCCTCACAATGTTATGAAAGAAAACGTTTAACTAAAAAGAATTTAACAACTATGTACAATAAGAAAGAAGAAAAATAGCATGAAATGACCATAACACTTTCACTATCTAAAAATGCTTAACAAAGGATATATAGATGTGGCAAATCCAAATAAAAGTTCCAAGTTGGCACATCCAAAGAAATGTTTTCACAGATAATATTAATTTCAGTAATAAATAAAATCTTTCTTGAATTTGTGTACAATCCTCCTGGATCTTGAGGACATAATAGGCATATTGTTGTTCTCACACAATTCTCCAGGTATCTTTTGATTGTTAGATTTCTCCACTGTACCACTATCACTTGCCAGTGTAAACAGCTCCCCAGCATCTCCTGACAGACTATGATTGTCCTTCCATGTTCCTTCTGTGTGGCACTGACTGGCACAATCTCTCCAAAACTCTTCCTTCCTTGACAATATGATATCATTACAAGACCACTTGTTACCATCCTCCAAAATTACAGACTTCTTTGAACCCCCAACCACTCCTTGTGGAGGTCGGAATCTTGACTCCCATTTCATGACTCTCTTGGGTTCTTTTACCCTAATCCAATCTCCACTCTCAATACTACTCTCCCCTGCATGCTTTTGTTCATCATAATATTTCTTGTATTCATCTTGTCTCCTCTTTAATTTCTTCACAATTTCTTCCATATCAATATTTTTAGTTTTCCTCAATGTCATCCAAGCAGGTCTAAGTCTGTTGGTGACAATCCTTCCTCTCATCAAGGTGAAAAGTTCCTCCTCCGTCACAGAGTGTGGAGTTACTTTATATGTATTAAGTGCTTCCTTGAGTGTTTCTTTCCACGGCAGATTGTTAGCAATGGCTAATTGAATGACTCCTTTTATAAAACGATTCATTCTCTCCACTAAGCCGTTTCCCATAGTGTGGTATAAAGCTGTCGTGCTGTGTTTGATGGCTCATTCTTTCAAAAACCATTGAACCTCTTGTGACATGAATTGGGCTACATTGTCAGATATCAATGCTTGTGGTTCACCTTCTCTACTGAATATGTCCTCCAAAAATGTTGTGACCTTCAAAGCAGACACAGATTCCTCAACAATTCCACACTCCTCCCATTTGGATGCATAATCAACCAACACAATAAAGTATATTTTTTGTGGTTCTAATATCTCATATGGCCCAGCTATATCAATGGCCAACTTTGTCCACACTGATTTGGGTACTTCAACGGGTTGTAATGGTGTAATTCTGGTCGACTTTCCTTTATCAGCTACTGCACATGCAGAACATTCTTTGACCAATGCTTCCAATCCACTCCACATGTTAGGCCACCAGTAGGCTTCTCTCATCCTTCTCTTCGTTAAACTTCTCCCCACATGACCTTCATGGGCAATTTCCATGATTTTCTCTCTCAATGTTACTGGAGGAATTATTCGATCTCACTGGTAAATACATACATTATCACATGATATTTCATCCTTTATATTCTCCCAGGATCTAATATCTCCATTGACATCTCTCCAACCACTTTCAACTGCTCTCCTCAAATATTCTTGTTCTGAATCTCGTTGCATGGCTTCAATCCATTCCTCCTTCCCAAAACTGGAATGCACTTGTGCAATGATACAATCCATACTCTGTTCTTCTGTTGTTTCATCTTTGTCTTTATAGTCCGGTCCCCCATTGTCACACAGAAGGCGAGAAAAACAATCGGCCACTACATTTGTTCTTCCTGGGGTATACTTTATAATTACATTGTATTGCATAATGATCAAGATCCACCTCGTTATGCGTGGCGATGTAAAATGAGGGTTCTTTGAATTTAAGACATGTATGAGAGGCATGTGATCTGTCTTAAGTTCAACAGGAATTCCCCAAACGAGCCCTTTGAAATGCTCTAAAATCCATTTGACACCCAGAGCCTCCTTCTCAATAGTTGAATAGTTATTTTCCGCTCCTTTCAAAGTTCTAGAAGCAAAAGCAATTGGGACTAAACATCCATTTTACACTTGTTCCAACACACCTCCCAAACCTATGTTGCTGACATCCACTGATATCATCATCTTTGCACTACAATCAAACATTTTAAGGGCAGGTGCTTTGTTAATTAACATTTTGATTGTATCAAATTCTTTCTTGCATTCCTCGGACCAAACAAATGTTGTACCTTTGCTCATCAGATCTCTCATTATATTTGTTTGTCAGCATAATGATCAACACATTTGGAGTAATATTCTGTGAGACCTATAAACTCTGAAGCTGATCTTTGTTGATAGGATCAGGAATTTTGAGAATAGTATTTACCAGGGCTTCCTTTGGCTTTATTCCTTCCGCATTGATGCAATGACCCAAGTAAGTCACTTCCTTTTTTTTACTTTTGCATTTTTCAATCTTCAGGGTAAGACCTCTCTGTTGTATGACTTGTAGTACACCTAACTTTGCATCATGTTCTTCTTCTTACATGGTGGACACCAATATGTCGTCCTGAAAATAATGTACACCTTGTAGACCATTAAAAAGATGATGCATCAGTCTCTGAAAAACAGCAGCCGCTGACGCCAGACCAAACGGCATACTTTTATATCTAAATGCTCCTAGAGGTGTTATAAATGGTTTAAGGTGTCTAGATTCTTCTTCCAACACAACCTGATGGTACGCAGAAGATAAATCTAACGTAGTAAAAAACTTTGCTGGACAAATGGTGTTAAGCATATCCCCAATGTTGTGTAAGGGATGGCAATCTACCAAAATGTTGCTGTTAAGATCTCTCAAGTCAACACACATCCTTATCGACCCTTCTGTGTTTTTTACTATAACAATTGGTGATAGCCATTCCAAGCTTTCTATTGGCTCAATTATGTCTTGTGAACACAATTTCTCGAAATCCTTTTGCAGTGCTTCTGTGGTGCAAATCGGTATGTTCCTCACTTTATGCATCACTGGTTTTGCACCTCTCTTAAGTAATGTACAATGTTTGAAACCTTTGAGAACACCGATGTTATCATTGAAAACTTTAGGAAAACTCTTGGCCAAATTTTCAGAAGAATCACAACTATTGTCAGTTATGCTCAAAATAGGTATATTTTCACCAGGATATATCCTAATTCTCAAAGATGCCTGTTCCCACCAAGCAACTATTGAAAAACCATTTTCAGCAACATATAACCTACAGTAGGTTTTTCTTCCTTCGAAGTCCAAATGTACCCAAGTATAACCTATGATGTTGATTGGTGTCTTACCATACCCAGTTGCTCTGACTTTAGTCATATGTAAGTCTTCCATTCTTTTCTTTAATACATTCAAGTATGTCTCTGTATCTACCATTGTATATTGAGAACCAATATCAACCATAACTTGTAATGTTATGCCATTTATGGCCATAGGCACCCATGGACCGACAGTGCCTTGAGTTGGTGTAAAAGCTAGTATTTGTACCTCCTCCTCAAAACCATCCGTCATTGCCAACAACTTACTTGGGCCACCAACTTCTTCTACAGCTCTTATACTTGTCATAGCACCTCTTCCATAGCGATTGTTCTCTCCCTCTGACATTGCGACAGACTTTGCCAAAATGACACAGCTGTCCACATTTGTAACATTCAGCTGAGAGTGCTGGACATTCCTTCTCAATATTTGTATGTCTATACCATCCACATTTATAACATTTGTTTTGTGATCTTTGAAAAGTTCCTCTATCCTGTTTAGGACTCATACCAAAATCTGATTTGACTATTCTTTACACAACAGCAACTAAAGCTCCTTCATCTTTATTATATCCACCATCACGGATGTCCTGAACTGACTTAATCTCAACACATTCTGGTTTGTTTTGAACTTCCCTCATACATTTCTCTCACAGTTCTATTGACCTCGCTATTTCAACCGCCTGTTCCAATGTCAGGTTCTTTGCTTGCCATAGACGTTGTTGAATTCGGGAATCCACCACATGTAAAACAAGCTGGTCCCTCAAATATTCATCTTCCACTCCTATGAAGTCACACGTTGATATTAGACCTCTCAATGCAGCAACATAGGCATCAACAGTTTCACCTTTGCTTTGTTTGCTTGAAAAGAACTTATAGCATTCTAGAACAATATTTGTCTTGTTCCCAAAATGTTTGTTCAATTTTGACAATGCAGTCTCATATTTCCTGACACTGCTAGAAGAGTCTCCGGGCCCTTCCTCCGTATCATTACAGCAGGCAATGTCCTAAATATTCTCAGAGCCTCTGTGCCCACGCAATTGAGTAAGGTGTCTTCTTTTAAATCATCATTGTATTTAGCCCCTTTAATCGCTCTCAAATAAACTTGAAAGTTGTCCAACCATTGCTCCCACGAGCAAACAGGATTTCCAGGCTGTGCCAGAAATTTAATTGGGAATACAATGTTCTGCATAACGCAAATTGCTGTTTGTTGATGTGCACAATAATATGAATTTTTCCCTTCACTTTTTCTTTTATTTTTTAGCAGGTTGTACTGTTTATATTTCAAGCGTGAACTTTCATTATACTATTAAAACACTTGTGCATAATTGTCCTGAATTATGTATCACTGTATTATTGCTTTTATTTCATTTGCACTTCCTTATTCCTCCTTTTCCTCTGACTGTCGACCTTTGACTCCAATTAACAACAAAATATGCACTATGCATTAGCAGGATAATTGTGCTGTGCCTTTAAATCCATTGTGTATCTCCAAGGTTGTATGTTCTACTTTCGCTACGTTTCAAAGTGTAGTGCACCGTCTCTCTAGTCCATATTAAGCATGAGTTCGTACTAATCACATAACATACGAGCGATTGTACATTACGCCCATGTCATTAGTTGGATACACTGTAACGTTTCAATCTGTTCACATCCAGCGTATTTGTACGTTACTGCGTCTCGGCCGCGTATCACTTAGGGTGCATTTGTTTATCGGATACCATGGCAACTAACAGTCTCCCAAAATGGCCGCATGTAATGCACGCATACAGGTGCTTTACTCTAAATGTTCACTGCATCCTCGCAGCACTCCTACAGTCCGGCACGCCATACGTATTCATGTACAAGGTGCTTCACTCAAATGTTTTCGTGTTTGGCGTTAAGTCTCACGCACCGTTTGTAAATTGCCGATCCTCATCGCGTGCCAAACACAGGGCAATTTTCCTCTTTTTTTAAAAATTTACCTTAATAAGGAAGACAACAATTCTTAGGGAAATCGTTCGCCTTTCTATTCTGTGGGTTCCGGTCCTCTCATCAACATGGCTTGACATATGCCACTGTGATAGGGATCCGAGGCAGCACGCATCTGGGGACTTCCTTCACGCACAGCAGATCCTTGTCGCCAATTGTAGTAATAATCACCAAAGCTTGATGAATATTTATCAAGGTAATTTATTTGGAGGAAGTCCCCAGCAGCCAACTTTGAACTTCCAGGCATCTTCTTGTATGGTTCTGAATACAGGTTCCGGAACCATACAAGAAGCACATTCTGAGAAAGAACACACACAATAACATACTACATTATAACATGTGACAGGAGTCTAACGTTCCCATGTGCCGTTCCCTGAGCTTTCTGGGATATGGAGTAGAATGTAATTAAAGTCTATGGTGTCAGTAGCTTAACTATATTCGAATTAGCCAAGATTTGCAATTCGAAATATGGATGTGTCAGGCATGTTTTTTTTTTACGGCTTGGTCTGCATGTTTTCATATGCTTTCATACAAGTTCTGTTAGATATGTGCTTCACTGTTTCATTTTATGGTGGCCTTTCAATTTAGATTGTAGTTTAGTACCATTTGGTTGCACACATTATGTGTCTGTATGGACCCTTCACTTTTACTAACATATTGTTAGCATAATTTTCTATGTGACAGTTTTGCCATGGCTTACCTGTTCATTAATCAAGAAGATATTTAATTTTTCCATTTGTTACAACAGTTATTTATCCTAATCTGTCCACATTTTATCGTGATTCCATTGTTTGTATACACAAGCATTGACCATATTGATGACCTCTCCCCGTTTGGATGCATTTCAATGCCATACAGAGTTATACATTTCTTACATTTGTGTACATGTCAAGTGAAATGTTGTGTTACCAAGTTTACCTTCCATGAATCCAAAAAATATGTTTCCAGATTGTTTAGTACAGTGGTCATATGCCTTTTTTCATCACATAGTTACATACCTCCATTGATAACATCTTTTAATCAAACAATAATATACAATTTTTTGTCACATAGTTTCCTGTCTTAATTGGTTACATGCCAAACAATGATATTTTCATAATTTGGTCTGGTGATGATTCACTACCTCCTGACTCTTTTTTGTCACTGTTTCAATTCATGCTTATTTATGTGAGTAAATCTCATTTATCTACTGTGATGTTTTATTTGGCTATTCTAATGTTGACAGATGCTGTATTCAAAGGAAAATAGATAAAGAGAATTCCTCGTTCATGCCTCTTGGCTCCAAATAGTCCAATGTATGCACCCAGAACATTTCTCAGCATGACATGATGTTTTGTAGAACCTCCTCTTGGTGGTCTGTATATTGTTTCTAGGATTACAAATTTCAGTTGAGCTATTGAATGATGTTTACTTACAAAGTGTCTGGCTACTGGTGACTTGTCATTTTTCAACTTTATGTTAGACTTATGTTCTGACAGCCTTTCTTTCAATTTTCTTGAGGTTTGGCACACATAGTATTGATGAAAAAAGGACAGATTATGGGTCGATCAGGGAAAGATACAAAAACCGAAAAACTTGCCAAGTATGTCCTAATGATACTCAAGCACAAAGTAAAGACGTGGAACAAACACTGATCTAACAAACCACGTTTGTACTGCATTTCTACGTCTGTATTTTGTACTTGTATGTGTGTTTTTGTATAGTGAAACTCTAGCTCGAGAGATAAACTTTAGCTGACCTAAAAGCCTTCATACTCAGCACTTACTTTCCATGCAGTTTGCTGTTCTCTGCCAGAAGAAAAAACAACCACAATCCTGAATTCTGCCAGGGCGACTTATTAATTTATCTTTACAGTTTTTAAAATGAATACCATTTAGCTGGGTAATATTAACATGTGCTATTTAAAATGGTGTGAAGCTGCTGCTACTCACTGTGGTGCAGTGAATTGTACCCCTTGGCATTTGACAATTCTTTTTGGTAGTAGGTTTTGCACTATTTTCCTAGGTTACTGTTCAAATTTAAAACAGCTAACCCCAACCCAGTGGTGGATAGATGAATGTTTAAAATTAATGTTTCATGACACATTCTTATAATTGTTTTTCCTCTCTTTCCCCTGAAGAATTTCCCTATTCCAACTTGCAAATTGTTGGGAATTAAACATGTTGGGAACAAATACTGTTGGATTGTCTATGCAGCCATAATAAGGTATTACTAGCCTGTTAAAGATGTGTGATTAAAGAACCTGGCTATAACAAGATTGGTTCAAAACTAGTCACAAGGGTGTTTGAATTTACCAACTGCTAGTATTAAGTGTATGTGTCGTTTTCATGAAATATTTGCTTCTTCATATTGGTTATTGAAGGAGAGGCAGTTTTGAAGTATTATGTGCATTTAAAACATTCTCTTTTATACACTAATTATTTGTATTTTTATGTATTTCGTGTGTATTGAGTTTTTTTAACACATTTTTGTAATAAAGAAAAAGTTATTGATAGTATTTGTTGTGAATTTATAATGTTAATAATGACAATTGTTGGAGCTAATTATTGTGCAGCTCTGTTTTGGGTTTGCAGTGTTGAGATTCCTTCCTGAAGGGCGTCCCCTTGTTTGGGGGTGTTGACCTGTATAGGGAGTAGTCTAGAGGAGACAGGATTTTTTTGTATAAGTGAATTCTTTTTGGTAAGCCTGGATGTTTAAGTCATTCACAGTGCAATAGGCTCATCTGATCTCACAACCCACGCACCCATTTAGCAATCCAATACTCCAAAACAAAACATTGAGGGGTTCATTCATGGAATAAATGTGTGATGACATTAGTGGCGCAAGTTGGCGGAAGCATGAAAAAGCTGGCGTACACGTGCAATTCGCATGCGTGTGATTCATGGAAGGACCTGCGTGTGTATTTCCTGGGTTGTGTACCAAATCCGTGCGTGGCGCACACGGGCGCACATGTCACTGCAACATCCCGAACACTGTGCATGATGCGCACAGCAAAAGTGCACAACGTTAGCGCACAGACCAAAAAGGTGGCGGAACACTGGGCGGAACATGCAGAATGGGGAACAACGCGTGAAAATAAGGGCGTAACTGGGGAAGTACTGCTGGGAAATACATGGAACGCCCACACGCACGCGAACCACACGTATTCATGGAATTGAATAGGGGAAAAACGCACACACCAAAAACTCGCACAGGCTTAAACACGTCCACCACATGAAGGCAGTCTGAAGCATCCCTGCGCAGTTTAAAAGGGTGCACAAACAACAAACACGTATATACAGCTATGATGAATGTCCAATTCTGTGGCCCTTTAGGAGAAATTACATGCCACGCAACGCTCAGGCATCCCAAAAAAGCAAGAAAAAGAGATATTCGACCCCTGTAGCCCACGTGTGTGTATAAAAACACACACAGTATGCTGTGGCAGCTAGGAACACAAAAAATGCATACGTGATCAACACACAGGCTAGTATGCCTGAAATAATGGGTATGTGACTAACAGGGACACCCGCAGTAGGAAAAATAGCTTGTGGGACTCACTGTCTGCCTTGCATGTAGAAGAGAAATGCGTAGCCAACACCCACACCGAAAGAAGAAGTACGCACTGTAGCCGCTGTGAACTAATCGCGTGTGAACCCCAACGTCTGGAAAACACACGCACCTCTTTCCACAAAAAGCACGTACAGAGCGATGGAAACCCATGTGGGACATTCAACCCGTGCTGAGGGAAACGTCTGCATGCAAATTACGTCACCTACGCGCTTACAGGCTAAGGGCCTTTCCTCAGAATTCACGCAAACGTGCTGTTTTTCACGTGCCAAATCACTCCGTATCAAGCTGGCCACGCGACAACACACGGAAGACCACACTCCTGCCCAGAAGGCCAAATTACTGCCCCCTCACGGCCCGGAGCAGCCTCCCACAAGCCATCTGATGCTGCCTGCCTGCCTGCTGCTACCATGCCCTGCCGTTTGGTGCCTGCACATCTGCCATCTGTAGGGGTCCGGTTGCTGTGACCACCCCTGCTGGAACAGAAGACTCTCGACTGGTGTTCCATCACTCCATAGCCCAGCCCCAGGACCCAGTTGCCCACCCACACCTGGCTCAGGGTTGCCATGTCCGACACAACACCTTCCGGCACCAGTGGCAACCCCCCAGCAGAGAGGCAGAGGGCTACCAGCTTCAGTGAAAAGGAAGTTGGTATCCTGGTGGAGCAAGTTCTGGGGCATTGTGATGCCCTCTTCACACCATCGCGCGCCGACAAGCAAGGACGGAAGAGGATGTGGAAGGACATAGTGGGTGCCATCAACATGGAGGGGGTGGCACCCCGCGACATCAAACACGTCCAGAAGCGGTGGGAGGACTAAAAGTCCAGGACCCTCAAGAAGGGTGGGGCGCCGGGTCCAGCTTACCACCCAGCAGATGAGGGTCCTGGTCTACATTCGGCCAGTGCTTCACCACCAGATCCTCAGGATGCAGACCCGTCTGGATTCGAGCGGTAAGTGGCCATGCATTCATGTTTAAAAAAGGGCATGTTGCAGTGTGCTGGTAGTTAGCTACTTGGGTGCATGTGTGACATGGGTCATGTTTGGATGTGTGTGTGCAGGGTTGTGATGGTGCCGCATATGAGTCCAGTCAGGCGTGACCCACATGGATGGTATATGTGTTACAATGCATCATGCGGCGAAGCATGCGGAATGCACACATGTATGCATGCCTGTGTCTCTACTTTGACATGTTTGGGGTGTGAGAGATGTGTGCTGCTGTCATGGACATGCATGATGTGCAGGTCCGTGTGTCTGAGTAGTGTGTGCGCCATGGATGCAGGACACATGTCCGTGACGATGTGTTGATTCACTGATACAGCCTAGTCATCCTTGTATCCACTGTGTCTGGGGGTATACAGGGCCAGATGCATGACCCTCCGGTGATGTGTGTGCATGTGACCAGCATGTCTCATGATGCATGTGAGTATCAGCCCACCATTGGATGAATCTACGGTGAGTTGGACATGGATGCCAATGTTTGCTGCATGTGACATGCCTGTTCCTGCATGTGTGTTGCCTGCACTGACCCATGTGTTGTGGACGGACATGATGGAAGTGACGTTTAACAGTGCCACTCAAGTGCTGTTGCTTTGTGTCTAGGAGACTATTGTTCAGTACCCTGATGCTTGTGTTCAATGTCTCCCTTCACACAGCGGCGAGTGAAGAAGAGGGCGGAGACGGCGCTGTGGAGGAAAGCGGCAGGGACACCTCCGCCGGCTGGCGACGCAAGGCCCAGTCAACCTCCCAGCAAATTCCATCACATGGGAGCGAGGGGACTGGTGCCGCGTCTGCCACTACGGCTGCAGCAGAAGGGGCGAATGAGCCCCCACAGGGGCTTCCGACGGCAGAAGACGGTGCGGAGCCATCCAGGTTTGTGGTGTGTATAGAGGAGGAGGAGGCTGCTACAGAGCTGCACATGGAGCCTAGTGGGGGTGGTACCACTGGTGCAAGTGGTGCAGTCCAGGGGCAGGAGACAGCACAGGTCACCACAGAGGTGCCTGTGCATATCTCTATCCCTGACACTGTGACTGCATCACCATGCTGTCATAAAGCACCAAAGTATTGACTGAAAAGGATACGGTACTCAAAAGGATACAGATGGTAGGGTCTTCCGGATCCCTGTTCACACGATTTGATAGTTGTGAAGTCAAGTTTAGACCTTCCAAATGATACGACTCTCTGACTGATGAAACAGGCAGAGAGATGGATCACTGGAAAGGGCGTGGGTAAAGTATAGGAAGTCAGTCTAGAACAAAATAAAGTATCATAAGAAACTGCCCCAAATCGACTCTCTATGATAGAACAGTATTTGGCATTAATTCACACACTGACCTTATGACTGGTGTAGAAGAATCCAGCAGAAGTCTCTTGAGGAAAATCCGGAATTGGAACAAACGACAAGGAAGGGAAGATTAGTAAGGGAGACTTATCCCGAACGGCACGAGGCTCACGCTAGATACTGGGTTGCTGCACCACAGGATAGCGTCCAAAGTACTGTTCACTGTCACCTTCCAACAGTCCTTGAAAAGCTTCCTTCCCACGTAGAGAAAAGTATAGAAATGAATAAATCCACCTGTTAATATCACAGATGCAGGAGTCGGAAATAACGCCCTTTTGTGGAATAAACAAAGTACACGCGGTTCTGAACAGCCGCGAAGAAAATAGTGTGCGCATGTGGAATTACACGCGAATAGGATTCACGCAATCCAGGCCAGCCGCGCTTGAAGACAGCGTGCGCTTGTGGAATTGCACGCGAACAGGATTCACGCAGCCCAGGCCAGCCGCGCTTGAAGACAACGTGTGCGTGTGGAATTACACGCGAACAGGATTCACGCAGTCCAGGCCAGCCGCGCTTGAAGACAGCGTGCGCGTGTGGAATTACACGGGAAAAGGATTCACGCAGCCCAGGTCCGCCGCACTTGATGACAACGTGCGCTTGTGGATTTACACGCTGACAGGATACACGCAGCCCAGGACAGCCGTGTTTGAAGACAACGTGCGCGTGTGGAATTACACGCGAACAGGATTCACGCAGTCCAGGTCCGCCGCTCTTGAAGACAACGTGCGCGTGTGGAATTACACGCGAACAGGATTCACGCAGCCCAGGCCAGCCGCGCTTGAAGACAACGTGCGCTTGTGGATTTGCACGCTAACAGGATACAAGCAGCCCAGGACAGCCACGTTTGAAGACAACGTGCGCGTGGGGAATTACACGCGAACAGGATTCACGCAGCCCAGGCCAGCCGCGCTTGAAGACAACGTGCGCTTGTGGATTTGCACGCTAACAGGATACAAGCAGCCCAGGACAGCCGCGTTTGAAGACAACGTGCGCTTGTGGATTTGCACGCTAACAGGATACACGCAGCCCAGGACAGCCGCGTTTGAAGACAACGTGCGCGTGTGGAATTACACGCGAACAAACAGCTCCAGGAATTAGCATGTGGCGGAAAACACACTATAGAAGGCCCAAGAAGCAGCTGAGGAAAACTGCAAGGACGCAGATCGGAGGTTCAGCTACACCAAGCCAAATGATTCGATCAGAAGCAGCGAGTGAAGTTTCCACGCTACTTATATACGTAATGCCGTAGCTCATGTGACGAAGCAGAATTCACGTGAATTTAGCGACGTGAAAAGTGCAGACGTCGCTTTCCTGGCAATGAATCGAACAACCGCCATTTGGAATAGAACGGTCTAGCTGTTCTATGATCGTAAGAGGTAGAACCACGTCCAGCATGCATGACAGTGCCATCCCCCAAAGGGGCAACCTCTCCCCTTTTCGAGTGAAAACGCTTCAATAAAGCAGGAGCATGTATATTGGAAAGAGGTTCCCAGGACCTATCTTCGGGACCGTAGCCCTTCCAATCCACCAGATAATACGGCCTACCAGAATGTAGCCTCATATCCAGTATGTCCTGTACCTCGTACTCATCTGAACCCCTCACAGAAATAGCAACAGGCCGTACAGGCAATCTGGTAGCTTCAGAACACGGCTTAATGAGTGACACGTGTAATACGGGATGCACTCGCCATCGTTGTGGCAAAGCCAGACGGACAGCAGCCGGATTAATTACTTGGAGTACTGCATACGGACCAATGTATTTAGGCAACAATTTCTTTTTTCCTGGTATCCTCAAGTTCTTAGTGGACAACCATACTTTCATACCAGCCTTGTAGACAGGTGCAGGTACTCTATGAGCATCGGCATAGAACTTGTCGTGTCTTTTAGCTTGTTCCAATTGCTGCTTCACTTTCCTCTGTAGATTCTTAAGATCACGAAAAGTATGGCCTGCGGCAGGAGTATCCAAAGACAAACTGGAATCCAAAGGTATTGATCGGGGGTGTTGTCCATAAAGAGCATAGAAAGGTGAAGTGCCTATGGCACTATGATAGGAGTTGTTGTAGGCGAATTCTGCTGCCGGCAGGACCTTCAGCCAATCTGATTGAAACTGCAGACACAAACGCCGCAGATATTGTTCCATAGTGCTATTGACTCTTTCGGTCTGTCCATCAGTTTGAGGGTGATAAGCACTGGACATTCTGTCATCAATCAGTAATGCTGAAGTTAGTGCTCTCCAAAAACGTGACGCAAATTGTGAGCCCCTGTCCATAATGATTACTGACGGTAGACCAAAGAAACGGAATACATGTCGAATGAACAGGTCAGCCAAAATAGCAGCTGTTGGTAAACCAATACAGGGAATATAAAGAGCCAATTTAGTGAAGTAATCCACTACAACCCATATGGTATTGTATTCCTGGTTTTGTGGGAGTTCCACCACAAAGTCCATAGATATCATGTCCCATGGTTTGTTAGGGACAGGTAGGGACTGGAGTAAGCCCACTGGTTTACCAGGAGTGTTTTTGCATTGGATGCATACAGAACATGTTGATACATGATTTATGACATCTTTTGTCATGGATGGCCACCAACACCATCTTTTAAGCAGCTCTAGTGTTTTCTTCTGTCCAGGATGGGCTGCGATCAAGGAATCATGATTCCACTTGAGGCCCCTTATTCCGCGTTGAAAACGTTGGTAAGTAGAGCACTCCTTGTTGTGAAAGGTAAACCGTTATGTACGTCCAGCTTCATATCCTGGATCACTTGGGGATGATTTTTCACCCACTCCTGTACTTCGTTTTTTAAGGATGGTTGAACAGAACAACTACATATTACATGATCTGCCAACAACTGATTGCGCACCTGTGATTCTTCCTTCACCTCCTCACCAATGCGAGACAAAGCGTCTGACTTAACGTGTTCTCTGGCAGGACGATATGTGACCTGGAAATCGTATTGAGCAAAAAAGACATGCCATCTGGCCTGTCGAGCCGTAAGACATTTCATAGATTTGAATGCTTGAAGATTTCTATGGTCAGAGTACACCAACACCTGATGTTTGGCCCCAAGAAGATGATATCGCCATTCTCGGAAAGCATCCTTGATTGCCAGTAATTCCCGCTCAGTGACGGTGTAATTTCGTTCATATGGGGTAACTTTGCAAGAGAAGAAAGCCACTGGGTGCTCCTCCTTGGTTTCTGTGCAAACTTGTGGGAGCACCGCTCCAGTAGCGACACTGGATGCATCCGCTTCAACAATAAACTGGCGATCTGGATCTGGATGCTGAAACACGGGTGCGGTGGTAAATGCTTCCTTTAACATCTCGAATGATGCTTGGGCATTCTGGTTCCAACAGAAAGGAACTTTGGAACTAGTTAAAGCCATCTAAGGAGCCACTGTTTTGGAGAAGGAACGAATAAACCTGCGGTAAAAATTTGCAAAGCCTAGGAAAGACTGTAATGACTTGCCATTGTGCGGAACAGGCCAATTCAATATGGCCTTCACTTTGGAACGGCTCATTCGAGCACCTAGATTGGTAATGTCGTAACCCAGGAATTCCACTTCCTGTGAATGAAAGACACATTTCTCGGCTTTCACAAAAAGAAGGTTCTCCCTGAGTCTTTGTAAGACTGTAGAAATGTGTTTGACGTGTTCTGAAAAAGACGATGAATAAATCAGAATATCATCCAAATAAATCACCACGAATTGGTCCATTATATCCCTGAAAATATCGTTCATGAAGAACTGAAAAGTAGCGGGAGCGTTGCACAGACCAAAAGGCATCACCAAATATTCGTAAAGGCCATACCGCGTCTATAAAGCGATCTTCCATTCATCGCCCTCACGAATGCGAACTAAATTGTATGCTCCTCGCAAGTCCAATTTAGTGAAGTACCTGGAAGTACCTAATTGATCCAATAGAACGTTTATCAGCGGTAAAGGATACTGATTTTTTATGGTGATGTCGTTAAGTGCCCTGTAATCAATGCAAGGCCTTAGATCTCCCTCTTTCTTCGGAACAAAGAATAGAGGAGACGCAGCAGGCGATTGCGATGGCCGTATGAATCCCATCGCTAGAGCTTTATCGATGTATTCTTTCAACACAACGTCTTCTTTTGGAGTCAATGAATATACACGACCTGTAGGAATTTTAGCTCCAGGAATCAGTTCAATCGGACAGTCATACTGTCGATGTGGAGGCAGTTGTTCTGCCTGGCCTTTATCAAAAACATCAGCGTACTCAGTGTATTCGCATGGTATGGTTGTATCGCTTTGATGTACCACACTAATAGTTGAAGCTCCCCCCATTGAGGCCAATATATGTGAATTGTTTGACACCTCCTGACTGGTAAAGCAATGTTCATTGCAATAAATTGAAGGATACTGGAGCAATCCCGAAACCCAGTCAATAGCGGGATTATGAAGGGTCAACCAGGCAAGACCAAGTATTATTTTGTACTACGGAGCAGCTATGACATCGAAGACGATTTCTTCCGAATGACTATTAGATAATGTCATCTGAACAGGTTCCGTCTCCTGGGTTACCATACCAGAAGTCAAAACAGATCCGTCCACGGTATTAACCGTTTCAGGTTTGTTCTTGTTTACAAGGGGTATGGAACAATTCTTGGCATAGGTGATGTCTATGTAATTGTTAGTGGCTCCGGAATTAATCATGGCCTTGGAAACCAATTCTTGGTCATCACAACGTAACGTCACCTCGACAGCTATAGGTGCGTGATTAGGAATGGTACTGGAGTCCGATAAAACACTCGACACAGGGACTCCTGCTACTGTCGAGTTTTGGCGTTTCCCGAACGCTTGACTGGTTGCTTAGGACATGTCGCTAATAAATGCTCGGATGAACCGCAATACATACATAAATTGTTCTTTCTTCGGTTCTCTCTTTCTGCATTGGACAACCGGCCTCTCACAGCGCCAATCTGCATTGGTTCAGGGTCGTTCGAGGGAACTGCCGGTGCCTCCAAACGAACCGATGCTTGTAAGAATGGTTTTTTCTCTCCTTTCCGAGCATTTCTTCTGGCATCGATTTGTAGAACCAAATCGAGCAACTCTGTGAATCCCGTAGGAACCACCGGAACCATGGATAAGGCATCTTTCAGTTCTTCTGAAAGACCCTTGTAGAAAACAGCCGTTTTCTTGCCTTCAGGCCATTGAGTTTCGGCTGTTAGTTGATTGAATCGGGCAATGTAAGGCAAAAGAGGTTGACTGCCTTGTTGAGGGTAATTCATAGAATTTCGCAGAAAAGTGTCGCAAGCGGCTGGCGCACAGTGTCCGCGTGCGATTGTCTGCGCCAGGCACGTGCGCTAAAACCGATTTCCACGCACAGCGTATTCATGGATTTTAGGCTCCCAAGCCAGCCGTGGCGCAGAGTATCGCAGCGACCCTGCAGCAGCGCCAGTAACGCCCCCAAGAACGCCCTCGCGCAAGGAAAAGCCATCAAAATCGCTAAATCATCGCAAAGGGCTGCGCTAACCCTGGACCAGTTTACAGGGCTGCCAAACAAGGAACGCAAAGCGGGTAACGTACATATCAGGGGTACGCGGGAAGTTGTACACGCGATTAGCCAGGGTACGTGTATTACAGGGGTACGCGGGAAGTTTAACACGCGATTGGCCAGGGTACGTGTATTAGAGGGGTACGCGTGAAGTTTTACACGCGATTAGCCAGGGCACGTGTATTACAGGGGTACGCGGGAAGTTTAACACGCGATTGGCCAGGGTACGTGTATTAGAGGGGTACGCGTGAAGTTTTACACGCGATTAGCCAGGGCACGTGTATTACAGGGGTACGCGGGAATAATCACACGCGATTTGGCTGGGTACGTGTATTACAGGGGTACACAGGAAGTTTTACACGCGATTTGGCTGGGTACGTGTATTACAGGGGTGCGCGGGAATTATCACACGCGATTTGGCTGGGTACGTGTATTACAGGGGTGCGTGGGAAGTTACACACGCGATTAGGCTGGGTGGGTCCTCACAGGTGTTCCCTGTACACCCTCCACGGCCCCTGCAGGCAGCCCACAAAACAGGGGACTACCCTGCACACCTGCTCATGTCCCCCTGCACCTCCACCCCCCAGCCACCAGGGGCAGCCTCCACCAGGCCCCCACCCATGTCTACCACCACCCCCACCCCCCAGCCACCAGGGGCAGCCTCCACCAGGCCCCCACCCATGTCTACCACCCCACCCCCACCCCCCAGCCACCAGGGGAAGCCTCCACCAGGCCCCCACCCATGTCTACCACCTCCCCCGCCCCCCAGCCACCAGGGGCAGCCTCCACCAGGCCCCCACTCATGTCACCCACCACCCCCACACCCCAGCACTGTGGGGCACCTGCCAGCAGGCCCCCACCCATGTCCAACTCATGTCTCCCACCACCCCCACCCCCCAGCCACCAGGGGCACCCTCCACCAGGCCCCCACTCATGTCCCCCTGCACCCCCACCCCCCAGCCACCAGGGGCACCCTCCACCAGGCCCCCACTCATGTCCCCCTGCACCCCCACCCCCCAGCCACCAGGGGCAGCCTCCACCAGGCCCCCACTCATGTCTCCCAGCGTGCTATGTGTATTACAGGGGTGCGCGGGAAGTCCCACTCGCGAATAGCCTGGGCGCGTGTATTTCAGGGGTGCGCGGGAAGTTCCACACGCGAATAGCCTGGGCGCATGCATTTCAGGGGTGCGAGGGAAGTTTTACACGCGACTTCAGCAGGGTACGTGTATTACAGGGGTGCGTGGGAAGTTACACACGCGATTAGGCTGGGTGGGTCCTCACAGGTGTTCCCTGTACACCCTCCACGGCCCCTGCAGGCAGCCCACAAAACAGGGGACTACCCTGCACACCTGCTCATGTCCCCCTGCACCTCCACCCCCCAGCCACCAGCGGCAGCCTCCACCAGGCCCCCACCCATGTCTACCACCCCACCCCCACCCCCCAGCAGTGCAGGGGCACCCTCCACCAGGCCCCCACTCATGTCCCCCTGCACCCCCACCCCCCAGCCACCAGGGGCAGCCTCCACCAGGCCCCCACCCATGTCTACCACTACCCCCACCCCCCAGCCACCAGGGGCAGCCTCCACCAGGCCCCCACCCATGTCTACCACCCCACCCCCACCCCCCAGCCACCAGGGGAAGCCTCCACCAGGCCCCCACCCATGTCTACCACCTCCCCCGCCCCCCAGCCACCAGGGGCAGCCTCCACCAGGCCCCCACTCATGTCACCCACCACCCCCACACCCCAGCACTGTGGGGCACCTGCCAGCAGGCCCCCACCCATGTCCAACTCATGTCTCCCACCACCCCCACCGCCCAGCCACCAGGGGCACCCTCCACCAGGCCCCCACTCATGTCCCCCTGCACCCCCACCCCCCAGCCACCAGGGGCACCCTCCACCAGGCCCCCACTCATGTCCCCCTGCACCCCCACCCCCCAGCCACCAGGGGCATCCTCCACCAGGCCCCCACTCATGTCTCCCAGCGTGCTACGTGTATTACAGGGGTGCGCGGGAAGTCCCACTCGCGAATAGCCTGGGCGCGTGTATTTCAGGGGTGCGCGGGAAGTTCCACACGCGAATAGCCTGGGCGCATGCATTTCAGGGGTGCGAGGGAAGTTTTACACGCGACTTCAGCAGGGTACGTGTATTACAGGGGTGCGTGGGAAGTTACACACGCGATTAGGCTGGGTGGGTCCTCACAGGTGTTCCCTGTACACCCTCCACGGCCCCTGCAGGCAGCCCACAAAACAGGGGACTACCCTGCACACCTGCTCATGTCCCCCTGCACCTCCACCCCACAGCCACCAGGGGCAGCCTCCACCAGGCCCCCACCCATGTCTACCACCCCACCCCCACCCCCCAGCAGTGCAGGGGCACCCTCCACCAGGCCCCCACTCATGTCCCCCTGCACCCCCACCCCCCAGCCACCAGGGGCAGCCTCCACCAGGCCCCCACCCATGTCTACCACCCCACCCCCACCCCCCAGCCACCAGGGGAAGCCTCCACCAGGCCCCCACCCATGTCTACCACCACCCCCACCCCCAGCCACCAGGGGCAGCCTCCACCAGGCCCCCACCCATGTCTACCACCACCCCCGCCCCCCAGCCACCAGGGGCACCCTCCACCAGGCCCCCACTCATGTCCCCCTGCACCCCCACCCCCCAGCCACCAGGGGCACCCTCCACCAGGCCCCCACTCATGTCCCCCTGCACCCCCACCCCCCAGCCACCAGGGGCAGCCTCCACCAGGCCCCCACTCATGTCTCCCAGCGTGCTACGTGTATTTCAGGGGTGCGCGGGAAGTCCCACTCGCGAATAGCCTGGGCGCATGCATTTCAGGGGTGCGCGGGAAGTTTTACATGCGACTTCAGCAGGGTACGTGTATTACAGGGGTGCGTTGGAAGTTACACACGCGATTAGGCTGGGTGGGTCCTCACAGGTGTTCCCTGTACACCCTCCACGGCCCCTGCAGGCAGCCCACAAAACAGGGGACTACCCTGCACACCTGCTCATGTCCCCCTGCACCTCCACCCCCCAGCCACCAGGGGCAGCCTCCACCAGGCCCCCACCCATGTCTACCACCCCCCTACCCCCCAGCCACCAGGGGCAGCCTCCACCAGGCCCCCACCCATGTCTACCACCCCACCCCCACCCCCCAGCAACCAGGGGAAGCCTCCACCAGGCCCCCACCCATGTCTACCACCTCCCCCGCCCCCCAGCCACCAGGGGCAGCCTCCACCAGGCCCCCACTCATGTCCCCTATCACCCCCACCCCCCAGCAGTGCAGGGGCAGCAGGCAGTCAGGCAGCAGCAGGTGGGAGCGTGCTCGGGCTCTGGGGGGCAGTAGTTCGGCCTTCCGGGCAGGAGCGTGGTATTCCGTGTGCGTACGCGTGGCCAGCTTGGTACGGAGTGATTTTGCACGTGAAAATCCTGCACGTCAGCGTGAAAACTGAGGAAAGGCCCTCAGCGCGTAAGCGCGTCTGTGACGTGCACCGCACAGGTGTTTCCCACACAGCACGTGATGACAGAGCACACGTGGAAAGACTGCACGTCAGAGTGTAATCGCGTGTGATTGGTGGAAATGGCCCTACACGCAGAAGTGACAAAGCGTGTGATTGGTGGAAATGGCCCTACACGCAGAAGTGACAAAGCGTGTAATTGGTGGAAATGGCCCTACACGCAGAAGTGACAAAGCATGTAATAGGTGGAAATGGCCCTAGCGCGTACACGCCGCGTAAGTGACGCTGGACGTGTGGGCCTGTATAAAAGGTACGTGTAGAACACGTTTTCCTTGTACGTGCTTTTCGTGGAGAGCGAGTGGGTGAATTCTGTACTTCTTGTCGTTTCACACGCGATTTACTTCACGGCGTTTCTAGTTCGTATTCCCTGTTACCTCTGACAGCTTTTGCTCTTTTTTCTCTTTTACTGGTTTACCTGGGCCTGTTCCCTCAAACAGTGTTCCCTTCTACTGTTGTCCTGTCTCCTCAGACAGCGGACAAATCTTCTTTTGGCGGGGGTGTTGCCAACCAAACGTGCTCCTTTTACACGCTCGTTTACCTGGCAGACGGTGAGTCACGC
The DNA here is from genome assembly GCF_040938575.1 of Ambystoma mexicanum. Classification (NCBI taxonomy): domain Eukaryota; kingdom Metazoa; phylum Chordata; class Amphibia; order Caudata; family Ambystomatidae; genus Ambystoma; species Ambystoma mexicanum. The sequence continues at coordinate 365,332,477 of NC_090934.1, read as the reverse complement.
ACGTATCTAACATCTGTGCTAGCCCCGTGTGTAGCCTACCCCTTCAGAGGTCATTCTAGGCTGCGTGTGACACGCATACGTTCATTCTTGTGTTTCTGGGTGCCACAGCGTAGTGCAGGTTTTTCTTTCTGCACACGTGGTCTAGGAGGGGTTGCGTGCACGTCATCTTCCTTTTTTGGGCCTCCTGTGCGTTGCGTGACCCGTCATCTTTCCCCAGGGGTTACATTCAGCCTTGCTAGAGCACTAGGGTACAATTACCATCTGGTACCCAACCCCTTTGACCCCCAATTGCCCAGGACAATAGTCTACATCCACTCCCATATGCACATTAACATCAGTGCCATGGCTGGGAGGCGAGGATTCCGTAAGGGTGGCAAAGGTGGAAGAGCCACAAGTGGTGGCCGTGGTGGATCCAGTAGGGGACGTGGTCATAACTTGCAGGGTGAGCCTGTCCCCCCATTTGTGGAGGACCAGTCACGGGCACCCATAATCCCCCCCCCCTCCCATTGAGGCTGATGTGGCTGACACCATCCATGCTCAGCCCTTGTTGGACCAGCCCATTGTGGCACCAGACCTGGCTGACTCCATGGCTGACTTCCAGGTCGGCAGGGCTACGACACGTGCGCTGGTGCACGTTGATGCCATCATGCCACGTGGATCTGGGGCAGCAAGGTCATCTGCTGCACCAAGGAGGCAGGGCGGAGAGGCTGCAGGGGCAGCTGCGGCTCCATCCACCCCAGCCCTCACACACCCAGCCAGGACAGTGTCGGTCCTAGTCCATGCTGCTGACATTCCCCCTGACACCATCACACTAGAGCTAATGCCTGCACCAACTCCCATGCTGAGTGTGCAATCCCACACTCCTGATACAGAGTCCACCAGGGCTCCTGCCCCTAGTGTCCAGAGCGGCGCAGGACACTCAGGATCACCACCACCTTCCAAGCGGAAGAGGAAGAGTGCTCGTCCGGCACAGGCTGATGCCCCAGACACGGCTACACAGTCCGGCCCGTCCAGGAAGCCCAGCTTCACGGATGACGAACTGAATGCACTTGTCGAGTATGTGTCCGGACATGACAACGAGATGGTCATTGTTGCAGGATCCAAGACCACACCTGCACAACGCCAGGCACACTGGCAGACCGTTGCGGACATCGTAAGTGCCCTTGGAATTGTGAGGCGCAAAGCCAATGATTGCTATAAGCGCTGGAATGACCTAAAGCGCAGGGCAAAGAGTAAGCTGGCCTCAAGTCATGCCGCTACTCTAGTGACTGGAGGTGGGTCTCCAGTAGTAGACATGGAACTCACTCCACATGAGTCAGTCGCTGGGACCTACGTCACGGAGGAACAGATCCAAGGCATGGGAGATCTGGCTGATTACGAGGCATTGTCCGGTGAGTGCCCATGCATGTGTGTGTCATCCATGTGCATGGTGTGTGTGTGAGGGCTTCTGTTCGGGTGCCAGGTGAGAGTGTGTGCGCCTGAGTCGTATGGGTCAGCCATGTGCTTCATGCAATCCTTCCTGCGCAGCTGCATTTGGCCATAGCAGTATCCCTTCTGCCAACAGTAGACATCTAGCCCAACTGCACGCCAGTTGCCCTTGAAGTGTCACCTTGCCACAACATATTTGCTTCTCTTTCACTGTTCATTCAGTCAGTTTGTTTGCATTCCACCACTTTCACTAGGCATGTCGCTGTCCACTAGTCACATGTCTGACATGGGTATGGTAAAGTGGAGTGACTTTGTTACCTGGATATCATTTGTACACACATGTCCCTGTGCAATTGGACCATTTCAGACTGGCAGCTCCAGGTGAAAAATCTGACCTGTTAGAATTAGAAAAGCTATTACATGCGGGAACTGGACTGAATGAATAGGTGCTGCCCTCCTCTCCATCTTCACTCAATAGCAATGGTACATGCCATCTGTGTGATGGCATGTGTGTTTCACCTGCCAATCACAGGCCAATGTGTGATGCCACTGCCAGGCAGCATGCAGAAAATGTGTTCATCTTCCATCTTGGTGTCATCAGTGTGTGCCATTTGCCTGGACTTCATACGCAGTGAGGGTGCATGCATGGGAGGGTTTTAGTCATGTGGGACATGTGTCAATCAAGTACTGGTTCTCTTGCTTCTCAGCCCTCAATGTGTGCCATGGTGCTAATGCCTGTTTCCATTTCTTTGTTTTCATGTCTTTGCAGGGGAAGACGCACCTGATACTGCTGGGGTTGTGGAGATGGTGCAGACCCAGGAGGGGTCCGAGGGCCGACCAACCACCAGTGAGGGACGTGGTGTGGTGGTGGGGGAGAACCCACAAGTGCTGCAGGTCGTGCTCTCAAGGGGTGTCTCTGGCTGCACCTCCCCCGAGCTGTACTCAGGTGTTGATTCGGATGAGACCTACGTGCCGTCGCAGGTGAGTGTTCCAGGGAGGGATTCTGTTCTGTCTCACCCACCTGCACCAGGGTCAGAACCCTCCATGGGGATGTCAGTGTTGGCAGCTACGCCTTCGGTGGTTACGGATGCAGGGTCACACTCCGCGACATCTGATCCTGTTCCTGGGCCAGCAGATCAGAGGGGGAATGCAGTCCTGCAGCCTCAGGCAGTGCCGGCACAGCAAGGCGCAGTTCGCCTTGCCCCAGACAGGTGTGGTGCCCGCTGACGTGGTGGCCGTACGCCACCCGGCAATACCGCATGGGAGCAATCCATTTACGGTATGGCAACCCAACAGGCTGCATCATCCGAGATGATGGCTCAGGCCATGGATAGGGTGGCCACTTCCATTGTACCCCCAGAAAGGCTGATGGAGCGACTAGAGCAGGCAACCGACTCCATCTGCCAGTCACACAGGGAGGACATGTTGGGGTCCAACAGGGACAGGCGGGCGGCACTGGCGACTCTGCAGGAGGCCATCTCCATTGAGTCCCAGGGCCACAGGGAAGCCCTGAGGCAGGAGCTCCTTCACCTCAGGACGACTCTTGTTGAGCTTCATGCTTCAACACACCAAAGGACAGAACAGCAGCTGGAGCGTCTCACCCGTACGCTCTCAGCTGAGATGCAGGCAACGAGGGCGGAGGTCCGGGCATCCCGTGAGTTGTTGCATGGGGACCTCCGCACACTCATCCTCCGTAACCAGACCTACCACACCCGCATGCTTGCAGCCATGGAGGAGCAGACTAGGGCCTTGCGTGGGCTGCCTCCCATAGTGCAACCACCTCCGGATGCAGCTGCACAGGGTGATAATAGCGACAGCAGTGATACTCCCACAATAGGGTAGCCGTGTGGGCCATGAGCCCATGGAGGTGTTTTATCTTCCCAGGATCCACGCAGGTGGGTTCTGGTGTGCATCCTGTCCTCGGACCTCCTGGGTGGCCTCCCCAACCCCCCCGGGCCCATCAATGGCCATTTTTGATTGTTTCTTATTTTTATTTTTATTTTGATTTCTTTTATTCCCAATTTTTTTGGGACGATCTGTTGGCTTCCGTGGTTCCTGTGGGCATACGCTGCATTGTGGCTGGGCACATGCAGGCTTGTAATGTATTTGGTTCAGATGCTTGGGTTTGAGTCACACACACCCCTCCTGCTTCCCGTTTCCATGGGCTTGTAAAGGGTGTGCCCAAGTGACAGTGAATTACACAGTGACGTTGGACTCCCATGAGCTGTGTGGGCAGTCTGTAGTCAATACTGTGTATACATTCCTAGTGCATATTGCTGTTGTGTTGTACACTGCATGTTGCATTGATGTGTAACTCTTCTTCTGTGTCTACCTCCCAATTTGCAGGTCCATTCCTCATGTCCACACAAGGACCTCTAGTCTGGAGATGGGGTCCATGTTGGCAGCAGTGCACCTACAACTCTACATGGCGACAACACTGCACAGTTGGTAGTGGTGGGAGTGCAGGCATTTCCAGGTGGTGAGACTACTAATATGTAACATTTGTGATGTCATGTTAATGGTACTACGTGCTCAAGTATGTTGTTGGTCCGGCATTGCTGTGAGCATTTCAGGTGTTGCAGGTTTCTAATAGTGCCACTGTACATAGTGAGACTGATGTCATGTTGTGGGGATTACTTTGTTTACCTGCAATTAGCATGACATGGCACGGTGTGTCATGTGGCGGTGCTGGGGTTGGGTTGGCTGACATGGCACTGTCCTCTTGTTGCATTTTGCAAGTGGGTATTCATTTTAGCTGCTTCAATGTGTAACTTCACAAAACTGCATTGGTGGTGTCTGTGTGGGTAGGGATGCACACATTGTGACACTTCCAGGTGAACAATCTCAGGCTGATATGGTTTTGACGGTTCATTCTCCAGACATTCAGGATCAGTGTCAGGTTGAGTCATCATTGATTGTCAGATGGAATGTGCCAGGGCAGTGTGCACTCCACAGGGGTGTGATTTCTATGTGAAGTAATTAGCCACTAGCTGTGTACGGTGCATGTGGTTGGGGATGTGGGGCCACCACCATGTCCACGGCCAGGCCCCGGCGTGTTGCAACGTTGTGCAGGACACATGCTGCCACTATGATCCTGCACACTACTGGGGGAGCGTATAACAGCTTCCCGCCAGAACGGTCAAGGGAGCGAAAGCGTGACTTTAGCACTCCGAATGTGCGCTCCACTATGCCCCTGGTTGTAATATGGGCTGTGTTATATCTTACCTGGGGTGGCGTGGTGGGGTTCCGAATTGGCGTCATCATGTGGGGGCTGAGAGGGTAGGCACTGTCCCCTGTGGAGGTGGTGATTGGTATCATTGGTGGGGTTGTGACCTTGCTCAGTATCCAACATGCATGCATGTGCAGTGGCATACATACTCACCAAGCAGCCATGTATCGCCATGCCGCCCAGCTTCTAGGTCCCGGCTTAGGGTGGACATTCGGTAAATGAAGCTGTCGTGGGTGGAGCCGGGATAGTTGGCATATACTGAGGTGATGATTCCCTTGGCATTACATGCTACCTGCACGTTGATGGAATGCCAGTGCTTGCGGTTCCTATAGATGTGCTCAGATGCCCTGGGGGGACGTAGAGCCACATGGGTGCAGTCGATGGCACCTAGCACTTTGGGGAATCGTGCCACAGCGTAAAAATCCAGGGCGGCAGCATGCCTTTCTGCAGGTGTTCTGGGCAGGTATATGTGCCTGCGGACTGATGGGCGTGCAGTGATGATGTTCAAGACCTGGTGTAGGCAGCGCGACTGGGTGGCCTGTGACACCCCACCCACTATGGCACTTGTCCGCTGAAATGATCCAGTGGCTAAGAAGTGCAGTACATTGAGGACCTTCTCCAGGGGGCTGAGTGCTTGGGAGCACAGGGTGGGTGATGTGAGGTCATCCTCCCACTCACTCACCAGGTCCAGTATAATGTGTGGTGGAAACCTGTACCTCCCATACACCTGGTCATCAGGCATCCCGAAAAGGCTGGTTCTGGGTGTGAATATTCTGGCCCTGACTATCCTCCTCCTCCTCCTTTGGTAGCCCACTGCCACTGCTGCTAGGAACGGTATGTTCATCCTGGCGTCTGAGCTTGTTATTGTTAAAGTCCGCAAATGTATGCTTTGCGCGTGTTCTAGGCGAGCGTGTGACCCGCGCACCCCTGGAATCCAGTTCCCAGTCCAATAGCGTGTGGAAATTCACACGCACCACGGGATACAGCGTGTGACCCGCGCACCCCTGGAATCCAGTTCCCAGTCCAATAGCGTGTGGAAATTCACACGCACCACGGGATACAGCGTGTGACCTGCGCACCCCTGGAATCCAGTTCCCAGTCCAATAGCGTGTGGAAATTCACACGCACCACGGGATACAGTGTGTGACCCGCGCACCCCTGGAATCCAGTTCCCAGTCCAATAGCGTGTGGAAATTCACACGCACCACGGGATACAGGTTCGCTGACGTACTTGCGTGTGTAAGTGCCCGCGCACCCATTAAATACACGTACATAGGCCAATCGCGTGTACGCGCACTTTTGTCCAATTACACGCGATGACACTCTGACGTGCAGTATCTCCACGTGTGCCCCGTCATCACATGCTGAGTGGGGAACACCCGTGCGGGTCACGTCACAGACGCGCTTACGCGCTGAGGGACTCTGGTCCAATAGAATCGCGTATGCGTGCTGACGCGCTTACGCGCTAAGGGCCTTTCCTCGGATTTCACGCTGACGTGCAGGATTTTCACGTGCCAAATCACTCTGTATCAAGCTGGCCACGTGAAAACACACGGAAGACCACGCTCCTGCCCAGAAGGCCGAGTTACTGCCCCCCGTGCCCCGAGCAGCCTCCCACGTGCCATCTGCTGCTGCCTGCCTGCCTGCCTGCCTGCTGCCACCGTGCCCTGCCATTTGGTGCCTGCACATCAGCCATCTGCAGGGGTCCAGTTGCTGTGTCCACCCCTGCTGGAACTGAAGACTCCCGACTGGGATTACATCGCTCCACAGCCCAGCCCCAGGACCCAGTTGCCCACCCACACCTGCCTCTGGGGTTGCCATGTCGGGCACTTCCACATCTGGCACCAGTGGCAACCCCAGGCCAGAGGGGCAGAGGGGCACCAGCTTCACTGTCACCGAAGTTGGTGTCCTGGTGGAGCATGTCCTGGGGCAGTATGATGCCCTCTTTGGATCGTCCCGCGCCAGCAAGGAAGGACGGCAGAGGATCTGGGCCGACTGTGTGGTTGCCATCAACGCGGAGGGGGTGGCAACCCGCGACGTCCTGAAGATCAAGAAGCGCTGGGAGGACTTGAGGTCCAGGACCCTTGTGAAGGCCCGGCGCCTCGTGGAGGGGGGCCGGGGCCGCATGAGTTCCATCCAGATGAGGGTCCTGGAACGCGTACGCCCAGCGCTCCACGCCCAGATCCTTGAGAGGGAGGCCCGTCTGGAGTTGAGCGGTAAGTGTCCATGCATTACTGTGTGAGACAGGGCATGTTGCGGTGTGCTGGTTCTATGATACTTGCCTGTATGTGTGCCATAGGCCATGTATGCATGTATGTGTGCAGGGACATCATGGTAATGCATGTGCGACCAGTGATGTGTGACCCACATGGTTGTTGCATGTGTTGAAATGCCGCATGGGGAGCCCTATGCAGATTTTGAACATGAGAGCATGCCAGTCTCTGTACCTGGACATGGGTGGGGGTGAGGGATGGGTGCTGATGCCAGGTACATATATGGTAGCCATGTCTGTGTGCCTGACCTGCGTGTCTGTGACTTGTGCATGCCATGGATGCATGACACATGTGTGTGACAATGCACAGATTCAGTAAAGCAGCCAAATTACCCTTGTATCCGCTGTGTTTGGTGTGTTTGGGGCCAGATGGATGTGACTGAGGTGAAGTGTGTGCATGTGATAGGCATGAGCCATGATGCATGTGAGTTACATATCATTGAATGTTTCAAGAGTCCATTGGACATGCATGGAAATGTCCATGGCATGCACCATGCCTGTTACTGTGTGTGTTTTGCCTGGACTGACCCATGTGTTGTGGAGGGACATGATGGAAGTGTACTTTGACAGTGGTGCTCATCTGCTATTGCTTCCTGTCTAGGGGACCATTGTACAGTGCCCTGATGCTTGTGTTCTTTGTCTCCCTCTACGCAGCGGCTAGTGAAGAGGAGGGCGGAGACGGCGCTGTGGAGCAAGGCGGCGGGGATGCCCCCACGGCTGCAGCGGAAGGGGTGGGTGAGCCCCCACAGGGGCCTGCTACGGTGGGAGACGGTGAGGAGCCATCCAGGTTGGTGGTTTGCACAGAGGAGGAGGAGGCCGCCACTGGGGCACACATGGGGCCTGGTGGGGGCATCCCTGCTGGTGCAAGTGGTGCAGTCCAGGGCCAGGGGCAGGAGGCAGCACGGGTCACCGTGGAGGGGCCTGTGCATGTCGCTGTCCCTGACCCTGTGAGTGCACCACCATGCACCAGCAGGGATGCCCCGTCCCAGGCCTGTCCGCAGGTAGAGGGGATGTCCATGTCACCTGACTCCCCTCCACCTGCGGACGTGGGAACCCCTGGCCGTGCGGAGAAGGTCCTGATTGGGGTCGCGATGCGCACGGCTGTGATTCGTGATGCCGTGCGTGCTTCCCGGGAGGAGCACGCACGGCATCACGAAGTGCACCGTGCCGACGTGGCCCAATTGGGATCGGCCATGTTCGGGGGTTTCCTGCATGTGTTGGCCAATGTGGCGGCCCTCTCCTCCTCTGTGCAGGCTATCCACCAGTCGTTCTCCTTGCCGTCTTCCAGCCCAGATGCCACCAGGGCCCCCTGTGGACCTGCCCCGACCAATGCAGCCAGCTCGGTGGGGATCCCATCCCTGCCACAGTCGGGAGTCAGAGATCCAGCAGGGGTGGACACCAGAGCAACTGGACCCCAGCAGATGGAGGATGTGACGGCATCATCGGGCAGGGCACGTGCACGACGGCGTCGGTGGTTTCCATCAGCCTGGATGCCGTCGTGCTGGCACAGGCAGTTGCGTCGGAGGCAGCAGCAGGCTCAACGTGGGAGGCATCATGGCTCGGGGCCATCAACATCAGGGGTGCAGGCATCGGCCGGAGGGCAGGAGAACCCTGGAATGGGAGTGGCTTCCGTGTGGGAGCGGTTGTGCCAGCGGATAGGTGCAGAGCAGCAGCGGGCAGAGGAGGAACGGCTCACGATGGTCAGGGCGGAGGACTCCATGCGGAGGGCGCTGAGGCGGGCTGAGTGCCTCGAGGGTCTTCGCAGGGAGTTTGAGCTTGACACTGCGTTATCCCTGCGGGACCTCGGGGCCAGGGAACATGCCCGCCTCCAAGCCATTGACCAGGAGTTCGATGATGCCCTGGCCCATGACAACAACCAGTGAGCCGTCCGAATAGCCCGCTGCCTTTGTATATAGTTGTATAGTTAGGGTTAGGTTTCCTTTGTTTTTTTGATTTTTTTTGGTAGCGATTGGACAATGCACCACTTTTTTGTATATAGTTCAGTTTTTAGTTAGTAGTCATAGTTAGGTTTAATTTGGTTGGGCTCATGGACCCAGGATGATCTTCTTCATGGTTCTTCGTTGGCTTATTTTTATTTTTCAGATTATTTTCTTGGACATTCATCTTGTTTTGTTTGATTTGCTTTGTGTTTTTTCTTATTTCATTTCCATTCTACTTGCTGTTCAATACATTATTTTTTTTATTCTTCAATGTGTCGTATCATCTCATTGCTTTCAGGCATGTCATGTTGGGTGTTTTGTCATTCACTTGCAGCCATTGTGTGTGACAGACATGTGTTCAATTGCATTATTTAAATTGGGGGTGTAACATGTAATTGCCTTTGATATGTGGGTGGGTGTGATAGTTGGTTGGGCCTTTTGGCAGGGGAGGATGGGCATTACGGACATGATTGGGGAATGTTGGGACCCAGGTGCAGGGGGGCATGGATTGGACATGGGTGGGGGCCTGATGGCAGGTGCCCCACAGTGCTGGGGGAGGGGGTGGTGGGAGACATGAGTGGGGGCCTGGTGGAGGGTGCCCCTGGTGGCTGGGGGGTGGGGGTGGTGGGAGACATGAGTTGGACATGGGTGGGGGCCTGCTGGCAGGTGCCCCACAGTGCTGGGGGGTGGGGGTGGTGGGAGACATGAGTGGGGGCCTGGTGGAGGGTGCCCCTGGTGGCTGGGGGGTGGGGGTGGTGGGAGACATGAGTGGGGGCCTGGTGGAGGGTGCCCCTGGTGGCCGGGGTGTGGGGGTGGTGGGAGACATGAGTGGGGGCCTGGTGGAGGCTGCCCCTGGTGGCTGGGGGGGTGGGGGTGGTGGTAGACATGAGTGGGGGCCTGGTGGAGGGTGCCCCTGCACTGCTGGGGTGTGGGGGTGGTGGGAGACATGAGTGGGGGCCTGGTGGAGGGTGACCCTGGTGGCTGGGGGGTGGGGGTGGTGGGAGACATGAGTTGGACATGGGTGGGGGCCTGCTGGCAGGTGCCCCACAGTGCTGGGGGGTGGGGGTGGTGGGAGACATGAGTGGGGGCCTGGTGGAGGCTGCCCCTGCACTGCTGGGGTGTGGGGGTGGTGGGTGACATGAGTGGGGGCCTGGTGGAGGGTGCCCCTGGTGGCTGGGGTGTGGGGGTGGTGGGAGACATGAGTGGGGGCCTGGTGGAGGGTGCCCCTGGTGGCTGGGGGGTGGGGGTGGTGGGAGACATGAGTGGGGGCCTGGTGGAGGGTGCCCCTGGTGGCTGGGGTGTGGGGGTGGTGGGAGACATGAGTGGGGGCCTGGTAGAGGGTGCCCCTGGTGGCTGGGGGGTGGGGGTGGTGGGAGACATGAGTGGGGGCCTGGTGGAGGGTGCCCCTGGTGGCTGGGGGGGTGGGGGTGGTGGTAGACATGAGTGGGGGCCTGGTGGAGGGTGCCCCTGCACTGCTGGGGTGTGGAGGTGATGGGAGACATGAGTGGGGGCCTGGTGGAGGCTGCCCCTGCACTGCTGGGGTGTGGGGGTGGTGGGAGACATGAGTTGGACATGGGTGGGGGTCTGCTGGCTGGTGCCCCACAGTGCTGGGGGGTGGGGGTGGTGGGAGACATGAGTGGGGGCCTGGTGGAGGGTGCCCCTGGTGGCTGGGGGGTGGGGGTGGTGGGAGACATGAGTTGGACATGGGTGGGGGCCTGCTGGCAGGTGCCCCACAGTGCTGGGGGGGTGGGGGTGGTGGGAGACATGAGTGGGGGCCTGGTGGAGGGTGCCCCTGGTGGCTGGGGGGTGGGGGTGGTGGGAGACATGAGTTGGACATGGGTGGGGGCCTGCTGGCAGGTGCCCCACAGTGCTGGGGGGTGGGGGTGGTGGGGGACATGAGTTGGACATGGGTGGGGGCCTGCTGGCAGGTGCCCCACAGTGCTGGGGGGTGGGGGTGCAAGGGGACATGAGTTGGTGTTCATTATTTCAAGGAGACATGTGCCTTTGCTGGGGGGCATGCCCATGTTGTGTGGGCTGCCTGCGGGACATGACCAGGGATGCAGGGTAGTCCCCTGTGGTGTGGGCTGCCTGCAGGGGCCGTGGAGGGTGTACAGGGTACACCTGGGAGGACCCACACTGTCAAATCACATGTGGGACTCCCCGGCACCCCTGAAATACACGTACCGTGCAGAAATCGCGTGTAAAACTTCCCGCGCACCCCTGAAATACACGCGCCCAGGCTATTCGCGTGTGGAACTTCCCGCGCACCCCTGAAATACACGCATCCAGGCTATTCGCGTGTGGAACTTCCCGCGCACCCCTGAAATACACGCGCCCAGGCTATTCGCGTGTGGAACTCCCCGCGCACCCCTGAAATACACGCGCCCAGGCTATTCGCGAGTGGAACTTCCCGCGCACCCCTGAAATACACGCGCCCAGGCTATTCGCGTGTGGAACTCCCCGCGCACCCCTGAAATACACGCGCCCAGGCTATTCGCGTGTGGAACTTCCCGCGCACCCCTGAAATACACGCGCCCAGGCTATTCGCGTGTGGAACTTCCCACGCACCCCTGAAATACACGCGCCCAGGCTATTCGCGTGTGGAACTTCCCGCGCACCCCTCAAATACACGCGCCCAGGCTATTCGCGTGTGGAACTTCCCGCGCACCCCTGAAATACACGCGCCCAGGCTATTCGCGTGTGGAACTTCCCGCGCACCCCTGAAATACACGCGCCCAGGCTATTCGCGTGTGGAACTTCCCGCGCACCCCTGAAATACACGCGCCCAGGCTATTCGCGTGTGGAACTTCCCGCGCACCCCTGAAATACACGCGCCCAGGCTATTCGCGTGTGGAACTTCCCGCGCACCCCTGAAATACACGCGCCCAGGCTATTCGCGTGTGGAACTTCCCGCGCACCCCTCAAATACACGCGCCCAGGCTATTCGCGTGTGGAACTTCCCGCGCACCCCTGGAATACACGTAGCCCGCTCCCCCAGGCCCGATCGCGTGAGGAACTTCACGCAAACCCCTGTAATACACGTAGCCCGCTCCCCCAGGCCCGAGCGCGTGAGGAACTTCACGCGAACCCCTGTAATACACGTAGCCCGCTCCCCCAGGCCCGATCGCGTGTGAAACTTCACGCGAACCCCTGAAATACACGTAGCACGCTCCCCCAGGCCCGATCGCGTGAGGAACTTCACGCGAACCCCTGTAATACACGTAGCCCGCTCCCCCAGGCCCGATCGCGTGTGAAACTTCACGCGAACCCCTGAAATACACGTAGCACGCTCCCCCAGGCCCGATCGCGTGAGGAACTTCACGCGAACCCCTGTAATACACGTAGCCCGCTCCCCCAGGCCCGATCGCGTGTGAAACTTCACGCGAACCCCTGAAATACACGTAGCACGCTCCCCCAGGCCCGATCGCGTGAGAAATTTCACGCGAACCCCTGAAATACACGTAGCCCGCTCCCCCAGGCCCGATCGCGTGATTAACTTCACGCGAACCCCTGTGATGCACGTACCCTGCAAATCGCGTGTGAGACTTCCCGTGCACCCCGGTATACACGCACACGTATTTTTTGTCAGCGGGTGTCCGTGTTTGTGGGTACCCCTTTGCACGTCATTTTTCCTGGAGGGCCACAGTATGGGACATTCATCATGGCAGTATATAGGTGCTATTTGTTGGCGCACCTTTTGGCGCACATTTCTTACAGCCGCAGAGATGCTACCGCCTGCTTTCTTGTGGCGGTCGTGTTTGTGCCTGTGCGCTGGTTTGAGCGTGCGCTTTTTTGCCCTATTCTATTCCATGAATACGTGTTGTAGGCGAGCGTGTGGGCGTTCCGCGCACTTGTGCCCTGTACTTCCCCCGTGACGCCCACGTTTTGGCAAGTTGTTCCCCATTCCGAGTGTTACGCCCGTGTTCCGCCTACTTTTGTTGCGTGCGCCGCGCTATGTGCGAATTTCGCTGTGGCCTGTGCGATTTTCGCTGTGACCTGGCGCACGCTGTTAGATGGCCTGTGCGCCAACGTGCGCCGCGCACTTTTTTATCGCACATCCGCTTGTTTTCTCGCGCACGGCCTTCCATGAATCGACGTGCGCTGCTTTTCGTGCGATTTTCGCAATTGCACTGCGATTTTCGCTATTCCACTGCGATTTTCGCTATTCCACTGCGATTCGCACGTTTTTGCCCACTTGCGCCGCGCTAATTATTCCTTGAGTAGCATAACGCATGTCAAAGACTTTACTCATAGCAGCCAAAAGATCATCACAGTCGTATAACAAAGGGCTATTTGATTCCAACAAAGGGTTAGCCCAAGCAGCAGCTGTACCCCTTTAATGGGAAAGCACAAATGCTGCTTTTGTGGTTAGGTCAGGGAATGATGTAGGACGGCAAAGAAAATGGAGTCGGCACTGATTAACGAAGGTTCTATAGGTTTTGGGGTCACCTGTGAACCGTTCCGGAGGAGCCAAGGGAAACTGAGTGGGCATAACCACATTCATAGTTTCCTGTGGGGGTGCCATAGTCCCAGGTCCAGATGCAGTGGCCATCGGAATCTGTGCTCCCTGAGGACTAGCGTGCATGGCGTCTTGCATAACGTCCATACGGTGCCGTAACATGTCCTGTGCCGTAACCATTTCATTTCTCAAATCGCTGATCAACTGAGTCAAAACAGTTAAATGATCCGTACCCTCCATGGCTTCTGATTCTGTCATAAAGCACCAAAGTATTGACTGAAAAGGATACAGTACTCAAAAGGATACAGATGGTAGGGTCTTCCGGATCCCTGTTCACACGATTTGATAGTTGTGAAGTCAAGTTTAGACCTTCCAAATGATACGACTCTCTGACTGATGAAACAGGCAGAGAGATGGATCACTGGAAAGGGCGTGGGTAAAGTATAGGAAGTCAGTCTAGAACAAAATAAAGTATCATAAGAAACTGCCCCAAATCGACTCTCTATGATAGAACAGTTTTTGGCATTAATTCACACACTGACCTTATGACTGGTGTAGAAGAATCCAGCAGAAGTCTCTTGAGGAAAATCCGGAATTGGAACAAACGACAAGGAAGGGAAGATTAGTAAGGGAGACTTATCCCGAACGGCACGAGACTCACGCTAGATACCGGGTTGCTGCACCACAGGATAGCGTCCAAAGTACTGTTCACTGTCACCTTCCAACAGTCCTTGAAAAGCTTCCTTCCCACGTAGAGAAAAGTATAGAAATGAATAAATCCACCTGTTAATATCACAGATGCAGGAGTCGGAAATAGCACCCTTTTGTGGAATAAACAAAGTACACGCGGTTCTGAACAGCCGCGAAGAAAATAGTGTGCGCGTGTGGAATTACACGTGAATAGGATTCACGCAATCCAGGCCAGCCGCGCTTGAAGACAGCGTGCGCTTGTGGAATTGCACGCGAACAGGATTCACGCAGCCCAGGCCAGCCGCGCTTGAAGACAGCGTGTGCGTGTGGAATTACACGCGAACAGGATTCACGCAGCCCAGGTCCGCCGCGCTTGATGACAACGTGCGCTTGTGGATTTGCACGCTGACAGGATACACGCAGCCCAGGACAGCCGCGTTTGAAGACAACGTGCGCGTGTGGAATTACACGCGAACAGGATTCAAGCAGTCCAGGTCCGCCGCTCTTGAAGACAACGTGCGTGTGTGGAATTACACGTGAACAGGATTCACGCAGCCCAGGCCAGCCACGCTTGAAGACAACGTGCGCTTGTGGATTTGCACGCTAACAGGATACACGCAGCCCAGGACAGCCGCGTTTGAAGACAACGTGCGCATGGGGAATTACACGCGAACAGGATTCACGCAGCCCAGGCCAGCCGCGCTTGAAGACAACGTGCGCTTGTGGATTTGCACGCTAACAGGATACACGCAGCCCAGGACAGCCGCGTTTGAAGACAACGTGCGCGTGTGGAATTACACGCGAATAAACAGCTCCAGGAATTAGCGTGTGGCGGAAAACACACTATAGAAGACCCAAGAAGCAGCTGAGGAAAACTACAAGGATGCAGATCGGAGGTTCAGCTACACAACGCCAAATGATTCGATCAGAAGCAGCGAGTGAAGTTTCCACGCTACTTATATACGTAATGCCGTAGCTCACGTGACGAAGCAGAATTCACGTGAATTTAGCGACGTGAAAAGTGCAGACGTCGCTTTTCCAGCAATGAATCGAACAACTGCCATTTGGAATAGAACGGTCTAGCTGTTCTATGAGCGTAAGAGGTAGAACCACGTCCAGCATGCATGACACATGCACCAGCAGGGATGCCCCGCACCAGGCCCGTCCGCAGGTAGGGGGGGATATCCACATCATCTGGCATTCCTCTACCTGTGGATGTGGGCACCCGTGACTGGATTGAGTCTGTCCTGATTGGTGTTGTGTTGCCACATGTGACATAAGTGATGACGTGCGTGCTTCCTGGGGGGCCCATGCACGTCATCAAGAAGAGCTGTGTGCCAATGTGGCCCGTTGGGAGGGATCGTGGTCGGGGGTTTCCTCCATGTGTTGGCCAGTCTTGCAGCCCTCTCCTCCTCTGTGCACACTATATGCCAGTCGTTCTCTGTGCCGTCTTCCGGGCCCAGATGTGACCATGGCCCCCTGTGGATCTGCCCCAACCAACGCAGCCAGCCTGGTCGAGATCCCATCCCTGCCACAGTCGGGAGTTGGAGGTCCAGCAGGGGTGGCCACCCCACTAACTGGACCGCAGCAGATGGAGGATGTGCTGGCATCATTGGGCAGGGCACGTGCATGACAGCGCTGGTGGATTCCATCAGCCTGGAGGCCGTCGTGGTGGCAGAGGCAGTTGCGTTGGAGGCAGCATCAGGCTCAGCATGAGAGGCATAATGGCTCGGGGCCAGCAACACCCGAGGGGCAGGAGGACCCCAGACTGGGAGTGTCTTCCGTGTGGCAGCGATTGGGCCAGCAAATAGATGCGGAGAGGCGGCGGGTGAAGAGGGCACGGCTCACTATGGTCAGGGTGGAGAACTCCATGCGCAGGGCATTGAGGCGGGCTGAGTGCCTCGATGCAACTCGCAGGGAGTTGGAGGAGGCCATGGATGCCTCCCTGTGAGACCTCAAGGCCAGGGAAGATTTTTGTTCATCATTGGATTTTCTATTTTTTTTGTAATAACTTTCATTACTCATTAATTTTCAAGTTTGATGTTCTTTATGTTATTTCATTATGTTTTTAATGCATTTATTCTAACTTCATGATTGGTGTTGTGTACTATCATTGGTTTTGTGCATGTCTCAATGAACATTGCCTCTGTCATGTGTTGCCATTGTATGGCTCTGTTGTGCATTTATGCATGGGCATGGTGGTTCTTTTAAGACTGTCATGGCATGGGTAATTTGGGAGTGGGTGCAGTGGATGGTTGCATGCTTGTACTGGGGGACAAGGGGGATTTGGTTTGGCATTAGGGCCATGGGTCTGTTTTGTTAGGACATGGGGCCTCATTACGACCCAGGCAGTAAGGGATTACTGGTACCGTTAAGGGTACTAATACCGGTAATCCCTTACCGCCCTATTACGAGGTCCCTTTGCGGGTCCCTACCATAATGGCTGGTTTTAACAGCCGTTAAGTATGGGACTCACAAAGGGACTTTGAAGGTAATTACGGTACCGCAATTTGCAGTACCATAATTACCGCCTCCCCCATTCCCATTGAGCTCTATGGGGCAAAAATGGGAATGGAGAAGTGCCATGGTGAATGGGGAATTACCGCCCCCGCACACCTTGGAATGGGGCGGTAATTCCACCATTCACCATGAAGGAATTGGTAAAATACCAGCGGCAACCATGGCGCAACTAGCGCCATGATTACCGCACGGGTTGTAATGAGGCCCATGTTGTTTGGTGGGCCATGAGTTGGGGCCTGCTGGCAGGTGCCCGTCAATGGGGGTGGGAGACATGAGTCGGTGCTCACGAGTGCATGGTGCCATGTGGCCTGCCTGTGGGGCATGGTATGGGGTGATGGGCTGCCTGCGGGGATAATTCTATGTATATATGTTCTCTGTAAAGCACTTTGTTAAATTGTAAACTTTGTAATTGAGATGTTATCATTAAATATTCTAGAGGGTGGTGCTGTTGGTAGTCATATCGTAATAAAATATTCTGTACAAGGAACCAATCATTTGGTTGTTACCTTACTATTTTTTCCATCATTTTAGCAGAACTGTAGCGCTGAAAAAAAATCAAAAGTGGCACTAGATGTATTACCATCAAAACATGTTTCCGAAATAATGCTTTCACACACAAGAAAAAGTCAAATGGGGCTGATTCATGGAATTTGTGCGCCGAAAAAAGGGTATTTGTGTGCCATTCTGCCCGCAAATCCCCATTTGTTAAACAGGGATTTGCAGGCAGAATGGTGCACAAATCCCCCTTTTTTGGTGCACAAATTCCATGAATCAGCCCTAAATGTCTTTAACAAAGCCTTCCTATGGTTTCCAGGCAGGGAAACCAACAAATAGCCTTTGCCTCCAGAGCACCAGGACAGTGATGACCACCCTGCTCCAGAGAAAGCCAGTTCAACAGTAAGAGAATACTTTGGTGATTGCTCCCATTCTAACCCTAACACATTTGCACATTTGTCAGTCAGACAATCCCAGGGCCATGAGGCCTCAACATAGTAATTATAATAATAATAATACAAATAATGATAATAATAATAATAATAATAATAATAATAATAATAATAATAATAATAATATTTATAACGCGCCTTGAAACATTTGTGTATATGTGCGTTATAAATGCCATATCATATCATATCATATCAATAATAAAATATCAGGTTTTAATATAGCCGGTTTGTACCCCAATGCTAGGGGTTTGTACTCCACCGTAGTTCTTTGCATGAGTACTGCCGTCATAACTGTTCCATTTGTGTGCGAGAATAAAAAGAATTCCTCCGAATAATTAGGAATCCCTAAGACTGGAGCTTTACAAAAAGCCTTCTTTAACTCGTCAAACCCTTCCTCCATTTCCTCAGTCCATACAGCCTTTTCCTGATTTGCTTGAGCCTTTTTCTGGGCTTGCACCACTGGCCTTGTGAATGAACTATAATCAAATACCCATGCAAAATACCTTCAACTATCCCTCCGTAAATAGCTCCCCTCTCGAGCCCTTCACTCTTCTACTTCTAACTCCCTCAGGGTCAGTCATTTTTCAAAGAAACGTGCTGGGAATAGATCACTGTCTTCGGCTTGGGCCTCCCTCTAGAACAGTTTCCATGCTACCTTGAAACTTGAGGAGAACCAGCTCTGGTTCTGGAAGCACCTCAAGATCTTCCTCTTCGCTTCTGCCTTTGCCCCTCTTCTCCCCTGCTGATCTGATTTTCTCTCTCGACACCATGCACCTGGCCACCGTCTGTCCTTCGGGCCCCGGTACCTGCTCACCATGCCACCCCCCTGCAGTGCCTCCGGGCCACCCCTTGCACTGGGGTCTGTATCTGTACCCATACAGTCCCCCACCTACTCTTCTTCTGCACTTATCAGATTTAGCCTATCTGACCACAAGGCACTTGCCGGCTGCACTACCACTTTTTATTGCCTTTATTTATTTACTTATATTACTTATTATTATTTGTTCTGTTCTCTCCTCTGTTCCTCACTTTCCACTTCTCCCCATTTCCTAGCACTTTCTCCCTTTTTCCCTTTCCCATGCACTTGCGCATTTTCGATGTCACTGGGCCTAGTAAGATCGTTGCTTTTGTTCTCCCCTGTTCTCCCTTTGCTTGGTCGCTCTCTGAAACACTTGTGAATGAGCGCAATATAAATAAAATATAATTTCATTTAATTTAATTTCATGCTCCCTCATAATTACATAGTCCCAAAAACTGTTGCATATGCTTTATTGTGTGCGGCTTTGCTGTTTTCAAAATTGCCTCAGCCCTTTCAGGTGTAACTTTCTTTCCTTTGTGTAAAATTAACTGACCTATGTATAACACCTCTCCTTGACAATACTGCAATTTCTCTTTATCCACCTTATATCCTCTCTTGGCTAAAACAATCATTAGCTGAACTGAGTCACATCTGCACTCTTCCTCTGACAAACTACAGACCAAAATGTTATCTACGTATTCCAACACAACAATTGGCAAATCAATATTGCTTAAGTCCATCTGCAGGACAATTGAAAATCGATGGAGACTCACAGTGCGTGTGCTTTTTAACCTAGTCTGTCTAAAAGTAAACAACGTCAGATCTTGGGAATCTTCATGCAATGGGATTGAGAAAAACACATTTTTCAAGTAAATCACAGTGAAGTATTGCACCTCAACATTGATAATACAGAAGATTTTTGCTGGTTTAGGAACTAGAAGACACTTGGCCTCTACAATCTGGTTAATCGGGCGCATGTCCTGATTTAAACGCCATGACCCCCCCTTCGATTTTTTGACAGGATACACTGCAGTATTTCATGGTAACTCTGACTAAAATGCCTTGATCCATAATGGCGGATATCGTCTTAAAAATGCCCTTGTCTGACTCTCGAGTCAAGGGATACTGTCATGCTTGAGGTATAATTGCTCCTGGCTTCAATTTAATGTTGACTTCTCCAACCCCCTTCAATAGGCCTACATCATAGGGGCCTGTAGTCCATAAAGAAACTGCCACTTTCGCCATGTCTTCATCAAAAAATGCAAGACGCTGTCTCACTATCATCATCCTTTGTGGAACCTCGCGTCTTTCTGCCCTAAGCCAATATGTAATGCTCATTTTGAACACTACTTTGTCATCAGATGGGTCATCTTTAAATATGTCCTCATCATTGACGTCAGTTAATCTGTAACCCTCTCCAATGGCAATTACTGTGCTACATGATCTGCCTTTATCATCAAAACCTATAAGCATTGCCAAGATCCCTAGTACTACAGCTGCTTGCAACTTTAAGGAAAAAATCCATCCCTCCTCTTCGTCCATGGGGATCTCTGGTCTAAAGAGAAACTCATCAGGTATTCCCATAGTCTTACCTACTAAACCAGGCAGTCATGTTAACAAAATGCATACCCCATAATGAAATACTTCTGGTTCTAATGGTACCCCTCGTATGGCTATTTGCTCTGTAAATGCCATGATACATTCACTCACATTTAAATAATGTATTCCTGGCATTGAACACACTATGCCTTCATCAGTAAAAGAAATTGTCATGTTCAATTTCATCATTACATCTCGACCCAGTATATTAACTGGCGTTTGTTTTGAATACAGCAATGAAACAGATGTATCTCAACCTCCTATAGTGACTGTCAATTCTTCAGTAAAAGGAACTCTACTTGTAGCTCCTGTGAAACCTTGAGCATGCATGGCATTACCTGATAATAAAAATGTTCCCTCCTATATACATGAGCGAGTTGCACCTGTGTCTACCAAAAAAGAAAATGATTTGCCTCCTATCGTGATGTCAACCCTCGGTTCCTCTTGCGGATTTGGTGTTACTGATAGTACTGAACACATCAAGTCACCCAGTGAGCTGTCCTGTTGTGGGTACATGCTTATTACTGTGCCTGTGAAAGGATTTCCACCCTCAATAGTGACACCCCCTAACCTAGGGGTCAGTAACTGTTCTGTGTTTGCACTCTGTTGTATTTGCATGGGTGCGTGCTGTGACAGCTCTGGTGGCGATTCAATGGTGCTTGCTGTGGTTGCAAAGCCTGTTGTATTCTCAGCGTTTGTACTTGATACACTGTTTGATCTCGAGCAAACCCATCTCTATTTTGCGAGCTATATGCAGGCAGATAAGCAGTCCCCCCTCTTCAGAACTGCCCATTCTGTACATATTCTTGGCTCCCATATGTTCATGCTATATGCCCTGTCATTCCACATGTCCAACATTTAAGAGGGAATATTCTAAATGGCCCTCCCTGCATGCCTTGATTACCATTCTGCATAGGCTGAAACCCACCTTGGTTACTTTGGAAGTTCCCTTGATTATTCTGAAAGCCTCCACTTCCACAGAAGTTTCCTCTATCTCGTGGTATACATCCATTCCCTACTTGATCAAACTGCCATTGGATATTCACCTATGGCATACCTGCTGCTTGCTGTGATCCTTACCCTTCTCCACTAGTTAACATTGCCCCTTCTATAGCATACTTTGATAGCTTTTTCTTAGCTTCCTCAAGCTTCCTACCATTTTCTTTCTTTTAATTTTTCTCCTGTAACAATTGGCAATGATGCTCTATGTTCAGCTGTATTTCTGGCCATGGTTTTGCCTCTTACCCACCAGCTTCTTGAGCTGTCTCTGTACCTTGACTGGCAGCCCTTGACATAATATATGATAGAATACAGGTATAGATTTTCCCTAAGGCTCGCGCGTTTCTAAGCTCCACTGCTCTTGGAAATTCTAAATGTAAATAAGTGGATCCTCCCCTTCCTTACGTGGCATTATAGTTCTCACATCTGACGTGTCTATATACTGTACTCGAAGCGTTTTCCAGACTGCCGCCCTACAATTATTAAACCATGCTCCATCATGATCAGTGTTCTGGCCATTGACACCTGCGTATCCTGCTTGTGACCAAATGTCATCATCTCTCTCCCGAAGTATAGAAGACCCTTAATGTCCCCTATAGCCAATGTATTTCCTCCTGCCATGTTCTCTAATTCATATATCCATTTTTTGGCACCCGACGTCAGACTCGGAAATTTACACCTTAAATTATCCTTATCCATTTGGGGCCATGGTATATACTGTGGTCTGACACCTCCTTTTTCTAAAAATGGGAACTGCAAGATCCTAAAATCGCATCCCCTATGTCCGGCCCCGCCTCCCTCCATCATTTCCCATCCAGCCCAAACCCCTCCTGTTCAACACTTAACTTTCCCTTCGCTCAGCGCAGCCTGCATAGCCTTTGCCACATTTTCCCCATCAGCTGACACTCCCACCCTCACCCACACTCCCCTGGCACCCACCCGCCAGGCCAGGATCATAAGACCTTCCTTCCACAGCTGCCCACTCTCCCCTCTGCATTCTTCTCCCACCCTACCCCCTTCACTCCACCTCCTCCCTCTCTCCTAACCTCCTCCCCACTCCCCCCTCTACCCAACCCTGCCCATACTCTCTCCTTCTCCCCTGACAACTCCCTTTTCTTCACTGAAACTTTGTTCTCTGACGACTTACTCCCCTTTGCTCATGAGGCCTTCCCCACAGGCTACTCTCTGATCACCCACAACTGAGCCAGCAGAGCAGGTGATATAGCCATCTTCCACAAACTTCACCTCACACCCTTATAGGTCGAGTAACAACTCTGCAATGATGACTGTGAATCCCTACTAGTTCAATTCCAATCATCTCCTTCATTGTCCCTCATCTTCCTCCTCCTTTATAAAGGCCCAGGCCATAACAAAACCTTTGGAGACTCCCTGAGTGACTCTGTATTGGCACTACAGCTCTCTCAGCCAACTCTTACTGTTCTTAGTGATTTAAACATCTGGTTCAACACCCCCACTAGCCCCAGGACCCGTCATCTCATTGAAAAAATGGAAGCCTTCAATCTGACACAACTCATATCAGGCCCCACACACATTGCAGGTCACACCTTAGATGTAGTGTTCACCACATCCAACCTGATCTCTTCCTCCCTCATCTGCCCCCTCATCTGGACTGATCATTCTGCTATCCTCTTTTCATCGCTGACTCCTGTGCTCCCTCTCCCCTCCCTGCCTCCCACATCCTGCCGCTTCACCCAGGATTTGACTCTAGAACAAGGTAATCATCTGCCCAGATCTTTCCTCTATGGTACTCCCCTCATTTCCCAATCTCCTCCTCAGGGAGGAACCCCCTTCCCAAACCTTTTTGGCCAATGGCTCTCAGATGCTCTGTCCCCCCTAAACCCTAACAAAACCCACATCCGACTGGACAGATCCTTCCCCCAGGTGGTTCAGCCCGCATCTAAAATTCCTCAATACCCTCAACCATCTCCTGGAAAAACACTGGCACTACCACCCTTTCTGCCCAAAACAAAGCCACTCAGACCAGACAGACAAGAACCTACAGATTTGAAATCAGCAAAGCCAAGCATGCCTTCTATTCCTCCCATATGGGCGGGACACAGACTGATATGCAAATGGTTACTTCCCATCTGTGAAAGGTACAGTGAGCAAAAAGCAGATGGCAGCGAACTCTCAAAGTGGTTAAAAACCACTGAACAGTTAATCATGCCATGTTCTTTCTAGAGAGGGGCGCCTGCTACCTTTTTTGTACTTCTTTGCCTCCTGTGTCATCAATGCAAACAACACATGCAAGGAACGCCACAAGTTCATCTCTGAATTCAAGGCCCCCTTCTGATCTTCCTCTCTGCCCTCTGGCTCCCAGGCACTGTGTGACACCGTTTTCTGACCATTAATTCAACCTAGCCATTGAAAGGAACCTTGGCATCCCTGCTAATCTGCCAACCCCTTCCACCCCTATACCGACAGCCCCCTTTCGCTGCCACCAACTTGCACCCTCTTCAGCTCCTTCTCTGCAATCTTCCATCACAAATTCTCAAGGTTTCAATTCAATAGCTGCCCGGGAGACATTTGCCCCCAACCCTCCTCAAAAACATCTTCTCATGCACCTGTGCAGGGAGCCTCGCCAGATCTATAATCAACCACTCACTAACAGCATGGATCTTCCCACCAGCATATACAACCTATCACATCACAACCACTACTAAAAAAGCTCTCTGTTGACCCCTCCTCTCTTTCTGCTCCATCTCAAACAACTGCTTCATAGCCAAATAACTAGACTGCACAGCATACACCCAGATCAGCCTCTTGACCAATGTCCACAGCCTTCTTGACCAATGCCCACAGCCTTCTTGACCGTGCCCGGTCTGGCTTCAAACCCCTCCATGGAATTGAATCCTCCCTAGTCTCTATCTGGATGACCTGAAAAGAACAGCAGACTCTGAGGGCTGCACTGCTCTCCTCCTCCATGACCTCTCATTAGCCTTCAACATGATTAGCCACGCCATCCTCACAAAGAGACAATTTGGCCTAGGCATAAGGGACTCTGTTCTCAGATGGATATCCTCTTTCTCCTCCAACCACTCCCAAAATGCCTCTCTCAAACCTTTCTCCTCTGCCCCCTGCCAAGTCCCCCAGGGATCCTCCCTTCACCTTCTTCTTCAACCTCTACCTTTTTCCCCTCCCCAGGCTCATCTGTTCCCACAATCTCACCTGCTACAACTATGCTGACGACACTCAGATCATCCTCAAGATTCCCAAATCCCCCTCCTCACCCCACCCAGACCTGGCATCCTGCCTCACAGACATTGACCTCTGGATGATGAATAATCACCTGCTCCTAATCAACGGGAAAACCAAAATCCTAATCTGCGGCAAAACATCCCTCCTTCCCCAACCTATTCCTTGGCCACATTAATTAGGACCTGCGGCCACTGCATTCACATCAGTCAAAAACCTAGGATGCACTCTTAGCTCAGACCTGACCCTCTTCTCTCACATCAATGCAGTCCCCAGATTGTGCACCTTCCACCACTGCCTCCTTGATGGGTCTTTCCTTATCTCTCCTACCCCCATAGAGTTTCTGCAACCATGGCCATCATCCTCTCATGCCTAGACAATTCTAACACCTTCTACCTAGGTGCACCTGCATACCATCTCAGAAAGCTCCATCGGATTCAAAACTCACACTCTCCCCCACAAAACACATCTCCTCTGTACTCAGGACACTCCACTGGCTGCCCAGCGGCCTGCCGTCCTCCTTCAAAGCCATCTGCATTAACCACCACACAATTCACAAGAAAGGCCTGGAATTCCTTCAAAACAAGCTCACTCACTGCCACCCTACCAGAATTCTCGGATCAGGCTACACACACCTCCTGATAGTCCCTCCTTTCAAATTCTCCAGATTAGGAGGTAACTGTTACTCTGTCTTCGCACCCACTTTCTGGAACCCTTTCCCACTCATGCTCCACCTCATAGACGATAACCTGGCCTTCAGAAAAGACTTAAAACATTGGCTGTTCACCTGGACTTCCTGATTTCCCCCGCGTCCCCACACCCACTCTCCGCCTCTGGCACATACATTTCAACCTGCAGTCCCCCCACCCCGTGCACACTCACCCCACCTGCCCTTCTATCATCTACTTTCCTCTTGTTCCCTTTCAACTGCTTTTCTCTGCTACCCAACCTTCCTTGTGGCAAACAAAACACACATGGTGGACTCATGTAGTCACTCCAGCAACTTGTACCTAGAACAAATCCTGACAGTGGGCCAGGTATTGCACTCATGTGGGCTTAGAGGGTGGACAATGCATCACACTTAAAATGCACCTTGGGTAAATCATGCTGATCATCCCGTTGGAGGACATTAAGACACCTTGGTCCCATTGCTCATGGTTGGCACTGCATGTAACTCTGTAATAATGGTCTGGGAAACCCAGTTTAAGCAGAAATGGTAGGTCAGGAAATCCCAGACTCAATAATAGAAATAGTCAAAGAAAATGGCAAAACCTGCTTTA
Source organism: Ambystoma mexicanum (assembly GCF_040938575.1). Classification (NCBI taxonomy): domain Eukaryota; kingdom Metazoa; phylum Chordata; class Amphibia; order Caudata; family Ambystomatidae; genus Ambystoma; species Ambystoma mexicanum. The sequence goes on along the minus strand of NC_090934.1, from coordinate 365,307,099 downwards.
TTAACAATCCATATAAAGCAGGGACAGCATACAAACAATACACTCTTGGAGCTCTCAGCTTTTCCCAGGGATACCAATGGTTTAAAAACATAAAATACATCATCATTGACGTCACATCACTCTCTTGGTTATAAAAACCAAAGAGGTACAGGGATTGATTAAAGGAATTCTATACATATGGAAGCTATAAGGGTGTGTCTTTTCATTGGTTATACTCTATCTGATGTCTCCACCTGAGACCACCTCTAAATTGAAAATAGAGAATACATGTAATATTTAAAGTAGTTAATTGGTTAATGCAACATATATGGGTGGCACAACATTGGGGGTTTTCATTGGTTGCCATCTTACTGACCAACCATGAATAATTGACAGGCCATTACCACCTGAGCCAAAAGTTGGAGTAGGGGGAGAGAAACCAAAGGTGTGCGTTCTTCCAATTAAATAAGACACTATCCCTCATGCCCAGGCCATGAGCCAGAGTAACTTATTTGTAGTTGAACTTGCTACGCACCTTGGATCTGAGAATATGTGGGGAGTTGAGGCAGGTGGTTATCTGCGTCTGGCCGTAATCAATAGGCACTGATCTTGACTAATGGGTCACGTTTGAAAGCACATGTTCTGAATTGTTTCACCCTGCATTTATTGAGTTTTTTTACTAATATGAACTCAAGTTTTATTATTTTTCTAACCACTAGGGACTTGGTCGATCCATTGCTTATGAAGTTTTAACTTATAACTAGTCAGTGCCCGGCATTCAAAGGCTAATTGTTCTGAATCTAAGAAAAATATGTCTTGCCCTTGGGAATGTTTATCTTGTGTTCTTTCCTGAACCATCCATGTGCTCCCTAATGTCTCCATAACCTTGGCGGGGGCTGTGGAAATTCAACAGTTTGAGTCGCATGAAGCATTGAAACCTTACATTTATTTTAATGCATTCTGCTGCTTCCATTTTTAGAAAAGATCGCTGCCATTTACTCTTGCATTTCTATGTTAGTAAATTATGGCCCTCATTCCGAATTTGGAGGTAAGTAATGTTCCTTACCGGCATGGCGTAAATAGCGTGTCCAGGCTGTCACCAGTCCGCTAATAGAGGACTATTACGACTTCACGGGCACAAGCTTTACGCCATGCCGGTAAGGTATTTTGCGCCATGCCGTTAAAGGCACCCAAAATGCCCTTAGCGGCATCAAGCATAGCGCAACTAACACCGACATAGTTCAAAGCGCCATTATTAACTGTCATTGCTATTTACGGTCACCACTAATAAGCAGAACCGAAAGTAGCGTCATCGCACAGGAAGAGGAAGGAGCACAGCGGCGATCTTTAAAAAAACAATCCATTGCTATCCTCACCACACAGGACCCCTGGGACTCTGTTGATTTTTTCAAAACATCCACCTCCAACACCACTATGCCTAAGGCCCTGAAGAAGGGAGCTGCCCACCTGCGGAAAGAACGGTTCAACGAGGATGAGCTGCAGATGCTGGTGGACACACTGCTGGAGCATGCTGCCATTGTATTCTCTAACAACATGAAGAGATAGGCAGTGCTAAAGAAGAAAGAGATCTGGGCACTTGTTGCCAAGAAAGTCAGTGCTGTGGGGAACACACCACGCACAATTAAAGACTCCCGCAAGCGCTGGGACGACCTGCGACTAACGTTGCAAAACATCCTCTCTATGAACCGCAGCCAGTCCATGAAAACAGGAGGACGTCCCAGTTCCCCGATCAAACTCACACCATGGGAGGACATCTACACCAGCATTATAGGGTTGGAAGGCATTGAAGGTGTTGGCGAGATGGAGTGTGGCGCCACAACATCGGGCAATGGAGGTGAGTGTCCAAAGTAAACACTGCTATGCCAATTCTGATGAAAGTCAACCAATATGTCAGTTCAAAGAGTCAAGCCATGGTCGCCCACACACACACGCACTTCCACCAAAGTAGGCTGATGCATTACAGACACATACAGATGCCTGGTGCAAGGCAATATGGTACATGACACATACCACACAAAGTTGCAAGTGCCACGAGTCACACAGCGTGCATGGCCAGAATACTTTGCATGTCAGATAGCACTACAACTGGGCAACATGAGTGACGCCGACGTATGCCTGCATTAACCACCCATGTATCAAAGAACGTGCTCATCCAAACACAAATGCCTATTACCCCCAATTGTGTGGATGAGCAATTGTCCTAATGTATGTATGATGCCTATCAAAACATCACTCATGCCGTCCCCCTCTTCAATCCCCACAGGCACTGACCATGACAGCGATGGGCAGGACACAACCCCTGCACAGGCCACACTCCCGAAGAGGTCCCGGGATGACAGCAACCGACCTTCAACCTTGAGGGGACAACCTAGGGGGCGCTGTGTACCAACATGCAAGCCACCCAAGGTACCCATTGCACCGGTGCCACCAAGGCCCGTGGAGGGTGAAGCACCACCACCACCTCCACCCATTGGTCAGCCTGATGATACATGCGAGGCACCACAATCGGAGGAGTCGAGTTTGGCTGGGGAGGTGGCAGCCACAGCACCCCTGACTGTGGAGGATACACAGGAGGATATCTGGGTCCCCATGGAGGACGATGTTTCGGAGGTGGTCCATACCCCAACTCCACCGGCATCCCCCCAAGTATCGTCGCTCGATACAAAGCACACCACCACCCTGGAGCAGTCCGGTCATGAGCAGACAGAGGGACACTTCAGTCCAATTTTCAGGGCTAGGGAGGCTGAGCAGGCTGGGCAGGACAACCAGGGGCCGACTACCTCCACAGGTGCACCCGCAGGACCGCAGCGGTCTGATCAACTGCCCTTGTGCGTGAGTTTGTCCAGGACAACAGGCTGGCCAGAGAGGAGTGACGTCAGGACTTAGCCGCACTAGGCAGGTCCATCACGGACAACACTGCCTCCATGGTGAGATCATTCTCTGACAACACCAGCTGCCTCTGCAAGGAGGTCTCGGGTCTCCGTCAGGTGTTAGGCTGCATAGCGGATGCCATGGAGGCAGGGCATCCCGCTACACAACCACAGAAGGCGGCCACACCGTCTTCCTCCAGTTCTACGCAAACAAGCCCGCTCCACAGGTCGGCCCGTACCCAGCGCCGGCAAGACATGCCGCCCCCTGGACCAGGGAGTGCCGATTAATTGTCAGGGCAGCCTCATGTAGGCTTTGGGGACTAAATGGGACTTGTGTGGGGGAGTTGTGGGGGAAGGGGAGGAGGGGAGGGTGTGTGGGGGAGTTGTGTGGGGAGGGTGAGGGGGTGAGGGTGTTTTGGGGAGTTGGGGGTGGGGGAGGGCAGTGAGGGTGTGTTGGGGAGTTGTGGGGGGAGGGGGGAGGGAGGGTGAGGGTGGTGGAGGGATTTTGCACTTACAATTACAGTGTTATAGTTAATACACCCTTTGTGTAGAAAACAAGAGCTGAGTGAACATGCTTCATTGCGCATGTGTCATTTATTCTTTTACAGTGCATAGTGTACATGTACCCCCACACCCAGTGCCCTCTGTCCAACCATCACATCACCCACTACTGCCATGTGTGTCAGAAATATTGTGCAATCACTGACTGGCGCACAGCACATCTCTCCTGTGCATCGGCACCGCAATGATGTCCACCCACATCTTCTTCTTCCCCTTCATCATCACCAGGTGGTAGCAGATCTATGTCAGGGGGCAGGGGCATGTTCCGGCAGATGCACATGCTGTGCAGCATGACATATGCCATGATGATATTGGCCACTTTCTCATGCTTGTAGAGGAGTGCCCCACCCGACCGGCTGAGGCAGCAAAATCGTGCCTTCAACAGGCCAAAGGTCTGCTCGATTACCACATGGGTACGGGTATGGGAACGATTGTAGTCCTCCTCGTGCCGGTTCTGTTGGTTTTGGATAGGAGTGAGGAGCCACGGCTTCAAGGGAAAGCCACTATCACCTGCATGAGAGGCAATAAAAGGTAAATGTTAGTCAATCCATGATGGACAGCTGCACTAGTCACACATGCCTTCAGTTTATCATTGCCCACATGCACATGTTCATGGATGTATTTACGCCATCTCCAGCCCCTCAATGTGTCCTGTGGCATGGACTAATGGTGTGGGTTGCATCTTCAAGAAGATACATGGTGTGCACTGATGTCTTGTTGCACATGCATCGTGTACGCAGGCAGCTCTGTTTGTGACAGAATTGTGATGTGTTGTGTTTGGTGAGATTTACTTAGAGGGTGCGTTGGCAGTAGTCTGTGCAATATTGGGCAATCAGTGCTGATCATTCCCATGGTGACATGCAGCACTCCTTTGGGTGTGCCGGCCCTGTGCCAGACAGCAGATATGATCTGATATGATATGGCATTTATAATGCTCCTATACTCAAGTGTTCACAACCCTAGTTGGTTCAGTTTGATGCACTCACAGGGATGCTTGCCCTGTGTGGTGATATGCTGGAGACAGCAACATAGTGCATATGCACTGCATGGTGCAGGATGGCGTTATGGAGGGTGTGGGCTGCAGAGGAGTGGTGTATGTGTTGTGTTGTTCCTGTTAGTCATGTAGTGATAGGTGTCAACCTTACTTCATTCCTATGGGAATTGGGTGTCATGTGCCGTTTGTGATGCTTTGGGGCACAGTGTTTGATGATGTGCACATCGTACAGTCACCACACCAATGACACCAGGGTGGTGTGTGCATCTCTCCCCCCATTTCAATGCCATGTGCTGGTCATGAAACTTTCCAAGCAGCAAGGCACATCGTCTTGCATGTCGCTCCATGAAGCGTGGTAGTGTGGAGTTCCACAGGACCATATAGTCATGAGTTGATCCAGGATATCGGGCACAACAATGTGTGATGATCTTGCTGGCATCGCATACCATCTGCACATTGATGGAGTGGTATTGCTTGCGGTTGCGGTACACCACCTCCATGGCATGCGGGACCACCAACTCCACGTCGGTGCATTTGAGGGCACCTATACAATTTGGCATGCCTGCCAGTGCATGGAAGGTGACTTTTGTATCAAATATCTCCTGGGGAGTCCGTGGTAGGGATATGTAGTCCCTTGTGTGTTTGAGGAGGGCATCCAGCACTTGGTTCAGAATGCGAGAAAATAAGGGTTGTGATATGCCATGCATGTGCCCCACTGTGTGCTGGTGGGTGCCTGTGGCAAGGAAGTGGAGCCCAGACACTACCTTCAGTAGAGGGGGGATGGTGGTGCATATTTCAATGAGGCTGAATATGTCATCGTGTATCAGGTCCACTATGGTGGTGATGGTGTCCCGGTCCAGACAGTACAGGGTGTGGATCTGCTCAGGGGTTAGGTTGAAAGGACTGGCTCTGATGCGAGGGATTGGGGGATGCCAGCATGGTAACGGTGGCTACACTGGTGGGGCATGCTAGGCCTGTCTCACCCTCCTTCTCCTCCTGCATCTCCTCTGTGGTGCCAGCTGTTGTTGTTGTTCTTGATGTTGTAGCAATACAAGCATGTCCTCCAGCTCCAGTAATGCTAATACTATTGGAATCATCTTGGTGTGGAAGGGGGTGTGGTGCGTGGGTGTGCTCCTTTTGTACTGGCCCAGACTCCATTGCCTCCACCTGTGCTGATTGGGTGCACCTGTGGCAGTTGGGAACACTGCTCAAGGCATTTTACGGTAGGTCGGCGATGCTGTTATTTACGGCATGCCAGTAAGCACTTTTTCCGCCTTCATGAGGCCGTTATTTGCATGTCCGCTTCACTTGTGATCTACTCCAGTTTATGGCATGCCGCTATTGCAGGCAAGGTGGGTCGCGTGCCCGCGCCCAGACCGCTATTAACGGCACTGAACTTTACGATGCCGCTAATAGCGGTCAGGCTGCTCAGAATGGCCCGTAGCGGTAAGCGATACCGTATTCCTTTACCGGCATTGTTCTTCCCTTAGCACCAACCTCGGAATGACCTCCTATATATGTAAATTGTTCATGTTGCATTTCAGCATATACATTGCTTATGTTCTGTTTTTCGCATCTTTATGGTTGCAAGCAATATTCTTCATGTATAAATTTACATTTGACCTAGTTTCTGTGTTTCTTCATGGTGAGTACATATTTGCTTCATGTCTATTGCATGCACATGTTTCAGTTAACAGTGTGTTTGGTTACTCTCACCATCTTTAGTTACATCAGGTCTTATGTGCTCATTGTGGAAAATCCTATGGATCCCCCACTGAAACCCTGTGTAAAGTCAGTCTCCTCACAGGTGGCCAGGAGAGGGCAGACGGTTCCTGATCCCAATTCTGGGGGTGGTGTACTGCGGGAGGATCACCTGGGTGGAGACAAGGCCCAGGGTGTTGGGGTGATATCACAGGGTGAGCTACCGTATTTTTACCTGGAGGGGGATACTCCTGCCAATGGGTAGAAGGAGGAACTGGCATACTGTACATTTAAAATATCTCATCCTCCTACTAAAGATAAACTCCAAGGAATAATCCAACAAAGTACTGTATTGGAAGAACAAGTATTTTGCCTCCTTGAAAACATACGTCTTCTTCCAAATCAAAGGTATACCAAAAAGGTTGATAAAAATGTGATCGTTCCTTTTCCTTCCATAACTAAAAAGGGTCCTATAGATCCTCTTCTAAAAATATTAAGGGAAATTAAATTGTTGTTAAAACCATCAAAGCAGTAGAAAAAACAGATTTCCCTGGAAGAAACTACATGCCCAGAATCCCTGTGACAAATAAGAGGGCTAAAGAGGCATGCAGGAGTAGCGATCAGGCAGGCAGGCCTAATACCCTATGGCATGGTCAGGCAATAAAGTCTGAGGGTCTGCACCTGAAGCCAATTAACACACCTGTGGAGCATACAAGGCTGCTGCAGGAGGGAGCTTCAGAAAGAAGCTCATACAGGAGCTGGAAGGTTGACAGCAGCAGTAGTAGTAGAAGAAGCAGAACAGGAGGCTGGCAGTTCACAAGGAAGTGTGACAAAAAAGGGATGCTGGAGCAAAGGAAGAGCAGATTTCACCTGCAGGCTCTGAGTTGGTCCTGTGCTCACAAACTGTATTTGGCTGTGGCTGCATTGGAGGAGCTGGAATCCTGTGTTTTACCCAAGGCCCATGCGCAGAAGCAAGTCGAGAAAAGCTTGAGAGAGGAAGACTCTCCTTTAACAAAGCCTGATCTGAAACACCCGTGCTGAGGGGAGGTGTGGATCATGAGAGTACCCGAGGTAGCACTAGCAGAGGAAACAATGTTGGAAAGTGGAAGAAGCATGCAGCCGCTTTAATTTGGGAGCCGGTAAATGAAGTGCCGTACTCCAAAGCAGCAGCAACTTCTTGCTGGTTACTGTAACCAGCTGAGGTTCACTCGCGTAAAAGGTAAAGCGAGTAAACTCATTCGTAGTTGTGGTAAACCTTGTTAAAAAAGGGAAATGTATCACTTGTTTTTTTTTTTTTTTTTTTTTAAACCGTTGTTTTATTAGTTCGATCAACAAACTTTTACAACATTTATAAAAATATAAATTCTTTTCATATTGCATAAAATATTTCATTTTTCATTTTTTACAATTAGACAAAGTTAATCTACAAACTCTCGTGTATACAATATGTTAGAAAAGTTTTTAAGAACAGTTTTCATATGTAACGAGACAAACTGAATATACTAATATCTTCTTAAAACTTTCAACACAATTTTAGAATATTTTGAGTAGATATTGCTAGTGTGGTGGGGAGGGTTGCAGTCATGTTTAAATTTTCGTATACAGAGCGTAACATTCAACAAATTGCTAGGGATTACAGTATTAGAGGAATGCAAGTACACATTTTCTTGCATTACAAGTTCCCCTGGGGCTTACTCATTCGAAACCTCGTCTCAAGATCGGTATTTATAATCGTTAGGAATCTACATAGAGCTAATATAAAACTCGTTCGCGTTCCCCACATCGAGGCCAACCAAAGCCATTCTCTGTTGTCCTCAGTTGGTACACCATTAGATGCAATAGTTAGTGTACGCGTTGTTTCAAAATGAGGGCACAGTGTAACTAGATGTTTTAGTGTTTCCTTAGCTGAGCAGTCATTGCAGAACCTACATCCGGCCTCTGCAATAGCCTTCCAATACGGACTCCATCCACAAATTCGTTCTAAGGTGAGACATTGATTCAATTTAAAACGAAGATATATTTCTCTGGCTTTATTGCAGGGAAACTGAATTAAATAGGGTTTGTGCGGTCTTCTAGTGGAACAAAAACGAGCCGCTTCCTTGTAACTCTTTAGTGATTCAATTTCCATTACTGTTCTACACCAGTCATTTTCTATGAGACGATGTTTCACATATCCCTGTCGGAATTCTAAGTCAGCTGGTAAAAGTGCAATTCCATCGAGTATCTGCACCATTTGAGCATAGTAGATTGTAAAAGACGAGCATTCTGGCGCTATCATCAACTGTCCCAGATCCTCATATAAGCAATTAGAAGGAGGGTATAACATTCTGGCAAAGTTAGCTAATAAACGCCAATTACGACGTGCAGATAATGCAGTGATACCAAGTTCCTGCCTTAATATGCTATTCGGTGTCGATTTGGCCAATCTTAAGGCTCCCTTCCACATACATCCTTGTATTTGATCAAGATGGCTGTTGATGTCCACTAAACACATATCTAAAGCATAAAGGATGATAGATTCCACTTTTAGGATATAAAATTGGAGTAATGGTAGCAGTGAGAATTTGCAAAACTTTAGATATACCAGCCGCATCTGTGTGGCGAGAGGTGCCGCTTTTTTGTGTAGTACTTCGCACCACATAGCGATAGAATTGCAATCAGAAATAGTATAGCCAAGGTATCGGATCTCCGGCACAGTGGCTAAAGGAAAGCTTTCAATCTTCCAATTGCGTGTGAGATTCTTTCGCTTGTGGTTTCTAAACACTACTATATTTGACTTTTCCACATTACATTTCAGATTGTGAGTCGTGCAGTAGGATGCGAATAGATCTAATTTAATTTGCATCCCTTTAGGCGTGCGATCAAATAATACGATGTCATCAGCAAAGGCTAGCCATTGTACTTTAAGATGGCCGAGCCTTGCCGGATACGAGATCAAAGAGTTCCAGATGTCGTTTATGCCACATATATAAAGATTGAATAGTGTAGCAGCTAGGTTGCAGCCTTGTTTCACGCCAACAGCGATGTTTATTGGGTGGGTAGTGGCACCTTCGCTATTTACTCTTACCAAATAAGTGGTATTTGTATGAAGTTTTGCTATTAGTTGTATTATATACTCAGGTATATTCATTACAACCATTTTTTTCCATAAAAGTGCACGAATAACTGAGTCAAACGCAGAGGTAAGATCTATAGATGCCATATATAGTGGGCCAGAGTCCTTAATCTTGTGCTTAGCTAAAAGATGGGCCATGATTGTAGCATTTAATGGGGTACCCATTCTTGCTCGAAATCCAATTTGGTACTTGGAAAGAATCTTGAGATCACTGATAACCGTCTCGAGTTCCCTTAAAAGCAGGATCGCAAACACTTTAGCAGCGGTATCAATTAGAGCTATCGGTCGGAAGTTGGAAGGCTGGGATCTTGCTCCTTTTTTATATATTGGAACAATAATGGAGGCTAGCCAAGACTGGGGAGTCTCTAGAGATGTCAACATATTATAAAAGAGGGTCTTGAGTATTTCAGCCCACATGTCAGGATCGCGTTTTAAGACACAAGCTGGAATCCCGTCAGGGCCTGCAGCTTTTGAAAATTTAAGCGTACTTATCGTTGCTGCAATGGCGGTGGTGTCCCATGGAAGAAAAGAAGGATGTGCTAAGCACGACCATTTGTATTCGATCTCTACAAAATACATAGGGAGAGCAAATTTTTCTTCAAAGTAGGCTCGCCAAACCTGTGAAGAAATCGATAGGGATTGATCAACCATAAGGGCTGAGGTTCCCACCCTCAGTAAAGCCCAAGTGGATCGTCTATCCCTATGGCATAATGTATTGAACATTTTCTGATTGTCCTGATTGTGAAGAAAACGTTTGTGATCTCTGCACTTGTTCCGATATCTGTTCACTATGCGTTTTTTTTCTATCAAGTACTCAGACCATGAGGAAGCCACTCTCGCGATCTGTCGCAGTGCTAGCCGCATAACTCTTCTAGCCTCACGAATGAAGCCAGAAGAGTCAGCGGTTGACCTTGAGTTATCCCGAAGGGCATATGCCCGTAAGGACTGTAAAACGTCCGATGTTATTTTAAATAAATCCACCCTCCCTTGAGTAGGCAACTTCCAATTTTCCCCGATGTTACAAGCAAGATTCAGACGTGCAGAGATCATTTCGTTAGCCCTGTCACAAAGTTTCGTGGCCCATCAGAGAGACAGGCCAGGCCGATCCCCTTCTATAAACCCTTGCTGATGATCAATAGGTAAATGCACTATATCCATTTGAATCTTCAAATGGATAATGCAGTGGTCCCCATACCCAGGTTCATGAATTGTAGCATTGGCGGAGTGTAAACCTCGGGAAGTGGCAAAGTAATCAATACAAGTCGCTTTGTCTGCTCTTCTCCATGTGTGGAAATCGCCCTGAGTGCAGAAGGGGACAATATCAAGTTCCCAAGATTTTAGATATTCTTGCCATAACTTGCCTCGCTGCCATGTTGGATGCGTACCCTGCAGATCTGCAGATTTAGAGCTGAAGTTCATGCAGTAGGCGTTGAAGTCCCCTCCCAGTACAATATCGCAGGTTGGATGTAGGGTGAGGATGTCATCAAGTAACTTGTCAAACTCATTAAACACATCTCTTAGAGTAAGCAGTACTGGATTATGATATAAAGTTATCAACAGGAGAGGGTTTGAGTGAGAGCCTTTAAACATGATTAGTACAGCCATTATTGCTTTTGCATTGAGTACATCTAAGACCATGACATCTAAGTTGGTGGTTATGCATATAGCCAGACCTCCATGAGGTCGTCCACCTGCGCCACGTTTAGCTTTTAGTTGAAAAACAGTGTAGCCAGGCAATATAAGTTCGTGAGTACACATCACTTGTTTATCTTGCAATCACTCAAGTGATCGCATGTGAAGAAAGTCTTTATTTTCCCATTGTTAAACTAAATTCATTAACCAGAGAAGTTGTGTGCCTCCTATTAACAGGGAGAATGGTAGCGGTTATGATTTAACAAGCCGTGGCAGACTTTCCCAAAGAGTTATAGGAATATCTGACTTCAGAAAGGCCCTGTATGAAGTGTTGTGTTTTCCGATCATTGTTTAAGGTGAATGCAATTAATTTTAAAGGGAACACAACTAGCAAGTTGGAGTTTACCATTTAGTAGCAATCTTGTATTCCTAAATCTGATGTTAAGGTGAACCTTTACTCTTGTAATGTTCTACATTTAATTGTTGCAGAAGCTTTTGAATTTATAAGTAGTACAAGCTTTGCCCAAGCAACTAGGCACAATCTTCCAAAGTAGATGCCGGCCCAATTAAGAAATGAAAGTTGTTGTCTTGAAGCTGTTGAAGATAATACTACCCCAGGGCCCTCTGATACAAGGGTGACAAAGCCATATACAACTGGAATGTGGTTTTCCAGCTTTGGGGTAAAGCCTGGAGACACAGAGACACCTGTAAAGCTGGGGAAGGGAGCTGGGAGCCTGTAACAAGAAATAATTACACATCTGTGAATCTGTGGCAGTTAGAAGTTAAAGCAGATTTTGTGGTAGCTACAAGAATTAGAGGAAAGGAAAAGAGGCTGCCCTTTCTTCTAGTAATATAAAGAAGAGTGCCTTGCCAACCTGCAGATGTTGAAGATTCTTGCTTAAGTTACCTAATCATTTCCAAAATATTAAGTCGAAGCACAAGAAGTAGAACTGTGATTGTCTAGAATTCTGTCAGAGCATTTACATGTGTATGAAGTTGTAGCAGAATAAATCTGTGAGGCAGAGAAGCCTGCTCTCACAATAACATTGGCAGGAGGAAGTTGCCACGAAGAGAGCAACTCCCTTAAAGAGAAGCATCCTGACAAAGTACATTCATGAGGCTGTAGAAGAGTACATTTGTTGTCAAAGTAGAAGTGGCATTTTTGTTTAGAACATTATCCAGGTTTACCATTGGTGCTGTTTTCTTTGTGGAACTTTAAAAAGGGAGCTTTTCATCAACGAAGAACATACTTGTTACCTGTGGATTTTTGTTTGAGTCACTTTTTGTTTTGTTGGAACTGTTCAAGAACTGATTCAAGACTTTGGTTTCTCTTGGGAGAAACTGACTTTAGACATTTCTGGGGGAGTGGAATCTGCCCAGAACCAGTCAACATCATCCGAGAACTTATTTATTTGGTAACCTTTTATTTATGTTGTTTATGTTATACTTTGAATGTTTTGTTGTTTAGCGTGAGGGTTAGTTTTGTGTATTCTAGGAGATCTTCCATTACATCCTAGCATAGATAGGGAATCCCCTTTTAGAGTAGGTTTAGTTAGGGTGTATTCATTATTTCTGTTGCAAATAAAATGTCAAACCTTGAGAACTCCTTTGTGAGCCACACATTACTGACCCCTCACATCATCCACACCCCAGGTCATATACCAGCACTCTTCATTTGTTTGCAGAATACCCAGTATCACCCGTAATTGCGTGGGTCTGGGGGATACAATAATGTTGTTCCTGATGGTGTAATAGGACTTTCTTTCACTTGGGAATGTAGTGGGCCATCTGTTTGGGTATATTCATAGGCCGTAGCATTCAGGTCTATTACTATTTCATTCCAGCTGCTCCTTTGGCTGCCTTTTTACACCTATTTATGGCTGTTCTTAGAATGCAGAATGGCAGTAGTATGAATGCTGCTATAGCATTTAGTATCTTAAATGCATTGGCCAGCCAGAAGGGTATCCTGGATAACAGATCATCGCACCATTCATCATTTTCAGGTTCATCCACCTCCTCTAGCATCTTTGTGTTTAAGTCTGTTAAAGTGGCTACAGCCTCTGTAAGGGTCCCATTTTCCTTATCGTGGGCAGGTGTGTGCATGCAGCAAGATGACCAATTTTTGAACATATGCCACCTGAATAGCCATTATAAGATCAAGTACATACTTCTTCTGGAGGGTCACAACTCTTATTGCCCTCAGATCCTCCTTTATGGCATTAAAGACTTTCACTGTTTCAATAATTGTTTTAAACAACTCCCATATTGTTATTTGCAGCCATTTTGCATTTGTGGATGTCTGCAACTCAGTAGTAAAGCGGGAAGTGAAGAACACTGGTGTTCTACTGAACAATGTAGGCTCATCTGGTGTCTGTTTATGCATCCAAATAATAGTTTTGCCTTTTACTGCGTTCCAGGTCATGGGACCTTTTTTCTTAAATGAGCATTCATCTGGAGGAAATCACCAATTTGTAAGTCACTCTGGGACACCACCAGAGCTTGTGTACTTAATTGTACTATGGAATATAGGCCTCCCCAGATTGGGGGCATTCAAATGTATGCTTTTTTTAACACAATCCCAATAGTAGTTCATCAGCACTGCTGTTGCTCTTTTCATGACTGGTACATCAAAAATGCATTTGCACCTGGTGTTAATTCCAATGTTTAGTGTACCATTATTTCTGAAACACAGTGTGGCTTTATTCAGGGTTATTAGACTAGTCCCCCCTCGTCATCAACCCATGTGAGTAACTTTGTGATTATGAGCCTCATGTCAAGACATCATTTATTTGCATTCAGTGCTACCTTTTCCCACTGTCCCAAGACTGCTAGTGCTTTGCATACCACAAGTCCTTCAGTCCACCCCTCAGGTGTGAACATTGTTCCCTGTATGTGCAATTGTCTTCTTTCCCAACATCTGAGTACTTCCTTCTCATTCTTATTGTTGCACTGGAGCACCGTATTTTCTTCTATTTTAATCCCTGCCCCAATTGTTTCAGATGGTGTCTGTCATAGCCACAGGCCCAGAACACAAAAACCAAACCATGGGGCCAATGGGTCACTTGACTCACTTATGTCCCTTTGGGACCTATAAACACAGGGGCCCTGGCTGTACTCAGTCCTGGCGCCTTTGGTGCCAGGCTTATATAGAGATGTGAGCAGGAACACTTTATTTCAGTGCAGTAGTGCTTTTATTTTACAAGAACTTTCCAGGAGCTGAAAGCCTTTATTCCAGAGAAGATCCTCATGTGCTGACTCATCAGGTGTGGCTCCCTAGGCCTGGTCTTCATGTGCTGACTCATCGGGTGTGGCAGGGTGTGGCAGGCAGGCGGAACCTGGTGGGCGTGGCTTCAGAAGCTCAGCTATATAAGCTGCTCCATCCTTAAAGCCAGTGCTTCACGTTACTGTGCACTTGCGTGCAACGTGACGCTCACCGCTGCTTGGACCAGTTTACTTGCCTTTGGAAACCAGGCGTTCTCCTGCATACTCACCTCCAGGAAACTGGTGCTTCATCATTCATCTGCAGACTCATCTCCTGATATCCAGTGATCTTGATCCCGATGCCACAGCACCGCACTCCGCATCCATGAACTTGGACCCTGTGAAGAAGAAGAAAGACAAGGTTAGAACATCCGTCCTAGGGCCACGCCGCATTTGAACTCTGCGCGCCCCCTAGTTAACAACTTAGCAGCTACTTTACCGCTGCAGCTTCGTTCCTCGTTCCCTCCGGCTATCGCCTCGAGCTCTGCACCTTCTGCCGGGCTGGTAACACCACCTGCAAGGGAAGAAAGCAAAAGAGCAAACATCAAAAGTGGAATGGACAGCAATACACAACAACAAACTTTACAATACAACGAAAACAGATGAGGAAAGACAAAGGCAAACAGGAACACGTAAGGTATAGTGGCTTAGTTGCAGCAGGACTGGACTACCACGTGCAAGGGACTAGTTAAGGAACATGGTCCAGATCATACAAGCGCCCCTGCCAGAAGCAGTAGGACGGAGTGCTTGTCAAAACTAATCAAGGTGAGCTTTCAGGGACAGCGCATCTCAAGGGTACCACGGTTTGGGAGAAGGGTTCTGGAAGGGGATTAGGCACACAAGCTGGCATACTGACGCCCCATATTATCCATGCAGGAGCAGTGCCGAGCAGCATCACCTATTACCACCAATTATCACCTAAGTGCAGAGGGAGAAGTCAGACCCGAGCGACCTCAACCGCGAGCGGGCTGCAACCGTGTCCCAACACCTCCGCAGAGACCAGGTGAGCATAACAGAACGCAAAGCCTCTTTGAATCTCTGCCTGGGCGTTATGGAAACTTCTGAAACGGACCTGTTGGCCTGATTACTGGGAGATTTACGGGCTGAAGTTCATGCCTCAAGACAGGAAACCAATGCCCTAAGGAGGGATCCAATTGTGAACCGGGAGTGGACAGATGAACTAGCAAGGCAAATGCTCCAGGCACAGGCAGGCCAGGTCCCATTGCCATTGTATGCCCCTCTTGCCGCCCCTCCACATCCAATGCCAGTACAGGTGGTTCTTCCAGGGGGCTTTCCCTGGCCCCACCAGAACGCTTCACAGGCGATCAAATAAGTACGCCATCTTTATGAATCAATGTCGCCTACATTTCTTGTGCAGACCTGATTCATTCCCCAACGATCAAGCGAGAGTGGCATTTGTACTCTCATATTTGGAAGGTAATGCAGCGAACTGGTCAATACCCTTGTAAACCAGGATGATCCTTTGCTTCGAGACTTTGGAGGTTTCCAGCGTGAAATGGAGAAACTATTTGCATGGCATACTCAAGGGCGGGCTCTGGGCAATGAACTGTTATCAATATGGCAGGGTAATCAAGACCTACTAACATATATTGCTTCTTTCAATTGTCTGATAGCACAAACTAACTGGCCAGAGGAGAAAAGAACTATGCTCTTTTACCAAGGCTTGCGAGAGGAACTTAAGAACATATTAGCCCAAGTAGTAAATCCCCCAGAAAGATGTGCTGAATACATCGACCTGACAGTGCAGCTCGATCACAGATTAAAAGGTCGGTAGATGGATCGGACCAAGGCCGAGGGGTGGTTAGTCTAGGTGCAACCCTGTGAGAATCAAACCAAATCACACGATCAGTCCAAGCCAATGCAAATCGTAGGCTTGCAGAGCACACTCGCCAAGGCAGAAAGAGAGAAAAGGAGACAGCAGCAGCTTTGTTTGTACTGTGGTATTGGAGGTCACTATCTTTGAGAATGCCCAGTGAAACCACCCAGGAAAGCAGTTGAAGCAACTGACAAGGGTGAAGAAGAAGAACAGGACTTGGGAATCTCCAATGCCCAGCAAGCGCAGGGGTTCACTTGTCAAGCGATGAAATGAAACCTATACAGACTCACATCTAGTCATCCCTGTGCTCCTAGTAAACCACAAGCAACCGTCGAAAGTACATGCCTTGGAGGCATACATTGACAGTGGGGCTGTGGGAAATTACATGGACCAGGATCTAGCTACCCGGATAGGCCTTCATCTCCGACAGAAGCAGGTTTTGGAAAACGTCACAGCAGTTGATGGATCTCAGCTGTGATCCAGCCCAGTGATGCACTACACCGAGAAGGTCACGCTTCTGTGTCAGGACGGTCACCAAGAGGACATCACATTCGATCTCATTAGCACTCCTCAGTTCCAGATGATATTGGGAATGCCCTGGCTGAAGACCAACAATCCCAGGATTGACTGACGTAAATGAGTTCTGATCTTGCCCCAAGACTGTGCCGACACCTGTTATAGCAAGGGATTCTCATTGAAAGGTCTTACCAACCCAGGTTTGTTGAAGAAAGAAACCATACTGGGCCTCACCAGTTCACTACCACCTGAATACATTGGGCCTCATTCCGAGTACGGCGCTAACCAATGGCACTATTAACGCCTTGGTTGACGCCGTACCCGGACCGGCAGCGCCTTGGTGGATGGCGGAATTACCGCCCCATTCCAAGGTTGGCGGGGCGGTAATTCCCCATTCACCAAGGCTCTTCCCCATTCCCAAATGAGCCCCCATAGGGCTCAATGGGAATGGGGAAGATGCAAATAACGGTGACCGTTCATTACGGTCACCGTTATTGGCTTGGAGGCCCCTTTGCGCCCTCGACTTTAACACCTGCTCAAAGCAGGCGTTAAGGGCGAGGGCGCAGAGGGAACTCGGAGTATGGCGGTAAGGGAATACCGCCACCGGTCTCGTTACTGGTGGCCGCTATCCCTTACCGCCATACTCGGAATGAGGCCCATTGATTACCAAGATGTCTTTCAAAAAGAGCAAGCAAACACCCTACCTCTGCACAGACCGTATGACTGGCAAATTGATCTGGTACCTGGAGCTCAAGTTCCCTGCAGCCGGATTTATGCCCTAACAGAACAGGAAAAGCAGCATCTAAAAACCTACCTCAATCAGTATCTGGCAAATGGCTTCATTCGTCCGTCCAAGTCCCCTGCATCCTTGCCCCTCTTTTTTGTGCCTAAAAAGGAGGGAGACCTGAGAACTTGCATTGACTACAGAGCACGTAACCAGATCACGGTAAAAAACGGTACCTGTTACTGCTTATCCCCGAACTCTTGGATCAAGTAAAAAACGCTCATATATATACAAAACTAGAATTATGAGGGGCCTACCATCTAGAAAGAGTCAAAAAGAAGACAAGTGGAAGACGGCCTTTCGCATGAAATATGGCCTTTATGAATATCCGTTTATGC
The DNA here is from genome assembly GCF_040938575.1 of Ambystoma mexicanum. NCBI lineage: Eukaryota > Metazoa > Chordata > Amphibia > Caudata > Ambystomatidae > Ambystoma > Ambystoma mexicanum. The sequence goes on along the minus strand of NC_090934.1, from coordinate 365,289,490 downwards.
CCTTTGGAATATGTAATGCCCCGGCAGCGTCCCAATTTTTTTTGAATGACGTGCTCTCCGAACTGTTGGACATCTGCGCTCTTATCTATATTGATGACATTCTTATCTATTCGACCACCAAGGAGGACCACATAAACCATGTCCAGGCAGTTTTGGAGAAACTGCGGCACCACCGGTTATATGCCAAATTGGAGAAAAGCTTCTTACATGTGACAGAGGTAAAATTCCTCAGATTTATTCTCATACCACGGGGTGTACGCATGGACATGTGCAAGGTAGACGCTATCCTTAACTGTCCCTCCATAAAGGGAGTACAGAGTGTATTCGGGTTCGTTAACTTTTATCGCCGGTTAATTCCCGGGTTCTCCCAGATTGGCCCCCCAATCACCTCTTTACTACAGAAAATTAAATAATTTAATCGGTCCGCAGAGGCAGAGAAAGCGTTCTAGGAGCTAAAACAATCATTACCACAGCACCAATTCTACGGCATCCTCGACCAGAAGTACCATACGTGGTCGAAACTGATGCTTCCAACATAGCAATGGAAGCAGTCCTGTCACAACGAGACCACAAAACCAGTCAGTTGCATCCCGTGGCATTCTGGTCTCACAAATGTTCAGCCTCTGAATTGAATTGTGCGATTACTGATGAAGAACTGCTAGCAATTGAGGCAGCGTTCAAAGCCTGGAGACATTGTGGGTCATTACGACCTTGGAGTTAACCATGGTGCAATTTGCGGCATTGTTACCCCCTACTGGGTACTGCGTCCGGAATCCTTAAATGAGGAATGACCAGGCCGTTCCAACCTTGGAGGACCCGGTAATTCCTCATTCGAGGAACTGGGACCTGGCACATCCCCATTCCCATTCGAGCTCCCACAGGGCTCAATGGGAATGGGGAGGGAGCTAACAACGGGCCCGTTAATAACAGGCCCGTTGTTAGCTCCCTGGTCTGCTAGCGGGACCTGCTAAGGGCACCTAGTTTTACCAGGCGCCATTTGCAGGTCCCGCGAGCAGACTCGTAATGGGGCGGTAAGGGGTTGACGGCTCCGGCACCATTACTGGTGCCATTAACCCCTTACCGCCAACCTTGTAATGACCCCCATTATCTTCTTGGAGCTAGACATGCAGTCACTGTCGTCACAGATCATCGCAATCTACAATATCTGAAGACTGCTAAAGCGCAATCATCTCGCCAACTCCGCTGGGCTCTCTTCTTTACAGAATAAGATTTCGTCAACACCTATAGACCTGGAGTACACAATGGAAAAGCGGATGCCCTGTCTCGCATGAGTGAGGGAGAAAAGGCATTCACTGCACCAGACCCCGTGGCCATCATCCCTGAAGGACGAATCCAAGGCATGTTTGCCACAACTACCACTCTAGACAACTTAAATCTGACCTGCAACACTTGATGAGTCCACCAACACAACAGGAATGGATAGGGAAGGGGGACTGGTATACGATCGTGGACAACCGACCATACTACCAAGGACGATTGGACATCCCGGATAAGAAATTACAGAATCAAATCATCGCAAACTATAACGATTCATTAGTAGAAGGGCATCCGGGAATAGCCAAAACCCAAGCTAAAATAAAGAAAATGTACTGGTGACCAACGTTGCGAAAGGACATTGTCCAGTTCATCGCAACCTGTGGCACCTGTGCCCAACACAAGTCCCAAAAACAAAGTCCTGCAGGTCTGCTACATCCTTTAGAAGTACCCCCAGCACCTTGGCATACTCTATCAATGGATTTTATTACAGACCTTCCCTCCTGTAACCGGTCCAATACCATCTTAGTCGTTGTAGATCTGTTTTCCAAAATAGCCCAATTTATTCCCCTGAAAGGTCTCCCAACTGCTTCTACTCTGGCTACCGTGTTTTTGGAACAGATCGTCCGGCTACACAGGTTCCCATCAATATTGATATCAGACCAAGGAACTCAGTTTGTCTGTGCATTCTGGAAAGGTGTTGTAAAATTGCCAAAATCGACCTCTGGTTATCTACAAGCCATCACCCCCAAACAGACGGCAAGACCAAATGGACTAACCAGACCCTCGAGCAATGCATAAGGTGTATGCTGCAACAAACCAAGGATACCTGGAAGGACATACTTTGGTTAGCAGAAAACACATATAACCACTCCATTCACACCAGTACGGGACAAAGCCCATTTTACAAAGTGTACAGTCGACATCCACGGATATCCGTTTCGACCCCCTCGAATCATTAGATATGCCTGCTGTAACGACCTTACACAAAACGATCACCGAGGTTTTTAAGGAAGCAGCATAGCATCTTGCCAGAGCCAAAGAGAAACAGAAGCAGTTTGTGGATTGACACCAAAGGGAAGCTCCCAACTACCACGTCAGAGACAAGGTTTGGTTAGCATCCAAAGACATCCACCTGAAAGGACCACAGGCATTCCGTCCCAGATATCTGGGACCCTACACTATCAAGGCTGTGATCAACCCTGAGACCATGAAATTAGAATTAATGGCCCACATGCAGAGCCACCCGGTGTTTCATGTCTCCCTCCTAAAACCATTGAAACCAGGTACACAGATCGATACTCCATCAGCTGAATTTCAGGATTTTTTCAGAAGCACACACCATACATATATGGGCCTAGGGTCTCCAAGCCACCAAGGAAAACAGGGAGACCCATGCATTTCTGAAAAGAGGACCCCTGTGGGAATCCGCAGAGGTCTGACTTACACAAATCGGGCCAGAATTTATTACCCAGAAACCCCAGCAAAGTGCGAAATGTGGCGAAGAAAAACCAATTTCCGCACATTTCACCTGGCTCACCCACTGAAACACGCCACCAACAACACATGGCCTACCTTCCCGCATTTCCACGTGTGTCCCAATCAAAACGGCACCTCACATGTGTGGGTGCACCTACCTGGGCGCCAAGGGGAAAGCCTAAAACACGGCTAACCCCATGTCTTTTCTACAGCTGAATTTCAGGATTTTTTCAGAAGCACACGCCACAAAGATATGGGCCCAGGTTGTCCAAGCCACCAAGGAAAACAGGGAACCCCATGCATTTCCAAGAAGATGACATGCGCAAATCGGCCCAGAATGTCTTACCCAGAAACCCTGGCAAAGTCCAAAATGTGGGGAAAAAAAACTATTTCCCACATTTTACTCGGCTCACCCACCGAAACACGCAGCCAACAACACATGGCCTACCTTCCCGCGTTCCCACAGGTGTCCTGACAAAAACAGTACCTCACATGTGTGGGTGCACCTACCTGGGCGCCAAGGGGAAAGCTGAAAATGCCGCTAACCCCAAGTCTTTTCCGACATCTGAATTTCAGGTTTTTCAGAAGCGCACACCATACAGATATAGGCCTAGGGTGTCCAAGCCACCAAGGGAAACATGGAACCACATGCATTTCTGAAAAGAGGACACCCGTTGGAATCCGAAAAAGTCTGACTTGCACAAATCGGCCCAGAATTTATTACCCAGAAACCCCGGCAAAGTCCGAAATGTGGCAAAAGGAAACCAATTTCTGCACATTTTGCTCGGCTCACCCACCGAAACACGCCACCAACAACACCTGGCCTACCTTCCCGCCCACAGCTGTCACGGCAAAAACAGTACCTCACATGTTTGGGTGCACCTGCCTGGGGGCACCAAGGGTAAAGCTGAAAAAGCGGCTAACCCCAAGTCTTTTCCGACAGCTGAATTTCAGGATTTTTTCAGGAGCGCACACCATACAGATATGGGCCTAGGGTGTCCAAGCCACCAAGGAAAACAGGCTACCCCTTGCATTTCTGAAAAGAGGACACCCATGCGAATCTGCAGAGGTCTGACTTGTGCAAATCGGGCCAGAATGTATTACCCAGAAACCCCATCAAAGTCCGAAATGTAGCGGAAAAAAACCCAATTTCCGCACATTTCACTCGGCTCACCAACCGAACTACGCAGCCAACAACACATGGCCTACCTTCCCGCGTTCTCACAGGTGTCCTGATGAAAACAGTAACTCACATTTGTGGGTGCACCTACCTGGGTGCCAAGGAGAAAGCCGAAAATGCGGGTAACCCCAAGTCTTTTCCGACAGCTGAATTTCAGGATTTTTTCAGAAGCACACACCATACAGATATGAGCTTAGGGTCTCCAAGCCACCAAGGAAAACAGGGAACCAAATGCATTTCCGAAAAGAGGACACCAGTGGGAATCCACAGAGGTCTGACTTACGCAAATCAGGCCAGAATGTATTACCCAGAAACACCGGCAAATTCCAAAATGTGGTGAAAAAACCCCAATTTCAGCACATTTCACTTGGCTCACCCACCAAAACACGCCGCCAACAACACATGGCCTACCTTCCCACGTTTCCACAGGTATCCTGATGAAAGCGATACCTTACATGTGTGGGTGCACCTATATGGGCACCAAGGCGAAAGCCGAAAACGCGGCTAACCACAAGTCTTTTCTGACAGCTGAGTTTCAGGATTTTTTCAGAAGCACACATCATACAGATATGGGCTTAGGGTCTCCAAGCCACCAAGGAAAACAGGGAACCAAATGCATTTCTGAAAATAGGACACCCATGGGAATCCGCAGAGGTCTGACTTGCGCAAATCGGGCCAGAATTTGTTACTTTGAAACCCTGGCAAAGTCTGAAATGTGGCAAAAAAAACAATTTCCGCATGTTTCACTCGGCTCACCCACCGAAACACGATGCCAACAACACATGGCCTACCTTCCTGCGTTCCCAGAGGTGTCCCAACAAAAACAATACCTCACGTGTGTGGGTGCACCTACCTGGGCGCCAGGGGGAAAGTCGAAAACGTGGCTAACCCCAAGTCTTTTCTGACAGCTGAATTTCCGGATTTTTTCAGAAGTGCACACCATACAGATATAGGCCTAGGATGTCCAAGAAATCAAGGAAAACAGGGAACCCTATGCATATCCGAAAAGAGAACACCCGTGGGAATCCGTAGAGGTCTCACTTGTGCAAATCGGCCCAGAATGTATGACCCAGAAACCCCAGCAAAGTCCGAAATGGGATGAAAAAAAACAAATTTCTGCATATTTTACTTGGCTCATCCATCGAAACACACAGCCATCAACACATGGCCTACCTTCCTGTGCTCCCTCACGTGTCCCGACGGAAATGGTACCTCACATATGTGGGTGCACCAACCTGGGCGTCAAGGGGAAAGCCTAAAACACGGCTAATCCCAAGTCTTTTCCGACAGCTGAATTTGAGGATTTTTTCAGAGGCTCACACCACATAGATATGGGCCTAGGGTGTCCAAGCCACCAAGGAAAACAGGGAACCCCATGCATTTCCGAAAAGAGGACACCCGTGGGAATCCGCAGAGGTCTGACTTGTGCAAATCGGCCCAGAATTTATTACCCAGAAACCCTGGCAAAATCTGAAATGTGGCCAAAATAAAATCTGCATGTTTCACTCGGCTCATCCACCGAAACACGCCGCCAACAAAACATGGCCTACCTTCCCGCATTCCGACAGGTGTCCTGACAAAACGGTACCTCACATGTGACCAAAACCTCCTACTAGTGTCACTGTGCCCTTTCCAATGTTGTGTTGTAAACAAGTCATGCAATTATGAACCAATCTCTCGGCAGTTTTCTTAATGTTATCATTGTACCATGCAGAATCCAACTGCTGGAAAATCTTTTTCGCACATATATGTGTTGGACCATGCGCCATTGTAACCATTGCCATGGCATATGCATTCGGCAACATCCATCTATTATTTTCTTTGTCTACCCAACAACCCTCGGGATCTAATTCTGCTGGACCCTTGGACCATTGTTTTATTTCCTCAGGAGTGGCTTCTGCTCGTACCTCTTTGACAGTCTCAATTCCATCTCCTATCATGCAGGACACTCTCTCTGCTGTTTCAACATACATATTTTTGTGAAAATCAGTGCAGTTTGCTTCACGATTCTGTCTGCAAATGCATTTCCCTTTCCTACTTTACACATTATTTTTTACGAGTGTTGAATTTCATGATTGATAATCGCTTGGGAAGCACAAATGCTGACAGCAGTCTCACTATTAAAGTGCCATGTTGAATCTTAGTTCCATGAGACGTCAGAAAGCCCCTTTCAGCCCACAATTGGCCAAAATTGTGGACCACCCCAAAAGTGTATTGACTGTCAGTGTATATGTTCACACTAAGGTTTTCAGAAATTTCACATGCTCTGGCTAATGCTATTATTTCCGCAGCTTGTGCTGAGTTATATGGGATTTGTATGCTCTCTACAATAGTTTTCAGTGTGGTATTGGCATAAGCAGCAGTTGATATGCCATGTGGCAATTTAAAACAAGAGCCGTCACAAAACAACTCTCCACTTGGCTCTTCCAGGGGTGTATCGGTTAAATCAATTCTTCCTTTGGTCTCTTTCTCAGTAATAACTAAGCAATCCTGTGATAATTGTTTCTCGCTCCCTTTTTCACTGGGAGGGGGGTAATAATTCAGCCAGATTCAAAGTGCAATATCTCTTAATTTGAATATGTGGTACAAATAGGATTAATTCATCCCTTGTTAGTCAAGCAGATGTGAAATGTTGTGTCTGCGTTCTATTTAAAAGAACGTCTACTGAATGGGGTACCATCACGGTTAAAGAGTGACCTAAAACCATCCCCTCAGTTTGTTTTACTGATGCTGCAGCTGCAGCAACAGCTTGCAACAACGCGGCAAAGCACATGCCACAGGATCCAACGTGGAAGAAAAATAACTGCATGGTCTATTTCAGCCCCCTTGTTCCTGAGTCAAAACAGCAAAGAGAAAATTGGACGGACATGGCACACCCTATTAATGTGGGTAATAGTGTATTGGATTATTGTCTAAGTAGGAAATTTAAGGAAAATAGAAAATAGATATGAGGTGCAGAGGAGAGATAGGCAACCTTCACACCTAGGTTGCACAAAGTGATAAGAAACAAGATAAGTTCCCAATTAAGAAACTCATGTCCCAATGTCTGGAAAACCAGACCAACAATTAGTTTGTATACTAAACAGTGTTTCTAATAATATCTTTTGAAACCATTGCATTAAACCAAACTTAAGAAGGTGATTTATTAAAGAAATCAACATTCAGGCAATGTAGGTCACAAGAACCAAAATTAATATTTATTCTTGATGTTGAAACTGTGGATGGCCCAACGCGTTTCGATTGGTACAACACTCTTCATCAGGGGCAAATCAAAAATTCTAAGGAAAGATATGCACTGGTTGTGAAACTAGACTAATCACTGGTGTACCTGAGAACCCTACTGAAACATTGTTATGCCCTGACAGTGGTATATTTATAACCCGCTGATGGTCGATCGAACATTTCTGTGCACCTGTATCCACTAACAAAATGTGCTCCCTATTCCCAACTTTCGTTTCTACATAGGGCTTTTTCTGGTCAACGGGAATAGGCACTGGTTCCAAACCCTGCTTCGGGCAGTCCTAGTGAAACAGTACATCATTGGATGTAAAGTCCCCAGAGTAATATGCATTGGAGGGATTATCAAAAACATTTCCACCATTCATGGTGTTCTGTTGTTGATTCTGATTAACCTGATTATCCTGGAATTGTGGCTGCATCTGACTTCGGTTCTGTCCCGCTATTCCTGGACGACGTCTAAATGTTCTTCTCAAAATTGTCCCATTCATCCTCTGTAATTGCGGGCACTGTGCTCGCCAATGGCCTTCTTGTCTACCATATGCACATTGATTTATACCTTTCAGACCCCCATGTATATTGGACGATAATGGAAACTGGACTCTAGTTGGTGCGTTCTCGCCACCTCTATTATTTTTGGCTACCTGCTGCAGTAACACTCTTGTCTTTAAATTTCCTTTCTTCCTTATGTCCTTATCCTTTTCTGAATTCACTTGTTTCTCAAAATATTAGGCCATAAGTAATACTTCGCTTCGTGATTTTGCTTGCCATGCACTTTCAGATGTCATTATTAATGTCTGAATTTTCGGTAACAATGCTCGCACAAACTTATCAGCAAAAAATCTCTTCCCAGGTTCGGTACTTAGATCTTGACCACTAAAATCTGCAAATACATCTTCAAACTGGTTAAAAAAATCTGTCGCTCTTTCCGATTTGCCTTGTAGACAAGCTCACTATCAACTCTGATTAAAGTTTCCCGTGTATCGCCTAACATTGGCTAATTTGTTTCCATATGTCAGCAGGAAGAATCACTGGGAACAATAAATCAATGTCACTCAGTGTCAAAACAGATGAATTCAAAACAGATTCAATTTCCTTATCATAACCAGCTGGATTTTTCATAATATCAGGGATCGTCTGTTTTATAGTGTTCACTTCTTGCCTAGAAAAGGGAACATGAACAAACTGTGCAATATAATGGGCTTCTATCGTTTGCGCTGGACTTGTCCCATCGGCAGCAACTTCTACTTTTCGGAAAAACGTGGGAGGCACCTCCCTCATAGGTAATTGCAAAGTAGGGGATTCTACATATGTGTGTCTATTGAGCAGCAAAGCCAGATCAAGGGAAAAAGCAGTCGTTCCGGTGTCAGGCAAAAATGCTCTATTATAAATCGTCATCAAATCAGCAGGACAACAAACCTTTTTCTTCATGCATTCATCCTGTAAATATTCCACCATAACCTGTAACACTTTTCTCTGCATTTCTGATGTGTATTAACTAAACGTATCATGCACTTCAATCGGGGAAATGGCAGCATCCATAATCCATCTAAGCGCATCTCGCGTACAAAGTCGCATCTCTTCACTAACAGGTTTCAATGGCGGAAGAAATTGTTTCTGGACATATGACATATGCGGTTCATGCTTACTCATTATCTCTTTATGCAATCAATCAAGTTCTCAATTAAACACAAATGTTCGCCCTACATGTTCTCGTATTTTTGCCGAATTATCTCGCAAATTAGAAAGGACAATCAAATCATGCAACTCTTGCGGTACCACTGTATCAGTTAAGTCACTCCATTCCTTAACAAGATAATCTCCCATACATTCTAACAATACCTGCTGATCACCAAGACCTCTATGATCAGATATGGAACTTTTGAACAGCCACTTCATTGCCATCATCAATATATGTCTCAGCCCACTGTTTCAGTTCTTCTTTCCATTCCTTGCTAGTCGTACTATGGGTCAGTCTAATATTTCCTTTCTCAGGCCCCATTTATGCAGAACTGCTAGTTAAAGTGTATAACTCATGCTCTGTAGGAGGTGGAGGAAATGATGTCATGGGCGTAGATGGGATGGCTACTACAGGTGCAGATGGAAGCGTGGGAATAGCAACAGGGGGAGATACATAGGGAGGTGGTGCAACCGGGTCAGTACTTGGATGCTCATTTCTTTGCTCATTTAGTATCTTATTTATCAATGTGTCTGATGTATGCTAATTGGAAGGCCCTATCCATGTTCCTAATGGCTTCTGTCTGCTTCTGCTGATCATGCTCTAGCGCTTTCTCTATGTTTGATTTTTGTCTAAGGGAATGTTTCTCTCTACTTTTCAAGCAATGATTTGCTTCCTTTCTCCAGTCCCTTACAACATCGAATGCTGCAGGTCTGGCGTTTTTGTGGAGCAAAACTGATTCCAAATGTTCTATATGCACTAATTCGAAGCTCCCATTATTCGGTCACTGAAGGTCTGGTACACGTCTGGTCTGCCTACACCAAACCGCATTAAACACTATTGCCCCTATTCCATACTTAATGTACGTATGATATGCCGGCGACCCCTCGGGTGGCGTGGCATGGCCAGTTTCCAAAGACTGTCTACAGCAGTGAAAAAATCTCACTAGACAGGAAGACAATTTCCCAGGCATGGTTAACTCATACCCTTTTTACCTGGGCGACACTCAACCAATATCAGGGCGTTTAAGAATTGGGGCACGACTCACCTGATCAATCAATTCGTCTCTCAGGACGCAATTTGCCCGTATACAGGCGCAACCAAGAATCATCAAGATCGCGTGTCTGGCGTGACTGGCAGAATTTGCCTCACTTCCAGGACCCTTGCCTCAATGCTCTCTGGGCGCTGCTCGTCGATCAGGGAGCGACCGTGTACAGATCTGCAGAGGAGTCTCTAATCACTTCTGCAGGGGCGCCCCGAACACCTTCCGATCCCGGACCGACAGCTACATCCTCGACTCGTTCTTGTGTTCAACATACACGATGGAGCATCACAAGGAGGGTCCCTATTCGGGCACCATTTTTGTAAGACCATATATGGAATAAGGCACCATAACCATATACTAATTACACGCCAATCGTGAGGTTCGTTTTCCAAACAAGTCTGGTTTATTCATAGAGTTTCACAGTCGGCTGCGGGGTCTCAACGCCTCACGACGTGTGTTCCCAGACACTGTGAGATGAGAAAGAGCAAGCAGCGCTAAAGCAGTCATATATATACATAATACATCATCCTTCACAATACCATTCAGCCTGCCCTTATACATGACATACAAGCTAGGGTTCGGTAATTGACAGCTACCCATGTAACTTCAGTCAGTCCAAACATTAGTATTCTAGCAAAGGCTGCAGAGACAGTTTTTTGTTATGGGGAACACAGGGTACTGGCACAGGGAAGGATATCATGTTCTTGCAGGGAGACATTCCAACCAACGTTATCTGTTCGCTGAACTCATGAGCTAGGGTTCAGATAGTTCTAAAGCAGAGAAACATATCATACTTCGTGTCGAAACACCATTAGTTGCATATAATTCACATTTGACTGTTTTTTACAACAGCGCTTGCAAGACAAACCGGCACCTTGGTTGTTGATTAATGGCGGCTCTTGCCTAGGCTTCAAGGCCTTACGAAGAGGAAAACAATGTATATCTGCAGGGTTTTACATTCCGGTCTATGTTAGTATTCATAGTTCAAACTTTGGCCACGCACCATGTGTGGAACTGAAGCGCAGAATATATTTGCAAAGTGTTGCAGAAAAGAAAATGGCCTGCATTTACAAAATGGACTCCCAATGGTCACATCCAGGTTTCATGGTTTGCGATTTGCCTTTGGCCAACATACTATTCATATCATTTGGGTTATGCGATTGCATTTACGGTATAACACAATGACACACCCCTTTGGGCTTTCTGGCCATACAATACTGATATAAATTATTGTGCATTTATATAATGAATCTCTGGTGTGGAACATATTATTCCTTGGTTGTGAAAGATATTGTCATGTTCAGTTTTCTCATCAAATCTCTCCCCAATATGTTGACTGGTGTCTTGCGAGAGTACTGCAATGACATGGAAAAGGTCATGTTCACCTACAGTAATAGGTAAGTTGTCAGTAAAAGGAACCATGCTTGTCACCCCAGAAAAACCTTGTGCATTCAAGGTAATTCCTGACATTGGGTACTTTACCTCCCTAACACAGAACCTGATCGCCCTGGTATCTGCAAGGAATGAAAAGGTTTTGTCACCTACGGTTACCCAGACTCTCAGTTCCTCTTGTGGGTCTGGTGTAACTGATAGGATGGAATACATCAAGACTTTCCGTGGGCTGTCCTAGTGTGGGTAAAAGTTCATCCCTGCATCTGTGAAAGGGTTCCTCACACCACAGTCACACTCCATATTCTGGGAGTAGGCGTCTGGGGCCCTGCGTTTGTGTTCCATTATGTAATTGTATTCTGTTATACAGGTGCTTGTGGTTGCATTGGTACTTGCTGCATCATTTGCATGGGGGTTTGCTGTGTTTGTATCAGTGCTCTTTGTATTTGCATAGGGCTTCCTGGTGTGCAGTTTGCATTTGTGGCGCTTTTGTTCGAAAAATGTGTGATTTTGGGCATAATATTGAGGTGTACTCTCCCCTTGTTGATCTTGCGATTCTGCTGCATCCCTCCCCTGCTGTGCCCCATTTTTCCACATGTCCAACACTGCTGAGTCTGTACTCCAAACCTAGGCTGTTCACCATTGAATCCTCCTTCCTGTGTAGACCGAAATCCAAAACCTCTACCTCTAGGTGCAACACCTCTACCTCGCAGAAAATAATTATATTTACCCAATCCTGCAAAGTTTCCCTGAGCCTTTGGCTGTACCTGCTGTGTCTGCTGTGTAATCACCCCCACCCCATTGCTCCTGCCACTGAGAATTTTGATATTTTTTTCAGAACTTGCTTTGCTTCCTCCAGCTTTCTTTCCTCAAGTTTCTTTCTGGCTTTCTCTTGTTTCAACCGACAGTGGCAAAATATAGCTAACTGAATCTCTGGTCATGGCTTTGCTACCATTCCTACTATCTTTTTCAATTGTCTCTGCATTGCCTCAGGCAGGCCCTGGCATAATATATGACAAAAATAGATATGGTTTCATCCCACAGGTCTCTTGTTTTGAGACACACGAATCTCCTGAATATAAGCCACCAGCTCTTCATCATCTCGCATTTTGCATGTCATAATCACGCTCATGCCTGACGAATTGGGATATTGTACCCTAGGTTCTCTCAATATATTGGCCCTATAATTGTTAAATGTGCTCTGTTGTGATTGGTGTTTTGGCTGTTACTCCAGAATAACCAGCTTGTTTACAAATGTCATCTGCCCTCTCCCCTATTATGGCAACAAGCAAAATAATTCTGTCAACCACCACTAACATAATTTCTGCTGTCTTTCTTTCTAGTTCATAAATCCATTTGCCCACTGCTGATGTCAACATTGGTAGCTTATAGATTAAATTATTCTTGTCCATCTAGCAGCCATGGAACATATTTCAGCCATCCTCCCCCCTTTTCTAGCAATGGGAATTGCGTCAATTGAATGTCCTGTGCACCCGCAGTCAGCCCCCCCTGTTTTGGGTGTCACACCTGTCAAATTATTTTTCTTCCGTCCCAGCAAATTTCACAACTTATTCTCATATGGTGTTCCGTCTTCTAGGCTTCCTGATTGTAGCTTCGGGAGCCTGTAACTTTCAAACAGGCCCTGGCATTCTCTCTGATCCTTCCAAACCTAACCATGTTCTCTCTTCCCCTGTTCTTAAGCCTGTAGAAGGGGCACATGCAGTCTCTTCCGCCTCCTCGTAACCATCTTCTTCTCTTTCCTCATCAATAAGCATCTAATCACCACTTCCATTCTTCTCTTTCCTCAAAATCTAGTCTTTTCAGGGTAATCGTCATATAGAATCCACTCATCACTTATTCAAATGCCCTCCCTTATCCCCTTTGTGGAGATCCTCCACTGCTCTGGTTTACTCTGTGGCAACATCGGACTGGGTCAACAAACCAGTCTGGCCAATAAAAACAAAAGTGGCCCACAGACAGAGAAAAAAGTGGCCCACATTTAGGAATTTCAGTATGCAGCACACCCTCTGGGAAACTGGTGTAGGGGTGCTGCTGCACACATTTTAATAAATGCCACAACATTCATTTGGTTAGTTTCCCATTAAAAACAAAATCGCAACCCCGCTGTTGCTGCCCTTCATTACCAGACAATAAGACAATAAGGTAAACTGTACAGATTTCACACCAAATGATGATCCCATTGTGAATTAGCAAATCTTCAATGTGGAGGGGTGAAAATGTCTAAATCCTCAATGTCGAGGGGGGTCAAATGCCCTCCCCAAAGTTTCCAGAGCAGGTGGTGGTTCAAAGGTGAATTCTACAGCACAGTCCCTAGAAAAAATTAAAAGCCACACAATCTAGGAACTGTTCTGAAGGGCAATACATTAACAATCCAAATGACACCGCCTAAATTAACAACAGCACAAGGACAGTGGAACAACATGAAACACACATTCAAGTTGTTTCTTCGAAAGAAAAACAAGGTCACAGGTTAACATTGCTCTGCAAAACACACTTTCGACATGAACATGACTAACATGAATTCATGAGATAGAGAAACACACACACAAACACATGCAGACACACACATTGGGGACCCAAATACTTAAGGGCTGGGTACTGCAGTACCTGTCTTGTAGAACATTGCCATGTTAATTAGTGCTGCAATTCTGTTTAAGTCCATACCACCTTTAAATGGAATAATTTTCTTTCACTCCCTTTTCAATGCCCCACAATCCATTAACGAGAACTCTAGAAACAATGTTAGCAAACACACACAAAAGTGTGCCTGACGTCTGTGAACTGCAAGCAAACTGCCAGTGTATTCATTCATCTTGTGCTGTCTGCCTTTGAACATTTATTATGTGAAAATGTAAGCAGAGTCTGCATTGGCATTAACTTCCCTGCGGTAACACCCACTGCATTTTATAAGTTTGTGGAAAATGCGCTGTAGAAGAGTATCAGAATGCCCATATGAAAAAAAGGGCAGACATCATACTCATGCTGTCTGTGGACAATGGCTTTCTTAACAACGTACATCAGAATTGCCACTCTAAACAATCTTTCCAGCTGAAAGTGCTTAACAACTAATGTGGGTCAGTTTAGTCCGGGTCATATGCATGGGATGGAAGCCTCCTACGCGGTAAGTTATTTGAGCATTGCTGTCATGCAAGGTGAGACGATGGCTACACATTTCAGTATCACATCCTATCAGGCACCCAGTCCCTGCTGCTCCCAAGTGTAATGCTACAAATATTACATTTAAGGCCAGTAAATAATAGTGAGGGAAAACACCAACAGCAGAGAATGCATCTAAAAAGCATTTTCTGTGCTCATTCCCACACCAAGTATGCAGCAATAATTATGAATGTGTGGCATTTCAGAGAAATAAAGCAACAGACAAGGACGTGTAGGTAAGGTGGAGCCTGTTTACAATCATATGGGGCAGGTAAGGAGGGTGGAGGAAAGGAGGGCGCAGGATAAAGAAGATGTGGGAGAGAAATGGTGTGTATGGGTAGAATGAGCATCAGAGAGAGGATGTATGGAAGAGGGAAATGGAGAGAGAGAGAGATGTAAGTTACAATCAGGTTCCTACAAAAGGAACATTATCCCACTAAGCAATCTTACAGGGATTCCCTTATTTAGTGCTGAATTCATCATTCAAAACATGGGACTATATGAAGTTTCAGAACATGTGTTAAAAGGATGAAGGCTGCAGAGAACGATTCTAGAATGAGTGAAGCAATTTCAGTCTGTGAACAAATACGATGAAACATAGAAGAAGTGCGAATCCTGCATGTGAGATTGTGACAAGAAATACACTGAATATATTAGGTGGTGGCAGGGGAAATCCACTCAGGGTATCGGAATGAGGCAAAAGCCCATCACAACTTTGGGGCATGTTGAGAGCTTTGTGGCAGTGCCTGCTGGGCATTGGAATCTAGGAAGGCAGGGGGTATGTGATGGAGAGAAACAAGAGAGGAGGGGAACAAAAGGAAAAGGAGCAAAAGATAGATACTAGACCCAGAGAGCAAATCAATGGGAGATGTGGTGAAATGAGTGGAGAGTTGGGGAGAGAAAGATAAGCGTGAAAAAAGAAGCATTGGAATAAAAGAGGGGGAGATAGGCATAGGGATCACTAGGTACAATGAGGAGGTATAACCGGGAGGATGGATGAAAGCAAAGTAGAATAAGGGATGAGAGGAGCGTAGGGAGAGAGAGCACTAGGTGCATGGAGAGGAAGATCAAAGGGTGGGAGGCGGATGACATGGTCAGGTTAAGGTCTGATTTCTGCCAGTGCATCCGGGTGAAAAAGAAGGAGGAAGGAATAGAATATGATGATTGTGCATGTGAGACGAGGAACAGGAATAGAATGAGATGGTGAGACAGGACATTGTAGGAGGGGGAAGGAAGCAAGCAGAAAAAGATGAGTTTGGGTAAAGAAGATGGAGTACAGGAGGGAGAGGTGAATGAACATAGAGGGAAGGTAGCAGGTGACTGTGGGTGGTTTTAAGGATGGTCTTAAGGTCAAAGTTCAATGAGAAATCAGAAATAGCCACTAGCCAGGCCCCTAGCTATCAAGGGGTGCACATTGGACAGGAAGAATATGAGCCGGAGGGAAAGATCAACCAGGGTTTGGGGGAGGCTGAGTTGACAAAGCCAGAGCCTGACTATCACTAATTATGAGTCTCTGTCTCCTCCACAGCTCTTAGGAGGAGAGAGAGCGCGAGGATGAGGTTTATGGAGGTGAAGATCAAACGGTGGGACGGGACAAGTGAGGGTCTCAATTTCACCTGGGATAGCAGACAGGTGACAGGGAGAGGAATAAGAAAGGAGGAGGGATCAGGAAATAATTAAACGATTTGGCACATGAGATGAAAAACAGGAATCAAGTCAGTGAGATGCTGAGATGACATTGGTGGGATCTTAAGGGATGATAGAAAGCAGGAAAAGAGGGTTGTGGGGGACAAATTGCAGTAATGTGGAGCACGATAGAATTGAAATAGACAGAGGGAAGCAGGTGGCCACTGAAGGAGAGAAGGTGACTATGAGAGAAATAGCTGGGCTCCCAGGTATCAAGGGAGAGCTATAGCACCGGCAAAAAAAGTATTATGGGATGGAGGAAGAAATAAGCAGGGAGGCAGAGTTGACTATCCCCAATCCAAACCCGAGTCTAAAAGTGAATGACTTTGTAAATGTCTCTTCCTCTTCCACAGCTGGAGGCCACTACCCACTTGCAAACTACAATGTGGTTTGCCTGCCTGGATTTTACTTACTTTTCCTGACTTTGGGCCTCATCACGAGTTTGGCGGTAACCCTTAAATCCGGCGGTAGCGCTGTTACCGCCGGATTTAAGGGTCTGCCAAATCAGGGCATTGGCGGATTTCTCCCCAGCTCTGAGCTGGGGGGAAATCCGCCGAAAATTCACGCTCATACCGCCGGCGGGAAATCCGCCGGTGGTATGAGCGTGAAATTTCCCCATTGAGCCCAATGGGGAATGGGGCATTCCCGAATGGGCTCAATGGGGAATGGGGATTTCCAAATCCTCCAAACCCGTGATCCTGCACTAATAGCGCCGGTGGGTTTGGCGGTAGGGCAGATAGCGCCAGCGCTATTAGCATTGGCGTTACCGCCCAACTCATGATGAGGCCCTTTGTGTTGAGCAGAGTTAACCATCAGTTGATGAAGGGGAGTGGTCATGCCCCCAGACTCACTGAAGAGGAGTGGACTGGACTATTGCTCAGAGGGAGTCGGGCCTGACCAAAGGCAGCAGTGAGTGACTGAGCTGTGCAGAGAGAGGACAGTCGGAATGAGAGACAAAAGCGAGTCACATACACTCTCAGCATGTTGTGCCCATCGCTTACTGAGCCAGTGTCTCGCTGTCCCTCTCAAACTGGATTTGATTAAGCATTCATGTAGAAAACGCATGAGCACTGGCACGGTCGGCCAGGGTTTCACATCGAGCTGGGCTGGCTGATCTTATGGCGCAATGGCTCCACACTGGCGGGACTCGGGCCGGTGTGTGTGTGCGTTAATAAAGTGAAGTGCTAAATGTAACAAGTTGTCAAAGAAAGTCAAAGAAAGAAAGGTATTAACAGTACCCAAAAACTTGAGAGTGAGAGCACAGAGAGTACAGCCCTGAACGGACTGAACAGGTGTGACAGGCAGGCACGGACCAAAGTGTATTTTGATTAATATATTTGGAAATTAATTTGGCCATCACACTGCATGCAACAAGGCTGGCCCACTCAAGGGTGGATCTCTTTCGGCCACGGGCAGAAAGCCTGATGTCTCACTCCAACGTTGAATGACCTCCACATCCATTCACCATACTCCTCTAGCTCCAGGGCTCCAATTGACTGTACTCCACCTTCACTTTGAATCTTGGGTGTCAGCAATGAGACTAGAAGAAAGACTTCAGACTTTCTGCTTCTAGATGGATATTGCAAAGAATGTCAGTGAGTAGGTTGCAGTACATAGTGTTCATTGATGGGAAGATCTCAGGAGCATGCCTTTGAGTGGTAGGTTATCAGTGAGCAAACATGATCTTGGTGAATATTGGTGAATGCCTTGGTCACTCACTCCTCACCAATCAGGCAAACTGGCACCATTGCAAGTCAATTGTAATCTAAATGAATTCATGCACCGGGATGTGCCTATGAGCTTTACTCCTCCATGCAGCAATGCATGGAATACACCGAATACTAAACTTTTAAGGCACATTCTTGAGATTTGACACTTGCTCAAATCTCAGAATGAGCCTGTTAGTCAGTTGTTCCATGATAATCCTTGGGCATGCAATGCTGATCCTTGCGAGCAGTGGGAGGAGATGGACTCTTGCTAACCAATACTTTCCAAGGCCATGGCATGGCCTGAAGGCATGTTTGCCTATTTTGATCTACTTTTTTTATGTTAGAGAAAAACACCAGGCAGTGCCATTGCTGCATGTAAAAACGATTATCAAGAAATAAATTGTGCAAACAGCACTATCAACATAAACTCCGGCTCTGCCGGTTACCACAGTGCTTCCCCTGCTGCTTTCCCTTCAGAAAGACGGAGTGGGGTACATAAATAGTAGACGGATAATTAAGGCATGCAGATGAGGATGATATTTCCTTCCAAGATAGATGTGCCGTTCCAGGAGTGGGTGAGCCAATGTGCACGCGCGTGATTTATTTACCAGTAATACCACCTATAGTGCAGGCCGTCGCAGTGTATATCAAGCGGTATTTGCTCAGGGGAAGTACACGGAGGTCATTTATATGGACACTGGAGTGGGTTTCAAAGATACTGCGGCTTAGCTTGGGACGGAAATTGAGGAGTTTAGGGTACATGGAGATGTACACTAAGATAATAAAGAAATGTATTTATTGTTATTCATCAAATGACACTGGAATGAATACATTCTTGACCGTAAAAAATGTAACAAGCAGGACATTGAAATGTAACATTTTCTTTCAACTAAGCACTGTATACAAAAGTTCGACGATTCGCCATGTACCAATCCGGTTGGTCCTTACCAGCCGGTCAGGAAAAGCAGCTCCCTGGATAATCTTCGGATCACCTGATTTACCGTTCTCTCACTTAACCTTATGATTCAAAATCCAGAGAAATAAACAGTCCCTTCGATATGACATGAGGTAATTTCAATTGGTTATTGATAACGCGCATCATATCCAGAGGTTTCTAAACGCGACACAAGGATCGAACCTATGTTGCTCCTCATCGTCTTGCTTACAAGGCCCGCGCGTTGCCCCTGAGCTATCCTCCCGTGACACGACCTTGCAGGTTGAGCGAGTTGACATTTCTGCACCTTCTGGCCCTGCAATCTGTAGGTCCAGATTCTTGTCAGATGCCTGAAACATTCAATTTTGATGTTCTATCTCTTTTCACCAGCAGGATGGCTCTTCCCTAGTCAGTGGCATTTGCTGTCCCTGGCTAATGCCCAGGGTACCGGCATGCATTAGGCATATGACAATGCCCCAATTATATGCTATCCCCAGCAATCGGTGTGCACTGACACTCTTATTTTCGATTACCATCCACATGGATTTTCTGGGCCATTTGGTTTCCACAGTAATGTGTCAAGGATTCACTGTGCTAGCCCACCATATAAAGTCATTACACATCATTAGTTCTAAGGGGATAGTGTACCTGAATGCGGAAGTCCTTAAAAGAGGGGTTGCAATGTGGACTTGAGAAGTGAGAGCTACATGTCCTTGGCACTGAGAATTGCATCGCTTCCTGATGCTGTGATGTTTGGTACAGGACATAATTGTGAACAGATCAGGGTTTGATGATCCAATGTGAAGTGGACTATCATGTGACCATCCAGGGCTTTACTATTAAGATTGAACGGTATACGCTAAAAGCTGGTGTGATCATGATACAGCATGCAAAGAATTGCATGAACAGCTGAACATCGACACATACTGTATGAGCAAGGTATTGAATAACTCATACACAATACCTGCAATAAACATTAGTGTTCTGCACTGTATGCCTTGTTTAGAATGGAAATATTGTGCAAACTACTGCTATGAGGAACACAGGGACGGCCAGTATTGGTCTGCCAAGCTCAGCCTGGTAGTTGCAAATGCATCAAGGGTATGGCGGACGGGGTGCTTTGGGCCGTTACCAGCACTTCCCGCCCCCTCCTTAGCAGTAATCATCACTATTAACATGACTGGGCTCCCTCCAGGGTGCTCATAGTATCTTTTCTGTGTGCACAGGAATGGTTCCATGTGAATGTCACATGCCCGATCTACCATGAAAAAAGCCTCCACAATAGAAAATGGGGTATTACCAAAATTGACCTTTTACAATTGACCTTTTGTCCTAATTGACCTAATTATAGTGGTCCTAATTGAGCTTCTGCACAATTGACCTTGATGATATTTTAGTTATTTTATATATGTATTGGGTTGGTTTGGGATTATAAATCATATGAGGGGATTGGCTGGGGGTTTTGGATTGGGTGGGGGTTGCGGGGGGTTTCACCCTGCATATATGTCCTAATTGACCTTTTAAATTAGGTCAATTCTCCCAAGGTCAATTCTCCCGAGGTCAATTGTGAAAAGGTCAATTAGTTTACAACCGAAAATGGAGTAGTACCTTTCTATTTCCACTGTGAAAGGTTGAGATGATGCAGATCTGGAACTGGAGGAGAAGAGCAAGTAGAAGGGATTGGTTGGGGAGGTTGGAGGGCATAGGAAAAAGCATTGGTACCTAAGGGAAAAGGGACAGGTTGTGGAGAAGGGCAGGGCAATGCCAAGGGGAGAACACAGAAAAAAGGCAGACACCCAGAAGTACGAGCACAGGTGGCCCAGCGGAAAGTGGTCAGTTACTGTGGGATTTCCAGCCACATGATTGGTCAGCACCTTGATTGGTCAGCACCTACCCCCATGTGCTAATATGAAATGTCTTACCCAGTTTAGAAAGGAAGGGTGAGGTGTGCATCGACCCTGTGCCAACTTGTACTGTATGTTTCAGTGACTTCAAACTGTGAAAAGACAGATGATACAGTAAATTACGACAATGGATCTTCTACTAAATGGTATGGTTCACTTGCAGGGACGCTGTGCCATGTCTGGGGAGTGAATCAGTCTTGCACCGCGGGCATTGGACAACTTTTCTCAGTCGTCAGATAGCTCCACAAGTTGTAGCAGGGTGAGGTATGGAACTGGACTAAAACCTTTTAGTGAAGTACAGCACAGTAAGGGAAGAAGTTAATGATAATTCTCAGACAAAACCATAATTCAGGAGAGAGCCCAGATCATTAAATTGCTGTAGTGTGAAAGCAAAAGTGGGTGTTAATTAATTGCCGTTCACCTGGCGAGTAGGGTACTTGAAAACTGCATTATCAAATTTTGTCAGGAAATTGAATGAGGTTTAATGGTAACAGGGCATCAAACCCCCCTACCCAGAGACTCACTGATCACAGGTTTCCAGTGCTGAGCAATAAGAACACACAGGGACATTATTTGTTCTAAATAGCAAAATAACAAGCAGATATTTTTATTTAATTGTTTTTTTATAATGCACCTAATATCGTACCTGAGTTTGGTTTCTAAGAGCGGATCCAGGATTCAAACCTCTGTTGTTCTGTGTGATCTTACTTCCAAGACCAGCACATTGCCCCTGTGCTATCTCTGATTCTTGTCTCAAGATCAGTGAAAACATTAGGGGTGTACCTTGACTATACTCTCTCTCTGACAGGGCAGGTCAACACCATCGCAACATCAGCAGCCTACACATCGAAGTGAATTAACACAGCCAGACCAGTCCTTAATCCTAACAGCTGCTGCACTGTTTCTAGAGCCGTTATTGGGGCCAGACTAGATTACTGTAATGCCCTCTTCACCAGGGCCGACACGAGGGGGGGGCAAACTGCCCCGGGCCTCGGCAGCACAGTCTCCTGTGTACTTTATTCACAAGGGGGACTGTGCTGTCTACTCTCTGCCCCTGCAATGATTTTGCTGTTTGTTGCGAAGCCGTTTGGCTCCGCAACAAACAGCAAACTAATGGGAGACAGCAGGGCTCTGAAGTGGGCTCTGCTGCCTCCCGTCATTCAGCTGAAAACGTGGACATGCTGCCTGACAAAAGAGGACTCCTCTCCTGTCAGTCAGTGTGTTCACATTGCTCAGCATGACCACGCTGACTGATAGAAGAGGAGTTCTCTCCTGTCAGGCAGCATGTCTACGTGTCAGTTGGGTGGATGCTTTTCAAGGGTGCATGGAGGTAAGGTAAGTGTTTTTTATTTTAAATTAAAAGTGTATATATGTGTATTTAAATCAAATTAGAATGTATATATGTATGTATTTATGAATGCCTGCGTGCATGTTGGTGTTTGTGTCAATGCTGTGTTTGGTTTTATGTATTCATGCATGGAGTTGTGTAACTGGTGGATGAATGCATGGGTGAAAGTGTTTTATGTGAATGTGTGTTCAGCCTCACCCCTAAATCCAGGCGCCCTGGGAGCCACTTCATTAAGGGGTATGCAGGGGTGGAAATGGAAAAAAATTGTTGGGGGATCCCACAGGGGCCGGGGTGGGAGCAGCGTTTGGGGGGGCGGTGCACAAGGAGGCGGGGTTAAGGGGGCGGAGGTGGCAGTTAACCTCTGATCAAAGGAAATGTCAAAAATAATAGTTTAAAACGGCCCAATTTCTTTCAAGTTGCTTCTTTTTCATACTATATATCAAATCCATTTTAAACCACTTCCATGTCACTGGTGAAGAGTAACTTCACTATGCGGATAATAGTTTTGACCAGTGTTGCTCAGTAAATATTCCTTAAAATGCACAATTTGCTTCCCATTTTATTTAAAAAAACTCCCCGTTGGGTACTATTCCAACAGGGCGATTTCTGTTCGCCATAAGCAAAATTTTCTTTTACTTGAACACAACCTGGCACAACTCCTGCAGCTCCCCCTCTGAAAGGAGTTGGGTGGCTGCATCGTGTCTGATCGTTTTAATAGGGGTATTTATTTATGTAATGTGTGTCAGATACCTGTATATTCATTTATTTATGCAATGTTTGTCGGATACAGGTATCCGACAAACTTTGCATAAATAAATAAATAATCCGGGTCCATGTATCCGACAAACATTGCATAAATAAATACATAAATCAGTTCGTGGCTGAGGACTGTAACTTCCTCTTGTGACCTCTTACATGGGGTCACCAGAGGAAGTTACATTTTGCTCCGAGCATTTTTTTTCCCCTTCTCCCCAGCACAGAGCAGGGATTTGTGGCGGTTGACTCTGGCCGCATCCCGAGATCCAACTACACATCTGGTGCCAGATCTCGGATCCGGCGAGAGCTGGCCCAATGACCAGCACTGGGGGTGGGTTCCTGGCCTCAGAGGTGCACCTAGGCTAAAATGTTAGGGTGAGATGGGTAGATGTGGGGTGGGGACTAACACTTCAAATGTTGGGAGAGGCGCTAACTTCAGAGGTTGTGAGGGATGAGCAAACTTACTTGTATGTGGGCATCTAGCATCTTTTCACATTCGAATCAGACTTTTCTGGTGAAGCTTCAATGTTACAAGCAGCTACCTCTCGCCTTCATTTCTGAAACGTCACACTTAAGGACTGCTGTGAGAAGGAGATGTCTCATGTCACCACTTCCCTTCTAATAACTCCCCTAGCATGCAAGTTCTAACCCCACATCACGATTTCAATTACCTAAAAATGTATGCAATAGAATGCAGGTGCTAAAAGTAAAATGTTTTTATGTTAGTAATTGCAGGGCCTTTGTTAACAGTGAAGCCCAAGCACTGTTTAACATTCGTGTCCTGTTACGTCTGGCCACGGCTCTGTCGGTCAACCTGGCAGGGACTGGGGGACAATTTGGAAAGCGGATAGTGAGTGGGGCCAATAAACCCATTGCACTTTCGGTCTTCCCCCTGAGGGATGACATCTGGGCCTTTCACCTTTTACAGTTGAAATGGGCCCCCAAGTAGCTGTCCCCATGTTGGCAGTTTTATGACACAGAAACCTACTGATAATCGGCAGCTTTGAACCTCCTTGCTGCATTATTTTTACTTCACTATTGATTTAAGCACTCCACAGGTGCCTTGGACCATTGTTCCAATCAGTAATGGGTGCCCCAAACATCAAAAAGAAATGAAACCCCACCAGCCCTGACACATCTTTAGCCAGCCCTGCTCCCATTTCACTCTGAATTCCCTGAGCCCAGCTAGGAAGCTGAAAAACTATTTCACCTTCCCTTTGGCCACTACTCGTACCTTTCACCCCAATTCAGAGGCTGTTTACTTTCATAGTGTTATGCTAATCTCTGGAGAAGTGGGCCATCTAAAAGCTGAGACCAGAAGTTAAGACTGGCTTTATCAAGGTGAGTCTGTTGATACTGCACGGATAGGTTTTTATGATCTGCATGTTTGATGCTGATGCTGCTCCTTAACGAGTGCAACGGGCTGGCAACACATCGAAAGAGGCCTTCTGCCTCAAAGTGGCCAGGGGCTGGCACCGCCCATGGAGCCAGGTCAAGTCAAAGCCCAACATTTCAGGAAGGAGCTAGAGCCCGATCTTCTTAATGGTGTTGCGTCACTGCATGGCATTCTTTTTGTTTGGGTTATTAGGTGTGCCACCAATAAGCCAAAACGATTGCTTTAGTGAACCGACAGTGGTGGAAATAGACTTCTTTTATGGGACATCCCTCATACCGCAGTGAAAGAGGCCAGGCTCAGCGACGGGAGGATTAAGAGGGTGTAGAGCAGGTATTTTAGTCACCCCATGAACATTTTCCTCTTCCACTCAGAGGATTTATCGTCAGCATAGTTCAAAATCTGCACCCCTTTCAAACCCACAAAATGCACATCAATATTTTCAGTACAGTGCACCATTGACAAGGGATTTCACAGGGCTCCCGCTCAGACCCTCAAGTGGTCTTGTGGGGAAGTGTCTCATGGCTTAAATCCCTATCTGACATGGTTTAAAGCATGAACACATCAGAGCATTCTAAAAAAAACATATAGTGCACAGATCTCACAAACTGTGGAGCTGTGTTTCCAATCCGGTGAGTAATTATTTGCCAGATCTGGGGCTGGAAAGATCCGTCCCAAAGATAAGAGTCGAGTACAGATAGGAGGAAATGCAATATGAGGAGAGACTTGTAGATGTTTAGTTATTTGCCCACCCATTGACTTCTCATGGCCATGCTAACCCCTATGGCAATTCTCACCAAGTTTCTGCCCTCCCCACCCAAAACACCTCCTCACTGGAACTCTTTGAGCTAGCTTTAAACACGCCTTGCCATCAAACTTTGTCCTCAATGTGCCTGCAAGTGTTTTCTCAAAGGAGTCTTTTGAGAGTTCATGACTTCATTGGAGTTGTAAACACGGAACTGGTGTAATAAAAACGTCTTAATCAGGTCTGCCTTTGGCCACTCGATTTAAAAACACCCTGCATATCTTTCGCTGAAGTCCTGTCAAAAACAAGCATTGGCAAAGCCAACTGTTTTGGCTTGTGTATAAGTATTAGGCATTTTCCAGGCACTGCTATTAGTTGCTCAGGTACTCAAACCATTTTGCACCGGCACTATTAATGGCCAGCTAATACCAATACAGAAGTGCCTTTCTGAAGCCAACATGAATGCCCAAACTGTTAGCATTGCCAATGCTCTTTTTGCTTTACCCTTGATGCACAGGACTATGCATCAAGGTTAAAGCAAACATACTACTTGGCTAAATTGGCCCACATTGAATGTAGGCCAAACTAGCCAGTAATAACACTTATGGTACACAGTCAGCCTGGATATGCTTTCTGTGGCATGGCATTTTTACTGTCTGGGAGTCCGTACATGGTAACAATGGCATATATTGATGCAGCCTGCATGGAGATAGGTGAGATCAACCAGCATGAATATATTTTTATACTAGCATATCTTGTGTGGAAAGGCGGCATGAAATGTATTGAAAAAATTGTCCTGTGCACGGTTTGTGATTTGCAACTATTGGGATTTTCCATGTGCTTCCATACAAAACCAATTGCAAATTGTATGGATTTCTACCCAATTTTGCAAAGAAAGTGCTGTAAGATGCATAATTTATCCCAATGTTTCAAACATTTTCTTGGGAGTGAGAACCCCCCCCCTCAAGGAACCAGTGTTTGGTTTAGTCTCCCTTACTGTGCTCTGTTGATCCTGCCTAATTGGCACAAACGTTTAAGCCTCTTAAATTCAGAAATGTACCAGCCTCCACTGTACATCATTTGTCACTGTGTATGATGTGTGTTTTAATGCGCACACAGGGGTAGGGTGCTCCTTAATGATATGATATAGCATTTATAACATGCCTGTACACAAGTGTTTCTAGGCGCGACAAGGCAAGGAGGGGGAAACAAAAAAGTAGGACAAAACACAGATCTTACTAGGCCTTGTGTCATTCAGATCGAGCAAGAGCAGGGAAGGGGGAGGGGAGAAGTGCTGAGGGTGGGGTAGAATGCAGAAGTGCAGTAACAAAGGAGAAACAAGAGTGCAGCCAATGGGTGGCATGTGTGGGTACTCATAAGTGCAGCTAACAGGTGGAGAATAAGAGCAAGAGCGGGGACTGTAGGGTTACGGATACAGACCACAAGTGCAGGAGAGCCAAGAGGCAGTGCAGGATTGCAGCTGGACAGGCAGGGACCTGGGCCCGAATTCAGAGCTTGACCAGGTGACCAGTGCATGGATCAGGAAGGTGATCAGCAAGGGAGAGGAAGAGAGAAGGCAGAAGCAAAGTGATAGTTCTTGAGTTGCTTCCGCAACCGGAGATGGTTCTGCTCAAGTTTCAGAGAGGCAGGGAGGCTGTTTTCAGAGGGAGGTCCCAGCCGAAGAAAGAGATCTGTCCTCAACTCTTTGCTTGGAAAAGTGACTGACCCTCAGAGAGTTGGAGGTGGCAGAGTGGAGAGCTCATGCCATCCTTTACATATTTATGCATATGATACAAAAGTTAGTCTGGCATAAAGCTTTCTTCAGTAGAGAAATCTAACTTTGGTGTAGTTGATTTGGAGTTGTATTAATAAACCATATTTGGGATCCTGCACACAAACTGAAAGGGAGATTTCTTGAGTCTCCTTTTGCAGAGGTGCCGCCGCTGGCTGAGTGCAAAAAATTGTAAGGGGGCCTCACCAATTGTTTTGCCCCGGGCCTCACCACATCTTCTGATAGCCCTGCTCTTCACAGAAACATTGGCATACAACATCCACAAGCTGCACGTGTTACAAAACAATGCTATCCAAGCAGCCCTCAACATTCCCGAAAGAGAGCACATAGCTCAACATCAATTGGCTACCAGTCAAGAGAAGAATTCTAATTAAAACTCTATCACCTACAAATGCATATCAAACTCCGCCCCAACATACCTTTCACAAAGATTCCAGAAAGCCCAGTCTAGCAGTACCATCAGAAGAGCACACACCCACAGACTGGTCCCACCCAAATACGAAAGGTTAAAGAGTGGGGGTGCAAGCTTCCCACCAGTGGCAGCTAAACAATGGAACTCCCTCCCGCCGCACCTAAGACAAGAACCCTCTGAATGAACCATCAGGAAGGCTCTGAAAGCCTGGCTAAACATCCAGACTTCAAAGTGGCTACGTCCCATCTGCACCTGACTTTGACCATATTTAAATGTACTGGTTGTTAACAGCGCTGTGATTCTTGAGTGTTTCGTGCACTTAATAAATGTAAAATCAATTATAAATAAATAACCTTCTGCATGGGTTAAACTACATAATACACTATAACATCTTCCCCCTGTACCATTACATCCTTTCTTTACATATTACTTCATCCATCCCCATGATTTTCTGTGCCTGGTCTTCCCATATGGATCCCGTTGCTATTGCTTTTCTTTTGTACAATCTGAGGCATAAGCGCCACCTTTATTGTGTGTCCCATACTTAGCAGCATTAACTCCTATGACCTTCTTTGCTGGCAGGTGTGGTCGGTAAACCCTTGACTACTAGTCACCTCTCATCCAATCACCCAATCACCACTATGCACATCATCCTCTTTTTCACCATCATAGTCGTGAAAAGCTTCTTTGTATTTTTCCTGTGCCTTGAGGAAATTTGCTTTCACCTTTTTATGTTTACTTCTGCGCAATTTGCCACATCCATTCACTCCTGGTTTACAGTTTGTGTTGTCTCCTCACAACACAATCTGCTATCCCTGTTACTGAATTATGTGACCCCGGTAAGTCACTGTGGCATCTTCTAGCACCTGCTTCAAATCTAGGTTAATCACTATGGCTAAGTGAATACAGTTCTTATAAAAAGCCAACAGTCCTTTCCAACTGTGCCATTCAGAACAGGATGGTATAATGCAGTAGGACTGTGCCTAATGTTCATGCCTCCAAGACAACTGGAAAGCTACATTGTGTGCCATTATTAGTACCAGCGACTCAGGTATACCCTGCAGGTTTATAACTCGAGTGAGGAACCTGGTTACTATGCCCATGTTTATAAAGTCCATACTCTCTCACTCCCATCATTTAAATGTGCTATCAATGAAAGGCACAACATATGCATTGGCAGGCCCCAAAATGTCCAAGGTTAATTTGCATCAGAGTTTCTCAGAATGAGGGGTTGGGTTGTTGGGCTACTGGATTCTTTGCAATGCACTCCTTGACAACCAACGTGATCTGAATATCCATGTTGGGCCATTGATAGCATTTCCCTGTCCTCTACTTTGTTAGGCCTCTCCCCAAGCTGCCTTCAGGAGCAAGATTCACAATTTTTCCTCTAAGTTTGATGGGAACCGTCAATGGATGTCCTATCATTGTGACCCACCCTTCATCTTCCAATTCCCCCAATAGCTTCTTGCTTATATACAGGTTGACTAGCACGTCATGGTCATCGCTCATCTGGTCTTCCTCTATTCCAGTACCTGTTTCAAAGAATGGCAGCTTAGATAAATAGCTTGCAGTATTCTTGTGATTCCCCAGATCATACACCATCTGTAGTTTTATCTCCACTAATTCCACCATCCACATGGACATTCAGAATAAAGCCATGTTTGTGATTTTAGAGTACAGCATCTGAATCAGAGGCATATGATCAGTCCTCAGGAGAACAGAAGGACCCTAAATACTTTTCCTAAAATGCCTCATGGCCCAAACTGCCAGTGCCTCTCTCTCTGTTGTGACATAATTAGTTTCAGGGCCCGCACCACCAGGGAAGTGAAAGCTGTGGTGGGCACTCTGCATCTCCAGTTGCAGAGAACTTAGTCGTCAACCTGTCCAGAAAACCACTCACCACAAACTAGACCGACACACTGCAGAAGGGCTGAAATACTTTCCCACCTATAGTTATAACTTGTTCAGTATAGGTATCAACCTATTCAATTTTATGTGCAAGCTCAAGCTCAAATCCTTTTTTGCAGAGTTACCACTGTGAGAGGGCACCATTGACATAAGCGACACAGAAGAGGAAGATGTTTACACTGAGTTTAAACCCAAGAGCACCTTTATGCCACTCAACTCAGTCCCATCAATCGTCATCTTTCAAGATATGGTTATGACTGACCTCAAATGAATTAAATCGTCATACACAGACCCCAACACCACAATATGCCTGGATGACAAGGGCATAGCGTTAGTTATAAAAAAACATTCGTGATTACCACCTTGAATGCATGAGACAACTCCGTGACTGGAATGTGTACTCTCCTGTCGAGGACCTTCCAACAACAGACATCAAATCCAATATAGGTATCATATCACACAAAGCCAAAGAGCTTGAATGGACCACACACACAACTAAAGCATTCTTGTCAACCACACATCCATCTGTACCCATTCTTTATTTGCTAGCCAAGATTCACAAGAGACTAGTGGACCCTCCCCAGAAGACCCATTGTTGCTGCCACAGGTGGCCTCTTGCAATCTTTGGGCACCAACATAGACCATTTTCTACAACCATTGATCCAAAATACCCCACATATGTGAAAGGCACCACACATTTCCTCCATACACTAGAGACTGTCAATCTCACAGATGAAGACATACTATTCACTATCAACAGCACCAATCTATATACCGGCATTACCCATGACTTAGGCTAGGAGGCTGTAGAATGGTTACTTTTACAAGTTGACACGGCAGGTGCTGCTAAAGAATGTCTCATGATGTTGTTAGAATTCATTGCTCAGAATTCTAACTTCCAATATAAAGAGCAGTACCACATCCAGACAACTGGAACCTCCATGGGCACCACAATGGCTTCTGCATACACCAATTGCTTTATGCATCAATTAGAATCCCAACACATTTGACACCATCTGGTCTGATGGAACTACCTCGTCAGATGGATCTGATACATAGACAATATCTTTGACATCTGGCACGGCACCTAAGAAACCCTACGAGACTTCCTTATATTCCAGTGCTATGCATATGACACTCAGCTCTTTTTCAGGCTACCGTCAGCCACCTCTTCTCCTTCACTCCTCTCTGACTGTCTAACTGCTATCCAGGAGTGGTGCGCCACCAATGATCTCCGCCTTAATGCCAGTAAGACAGAGATTTTTCTCATCGACACACCCACTCCCTCCTTTTCTGCCACTCTCTGGCCAGCCTCCCTTTGCCCTCTTCCTGCTCCCACCTGCAAGGCTAAAAACCTTGGGGTCATCTTCGACTCCACACTCTGCTTCTCTCCTCACATCTCTGAGGTCTCTAAGAAATCATACTACCAGCTGCACCTCCTCAGAGGTATACTTCCTTTCCTCTCCTTCCCCCAGAAGCTCACTGTCTCCAAAGCTCTGGTTCTCTTTAGGTTGGACTATTGCAACAGCATCTTTCTTAATCTGCCTGCTTCTACTCTTTGTCCTCTGCAATTCATCCAGAACAGGACTGCGAGACTTGTCCTTTGCCTCAAGCCCAGGGATCATATCTCTCCAGGACTGAAATCTCTGCACTGGCATCCAGTGGCTGCGAGGATTAAGTTCAAAACCCTCTGCATTGTCCACAAGGCCTTCTGGGGCCTGGGACCTCAATACCTTCAACTCCCTCTTCCTAAATAGCTTCCTTCTCAACTCTTCACTCATCCGCCTTCAACTCCATCACGGTCAGTTGCTTCTCCAAGTGAAGAGTTGGTGGTAGATTTCTCTCTTCGGCCGGGGACTGCCTCTCGAACAGCCTCCCTGCCTTCGGGAAACTTGAGAAGAACCATCTCTGGTTCCGGAAGCACCTTAAAACCTTCCTCTTTGCTTCTGATTTCTCTCCCCCTCTCCTCTGCTGAAGTCCTGGCTGAAAGTGCACTGGTTACCTGGCCACCCGTCTGATCTCAGGCCCAGGCCCCGCTAGTTGCACACCTGCACTGCCTCCCTGGCAACACCCACACCTGAGTACTGTCTTCCCTATCCCTTACAGTCCCCCTACCAGCACTCATGTCTGCAATCACCTTGCACTTGCCACCAGCTGGACGTTTTTCTGTATTTATCTTATTTATCCTAGTTTCCCATGTACTGCACTTTTCCCTCCCCCTTCCCCTTTGCACTTTCCCCTTCCAATGCACTTGCGCGATGAATGACACCTGGCCTAGTAAGAGCATTGTCTGTCTTCCCTCTTTTCCCCCTCCCTTGCCTCGTCGCACCTTGAAACACTTGTGTATAGGCGCGTTATAAATGCCACATCATATCATCATATCATCATATCATACTTACATTAATTAGATAGCTCCTCAGATCCAATTCATGGCCAAGATAGGGATACCCCATGTTCATTTCTTGGACTTCAATGTCAAGGTCATCAATAACATCATCTCTACCACATTCTACACCAAGGCCACCAACAGAAACAATCTACTCCACCGTATGAGTTTCTATTCACCGAACACTCTTAGAAACCTTCCTTATGGTCAACTGCTTAGGATCAAAAGGATTGTTAGCGATCCTGACAAAGGCAGGGATGAAGTTCAGTAAATTCACGCACACATTCCGACAAAGGGGTTATCCAGGAGAAGATCTTGAGGCAGCCATCACCGAGCATCCACGCACTAAACTCTTGCTGAAGAGGCCTAAAAGGATGACCCCCACACTGGTCTTTGTCACTAAATTCTCGTTACAGAGCAACAAAGTGAAACAAAGTATAAACAGACAATTAACATCCTGATGAGAGATGAAAGAACTAAGCACCTGTTTCCTGAACTACCTGTCTTAGCTTACCAGAGAAGTTAAAACTTAAGAGACATGCTAGTGAGCACCAAGGAACCCAAATCCATAGCTACCATTCCAGGAAGGCAGGAAGGCAGGGCACCTATCCTTGTCTTAATTGTGGGAATTGCAATAATATCACAAAAGGCCACAAGGTTTTTACCCACCCACAGGTGAGTGCATCAATTGCAGAGATTTTGCCACCTGCGCTTCCGAGAATGTTATATACTGCATTAGGTGTCTCTGCAGAAGCTACTATGTTGGAGAAACCAAGAGACGAGCACAAATCTGATGGAACGAGCACAAGTCGAACACACAGACAAAGAATGCAAAATCGTCTGTAGCATGACATTTCAATGAGAAAGGACACACTATGGTGCAAATGAGAATCCAGGTGCTAGAAGTTAGAAGAACGAAAGGCTATCGAGGAGACATTGCCAAGAAAAGAGCACAGAGATAAGCTTTCTTGGTGCACAACCTTGAGTCCTTAGCACCTGGTGGTATGAATGAAGAATTGAACCTGCACTGTTTTCTGTAATGTGCACCATTTATTCGGTGATAGAATTGCTGATTATCACCGTCCCCACGCAAAAGCCATTTGCATATGGTTATCGAGTTTTTGCTCTGCTCCAGGCACACAGAATCTGTTTGTTTAGGTTGACACTCTGCCTCATTACCACATGTGGTAAGTGGACCTTTTGCCAACTAGACCTCACCTTCACAAACTGCACTCTTAAGTCTACTTGATCCCAGCACTTCATAGGTTTACCACATGTTCTTCCACTATTAAATACACCATCGGCAAGGAAGGTTAACCCACTCTTGCTCCTTCGAGCAGTACTTAAGTCAGCATATGAGTCTGCATATGTTGCATTTAAATACCAAGCTGATTCCAAGATAAGGCACCTTTTGACTCATTCTGGTACCTCAGTAGATGATTGCGCAATTTTTTTCACTAATCCTACAAGTAGTTTGCACTTGCATCCTTCAGTTCTTACCATTGCGGAATCCACACTTTCTGCATAAGAGCAGTATTTCTATGCACATTGTCTTGCGCACATACGATGGCACTGCTGAGGACACCCTCTGGGGGGCCTCACAGCTTCTACCGAATCATCTTCATGATTACGTACACAGACGAGACAGGCACTGATGAGGACACCCTCAAGGGGGCCTTGCAGCCACTACCGACTCATCCTCATGATCAAGTGATTAGGCACACGCTAGGCTTGAAGCAGGTTACAGGTGAGGCACATCTCTCAAGGTGAGATGGATGAACACACCCCCACTGCTTTCATGGGTAAGGTCATTAGTTTTAGGTGCAGGTTACACTGCGGGTATAACGTTGTGGTATGTTGTTACCTTACTTGCAGCAGTAGAAGCAGTTGGTGTCTACACTCACTTTGATTCCCTTTTTGCTCTCATTGGCTAGCACACACCACTGGGTGTGCAGCCAGATGGGCAGCTGATGATTATGACACGTTGAGACATCCTGACCAACACACACATTCAATCTGCTAGGTAGATGGAATTTTGCAGTATGGGTTCTCTATTGATGTAACTTTCTGTTATCGGCATGGGATTGCCCTTGCTCAACTGATTTTTTGGGGTCCCGATGGCCTTCTTAATGACATGCACAGCAATATGCCCTGACAATGGACCACTGGTCCGAAATTCATAGGCTTTGTAGCTTTTTGGCATTGGATGCAGTATAGTGGTCAACACATTGAGTGCAACATTGTTTTCTCTCAACACAAATCTGCAGTTGTGTACTTTTTTCAATCTACAAAAACAAGATCACCAACAACATTAATGTGCATTGCTCTGGCTCTTTAGCTAGTCTTAGGGTGTGCAACCCACACCGCTGGCTTTCACCAGCAAAGGTCCACAGTTCTGACATTTTCTTGAATGCCCTGTGCAGAGGCATTTTCCAAAGGGTATGCACTCCTCACGTTGACATTAATCAGAATAACCAACAAACAATTTAGAACATTGAACCTACCTATAGCGGTGCCCACTCACAGCTAGAATTTGTGGCTCCTGTCTTGTCATACAGTTGCGTAAGCACTGCAGCCAATCTCTGATAAATGGCATCTACTGTGAGTTATGTAATAGCCTTCATATCAACTATCAGAAATCGGTTTGTGTGGCCCTGACATGTTTTTTAAGGTCTGTAAACTCAGTTTGACATGATTCCTCCCATAGAAACATACCACGTCCCTTTAGAAGCTGTCTTAAATGTGCTAACCTGTTTGCAACGTTTGAGATGAATTTGCTATAATATTCCATTAGTACTAGGAATGAAGCATCACTGCTCTTTGTGGGAGGCAGTACCTTAAACGATATGTTTGCAAATCAGCCATGGGTTTGTTGTTTACATGAGATATGGCGTGACCAAGATAAACTACCGTCTCCAACTTTTTTGCTTTTATTCTAATTTCAATATCAAAGACTTCTCCAGGACTCCACCTTCTGCATGCATCATGCTCGTATTCATACGATTCTATTTTCAGCATGTCTCCAGCACAGGCTTTTATGGACTGCATGCAGCATGCACGAGCAAATGGCATGCAGCAGAACCTAAATACCCATAAGTATGCACCAAAGAATGTAGATTGGCAGGAAGACTCATGCACGACTATGTGGTGGTGTGCCAACCACATATCTTGAGTGCAGATATACTTTCTTGGTGCTATGGTAGACAATAATTGGAAGATGTTAGACAGATGGGGGAAACTACCCAGATGCTAACAATGAAAGCACCCACTAACACACACAAAGACACAGGGCCTCATTACGAGGTGGACGGTAAGGGATACCGGGCACCGTTAAGGAGACCCTTACTGCGCAATTCCGAGGTCCCTTAGCGGGAACCATAAAGGACGTATGGTCTAACCACACGTTCTTTACAGGACCCATTAAGGGACCTTGGAGCTAATAACGGGCCTGCAATTAGCGGGCCCCTTATTAGCTCCTTCCCCCTTCCCATTGAGTCCTATGGGCGCTCAAACGGGAATGGGGAATGGCATTTGGAACGGGGACTTACCGGGTCCGCCTAGGGCAGAATGTCCCGGTAAGTCCCCTCTCCACCAGACTGGATCCGGACACGATATTGGAGGCAGCCATGGTGCTAATAGCACTATGGCTACCTCCAAAGTCGTAATGAGTCCCACAATATTTTTTGGGTTTCTTAAAGGTCACCATAGAGGTGAGCCATTCAGATACTTCAATGGTTTCTATGACTGACCCTTCAAACAGTTTTTTGAGCTCTTACCTTAATTCGTATTTGACCATGAAGAAGGTACGACTAACATTATGCATGTGGGGTTGAGCCCCTATGTAAGCACCAAGCAGTGATTGAAGCCCTTTAATTGTCCCACAACATCCAGGAATACTTTCAGGTAGTCTCTTATCCAGATTCTTTTTTCCATCAGCTTCAACACTGAGAGGATGTGAACATAATTTCCTGGCCCACATTACAATTTCAAGGCTCACTGACGGCTCCCATTCTACGACTACAAATCTTCCTCCACATCCTGCACTTTTCATATAGCAAGGTCCTTGTACTTGAGGCTTGACAACATTTTGCTTAGAACAATGGTGTGGTTTCTCTCGACTTTTTTATTTTCTGAGCCCAGAACAGTATAGAGCTTTCTTCCTTTAACAAAGGTGCCGGCCTTCTTGGTAAGAATCGTGTACTGTGATCCAAAATGAATGAACACTATAGAATTGCACCGACAACACACACATCAGCTTTCTCTCAAATCACAGCCCGCAGAATGTTGTCATCCTCACTACCACATTCTCATCACTGTATCCTAATCAAAACTCCCACCCAAATGTACCCGATTGTGATCCTATTTTACGACAAGTAAATGCAATATGTCCTCTTTTTCCATACTGGTGGCATTTAGCTATTGCAGCAGGACATTCTTTACTGTTGCTTTCAGGACTATCCCATCCACAGTTGGAATGCATCATTTTGCACCTTGAATTCCCATCACCAAATGCTATGACTACTAACGCGTTGGCAATAGCGCACTCTGCATAGTTAAGCTTCATGCACTAGTCAGGTAGCTCAATTGCCCTGGCTATATTGACTGCCTCCTGTGAGGAGGATCTTCAGCCAGCCACAACTTTTTCATGTTTGGATGTGTCAAATGAGCTGGTTACTCATATACTCAACATGGGTTTCAATAAACCTTTAGGTGGATTTTAAGTCCCTCAATGCTGCAATGTAGATATCCACCCCCTCATCTCTCAAGTGTTTCTCTAAAAATAAGTACTATATTGGTTTTAATGCAAAATAAATGTGCCATTTGCAAAGGAACCCTTTGCATCTTGACTTACCACCCGTCCCCACCTCCATGTCACTGTAACAATATGTTCAGAGACCACCCTTAAAGTGGGGAGGTCCCCCAAATCAAGGCACAACACAATAAATCATTTACCTAGTTCAAACTAGCCCTATCTATGATTCATATAAATCCATGTAGATCTGTCCCTCATGACAACAATGAGGCAAGCACCAGGCCGGGGAACAGAAAGAATATATATTTATTTAAATGATAGTATTAATTAATATTTACACCAAATGATCACACACGTCACCTTCTCTGTGGCACAAAACAAAGCTTCATTTCAAAAATTTACTTTAATGAACGTTAAGGTTGAATTTCACTTTTTTACATGGAACATGGGATAAATAACAGTTGCACTTTCTTGTCCCACGAACCCCTTTTATTTCAATTGGCATTTCTTGATAATGGTTATATTCAAAACAACTGCAGCATTTTCTGCGTTCAAAAGCAATTTTAGACATGCCACTCTTTGTATGTTTAATTTCCCTGTCTCCTTCCTTCTTCACCCCAAAACAATAAAAAAAATTTCATTTTACAGCTCTCTTACTTGCTCTCAGGAGAGAGTGTGCATTTTTCAATAGAGAATTACACTTGGTAAAGAAACTCTCTCCCAAGCACCAAAAACCCAGGCTTCAGTTATATTCAGCACCCCTCTGTTTAAAGGCCAGGTCTGGGGAGTGGTGACAGTTAGGAATTTTTTTTTGGACAAGGACACCCCTTTCCTTTAGGGAAGACTAGGGTTGACAGGAAAATAGGTGTACCCAATTACTTTAAATGACTCGCCCAAAACCCCCTCTGGCAAACCAATTGGCCAGGTGGAGTCAGGACTCGGGCCTCTAGAGCCTGCAATCCTCTTCAAAAGCTCTCATGGGGCCAGTCCTGGCGCCAGGCTCATACACCATGAAAAACAATGTGCTTGGGAACTACTTTATTGTATTGTCAGCCAACATGGAGGCATCCACATAGCTTGGTTCCTAAGAACTAAGCTATACGGTCTAGTGTTTTGGGTGTGGTAGCCTAGGGACTAATCTACCTGGACTATTTTGTTGGGGCTATTTAAACCACACCCGAGCAAGACAACACGCTTTGCGTTACTTTGCAGCTTGCAACGTGACGCTCACCGTGTCCAGCTATACCCTCGAACCTCGGAGAAGCAGAACCTGGAAGGAGACAAAAGGAACATCATTAGCAGCAGCATCTTACCTGCAGTCTTCATCTTTAAACACTCACAGCTACTGAGAACAGTTTCCTCGACTCTGCACGCCTCCCGGACAGAACGACCTGAAAGAGGAAGATAGAGGCAACATTAAAGAAAGCAGTAGAGACATTTACAAATTACAAACTGCTCAAAAGGCTTACCTGGCTGGTCGGATCTCGGCTGTCACCACTCCGGACATTCCACTTGTGCTGAAGAACACTGCGACCTACAAGGAAGGAAAACACAGGTTAGCAAAGGCAAAACTTCGCAGCGCTGCGCATAGCGCTTACTTACCGCATCATAGCGCTCTTAATGCGCCATCATTTACCAGAGGGGCTCAACCAAGCCAGTTTGCCGCGCTGATGCTCTACATACCTAAGTGAGAAAAAAGAGACATTTTAAACAAAGAAAGGCATGCAGGATATCAACAAAACTAAAGAACAGCAATAAGACCTACCTGAACAATATCAAACGGGCCGGCGTCAGTGAAGTAACTGGACCGCACTCGCCCATGAAAGACAACGCGCCCCTGCAAAGAAGGCAGGACGGAGAGCATGCCTAATTCTACCACAAGGTGAGGAGAGGGCGCCAGAGGGACTGAAATCATACGGGGGTGGAGGGAGGATACTTACCCCAGTCGGTCAGTCTTGAACACAGTCCTCCTGTATTTTCAGGCAGAACTTTCCCCGCAGACCACATCAGGGCAAAGCTGAGAAGCATACCAGCGAGTAACTGGGCTGGGTTGCGTCCCTGTGGATACCAGGTGAGCGTAAGATAATGCAAAGCCTACCATAACAAATCCACCTGGGCGCTATGGAGACATCAGAAATGGATCAATTGGCCCAATTACTAGGAGAGCTTCGTGCTGAGCTTCATTCTGGCCGACAAGAGACTAATGCCCTCTGGAGAGACCTGATAGTGACCAAAGAACGCACTGAAGAGATTAGCAGGCAATACTTGCAATCACAGGCAGGACAGACGCCTCTATCTGGAAGCAATCCAACAATGCAAAACCCCACCATACCACCCACTCCAGTACAGATCACATTACCTGGAACCATGCCCAAGGCACCACCAGAAAGGTTCTCAGGCGACCCTCGGAAGTATGCAACATTCATAAATCAGCGCCACCTTCATTTTCTTTGTAGGCCTGGAGCATTTCCAAACGACCAAGCTCGGGTAGCTTTTGTCTTATCATACCTGAGTGGTAGTGCAGCAGATTGGTCGGTGACGTTGGTAACCCATGATGATCCTCTATCACATGACTTTGGGGGGTTCCAGAGAGAAATGGAAAAACGTTTTGCTCGCCATATCCAGGAACAAGCAGTAGACAATTAACTCTTGTGCCTCCGACAGGGGAATCAGGACTTGTTAACGTACATTGCTACCTTCAACAGACTAGTTGCCGAAGCTAGGTGCCAGAAAACAAAAGAACCACGTTAGTCCATCGAGGCTTACGAGGCGAATTAAAGGACGTCTTAGCCCAGGTGGTTGATCCACCCAGAGACTGTGCAGAATTCATAAATCTGGTCGTGCAGCTAGACCACCGGTTGAAGGACTGAAAGGCAGACCGGTCTAAGGCAGACCCTCGGACCGTGTATGTTCAACCAAGGAAAAACACACCCCGTGTAACTGAAAATGCTGTAGAACTCATGCAGATTGGAGGGATACGTCCTCCATTAACAAAACAAGAGCGTGACAAAAGAAGACAACAAAAGCTCTGTTTGTATTGTGGGAAACCAGGACATTTCCTGAAGGACTGTCCAGTAAAACCCCCAAGAAGAACAGTCGGGGTCACAGAGAAGGATGAAGCTAAGGAATCGGAAAACTACCAAGCTCGACAAACGTAGAGTTCAGTTTGTCGAGTGAGAAGAAAGAGTTTCTGACCTCGCACTTTGCAATACCAGTGATCTTAAATAACCAACAGTCGTCAGGAATGCATGCCGTTGAAGCATACATCGATAGCGGAGCAGTTGGAAATTATATTGATCAAGAACTGGCAGCAGTGATGGGGCTTCCTTTGTGTTCTAAGCCAATTATGGACAAGGTAACGACTGTGGATGGGACAGAAATCGCTTCCGGACCAGTAACCCAGTGCACAGCCAGGGTAACCTTGCTGTGCCAGGACGGACATCGGGAGTCTATTTCATTCGATCTCATCAAGGCACCTCAGTTCAGGCTAATACTAGGGATGCCTTGGTTGGTTGCTCACAACCCTTTGATAGACTGGCGGGCACGAAAATGAACCTTCCCCGGTGACTGCTCCCCTGCCTGCTGTTACCAAGAGGAGAAACCCGACGTCTGTATCCCCATGACTCCTGGAGCAACAGTATCAACCCTGGGAGCAACTAATACCTTGCCAAGGGAATACCATGATTTCCAGGATGTTTTCCAAAAGGACCAAGCCAATACATTGCCGCCGCAAAGGCCCTATGACTGTCAGATTGACCTTGTTCCTGGTGCACAAATCCCTTGCGGCAGGATCTACGCTCTCACAGAACCAGAATACCTTCATTTGAAATCCTATTTAGACAAGTACCTTGCAAACGGATGTATCTGTCCTTCGACGTCTCCCGCAGCCAGTCCTTTGTTCTTCGTACCGAAAAAGGAAGGAGACTTGAGAATCTGTATTGACTACCGCGCATTGAACCAGATCACTGTGAAGAACCGCTACCCCTTGCCACTTATCCCTGAGATGCTAGACCAAGTTAAAGATGCCCCGATTTATACCAAATTGGACCTTCGAGGAGCGTACCACCTGGTCCGAGTCAGAAAAGGAGATGAATAGAAAACCACCTTCCGTACTAAGTACGGCTTGTTTGAATATCAAGTCATGCCCTTCGGGTTATGCAACGCTCCTGCGACATTCCAGTATTTCATGAATGACGTCTTAAGGGAGTTAATTGATGTGTGTGCCTTAGTGTACATAGACGACATCTTAGTATGCTCAGCCTCGGAACAAGATCATGTCAGGCATGTTCATTCAGTCCTCACCAAGCTCCGTCAACATCGCTTGTTTGCAAAGCTTGAAAAATGCTTTTTTCACGTCACTGAAGTAAAATTTCTTGTTTTTATCCTTACTCCAGGAGGCATCAGAATGGACGTGCACAAGGTAGATGCCATTCTGAAATGGCCTTCACCGATGTCTCTGAAAGGGGTACAAAGCATGCTGGGCTTTGCAAACTTCTACTGCCGGTTCATCCCAGACTTCTCTCAGGTTGTGCACCCAATCACAGTACTATTATGAAAAAACTATAAAAAGTTTGCTTGGATCGAAGAAGCAGAAGAAGCCTTTCAGGAACTTAAACGAAGGTTTACCTCCGCTCCAATCCTGCGACATCCTCGTCCTGACCTCCCTTATGTCGTTGAAACTGATGCGTCCAGTCTCGCAATGGGGGCGGTCCTTTCACAGAGAGATTTGGAACCCGGACAGCTACATCCTGTGGCCTTCTGGTCAAAAATGTTCTCACCTCCAGATATTAATTATGCCATCACGGACAAGGAACTCCTGGCTATCAAATCCGCCTTTAAAGCCTGGAGGCACTACCTTCTGGGGGCCAGACATACCATTACAGTCATCACAGACCACCGAAACCTGCAATATCTCAAAACAGCCAAGGCCCAGTCCTCGCGCCAATTACGGTGGGCCCTTTTCTTCGCCGAATAAGATTATGTAATCACATTTCGACCAGGAGTCAGAAACGAAAAGGCGGATGCTTTATCTCGCATGGGCATAAATGAAATAGTATATACAACTCCAGAACCAGTACCTAATATACCTGAAGACAAACTCTGGGGTATCACGACAGCCTTAACACAAGCAGAACTACGAAAAGAAATCCAACGGACAATGAATCCTGATGCCTACCTCGCATGGCAAATTCAAGGAGAACAATATACCATCAAGGACTATCTAACCTTTTTTAGGGATCGCCTATATGTACCCAAGAAGGAATTACAACAGCATATTATTTCAAACTATCACGATTCACTGATCGAAGAGCATCCTGGGATCGCCAAAACCCTAGCTAAGGTGAAAGAGAACTTTTGGTGGCCTACCTGTTATAAGGACATCATTCAGTATATTCAGTTCTGCGGTGTCTGCGCACAGAATAAATCACAGAAACAAAAACCATCTGGTCTCCTACAACCATTGGACATTCCTCCAGTTCCATGGCAACACTCTTTCCCTTGACTTCATCACTGATCTACCTCCTAGCCAAGTGTTCAACACCATCCTTGTAGTTGTGGACCTATTCTCGAAGATGGCCAAATTTATTCCTCTCAAAGGCCTCACAGACGCAGTCACTTTAGCAAAAGTGTTCCTGGATGGCGTGGTTAAGCTACATGGCTTCCCTTCCATTCTGGTCTCTGATCGAGGCAGCCAGTTTGTTTCAAACTTCTGGAAAAAATGTTGTGCATTGGCGCAGATCGACGTTCGGATATCTACCAGTCGCCATCCCCAAACGGATGGCCAAACCGAGGCAACCAATCAGGCACTCGAGCAATATTTACGGTGCATGTTGCACCACGAACAAAGGAATTGGAAAGACCTACTATGGATAGCCGAATATGCATATAACAATTTTTTGCATTCAAGCATGGGAAAAACGCCCTT
Source organism: Ambystoma mexicanum (assembly GCF_040938575.1). Taxonomy (NCBI): domain Eukaryota; kingdom Metazoa; phylum Chordata; class Amphibia; order Caudata; family Ambystomatidae; genus Ambystoma; species Ambystoma mexicanum. The sequence goes on along the minus strand of NC_090934.1, from coordinate 365,247,378 downwards.
TTATACCCTTTATGGCAGACAGCCACGTACCTCTGAACTAGACCTTCCAGCCAGCTTGGAAATGCCAGCGGTAAAGACTCTACACACAACCATTACTCAGGCTTTCAAAAGGGCAAAGGAACACTTCATTCATGCCAAAGAAAAACAAAAGAGATTCACTGACCAATACCAGAAAAAAGCCCCTAGCGCTTACTTACCGCATCATAACGTTCTTAATGCGTGATCATTTACGAACGGGGCTCAACCAAGCCAGTTCGCCACCCTGAAGCTCCGCATACCAAAGGGAGAAAAAAGAGACATTTTAAACAAAGAAAGGCATGCAGGATAGCAACCAAACTAAAGAACAGCAATAAGACCTACCTAAACAATATCAAACGGGCCGGCGTCAGTGAAGTAACTGGACCGCACTCACCCATGAAAGACAACGCACCCCTGCAAAGAAGGCAGGATGGAGAGCATGCCTAATTCTACCAAAAGGTGAGGAGAGGGCGCCAAAGGGACTGAAATCATACGGGGGTGGAGGGAGGATACTTACCCCAGTCGGTCAGTCTTGAACACAGTCCTCCTGTATTTTCAGGCAGAACCTTCCCCGCAGACTACAACAGGGCAAAGCTTAGAAGCATACCAGCGAGTAGCCCGGCTGGGTGGCATCCCTGTGGATACCAGGTGAGCGTAACACACTAGGAAAGAGGGTGGAGGTTTCAAACTCCCCTGACCTCCCACCGCGCCAATCTACATGTCAGTTAATTAAATTATTATTCAATAAAATATGCTAGGGTCTATTCAGTTTGCCACACACCCACTATTAGGGGGAAAATATCAAGGTAAGCAGATCCCCCACAAACTTAGTTTTGTTTGGACACACTACTTACATTGTAAATCTCTGTTTTTGGTGCTTACGAAAGTCAACAGAGCTGCTCTTTTGGGAAGCACAGGGTTTTGGTGAGGCACTTCAGTCAAAGATAACCACCAGCATCCATCCCTCTATTTGGCTCTTCTTGCAAAAATCCCAAATCTTTAAATCTTTTGTCTTTCTCAATTGCAGTCTCCCATGAAATGTTAAATCTCCATCCAGCTTTCAATAGTTGCACCCAGATATTGTTTAGGTGGCTGTTCTGGATTGGTTAAATTATGCCCCCTTCCTTCAGCATTTCACCCAGATATTGTTTAGGCAAGTCTCTCCCTCTGGCTTCTGCAGCCACTTTTTAACCCATAAGTCACTCATCCCAAATACTAAAATCACCATTTACACTTTTCAGACATTTCACCTAAAAGGTCGCTACGTGACAAAACTTTGCAATCTACAAATAGCCATTGTAACCTGTATATATTCCCGTTCAGCTAACCATGGTGGATTTATCAGGATAACTCCCATGCCGGCAAGATGCTGCATGTGCAAAATTATAATAGTAATGAACGTGAAATATTCTACCCAGTTATCTAATTTAATAAGCCACTAGCTCCCCAACCTCCGGCTTCATCAAATTTATGGGGAAGCTAGAAACACATTTTTGATTGTTACAAGGTTTCCAAAAATCAAACTTACCAAGTACTGCCTCTCTCTGATCATGTCCAAACCTGTTCCCTCCTGCAGCCCTTATGTTAAGCTGGAAGGCATCTATTTTTGCAAGGGTTGATGGGTTCTCCTGGAGTCAGAAGAAATCGAGGAATTATGGTTATATTTATATTGTCTCTATACTTAAGCTCTGTGATGTGGGCATCTGCAGGGGTTGTGTGCCTCTTTTTGGGTGTCTTTTGGAGTCAGAAGGAATCAAGGAATTGTAGGAATATTTATATTGTCTCTATACTTGAGCTCTGCGATGTGTGCATCTCCAGGGATTGTGTGCCTCTTCATTGGGTGTCTTTTGGAGTCAGAAGGAATCGAGGAATTGTAGGAATATTTATTTATTGTATTATTACATTTGTATTGCGCACCTAACCCTCAGGCACCTGGGCGCATAAGCTTACGAATATGGTTACAGGTAATGTATGGTTAAGCAAATGGTTATGAGATAACAGCTTAAGATTTTGGTTACGTGTTCAACAAGTTTAAGAATTTGGTTACAGTTATGTAGGTTGCAGATAATGCATGCTTAAGGATATGGTTACAGGTATTGCAAGCTTAAGAAAATGGTTACATATTTAGCAGGCTTAAGAATTTTGGCTGCATGTATTTTGGTTGCATGTATAGCGAGCTTAAGAATTTTGTTACAAGTTATGCAGATCACAGTTAAATATATAATGAGGGCCTATAACGAGGGCCATTGTCTAAGGAACAGTTCTAATATTATAATATATAAAATGTCTTCACAGCCACTGTCTCCTTAAATCAATCAACAGATTATGAATCAAAATAATATGGGATAAATCTTCAGTAGCCACATGAGAAGCTACAGTTTGTAAACAGTTTGTAAACAGCCAAGGCATGTGTCTCCTTAGAGGTAGAATATTAAGTTTTACCATTGAAATATTTTGCCTCTGTTCCCGGAGATGTTATATTACTTATTACATTTCTTACAGGAGCTAAACTACTGGTGGCGGTTAAATGTTTCAGAGAGCTCAATTTAGCAATATCGATCATGGCATGGCCATATTCTAACACTTAAGCTCCCTTTTTTAAATCTAACTTGTTTATAACTCCCTTCCTAAGCTGCATAAAATCAACTCCCCAGCGCTTACATAGGGCGTCAAACTTGACAAACCATGGATAATTTACTTGGGAAATTGGGACTCCATTTCACTCAAAGCATTCATAATATTATGGTTTTCTAGGCTCCTTGTAGACACTTTCCAGAAGAATTCTAAAATGTTTTGTACATGGCATGCCCATTTCTATTCGAAGGGCCTCTCCTGAGGCACACAGACTTTGGCCTGCATCACCTGGATACACTTATCAAGCTGGCGACCACCAAACACATAATATAACTTAGCCAATCCACCAAGCCTGCTTGTAGCCTTTTTTCCACCATATTAAGATGCAGGGTCCAAGAACAGTTACTTGAGAACAAGGTCCCCAAATAACAATAGGTATTCACCACCTAAATATTAACATTATTAATTGACAATGTGTATTTAGAAGTGTTTTTGAATTTAAGAGATTTAGGTTTAGCCCATGCGACTCAAAATAACTAGCTCTGTAGCTTAAGCTGAGTCCAATCAGTATAGCATTGTCAGCATAGAGGAGTGTGGAATACCAGACTCCATTTAGTGCGGGAGGAATTAATATTGGCTGTTGAGAACAAGATTTAAAATTGGAGAGAAAGATAATAAAGAAGCAGAGGAGCCAGCGGGCCACCCCACCTCAGCCCTTGTTAGTGCCAAGCTCCAATGCTGCCCCTTGACATATCCCACTGTGAACAGAGGCCGTAGTGTCTGAATATAGGCACATTAGCAATTGCAGTTGGGCTACAGGGGCCCCCAAGTTATAGAGTTTACTCGACAGCAACTCCCGATGCAGGTAGTCAAACGGCTTTGCCAAATCCAGAAATGCAGAGTAGACCCGACCTCGTCTAATTGAAACATACTTTTCAAGAACTGTTTTAAGTTCAAAACAATGATCAATGGTCCTAAAACCTTTCCGAAACCAGCACGATAGATGGCAGGATATCATTACCCCCTGCCTGTTCTTCTAGTCTTAGTGCAAGGCAGCAGGCATACATCTTAGAGGCACTATCCAACAATGATATTGGATGCTAGTAATGTGGTTCATCAGATGACACTTTCTTACAAACAGGTATAATTTTATTCCATGAAAGTGGGAGAACCTGGGTCTGCGCAATCGCATGAAATAATTTCAGAACAATTGGGGCCCAGCAGCCTGGGAACTATTTTAATATGTCAGAATGTATGCCATCTGGGCCCGGAGCTTTACCAGCTTTACAACCATGAATTGCCCTTGTTACCTCCTGTAACGTAAAAACAATTCGTCTGAGGGCAAACCTTGACTTCCATGCCCTTAAAGGAGCCTCTGCATCTGCATGAAACAGAAAATGCTTATAATAAGAAACCCACTCTGTTGACGAGATCAGGCTACCTTGAACGCTTTCCCTATTTCTAAACCCCCGACCCACAAGGCCCCAGAAACCTTTTACAATTTTTTCTCTGATCATCTTGCCCAACAGGTCCCATTGCGACTCAATATACATGTTTATCTTTTCCTTGGGTAGTTTTTTATATAGTTGTTTTAAGTTGTGTAATTTACCCACAGTTATACTTTTATTTTTAGTGATAGCACCTAATTCACGCTTAGCCGTAATGGCATTCGCAAATGTAGCAAGGAGCATCTTGTCGCTGTTTTGCCCCAAACCAGATTCATAGCAGGGCCCCTTGCAAAAACACACAGGAAATCAGTGAGACTAACTTCCCTGTATGCTACAATTGTTGCAGCAGATTAACCTGGCATAGACCGGATACATTACCCCCATTTACACACCTCTACCTCCTCCAAGACACCAGCTAGCTTGTCCTTAGACAATCTCATGGAGTGGAGTTGTTTATGATACTGTTCCTTCTGCATCAAGGTGTAAGAATTTAATAATATCTTTCATGAGAGAATCATAGGGTTATGGTGATTGTCCGGCCTCTCGTACACCACAAAGTCACTCCCCAAACCTCCAGACACACCTCCCATGCTAACTTGAAACACAATCTAACAAAGTACACTCACCACTAATCTTCACACAGTTCCACATTCTATTTCATCCACTCATTATGTGATGAAGTGTGACGTGCATATCTCAATGCACTGCTCCAATCTAACACGACCCACTTCCACATGGGCCCATAACATTTGGCCCCAACCTGGCACCACCAAATGAAGTTATGCTGTCCAATCAATAGATCGTGCACCCCACGCCACCACTATAAACCTTTTTGTTATTCGGTGCATAGATCTGGTACCACACAGGTACTGCAATAAACTTTACACTGGGCACAACAATCAACTTTATGATATTCAATCCATACACCTCGCACCACACAAGCACCACATAAACTTTACGCTACCCAATCAACACATCCCGCACCACCTAGGAACAACAAAAAACATGATGCTATCCAATCCATTTATCCAGCACCACACAGGCCCCACAATAAACTTTATACTATCCCTTCCCAAATCTATGTGGTGGAACGCCAGCGACACACCATTCTCTCACTCATACATACACATTACAACATTCCATCATTCACTCTGACCTCATACATTCCAAACCAGCCTGCATAAATCCATAAGAAAAGCATATCATAACAGTTCTAAACATGAAACCTCAAGGCAACAGGCTTATCTGATTGTAAAGAAGCTCTGGGGCTGGTCTAATTACAGAGTGTTTACACCATTGCTGCAGAAATGGCTGCCTACAATTGCAATCTTGCTAGCCAATGACTAGAGGTATAGGGGACAAGGACTCAAAGAACTAGGATTCATGGAGGCTACGAATCAAGCAAAATAATGTTATCCCTCTAATCCCCCAGAAACCAATACTAATAATTTGCGAGGATGGGGCAAGACCCAGAGTTTCTTTTTAACAATATAATGTGTACATTTTAAGAATTCATGCTTCTGGTTTTCATATTAATGTTTATATGTTTATGGTAAACCAGACTCTGATTTTCTTTTTAACGGCCTCAAACCTAAACCTTTAACATTGCCTATCTGTGGAACCTTATCATTGCATGGTGTGTATGTAATGGTGTATTTGTGGCATATTATACATGTTTTCTCCTTTTGATAACTTTTTGGTTATTTTAACCTACATGCTGTCAAGTAAGGCACATGATGAGTGTGATAAAATGTCTTCTGCTCTGCAGAAGCATATGGATGATAAGTGGCTAAACCGTCTATCAGCCCCCACACTTCTGCAAACCAACAGTGAAGTCAATCATAAAGATTATACAGTCACAGCCAAGAGATATACCTCCATTGCCTTTTGTGGTAACGTGAGCTGAGGGAAGGCTATATTCAAAGAGAGGCTGCGAATGTGATCCAGTACTGTAGTAACCCAAACAGCAAATTACAACAGTTCAAAGTAAAAGGAATGCCCAATCAAGTTTCTATGAAAATATACATATTTTAATTAAACACAGTACTGTACAAGTAACAAAAAAAATCAAATGAAAGTCATGCCTGTAAAGAAAAGACAGAAAAATGCAGAAGATAGAACGATTCAACACTCTGAGCAATGGAAAACAGGGGTGAAAAGGCAATCAGCAACCACAATCAAGTAAGTATATGTATTTCAGTGGAAAAAGATGTCAGTCTTTAAGGCCTGAAAGTTAGACCAGGAGGATATGGTCAGTTCAAACTACCTTAATACAATGTTCAGAGGTTGACAGTATTGAGCCGGGTTTAGAGCAGTTTCGTCTGCTGGTTTGAATCAGTGTTGAAGGTGTCGAATTGCATTGGTCCAGACAGTGAGTTATCGGGTGGGTGTGTCATGCAGTTCTGTAGTGGTATTAGGTATCAAGTGAAAAAATTGTTTTAAATTGCTCCAAAAAAAAAAGAAGATTGATTGAGAAAGACTGCTCTGTGACTGCACAGAGCGGTCTTTCCAAATAATACTGTCATGCCCCTGTCGCACACGAGTGCACGCAGGTGCTCACAAGTGCAGGAAGGAGAAGAAAGGAGAATCGAGGAAGGTAAGTGTGCTGTGGGTGTGTGTATGTGTGAGTGAGTGTGTATGTGTGTGTGTTTAGTGAGAAAGTGTGTGCTGGGCTGGGAAGGGGTGCTAGGTGGGGAAATGGGGGTTAAATCTCCTGATTAACAAGAAAACTAGTGCAAGAGGGTGGAGGTGTAGACAGGATCGCCTTCCGAGGGTGGAGGGGGGAATGTGATATTTCGGTATTTTAAAGACCACTCAAAAATGGCCCAAAAATAGTATTTTTTGTGTTCAGCCTTTAAAATGCGGAAATATCACATAGGATTGTGACATCAGGCAGTGCAGGTTCAAGGGATCCCCAGGAGCAGTTTGACGATTTACTATGTTTCTAGACAATGCGTGACACAATGATCCAGCAGTTTGAGTGAAGCTGTGATGTGGATTTTAGCTGTTTCTGATGCAGCAATTTGGAGTTGATTGTGTTGTGCACCGGTGCTCGATCCGGACAGGTGTTAAGACACAACTGGAGCACTACAGTGTAAAGTTGGTTAAATGATGCAAGCACCTTGCTTCGAAGTCAAGCTAGTGACATTGGGCCTCATTACACGGACAGCGGGAACCATGGCGCTATTAGCGCCATGGTTGCCGCCGGTATTTTACCGATTCCGCCTTGGCGAATGGGGGAATTACCACCCCATTCCAAGGTTGGCAGGGCGGTAATTCCCCATTCACCAAGGCCCTTCCCCATTCCCATTTGAGCCCCCATAGGGCTCAAATGGGAATGGGGAAGTAGCAAATAACGGTACCGCTATTAGTGATACCGTTATTTGCTCTGAAGTCCCTCAGCGGATCCCTTCCTTAATGTGTGGTCTGGCCACACGTTAAGGACGAGACCCGCTGAGGGACCTCGTAGTATGGCGCTAAGGGATTACCGGCATCGGTGCCCTTACCGGTGCCGGTAATCCCTTAGCGGCATCCGTGTAATGAGGCCCATAGTCAGCATTGGAGGATGCGCTCAATGGTTCAACAGTGAACATAGGGATCTATGATGTTCTGGCTTTCAGGATGTTGTCCCACTGCAGGGGCTTTTGGACAGGGGTAGTCCTTTCAGGTTCTGCTCCCAGCCTAGGGAATTTGCAAGCAGAGTGTGGCTGGTCCTGATCCTTTTGAAGAGGTACCCCCAATATGCCTCTGTTTTATAATCCTTCACCTCAATGGCTGAGAACTTTGCAAAAGTCATCTCTCGCAAAAGAGATCCAAACAAATTCTTTCTTATGTCCTTGCTGGTCCAGAAGTGAACCAAACAAGGGGTGGACCCCCTCTTTCATAGGTAAAAGTTCAGCTGTGATTGGACAAAAGCAATTCTTTTTTAAGGGGTCCAATCCCTGTTCTTGTAACAAGTGCCCATGGCCTGATACCCAAAGTGATTTGTGCTAAAGGAGGCTTAGGAGACAAACAGGAAAGATAGAGAGATAAACAAGATGGAGGAAACCTTCCCCACTCTTTTCTTCGTTTTGCATATTAGTCATATTGACACAGACTGAAAGTATACTTGATTGACAATGTACAAAGCAGAAGGATCCAAGGATCAAAAAAGCACATAGCACTGCAATAATACTCTTGACAATGTGCATAACCGTAGCAATTAACATTGGTAAATTGTGTGATATGATTCAGAATATGCAAACTCAAGACTAGTAGAAGTGGTATCAATGAACAGAGAAACTGCCTCTTATCTCTCTCTCTCTTTTTCTTTTTCTTTTCTTAGCTTTTTAGATTTTCTATTTCATTTCCAAGTACTGTAAACTTACAGACATTGAAGAATTTAACCCTCCTGGGGAACCACAAAAACTGTGGGGAACACGTGTCGAGGGCACGATATTGCAAAGCAATGATGAAAATATTTTGTAGAAACACTGTCAACCAAAGAAATTAAACTACCAAACCATTTTGGAGCGCTAGATCTGAGTGACTGGACTTTTTTCAACAAAAATTTGAATCATAAATATAACATATCTCACTATCCGCCATTTTGCAATCAGCTGTTTAAGACTGCATATATTATCCACAACCTTCCCCACTTGTGCTGAACTTCTTATGTCTACCCAAACTCCACCCCTTCTCAGACCCATTGCATCAATGACCCTTTGGTATCAACACCTTGGTGTGAGGCTAGTCCTTTTGAATAGGATGTGCCCTTTGATTACTGTTTCCCAGGACAGCTCCCAGAACAGAGGATCTTGCCGGAGAGAGGTATTACCTGACCACACAAATTATCAAAAGTGAGGCAACTCCCACTGGATCCTGCTCTGCTAGTTGCAGCAGAGACAACCAGTCCAGGGAGAATAGGTATCACCCCAAAATACTGAGAAAAAAACCCTGAATATCCATTTACTGTGCATTTGCAGTACCCGAAAACGCTGAATTCCTGTTATACTGCACAAGGAGATCAGGGGTTTTGGGGGCGTCCCCTGCTCCCCTTGTGCAGTATAAGGAGTTTGGGGGTTGCAAAGGTGTCCCATATGTTCGCAGGGCCGGGATTGTGATCCCTGCGCACCTGCATTTTTGCATTCTTTTTCGGGCATGCAGTGATAACATGGATCCGGGAGAATAGACATAGCCTGTCCATGACTGGCCTGGCTCACAGTGTTGATACTTGTATGATATAGATTAAGGTTTGGTTTTAATAATTATATGAAATAACAACCACCATAACCCTAACTCATGTATGGCTTATGTTTTTAAATATTATAGCTGCCGCTAGGGTGGTTTGGGAACAGAGAAATACAACTCTATGTTGAAGGACCTTGACTGTTATTAGACTGGATTTCAACACTCTGGCCGGTTGGGCAGATGTGTATGAGGCCAACCTAGTTAGTGAACACGGACAACTAAGGGAGCTGTAGCCAAAACAATCAAGGCAGCATGGAGAGTGGTCAAACTAAGTCGCAGGAAGGGGTGAACCTGGTAAAGGGTCCACAATGAGTCCACAAGCTAAGTAATCAAAAATTACACTTAGATGGATAGTTATAAAAATACCATATTTATAAATGGCCAAGCAAACACTATATACATGACTATATGCAAGCAACCATATTGCACAACACTCATAATAAAATGCATATAAACAGACCTTGCAGTCAGTGCAATAAACCCACAATACCCCCAACCCACAATACTGAAAGGCAAGGTAATGGTTAGATTTGCAATGGCAGTCCACATGAATTCTACCCTAACTAACCATAAGTTGAGTGGGGCCTTGTGCCGTAAATGTTCACATAGTTCAAAAAAGATTTGGGTGCTGGATCAAAGTCAGGAGGAGGGTATTGTGGGTGGGAGAAACGTTCCAAAAGTGAGGTAAGGATCTATCCTAGTAAATAAAACAGTCCTCAGCTTTCAGTGTGCGTTCGGCAACAAGTATGGCCAAAGCCAAACAAAGGTAACACTTTTAAAAGTGTTAAAAACATTTACAGGTGGAGATGAGGGAGTGGGGTTGGCTAAGTATTGCTGTAACTCACCCCGTACTCTGGTTTCTCATCAGACTTGCCAGGTCTTCAGAGGGTTGTCAGAGGTTGGTGTTGCACCGTCTATGACAGATGTCCGCCAACAAATGCCATCACCGCCCCCTCCACCGCAGTGCCTGGCATACACACATACCACATGAATTATGTGTGTTTGTGAGGAGCTCAGGGCCACGGGGCAGTCATGTAATTTTTATTTCTGGGCATCTATGATAGATGGCCAGTAGAAAAAACATACCTGACCACAGTGCCCCCCAGCACCTTGCATACATACAATCACATTCATTGTGAGCGTGTGAGACACTGGGGCCCAGGGGGAAGGCATGGCATTTTTACTGGATATGCCCAGTAAAGAATACCAGCCCTGTCTGCTGTTATTCATAGCACCTCACATGCAATGAAAAGCCTGACCCCTAATGCCCCCAGTGATTTGCATGCAGACACAATTGATTATCTGTGCATGCGAGGCACTGCAGGGCAATGAGGGATGGAATGCCATTTATTAATGACCATCAGATAGATGCCCAGTAAAAAATATCATGACTGGGCCCCTCAGCACCTCACACACACGCAATAAGTGTGTGCCTGTGGGGCACTTGGGACTTCAGGGGGCTGCCATGGCAGATTTTCCTTGTAATCTATGTCCAATACAAAATGTCATGGCTGTATCGTGGGACCCCAGCTCCTGAGATGCATCTGTCCCCTAGGCTCCAGCACCTCGCAATCACACAATCACATTTATCATTAATGTGATCATGTTGATTGAAAGGTGCTGGTGCTCCTTGGAGCGAGCATGGCATTTTTTTACTGGGCATGGTTAATAAAGCAAGCATGATAAGTGTTATTATGTAGCTAGACTTGCATTTTAATGCAGCCTGTCTAGCCATTTCTTATTGCGGTAGGACATTTTATATTGCGCAGCTTTGATAATGCATATGATCAGTGGTATTATTCTTTCTGTGGCGTGAAATTTTGTATTGGGCATCTTTGATAACACAAGCATGATACGTGTTAATATGTAGCTAGAATGGAATTTCAATGCAGCCAGTGTAGCCATTTCTTATTGTGTTATGACATTTTGTAACAAGCATCTTTTGTAGAGCAAGCATCCTTATTGCGAAGCAAGACTGGCATTTTTTATGTAACTAGTCTGGCTATTTCTTATTGTGGTATGACATGTTGTATTGGGCATCTTTGGTAAAGCAAGCATGATAAATGTTATTATGAAGCAAGACCGTCACTTTAATGCAACCAGTCTAGCCATTTCTTTTTGCAGTATGACATTTTGTAATGGGAATCTTTGATAAAGCAAGCATGATAAGTGTTATTATGTAGCTCGGCTGGCATTTTAGTGCCGCCTGTTTGGACAGGTTTCCTACTTTTGCATGCATTTTTAATGATAAAGGCAACCGGAGTATGTTCTTATGTGGAGATAATCCCATATATTGGCAGAACAAACATGGACATGCTTTCTTATAGTATCATTACTGGCACTATTCGCAAAGCAAATATGAGTATGTTCTTATTCGGGAATACTTGGGTATAACGGGGCAGTCAGCATGGAAATGTATGGGCACAGCCAGTGTGAAAATGTTTTATACTGGCACATATTGTGTGAACAGGCATAATGAAAATGTGTTTTTTCCTGAGTGACCCTACGAAACCAATTGCAAACTCTTTGGCTTTTTATCCAATTTTTCTAAAAAGGGAGCTCTAAAATGCACCATTTTAACCCATCATTTTAAAATAAATTCTCGAGCGGAGATACCCTATGAAGCCTCCTTTATTGGTGCGGGCTACCTCGCTACAATCGGTCTCTATGGCATATCTGGGACATATATTTATGCCCATCTAGTTAAAAAATTAACCAGCCTCCACTACTTTGATGAATCCAACATAGGTTCTTCTACTGCAACAGTAGAATGTTGCTCACACAGTTCTGGATCCCCTTCAGGAGACCCCCCAGTATGCCTGAGGGGTGTCAACGGTTAAAATGGAGATGGACTGTAGCAAAGTACAGCCACACTTCTCAGTGTGCTGAGGGCATGGCACAGCTGCCCTAGCTGCAGTGCTTAAATGTCATATTATGCTTGTATTATGTTTGGTCCATTGGCATCAGATATTCACTGTGGCACAGTGCACCTTACGGCAGTGTTGCTAATTGCAGTGCCCCTACTTCCGCTGTGCATATAGAACATGGCCTGCACAGTTATTTGTTTATTATTTATATATTGGACATCTGTACGGTGCCTATACACAGGTGTTTCCAGGCGCTACAGGACAAGATGTGGGGGGTGACATGGGAATCACAAAAGTAGATCAACAAAAAATTGTTATATTGGCCTAGTGACAATCCTACAGTTCAAGTGCTTGACAAGGTGATAAGTGGGGAAGGTAGAGGGAGAAATGCAGGCGTTGTGTACCCCCACAAATGTGGGCAAGCGCTGGGTGGGTCAAGGCGGCAAGTGCCTGGGGAAAAGGGGTGAGAGGAGGATGAGTGCAGTGGACAGGGAGAACCAAGTTGAGCTAGTCTGGGAAAGGCAGCCTGCGGGCAAGTGCTGGCAAAGGATGCTATGGGGACTGGTAATGGGTGGTCTGGCCCTGTATGACTCTGAAGGAATCAGGCCCCAGTTGCAGTGACAGATGGAGAGTTTAGCACAAGAGGGGGAGAGGGAAGGTAGAGGAGAAAAGGAAAGTCTTGAGAAGTTTCCGGAACTTAAGAAGATCCGGCTCACGTATGATGGGGAGGGAGGCTGTTCCTGTGGGAGGAGCCAGCTGAGGAAAAGGGATCTACCTCCCACTCTCTGCTTGGAGAAACCTTTGACATGCAGAGAGTTGGAGCCAGAAGGCCAATGGACTCTTGTTGGGGGGTATTTTGGGAGAGAAAGCTAGATGCAAAGAGATTCCAGGCCCCAAACAGCCTTGTGGATGATTCAAAGGGTCTTACATGTGATCCTTGTGGTCACCGGGAGCCAGTGGAGAGATTTTAGGGCTTGAGAGATGCAATCCCTGGGCTTGAGGCCAAGGATAAGTCTTGCAGTCTGGCAGTGCATGCCATGTGGGTACAGTGCCGTTTGGCCATGCTCTAAAAACAGACCATTAGCTGCAGTTCTAACAGTAGTGGCCAGAGGCGATGTACCAGACAAAGTGCAAGCAGAAAATGACATTCCAACATGCACCAAGTTCCAGACACTTGTGGCACAAAGGACTACTATGACCGGGTGCAGTGTTCCTACCCGGCATGTCTGCAAGCAATAATGCTATTAGCCACACTGCCAACTGTCCATGCAAATGGCAGTATTATGCCGAGAATCTGGTCCTTACCCAATCTTTTGGAGGTCCTTTCTCAGACTAGGTGGGAGGATACACACAAAATGCAGGCCCCTCTTCAGGGTTGTTCTCAGATGTCCAGTGTCCAGTGTTGGGCTGGACTGGGCCATCGGTCATTCGGCCTATGGCCGGGCTGAAATCACTTGGAGGCCCTGCGGGCTGGTTTCTGAAGCCACCACACCTCAGTAGGTTTGGGTTTACTCTTTGTAACTTGCGTTACTTTGAGTAACGTAAGTTACATTGCTTTGCTTTGAGGCCAACTCCACTGGCTTCAGTAGACAGGTAGCGGATGCATTCATCATCAAAGAAAGGTAACACAAAAGTGTTACCTTTCTTTGAGGAATGCATGCATCATCAGAGTAGGCCCAGGGTGGGCCTGGCCAACCAGGCACTGAGTGCCCTGCAGCCCTGAACCAACTGCCAAGTCGGTGACACCATGGCTCCAGGCCAGTGGCGGTGGCACTGACTGTGCTGAAGACAAGTGTTACTATATTACAATTCACACTGGGGGCAGCCCAACTGGGTGGGCCGGGGCTCTCCTAGCATCCCGGCCCACTCCCAGTGAATTGTAAGTAACATGAGTCCTGCCCGCATTTGCAAGTTGCAAATTGCTTCAGTTCCTCCAAGTGCGTTAAGGTTCTGGGGCCTGGGGGTGGACTGGGCGGGCCAATCCTGAGGCTGGGTGATGTGTGAGCTGATGAGTCTGGGTTACCTCAAGCGAAGGAGGAAAAAAGCGTACCGACGTACCATCTCCTTCAAACATGTCCACTTCCAGATGCACGACAGACGCTGCACATCTGGATACAAGGAGGCATGTAAGAAGCAAGCTTTACTTACTTTCAGAAGTTTCCAACATTCCATGCATATTAAGGGCTGACTGTAGTCTTCAGAGCTTCATGCTGGGTTTTTTTGTCGGTTATAAGTTTTTCACTCTATGTCTATCAAGTGGACCTTGTGGTGATTGGAGGGTCAAATATAAGCAGAGGGACTGCAGGCAATGGAGATACAATGGTAGTGCAACCTTCCACAATCTGCCCATCCAGTAATAGAGTGGAGAGAGAAATAGAATCAGAGGGGATACGGGTAAAGCAGATGCAGATGTGTGTCTCTGTTGATGTGTGGTTTATGTGGCGCAGCATGCAGGCAGAAATGTTTTTGCATGGACATTTCTGGCAAATCCTACCTTGCAAATGAGAAGGCATTGTTATTCTAAATGTGGTTAATAGATGTTCGCAGAGCCTTAGGGTCTCATATCTCAGATTTATTACCCAACTTGTAGCTTTTACATTTTCAAGCAGGGACCATCGAGGTAAAAAAAGTGCGGGTGATTGGCAAATTAAGTGACTGCACACAATTGTGGCTCAACATTCGAGTGGGGTGGCAGCCATAGACAAAAAAAGCCCTTACACTCTACCTTCTGCCCGAACCCTTCATTTAGGCATAACAGTGCTGTGGAGCAATTATCACACAGTGGAGAGATGATAATTTGGGAGATGGTAGCATTCTTAAACAAGCATTGGTAATGCCAACAGTTTGGGCTTTTATGTTTGTTATGGGAAAGGCACTGTCGTAGTGGTATTGACTGGCCGTTGATGGTAGCAGCAAAATGGAGCGACATGGGCAAATAATAGCAGTGCCAGGCAAATACCTAATACTTATACATAAGCCAAAACTGTTGGCTTTCCAAGATTTTAAAATAACTTCTGTGAAGGATACACATAGGTGCTGAAGGCAAACCTGTCTAAGACATTTTTATTACACCATTAGCGGGTTTATTGCTCCAATTAAAACCTTAACTCTTGAAGGCTGCTCTGAGAAAACACTGCAAAGTTTGATGGTAAGCTCCAGGAATTCCCATGCAGAGGTGTTTTGGATGGGGAGGTGTAGGAACTGGGTGGATATGGCCATAGGATTAGCATGACCATGGGCAGTCAATGGGTGGGCAAATAACCAAACAACACCTACAAGATTTGCGTCCCTCCTCATTTACCATTCTCCCTATCTGTACACTAATGCAATAGTTTGGGCTTAAAGTGGCCCCGTATAGCCAACACTAAAAAAGAAAACAGTGAGCAATGTATTAGGTCATTGTCTGCTAATTGGGATGTAGATGGATTTGGGGAGGGCAGGCTATTGGGTATGTAATACTGGCCTGAAGGCACAGGGGTATTAACACTTTAAAAACAGAGCCGTTCATGCTGTTCAGCCTCTATGTTCGTTCAGTTCTTGAACCCTAAGGCGTTACTAAATGCTTACTCCTGCATGCCCTAACTAACACGTTACCACTTACCAGAGCCACATGCGGCCTCTACTGTGCATGTTTAGTAGCTATGTGCAGACTCTCTAAATCTCCTGCATGTGTACATGCACATGAACAGCTATCAAGCAGTGTATGATATGTGCATTAATTGTAGCACTCTCTCTCTTGCAGCATTTGAACAGTTACTACGATACATCCTGGCACAACGAAATCACAGGAGACAACAAGGAGTCCTCTGGGCGACAACTAAACACAACTCAAGTGTGTTTATTATGCTGCTGCGCCTTTGTGTACTGCGATAGTGATATTGTATGTGTGTGTAGAGTCAGAATCAGGGATGTATGTTTGTATGAGTGCTGTGTAACAGCTCGCTGGAAGCGTGCACAGTGGTCAAAGCCTTACCCTAACATCCCCAACCTGTCCATAACCTCTCCCTAAACCTCATTCCTGTTTCCCTACTTCCCCCCTTCCTATCCAACCTTCGTCACCCTAGCCCTCCTTCCATACTGGTGTTGTGGAGCCCTGTATAATCATCGGCTTGCTGCAGGTCCCAAAACCGCAGTGGGGGTGTTTGGTTCATGCCACTTCTGCACCTCGGAGCTGTGGACCCTGTCACAGAACTGTATGCAAAGTTATGTTATTGTATGAGTTGTGTTGTAATGTAATATTTGAGCATAAATACAACTGTCAAGGTACTTTCCGGTGTCATCATTTGGCTGTGCTGCTTATTAAATGCAACTCTATTTTCATTACTGGTGGCAACGAGTATACATGCTCTGAGCCTGGTTCTGAAACATAAGTACTTAGCTATGTGATGATGTTGTTTTAAAAAAAAAGAACAAAAAAGATTGTTATCACTTTATCAAGCGTTTACACAAAACATAACATGCAACAGACACATGAACCCTTCATAGGTAGCACTTTCTGTAAATTCGTGAATTGACTCGATTCACGGATGATGGGTTGAGGGCCTCTTTCTTTTGAGGCGAGGGGTAGGCCACTTTTTTTGGGTGTCCGGGTCTATTTTTTGTCCCAGTCCTACCCTGCCAGTCCCCTGTTGTTAACAGCACACCTACCTCTCTCATTGTACCAAGCCGAGCACCAGGGAATATGACTCCAGAAGTGATTTACTTACGTTATGATCTCTGCAGAGAAATTCCCCAATGAGTCAATGACCCCCACTTTCCAGTTTGGCCATTAAACCGTAGTGCAGCAATATGGCCTCTGCCATATGCCATCCTAGCTGTCAATTATCTTTGCGGGGCAACCCCTTAAGTCCAACAGGAGCCTCCAAATCCACTTCTCCGTTGAGCGGGGTAAGAAGCGGTCTTACACCGTCCTGTCATTAAGCGTTTCTTCCAGAAAGTATTATCGCATTTTTTTGCGTGTATTCTCTTGCAAAGAAAGTGCAAAGTTGAGGGTGTCACATATGCCAGTCCTGCTGGAATTGGGTTACCTGATTTGTGCATTTCTGGGAGCCACATCAGCCAACCTATTCCATTCCCTGGCATGCAAGACACCCTCACTTAATATAGGATATATAGTTTCATGTTATTTATGTTGTGCATTTGTGTTGGCAAATACATATCTCGAAGCATCTCGAGCCCTATGACAAGAGGGACCAGGTTTAATAGGCGGGAAGACTGAGCAAATGCAGGGTTAAACAGCCAAGTCTCACATGCTGATGACATTATGGGGTTGATTACAAAGGAATGCTGCCCTGATGAGTTTCGGTAATCAAGCTCATCTAAGTCAAATGCAGAGGTCTCTCTGCAGTGTGCGGAGGAACGTATTTAGGCAGATATGCAGGAACATTCACAGGTAGAACTATGTGGATGAGAATGGACTTCTCTTCCTGATTGTTGCCAGGGAAGGAACTGAGGAATTACTCCTATATATGAATGTATTTATTCTATTTATTGCATTTATAATACGCCCAAACCCGGGGGTGTCACGCCGTAGTTACAGACATCTTGCATATATGAACATAGTAAGAAAACAATAAAAAAGCAGAATTCACACTTCATAACAGTTTACATTATACAGTAAGTCAATAACAGAAGTGGAGCATAAGACAAGGAAACATTGGCGATGGATTATGCAGCCCTCGTCTGATCTGTGCTTGACTATGGTCTAAAATGTGTTAAATAACCAGGTTTTTAAGGATTTCTTGAAGCATTGGTGGGATGGCTCGTTTCTGGAGTGTGCTGGGAGCGTGTTCCTGATTTTTGGAGCCATTACACTACATATAAGCCCAGACGAGCCGAACCATCAGTTCTGAGTAACAAGAAAAGGTGATCAACGTGTTAACGTGAAACTGCATTGGTGCATATGAAAACGAAGCTATGTCATTGCTCTGTCTGCTGAGAAGTGAAACTGTAGGACCCCCAGTGACACTGAGGTGAGAACCACCAACACGTTGCCCGAGAAGGGCAACGTGAATCACCACGTTTCCTTTTGTCAGTCATCATATTTCGTTAGTAGAAGAACAGAAACAAAGTGTACCACAGCCAACGGCGGAAGAATACACTTTTAAAGCGATGCGCAACAGCACCGAGTGTTGCTATAATGATGCCTTTCTTGGGCTGACAGCTGGTAATATATGGACCCTGTCCTCAAGTAGTTAAAAAAACTAAACCAGGAATTTAATATGTAGGGGAGAGCAGCCTGATTACATGTTACAGTGTGAGAAACATACATTGGCAAAGCCAATTTGTTTTGGCTGCTACTATATGGAAGGTATATCACCAAAGGAGTTCCATTATATTCGAAGGACACCCTCAAACACTGCTGCACTATACAGGCACTTGGGGAGGCACACACTACTCAGTGTTAATGTGTTTTACTAGATTCTTGCCTGTTTCACTTAATGACTTCAGTAGCTGCAGGGCTCGAACCGATACAGCATATCTTAGTTCTGTTGTGCCCCCTCTTTGTTATTAGGATCGGCAGGATAGGGCCCCAATCCAGGTATCCTTGATAACAAGTGATTTCTCACTTCCATGTGGCTGGTCCCGCCAACTCATAGGCAGGGAGACCCAGGCTTGGCTTCACTGTGTTAGGTTGGAAGTCCAGGATTCGGAATCTCTGGGAAGTTCATTACCGTCTGAATGGCTCTCGGAATGTTGCAGGCTCCAGCAGTGCTTCCTCAAATTCAGTGTTTTGGATATTAGTTCTGTATAATTGTTGAAGGACTCCTCACTAATGGTTTACAAGGCAATGGGCTAGACCCTCATCATTTAATGAGAAATAATTTCGGAGGTTAAGCCACTTTCAGACTTTGCAGGTTTCTCCCTGGACCTACTCTCACACATGTGGGTTCAGTACTCAGTGGAGATGCCCTTCATAACACCTACCATATTTAGATCTGGTCCTGATGCCTTGGTGTGAGGAATTCGGCCATCCACATTCAGGGTTTTGTTAATACAGCAGTTTCTCCCCTGGGGGTTTGATCTATTGCCTGCCTTCCCTGGTGCCTCATGATACAAACAGATGTGTGTTGCTATTGGAAAAATATACTGTTGCACACGATTAGATCTGTGGTAGGTAATCTGAAATGGGCAAGACCAGGGGGTTAGATGGTTATTTGCATAAAAGGAATTGGGGGGTCGGGACAGAGAGGCCAGGTGTGTTCTGGCCTGGCTGGGTAGGGGTCAAGTGGACATGAGCAGTTTAGTGGAGATGGATTAGCATTTGTGCTGTGCCTGTTTCTGTCCCACGCTCTCGGCAGAGCGCATTCTTTGAAAAACGATGCTAGGTATTTGCAACATTGAGAGGACAGGGAACGGATGGACTTCTGTGGGAACAAGGCTTGTGGGGAGCTGGCCTGATGTGTCGAAGTCTTGGTCCCTCTGTGTGGGAGGCCGGGGATGGGAGTGCCGTAGCCTCACAGAGTGGTGGGTTTTAGGTCTAGTAAAAAATGGCATCTAGCCTTCATACAAAATGGAGTCTTAGTGCGAAGACGTGGGTGATGTTATTCATCTAGTTTGCTATGTTAAAGGGCTGTCACACATACCTGGGGGGGCTTGTTCCCTCTTTGTTTCGATGGAGTTTGATTACCTTGGCTGTGGCTAAGGGCCTCGCTAAATCTCCTGCACGTGAACAGCCATGAGACAGTGTTTGATATGTGCACTAATTGTAGCACTCTCTCTCTTGTAGCAATCAAACAGCTACTACGACACATCCTGGCTTAACGAAATCGCAGGAGACAACAAGGAATCCTCTGGGAGACAACTAAACACATCTCATGTGTGTTTATTATGCTGCTGTTCCTTTGTATACTGCGATAGTGATATTGTATGTGTGTGTAGAGTCGGAATCAGGGATGTATGTTTGTATGAGTGCTGTGTAACAGCTCGCTGGAAGCTTGCACAGTGGTCAAAACCTTACCCTAACATCCCCAACCCGTCCATAACCTCTCCCTAAACCTCATTCCGGTTTCCCCTTCCTATGCAACCTTCGTCACCATAGCCCTCCTTCCCTACTGGTGTTGTGCAGCCCTGTATAATCATCGGCTTGCTGCAGGTCCCAAAACTGCAGTGGGGGTGGTTGGTTCATTCCACTTCTGCACCTCGGAGCTGTGGACCCTGTCACAGAACTGTATGCAAAGTTATGTTATTGTATGAGTTGTGTTGTAATGTAATATTTGAGCATAAATACAACTGTCAAGGTACTTTCCGGTGTCATCATTTGGCTGTGCTGCTTATTAAATGCAACTCTATTTTCATTACTGGTGGCAACGAGTATACATGCTCTGAGTCTGGTTCTGAAAAATAAGTACTTAGCTATGTGATGATGTTGTTTTAAAAAAAAAGAACAAAAAGGATTGTTATCACTTTATCAAGCATTTACACAAAACATAACATGCAACAGACACATGAACCCTTCATAAGTAGCACTTTCTGAGAAGTCGTGAATTGACTCGATTCACGGATGATGGGTTGAGGGCCTCTTTCTTTTGAGGCGAGGGGTAGGCCACTTTTTTGGGTGTCCGGGTCTATTTTTTGTCCCAGTCCTACCCTGCGGCAGTCCCCTGTTGTTAACAGCACACCTACCTCTCTCATTGTACCAAGCCGAGCACCAGGGAAGATGACTCCAGAAGTGATTTGCTTACGTTATGATCTCTGCAGAGAAATTCCCCAATGAGTCAATGACCCCCACTTTCCAGTTTGGCCATTAACCCGTAGTGCAGCAATAAGGCCTCTGCTATATGCCATCCTAGCTGTCAATTATCTTTGCGGGGCAACCCCTTAAGTCCAACAGGAGCCTCCAAATCCACTTCTCCGTTGAGCGGGGTAAGAAGCGGTCTTACACAGTCATGTCATTAAGCGTTTCTTCCAGAAAGTATTATCGCATTTTTTTGCGTGTATTCTCTTGCAAAGAAAGTGCAAAGTTGAGGGTGTCACATATGCCAGTCCTGCTGGAATTGGGTTACCTGATTTGTGCATTTCTGGGAGCCACATCAGCCAACCTATTCCATTCCCTGGCATGCAAGACACCCTCACTTAATATAGGATATATAGTTTCATGTTATTTATGTTGTGCATTTGTGTTGGCAAATACATATCTCGAAGCATCTCGAGCCCTATGACAAGAGGGACCAGGTTTAATAGGCGGGAAGACTGAGCAAATGCAGGGTTAAACAGCCAAGTCTCACATGCTGATGACATTATGGGGTTGATTACAAAGGAATGCTGCCCTGATGAGTTTCGGTAATCAAGCTCATCTAAGTCAAATGCAGAGGTCTCTCTGCAGTGTGCGGAGGAACGTATTTAGGCAGATATGCAGGAACATTCACAGGTAGAACTATGTGGATGAGAATGGACTTCTCTTCCTGATTGTTGCCAGGGAAGGAACTGAGGAATTACTCCTATATATGAATGTATTTATTCTATTTATTGCATTCATAATACGCCCAAACCCGGGGGTGTCACGCCGTAGTTACAGACATCTTGCATATATGAACATAGTAAGAAAACAATAAAAAAGCAGAATTCACACTTCATAACAGTTTACATTATACAGTAAGTCAATAACAGAAGTGGAGCATAAGACAAGGAAACATTGGCGATGGATTATGCAGCCCTCGTCTGATCTGTGCTTGACTATGGTCTAAAATGTGTTAAATAACCTGGTTTTTAAGGATTTCTTGAAGCATTGGTGGGATGGCTCGTTTCTGGAGTGTGCTGGGAGCGTGTTCCTGATTTTTGGAGCCATTACACTACATATAAGCCCAGACGAGCCGAACCATCAGTTCTGCGTAACAAGAAAAGGTGATCAAAGTGTTAACGTGAAACTGCATTGGTGCATATGAAAACGAAGCTATGTCATTGCTCTGTCTGCTGAGAAGTGAAACTGCAGGACCCCCAGTGACACTGAGGTGAGAACCGCCAACACGTTGCCCGAGAAGGGCAACGTGAATCACCAGGTTTCCTTTTGTCAATCATCATATTTCGTTAGTAGAAGAACAGAAACAAAGTGTACCACAGCCAACGGCGGAAGAATACACTTTTAAAGTGAAGCGCAACAGCACCGAGTGTTGCTATAATGATGCCTTTCTTGGGCTGACAGCTGGTAATATATGGACCCTGTCCTCAAGTAGGGAAAGCAGCCTGATTACATGTTACAGTGTGAGAAACACACATTGGCAAAGCCAATTTGTTTTGGCTGCTACTATTTGGAAGGTATATCACCAAAGGAGTTCCATTATATTCGAAGGACACCCTCACACACCACTGAACTTTACAGGCACTCGGGTAGGCGCACACTACTCAGTGTTATGGTGTTTTACTAGATTCTTGCCTGTTTCACTTAGTGACTTCAGTAGCTGCAGGGCTCGAACCGATACAGCATATCTTAATTCTGGTGTGCCCCCTCTTTGTTATCAGGATCTGCAGGAGAGGTCCCCAATCCAGGCATCCTTGATAACAAGTGATTTCTCACTTCCAGTGTTTCCTCAAATTCAGTGTTTTGGATATTAGTGCCTTCATAATTGTTGAAGAATTTGTCATTAATGGTTTACAAGGCAATGGGCTAGAAGCTCAACATTTATGGAGAAATAATTTTGGCGGCCAAGCCACTTTCAGACTTTGCAGGTTTCTCCCTGGACCTACTCTCACACATGTGGGTTCAGTACTCAGTGGAGATGCCCTGCACAACATCTACTAGTTCTAGATCTAGTTCTGATGCCTTGGTGTGAGGAATTCGGCCATCCGCATTCAGGGTTTTGTTAATACTGCAGTTTCATACAAAATGGAGTCTTAGTGCGAAGACGTTGGTGATGTTATTCATCTAGTTTGCTATGTTAATGGGCTGTCACACAAACCCGGGGGGGGGGCTTGTCCCCTCTTTGTTTCGATGGAGTTTGATTACCTTAGCTGTGGCTAAGGGGATGGGGGAAGACTATTTCCTTCTCAGCATTTGCAAACACTCTCCTGAGCTTTGGGTCATCTGCTTTGAAAGGATGCGAGCCCTGCAAAGAAGCTAGGAGCAGTGCCACACAAGCATCCTCCAGCGTCCATCTTTTAAGGACATTTTTGAGACGGTCAAGGCCTTGAATCACAACCGGCTGCACCGTTGACTGTCATCACGCTGCAGTCACCAGAGCCATCGGAGATGCCTTAACCCACCTTCCAGATCCTCCATCCAGCATGGATACAATGATTCTTGGCCGTTAGATGCCGCGCAGGACAGTCTGCAGATGTCTGTCCAGCCTTGCTTGCCGAACTGCCTGCTGCCTGGTACACGCAGCTGTCTCCCGAAACTAACTCTGTCTCAAGGGCTGAGAAGCACCCTGGAACCGCCTTGATGCTGCGTAGCACCAAGAACTTCTTCAGCACCAGTTAAATTGTAGTTGTGCCACCCTGGTCCTGCTCCAAAGGCCCCCAGAGACAGTTTCAACCCTTTGCCCCCTTGGTGCTGAAACCGAATAACCTGTAACTGTAAGACTGATTACTTTAGCAACGACACTCCGGTCAGTATCCAGAGAGCATCCCTTTTCCTTTGTGAAACTTTACAGGGTGGTTGTATGTGTAGTGTGCTAGAACTCTCTGTTGTAGTAATAATAAAGTGGATATTTGTATACAACCTTGACTAGACAGTCCCTTTTATCACTGGGTAATAATTTTGCGGCAACTAACCAACGATCCACGACGTTGCAGAGATAAGCCTGCTGTTCTGGACAAGGAGGTCTTATAATTCACTTGAATTCCAATCTGTTTGGATACCTTCTGCTGTACTAGAGGTGTGGGGTTGATTGATGGTTTAGAAACCGATATTCCTGAACCACTGTTGCCTCGGAAGTTGATTGGTCACACTTGGACCACCATATATTGCTCCATGCCATGAAGCAATGGAATCCCAATCTCAAGCTGTTTGAGGTCACCTGTACAGCAGAAACAGATTATGTGGTGTCAGGACTTACAGTGACGTAAGGGATACATATGACATTCACTTTTCTGATGTGGGTGCAGCCGGTCAGCCAATCTGGGAAACATGACTAGGTTGCAAATGGTGCGCTAGGTAAGAAATAGAACCTTATTCCACTTCACAGCTCTAGCAGCAATTCATACTGATTTTGAATAGGGGGAATACTTCCAATTAGTTCTATGTTCATTTATTGACATGCTTTTATTTCGATGGGATTTTTGCTGAATTTGTTTTCTTTAAAAAAACCTATTGAAAATGTTTTTTTTCTTTTGTGAGGTAACCCCACAAGCCCCCTATTAATCTAATACTACTCCTGAACCCCCCCAACCCCTTATATACCCTTCCAGACACCCCTTATTTTTTTTCAACTGGTTTTTTCCAAAGAAAAGTAAATCGGCACAAAAAACATCGTAAAAATGCCTGTCGATCAATGGACGTTGTACCCTCCTAATTATGGTGATATAGATACAGCTGTTTCCATATCCTCTCTCCGTATTGTTTACAGAGTAACTGTGTGCTATTATTAACTTCACACTCAGCAGTGTCCCCGTTTTTCAAGTATCTAGCCAGCTCTCCCTTAGCCAATGAAATGCTGTAGCACATGTTACCATAATTTTTAAAATGTATTAATAATAATCAGCAAACAACAATGCATTACATTCGCATAACTCTTTACACTTTCAAGATCCCCCCTCCCCATTCTCTACATGTGTGAAAAATAACCTTTGGGCATAACTCTAACATGCTCAGAAGGTCTCTTCTACATGGGGATGCCAGTATCACCAGACCCCCGCCAATGAAGCCAAAAGAGCAAATCAATATTTTACAGGAAAGTGACAATATTGATTTCTGAATGGAGCACTTAATAACTGCAAACTTAATACACGTGTACACTGAGAGACCAGGCTAATCTTATCAACGAGTCTGACCAAATGGAGCACTTAATAACTGCAAACTTAATACACGTGTACACTGAGAGACCAGGCTAATCTTATCAACGAGTCTGACCATTACACAGCATGAGTAAAGGCAACCAGCATAATTCAATACTGCATAATTGCTGACAACATATGTGTAAACCGAGACTGCACTAATATTATCAATGATTTTGATGGATCACGCTACATAACGGGTAAAGGGACTGACCTAGAGCAAATCAAAGAGATGAATGCAGAAATGTGTATTATTCATGTAATCATTACGACCGAAAGGACACATGATCAATGTTCTCTCTCTACCTTGTTTCTTTCTAGTTCCTCTCTTCATTTCTCGCCCCCCATCTGTTTTGATGTAATTATTGCATAATTGGATCATACACCTATGAATATTGAGGTCTAGTCTAGGTCATAAAGACTGATTGACCATTCATATACTGATAATTTCCCGAAGAAGCTTACAGAGCAAAATGTTCCTTGCCGCAGGTGTTTAGAGCACAATATTGTCTAAAGCGCCTTATACAAGAAGGCTCTTTTTCCATCATTTGGAGGAATTGTGTATACCAAAGGAGATCCGTATAACCAGTTAGTTCAACTTCATATCTCAGGACTAGCACTGGGCCAAGTCCTTTTATAAAGAAATAAAAAATAAATTGGTTCAGGGATACAACACAAGACTGGCTGTCTCACGCAACAGGCCATTAAGAGGGTCATTATGTAATGGATGGAGTGGAAAATGCAGGCGTAAAAGCCTGCCATATTGCTCGCATGCCTCCATGTTCTGCTCCGCCCAATGTTTATGCTCACAAATGGCAGAGGAGGGGCACAGAGCAGGGTCAACCTCTGTGCCATACTTGACGCCACCATCTGGTGTGAGCACTTAGGTTTACACCTGCATGGGTTTTCAGGTATGCCTGAAAGAAATACATTCCTATGGAACCCACCTAGACTTACCTCCTGCTAAATAGCAGGCGGATTCCATAGGAATCCATCAATAAATAGTGCCTGGAGAGCACCATTTGCAGATGGTATTTATTTATTGACAAACGGAGAGTAAAAGTGAGGAGTAGAGGCGTGTTTGGCCGGTAATACCATTCAAGTTTGCACTGCACTTTGTTAATGTTTCAAATTGCACACAGGGGTCCAAACGTCATGTAAGTGCATACGTTAAGTGTCCGTTGTATTCCATTTTGCATTTACTATAAAATGACCCCCAACATGTTTTTCATTGTACCTGTCACCCTCATTCCAAATGGGCCGGAGTGTTAAATCAGGGCGAAAAAGCAAGCTGTAACGGTTTTACTCCTTAATTTGCCTGCAGTGTAAAGGCAGAAAACGGGCGCGGAGCTGGGATAAGATCTCCACCTTTCTCCTGTTGGTGAGTTTCTTTTTACGCCTGCATATGATTTTCATGCGGGCATGCAGCACACAGATTCCTGCTCAAGACCAGGTGGATTCCATATGAATCCTTAATAAATTCTGCTTTCAAAGCATCATTTCCAGGCAGTATTTCTATGTTCACAAGACGGAGAAGAAAATTAAAGTGTAAAAGCGTGCCTCGCTTTACTCTTTCGTGTTCCCTGTTACCTTGTGAACATTTAAAGCTGCGTCCAGAGGACCCAAAAGCACATAAGTGCTAATGTTTCTTGTCCGGTGAAAGCAAATCACGATTTGTATAAAATGAGCATGCATATTTTCCTATTATAAATCAATATCATCTGATACGACTAGTCCAGCTGATTCATTTGATGAGAACCAAAGCTATAACTCACAGCATGCATGTATCTGGTAAATGAAAGCCCAGGACTGGGCATGCAGTACTGTAGTGACCTGGTGTTAGCTAGCCACTAAAATGATATACTGCAGAATCTTTTTTCATTTATTTTTTACATTTTTGGGTAAAGACGTTTATGAACAAATAGTCATCAACGTTACACACACCCATCATATCTATCGATATGTAAAAATCAAAATGTGTTTGTGTGTGGCAGGATGTGTGGTGAAGCGTTGTTCCTTTTGCAATTCCACACATTTTACCAATCTGCACCGCATTTTGCATTTGGGGCTTGGCAAAGCAGTGTTCCTTATACAATTCCCCAGATTTCAGCACCTTCACACATGAGATGGTTGCCTGAAATCGGCAAGACATGAATGTGGTCGTTAAAGCACTGGTCCCAACACGAGGAACACAATTCGAGGTCCAGGCCCTAGGATGCACGGTTTCCAAGATATTTGCACCACAATGCACTGCAACGAATTGCACCATGCCAGGGTGAGGCCACAGGTAGGGAAAGAGCACAGAAGTTCCCAGTAAGCAGCAGCACACCAACTGTCGCCTCCCCCAATGTCTGCTCCGGGGTATGTCCGCCACCCACACACACCCATTCTTATTGCAGTTTACTTCAGGGTGCAAAGCACATCAAGAGTTAAGCGAATCGGAACAGCGACCTCCAAGAGCAGTGTTATCGGGTCTGTCTACAGAACCTGTTTGGAGTATGGCTACTTCTGCTGGTAGCAGATATTCAACAGCTGATACACATAAGAAAAATACTTTTCAAAATACTTAAGGGAGACCTTTTAAAGTGGGCAATGCATAAAATGGAGGTGTGAAAGAAAAATGGAAGGCTTGTATGCCCCAATTTCAAATTCCCCCCCATTTTAGAGTTCAAATAAGGTGGCGAAGGAGCATAGAGAGTAGGTCACACCTCTGCCATGCTTTTTTCCTTCATCTTGTTTGAACACTTTGTTCTATGGATGCATGATATTTTCATGCAAGTGTAAAACAAATGGACTCTACCACGATTTTGCACCTGCCAAACATCAGGTGGCTTCCATTGGTATATGCTGTTTGCAAAGTGTAATATGCAGGCAGCATTTAACCTTTTAGAGGATGGAGAGTACAAATAAAGAGTAAAGTCAATTACACCTGAGTTAACTCTACAGCTTACCAATCCAATTTGTAAATGTTTTAAATTGCATTCAGGGGACTCAACAGCAGGCACGTGCAAAGGTTGGTGGTCTACTGCATGTAATTTGCATTTCTTAGAGAACAACCTAATCAAATTTCAAAGTACAATACATTTTGACAGCTGGGTAAAATTCGGTCCATTTTGTAAAATCCCCTAATTTCGTCAAGCAAAATTGTTCCTTTATTCTTCACATTATGGCCAGGTCCTAAAACCTGAATGACTATGAGCAAAACAGTGATGTTGCAGAAGGCAGCCTGGTGAAGGCCGCCACTCCGAAAGGTCACTCTGTTTTCCCCATTACCCTCTGCTCATTATACCTCCTACACGTCCCTGTGTCCGCGCCTCACTCCACCCGCTTTCCCCCGCTTGCCCACCTCTCTTTTTCGTGGCCTCCTCGAGTCCTGATTGCAGTCTACAGGCTGCAGAGCTGCAGCACCACACACTAGCCTGGCACTCTTTTGTGGATCGCCCTACAGCCTTGCTATCCACTGACATTATCGGTGTGACACATAAGTAACATAGAACTTCCAGAGTGATAACACTAGTTTATGAATAATTGCGTATTGTAAAAGAATATGAGAAGAGAAAAGACACAAGTAAGGAGAAGACAAAAGGGTAAGAAAAAGGGAGGTTTTGAAAATCGTGTCAATTCATTGAGTCAAATGGTATACATGCGACTGCTAAGCAGGGCCAGTGCAAGGAATTTTGCCAACCTAAGCAAACTTTCAGATTGGCAACCCTCACCACGATCTTTCCGGGTATTAACCGTTCTCAACCACCCGTCACCATTTTGTTACCAATTGCTGCAACTCATTACATTACCTTCACATAACACATGGCTCACGTCTTCTGCTGTGTATGGATTCCAATGCACTTTCTTCACATTAAACTGCAAGAGCACTAGCATGTCGCGGGTACATTGTATCCAGGCAGGCTAGATGCCTTGTGAAGCCTCTCGGATGCAGTTGTGTGTCAGCTGCACACATGCTAGCAGCATGTGATGCCAGGTTGAGAAATGGCCAGGAACAGCAACCGAGAGCTAATCGCTTGTGTGGGGTAATTATTCAAAGGGACTCTTTCACAGTGCATGGAGCGTTCATGTCAGTATGACACTTATTGTACACAGGAATGCACACAGCAGGCTTTGCTTGTATTGATGACTGATGCTGGCTGATAAAGTAAAGTAAACACAGTCTGGCTTTCTTTTGTTTTGCTATCACTCAACTTAACCTCCACACTGAATCGGTTTGTTGTCTCAGTGACCATCAGTCTGGCTTTAGAGCATCCAGAGGCACACAACCTGCTCTTCTGAACACCAGTGAAGACCCGCTCTCAAATCTAACTCTCCCTCTGTCCTCCTTCAGCCGGACGAGTGGCACAGTGAGTAGAGCGCTCGCTTTGACACTCAGCCTTTCATCCTTCCATGAGCACCACACACCGTGGGTAATAATAAGCAGCGCTCAGATACCTGAGGGCTCGTAGCGCTATATAAATGCCAAATTATTATTATTATTTATTCTTATCGACCTCTCTTGTGCTTTCGATATGGTAAACCAAAACATCCTGATCACCCGTCTCTGTGATACCCTGGGCATCACAGATCAGGCCCTGGTGTGGCTCGCCTCCTTTCTCTCTGACTGGCCCTCCCAGGTGGAACTTGGGTCCTTTCTCTCCTCTATTACTCTCCCTACATGTAGGGTCCCCAAGGGATCCAACCTATCCCCATGGTTTTTCAAGATCTAAATGGCCCCCTTGGGCCACAGGATCTCTACCTTTACCTCTAACTTTCAGTGTTATGCGGATGACACACAGATTCCTCCTCCTCACTCATTCCTGACTGTCTATCTGCAGGTCAGTCTTGGCTTGGTTTGCTGCTAACAACCTTTGCCTGAATGCCAGTAAGACAGAGATCGTACTCATTGGGACCCCTGCTCCCGCTTTCCCACTCTCACACTGGACGACCTCCCCAGGCCCTGCACCCTCACCTACCAATGAGGCAAACAATCTAGGCAAAAAATCTAGGGGTTATTTCTCCTTCTCCTCTCACATCTCAGACATCTCCAAAAAATCCCACAACTGCACCTCCTGAGAGCTATTCTGCCTATTCTCACTTTCCTCCAGAGACTCACCACCTCGCAAGTCCTGGTTCTCTCTAGGCTGGACTATTGCAACAGTCTCTTTTCCAATCTTCCTATCTCTACTCTCTGTCCTCTACAACTCATCCAGAACAGAACTGCAAGACTTATCCTTGGCCTCAATCTCAGGGACCACATCTCTTCGGCACTGAAATCCCTCCACTGGCTCCCTGTGGCTGCAAGAATCAAGTTCACGACCCTCTGCATAATCCACAAGGCTTTCTGGGGCCAGGCCTGCACAATCTAAAATGCTCTCTTCCTAAACACTCTCTCTTGAAGTCCTCCACTCGTCCTCTTCCAACTCTCTGCGGGTGAGCCACTTTCACAAACAGAGATTTGGGGGTAGATCTCTATCCTCTGCAGGTGCCTCCCTCTGGAACAGCCTCCCTGCCTCTCTCTGTCTTGACCTGGAGCACCTTAAGTTCTGTAAACTCCTCAAGACCTTCCTCTTCTCTTCCTCCTTTTCTCTCCCTCTCCCCTGCTAACTTCCGTTCTTTTTCTCTCCACCCTCCTTCTCCTCCCTACCTCTGTTCAATTTTGCTGACTGGTTGCCTGGTTCACCTCCAGAGCCTTACAGGTCCCAGGTTCCCCCTCCAGTCTTTTGCACTTGACTCTGGACCACTGCACTATGTTCAGAATTACTGCACTTTCAGATCATGCTCCATGATCGGGGCAACCTCTCTGCACTTAACCCAGGGCCCTGCTGGACTGGACTCATTTGTTCCCCTCAGGCCGCCCTTCCTCGCACCTCTGTCCTGTACACATTCATGACCTAAATGTACCAGGACTAGTTAGTTTGTCTGTCCTGTCGGTTACATGTAATTATAACGAATCCACAATAACTAATACCATAATAACGAATTCCCAAATAACACATTCCTTTATCGTAATTTTTTTGGGTGGTCTGGCCCAAACTTTCCCCCCACCCTCAAAACCACTATCCCCCATCCCAACCCCTTTTTTTGTTTTTTTTCCAAATTCAATATTTTGCCATTCCTTATTTTAGTTTTGTTATAATGGTATTAGTTATTTTGGTATTCATGATAATCACTGAATACCGTCCTGTCCCTCCGCACCCCCCTTTTGTGTCCCTTCTCCCTAGCTTGGTGACTACTGTAACACTTCATGCACTTGCATAAGGTGAAATGCCGTCAGGCCGAGTATGCTAGTTTTTCTGTCAATTTTGCGGAAACTTCAAAGCCTAAGAGTCATTACTGTATTTCCACGTTCCCCTCCCGCCTTGAAGCTCTTTGAAGCACTCCACCTGTGTATAAGTGCTGTATAAATGAACAATAAAATAAGTACACATAAATAAATTAGTGTCATGATGTTCCGTTAAATAGGTTACCTTGCACTCCAGTACTAGAGGAAGTGTGATGAGCAGGCATTCCTCACAGCCCCCAAATCCCCTTTTTCGGTATTTCAAAGTGACCTACTTGAGCAGAGCTGCGACCGAGCAGTAATGAACTACACTTACTCAAAACATATTTTGCCGTTGGTGCAGCCTCACTGATGGGGCCGAGGGCTGACTCTGAGATGACCTCGGGCGATATGGGGATATTGGCTTGAGTAAAGCGAGCTCAAAGTCATCCCAGCAATGGATGCATTTTGGAAGTGGGTGGGAATGGATGGCCATAGGGATTAGCATGGCCTTAGGTAATCAGTGGACTGCAAGCTCAAATGGTCACAAGTGTCCCACGAAGGCAGATGGGGCAACTTGGCCTGCCCATGTTCCTCGCATTTGATGTAATCACTAAAACAATGTCCGAGAATCACAAAGACTCCGTGACCTGCAAGGACACTGGGATTGCCTGCATTCCAGGGTCTCAGTAAACATCCCGTATTTATTCCACGTGGGGCATTCTCTGAATTTCTTGCCTTCAGCTCCCCTGGATGCATTGAAAAGGTATATTCTAAATCTCCAAGTGGGTAGAATGGGGGACTGGCTACATAATTCGAGGTCCTGGCTCTGTCAAGACCAAGTGTTGCCCCAAGGAAGGAAATGGCAGCCATGTCATTGAGTAACCTTGCAAGGTTGAAAGGTGGAGTTGTTCCTGCTTGCATTAGTGCCATTGACCAGAAGGGTTTGCACTGCACACAGGCGGGGCATCTACAGCAGGCGTGTTAACAAAGTGAGCTAAGTTAATGCATAATATATTGCACGAACGCACCTCTGCCTACACTCTGTGCTATTTTCCACTGTAATAGTCAGTGCATTTAGATTAAGGGTACAAATGGGCGTGCAACCCGAGCTATGTTTTAAAGGTCTTTGCAGGGGGCACACTGACTTTCGTGTAGTGGAGTGTGAAGGAGATACAGGGCACACACGAGCATTTAATCTGCACAGTGTCAATCTCCTAGCGTTGCACGCGCAGTACAGCTGAGCACACATGTTAACGCAGCTACAAGTTCCTGCTAGGGGGATTTGAAGAGGAGGATGGAGTGTGCGAAGGAAGAAGGGTCGATCCTATCAGGGCAAAGCAGTATACAATTAGTATCGAGTGCTCACCTGCATGACGTCGGACTGTTCTCAGCACAGGCTTCAGTACAGGCAGGTCCTAGCCCCAGGGCCACTGTCACAACACAGCAGAGGCCGCCGCATCCAGGACGGGTGGTCTACACGACAGGTACTCACTGGCCTGGCGCACCGGCGCCGCACAGCAAAAGGCTGCTGCCAGCCTCCACCAGGGTGCGCAGGCCACCACGTCTGATGGACGGTCCGGACGGTGGACCAATTTAAGTTAACAGACTCAGGTCAGGGGGCTCAGACAGGCTGCACAGTGCACTGCAGGATTCCATGATAGACTCACACCATGACCATCTCGACGATCATCGAGAATCGAGGGTGTACGTATGGTGCTTCGTTCATGGCCTGCCACGTGGAGTGCAAATGTGCAGGTGCTGGACTGTGCCAGCACTGCCACGCCCATGCCACTCATGATCCTGACACAACCCCAACCTTTGCAGCATGGCAGCGCCGCCAGGTCTGCTGCTGCTGCAGACAGCCTCAGCCTGCAGACAGTCAGGGCCGGTGCTATCACAGGAAAGGCAGTTGGTATTATACTATGAGTGTGTAGGTGTTAAAAGCTGCATTTTGCCGCTCTAGAATTTCCACATATAGGCAAGCGCCTAACCTTGCCTAGTGATAGCACCAGCCCTGCTGCTAAGACTTCAAGAATATCACTGCTAGTAGTCAGGGCACATACAGAAGGCGGCACTTCATCATGGAAGTGTTTGCCTTTCCAGCGAGCCAAACATGTTCACGTTATCCTTTGATTAACATATATACGTCCTGGTTAGGTTACCAAAGAGAAAATGGGGTCCAAGCAACCTATGGAGACTTTGCCTCTACAGGGGTTTTGCTGTGGCTGCATTGTAATCCATTTTATGTGTGTGACAAATTGTGATCCATCAAAAAAAGTGAGCTGAGACAAACATTTCCTTCCAGCAGAAGTTGATCCCAAACCAAGAGCCAGGACACCTATGCAGATTAGGAAAAGGAGCTAACACCAGTGCAGGACCCAGCATGGCATTGGCAAAAGATAATGATCCTGAAAAAAACGAGTGCTATCTGCGAGGCTTCCCACATTTTACACCAGATTTCACTACAAAAGGCCATCTAAAAATCATACTTGTGAAAGAGAGTCCTTGAACACATTATATGATCAGCATTTTATTGGTTTGTTTTAAAACGTGCTTTTAAGAGCTAGATAGTTGTGTGTTTTATTGTATGGTTTATACACATAACAGACATAACAGTAGCATAGGAGACATCAGAGGAGAGGATCTTACAGCAGCATGTTCCCCGTCGTCCAACACATTAGGACAACTTCCAGTCATCTTGGACTTTTAGTCATAAATCCAGTTATTTGGATGAGGGTCACCCCACTGTAACAGTCCATTTGCAGGCTATGTCTGCTATCCTGTCTGCTTCATGCCTGGTATGCATGGGCTGTCCTGTTTCTGGTTATTTTTCTGTCTTTCTCTTGTTATCCCTCCTTTCGTATACATTTCTAAAGCTGCCAACAAAGCACTGCAGTAGGATGACCCGCCACTGCTTATTCTTCCCTATGTGTGTCATCCTCTCGGATTCATTGTGTATAAAAGGAGCATCTTTATCAGTAGAATACACACGCACTCTCCCATTGCATGTGCTGAAGATGCGAAGAACTATCCAGCCCTTAAAACTCTTAAATGTGCATCCAATGGGATGGCAATATTTTGGAAGGGATTTTAAATGACTTGTGATGCCAAATAAAGGTAGGAATGCTATCCTTTTTAAATTAATGACTTTGAGAGTTTATCAATGGCCAATTGAGTCCATTTTACTGTGTCACATTTAAGTCTAGAAGGTTAAGTAGTTTAGTAGCAGAGACAGCTTTTAGTGCGGGGGGGTGGATAATAGGGCATCAGCGGTAGGCTGGGGGGTGCACTGGGCACCAGTGGGAGCCAAGAGGGACGCCCCCGCCCTCGCCCTCTGTGATACCTACCCCCGCCTCTGAAGTTGTTATCATGGCAGTTTAAAATAAAGTAACTGATGTACCAAATTTTGTTTTATGGCCCACAATGGAAATTCCTCATTCTCAACTTGCTGGAACCACTGTGCGACCCGTTTAGAGAAACACACCATTTGGTGAAGCCTAAGTTCACAACCCCTTGACATGTGGACATCACTGAAACCTTTGGATTAGGGTATCAATAGATTTGATCTGTCATTAAACAAACCTCTCTATTAAGGTTTACAACATGTTGAATTGATCATACACAACAATAGATGTATTGTGTAGTGTTAGGGTGAATGATAAGCCATCTACCTTACATTTTAAAAGAAATCTATATATACACATGGGGCATCATTCCAGTTTGACAGTATTTTTGTGGTGATTCTGCCAAATGGAATTACCATTACTGCCACTTGGTCTTGCTCATTTACTTTTGGATTACAAGAAGTGGTAGGGTGGTGTTAGTGCCTGTTTTTAGAGTCCATAGGATTCCATGGGGATGTTGGTGGAATTACCGCAGGTGGTAATTCCCTGATTTTTGGCAGTAAGGTAGCAGATTTTTCTCCAATATTTTGCTTAAAATTAAATACATTGAATAAGGTGACCTGAACAAAGTGTGGATGGATGCCGCAGTTCATTCCATACAACCATAACACCACCCCCTTACCTCACGTTTTACAGATGTGAACACTAACATCAAGAAGGTCCCACACTATTCGCTCTGGACTGAACCCTGTCAGGATGAAGTAACTTGCAGTGTAAAACAACTGCAGGGTTTGTTTTATCTAATACCAAACTTGGTTTAACGCGCAAGTCACTCGTAAGTCGCTGTTCGTCTGTGGAAGGCTGTTGAAGGACTACATTGGAATCCCTTGGAAATCAATTGGAAAGTACTATTGGTACACCAGGAGACCCTGGTAGACTGCTGGACTCTTGTTAATATATATTAGACCATACCTCTATATTTATAGAGTCTAAATACCTATTTTACCTATTTTTATCTACCTGTAGGTATAACTCTGCCCCCTTTACCCACAAACCAATAAAGGGGCCGGGCGGGCGCTTCAGCGTGCGCGCTTCCACCAAGTCGCTCGTAGGTCGCTGTTCGCTGCTTGAAGCACAGCAGCGCAGCCCGATTATTCTACTTGTTGGAATACCTCTCTCGCCTAGATCTCCTAGATCACCTAGATCTCTCTTGGTAAAAGTTGGTGAGGAGTTGTCCTATTAGTTGTCCTGTTAGTTTAACTTT
Organism: Ambystoma mexicanum; assembly: GCF_040938575.1. Taxonomy (NCBI): domain Eukaryota; kingdom Metazoa; phylum Chordata; class Amphibia; order Caudata; family Ambystomatidae; genus Ambystoma; species Ambystoma mexicanum. The sequence continues at coordinate 365,211,454 of NC_090934.1, read as the reverse complement.
GAAAACTAAGGACGGTGGATGCAGTGCAATGATAATGAATAATAATTATGTACTGCAATGACCGTTGCAGCTTTAAACATATATCTAGAATTCTAGCATTTAAAGTTGAGCCCTGAGTGATTGTTATCAACCGCGTTATCTTACATTTGTGTATACTGCAGATTTTAGTGTTATTTTATGCGTTATTCTAAGTGTTTTAACGCGTTGAGCCATAGTGCGATAGCGTTTCAGTGTTTCAGTGTTATTGCGGCTAATTCAGTCTCTCCTTATCCACACTTGCGCGGACCGTTAATGCGAGCTACGCCAACGCCCATGCTATGGCGTGTAGGTAAGTGAGTTGTTAGATCATTGTTTTGTCTGCTTATTTTATGCTTATATTATGCTGTACCACCCATTATGAACCGAGTATAAATGTGTTTGTGAATAGTGATTTGCAAACAAATCGCGTAGTGTGTTAACAATTTTAAACAGTTTCTAAATATTTGAGCTGAGAGTGTATAGTGGGTAGTATACCACAGTTGAGCCCATTCAAATGAACCTACTGTGTACACCAAAGAATGGAAGATCTTCAGAGTGAGCTAAATCTGCATAAGTCCTTGCACAGTCGATGAATTTGCATCCCTAAGGTTATTTCCCATCCAATGAAAATGGGAAATTACAGAATTTTATCCGAAAATGCCACCACAAATATCTAAAACTGCATCCACAATGACGAATATGGCGGTAAAAGAGTTAGTGGGTGACCTCACCAAAGAGTTAGGATGTGTTAGTTCTAAATTAATAAATTATGTTATGTGTGGATTATCTGTGATAACACCTGTAGAAACAACCACTTAACCCAGAATCTAGGTTATCTGATAATGTGTGCCAATTCCAAGACGGCTCCCCTTCCAAGTTAATTCTGGGGAGTAAAAACCATGATGAGAAACACGAGTGTGAGGAAACACACGCTCCTAATCAAGGTGTGGTACCTCCATAGGCGCTGGGAACACACATAATATTCTTGCAATGGTTCACAATAACACAGAGAGTTCCAGCCCGAAACCTAGTGCATATACAGATATTGATCTTTCTAGCTCTGTTCTCGATGAGTTCCATATAGAATACCTTGGAAATAATCAGGAGATGTCATTTGTTGAGGCTATTTCCACTGTAAAGTCTTCTCCAATAGCCATATTCCCTGTGTCAAGAGAGTTGCGTAATAACAATATGCAACCCCCTGTCTTTGACATTAGTACAAATCTTCAACATTTGAAACATGAATCACATGTTTTAAAGGAATTAAGTGCCACCAAACAGGCAGAGGGGGAAAAGAAAGGCTGTGACGATATGAGCCTAAAGACAAAAGAGACAAAAGTGATAAACGATCCGAACGAAAGTATGAACGTGAGCAACAATGGTGATTAGTATGTCATTGAGCGATTTGAAAACCTACTAACCACACTTGGAGCCAAATGTGAGCGTTTAGAAACAAAGCTGGGCATCCAATCCTTACTCATACATAAACGTCTGACCACTATAAAGAAATCAGTATGTGACCGAGGAACGAGTACTTCACCATGTAAAACTCCAGGCCAGTGTGAAACTGTAACCCAAAAGTCTGCAAAACATAAAAGGGTTACAGTAAAGCTCCGCTCCCCACTAAATCTGAGAGGCGGCGACCGGTATCCGTTCACCTTGCATTTATGTATAGCAATAAAATAAAACTGCGCAAACACATCATGCCTGTTAAAAAAGATGCAAAAATACCTATAGTTTAGTTTATTACTTGTATTACGCACCAGACCCGAAGGTATCAGGGCGCATTGCATAAAACAGCTTGCTTGGTTACAGAAGGTACATTTGCATACATAGCTACATTAGCATATTTCAAGGAATACAATCCAGGAAAAGATGGAGTTGCATAGTCAGGATAAACATAGAATACTATATACAATTAAGGTAACATAATGTTACGTACAAAGTAGGGTAGTAGGTGGACCGGGATCATAAGCCAGAAGGTTTGTCCGAGTCTTTGAACCAGTTTATGAGATTCTGCCGGAATTGTAGGTAAGATTGATCTTCTCGCACGAGAGGGGGTAAGGAGTTCCACAATTGGGCTGCCTTCCCCAGGAAACTGCGCCCCCCAACTCTAGCGAGTTTGAATCTTGGGATCAAGAGGCAATTGGTATACGAAGATCTGGAAGGTTTTATAGAGTTTTTTCGAGTGAGTCTCTCAGTAAGGTAACAGGGAGCCGCATTGTTAAGGCATTTGTATGTAAGAGAAGCCACTTTCAACTGGATTTTATCTTGTGTGGATAGCCAGTTGTATGATCTTCTTATTTCAGAGATATGATCTCTTCTGGAGATTCAGAGTGCAGCTCTTAGAGCATTGTTCTGAAGGAGCTGGATCTTCTTGATAAGTTCCTTGTTGGTCCGTAGTAAATAGAGTTACAATAGTCCAACTTCAACAGAACAAGGGCTCTTGCCAAGGTGATACAACTATTGTTGGACAGGAAGGGTTTACGGGCTCTGATTAGTTTACCCGTGTATGCTGTGGCAGATGTCATTGTGTTATCCTGTTTCTTGAAGGAGAGGGTCGAATCTAGGTAAAAACACAGTGTTTTGACCTTGTTAGCAACTGTAATGGGGTTGCTGTCAATGCTGAACATAGAATATTTGGGTCCCAGTTTTTTAAGGGTTGAGGAGGTGCCCAGAATAATTATCTCAGTTTTGTCATCATTCAGGCATAGTCCTTGGGTGGCCATCCATGCCTGGATGATGAGATATACCCTGCTCACCAAGGCCAAATCCCTGTCATAATCACCAGTAAAAGGTAGGAGAATCTGTATATCAGCTGCATAGTTAGTGTAGGTGATACCAAGAAGGTCCAGATTATCGAACAGGGGCTTTGTGAAGAAATTGTACAGGGTAGGAGAGACGCAAGAGCCCTGGGGCACTCTGCAAGAGATCGGGCTGGGGTCTGTGGCCGCAGTGGGGGAGAAGACTCTCATAGTTCTATTGTTAAGAAAGGAATCAATCCATACTATGGCTCCTTTAGAAAAGAAAGCTGCAGAGTCCAGGCTGCAAAGGACCCCATGATCGACAAGGTCAAACGCAGCCGATAAGTCTAAAAGCAGGAGGAGGGCTGACTTCGAAAGCCTGACTGGCGATCACCCAGCAAGTGGTTGGATTCCAGGTGTTGTATTTGTAAGTAAGCAATTTTGTCTATGATTTTTAGAAGGAAGGGCACTGTTGTGATTGGTCGGTAGTTGGTAGGGATGTCAGGGTCTAAAGTCTGTTTTTTAAGTAACGGGTGCATCCAAGATTCTTTAAGATTGCTTGGTATAGTGCTAGAAGAGAATGTTGATGTGTTTTGTGATAAAGGGAGCCAGCAGCATCCTTTATTAGTTGAGCAGGGCATTGATCTCCCTGACAATTAGAAGGTTTGAACGAAAGTGTGATTTTTTCAGTCTCGATGATGGACACTTTGACGAATTTAAAGACGGGGGCAAACTAAATCTATAGGTGGTGTGGCAGACTTCATGGGTGAGATGTTTGTTATTAATGATGCTTTTTTTGGGCAATTTTAGCTTGTAAGGTCGATACCTTGTCAGAAAGTGCTTGCTGAATGGTAGAACACCAGAGTTTGTCTTTGACACAATTATTAGGTACTGGAATGGGGGCTTCTAATTCCTTCACGAAAGCAAAGAGTTCCTTTATGCTTGAAGTAGCTTGAGCAATTCTAGAATTGTAGCTTTCACATTTAGCTGTGATTATTTCACTTTTGTATACGGCAGATATCGTATGGAGGTTAACTTTGTTTTCAACAGAAGGTAGTAGTCTCCAAGCTACCTCACATTGTCTTCTTTTAGCTCATAATGTTTTCAGGTGTGGTGTGTACTAGACGTTGAGGTGGGCTTTAGGTTTGCTTAGTCGTATTTTAAGAGGTGTGATTGTGTCTAGTGAGGTCGACATGATTTTATTGTACTCGTTCACCAAGGCCTCGGACCCAAATTGTCCGGTAAAGAGTTGAGAGTGGGGAGAATCAGAGGGAGTAGGTTCTCCGGGGTAATATTCTTTTTGTTCCTAGTTGTTATAGGTGGGGCGAGCTGGGAGGTGGTAGAGGTTTGTCGTCTGGTTGCTAGCGAGAAAGTCACAAGGTGGTGGTCAGTCCAGATTTGAGGGGATATGGACGAGATAGAGGCATTGCAATTGTAGTCTGCAACCCAATCCAGTGTTCTTCCTTTGATATGGGTGGGCTGGAGCACTCTCTGGGAAAGGCCAAGGTCAGTTAGGATTTTGGCAATGCTTGAAGCATGTGGGTCTTTGGGGTCATTGAAGCCCAGGTTAATGTCCCCTAGTAGGATAACTTGGGAAGAATGTTTTAGGTCGTTAGAGAAGATATTATAAAAATCCTCCTCAAATGTTCCAATGGGACCTGGGGGTCTGTAGATTAAGTGGATGGTGAGGGTCTGGGTTTTGTTGATGGTTAGTTTAGCAGTGAGATTTTCACATGATTTAAGATCAAGGGAGGGTGCTAATCTTATCGCAAGATTCGCTTTGGCAATGAGAGCTATGCCACCTCCCCATGCTTCATTTCTATCAGCTTTAAGCATTGTGTAGCCATTGGGAATAGCCATTATGAAGGCAGGACCTGCGGCAGCGTGTAGGCAGGATTCAGTGACAGCCAAGAAGTCGTAGTTTTCCGAATGGATAAGGTCGGAAATCTCAGTAGCGTGAGCAACCAAAGATCTGGCGTTTATTAAGGCGCCTGTAAGGTTCGGGCTTGTGTTAGGTACTGAACAAGGAGTTCCTGGGGGCAGGATATTAGGTGTAGTAATGTGGGTACTAAGCCTTTTACTGGTAGGGTCAGTTCTGGTAGCTTTACCATTCGAGCAGCAATTGGTTTTCTGATTGACTAGGTACATAGATCTATTAGTGGGTTCATAAAGCTTCGTTAGTCTAGAGCATAATCTAGCATTGCTGATAACTAAGGTTACTTTAGGGTTGGACCTGTGGTGGGAATACTTGAATATATCATATTGGGTGAGTTTCCTATCTACGTGTACGTTAGGTTGGGTTGGCCTCGGATGTGAGGTGGGCAAAGGAAGGTGATGGCTGCAAGACTTATAAGTGAGAGTAAGAGACTAAAGGCGCAAGTGAGATGACTAGTAGCCAGCATACTGGAATAGGTGGATATGGTCTGTGGACAGACACGGCTCAAGTGGTGACACTTCTGAATTAATTATGTATGCTGAATTGACAATAGGATGGCTGAGGGGTATAGTCTAATATAGTTTAGGTACAGTCACTGATATGGTTTAGGCATAGGCAGTACCTATGTGATGTTAATATGGAGAATGGGCAGTGGCAATGCAAGGACCAATAGGGTGCTAATGCAAATACTAGGCAAACGGCAAAGGCAGTGAAAAACCAATAAGGTGCAGATGCAGATACTAGGCATTTAGGCACGGCAGTACAAAACCAATAAGGTGCAGATGCAGATAATAGGCATTTAGGCACGGCAATACAAAACCAATAAGGTGCAGATGCAGATACTAGGCATTTAGGCACGGCAGTACAAAACCAATAAGGTGCAGATGCAGATAATAGGCATTTAGGCACGGCAATACAAAACCAATAAGGTGCAGATGCAGATAATAGGCATTTAGGCACGGCAATACAAAACCAATAAGGTGCAGATGCAGATAATAGGCATTTAGGCACGGCAATACAAAACCAATGGGGTGCAAATGCAGATGCTAGGCATTTAGGCAAGGGCAGTGCAAACCCGATGGGGTGCTGGTTAAAAATGCACCGGGCAGATGAAATGCAATTTTACACTAGGCAAGTAGTGTATACAGGCAGTTGGCAATATGTCAGTACATTCAGAGAGCAGTGTTGAACAGGGTGGGACTAACTGTCAGGCTGTGCTCGAGGACTTAATAGTGCAGAGACGTTTACCAAGAGGGGAAAGGGGCATGCAGGCTAGTACTGATGATCAGTCAATTAAGAGATTATGCATGTATGAAGCAAGAATTTACAACATTTAGATATAGACAATGGAATCAAGAGCAAGTTAGCGCGTAGCGTGGACAATTTGTAATAATGACATGTATGTGAGGCAATGGGGAGGGCGCAAGAGGCGGCTTGATAAAGTCTCAAGTCATTGGGTGATGTACATAGTGCAGTGGTACAAGGCTGACATGTTGATGTGTGAGTGTGTCGAGGTCTCACCGTGTGTTCCTTGGAGGGCCAGGAGTCCGTGCGAACAATGTTACGCGCCGTGCTGCCGGTGCGGACAGGTGCAGACAGGAAGGACCTTGGTCTTGTTGGGCCCATGTTGGGCTTCCGCCTCCAGTTCACCTTGTGGCCTAAGGACCTCGTTGCGTGGATGGTTGCTAAGCAACCAAAGTAAATAAAAAACAGAACAGCTGGGTGGTGACGATCTTACGGTCAGGAAACCGGAGCAACAGTTCCTTGTGGGGGTGAATGGGCACTTCGTGCCTTAGCCACAAGATGGTGGGCCTTCTGGAGTGCCCCAGTGGGCAGTGTGGTAGGTAGCAGTTGACTGGAAAGCAGGCAGAATCACTCAGGCCTGCGGTGCACAGTGTGCACGGATGGAATCCTAGCTGCCACTGCAGCAAACGGACTCCTTTGTCAGGCGGTGGATAAGCATGGTGTCTGCTCGAGGTAGCAGGGCTCCAGCACTGGGGGAGAATGAGCTGCAGGTGCAGATAGGAAGGGCCTTGAGTGTTGGTCAATTTTTATCCCTGCCAAATCTGCAATAGATGTCCAGATTAGCCCAAATTCCTCTGGAAGCTCGCCTTTACCCAAAAAAATGGGGGAAAATGAAATTGATGTAATGCCACTTAAGCAAAGCCAAACGGCCACATGTATTGTACCTATTAAGAATCCTAATAGCATGATTTTACCAGAGGTTTCTTGGCAAGTACAAAGCACTCTGCATGATTTGTGGAATTCAACCAACAACATCAATGGAGAAAGGCGGTTAGCAATAAAAATGTATGAGATTGCAGATAATGGAAGTCTTGTGAAAGCCCTACAACTTCACCAGATACTCTATGAAAAGAAACAACTCCCATTAAATATGTATTCTCCAGTCAATTGTTCCACTCAGAGCTATTATCTCCAAAGATATCAGGATAGTTGATGAAGTAGAAATAGCAGCACAATATATAACAAATATATGTTTTTATTCAGAGTCCACTTTGAATTACATCATGGGCTATCAAGTAGACCTACTGAGATTAGGTTATTCCTCTAAAGTGGTGTTTAATCCAATAATAAAAGAGTGCATGCTAAAGAACGCAAACAGTAGTGCTGACAAAGGAAGTGCAGTGCCACAAGGTGAAGCGCCAGCAGCTAGTGCTCGTGGCAGTGTGCGTACAAACATACCGCATGTAGGCATCGCTGAAAAGTCACAGACAAATACTGGTATTCCCGTGGTTAATTTAGGGACTGACCCAATTGTTGAATGTAAATGTGTAGCCAATGATGGGTACTCACAGTGGCTCCCAGCGACTTTTAAACCCCATTTTGATGCAGAGCGTCAATGACATTGATAACCTAGAATCGATGTACACTCCAAACACCAGGGGTCACAATCACTTGTTTGATGAAGAAGGTTTGGTATTGATAGTTGATCATTTTGTGATTGTGGCATACAGGAAACCTGGCTCACAGAGAAATTACTATTTGATGGTCATAGCACATTAGATCAGGTTGCTACTCAAGACCTCAAAGAGGAGACTGAAAGGTGGGTTACTAATAACAGTTCAATCCCCGTGGAGCATCCAAATGTTAAGATAACTAAGCTTTCCCATCAAAACATTGGCATTATTCTCATGAATATATATGACCCCCCCCCCCTGAATACGGTATCTACCAAAGAGAATGTGAAGGTAGTCGGAGACATACTGCCTCAGTACAATCATAGATACCCAATATGGTTAGTGGGCGATATTAATGCAAAGATTAGTGCTTTTCCATTAAACGATAACTGTTTAACTAAAAACCCTTCTTCACCTGTCCATGGTCTTTTGAATAATAAGCAAGGGAAATTGTGGTATTTGCCATTTGCCTCGTATCATTTGATAAAACTAAATGGGTTTACTCCAAGTGATGCCAACATGGCTTTCACAAGGATTGTCAGGAGATCCCTTGCCACCCTCGATTATGTGTTCTCTAATGTTAGTGGCCTTCAATACATAAAAGACATGGGCAGTGTGAGTTGCGTTGAGAGTGAACATCTACCTTTGTTCTCCCTACTGGCATTTCCAACGTTAAAAGCCCAAGTTCAAGACAAGGACTGTAATGGTCAATTTAATCTTAATGAGGGTCAAAATCAAATCCATTGGCATCAGAAAAATCTTGATGCTACTAATAGGGTTGCTAAATATATATTGCTATTGTTTATAGCTGAAGGAATGTCTGGGGAAAATACCAATGTAATGTTAATAACCAGTTTTACATGAATGATGGAATCTATCCGCACGTAGGTACTAGTGAGCGGGGATTATAAAACCAGCCTGGAGAGATCGATCAAAGCCATAACTATGAGAAAAAGTAATGATAAGTCAATTAGTCTGGCTAAAAAGAACATGCGTTGTGATATAGCAACCATCGTGGCCTGCCATAAAGTGGGGATTCTGGCCAAACTTATCTCTGTGAATGTAATTACCATCAAAAGAAATACCAATGGTGGCTGAAGCAACATCAGTTGCAGTGTGAGATAAAACGATGGCAATAAATTGCCATTCTCGCTCAATCTAAAAACTCATCTGGAATATGGCAGATAATTAGAAGTGCAAAGAAAAGAGATATACCCATAAACTGCATCTCAGAAGGTAAATGGAGTGATCATATTCAAGCCACCCTAGGACGCTTAGATGCCTCAAATGATACATTTCCTCTAACCCTGGACTGCTGGGATTGCAAAGCATCAATATTAGATACCATATTAATAATTGAACATTTAAATAATGCTCGTGGTGCTGGGACCGATGGTGCATGCAATTAATTGTTAAAAATGGAGCCAGAATTATGAGCTGCTGCCCTCCCTTTGTTATTTTCTCAGATTGGCAAGTCAGGAATCATTCCAAAGACTTGGAATGTAAGTCATATGCTTACCGTCTATAAAAAGGGTGCCTGGGAGAACCCAGCAATCTTTAGAATGCTAGCTATGCTAGACATTCCATCGAAAATGTATGTACAAGTGTTGCTCCTAGAATTAAATGAATGGATACTACAAAATAAAATTCCGCCCCAAATCAAATAGGGTTTCGACAGAAATCTAGTACAACCCATAACCTAATCATTCTGACTCCTGCCATTGAATATGTATGAAAGCGCAGAGAGTTAAATGTTTACTGTGTTTTCATCGGCTTTTCAGCCGCATTTGATTCGGTTCTGAGGAAACGCCTATGGCACAAATTAAATGCATGTAAAATACCAAAGGGCATACTAAAAATGCTAATGCTACTTTATTCAGATACTTATGTCCGTGAGCGGCTGGTTGCCACAAGCAAATTATCGGCATTATTGCCAACTAGCAGTGGAGTTAAGCATGGTTGCATAGTGGCAGCAACCCTGTTAAATCTCTACATTGCCGATATGCAAATAGCATTTACAAATCTTGATGCAAAACCGGTGAAGTTAAGCACATCAGTGGTCAGTTGGCTTGCCTATGCCGATGACTTACTGTTATTAGACTACACTCCAACAGACCTACAGAAGATGTTGAACGCTTTGGCTGATTACTCAAGTATAAAGAGTAAAGTTATGGTCTTCCCGGCTAAAAACTCCCCTAACAAATATATGTGGGTATTGACCAATGAGGGAATTGAAGAGGTACACATACAAATATCTTGGTATATTGGTAGATGACAAACTTAATTGGGAAACCCATTGGATTATGCCAAAAACACGCTGTTTAGTATCAGCCAATGCCCTCCGTGTATTCACAGGCAGAAATGCTGGTTATTCAGTTCACGCCATTATAATTCCTCCTGCATGGAATCGGAATATGGGGACATAAATACAGTGCACGTCTGAAAGTCTTTGAATCAATATTACTTTGTAAACCTATTCAGTTACCCCAGAACATTTCTGTAGAATATCTCTATTTAGAGTTCGAACTGAAAAGCATAATGCAAGAACAGATAAGTAATGTGTTTTGAAAACCTGTGTAAATTGATGTATGACGCAATTGTTGTCCCTTATGTCCAGGCGTTTCTGAGGTTGGATGGTTGTTCGACTATAGGTACGCTAGGTAACTTAAAAACTATCTATGAAAAATGGTCAGCAGGGGTTGTCCTGGCTAAAAAGGAAAGTAACCAATTATAGTTATTGTATTGTATTGTATTGTTTATTTGATAATGCGCACAAAACCCAGGGGTAGCCGGGCGCAGCAGGTACAAGGTTACTTAAGCTTGGGTTACATACAGAGTATAGGCGAGAAACAACATAACAGTACAGTAAGAACATATCAATGCACGCCGTGTGGAAGGAAAAAAACTAGCATATTGTAGTTTTGAGGGAGTGTACAGGTATAGGTATGAGAACAGAATCGTTTTGGACAACGGTATCATGGTCATTGGGTGCCACGAGAGTTAGTTGTCGTTTGTCCAGAGCCAGTTTTTTACCTTGCATCTAAAATTGGAGTAGGGTAAGTTGGCTCTCAGTGCAATGGGCAGTGCGTTCCAGGCCTGGGCAGCTTTGACAGGGAAGCTTGCTCCGCCCGCTTTGGAACGTCTGAATCTAGGGGTTTCGAGCAGGTAGTGGTTAGTAGCCCTAGTATGGTGCCTGGATGATTTTCTAGTCAGTCTGGCTGAGATGTAGGGGGGAGCAGTGTTGTTGAGCCCTTTATGGGTAAGCGATAGTGTCTTGAGCAGGACTCTGTCGCTGATTTTGAGCCAGTGGTGGTCTTTCCTAACGTTGGAGATATGTGCTTTGCGGGGTATGTCAAGGGCTGCTCTAAGAGCGTTGTTTTGAAGGATTTGCATTTTATTTATGATGGATTTGTTGGCACCTGCATAGAGGGCATTGCAATAGTCCAGTTTGGACATGACTAATGCATTGGCAAGCATGATGCAGTTGGTTTTAGAGAGGTAAGGTCTACAGGTCCTGATTAATTTGCAGGTGTACGCTGTAGAGGATGCCAGGGTGTTAACTTGTTTTTTGAGGGATAGAGTGGAATCGAGGTAAAAGCCCAGGGTTTTTACCTCGGTGGCCACCTTGATTGTGTTGCCATCTATGTTGAAATTACGATAGTTGGGGCTCAGTTTTTTTAGGTTAGAGTCGGAACCCAGTATTAATATCTCAGTTTTGTCGTCATTTAGGCAGAGGCCGTGGGAGGCCATCCATGCCTGAATGAGGAGGTAGATTTTGTTTACTAGAGCCGTATCTTCGACAAAGTTGCCTGATAGAGGTATGAGAATCTGCGTATCGTCCGCATAATTCGTGTAGGTTACCCCTAATTTGTCAAGTTTGTCGAAGAGAGGCTTAGTAAAGATATTGTACATAGTCGGGGAGACACATGAGCCTTGTGGGACACCACAAGTGATCTGGATTGGGTCCGCTGCTGCTACAGGGGAGAACACTCTCATCGAACGGTTGGCTAGGAAGGATTGTACCCATGCTATAGCTTCACTTGAGAAGTGAGCGGGAGTCGCTAGATGGTTGCATAATACTGCGTGATCCACAAGGTCAAAGGCCGCTGACAGGTCAAGGAGGAGGAGCATAGCTGTGTTACCTTTATCCTTCAGCTCGTCGATTTGTGTCTTGAGGTCAATGAGGGCTGTTTCGGTACCGTGCAGTGGTCTGAAGCCAGATTGCCGTGTACCTAACAGTTGGTGCGTCTCCAAATGGTTTTGGATTTGGAGGTAGGCTACTCTATCAATGATTTTAAGGAGAAATGGGACCGTAGTAATAGGCCTGTAGTTAGTGGGGATAGCTGGGTCAAGTGTCTGTTTTTTGAGAAGGGGGAGAACCCAGGATCCTTTAAGGTTGGTAGGTACAGTGCTCGTGTTGAAGGAGGCATTGATAAGTTTCGAGATGAAGGGTGCTAGATCTCTAGCTGCATCATTAATGATTTGCGCAGGGCAACTGTCGCCTTGGCAATTTGACAGTTTAAGGGACAGAATGACCTTTTCAGTTTCCAGTATAGAGATATTGGTGAACCTGAAGGGTTTACCGTTGTTTTGGGGGGGTATGCTGGGTAACTCCTTCAGTGGGGTGGTGTGAGTACCATGAGGGCGCAAGGAGGCTTTTTTCTCAGCAATTTTAGATTGAAGGGTTGTGATTTTGTTTGCTAGAGCATTTTGGATGCTAGTGCACCAGGATTTGTCCTTGGGGACATTGTCTGTGGGGGCAATAGGGTTTTCCAATTCACGAAGAATAGTGAAGAGCTCTTTGGAATTAGAATTGGCTTTACTGATTCTATGATTGAATGAGTCTTTTTTCGTTTGAATAATTTCCTTTTTGTATTTTTTGGCAAAGTTGGCAAGTGTGGTTTTATTGTCGGCAGAGGGAGTATGCCTCCAAATAGCTTGGAGTTTGCGTTTTTGGATACGCATTTCTTTGAGATGGGGGGTGAACCAAGAGTTAAGGTGAGTTTCACGTTTACTTTTATGAAGTTTGGTAGGGGCAATCAAGTCTAGAGCTTTGGTCATGGTGTTGTTAAATGATTCAACTAACTCACTAGGGTTGGAATCATTAGGACTAGCTATGAGAGTTGGTAGGAGAAGTGGAAGTAGTTTTTCAACTGTGATTTCTTTTTTACTTCTTGTTGGCATGGGGGGTGCTATTTTATTCTTATTGGGTTTGGGAGGTTCGATGTTGGCTGTGAAGCATATAAGATGATGGTCAGTCCATATTTGAGGTAGGATACTGGAGATGGTGATGTTGCAGTTGTGGTTGGCTATCCAGTCTAGCGTGCGGCCTTTTGTATGTGTAGGAGCTAGGACATTTTGGGTGATGTCGTGATTGGCTAGAATAGATTGGATTGCTTGTGCTTGTTTGTCTTCAGCGTCATTAAAGCCTAGGTTAAAGTCGCCTAGTAGAAGGAGCTGAGTGGAGTCTTTAATGCTGTCAGTGAGGAGGCTAGATAGGTCTTCCTCAAAGTTGCCTAGTGGGCCTGGTGGTCTGTACACAAGAAGTATTGTTAGTGTGCTGTTGTTTGAGATAGGTATTTTAGCTGAGAGAAGTTCGCACGATGTGAGAGCTGGGTGTGGGGTGAGTCTGGCAGCTAGATGTGTTTTGGTTATGATGGCCAGGCCACCTCCTCTAGTGTTGGGTCGGTCGACTCTAAGGATATTGAAGTTATCTGGTATGGCAGTCGAGAGGGCAGGGCCAGCTGCATCATGGAGCCAGGTTTCAGTGACAGCAAGGATATCTAGATTGTCCAAAGACAGTATATCTGCTATTTCGGTATTGTGTGCTATAAGGGACCTAGCATTAATAAGGGCTCCTGATAGTGTTGGGTTTATCGTGTTATCTTTGGCAGTTCTGGGAATGGGGTGGTTGGGTCTCCTCTGTTTGTAGTATGGGTAATCAAGTGGTTGAGGACGATTTATCGTCGCAGGGTCTAGGAGGTTAGGATTAATGGTAGTGGAGGTGCGCGTGGGTACTGGTGGGTTGGTTCTCTTATTTTTGATGTCGTAAAGTCGTGGGAGCCTAGCTCTAAGTCGCAGGTTTCTCTCTTGCAAGTTGCAGGGTGTAGAGTTGGTGAGGGCCATTATTATGGTGGTGGTTAGGAGAGTCCAGGCTATGGTCCCACGTGAGTGTGAGAAGCAGGTAGTAGTGTACATATTGTGGGAGTGGCAAGATAATGCTTGTATTTGGTGAGTTCGGAGGGGATTGGGTGCAAATGTACTATCAGTCTAGGTTGGAAGATCCTGTTAGTATCTGTAAGGCCGGTATGCTACAGCAAGGGTTCAGGCTTGGGAAGTCCTAATCGTAGCTAGTAATGCCAATATAGTGGGGCATGGCACTTAGATATTGACAAAGGCATAAGGCACAACACAATTTAAGGGTGGTCCGAAAGCGACAATAAGGCACAACACAGTTTAAAGTGGGCTGAAAGCGACCATAGGGCACAACACAGTATAAGGTGGTCTAAAAGCGACCATAGGGCACAACACAGTATAAGGTGGTCTAAAAGCGACCATAGGGCACAACACAGTATAAGGTGGTCTAAAAGCGACCATAGGGCACAACACAGTATAAGGTGGTCTAAAAGCGACCATAAGGCACAACACAGTTTAAAGTGGGCTGAAAGCGACCATAGGGCACAACACAGTATAAGGTGGTCTAAAAGCGACCATAAGGCACAACACAGTTTAAAGTGGGCTGAAAGCGACCATAGGGCACAACACAGTATAAGGTGGTCTAAAAGCGACCATAAGGCACAACACAGTATAAGGTGGTCTAAAAGCGACCATAGGGCACAACACAGTATAAGGTGGTCTAAAAGCGACCATAAGGCACAACACAGTTTAAAGTGGGCTGAAAGCGACCATAGGGCACAACACAGTATAAGGTGGTCTACAAGCGACCATAAGGCACAACACAGTTTAAAGTGGGCTGAAAGCGACCATAGGGCACAACACAGTATAAGGTGGTCTAAAAGCGACCATAGGGCACAACACAATTTAAAGGTGGCGAGTATACTCAGGCCACACAGCCATACACTAACAGTGCAATACGTTTGCAATAACGGTTGGGGTTGTATGCTGGTGGTGAGCTTCTTACCCTGAATAGGTGCCGGCATAATCAGGATGTGGTTGGTGGGTTTCAGAAGGAGCATGAGACCTGGCACTCGGCATTTTATGAGACCTGGACCAAAGGTACTTTTTATGGAAAAGGGTGGCAACAGGTGCAGCAGGTGGATGTCTATGATAGAAGCAAGTTCAGTGGCAAGGTTCGATAGGGGCGAGCGCCTCGCGCCTGCCAGCGGCGAACAGGGGCTAACAGGGCAGCTTGGCCTTATAGTGGCCTTGAGGTGGCCGCCGGCTATTCCGCCTGCCGGCGGAAGTTCCTGTAGATGTGGAGCAGGGACGCGTTGCCTAGCAACGAAGACGAGGCCGAGCCTCGCTTTCATCCCGCATCGCGCCCGACATTTTGTTTTTCGTAATGTCGGCGCGAGCGGGTTGTAGGACAAAGAAGGTGGTGGGCCTGCAAATGGGGCCCTGCAATGGTGGCAGGAAGGACCCAGGAGGGGTATGAACTCCTACCCGCTCCGAGGGAGTAGAGGTGGGGGCTCCTGCCCGCACCGAGGGAGTAGAGGTGGGGGCTCCTGCCCGCTCCGAGGGAGTAGAGGTGGGGGCTCCTGCCCGCTCGCCAGAGGGATCCTAGTGTGGGCTAACAGGGCAGCTTGGCCTTATAGTGGCCTTGAGGTGGCCGCCGGCTATTCCGCCTGCCGGCGGAAGTTCCTGTAGATGTGGAGCAGGGACGCGTTGCCTAGCAACGAAGACGAGGCCGAGCCTCGCTTTCATCCCGCATCGCGCCCGACATTTTGTTTTTCGTAATGTCGGCGCGAGCGGGTTGTAGGACAAAGAAGGTGGTGGGCCTGCAAATGGGGCCCTGCAATGGTGGCAGGAAGGACCCAGGAGGGGTATGAACTCCTACCCGCTCCGAGGGAGTAGAGGTGGGGGCTCCTGCCCGCTCCGAGGGAGTAGAGGTGGGGGCTCCTGCCCGCACCGAGGGAGTAGAGGTGGGGGCTCCTGCCCGCTCCGAGGGAGTAGAGGTGGGGGCTCCTGCCCGCTCGCCGGAGGGATCCTAGTGTGAACAACATATACTCGAATTAGCAACGAAAGCGAACAGTGAGTCCTATTGTCATTACAGGCTAACCCGGACTACACTACCAAAATATATTATGGCGTACCCAAGCGCAAAGGCTGTTCGTACTTAATTATTGATGAAATTCAATACCTCAGATTCGCTTGAGACCATGGGCACAAGAATGGGATTGAGACGCAAAATGCGTCTATGTCGCTTATGTGGTACCGATGAGATTGAATCTCTACAACACCTGTTAATAGAATGTGAAAGTTTATCTGACATGCGTAACAAGTTTTTAAAATCGTTTCATATATTTTTTTTAACTTTAATTGTTATTATCATTTAGGCAAAAACAAAGCAAGGACCATTGTTACAAATCTTTTCAACATCTTATCTGTCCTTATAAACATAACAATTCCCCCCATCCTGCACCCCTCTCCATAACCAACAAACTTCAATGGTGGTTTCTTGTGCATAGGAAATCGGTCCTAGTTGGTAGAAAGTTTGCTGCTAATCCGCATCCCCTTCTGGGGACGTTGTTCCCAGTGTTAGGATACCAATATAGTGAAACATCCTACTGTGTCCTGGAGTTTCTTTACGGGTAACTATTTATGGGCTCCCTACCCTCTTGCAACCCTTCCCCTCTCCCCTTGTTTCATTGGGGAGGGGGGTCTCCCCCGTCTCCCCTCTGCCCTTACCGTGGTGTCTCTGCCACCCTTCTACATAACATGTGGGATGCTTATTTCCTTCAATGCACTTCCCATCCCCATTTCCATCTCGCACCATCCCAGGCAGCACGAAGGTGCCAGATTCTTCGTTCACTATGGCCGTCAGTTTATCCATTAGGAAAATGTTCTTCACATTAATCAGCCATTCTTTTTTATTCTGGATCATAGGGCTTTTCAACTTCTGTGCCAGGGCTACCCCCACACCCACAACATCGTCTCCCACATTCTGGGGTATCTATATGTATCTGAGTCTCTTGGTGGCAGTCCCAGTAACATTGTTAGCGGGTCTTGTGGGAGTAATTCCTCTGTGACCTCCGCTATCCACTCCACAGGTGTTCCCAGTATATTTGTATCTGTGAACAGTGCCACCACATGTGATCCTTGGAGCCATCTGGCCACACCCATTTGCACATCGCAGAGATGCCCCTGTGAACATGTTAGATATTTTGAGTGGGTCTCTATGCCATCACCGGAGTACTTTAAAATTAAGCTCCTTGTCAGCTGTAAAAAGATTCCTGTGGAAAGCTATTTTAAAAACCTTGCCTAATACCTCCTCTGAGAGTTCATCCCCCGCCAAATCATTCCAGTACTGTTGGAACCCTTGTCTCTCTATTAGGTTGTTAGTGTTTATAACTTTGTACAATTTTGATACCATCCCTTTCCTTGAACCGGCAGAGTCGAGTACTTTCACAAAAGGGGTTACTGATCTCTTGAATCCCTCTCCCCACTTCAGGTCGCATAGGAGGCTCTTCAGCCTAAGTTATTTGAATATTGTGTTCATGTCAGGTCACAGGGCTTCAACCACTTCATCGTATGATAGGAATACACCTCCCCCCCTGGAATAATTGTCCCACCCTTTCCAAACCCTTATCTGAGCAGTTCTGGGCATTCCGGAATCCCCTGTCTCCCAGTTTGAGTACAGGGCCCCATAGCGAGACCATTGGGGAGAGCCATGTTGATAAATGTCCTGTTTGTGTACCCTCTTTCCACAAGGACCACAGTACCCTGAGGGTGGGATGATCAACTATTCTGCCTGAAATGGCCTTACGCGGGGCGCATAGTAGGTCCCTCACTTTGAGTGGGAGTGTATCCATGTCTTCCAGATAGGTCCAGTACGTACCCTTATTGTCTTTCATATGTTCCAGGAGGACCCAAAGTTGGACTGCTCTGTAAAAATGACGAAATTCGGGTAGGCCAAAGCCCACCTCCTTCCTGGAAAGGGTGAGAGTGGATCTCTTGGTCCTTGGGGTCTTGCCTTGCCAAATGAATGTATGTACTGCTGTCTGGAGCTCTTTGCAAATATATCCAGGTACTTTTGTGCAGAGGGCCGTGAACAGGTATAATAGTCTCTGCAGGATATTCATCTTTACCGCCGTCATACGGCCGTACCATGACAGAATCATGTTGCCCCAATGTTTTAGACCTATCTTGATGCTGGCCAATATTGGATCATAATTAGTTTTCGCCAGCACCAAGAGATATCTCAGGAGTCGCACACCAAGGTATTGGAGTGTGAGTTTTTCAACCCTAACCCCCAGGAAAGTGTCTATTGGGTCCAAGATTGGGTTGTGTGCTCGGAGGGGTTATAGCATGGATTTGGACTTGTTAATTTTCAACCCTGAGAAGGGCCCAAAGGGGTCGATCAGGGAGAGAAGGGGCGGGAGCATCAAGTGAGGGTCTAATAAGTAACACAAGATATCGTCTGCGGAGAGGGAGAGTTTAAATTCCACCTGGCCCCTTTGAAACCCTCTTATTCCTGGGTGGGCACTCACTGCTATGGCTAGGGTTTCCATCGTGAGGGCGTATATCAGGAGGACAAGGGGCACCCCTGTCTCGTGCCCCGGGAAAGAGTAAAAGAAGCCGTGAGTTGCCCATTTGCTTGCACTTTCACCGTGGGAGCCCTGTACAGGGTGCCTACCCAATTCCTCATGTGTTCCTATTTTTTGCAGGAGGAGCATCATGTACCTCCAATCCACTCTGTCGAAGGCTTTCTCCGAATCGAGAGGAAGCAGCCTGGCCTTGAGGTCAGACTCCTGTGCATAGTGGACCAAGTCTATGGTGTTCCAGATGTTGTCCGATCCCTGGCGTCCCCTTACAAAGCCCACTTGGTCCCTGTGGACCAAAGAGGGCATAATCTCCTCCATCCTTTTACTGAGTACCTTAGCTACGATCTTAACATCTGTGTTGAGTAAAGATATTGGACGGTAAGAGGAGCACTCGGTCGGGTCTTTTCCCTCGTTTGGTAACATCACTATGATGGCACCCATCATTGCCTTAGGCAGGATATCCCCCTCAAGGACAGTGTTAAATACTTTGGCTATGTTTGGGGCAAGTGTAGAGTGGTACAATTTGTATGTATTTCACTGAAAACCCATCCTCCCCATGCGAGGTGCCTCCATTCATTGCCTTTATCACCTGGACAATCTCCTCTGCCGTAATTTAAGACTCTAGATTTTCTGCCCTATCTCTCGCTAGATAAGTTACTAAGGAATCCCTGATGTTGCACTTTCACTTGTTGCTTTTTTTAGAAAAAAACACTAGATTTGCACAGAATAATGACTGTGTACGTTGTTGTATGTATACCTTTTTTTAGTTTAATTAAAGTATCATAGTGGTAGTTAACTTCTTCTGATTGAATTATCTTCATTCGATTCATAAGGTTGCACATATCCTTTTAAATCACATTGAAATTCTATTTGTTTACTCCCCATTGAATTAATTAATTCAATGTCAATGTAACATATCTCTTTGGAAGTATTGTTTGTATGCTCCCCAACATGTGTTTCCCCGCCTATCCATTTGGCGGTTCATCAGGAGGTGCAATAAGTCTCTCTTTAGAGCAATTCAGTATTCCCAAATGTTACCCTAGAAACCAAGACAAAACCAGGTAGTCACGCTAAGCTTCCCCATTCAGAAATTACTTGTTTCTGAGATAAGGCTTGTATTACTTAAAATTTGATGATTTTGAAATTCTAGCATATGTTCTAGCAATATGTTCTAGCAGTCTCAAAAGCAATGAGGCTCCAAGGCCTGTATGGTCTTTACTGCCTATAAATAATAATAAAAGTACATTTTCCCATCAGCACTTTCTATGATTTAAGTTAAACTATTCAAATCAACAAAATCTGGGACAAAATTGTATTCTTTTTACCTTACAGATGATTCTCCTTGTGTTCAGATTGTCCTGTGTTCCATGGTATGATTGCCGTGATTTGCTTAGTGTTGCCGTATTTTTATACTATGTGATGACGTCATTGCTCACGTTTGTGCAATGACATCATCCGTACTACACGCAAAATCACCATTTTAGTTTGGGATGAGTGTGATTTTATTATATTTACTATCTCCATTAGTTCCTAAAAGTTATTGTGCTTATTAAGAATGAGGAAGTTAGGGTCAGGACCCAGTGTGTCTTGATTTCTGTATATGGGTTATTTGCATTTATTTCCGATTAGGATAAATTGCTAATAGATATAACAGTGGAGGCTGAATTGTAACAGACATATATACCACTTTTCGATTACCACTGCTATTTTTACCAATTTTTGCAAATTATACATAGCATTTACCTGCAATAACATTCATATTAGTACAAATTTTAAACGGTTAGAGATAGCTGGGAAATCTGTTTTCTTGCAACTAAGATATATTGCTAGTATAATGAGTTCTGTAAAATGTACAACTCCTTTTCATATTGGATTATTTAGAGAAAGTGATGTAGCTCCTGATCTGAGTTCAAACCGGAAAGACACGTGTCCATATTGCAAATCCAAAAGGCTTCTTGTTTTCTAAGTATTTTTTCACGGTTGCCCCCTCTTGGTGGTAAGTTGACCTTCTCAATGCCAACATTTTTTATTTTTGCTAAATGTTCTGGAACATGTTTAACTTGGAAGTGAGTTGCTATGGGCGAACCTGGGTCTTGGTTGATGATTGCTTGTATATGTTCGCCTATTCGAGTCTTTAGTGTCCTTATGGTGCTTCCTATATAGAGTAAATTGCAGGGACATCTGATCCCATATATAGCATTTTTACTGTTGCAATTGATGAGTTGTCTGATTGGTACTTGGGTTCCATTCTGTTGCAAAAAACATTTTATTTTGCATTATCTGAGTATTTACACATGTGACATTGTCCACATTTATAGTTTCCTTGTATAGGTGGTTTCAACCAATTTCTGGCTGTGCCAATTTGTTTTTTTTGCCTGATAGAAGTGAGATGGACTTAACATGTCTTTTAAAATGTTGCTTTTTCGAAAAGTTATATTTGGATGTGCATCCAGGATATGTTGAAAATCTGGGTCAACTTTGAGAGTATATCAATTTTTCTTGATTGCTTTTTTGACTTAAAAATTATTGGTACTATATGTGGTGATGAATCGTATTTTGTCTAAATTTGTCTGCTGTAGTTGTTTAGGTTTGTCAATAAGAACAATGATGTCATCAGGTATTATAAAAAATACGGCAAAAACGAAGCAAATTACGACAATCGTATCGTGGAACACAGGACAATCTGAACACAAGGAGAATCATCTCTAAGGTAAATAAAATGCAATTTTGTCCCTGATTTTGTTGATTTGAATAGTTTAACTCAATTCATAGAAAGCGCTAATGGGAATATTTACTTTTATTATTATTGATAGCCAGTACCGACCATACAGGTCTTGGAGCCTCATTGCTTTTGAAGCTGCTAGAACATATAAACAGTTAGAATTTCAAAATCATCAACTTGTAAGTAATACAAGCCTTATATCAAATACAAATACAAATATAAGTAATTTCTGAATGGGGAAGCTTAGCGTGACTACCTGGTTTTGTCTTGGTTTCTAGGGTAACATTTGGGAATACTGAATTGCTCTAAAGAGAGACTTATTGCACCTCCTGATGAACCAGCAAATGGATAGGCGGGGAAACACGTGCTGGGGAGCATACAAACAATAACTTCAAAAGAGATACGTTACATTGACATTGAATGAAGTTAATTCAAAGGGGAGTAAACAAATAGAATTTCAACTTGATTTAAAAGTATATGTACAACCTTGTGAACTGAAGAAGTTAACTACCACTCAGATTCTTTAATTAAACTCAAAAAAGGTATACATACAACACCGTATACTGTCATTATTCTGTGCAAATCTAGTGGTTTTTTTATAAAAAGAAGCAAAAAGTGAAAGTGCAACATCAGGGATTCTTTAATAACTTAGCTAACGCAGTAGCCCTGGACAGCCCTAAGGCATTGAATCCCAGTAAGCAGCTCACTTCAATATAATCAGAATACATTTTCTAACAAAGAAAGTGAAGCGCCAAGTGCTGCTCAAAGGCTGGTTGTGCACAATTAAACCTATCTCTCACTAGGCCAGCTATAGAAATTTTCTTAAGGAAATATTCAACTTGGGTGTCATTTCCATTAAATTCAGATTTATACAGACTTTCATAATAGTGTTTGAAGGTCCCACCTATACTCGGGGTGTCATACCTCAGCGTTCCCACGTCAGATTTCATGGCTTTAACCAATCTTCTTTTCTGGGCCTCCCTCAGTTTCCACACCAGAATTTTATCCGCCCTATCCCCCTTTTCATAATATTTATGTTTGAGGAACTGAATGCTCCTTTCTGTCTTGTTCAGCAACATATCCTTTAGTTTGGTCTTATACTAGTCAAGTGCCGCTGCTTGGTCTAGGGTAATGGACGAAGCAGGTACGTTGCCTGGTTGAAGTTCTGCAACTTTAACCTGCAAGGTCTTTACCTGGTCATCCCTCTCTCATTTTGTTTGTCCCTGCTTTTATCAGGACCACCTTATTGTGGCCTTAAACGTGTCCCATAATATATGTGGGCTGACCCCTCCATTGTCATTCAGGTCAAAATATTCTACTATGTTTTCCAGAACCATCCTGGCAATTACAGAGTCCTTCAACAGGGCATCATTGCATTTTCACCTCCCCCTTCGCTGTTGACCCCAACCTCCCATCAGAGTAATTCTTACCAGGTCATTATCGTACCAGGGGACTGGGACCACCCTTAGGTCCAAAGTATGGGCGAGTAGGGATCTATCCACCAGAATGTAATCAATCCTCGAGACGGTTGCGTGGATTTTGGAGTAATATGTGTACGGGTGATCCCCCTTGGTCGAGCTCAGGAGTGTGCCCTCCAGGCCTAGCTCGCGGTTGATTCTGCAGAAACTCCGATATGTGGAATCTTCTGCCATGGGGAAGCCTGAGGTGTCATTCTCTTCCTGTCTCTCAAGGGGTTTATTACCATGTTGAAGTCCCCTCCTACTATTAGGGTGCCCTCAATGAAGACTCTCCTACTATTAGGGTGCCCTCAATGAAGACTCTTAATTTGTCCCTTATCTCCTCCCAAAACAGTGACTGACCTTCGTTCGGACCATAGATCACTGCCAGGGTTAGCTGGAATCCCTGTAGTCCTTCGGGTCCCTCATTGACGCCTCAGTTTTGAAGCCAATATCCTTGACCATTAAAATCACCACCCCACTTTTTGTAGTTTTGTACGAGGCATAAAATACTTCCCCTATTACGCCACCCAAGATGCCTGGTTCTTTCCCCTTTGCCCAGTTGATCTTCTGGAGGAAGAGTACATCCAGTTTGGCCCATCTGAATTCCCTGCCAAGTAATGATCTTTTTGTGGGCGAGTTCATTCCTCTGACGTTTAGGGAGCCTATTTCCAGCACAGGTGAGTGGTCAGCCATTGCTAAGCATGAGGTTGCCACTAGTTAGTATCCCTGGGATATCCCCTTGGTCTATTTCACTTTGCCTTGGCCCCTCTAGTGGGGCTTGTTGTATGGTTGAAGGTACCAGCACTCTTTCTATATTGTGTTGTTGTATGTAAGGTTGTTGGCTTTCCTGGCTCCTTCCAAAAAAAAATGTTTTTCCTGCATACTAGTGGAAACGCACCAGGATGGAGCGGGTGCCCCCTGCTCTATGTGCCCTGTCTATTGTGGGTTCCGTTATTGCCTCATTCCCAAACAGTAGGTGGATCACATCTCTGACCACTCGGCATATGTCCCTCCCCTTCCACCTCAGGGATGCCGAAAGGGCTCTTTCCTCATCTTTCTTTTCCAGGGCTGACAGTCTGGTGTCAATTTGTGCTTCCAAGATGGTAACAGATGACTGATTGGTCTCCAGCTGGTGTTACCTGTCTTCCACCTTGTCCACATTTTGGTCTATTTTCTCCAGATTTTGGCTTATATATGAGCGCATGTCCCTTATTTCTTGCAGTACGGTGGCAAAGCCCCTTTCCATGTTTGTAGTGTCCTTAGCCGGTTCCTCGATCTGGGCCATCCCGTTTTCCAGGTCTGGCCTCCCCATGTCCCCTGTCGTCTCCCGGAATCAGAATTCCTGGAGGGTTTTCTTCCAGCTCACACAGCTCCATCGTATCTGCTACTGGTGCATTGGGTGTGTGGACGCCAGCCGGGCTGGACATACTCTTGTGGCCTCTCCTGGGTTTGGCGGAGTCTATCTTTCACTAATCTCTCCCTCTGAGGCAAGCTCTATGGAGTAGTGGCTTCAACCAAGGTAAGCCCACACCCCAGTGTTGGCTCCTCGGGGCCCTCACCTTGTCCGGGGATGTTTGGCAGTGGGGGGGGGATTCTCTTTAAGTATTCCTTGAAATTGTTGTTGGGGTCCTCCTTCTCGAGGGCCTCTGAGCACTTTATTGCTTTGTCGTACCCCTGTCCGTTACCACTCTCTGGGAGTCATGGGGGGAAGCCAGAGCATCAGGTCATCCTCCTGTGTACCGGCATAGAGAATCCCCTCTTAGGGTGGGCCTTCGCCCCTGGAGGGAAAGCTCTATGGGCCTAAACCCCAGCTGGATCCTATTTGTCCCATCAGGTTTCAAATGTACTTGGGCGGCGGGGGGGAGCTGCTTCTCCTCCCCTCCAATGAGGGGTCTCACCTTCCATCGGGCTGGAGCTGTGTGGTTGGACCTCACTCCAACGGCCTGGCTGTTAAGCTTGCTCTGGGTGCTGGTGCTGTGTGGTTGGACCTCACTCAGGCAGGCACACGCCCCAGGCAAGGGCCCATGGGCCACCACCTAAGAAGGTCAAGGCCGCAGGGGTCTTTCACTTTGGCCAAATTCACTTTTGGGCAGATTTCTAGCTCGGATCCTGGAGGGATGTCCCTGTTGTGGACTTCTTGCCCCCTCAAATGCCAGTGAGGCCCACTGCCTCCGGGCAGCCACTACGGGGTGTGTCACCCCCTATCCTTGTTCACTCGACGGGTTGGCTTGCTGTCCCAACAGTGGGTGTCCTCCACCTACATAGCACTCTGAGAATGACCCCAGGGAGCAAGTAGCTTTTGCCTGCAATGAAGTGGGCTGTCCGTGTTTTGAAGGGCAGAGCCCGTTATGTGTGGAGTGCCTGGGGGGGGTCAATTGCGGGGACTGGGATCCTCAATTGGGGTGTAGGCGTCTGAAGGAGGGATGCCTGCAGGCTGCGGCCATAGGAGTCCACTGGTGAGTGCTCCCTCTCCAGTCCGGGTCCTTCCTCAGGCCCATGAGTTCCCCCTGTGGCTGCTGGGGAGAGCAGCGTGTCTCCTTGCCTGCGTCCCCCTCTTCTGCTCCCTCTTTGTCCCTTTATGCAGGCATCTTTAGCCCCCTCTTGCTCGGCTCTCCCTGGGTGATCCCGGCGCGCTGCTTGCAGCCCCAGGAGTGACTCTCAGAGACCCAGCTCTCCTCACCTCTTCAATACCTTGTGTGCCTTGGTCCAGCCGAGAAGTGCCTATTCTCCGTCTCCCGCAACCCTCCAGAGGTTCATCTGCTCTGGACCCTCCATGCTGTAATCCCAGACCTCACTACTCTCTCGCGGGTCCTCTCCCTCCTCAGACCATGTTTGTCAGAGTCAGCTCTGCTCCAAAGGGGAGAGAGTCTTCCCTTTGCGCGGGCCGACTCACACCCAGCTTTGTCTGGACTAGCTTCCCCTCTTCTCCTCTCACCAGGCCACTAAATCCAGGGCCCCGTTTCTTGGCCTCTGCGACATCTCCCCCATCCACATCACGAACATGAGGAGGACTACGGGGGTGCCCGATCCATGGTGGGCTGCCTTCTGGATGGTCCTCCACGGTTTTGTTACACTGCTGCCTCTCCCGCACAGCTCCTTGGTCAGATCCTCCACGCGGCCTACCCTCTCCCGCACCAGGGGCAGACAAAGTCCCATTCTCCAGTTTGCAGAGGTCCCCAGGAATCAGTCTTTTATCTGGGGATAGAGTGGGTCTTCACCTCATGGTTCCCGTTTCCGTTCTTCTCAAGTGGATACCTAAGGGGGGCTCAATTCCCTTAATGAGCCAGCCTAGCAGGAGCACGGCACTCAGGCTGTCATAACCTGTGTGCCCCCTGTTGGCCTCCTCGTCTTTTAATAATTTGATTAACTTAAATAACATGTCTGATGTATGGCAAAAATGTATGATTGGCGATGAAATGAACCTTATTTATTTTATGGTGTCATTTTATCTGTGTATTATATCTTCATTCAGACAAATACCCCTCTCCTCTATTACAATTCCCCATATCTTGCACAATTTCTCTATGTTCTTTCCTTAGATGACTAACTAATATCCTTTTCCCAAGGAGAAAAAATGGTGTGGTCCCAGTGAAAAATATTTGTCCACAACTTGAACACATACCACTCATTTCAAATACTCTATCTAAAGGAATATTATAGAACCAGAGAAACTTACTAAAGCAATGCTTTGAAAACACATCACCTATGTCCTCAACATCACTATTAATCCCATTCTCAAGATTCTCTACTCCTCCACAATCTTCTGAGCAATGAGATTCATCTCCTTCTGAAATTGCCTCAATTTCTGAAATATCCAGCAAAAACAATATCTATAGCCCCTTTCCTGCCACAATCTCCTAAAAACACACCTCCCTCTTAGGAAATACCAATTTACCATATAGAAAAACTCTTCAGATTATGAGACAATGTAATAGTCAGTTTAATTGATAAATGACATTGTTGTATTGGTTCAAATAGCTGAAGAGCACCTGAGGTACTTCATGTCCTATTGGCAGCTGCCCACTATAGAGACAAAAAAAATCCAATCAGAAAGTACATTCAGATAATTCCATCTTCACTCCTCAGGTAATAGTCTTCCATTTTTGATTCTAACAAGTGAGGTGACAGTGTTTTTTACTCTCATTCTACTGTATTTCACACTATTGAGACAATCGAATTGTGCAATGATGTACTGGCCGACACAGAAGGCAACAAGCGCCACAATAAGCACTGGGACAGTTATTTTGAACATAGCCGCTAACCACTCTGACACCCAAGCAAATAGAGAATCGAGCCAATTGTCTGGTGTGGTGCCATGTGTTTCTTTGACAATAGTTTCGTGTAAGGTACGTATCTCCTCAACAGATTCCATAAGTGAACCATTGATGGAATCGTTGGCGGGTGTTGTGGCGCAGCAGCTGATTCTTCTCTTGTGTCAGATGCCACCCTCCTATCACAGTCATTAAGTCGAGTACAAGTCGGTTCTGCAGGGCCATTAGGCGCAAGGCAAAGAGCTCTTCTCGCACTGCGTTCAGTTATTTTTTGGTTGCATTTGCCAACTGAAGCACCTCGTACCTTGTTATCGGCAGCCATTTAGGGTTGGCGGCTGCCTGTACCCTGGGAAGCAGGAGAGATGTAAAAAACACGGACGCTTTACTGAAAACCTTTAAATGCTGCAGGATTGGATGCAAGCTATGTGTGGATTCCTCAGACATGTAATAACTCTTTCTTTTCTTCCTTGTTATTCATTTTGGCTCATCTCTCACCTCCTACGGCTCTTTCCCTTTACATTTCTTGCTTAGCATAGAAATTTCCTTGAATGGTAAGAGATTTGCCTGTGGCATGACCAATGTAGGGCTGTGGAGGGTCACAAGTGAACATATTCATCCCCAGTCTGAAAGGGAAGTGGGCATAAGCTCTGGACCCGCAGGCCCACCAAAATGTCATCACTGCTGCCGTCCCTCTCTGCAATGCCGGGATGCTTATCATCCTCTTGCAGCCAGTGTTCATGCCTAGCGCGATCGTCCCAGTTGCACTGAAACACAAAGAATACTCTGAGCATTTTTATGTATACTGGGCAGTGTTTTTCATCTGTCCATGCCAAAGTATGTACGTTGAAATCCCATATTCCTTTACATTCAGTATTTATTTTCTTCACTACCCTTTCTTCATAACCCACCAGCCCTTCTGCATGGCTCTGCAGCATCCCTCTTTCCCATTTCCCGCCGTGAAACACATAACACCTTATTTGCATCAGGGGCCTGCTTCGGCACCACCGTATATCGTGTCCAGTCGAGTTCTTGCAATAGATTCTCCTGTGGGCAGTATCCAACTGTTTCCCCCTCTGTGCTCCCCAGATGTTCTTTTCTAGAATGATGTGCTTTGTTGCTTCTCCCCAGGCCATGCTTTCAAGCTGGACATAATTATATGCATACACCTCCTCCCATTCATTTATCCATTGCACTTCTATTGTGTATACCTGGAACAGCCGGCTGGTTCTGCATAGAGATACATGTATCAGGCATCCCCCCTCATTAGCTGCTAGTTCTTGTGGCAAGAATTGTTCTGGTATCCCTGCGAGGTGCGGGATTAGCAAGCTTACATATCAGCTGCCATTGGTGCTCCTTTGCCCCAACCTCTACATCTCATTGCACCACACATTCTCAGATGGCGTGTCTCCTCCCTCCCCAGTTGGGTCATAGAACGTTTCAAAATTAGATATACTTCTGGTGCTCCTTCATTACATTTATCCAATTGAAACCAGAAAAAAAGAGAGAAGACAAAGAAACAAAGCAATCCTATCATATTATTTATGTATCAAGCTTATTTTTCGCCCCACTTCTTTATTGCCCATTATCTTCTTCATTTGCGGACTTTCTTTACAATTATATAGCTGAAAAGAAAGACAATGATAACTCAGTAATACTCTCCATCAAGTGTTCTTTCTTTCTTATCTTTCCACTGTGCTGCCGTTGACCTTCCATACATCTGATAATTGAATCCATGCTGTTATTTCTTTCACTTTCACCACTGTGGCCGTCGCGTAGATGACTTCAAAGGGGCCAATAATCTGAGGATCCTGCCACTTCAGTACAATGTTATAGACGAGAATGTTGTCCCCTGGATAGAGGAGCTGCGCTTGTGGAAAATCTTCCCTCCTCTGGGCACTTGTCTGTTCTTCAACGTGGGTCGGCCATCACGTTGAACGTTGGACCTGGAGGGAAATGTATTTTCACACATTTGTCATTAAGTACTTTTTCATCTCTTCTTATAGAATCTCTGCTCTAGTATTAGCATCTGAAATTGAATGGGCAGGAGGGACATGCGCATGCATCCTATCAGTTACAATTCCATGCAGAGTCAAGTGGGTATCCTCACTGGATGAGTTGTGCAAAGCAAAAAGCACCATTGGGTGTCCATAAAGCCAATTGCAGCACAATGAAGATGTTTGCTGTGCAAAGTGTTATTTAAACAAGCCGTTTAGTCTCTCAACCATCTGTTCACTTGCACTCTGTACACTGTGCATAGCATTTGTTTTATTCCCAGGAGATGTGTTACTTCCTTGAAGAGGTTGTTGGCAAAGTGTTGGCCATAATCCGACCATATCTCATCACAAACCCCCCATCTTGGAAACAACACCCTTACTAAAACCTTGCAGCTGACTTTGCGTAATGTTTTGCACAGGGCCCGCCTCAAGTCAATGTGAAAACAGACAGACAATTACAAGCATGTACCTGTAAGAGGCACATCTATCTTGCTTAACAGCATAGCTGATATGCAAGTGCAGGAAGGGCCCTTTGCGTCACAGTAATATTCCCTTCACGGTTCTTAAAGTATGACACGACAAAAACTGTTGACATATCCCACAATATCACACAAATTCTGCCACTTGCTCATGTAAATTTCGTACATACCAGCCTTCATTTATCTCTGCTGCTATATCCTCTTTGGATATGAGGGCAGGAAAGTCTATCTGTTCTAGTGCTACACCTAGAAATTGTATGGGCATGACAGACTTCACTGTGCTATTCTGCCTCCAGCTCAA
The DNA here is from genome assembly GCF_040938575.1 of Ambystoma mexicanum. Taxonomy (NCBI): domain Eukaryota; kingdom Metazoa; phylum Chordata; class Amphibia; order Caudata; family Ambystomatidae; genus Ambystoma; species Ambystoma mexicanum. Next base: position 365,181,887 of record NC_090934.1, on the reverse strand, counting down.
ATCAGTTGGTGAGAGGGAACACTTGCATTGTATCCATAAATCCCTGTCTTCCTTCAAAGCTTCCACCTGAAGCTCTATAATCTGTACAACTGATATTGTATTAAAACATTCCCCCTCTCTTCCTCTTTTCCGTTCCTTCTCTTTGCAACCATTATTTGTGTTTTTCCTTTTGCTCCTAGTTACAGCCTCACACTTCCCTCAGGTTAATAGACTGCTTCTTTGGCTGCTCTGCCTTCCATTTTGTTCCGTAATGATATTTGGTCCTGCTCTCCTGTGTGGGTGGCACATTTTATTATGGCCACTTCCACTGGTAATTGCAGTTCTTCAACCAATTCCCCTAGCAGCTCTGCATGTTCTACCAGGGACACGTCACTTCTCCTGAAACCCCTTCTCTCCCAGCACACCAATCCTGAATGTATTGTGGGTGTTGCATAGGCTGAATCTGAGAATATGTCAGCTGCATGCCCTTCCATCATGTTTGACGCACTGATCATCACCACTAACTCTGCTGTCTGTGCTGAATAATGCAATGATAATTGTTGCTGGGATGTTATAACATATTCCCTGTCCTTGTAGCACACTACTGCCACTCCAGTATGCCTCCTTCCAGTATCAGGGTCCATGCTTGATGACCCATCAATATAGACCATGGCAGACCCTTCTATTTCTTCTTACTTGACCTGTATGTTCCCTTCCATTTTGTGCATGTGTGTTGCACAATTGTGCATGTAGTCCCCTTCCTCTGCGGGGTCTGCTATGAATGTTGCTGTGTTGAGCACACAGCACCTCACTGCCTCAATGGCTGAGTTTGTCAGTATTACCTCATACCCCAATGTCCTCTGTCTTGTCAGTGTGCTTTTTGATTTTTTCAAGATGACAAATAATGAGTGTTCCACGGACAGTACTACAAATCACCTCATGGTGATTGTTGCTGCCTTCTCAATTGCAAATTCTACAGCCACAGGGGCTAGTTCACTGGGCAAATGTGCCTGCATCACTGTGTCTAAAAGACCACTGTAGTAAGCCAATTGTGTGTTTCCCTGTGGCTTCCTTTGTGTGAGGACCACTGTCATCAAGGAACTGTCAGAATAGGAAAACAAAGTAAAATGTCTCTTTATAGTTAAGAATAGCCAACACTGGCGCATGAGTCAATGCTTCCTTCAGTTCTGCAAAGTTTTCATTAATTTCAGATGTCCATTTTAGTCCCCACTTTTCTTTCTCTGCTTACTTGAGGGTCACCAATAAGAAGTTTGTGTAGGTAGAGTAATCGAGGATCCATGCCCTGCAGTAATTGCATAACCCCAGAAACATCTGCATTTCCTTCACTGTGGGTGGACGTGCTATTGAGTGAAGTTCCTCTACCCTCTCTTGTGTTATCATGAGCCCTACAGTGGATATTATTTGCCCCATGTACACAACCTCCTCCTGACAGTATTGCAATTTTGCCTTGTCCACTTTGTACCCCTTTTCTGCTAGCAATGTTAAGAGGTGTCCCGAATCCACCCTATACTCTTCCTTGGTCTCACTTCATATTAACAGATCATAAATGTAGTGGATCACTGTGCCAAATTACTCAGGTCCATTTGGATCACTCTGTTGAAAATGCTGGGTGACTCACAGTACCCCTAGGGCAGTCTAGTGTGTTCGTATCTGGTTCCCCGATACATAAAGGCAGCCAAATATCTAGAGTCTGGGTGAAGTGGGATGGAAAAGAAGGCGTTCTTCAGATTAATGGCACAATATCGATGCAGGGTTCAGTACCAGGGGAAATTATGCCTCAACTACATCATTTAGAGGGTGTAGATCCTGTACAAATCTCCATGCCCCACCCTTTGATTTCTTTATCGGGTATATAGCTGTGTTGCATGGTGATGAGTATGTCTGTATGATGCCCCGCTGTCATAGTGCATGGAGAGTCGAATATATTCCCTCATCCGCTTCTCTGACAATGGGTATTGTTTGCTGCTTCCTTTAACTTTATCTTCACTGCCCCCACTCCTTTCAGTAACTCTACATCATGGGGCCCTTTGGTCCATAATTTCTCTGGGACCCGTTTGAGGTCTTCATTATTATGTGTGCTCCCTTTTATCAACATTTGAGTCAACAACAGCACCAGCTTTTCTACTACTTGCACTAGACAAGGTATCTGTAGCTGGAATACCATCCCACCCTCTTCTTCCTCATTAGAGAACAGCTGCTCCTGTAACTGTCAGTATTAGGTTGATGCATAACACTGTATGCCATTCCATGTTGTCATTATCTGTCCCGCATAGGATTACCATGTCCCTTCATATCACTACCTCCTCTATCTGTAGCACGAGTGTGGTACCATGTATGTCATCCTTCTGGCACTGTGGCCTGAACAGGAATTATGATGCCCATTGGAACACCTTCCCTTGTATTCCTAGGACTCAACCCAGCAGTATCTCGACCCCGTACCGAAACATACTCAGGTACATGGGTTGCCCTTGCAGTGTCCTTTGAGCCTGTGCTGATAAAAGGAGTGCAAACACTCATGTGTAGTAAATGTCTGGTGTTGTGCATACAATCCCTTTCTCTGTAAATGATATTGTGGCATTCAGCTTGCTGAGTAAATCTCTAACTAGAATATTGATAGCAGTGTCTTTGGAATACAGTAATGGCGATATGATGTGCTGCATCCCTATTGTAAGTGGTAAATATTTTGTTATGGGAACCGTCATCACTGTCCCAGAGAAGCCCTGCTTATCCATCACCTTGTTAGATAGAGTGAATCCCCCTTCCCTTATTGAAGATTTGGTTGCTCCTGTATCTATGAGAAATGAAAATTCTATTGGTCCTAGTCAGACTGCTAACTCGGGTTCCTCTTCAGGGCCATCAGTTACTGCTACGACTGGACACACTCAGGCTTTCTGTGGGCCCCCTATTGTTGTTGGCTGCCCTGTTGGAAAGGGAAAGGATTTCCTCTGACAACCTTGACCCTGGTGTAATGGGGCACCATGTTCTACCCCTACACCGCTGCACTTCCTGCAGCTACTGCTGGTGTTTGTGTCATTGTTGGGGATGTTATTCCACAATCCACTGCCCCCCTGCACTTGTGGCAATCCCTGCTGTGGGGGTGTCTGCCCCTGCTTTGCTGTGCTGGGCGAAGCTGCATCTGCTGCCACAGGGGCTATGCGGCTAGATACCCTTGTAGCTGTACCATCTGCATTGCTTTTGCCTTAGCTTGTTGCGTGAAAGGACAAACACATGCAAAGTGCTCCATATTCTGGCATATGTAGCATGGCCCAAAGACCCTGTATCCTGTCCCTCTGTAACATCCTCCTATTCCTCATTGCTGGTACCCCCTGTCCATTAAAAATAATCCCTGATGCATATAATTCCCATGCTGCGGGGCTCCCCACTGTGGCATATACTGCGGCTGCATGTCACCCCCTTGTTGTGGCATGCTCACCATGGGAAACCCTCCTGTTTGGGTGGGTACCACTGCAGCAGTCTCAGGCACTTCATACCTAATCCTCTTTTTCCTAGTCTTGTTAGTTGTTCTGTTTGATTATTCGTTCTTTTAGTTTTTTTAATTATTTATTTTTTGTGGCAACATTTACATTTTTTGTGGCATTGTCCTTTTTGAGTTATCTTTTTTGTTTTATATTTGCCTCCCTGTCACACTTTTAACAGCATGCCTGGCAGCAGTGAGGAAAATGTAGTTTGAGTTCTGGATCCATCCCCACCACATAAGAGGGCTACAGGAATGAAGACATCAGATAGATGGAGGTACTTTCTTGTAAAGGCACACTGCTGCAGAAAAGAGGCTGACGAGGTGCAATGCACCTTGTGCCAAAAGATCCTAAAACAGGGTCCTTCGAATGTTCTGTCACAGAGCTTGGGGACATCAGTGCTTATCAACCATATAGTACGGGTCCACTCGGTTGATATTGACGATTCATACAGGAAGGATCATCAGCATCACATGATCTGGATACATGGATCTTGTTCATTACATCGCGAGTAACTGCACCTCCTCCATCACCGCCTCCGTTCACCATTGAAACACCTCCAACTAACATCAAAGTCACAACTTCTCCTAGTGGTACCTCAAATACACCTGCTGCCATTCCACCGGCACCCAATGTTTCAGTAACAAAAATCCTATGCACAAAAATACTATGCACTATATGGTACACTTGGATTGTCCCAACCATGGCCATGGCAGCCACAGTCATATCTACATAGTGATTATACCATAATGTACGCTTATCTTTCTGTAATAGAAAATATTAATTAATTAGTTACCAAGCATACTTTCTGAAAATACGAGTAGTTGAAATTTTTTAGCAGCATTTTATGCAAAGTTTAAAAAATGCACAAGTGCATTAGGAGTCCCACCATCTGTACCTTACAAGTAAGAAAAAAGCAATTACAAAACATTTCGACAGTAGAGCAGGTGTACTATATTGGTACTTCATGTGATCTGATAGCAGTGCTGATAAAATAGTGCTGCTTTATATATAGAGAAACATGTCACATTTTAGAGATGGCTATTTATAAGAGCATCAGAATATAACACTGTCAATGCATAGCTTTATGAACAAGAATAGCTATAATTAATAGCAACTCAGTAAAACACGGACATTGTGTTAATTCCCAAAACCTATGTGTAAACAGTTTTTTCTAAATGTTCAAACTTTTTATTAAAAAAGTGACCTGCGTAGAAAAAAGGAAATGGTTGAATATGAATGCTGTTCTTTTAAACATATTTTCTGCAGCATTTTAGTTGAAGTTAAAAAAATGCATAGGTGAATTAGAAGCCCCATCCGTACCTTTTTTACAAGTAAGGAAAAAGCAATTGCAAAACAGTTCTACAATACTGGTAAGTGGAACTTGGTAACATCAGCTGTACTATGGTGGCACCACATGTATTCTGACAGCAGTGCTCATAAAATAGTGTAGCTTTATAAATAAAGAAATGTGCTGCATTTTAGGGATAGCTATTTATAAGACCATCAGAATATAACACTGTTAATGCATAAGTATATAAACAGAGATGGCTAAATGTAATAGCAACTCACTAAAACAATGATAATGCAAAGTTAGGAAATAAATGTATTTATTGTGTATTTGTAAGACACTTATACAGCAAGTAAATTGTGTTTCAAAGCGCCCACAGGGCAACAGGGAGGGAACATGGGATTGAAAAACAATTAAATCACTGAAGGATAAAGGCGGACCTACTAGGCCTTGTGAGCATTCAGAATGTGCAAGTGCCCGTGCTTGTGAATGAGCAGCAGTTGTAAGTGCCCGGTGGAGGAAGTGCTATGGAGAGGTCAGATGCAAATTCACAGGTAAGTGCAGGCCTGCAGTGGCATAGGCCAGTGGGTGGCAAGGCAAGCGCCGGGAAAGGGTGGAAGCTGGAGGTGATTAGGTATGGGGGGCCAAGAAGGACATATAAGGGCCCTGGTCACCAAACTCAGCAACTGGGTGATTAGCAGAGGATGGAGGAAGGGAAGGAGGAGGTGAAAAGGAAAGTCTTGAGGAGCTTCCAGAATTTTAGGAGATCCACCTCAACATGAAGAGGAAGGGGAGGCTGTTCCATAAGATGGAGCCAGCTGAGGAAAGTGTTTGACACACAGGGAGTTGGTACCAGAGAAGCGTAAAGATCTTTAGGGAGAGTATTTAGTAAAAGCAAGTTGTTGATAGCATGGTCCCTGGCCCGATATAGCCTTATGGATGATGCAGAGGGATTTGAATATGATCCTTGCAGCAACCGGGAGCCGGTGGAGAGTTTTTAGTGCTGGAGAGATGCGGTCCCTGGGCTTGAGGCCAAGGATAAGTCTCACTGCAATATTCTGGAATAGCTGCAGGTGTCGCAGGGAGGAAGAGGGTCGGTTCAGGAAAAGTCTATTGCAGTATTCTAGCCTAGAGAGAACCAGAGCTCTGAGGACATTGAGCTTCTGGGGGAAATTGAGAAAGGGGAGAATTCCTTTCAAAAGGAAGAGTTGAAAGTGGGACTACTTGGCAAGGTCCTGAATGTGAGTGAGGAAGGAAAGAGAGAAGTTGAAGGTGACTCCAAGATTTCTGGCTTCAGATGAAGGAGAGCACATAGAGGATGGTCAGAGTGAGGGGAAGAAAGAGGGAGGAGTTCCAATAGGAAGGATCTCAGTCTTGATGGAATTGAGGCAGAGATTGTTGGAAGTGCACGAGGACTGGATGTCAGATAGGCAATCTGGAATGATGGAAGAAGTAAGGAGAGGGTCAGAGGGAAGTTTGAAGAAGAGTTGTGTGTCATCTGCGTAACAGTGGAACTTAGGGGAGAAGGTGGAAATGTGATATGTCAGTGGTCCAAGATAAGTGTTAAAGAACCAGGGAGGGTGGTTGGAGCCCTGGGGGACACCACAGGTGGGGAAAGAGGTAGGAGAGGAGAAAGTGCCCAGAATAACCTGGGAAGGATGATCACTGAGGAAGGAGGTCAGCCAGTCCAGTGCCTGTTCTGAGATACCCAGGGCATCATGTAGCTATTTTATGAGGATGGAGTGGTTGGCCATGTCAAATGCAGAGGAGAGATCAAGTAGAATGAGAACAGCTGGAGTGTTGAAGTCTGGAGATGCAAGCAGTTCCTCACAGGTATTCAGAAGAGCAGATTCTGTGCCCCTGGAAGCTCGGAATCCAGATTGATGGTCGTGGAGGCCATCAACATGTTCAGTGTGTGAGGTAATTTGGGAGAAGGCCAGTTTCCCAAGGAAGGGGTGGTGTATATAGGGCGGTAATTGGCTGGACAAGTGGGGTTTGCTGACGGGTTTGTTCAGGAGGGGGTGCACAAGGGAGTGCTTGTGGGAGGAGGGCACAGATATAGTGGCAAAAGAGTGGTTGCAAAAATCAGCAAGTGCAGGGGCAAGAGGGAAACTATTGTCCTTAAAGGTTCTGGAGGAACCGGGGGGAAAAACTGTTTGGAGGAGACTTTCATGGAGTGGACAACTCTGGCGACCTCGTCAGGTGTGATAGGGGAGAAGGAGGAGAGGAATAAAGAAGGAGGGTGAGAGGCCACATGAGGGACAGGGACAGAGGGACACAGGGGTGCTCTGGATGACCTGAGTCTTTGTAGTAAAGTGTGTTGCAGAGGGCTTGAGAACGGAGGGGTGAGGAGGAGACTGTGGAAGGGTTGGCTAGTTCCCTACAGATTTTAAAGAGTTCAGCCGTGTTGTTGAATGCACCAGAGATGCGCGCCTGGATGTGGGCCCTTTTCTTGGTCGCGAATGGAAAGTCTGCATTGTCTCTGGAGCAGGCGACGTGCCAGTTTGTCAGAGGGTGCACCAGACGTCTGCCACTTCTGTTCCGCACCTCTGCACTTGCGTTTCAGTGCTGCAAGTTCAGAGTCATACCAGGTGTTCCGCTTACAAGCAGGTTTCAGGTGGATCCTCATAACTGGGGCAAGTATCTTCAGGGTGTTAGTAATGTCCAGATGGAGGTTGCTGAGAGCAGAGTCAGAGGTACAGTCTGCAGTGGGGAAGAGGAGGGGATGAAGGTGGATGAGAAGGCATCAGCAGACACTCACTTCATTTTACGGATGTGGTCGGAGGGCTGAGAGGACCCAAATGAGATGAGAGAGTGGTCTGACCAGGAGAGAGGAGTGATCAGTGAGGAGGAGAGTGAGCGATCAGAGTGGATGAAAACATCAAGAGTGTGTCTAGCTAAGTGGATTGGGCCAGAAGGGAGAACGGAGAGGGAGAGTGAGGTGCAAAGGTCACAGAAGAGAATGAATGCTTCGATAGAGGAGTCCAGATGGAGGTTGAAATCACCCATAAGGATTTTAAAGGTGGATGTTGGGAGAGAGGAGCAGCACTCGACCCATTCGGAGAGGAACAAGGTGGTAGAGCCAGGTGGCCTGTAGATAGTGGCAATAGTCAGAGAGGAGGAGGGAGAGATGACCAGTTTGCAAACCAGGCTCTCAAAGGAAGAGTAAGGCTGGGTCAGTATGAGGGAGGAAGGGACCCACTCAGGGAAAATCAAGGCAACCCCACTACCAGCATGGTTAGACTTGGTGACAATCTTGTAGCCATTAGGGAGAAGGGAGCCAAAAGCAGTGACTGAGCTGGCATTTAGCCATGTCTCAGAAAAAGCGAGGATGTCGAGGTCAATGTCTTCAAGAAGGAGGCAGATGTAGACAGAGGCCCTCATTACGACCCTGGCGGAATTCGGAAAACGATGGCGGAAATGCAATACCGCCATCGAATAGCGCTCGGTGCGACTATGACCCGTCACCGCAAAGTACGAAGCCATTAGCGACACCGTAGTGAACGCCAACGCTAATTGCACCAAGCACGCGCGCGCGCGCCATGCCAAACCGTAAACACCACCATGGCGCAAGGGTACGCTAATTCCGACCCTAGCGGACATGTACCTAACGCCATCAAGCATGGCGGAATGTACCATTCCGCCATGGTGAGAAGTACGGCATCGCGAATCAACCGTAAACGGCCCCACTGAGTGCCTGTACACCGCTCCCTGACCACAAAGTACAACTCCCCGTAGGTGCAATGAAGTCACAATGCAACCATTGAAATGTACAAGTCACCCATGCATGCCAACGAACAAATGAAACACAAGAGGGGCCAATGGGAGCTGCAGGGCACAGATGGCACGAATACAGAAGCCATCCCAATGGACATGACCACAGTCCCCCACCAAGAAACGCACGCAAACACAGGCACCTGTGACCAGCAATATTCCGAAAATCACATCATTCCACCAGTCCACCTGGCTGACCGGCATCTGTTACACAAAACCCAATCCCCCGCCCCTGAGCATGACAACATTCAAACAGTCATATTGGCAGCCCCCATCCCTGACCTCACGGGCTTCGTAGGCAAACGCGCCCAGTACAGTACCACGCAACTAAACTCCGAAGCTGGAACCCAATGCAGATCTCATCACAATACATCGCTCCCCAAATAGGAATATGCCACATCACTTGCAAAGAAGAACGCTACACGGGCCAAATCAGAATAGAAATTTAATGCACAACAAAATCACCAAGCCCATACAGCCATCAGGCCATGAACTCCAAAACCCATTTCACCATTGTGGGCTGCATCCGCAAGAAATGACCAGCCACTACTTGTGTGACGCCCTGTTCCATCATGGTACACAGAGCCACATTCACGTACGAAAAGGCAACATGGAAGCGCACACAACCGCAGGGCCGTCCCAATGGGGAGGCACTAGTCCAGCTGAAAGGCCGAAATGTTGCTCCGAGCCACCAGTACTGCGTAAGGGCATGTGGCCCATTGGCGATCGTCCCATAAGATCGTAATGCTGCTCCACTGATTAACACGAAGCAGCAGGTGTCGGGAGTAAAACCCATCTGCAGGAGTGGCATACAGATGGCAGTGGCAAAAGGGGAGGAGATACCTGTCAACCAAAAGAAAAGAAAAAGAACAGAATGGCCATCAGAACTACATTCGAACAACTCACTTCAATGATCACACTAAATCCACAGCCATATGCATGCTAGCCCACTCCAAAGGTTCATCACCACCCAAAAACCACTTGCGACTCATAACTATCTATATCGAGGTGTAAACACCATCACAAACGAGTGTACCTGTGCATGCGTCTGTCAAAACAGAATCCATCAGATGGGATTGGTAACGTGCATGGACACAAGTGTCTGAGGGCGCGTCGAGACAGGGAGGGCTCAACAAGGCCAGATAGACGATGGTCCCACTATGGCAGCCCTGCATCACATAGCGCAGGGGAGGCGGATAGATTCCAAGAAGCCCTGTACATGGCAAACTCTGTATCAAATCACCTGCCCATGCATCATTCCCTCATCCCGGGATTAAAACGCCTGAATATTTACTCACATAACATTAGAAATATCCATTGAGTCTGTGCGTTATGCAGCCTGCAAAATCCACAGTGCCCCAGCCCGTAATTCCAGTGTTGTGAAGTAACATGTATTTGGGAACGTCCGGCCTCATCGCCCACGTCGCTATTGCGCATCCCAAACTATTCATATCAATCATTGCATCCTCGCCATGGCCCCTGTCTCAAGGACATTGAACAATAGTACGTTATATTTGCAGTCAGACCTGTGGGCATTTCCTCGCCGCTAGCTGAAAACCGAAAGCGCCGCCCTTCGAATTCCTCATTTGCAACATCACGTCGAAGAGGCATCTGTGGCCGTTTGAAATCACTAATTAATCCATCGAGTGCGGCTGTGTGTGAAAATGGCAACTGCCTTCACCCACAAATGGGACGCCCCGCCCGTCGTTGCAACTCGGTACAGTGATGCATGAGGGTCCACCGTTACTCGAGTACTACATTCCACTGACCCTTCACAAGTCTGTTCGCGACTGCACAGATAGTATGTGAAACAATGGGACCACAGCAGAATGAACATATCAACCAATGTTACACGGCCATCGGGTACAAATACATGATTGCAATAGCAAGATGCCATTCCCCGAATTGCAGCGTTGTGTGCGGGACGTGCTCGGCCAAAGGGGAGAGCAGTTTGCACAGGTGGAATGAATCACCACAGGTGGAGGCCATACAGCCTGAAAACACATAAATTGCACAGCCAGTCTCCTCCCACAACCACACCGAAATGCTACCGGCAGGACTCGCGACGTTGGCCCTGGGGGACATGATAGCACTGCAAGTACTCCAACTCCAAGAAGAAGACGAACACCAACTACAACCGGCCGCACGGAGGAGACGCAGGAGGAGGAGGAGGGCAAGGCAGGGCCAGCAAGGGCCGCCAGCACAGCCACTACCACCACGCAGGCAGCCCGCAATCCCACGCCTCCGAGCACATCCGTTCAACCTCACTGATGAGCAGATCCACACCCTCTACCGTCTGGACCGGGACACCATAGCCGCCATTGTGGACATGACACAGGCTGACCTTGTCAGCATGATAGATAGCCCAACCGCCATCCCACCCCTACTGAAGGTGGTGTCTGTACTCCACTTCCTGGCCACAGGCACCTACCAGCACACAGTCGGACAGTTGCATGGCATTTCTCAGCCACTGTTCTCACGGACACTATTGCAAGTGCTCGATGCCCTCCTGCAGCACGCAGACGACTACATCTCCCTACCACACTCGGAGCAGGAAATTACCAACACAAAAGTGGGATTCCATGCACTTGCCGGCATACCGGGTTGCATTGGTGCCATCGACTGCACCCATGTGGAATTGGTCGTCCCACATGCCATGGAGGCCCAGTACCGCAACCGAAAACAATTTCATTCTCTGAATGTACAAATGGTGTGTGACTCCAACAGGATCATTACACATTGTTGTGCCAGATTCCCTGGATCAACCCATGATTCTATGGTCTTGAGGAACTCTACAATACCACGCTACATGGAGCGACACGCAGGGAACAGATCCTGGCTACTCGGTGAGTCTCATTACATGCATGATAATGTGGGGTATGTGATTCGGCAATGACCTGGCAGGAAGGGGGGGGGGGTGTGCGTACGTAGCAATGGCATTCCACATCATACGTTTCTCGTCCACATACAGGTGATGCTGGATATCCACTGAAGAGATGGCTCCTCACACCAGTCCGGAACCCACGGGACCAGCATGAGGAGGACTACAACCATGCCCACTCACGTACCCGTGTAGTCATTGAACAGGCATTCGGCCTACTGAAGGGTCGTTTCCGCTGCCTCAGCAGGTCTGGCGGGGCACTCCTGTACCGCCATGTGAAGGTTGCAAAGATGGTGATGGCATGTGTCATGCTCCACAACATGTGCGTACGTAGAAATGTGCCCATGCCCCCTGACGCAGAACTGCAAGCACCTGATGATGGTCATGATGAGGGTGGGGATGTGGCAGCACCTCAAGGAGTCTGCGAGGCACCGGAGGGCCGTGACATTCGTCAGCATCTCATTGATGTATGCTTCTAGCACTCACGCCTGGTGGCTGATACATGGACACGGGACTCGTGCGTGTGTGTCTGGGACATGCACAATATGGACTGTACGCCTATGATGGCCTAGTACACAAAGATCAATGTCCACACATCTCATTGGTTGATCGTGCACTGTTTATGGCATATGTGATATCATGTTGTACACCCTATCGACCCGCCACCCAAGTGAGCCCAACACACCCCCTCCACCCTCCTACCTCCCCCCCGAACACCAGTGTCCACAGATGCTCATTGTCAGTGGGCAGTCGCTATTGCAAGCCCCCTCTGCGGGTATCAGGGGCACCCCTGCCTGTGGAGCGCAGGTTCCTCCCAGATCTACGTTGGGGGCTGCCCTGGACGGAACTTGCAACGGATGATGTCTCTGCCTGCTCACGTCCATGCATGTCCCTAAGGGTTTGCGAGAGCTCAGTGAGCACACGGCGCACTGCGGCAAGTTCGGCACATACGTCCTTGGACGTCGCATGCAGTTCCCCCCTCAGGCTCTCGGTGCTTCTCTCCATTTGGACTCCCAGGCTCTCGGTGCTTCTCTCCATTTGTGCCCTTAGTGTCTCTGTACCTCTCTCCATTTCTGCCCTGAGTGTCTCAGTTGATGTTTCTATGTCTGCCTTAGTGCCCCCACATTCATCGGCATGGTCCTTGAGGAGCGTGGCCAGTTGCTGCTGTTGCACGATTAACTGGTCGAGGGACTGTTGCCTCTGCTGGGCCATCGCCATTTGCGGGGGTGTCACAGAGGGGCTGTTGACCTCATGTTGCCTTGCCACAGGGCTTGTGGGGGATGGCCAGTCGTCGTCTTGTGGGTGCCCCTGCGTGGTATCCTCATGTTGTACGGGATGGGACAGACAGGGGGATTGGGACAGGTCATGGATGGATCTGACTTCGACATCCCCGTCTTCTGTGTCGGAGCATGCTGCCATCAATGGGGTGTCACCTATGGTGCTGCTGCCACCAGAGGCAGTGCCTTCTGTGGCATCCGTTGGGGGGACCTGTGGTGGTGGTGGTGTGGGCATGCTGGCTGCTGGGGTGCCTGTTGATGTTCCCTCCTCTGTGCTGCCACCTGATTTGTGCTGCTGCCGTGTCTTGATGCGTGCAGCTGAGGTGGAGGGTCTTTGGCCGTTGGTCTTGGCCCTCTTTGCAGGTGTGCTGGTAGGGGTGTCCTGAAGCTCGTCGTTTGGATCGGACCCTGTGGTGGAGTAAAGGAGGGCGAGGGTTATTGATGGGTCTGTGGGAATTGGAATGGCATTGTATCACATGCATTGGGGTGGTACCTGAGGGTGATTTGGGTCGGGGCCTTGGAGGTGCTTTCATTTGTGTGTGGAGTGAGGGTGCAGTTGTTTGGCAGCCTGCAGTTAGGGTGTACCTGCTGCACGTGTAGTGCGTGTTTTAGGGGTTTTTAATTATTTATGTATTTATTGTGGGTTTTAACGTGCGCTATCAGGCCGATGTGTGTGGACGTTCTCCTGGACATGTGTTTCTGTTGCACTATGTGGACACATGGTACTTCACATGGATGGACTTTGTGGATTTGGCATTGTTTTATCTGGCCCACCTACCTGAATCTTCGGATGTCTGCACTCCTTTCTCCATCCCTCCGACTCCCTCTATGCTCTCCATTCCGATGGTGGAGGCACAGATTTCTTCCCAGGGGGTCAACTTGATGGGTGATTCAGGACCTCCCCCGGTGGCTGTGGCAATGTTGCGGTTGGCAGAGAGTATGCTGCGGACGCGTATCCGCAGGTCGTCCCATCGCTTTCGGCATTGCTGTGGGGTGCGGGGTGCGGTCCCCACCGCACTTACCCGCTGTGCCACCAGAGCCCATATGGCCTTCTTGTTTGCAAGTGCCGTCCTGGTCATTTGTGTGCAGAAGACGACGGCAGCATTCTCCTGGAGGGTCTCTGTTAGCACGGTGAGTTCCTCACGGGAGAAGTGGACCTGCCGCTTGCGGTCGCACGCTTTCTTCGCTACTTTTCCCATTTTTCTTGGTTTCGCTAGGGTGGATGACGGGTTGGGGTGTGTCTCAGGGTAGTGTTTTTAGTGGTTGTGTGGTTTTAGTGGTTTTATAGGTGTACGGCGGGATGTTTCCCGTTCCGGGCCCATGTTTTTACTTCCGTTTCCGTATATTTCCGGTCACCGTACTTTCCGGTAGGCACACACTGCGGTGTCCGCTGTGATGGGTGGCGGTATTGCACCTAGGGCGCCGTACGGCGGCGGTGTGGGCCGTTTTGGGGTCATTTCCGCCATCGCGGACTTTGCACTTCCGCCATGCCGTGGTGCTCGTGCCCGATGGGTCGGAATGGGCCGCACTTTGCTCCTTCGTGCAATGGCGGAAACGCTATTTACGCTGTGGCGGTCCGGTCAGTCACTTTCCGCCAGGGTCGTAATGAGGGCCAGAGTGTTTTATGGCTGAGCGAGCATTAAGTGTGGCTAGATGAAGGAGGTCTCCACTGTTGATGGTTTTCAGAGGAGGGGCAAAGGCGCGTGATACACCAGTCTGGGGTGGGGGGACAAAGTGAGTGGAAGAAGGAGTAGCAGATGTGGGAAGGAAGTTAATGAGGAATGGCAGGTGCAAGTTAAAGAGAAGGAGGTTGGGTTGAGGACTCTTAACCAAGATAGTGCCTGTGTGATGGACATTAATGATACACCTGGATGGTGCAAAGCCTGCCAAGAGGAATATCCATTTGGTGCCGCCATTAATGAGAGAGGATGTGAGAGGGGAGAGAGTAGAGATGAGATGAGGAGTCCATAGTTAACAAAAAAGAAAGGAGAAGATTCAATCTTTGAATCCTCCCGTCCCCTGCACACTATATAGTGTTGGATAAACCAACTACTGTAGTCTGAGGATAAAGATTTAAATATAGAAAATAATTTTCAACAACAGTAATTTTTGTAAAACACATTTGTGTATAAATATTTTTTTGTAAAGAATAAATTGCATACAAGAAACAGTGACAATGTTATTGCACAAAGAAGAAATAATTGGAAGAATTGTTGTCAGTAGTCCGTTATTTTCATGTGGCGACGCGTTTCGAGGGAAAATGCCTCTTCTTCATAGGCCTAAAAACAGACTATAAAGAAATATATGTTTTACAAAGGAACTGTCCAATTTGATAAACCATACATACTAAGTAGCTTATACATCGAGTCAATGTTAACAGAGAGATCAAAAACAATTTTTCTACCAAACACTTTTTGATTTACATGATATAAACAAAAATACTCCTCATATATTTACACTCAGCTTTGTTATAAGTGAGTAAAACAAGAATACATTCATATGTTTCAAAACAAGGACCCTAGGATCCTTTCCAAGTTTAAACATGACCACTGATGTGTTGCCCCAAATATTAAAAGTCAGGTAAGTGGGGGTCCCATGAACACCATTACTGTCCAACCAGAACACCGACCATGCGCTTAATTAATAATGGAATGAAAAAGGTTACCTATTAGTGCAGGAATAGAGATGTGTGTTGAATACTGCCACCACAAACTGGTGTGTACACGGATGTAGCAAGAAACTGCTTCCAAAGTGATGCTGTAGATCGGCAAGGTGATTATAGTTTTCAGTAAGAATAAAGTAACAGGAGCCAGTTCAATCTAAGAGATGAAAGTAAATTGAATGCTCATGTAAATTCAATAACTCCTCTTAATTGTTTTTCTTATAGTACATGTTAACCAATTATTATGTTTGTTTTCCATTAGGATTCAAAACCTGAAGTTTGAGATTACTTTCTCTGTACAGTTATGATCACTGTGATATGATGCCTCTTTCTACAACTAACAGCACCAGCACTGCTCGGTGTGGTTGGTCCACTATGTGATATCCATGACTGTCCGACTTGAGTAAGGACCTTTTGCGGTCTCTATTCCCCTTTTATCAGTACCAGTTTCGACCTCTTGTTGGGTCACTCTACACTCTTATTAAGTTTTCAGACTTTCTTATTACGTTCTTAACTACAGTACACATTAGCCACCCTTGTTACTACTATTTCTATTTTAATTTGTTTTTCCCATTTACACGACTTTTGATACTGTTTATATCACTACTCTATACTGTTTTTTCATAATTTTTTCTTGTCCCTTTATTCACCCATTTTTCTTATCTGTAATCTCTAGTTATTTCGTTTCCTCGGCTTTTCCTTGTAAGAACCTCCTTAATCATCCATTGAACATGTTATGTTTGCTCGCAGCACTTGAGTTACATTTCAATATGGCCACCGCGCTACATCGAAAAGGACACTCTTTGTCCTTCTTCTGATTTGACGTCTATTGCATCCGCTTGGATTATCACGTGATGCATTCATCACGTAATCCTTTTTAAGGGTTTTACGTCGTTACTATGGCAACCTATGCCGATGCTTGCATGCGAATTCGTGACTGCGCTTTTCCTCGCGGTCGCAGGTAAGAATCATCGCTCCTTGAATAGAATGTCAGGGACTCTCTGAAAAGTGATGAATTGTTACGTGTATTTATGCACTTTCTTCACGTTGGTTTCAGCGTCCACGCTAGTGAATTACTTCAGGACTCTGCCTTCACAGTGAAGTTCTGGCAGTAAGAGCTACACAGAGCTCTGGTCTTTACATATCCAGCTGATGGACTAACACTTACCGAACGCATACTCGAAGAAACCAATTTCTGGGTATGACTCTATCTATTTACATTATTTGTTCCCGTACTCTTGTTCAATATTTACTTAATAGGTTTCTTTCATTAATAATTTTTTTTGTAGATTGCTTCAGTTTCGAAAGTTTCCGCGTGTCGAGTAAACTCTGGCTGGCACTGATGGTCTTTTTAGACATAGCATTAGTACACCACCGGACTGCCATATTCACTTCGCTTTTGGATCAGTGTAAGTCTTGTTGGGCTTTTTCCATCCCCACATTTTCGATTCTAGTGTACATAATCCCCTGATTACTTGGTTCTCCTGGTGTGGCGGGTTCCATACCACGAGACATATGCGCCTGGCCTTCTTTTTTGACTTTCTTGAGTATCTATATGGAAACAGCTGGCTTGCTGCTGTAAGGTCCTATTAGGACCACTATAACCCAGTGCAATATGCGGTAGCAACATCATTATCTTTTAAATTTTGTATCCATTCCTGACGATGATTGCAGCTTTATACTGAACTATATAGTGTTATCTTGAGTATCGTATGCCTTAGGAGTATTCAGCCTCTCTTTGACTGTTTTCAACACTATACTTGACATGAGCATTCAATTTACTTTCATCTCTTAGATTGAACTGGCTCCTGTTACTTTATTCTTACTGAAAACTATAATCACCTTGCCGATCTACAGCATCACTTTGGAAGCAGTTTCTTGCTACATCCGTGTACACACCAGTTTGTGGTGGCAGTAATCGACACACATCTCCATTCCTGCACTAATAGGTAACCTTTTTCATTCCATTATTAATTAACCACATGGTCGGTGTTCTGGTTGGACAGTAATGGTGTTCATGGGACCCCCACTTACCTGACTTTTAATATTTGGGGCAACACATCAGTGGTCATGTTTAAACTTGGAAAGGATCCTAGGGTCCTTGTTCTAAAACATATGAATGTATTCTTGTTTTACTCACTTATAACAAAGCTGAGTGTAAATATATGAGGAGTATTTTTGTTTGTATCATGTAAACCAAAAAGTGTTTGGTAGAAAAATAGTTTTTGATCTCTCTGTTAACATTGACTCGATGTATACGCTACTTAGTATGTGTGGTTTATCAAATTGGACAGTTCCTTTGTAAAACATATATTTCTTTATAGTCTGTTTTTAGGCCTATGAAGAAGAGGCATTTTCCCTCGAAACGCGTCGCCAATTGAAAATAACGGACTACTGACAACAATTCTTCCAATTATTTCTTCTTTGTGCAATAACATTGTCACTGTTTCTTGTATGCAATTTATTCTTTACAAAAAAATATATATACACAAGTGTCTTTTACAAAAATTACTGTTGTTGAAAATTATTTTCTATATTTAAATCTTTATCCTCAGACTACAGTAGTTGGTTTATCCAACACTATATAGTGTGCAGGGGACGGGAGGATTCAAAGCTTGAATCTTCTCCTTTCTTTTTTGTTAATTGTGGAGGACTTGTGCCAGGATCTCAGTTCCTCCCCCGCACCTTAAACTCAATTGAGTTGTGTGTTTACTTCTCCAAAACAGCACTTTAAAGTATGAGTGCACCAATTTCGGAATTCTAATGAGGAGTTCATAGATCTGGGGAGGGGACAGAAAAGAAGATAACGGTGAAGATCTGTTTGGAAGTTGCATTGACATAGATGTCTGCGATGGGTAGGCCAGGTTTAGTGATCCGGGTGTCTTTTTTGTGTTTTTTTCTTACAGACTTCATGAGCGAGGAAGGGTAGGGGATAGTGTAGCAGTTAGAGAAGATAGGGGAGCTGTTGAGTGGGTGGCAGAGGATAGTTGAAGGAAAGAGGAGTGGTTGCACAGCACAGTCCTACCAAAAACTCACCAGGCGGACTAGTAGTAACAAAAAGGAGACACATGAAATGCAATTTGGGGTGCAAAGATGTAAAAAAACACACACCTAGATTTGAATTTCAATAAAGGGACACAAACTGCAATGCAAAATGGGATGCAAAGATGATAAAAACACACACCTTGATTAAAAATTTAAAAAGGGACATGAAATGCAATGCAAAATAGGATGTGAATATGTTAAAAAACAGACTTCTGCCTTCCAGTGCCTTGGATTGAATAAAGTAGGCAACGGCTGCACAATCAGAGAGGATGTAGGCTCAAAGTGTGCTCTTTTCTCCCCACAAGGAGGTGGTGGCCTCTTTGAAGTGATTTATCAGCATATGGCAGACAATGGCCAATTCTATACTGCAAAGGTAGCACCTTTACAGCAGCATGCCCCAAGAATGTGCTGGAATGGGTGGCAGGAATCCAGACTAAATGCTGCCCAAAAGTAACGAGTGTAGGAGTGCTTGCTTCACACTTTGCACATTTTTTCAGAATAAGCTTCACAAAAGCCCATCATGGTTTACATTAAGCGTGGAGGTGGAACACTGCTGCTGCAGCTTCCAAAGGTGCTCGATAGATGTGAACACCACACAATGTTGCTGTCTTGCCTCTTGCGCTAGAGTGAGGGGGATTCAGGCACAGACAGGAGCCTTACTGGTTGGGCTTTTGTGGTGAGGGCAGGATTCCACCTTCCGGTGCCTTAGATTGGATGAAGTAGGCAAGGGCTGCCCAATCAGAGAGGCTGTAAACTCACAGTGTGTTGTTTTCTCCCCAGAAGGAGACAGCAGCCACTTTGAAGTGATTTTTCAGCATATGGCAAACAATGGGCAATTCTATATTGCAAAGGTAGCACCTTTGCAGTGCCATGCCCCAAGAATGGGCAAAACAAGTTGGCAGGACTCCAGAATAAATTCTGCCCAAAAGTAGAGAGTGTAGAAGCACTCATTTCACATTTATTCAAAATATCTTGATTTTTTCAGAATAGCCTATGAGGGCTTACCTTAAGCATGGAGGTGGAACGTTGCTCCTGCAGCTTCCACAGGTGCTTGATAAATGTGAACAGCACACAATGTTGCTGTCTTGCCTCTTGTGCTCCAGTGAGAGGGATTCAGGGCACAGACATGAGCCTTACTGGCTGGGCGTTTGTGGTGTGGGGCGATTTCCACCTTCCTGTGCCTTGGATTGGAAGAAGTAGGCAAGGGCTGCCTAGTCAGAGAGGCTGTAGGCTTAAAGTGTGTTGTTTTCTCCCCATGAGGAGGCGGCAGTTATTTATAAGCAAATGGCAGACAATGGCCAATTCTATACTGCAAAGGCAGCACCTTTTGATTGGATGAATGTGCAGAAAAAAGGTGCAGGACTTCAGAAGAAATCTGCCCCAAATAAGCAAGATAGGAGCACTCGCTCACGCTTCACACATTTATTTTAACATTCACATTTTTTTCAGAATAAGATTCACAAACGCCTATCAGGGCTTACCTTAAGCGTGGAGGTGGAATGCTGCTCCTGCAGCTACCAAAGGTGCTCGATAGATGTGAACAGCACACAATGTTGCTGTCTTGCCTCTTGTTCTGGAATGAGGGGGATTTAGGCACAGATAGGAGCGTTACTGGGTGGGCCTTTGTGGTGTGGTCGGCTTCTGCCTCCGATGCCTTGGATTGGATGAAGTAGGGAAGGTCTGCCCAATCAGAGAGGCTGTAGGCTCACAGTGTGTTGTTTCCTCCCCAGAAGGAGGTAGTGGCGATTTTGAAGTGATTTATTAGCATATGACAGACAATGGCCACTTCTATACTGCAAAGGTAGCATCTTTTCAGTGGCATGCCTGAGGAATCTGCAAAAAAGGTGGCAGGACTCCAGAATACATTCTTCCCAAAGGTAGCACATGCAGGAGTGTTCGCTTCACAGTTTGCACACTTTTCAAAATGTTTTGATTTTTTCAGAATAAGCTTCACAAAGGCCCATCAGGGCTTACCTTAAGAATGCAGGTGGAATTCTGCTCCTGTAGCTTCCAAAGGTGTTCAATAGATCTGAACAGCACACAGTGTTGCTGCCTTGCCTCTTGTGCTGGAGTGATCTTTCTAAACACTTTTATGCTGCAATAAACTGCCACTTGATATGAGCAGATGGAAAATAGTGGCAATATATGCCATCTGATAGCAATGGTTAACATAGCTCACACACACAACACTGTAAATAAACCTTTAAATATATAAATATTTACTGACACTTACTGTCACATCAGTGACACACTCAGCATGTGTACAGTGTGAGTTCTGTAAACAAAATGAGGACAACTGGGCAAAATGGTGGCTTTTATACTTTCCAAAATCAATACCACAAAATGAGGACTATATAGTAAGCAAAGTACTAAAATGAACAACACATTTTCACTGCAACCTATCACAGACAAACACAAGTACAACTGTAACACCAACCACTTGCAGGCACTGAAACACATAGAAAACTTGTTTACACCAGTTACATTTCAACACAAATGTTTACTTTGTTTTACCCTTATAAGTGGAGATGCTCCATTGAAAAGTAGTACTGAAAGTTAAGAACAAGTGCAAGCAAATACACCTTTAACCTCAGTCACCTGTGTACAAAAAAGTAAATAGTTAAATATAAATGCTCTATAGTAACGTGCTAATCTTTTGGACAAGATACTCTGAGGGAACCTGCAGCTTCCTCACAACTATGCAGAGTCAGTTCTGCTTACTGAATGGATAATAGTCCAAAATGCCTACCATTTCACTGGCCATGGCCTCACTGACATCACTATAGCTGTTAACATTTCTTTACAACAACAAAAAACTGTAACCGCGGGTACTGAACTACACATACCCTCGGCTATCTGTAGTCCCTTATAACTGTGGAAATCAGGAAAAACCATTGTAGGAATAAATGCCTCCAGCCCCCCAGGCCCTCACCAAGTGTGTACCAACTCTCTGAGTGCTCCCCACATACCCATGATGGCCTACTCACCTCCCCTGCCCTCTCCCATTCCCCCATAACACACAGTGCTTCTGTAACGCAGTTTCATTTAAAATGTTGGCTAGTTGCGGCTATAGCCAAGGCTACAGGAAGCTTTGTGTTGGAAACATTTTCTCTAGACCCCCTCCAACTCCCACGTTTCACTTGGTTTCCTCTAGCCACCCCCTACCTCTAGTTTGATAACAAGTGCATGCTTTTTGACCTGCAAATGGCTTTTTTCCTGCGTTTCATTTCCCCATATCCTCCTCTATAGCTGCGGCTATCTCTCTCATTGAGAAAAAAAGATGGCAACTGTTTCATTTCTAGAAACACCCGGTTTTGGCAAAATACCCAAGATAAAGCTGTCTATTTTGGATAAGGGCACACCCCCTTCTCAATCAAATATTTTTTTTTCACTACTAAACGCTTCAGGCCCAAGTTGTTTCAGACCTGGTCCAAATCTGTCCCGTGTTTTGGACTGTGCGGTCCGGCAAACTTTGACATTTTTTGTCCAGGGGAAAATGAATTGGAAGTAGGGCACAACTTAGATTTTTTGTTTTTGTTTGTTTTCTTAATAACCTTTTTATTTTGTGATAAGTCTTTAGCAAACTTTTCATTCTGTGGGGTGCCAGAGGGGTCGGGGGATTGGGTAGGGGTGGGGGTACGGGGGACTGCATGTCCCTAATTGACTTCAACATTTCAGCCAAATCCATCACACCAGTTATTAGCAATAGAATTTTTCGAGGTTCCTAAGGGAGTCCGAATCACCTTAACCATAAGGGTGCAACTGCTGCCCTATAATCTAAATATATTAGATATATTCTGTGAAAAAACTTGAAGTGACGTTAAGTTACTGATTAAATACAATACAAACCCTGAAATTCTGCAGGTGCTGGAAGCTATAGCAAAAACAAAGAGGTGATGGCTGGAAGGTTTAGAATTAATCTTAACCACTGGCAATGCTCTGGGCAACCCTCCAGACCACCGTTCTTTGCCTGCCAAGCCATTACAGTAGGGGAAAAACCATATGCAAATCAGGCTTGGCCCCACCCCAAAAGGGGCAGTCCAGCCCGAACTGCTAGGCCACATCCCTTCTGCACGAGACCACAAGCATCCCCAAACATGTTTCGCCCTTGTTGGGGCTCATCAATGAGGCGTAGCTTGGGTCTCTAGGCACAGCAGGCACGGGACCCACGTCTGGGCATACCCGTCCCACTCGGGGTGACAAAGCAAAAACAAAGAGGTGATGGCTGGAAGGTTTAGAATTAATCTTAACCACTGGCAATGCTCTGGGCAACCCTCCAGACCACCGTTCTTCGCCTGCCAAGCCATTGCAGAAGGGGAAAAACCATATGCAAATCAGGCTTGGCCCCACCCCAAAAGGGGCAGTCCAGCCCGAACTGCTAGGCCACATCCCTTCTGCACGAGACCACAAGCATCCCCAAACATGTTTCGCCCTTTGCCACCTTAACTATGATGCCCACATTGCATTCCCCTTAAGGACACTGATGACATCATGAATGACATCACTGATGATATCACATATGAAATCCCTTATGGAATACTGAGTGATATAACTGCTGCAGAATATCACATGTGCAAGAAAGAGAGATGCAAAAAGTGTGTTTCTGCATATAAAGGTGGATTCAGCTTGGTTGGAGTTAAATTCTGTCCATTTACAACCACAGTATTCTTACACATCAGAGGTACTCTGTATTTTTATTTTTATTTGTATTTATTTATTTATTTAACATATGTAGAGTGTGCCAAACCCGTAGGTATCAGGGCGATGGAGAGCAGGTAATACACATTACAGGAGTTACCAAAGGCAATAGAAAACATAGGTTTGGCATACATCATATTAAACATATTTACAGACATAAGTTATTTACAGATACTTTGTTCCTGTAGGTATAATAATCAGTAATATTTACATGTGCAATCTGATTCACATAAGTAATTTATAAATAAAGTAGAGCAGATGTATGTACAGAGGCATATAGCATAGGGATAAAACTGTAAGCATTGAAGCAACAAAGGCTACACATTGAGCATTCACCATGATGAGATACTGTAGTACCTTTATCACTCTGTTCCCTATGCAAAGAGGGCCCTTGAGTATTCTAATTATGACTTTAAATCTGTCTGCCAAATAATACAACATGTATATTAAGGGGCAGTTGAAAAGGTAGGCCTTGACCTTGTAAAATAGCAAAGTCTAGTGCAGGTAGCCTACAAGGGTCAACAATGTTAGAAAACACATTCATGTTCTGAGGGCACATACTAATCAGGACCAGAGTGGCCAATGTACTGGATGGTTAAATGTTGCAATGGTTTTAGTGCCTGGGGTTTGAAGCCGGCATTCCACTACATGTTTTGAACAGTGACTCACATTTATCTTCACCAGTGCCAATGCTGGGTAAGGCTAGTTGATGTTGTAATGTAAATCGTTCTTTGGATATCCATTCGCCTATATTACATTTAAATTGTCAATTGCTTTGTGAAAGAGCAACTTTCTGTGCTTAATAAATTTTTTCAGATCTTCATAAAAGACAGGGCATGTTGCATCTGTGCTATATGTTCAGATACAGTCAAAAACGGTTCCCTATGGCTGAAACCTACAAGTCCATACTGGTAGGCCACTGTGGGCACTGTGGATGTCTTAAGTTATGTCCTGTCTGCTGTCTCTCATGATGTCAACACTGAGGGCACCTGACCTGTCCTAAGTGGCTAGGGAGTATGGTTAAGTGGATGGGCTGTACCTTTTGCAAATATTGTCGGGTGTGGACGCACTTGGTCTACATTCAGTGCTTGGCTGGAGTTAACGTACATGCAGCACTGGCCAATGGCCACCTCTTTCTGGGTCCTAGATCTGGCATCAGATGTTGGACCAGGCCTAGGCCCGGCCTATAGGCCTATATGCATATAAAAGTCAACATTTGTTCATTTGTTTACGGTGTGATTTGTGATGAAGCGTTGTTTCTTATTCAATTCCACACTGTTTCACCAATCTGCAGCACATTTTGCATATTTTCCTGTTAGGACCCTCCAGACTTTACGGGCTACATGACATTTGGATACACCAGCCCTTTCCCTTGATTTCAGCAATAGTAAAAATGTGTTTGTGTGTTTTGTTTCACCAATCTGCACCAAAGTTTGCAAAGTCACCTGTTAGTACCCTCAGGACGTTACTAGCTGCATGATATTTGGACACCCCACTCCTTACCCCAGATTTCACCACCTTCACACATGAGATGGTTGCCTGAAATCGGCGAAAGATCAATGTGGTCGTGGAAGGATTGGTCCCGACATGAGTAACAAAGCTCGAGGTGCAGGTCCTACTGAACCCTGGAGGCCCTTGTACTTAAGGTAACATGTCATACTATGTAGAGAATAACGTCTCAAACTAAATAAACTAAACTAAACTAAACAAAATAATAAGACTGACTCAGGAAGTTGGCAATTTATTATCAAATGTCTAAAACAGGGAGTGCAACGGAATTCGCAGCATCTCATGAAAAACAAAACATTTATTTCAAAAGTTTGTTGTCTTTCGTGACGCAGACTACATGCCAAACTAAGACAACTAAGAAAACCTATGGTATATTGTGATTGGCTCAAGGGGAACATCTAAGCATACTTTCTATATGGGATATGAATGTGATTGGGTCTCTATAGTCAGGTTGACATCTTATGCCCTCACCTAGTGCAAGTTATCTTCGACAGGTGCGAGAAGCACAACACTTCATTGGCCCTCAAACTATGGGGCTCTTCATTATACAGCCTTCTATAATTGGTCGGCACGCTTGTACCCTTCTGGAACATTCGATGCTCTAGCAGCACGTGCGATGGTACCCCATGTGCTGGTGGGTGAACTTGACTGTATCTCCCCACCCAATTAGCCTGACATCTCTCATCACTCATGTCACCTGCCATTCACATTGTCTTTGAACTCCGCCTTGTAGTAGCTTCTCGCCTCTGGGAATATAAGGCATTTTCAATCTGGTGCACCATACTCTTCATCTATTTTCATCCTCAGCTCACATGCTCAGCGACCGTGAATTTTCTCAAATTATGGTATTACATTGTCCCTAATAAAGAAACTTGGCACTCATGGTGTTCTCTCTTTGCATCTTATCAGGGGATGCCTCGGCTTCTCACGTTTTACTGTTCTTCGCAGCTGTTGATAAGTTTTTGGCAGCTTCCAGTCTTTTACATTCAGCCAGACAGCCACTTTGGTCTTGCTTCGAATTCAAGCATATGCTTTGCTGTGACACACATAGCTTCCAATATGTCTTCCTTCATGGAGACTCGCTTACTAAAATGTATCATCGAATGTCCAGAACTCTCTCTCTCTTGCTATATATATATATATATATATATATATGTAGTGGCCATTTAGTTATGGTTAAGTTGCTGTTTCCATAGGAAGAGCACTTTTTGGGTGGCTTATAACTTCGCTCTCCCTGGACGGATCCTCACCAAACTTTGCAAAAAAAGTATTTGGGTCACTCTGAAATTTTTCGCAAAGTTTGGTGAGGATTCGTCCAGGGGGGGCAAAGTTATAGGGGGGGTCCCAAAACTTTTTTTATTCCCATAGACTGAATGGGAAATTTTTTTTGCTCGCGCCTACAGCTCAAACCGCTGGACGGATTTCCACCAAATTTGGACCAGGAGCAGCGGCTTGGTCCCAAAAGCGTGCTTTTGCAAATTTGGTGAAAATCAGTCAGGTAGTTTTTTTTTAAATGACCAAAAAGTAGGTAAAAAAAAAATTAGTGATATCTGTGTTCGGTTCACGGACTCACTTCCCTGTTCGCTCCGCGGACAGTGTCCTGATTGGCCAATCGTCTTGCGTGATGTTCGCGGACATGCAACGTGTTCGCTGATTGGACGGCGTGGAGCGTGAAGCGCGTCATATTTTTCAGTAGCGCCCGCCATCTTGGATTCGCGGACGTCCGCGGACAGCGCGGTGAAACTTTGTTCAAAATGTGTATTTAGTAGAGTGTGCTGGTGTGTAGGAGTGTTTGGGGAGGGTGGGAGTGTATGAGATAGGATGAAAGCTGTGTTTTTTATGTGTTAGACGTTCTTTTTGTGTTCGATTTGTTTGCAGACATCACGGGTGTTCTGAAATGTTCTAAATAAACTGACTGGGGGGTGTTCTAAGGACTCAATATGTGTCCGTTTTGTTCGTAAGCAAAGTGAAACTGTTCTAAGAACACTTGCGGTGTCCGGGGAGTGTTCGTAGGGGGTGTCCTGAGGACGCTGTCCGTATTGTTCTCTGTCAAGTTGAATGTGTTCTAAGAACACCCGCGGTGTGCTGAAATGTTCGCAAATAAACAAAATGGGGGTGTTCTGAAGACGTTTTTGAGAACACTCCCGGTGTCCTGAAATGTTCGTAGGGGGTGTCCTGTGGACGCTGTCCGTATTGTTCTCTGTCAAGTTGAATGTGTTCTAAGAACACCGACGGTGTCCTGAAATGTTCGCAAATAAACAAAATGGGGGTGTTCTGAAGACGCTTCTAAGAACACTTGCGGTGTCCGGGGAGTGTTCGTAGGAGGTGTCCTGAGGTGCTGTCCGTATTGTTCTCTGTCAAGTTGAATGTGTCCTAAGAACACTCGCGGTGTCCAGGAATGTTCGCAAATAAATAAAATGGGGGTGTTCTAAAGACGCTTCTAAGAACACTCGCGGTATCCGGGGAGTGTTCGTAGGGGGTGTCCTGAGGACTCTGTCCGTATTGTTCTCTGTCAAGTTGAATGTGTCCTAAGAACACTCGCAGTGTCCTGAAATGTTTGCAAATAAACAAGATGGTGGTGTTCTGAAGACGCTTCTAAGAACACTCCCGGTGTCCTGGAATGTTCGTAGGGGGTGTCCTGAGGACGCTGTCCGTATTGTTCTCTGTCAAGTTGAATGTGTTCTAAGAACACCCGCGGTGTCCTGAAATGTTCGCAAATAAACAAAATGGGGGTGTTCTGAAGACGCGTCTAAGAACACTCGCGGTGTCTGGGGAGTGTTCGTAGGGGGTGTCCTGAGGACGCTGTCCGTATTGTTCTCTGTCAAGTTGAATGTGTCCTAAGAACACTCGCGGTGTCCTGAAATGTTCGCAAATAAACAAGATGGTGGTGTTCTGAAGACGCTTCTAAGAACACTCGCGGTGTCGGGGGAGTGTTCGTAGGGGGTGTCCTGAGGACGCTGCCCGTATTGTTCTCTGTCAAGTTGAATGTGTCCTAAGAACACTCGCGGTGTCCTGAAATGTTCGCAAATAAACAAGATGGTGGTGTTCTGAAGAAGCTTCTAAGAACACTCGCGGTGTCCGGGGAGTGTTCGTAGGGGGTGTCCTGAGGACGCTGTCCGTATTGTTCTCTGTCAAGTTGAATGTGTTCTAAGAACACCCGCAGCGTCCTGAAATGTTCGCAAATAAACAAAATGGGGGTGTTCTGAAGACGTTTTTGAGAACACTCCCGGTGTCCTGGAATGTTCGTAGGGGGTGTCCTTAGGACGCTGTCCGTATTGTTCGTTGTTAAGTTGAAAGTGTTCTAAGAACTATCGCGTTGTTCTGAAATGTTCGTAGGGGGTGTCCTGAAAACGGTGTCCGTATTGTTCGCTGGCAAGTTCAAAGTGTTCTAAGAACACTCACATTGTTCGCGGACATTAAAAGTTTCCCATAGATCATAGTTGAAATGTTTGACTCTATGGATGTGATATGCTGCGGTGGTTGTTCCCAGGGCATAGAGTCTTGGGTGCATGGCCATTTGGCCATGCACCCAAGACTCTATGCCCTGGCAACAACCACCGCAGCATATCACATTCATATTTGCTTATAACTTTGGGTGAAAAACAAATGTATAAGGAACAAAGGTATTAGATACTATGGGTGTGATATGCTGCTATGGTTGTCCTTATTATTGTATACTTACTGTTTGGTCTAGTAATGGGAGTCCATGTTTTTCTTCTTCATTTCTGTGATAAAAGAAAATAGCATGTTAGTATTAGTATTTTGTAATGACTTATTACATTGTATAAGCAATATATTTTTATTTTTTTTCGACCCTCATATTTAGTAGAGTACAAATCAGAGTACTGTGTAATTTGCTCAGTTTCTGTATTTGTTGCTAAAATCATTGGGTCTGTGGGAGAAAAAAAAATCCATGTTGGATTAAAAAAAAAACCTTTTTCTGTTATGCTACAGTTTATTTGTTTGTTTGTTTTCAGTGTTCACTTGTTGTTTCTGGCTAATGCTTTATACTTTGCTTTGTTGTATTTTATTTGGAGCAGTAACAGATTCTTCATTTGTTTTGATATTATAAAATTTTGGAGCAGTTAGATACCAATTGGCGTATTCGAACTGTCTATTTTTTAAATATATTTTAGTGGTTTTGATTTATCTATTTGGATATTGTTAAATTTTGGGACAGTTAGATACCAATTGGCGTATTCTTACTGTGTATTTTTTGGCCTAATTTAGTGGTATTCATTTATCTGATTAGTTGTTGTAGAATCTTTGAGCTGTTAGATAGCTTTTGGAGTATTCTAACAGTTTATATTATTTTAACACAAATTTATCATTTTGGGACAGTTAGATACCAATTGGCGTATTCTAACTGTGTATTTTTTGGTCTAATTTAGTGGAAACAAAGCAACATCCAGACATAATTGTAATTCATTGTGGAGGGAACAGTTTAGGACATGTGACTGGAATTTCTTTGCAATTTACTATGAAAGAAGGACTTAGGAAGGTTATGGACATGTTTCCTAATTCTCAAGTGATATTTTCACGGATTGCGCAGAAACAAATGTGGCTTCGTTCTTCTTCATTTGGTCCACAAATGGAAAAAGCAAGGCACAATGTTAATAAGGCTGTTTGTGCCTTTCTAAGAGATTTTGGCATGTTTTCTTTTCACATTGAAAATATTATGTTTTGTAGTATATACATTTTTCGCAGAGATGGAGTCCATCTTACTTATGCTGGCAATCAGATTTTTCTGAGAAATGTACAAAATGCATTGCGACCTTTTTTGGAATTACAACAACGATTTTGAAGTAGATGTTAAGCATTTACAATTTTTGACTTACAAACACCACCCAAAGGCTCTTTTCAGAGCCACCACTTCTTTCCAGAGAAAATTACAATGTTTGTGATGGAGTAGCAACCCAATTTTTTTAATGTTCGCGAACTGTCCGCGGACTTCTAAAAAATACAAAGAGCCCTGCTTCATTTATTTTCACTTCTATTTTTTAACTGGGAAAGGCGGCTCTGAAAAGAGCCTTATTTTTTTTTGATTTTTGTAATTTTGTATTTTTTTTTGGTTTTTCAGACACGACACACTAGAAGAGGAGGGTAAAGGAGGGTAAAGGGGGGGACACCAACCACAGGGATAAGAAAGGGCGAGCTGAGAGAGGAAGATGTAGAGTGGGTTTTATTTGGGTAGTGAGCAGGTCTTCTCGTGCTCTGAGACGATAGTCTCAAAAGCACTCCGAAGTCGATCCCCCCTGCAGAGTACTGTGTCACAGTACATACATACAACTGTGACCCTCGAAAGGTAAGGGTCATCAGCATTCTGTATGGCCTGTGAGGCAGCTTGAGGAAGACGCTGTCCCACAGAGGTGGTCCTTGTGGTTACAGGATCAGAAACAGAGGATGAAGTAGAGGAAATCAACCTGCTACGTTCTTCGCAAGGTACAACCCTGCGAATAGCCCCAGAGTGAAATGACCTCAGGTGTCGCTTCATAGTAGTGGTCCCAAAGCTGTACTTACCATGCTTCCCGCGACTGAGTATCATTTTGCACTCATTGCAGGTAACACGGTTCGCACGAGCCTTAGGAACATTACCATGAATGGTAAATAACCGCCACACCCAAGACTCACGCCTAGTGCGGGTAGTAGGGTTTACCTCTACCTCATTCTCATCATCCTCTTCTTCCTCCTCCGCATCCTCACTCCTGTTCCCCTATTCAGGCCCTTGGGGAGGTGGTGGTGGTGGAGTGGGTGGAGGTGGTGCTGAAGCAGGTGCAGCACCAAGTGGCAGTTCAGCAGCCAAGGATGCCATCTCGATGATGGTGTAGTCTGCAGGTGGCAGCAAAAATCACTGTGTTCTGAAGAATAGCCAGAAACACAATGGGAATAAGCTCTTGGGCGTGGTCTTTTATAGGGGTGCTTGTGCGTGGTTCGCGGACATGCGCACTGTCCGCGGACAGATCAAACACAAAAAAAGGATCGGAAAGTTTCAAAAGGTATATAGAAACTCAAGATTGCTATGTGGGACTTGTGCCATGGTGAGATTTTATTGAAAAATATTATGGATTAACTGAAAATGTACTTTTAAATTGTTCGGGGACACGAACAGTGTCCGCATTTCAGGACACACGATGAGCGTGGGCGCGGTCATATGATCTGTTCGCGAACTAGTCCGCTAAGGAAGCGTCTGTCCGCAGGACACCAAGTGCACGGAGATTGGTTAGCGCATGTGCATTGATGACCTACGGACACTGTTCGGGTTCTGAAGTAATTAAAAGTGCGTCACACGTGAAACAAACATTTCAGGACACCGCGTGTGTTCTTAGAACAGTTTAAACTTGGTAGCGAACAGTGAGGACAGATATAGTGTTCTTCAGGACACGTGTAATTTCGTTTATGTACGAACATTTCAGGACACCAATTGTGTTCTTAGAACAGTTTCAATTGGGTAGCGAACACTACGAACAGGTATAGTGTTCTTCAGGACACCTCCATTTTCGTTTATGTACGAACATTTCAGGACACCAATAGCGTTCTTAGAACAGTTTGAACTTGCTAGCGAACAGTACCGGACAGGTATAGTGTTCTTTAGGACACTTTAATTTTTGTTTGTTTACGAACAATTCAGGACACCGCGTTTGTTCTTAGTACAGTTTCATGTTGCTAGCGAACACTACGAACAGTTGTACTGTTGTTCAGGACACATCATTTTCGTCTTATTTACGAACATTTCAGGACACCAATTGTGTTCTTAGGACAGTTTTAAGTTGATAGCGAACATTACGGACAGATATAGTGTTCTTTAGAACACTTTAATTTTTGTTTCTTTACGAACATTTCAGTACACCACGTGTGTTCTTAGAACAGTTTCAACTTGCTAGTGAACAGTACGAACAGGTGTGGTGTTCTTCAGGACACCTCCATTTTCGTTTATGTACGAACATTTCAGAACACTCGCACTGTCCGCGGACACTTTTATTGTTTTTAAAAAGAAAAAAAAAACGGAAACTATTCACAATACAATATAAAAATTAAACTTTATTTAACATATATTAATAATTTATGACAGAGATGGTGAGGCAGAAACAGAAACAAAAACAGGAGAATTTGGGGTTTCAGCATGATTGGTATTAGGTGAAGAAGGGATGAAAGTCTCATCAAAACGTTTTGGATTATGGAGAGGGTTTGGGGATAATTGACTGGGATATGGTGAGGAGGGACAAGTACATGTGGGGCAATGGTACGAGGTTTTTGGTTTGAAATGATTTTCTACAAAAGTTTTTAAATTATTAAAATTAGCCAACAATACATCCATTTTTTCTTCTATATTGTGAAGACTGTTATCCATAACAGGGTTTTCTGAAGTTTTTTCTATTTTGGTATGCTCTGTACAAAAAAATAATATATATGTTAAATGTATATAAAAATAATAATAAATAAATGGTTTATATTATAAAGTGTTTACCATTAGTTTCACTATCTTGTGACATTTCTTCATGTGGGAAATTGTCCTCTAGCCATTCCAGAGTACTAGACATTTCTGTGAGAAAAAAAAAAAAAAAGATAATATATTTTTTAATCTAATACAGAAAGTTTATAAATATATGAGTAAAATGAAGTACACTTACTATTTCTGGTAAGATAAGTCCTATGTATTCAGTGGGTCTGGTCTTGTTCTCAGTTCTGTTTTGTCTGTGAGGTAATTATGTTGGAAGCCAATTTATCTTCTTGTGGTATATTGCATTTCAGAACATATTGTATTTAAATGAATGGTTAGTGTGTTACATATATGGGTTACATTTCTTATGTATTACTATATATAATGTGTTTGTGTGCTGCTTTTTGAATTTGTTAAATGTTCCTATATTATGATATAACAATCAAACATACCCCCCCACGCCCCCCCCACATTTTTTAGGTAGTGGTACTGTTCTCCGAACATGTCCGCGAACATTAAATAAGTTCGCGGACATCAAGTTCATAAGAAGAGATCTAGTCAGTTCCATATGACATGTATATAAAGTCAAAGTCATTATTGTTAAGTTGTGCTACTAAAAAACTATGAAATTCAGTGAAAAAAACTTTGTTAAAGGGACGTTATGGTTAAGTTGCGCTACTAAAAACCTATCAAATTCAGTAAAAAAACTTTGTTAAAGGGACGTTATGGTTCAAAGTAAAACCGAAAAAACCCTGAAATTCGGCAGTTATGGTAAGCTAAGCAACCATAACTCACGCCACCACCGTGCACTGCTAAGACTAACACCCAGGACATCAAAGATGACATCACAAATGCCATTGATGACATCACTGATGACATCACATGTGTATGTACTTCTCATGAAATATGTGTAGAAGGGATTCTTATTATGTTGCGAAAAAAGTGTCAAGAATCATTGCAAGAAATATACCCTAATAAGTGCATTGAACGATGCATTGATATAAATAGCATCCTATTATGGGGTTCTATCTAGTATACTAAGCTACTCATACAGAAACATAACATTGTGTGCAGCGTACAAGATGAAGGTATGATATTTGTAATGTTAATATGTTGAATAATGAAATGATAATTGTTTTCTTAACAGATTTTTGTGTACTGTGAAATATGTAATAAGTAGCTAATAAAACCCATGTATTACATAATTGCATTACTATAGACAAAACACAAAGACACAAGAACACATACCAATATGGGTATATACAGGGAAAGTGAAGTTAGCAAAAAAGCACAAGCAGTAGCAGAAACAATTCATAACTTAACTGATTAGTTTCATGCAAATAAATGATTGCTCTGTTTCAAAGCTGCCATTTACCCTATGTATATGTATCACTTGATGTGATTGGACCCTGAGGAAAGTAGTGTGAGTACAATGTATACAAATATGACCATATACAGGGAAAGTACAGCCATAAAAAAAACAACAGAACTATCAGAAAGTGCTCATAAGTCTAGTGATTATCTTTATGCACAAAAAGGATTGCTGTCTTTCAAGCTTGTGTTTTCCCATATGTATATGTTTCATATGATGTGACTGTACTCTAAGGGAATTACTGTAAGAACCTACTAGATGGATATGTCTACAAATAAAATAAAATTCTTAGTTTCTGACTGTTACTGAAGAAAACCATGAGGCCTAGATATGTCAGCAAAAGAAAAAATAGTGAGCCAGATATGTGATGTCATCAGTGATGGCATCAATGACATTTGTGATGTCGTCTTTGATGTCCTGGGTGTTAGTCTTAGCAGTGCACAGTGGTGGCGCGAGTTATGGTTGCGTAGCTTACCATAACTGGCGAATTTCAAGGGTTTTTCGGTTTTACTTGGAACCATAACGTCCCTTTAACAGAGTTTTTTCACTGAATTTCATAGGTTTTTAGTAGCGCAACTTAACCATAACGTCCCTTTAACAAAGTTTTTTCACTGAATATATATATATATATATTATGGTTAAGTTGGTGTTTCCATAGGAAGAGCACTTTATGGGCGGCTTATAACTTCTCTCTCCCTGGACGAATCCTCACCAAACTTTGCAAAAAAAGTATTTGGGTCACTCTGAATTTTGCAAAGTTTGGTGAGGATTCGTCCAGGGGGGGCAAAGTTATAGGGGGGGACCCAAAACTTTTTTTTTTCCCATAGATTGAATGGGACATTTTTTTTGCTCGCGTCTACAGCCCA
Source organism: Ambystoma mexicanum (assembly GCF_040938575.1). Taxonomy (NCBI): domain Eukaryota; kingdom Metazoa; phylum Chordata; class Amphibia; order Caudata; family Ambystomatidae; genus Ambystoma; species Ambystoma mexicanum. Next base: position 365,147,598 of record NC_090934.1, on the reverse strand, counting down.
AACCGCTGGACGGATTTTCATCAAATTTGGACCAGGAGCAGTGGCTTGGTCCCGAAAACGTGCTTTAGCAAATTTGGTGAAAATCCGTCCAGTAGTTTTTTTTAAAATGACCAAAAAGTAGGTAAAAAAAAATTTGTGATATCTGTGTTCGGTCCGCGGACACACTTCCCTGTTCACTTTGCGGACAGTGTCCTGATTGGCCAATCGGCCTGCGTGATGTCCGCGGACATGCAACGTGTTTGCTGATTGGACGGCGTGGAGCGTGAAGCGCGTCAGATTTTTGGTAGCGCCCGCCATCTTGGATTCGCGGACGTCCGCGGACAGCGCGGTGAAACTTTGTTCAAAATTTGTATTTAGCAGAGTATGTTGGTGTGTAGGAGTGTTTGGGGAGGGTGGGATTGTATGAGATAGGATGAAAGTTGTGTTTTTTTATGTGTTAGACGTTCTTTTTGTGTTTTATTTGTCTGCGGACATCACGGGTGTTCTGAAATGTTCTAAATAAACTGAATGGGGGGTGTTCTGAGGACTCAATATGTGTCCGTTTTGTTCGCAAGCAAGCTGCAACTGTTCTAAGAACACTTGCGGTGTCCTGAAATGTTCGCAAATAAACAAAATGGGGGTGTCCTGAGGACGCTGTCCGTATTGTTCTCTGTCAAGTTGAATGTGTTCTAAGAACACTCGCAGTGTCCTGAAATGTTCGCAAATAAACAAGATGGTGGTGTTCTGAAGACGCTTCTAAGAACACTTGCGGTGTCCGGGGAATGTTCATAGGGGGTGTCCTGATGACGCTGTCCGTATTGTTCTCTGTCAAGTTGAATGTGTTCTAAGAACACTCGCAGTGTCCTGAAATGTTCGCAAATACACAAAATGGCGGTGTTCTGAAGACGTTGTTGAACACTCGCTGTGTCTTGAAATGTTCGCAAATATGAATGGGGGTTGTGGCTGGCAAGTTGAATGTGTTCTAAGAACACTCACGGTGTCCTGAAATGTTCGCAAATAAACAAAATGGGGGTGTTCTGAAGACGTTTCTAAGAACACTCGCGGTGTCCGGGGAATGTTCGTAGGGGGTGTCCTGAGGACGCTGTCCGTATTGTTCTCTGTCAAGTTGAATGTGCTCTAGGAACACTCACGGTGTCCTGAAATGTTCGCAAATAAACAAAATGGGGGTGTTCTGAAGACGTTGTCGAACACTTGCTGTGTCCTGAAATGTTCGCAAATATGAATGGGGGTTGTGGCTGGCAAGTTGAATGTGTTCTAAGAACTCTCGCAGTGTCTTGAAATGTTCGCAAATAAACAAAATGGGGGTGTCCTGAGGACGCTGTCCGTATTGTTCTCTGTCAGGTTTAATGTGTTCTAAGAACACTCGCGGTGTCCTGAAATGTTTGCAAATTAACAAGATGGTGGTGTTCTGAAGACGCTTCTAAGAACACTCGCGGTGTCCTGAAATGTTCGCAAATAAACGAAATGGGGGTGTCCTGAGGACGCTGTCCGTATTGTTCTCTGTCAAGTTGAATGTGGTCTAAGAACACTCGCGGTGTCCTGAAATGTTCGCAAATAAACAAAATGGGGGTGTTCTGAAGACGTTTCTAAGAACACTCGCGGTGTCCTGGAATGTTCGTAGGGGGTGTCCTGAAGGCATAGTCCGTATTGTTCGCTGCCAAGTTGAATGTGTTCTAAGAGCACTCGCGGTGTCCTGAAATGTTCGCAAATAAACAAAATAGGGATGTCCTGAGGACGCTGTCCGTATTGCTCTTTGTCAAGTTGAATGTGTTCTAAGAACTCTCGCGTTGTTCTGAAATGTTCGTAGGGGGTGTCCTGAAGATGCTGTTCGTATTGTTTGATGGCAAGTTGAATGTGTTCTTAAAACACTCATGGTGTCCTGAAATGTTCGCAAATAAACAAAATGGGGGTGTTCTGAGGTCACTGTCCGTATTGTTCGTTGTCAAGTTGAAAGTGTTCTAAGAATTATCGCGTTGTTCTGAAATGTTCGTAGGGGGTGTCCTGAAAACGCTGTCCGTATTGTTCGCTGGCAAGTTGAAAGTGTTCTAAGAACACTCATAATGTCCGCGGACATTAAAAGTTTCCATAGACCATAGTTGAAATGTTTGACTCTATGGATGTGATATGCTGCGGTGGTTGTTGCCAGGGCATAGAGTCTTAGGTGCATGGTCATTTGGCCATGCACCCAAGACTCTATGCCCTGGCAACAACCACCGCAGCATATCACATTCATATTTGCTTATGACTTTGAGTGAAAAACAAATGTATAAGGAACAAAGGTATTAGATACTATGGATGTGATATGCTGCTATGGTTCTCCTTATTATTGTATACTTACTGTTTATTCCAGTAACCGGAGTACATGTATTTCTTGTTAATTTCTGTGATAAAAGAAAATAGCATGTTAGTATTAATATTTTGTAATGACTTATTACATTGTATAATCAACATACTTTTTTTTTTGGACCCTCATATTTAGTAGATTACAAATCAGAGTACTGTGCAATTTGCTCAGTTTCTGTATTTGTTGCTAAAATCATTGGGTCTGTGGGAGAAAAAAAAAATCCATGTTGGATTAACAAAAAACCTTTTTCTGTTATGCTACAGTTTATTTGTTTGTTTCTTTTCAGTGTTTACTTGTTTCTGGCTAATGCTTTATACTTTGGCTTGTTGCATTTTTTTGGAGCAGTAACATATTATTTATTTGTTTGGATATTATAAAATTTTGGAGCAGTTAGATACCAATTGGCGTATTCTAACTGTCTATTTTTTTGACATATTTTAGTGGTATTGATTTATCAATTTGGATATTGTTAAATTTTGGGAAAGTTAGATACCAATTGGCGTATTCTTATGGTGTAATTTTTGGTCTAATTTAGTGGTATTCATTTATCTGATTAGTTGTTGTAGAATCTTTGAGCAGTTAGATAGCTTTTGGAGTATTCTAACAGTTTATATTTTTTTAACACAAGTTTACTTAGGGTTTAAATACAGTTTAGTTATCAAATGTTGGTTTTAAGGACATCAAATAAGCGTTTGTAAGATTTTCTGGTAATCTCTGCTTTAGAGTAATGGTACTATCATTACATTCAAACCATCCACATTTCTTTTTTATATATGCAGTGTAGTGCCCTGAATTGGTTGTGGCTCCTGCGTGGTAGATTATACCTATTGTTGTGAAGGTTTTCTTACCAAGTGATATTTGACCATGTGTGAATCCAGTCAGCTTGCAGTTGTTTTTGGTACCATCTGCATTGTAACGTAGAAGCATTAGTATTATGTATTTACTACATGTTTGTATTACTAACGTGGAGCGATTATCTGAATTGCAGATAGAGCATAATCTACCATGGTTAGCATTTTGTACAAGTCGCTGAAATGGAATGGATTCACAATTTGGTATTGATATATATATGAAGCGTTCCTTGGGGATTTCTTCTTGTGTCACATTGTTGCAGAGAGTGCATGTATGTTTCCACATGTATGAAATCTGGAAGATTTCATTTATAGGTATGTTTTTGTTTTCCAGTACTTGTAGTAAGTATATTAGAAATTCTTGTGGATCTTCCTGTGAGTTTATAGTGAATTTCACCATTCCAGCACAGTAGTCCAATTGTTGTCTTATTCCATAAACACTATACGTGTTGTCAGGATTGTTTTCTGCATTTCTGTGAAGTACTAACATTTGCAAACACAATGGGTCTGTACTGTGTAAGTAAATGTTGTCAACAATTGGTGGTAATTGAAATAGAATATTCATTGCTACATTTGCGTAGCAACTTACACCAACTATATTTGAGAATTTAAATGGTCCAGGTAGTTCTGTATCTAACTGCTTTTTTTGGAGTTTGTCTTCCTTCTTTAAAGAAGAACCTGGTTTACTTTCCCTAATTGATTCTTTTTTGCTTGTGGTACTTGATGAAGTATTCATTTCTTTTACTCTCTTTGGAGGATTTGTAGTGACATCCTGTTGCATTTCTGTTTGATTTATTTTTCTTTTATAACGTTTTACTTTTTGTGGAACAGAATATGTGTTTAGGTGGGGGGTGTATAGTGAGCGAAGTCTATTGTATTCTAAAAAGCAAGGAATATCAGCGTTTATTTTACTTGCATCAAAGTTGATTAGAAATAGAACGTCAAGTGTACGTAAGCGTGATAGTGCTACGTAGCTCATGCCTTCTTTAAAGACTGTGTTACCAATATCTATCATTGCTTTATCTAGGGTAAGACCTTGTGATTTTTGAATCGTGACTGCATATGCAAGAGTTAGAAAAAAGTGTTCTCTGCGTACATACATATCTTTGAAGAGAAGGAATCTAGCTGTTGAGCGTCCTATCCTTTTTAATTCTGAAATTTTGTCAAAGAGTATATTGACAAACTGAATTTTGTTGTCGCGTGGGTATGTTTGAAAGCCAACAACTGTACCCAGTGCTCCATTAACTAGTCCTTGGTCCACGTCAAGGTTACGTTTAAGCATTACTCTGCAATTTAAGGATAATTTTAATATCTTTTCTAAGCCTGCTGTGTTTGAGATTGATTTTTCTAAACTATTTAGTCTTGTTGTGGCTTGGTCACACATGGGTAGTGTCATACTATGTACATCTAGTTTGTCTGTGGCGCTAATTTCCATGATTGTTTGCATTTCTTTACTTAGCATGATTTCATTGAATTTGAAACAGCTTGCAAGAGTTGGAATTAATGCCATACAATTGACATTTGTGTGGGCTAATTGTTCCATAACATCTGTAGCACATGCATTATCGCCATGAAGTGCATTAATGTGCCGGTTTTCAATATTGCTTCTGCTTCTTTAGAATGTATACCAACTCTGATACTCTTTAAAATGTTGGCATATGTGAGATCTGCAGATTGCCGCATGTTTTCTGTTAATTCTCTGTATTGGAAATGTTGCCAAAGGTTGACATTTCCAATGCTGCCAACAGTTTTACGGCAGAGTTTGTGTCCTAGTGTTTCAAAAATAGGCTCACCTTTTACTGGTGTTAATTGAAGCAGATCTCCAAAAACAATAATGTGCTTTCCTGCAAAGAGCTCTTCATAGTCTGTTTTGAGTACTTCTTGTAATCTGACGTGAATCAAAGCTAACATCAGGTTGGAGACCATGCTCACTTCATCTATTAGTAGCATTTTCTTTTATTTCAATACTCTGCGTAATTCCATTGCAGCTTCTGCAGAAAGTTTGTAATAGTCTAATTTGTTCTGGTGTTCTACTGGTAATAGTAGTAATCGGTGTAATGTAACACCACCTATGTTGTAGGCAGCTAAACCTGTGGGGGCAGTGACAACAGCTGACAGTTTGTTGTTTGTCAATTGTTGAAGGAACTTACTAATGATTTTGATTAGGAATGTTTTGCCAGAACCAGCTTCACCACTGATGTACAGTAGTATAGGTTTATAATTATGGCAGGAACATTCTTCATTTTCATGTTTTACACCATGTGCAATTTGTTTTGTTACTTCTTGAAAAATGCTACTTTGCTCATTGTTTAGTTTTGATTGTAGTATAGTTAAGTCTTCTTTATCTTTATACTGACACATGGTGTTTTTTACTTCTATCATATCATGTGGATATGTGGTGCTCCTCTGGCTTGGTATTCTTTTCTCCAACAGAAGTGTTGCACTTCTCCAAGTGGAGGAACAGTTTTATTACAATCAAAATGTAGCATAGCAATGAAGCGATGGTGAAAATATCTTGAAACATTAACAGGATCCAAAGAACAAAATCATGTAAATCTTCCCATGCATATTCTGCACACCTTATTGTAACAAACCAAGTGGGTGGGCCAAGGTTTCTGATCATACAACGTACATCTCCATGACGTCGAAACCAGTACTCTTTAGTACCACGCATATTTGCTAATAGATTTGTAATATTTGATTGTAAAACCTCATCCTTTTGTTGCACTTTTTCTAATATTTGTGTAGCTGTCATATTTTGAAAGTGTGATCCTGATTTTAATATGTGTACAACTCCGTAACATAAAGTTGCTAGTTCACTTTCAAAGAGTAGGTGGAATATGTATTCCACATTTTGTCTAAATCTGGGATATTCAGAATACATCCGTAATGAGCGGTATTCTGAAGCTGATATTTGAATAGGTCTATCATCATACCTTCCTCCTTTGCCAGTAGGAAAGAGTCGAGGAAAAGCATGTGCTTCTATACCTTTTTCCCATATGCTGATTGGCGATCCTTTTGTTTGACACATTTGGTACGTTTCCAGTACATCTTCAACGGTGTCATTAGAGTGCAAAGGATGAATTGTATAATGGTCTAAAGTATTTGATATTGTAGCAGGATCTAGTAGCTCAAATTGACCAGCTTCTTGTGTTTCTTGAATTATTTCAGTTGTATCTTTCAAGTTTTCTTCAATATTAATTTCATTGAATATTCATTATTCTCTTTAAGATATTGGAAGGCTTGTCTAATTTTATATAAATCTACCAGCTGTTGCCATATTTTTTCGTCTTTTGTAGGTACTCCATTTACTAAGATAATTAAAGATTGCTGCATTGGACTTTGCACTACTAGAGTATGCACATTTTCTTTTAGATCTAATGGTAAATAAACTACTTTTCAACGAATGCCTTTTACCAATTCAGAGGGAGGTCATTTTGCTGTTTTTGGTTGAAGGCATATTATTGCTTGAAATGGGTGTACTGTTTGAATTATGATGCTCTCATATAAATTAAGTTGTTGTAGGGGTTTTGGTACTGGGTATAATTCCAAATTATTTGTGATAGCACGTGAAGGAGTTTGGTTGTTGTCAAGTTTTGTAGTGCAGTAACTGCAAAGTATTAAGGGCTCAGTTATTTCGTATTTGTTTTCTGCTACAAGGTAGAGAGCTAATTCAAACCATTTAGAATCTTCATTGTCTTCTATTTTGTATGATAGGTCTACAGTTTTTGTGTTACTTTTATAAAAAGTTCTACGGCAACATACACATACATGGTTTGGTACTTCAGCTGATGTACTTTTAAATTTTAGTATTTCTTTATTGTATGTGTTTAGCAAAAGGTTGCCATGTGTAGAATTGTTGCTTAATTGGTTTAAAGCTATTTCATTCTGTAAATGGCTTTCACTTCCAAAATATTTTTTCTGGATATAGTGAATTTCTTCAAGTAGGTCTTTCGCTGTACCATGTAGAAGGATGTTAATTCACTTTGCTAGTGCTAAAGCAGGACTTTTAGCATAGTACCGTTTATAGACTAGATTTCTTATAGTTGAATGATGTGTTGATATCCTTTTGATATCATGGAAAGTGGTTTTACAAGTAGGTCCTGTAATGCAGGCCAATGAATGTCCTTGTATTCCTGTGTACTTGCGTACTGGACAGGTATCCATATTTTGCAGTAATTTAATTTTGATTTTGTCTTTGCTTTTTACATGTTTATTGAGGAATTGGCGTAAAGATTTGAAACATTGTTTGGGAATGTTACACATTGACGTGCATGGCCATTTGTACACTAGATGTTCTGATTCAGTTGAATGGAGGGGTAATTCTAAGTTTTCAGGGCATATTTTTGTAAGGAGTACTTCTTGTTCCATTATGGTATTATTCAATTTTTCATTACCTCGACCACTGCTATGTATGGCAATTGTATTTGTTTGCTTTTGTTTGTACGCTTCTTCATTAAAATATGGTTCTGTGCTCGTAGTGTGATTCCATTCACCTCTGCAGATACTTAAGAAGTTCTTTCTGTTGACATTTCGCTTATTGAGAAGTCTTTTTTGTAATTTAGTTATTAGTTTTGTTAGTGGTTTCATTTTGATTAACAGTAAAATAAATAACTTTCTTTTGAGAAGAATTGCACTGTCCATCAACGCTTCTAAGATTAATTTCCTACAATAGGTTTTAAGCATTGAATCTGATTTCTCTCCTGTTTTTATAAGATTTTGAAGGACTTTGTGACGGTACATTTTGGGTAAAATACTTTTCTTGGTATGCTTACTTTGCACTATATTAAAATGTAAAGAAGTAGTTTTATCTGTAGTGATAGCTGATTTTCTGTTAATCGTTTTTTGGTTTGTTTTACATTTTGATAGAGGAGGCAAAGTTTTTGTACTTGAAACTTCTTGTGTTTCATAAAATGACTGTATTAGCTGTTTTGTTTTAACTTTTTTTACAAATTCTGCTAGAGATGGATGCTTATGTTGGGCACTTTTATTTTCAATTGCTCTACTTTTGCGTTGCTTTCTACGGACTTGACTTTTGGTAGGCATTCTTTAGGGTCGGTTGAAAAAATAAAGAAGGTATGGGTTGGGGTGTTCTGCAATGTATGTGTGCTGTGTGCATGAGTGTTTGAGTAAGATGATAAAGATGTATGTAATGGTGTGTGATTGTGCATTGGGAACTACAACTAGTAGGGATAGGTATTCTTGAATGTATGTGTTACTAAACTGGGGTTCAGATGACAAAAAAAAGTAAGCTACTGGTGTGGAAAAGTACAAATAGTAAATCTAATGTATACAATTAAAACAGTTGTTTGTTCTATAATATGAAAATTGTAGCGGTTCAGTTGGGTAATTTGTGTGTCCAAAATAGGAATTTGCGGGCCATTCTGGCTGTAAATCGCTGTTTAAGACATGGAGGTTTTTGGACAAAATGGTACACAATCTCTATTTTTAGGCACAGAAATAGCTTGTATTAACTTTATAGTATGTTTGAGTAATAATACAAATATTATGGTGATATTCTACTTACTTTTTCTCTTAAATTAACAGGTAACTTCTTAGTTCTTCTTTGTTCTTCGAATTTGGCTGCTTCTTTTCAGGAGACTGGTCTTCACTGCAATTGTAAAAGCTTCAAATTAGTAACTTTGTTTGTATATAGCGCTGTTTTTTAATTGTAATTTAGATATATTAAGATATTGATTTTTTTTAATTGAAATCCTCAGTGCCTTCTTTAAAACCATTAAACTAATTTATTTACATAAGATACATTGCATCAGTTCAGTACATAATATATGTTCTTAATGAACAAATTGTATTGAATGACTAACTGTAGCAAAAAAAATATCTTTACTATGTCTTGTGAAATTTATAATATACCAGTGAATACCAGTATTTCTGTAACTAAGCTGTTCTAGGTAATAGCGCCTCAATGTCATGTCTAAATTAAAGTAATTAAGTAAATAAATAAATAAAAACAAAAAAATATGAAATTATATAAGTATTGTTTCTAAAGATTTAAACATAGATTGTGCTTGCATGCAATTTTGTTTGAATATATGTAGTCTATATATTTTATTTAAAAAATGTTAGTTTAACATGATTTGAGTGTGTGTGTATAAAGAAAGTAAATAGTATAAAGGTTTATAAGTGATAGTTGATTTTAGGAAATTGAAAAAAATACAGTAAATTCATTTTACAGATTACACAAGCTAAAAGTCTGTTTGAAAATGTGTTCATCTACTGTACAGAAAATATGCATACCTGAAGTTTGTGTTCATTCATATGGATATGCATGGAGCTGCAAGTAGAAATCTTGGAGACTTGTACAGTATTTCTGGTAGATGGTGCTTGCCAATGATATGACACTTGTACTCAGAGAGATTCACAGTACATTTGCAGTGCTGATCTATGATGATGCAGTTAGATGTAGAGGTCTTGAATGTGATTGGTGCATGGTCATGTGATTTCTTAGCTACATCCAATGAGGGAATGGCAGAGAGAGTGAAGTGGAAATGGTAGAAAGGCTGTTCATGTTACGATATGTCCGTGGACATGGCGGTAGTTCGCGGACATCGGGAGTTACATCCGGGGATTTTTGGGTTCAGAAGTCATGCAAATGAGAATGAGCACTAAAAGGGATTGGTCAGGAAAGTTTAGTGGGTGTGTTGTGCCAGAAGAGAGTTTCTCATATACTGTTTTTGCTGAGAGAACAAGAGATAGCTATGTCTGTGTATTTTAGGAAAAAGATTGTATGGATTTTGGGAGATTCATGGATATATTTGTTGAAGGTGCATGCAGAAAGCTGTGGAGTAGCTGTAGATCTTGGATTCCCACATGTGGAAGTACACTGGCATGGAGTACGTGGAATGAAGTGGTTGGACTTGCTACCTCTCTGTGCTACTTTGGAGACAGAGCAACATCCAGACATAATTGTAATTCATTGTGGAGGGAACAGTTTAGGACATGTGACTGGAATTTTTTTGCAATTTGCTATGAAAGAAGGACTTGGGAAGGTTATGGACATGTTTCCTAATTCTCAAGTGATATTTTCACCGATTGCGCAGAGACAAATGTGGCTTCGTTCTTCTTCATTTGGTCCACAAATGGAAAAAGCAAGGCACAATGTTAATAAAGCTGTTTGTGCCTTTCTAAAAGATTTTGGAATGTCTTCTTTTCACAATGAAAATATTCTGTTTCGTAGTACAAACATTTTTCGCAAAGATGGAGTCCATCTTACTTATGGTGGCAATCAGGTTTTTCTGAGAAATGTACAAAATGCATTGCGACCTTTTTTGGAATTACAACATCTATTATGAATTAGGTGTTAAGCATTTATAATTTTTGACTTACAAACACCTCCCAAAGGCTCTTTTCAGATCCACCACTTCCTCCCAGAGAAAATTGCAATGTTTGTGATAGGGTAGCAACCCAATTTTTTAAATGTTCGCGAACTGTCCGCGGACTTCTAAAAAATACAAAGGGCCCTGCTTCATTTATTTTCACTTCTATTTTTTAACTGTGAAAGGCGGCTCTGAAAAGAGCCTTTATTTTTGGGATTTATTTTGTTTTTTTATACACGACACACTAGGAGAGGAGGGGAAAGGAAGGTAAAGGGGGGGACAACAACCACAGGGATAAGAAAGGGCGAACTGAGAGAGGAAGATGTAGAGTGGGTTTTATTTGGCTAGTGAGCAGATCTTCTCGTGCTCTGAGACGATAGTCTCAAAAGCACTACGAAGTCGCTCCCCCCTGCAGAGTACTGTGTCACAGTACATACATACAACTGTGACCCTCGAAATGTAAGTGTCATCAGCATTCTGTATGGTCTGTGAGGCAGCTTGAGGAAGACGCTGTCCCACAGAGGTGGTCCTTGTGGTGACAGTATCAGAAACAGAGGATGAAGTAGAGGAAATCAACCTGCTACGTTCTTCGCAAGGTACAACCCTGCAAATATCCCCAGAGTGAAATGACCTCAGGTGTCGCTTCATAGTAGTGGTCCCAAAGCTGTACTTACCGTGCTTCCCACGACTGAGTATCATTTTGCACTCATTGCAGGTAACACGGTTCGCACAAGCCTTAGGAACATTCCCATGAATGGTAAATAACCGCCACACCCAAGACTCACGCCTAGTGCGGGTAGTAGGGATTTCCTCTACCTCATTCTCATCATCCTCTTCTTCCTCCTCTGCATCCTCACTCATGTTCCCCTCTTCAGGCCCTTGGGAGGTGGTGGTGGTGGAGGGGGTGGGGGTGGTGCTGAAGCAGGTGCAGCACCAGGTGGCAGTTCAGCAGCCAGGGATGCCATCTTGATGATGGTGTAATCTGCAGGTGGCAGCAAAAATCGCCGTGTTCTGAAGAATAGCCAGAAACACAATGAGAATAAGCTCTAGGGCATGGTCTTTTATAGGGGTGCTTGTGCGCGGTCCGCGGACATGTGCGCTGTCCGTGGACAGATCAAACACAAAAAAAAGTTCAAAAGGTTTCAAAAGGTATGTAGAAACTCAGGATTACTATGTGGGACTTGTGCCATGGTGAGATTTTATTGAAAAATATTATGGATTAATTGAAAATGTACTTTTAATTTGTTTGGAATTCTGCATTCAGAACACGCGATCAGCGTGGGTGCGGTCATATGATCCGTTCACGAACAAGTCCGCGAAGGAAGCACATGTCCGCAGGACAACAAATGCACGGAGATTGGCTAGCGTTGATTTTCTACGGACACTGTTCGGGTCTTAAACTAATTAAAATTGCGTCACACTTGAAACGAACATTTCAGGACACTGCGTGTGTTCTTAGAACAGTTTAAACTTGCTAGCGAACAGTAAGGACAGATATAGTGTTCTTCAGGACATGTCCAATTTCGTTTATGTACGAACATTTCAGGACACCAATTGTGTTCTTAGAACATTTTCAACTTGCTAGCGAACAGTACGGGCAGGTATAGTGTTCTTTAAGACACCTCCATTTTCGTTTAATTACGAACAATTCAGGACACTGCGTGTGTTCTTAGAACAGTTTGAACTTGCTAGTGAACACTATGAGCAGGTATAGTGTTCTTCAGGACACTTCCATTTTCGTTTACGTACGAACATTTCAGGACACCAATTGTATTCTTAGAACAGTTTCAACTTGATAGCGAACACTACGGACAGATATAGTGTTCTTTAGGACACTTGAATTTATTTATTTTTACAAACATTTCAGGACACCACGTGTGTTCTTAGAATAGTTTCATCTTGCTAGCGAACAGTTCGAACAGGTATAGTGTTCTTCAGGACACCTCCATTTTCGTTTATTTATAAACATTTCAGAACACCTGCACTGTCCGCGGACACCTACATTGTTTAAAAAAATAAATAAAACGAAACTATTTACAACACAATATAAAAATTAAATTTTATTTAACATATTAATAATTTATGACAGAGAAGGTGAGGCAGAAACAGAAACAAAAACAGGAGAATTAGGGGTTTCAACATGATTGTTATTAGGTGAAGAAGGGATGGAATTCTCATCAAAACGTTTTGGGTTATGGAGAGGGCTTGGGGATAATGGACTGGGATATGGTGAGGAGGGACAAGTACATGTGGGGCAATGGTAGGAGGTTTTTGGTTTAAAATGATCTTCCAAAAAAGTTTTCAAATTATTAAAATTAGTCAACAATAAATCAATGTTTTCTTCTATACTGTGAAAAGTGTTATCCATGACAGGTTTTTCTGAAGTATTTTCTATTTTGGTATGCTCTGTACAAAAAAAAATATATATATGTTAAATGTATACAAAATAATAATAATTAAATGGTTTATATTATAAAGTGTTTAACATTAGTTTCACTATCTTGTGACATTTCTTCATGTGAGAAATGCTCCTCTAGCCACTCCAGAGTACTAGACATTTCTGTGAGAGAAAGAAAAAAAGATAATATATTTTTTTTATCTAATACAGAAAGTTTATAAATATATGAATATAATTAAGTACACTTACTATTTCAGGTAAGATATTTCCTATGTACTCAGTGGGTCTGCTCTTGTTCTCAGTTATGTCGTGTTTGTGAGGTAATTATTATGTTGGAAGCCAATTTATCTTCTTCTGGTATATTCCATTTTAGAACATAGTGCATTTAAATGAATGGTTAGTGTGTTGTATATATGGGTTACATTTCGTATGTATTAGTACATATAATGTGTTTGTGTGCTCCTTTTTGAATTTGTTAAATGTTCCTATGTTATGATATAACAACCAAACATACCCCCCCAGAGTTTTTAGGTAATGGTACTGTTCTTAGAACATGTCCGCGAACATTAAATGAGTTCGCGGACATCAAGTACAGTAGAAGAGATTCAGTCAGTTCCATATGACATGTATATAAAGTCAAAGTCATTATTGTTAAGTTGCACTACTAAAAACCTATGAAATTCAGTGAAAAAACTTTGTTAAATGGACGTTATGGTTAAGTTGCACTACTAAAAACCTAAGAAATTCAGAGAAAAAACTTTGTTAAAGGGACGTTATGGCTAAGTTGTGCTGCTAAAAACCAATGAAATTCAGTGAAAAAACTTTGTTAAAGGGACATTATGGTTAAGTTGCGCTGCTAAAAACCTATGAAATTCAGTGAAAAAACTTTGTCAAAGCGACGTTATGGTTCCAGGTAAAACTGAAAAACCCTTGAAATTCGCCAGTTATGGTAAGCTAAGCAACCATAACTCGCGCCACCACCGTGCATTGCTAAGACTAACACCCAGGACATCAAAGATGACATCACAAATGTCATTGATGACATCACTGATGACATCACATGTGTATGTACTTTTCATGAAATATGTGTACAGGGGATTCTTATTATAATGTTGCAAAACAAGTGTCAAGGATCATTGCAATAAATATCATACCCTAATTAGTGCATTGAACGATGCATTGATATAAATAGCATTCTATTATGGGCTTCTATCTAGTATACTAAGCAACTCATACAGAAACATAACATTGTGTGCAGTGTACAAGATGAAGGTATAATATTCGTAATGTTAATATGTTGAATAATGATATGATAATTGTTTTCTTAATAGATTTTTGTGTACTGTGAAATATGTAATAAGTAGCTAATAAAACACATGTATTACATAATTGCATTACTATAGACAAAACACAAAGAGACAAGAACACATACCAATATGGGTATATACAGTGAAAGTGAAGTTAGCAAAAAAGCACAAGTAGTAGCAGAAACAATTCATAATTTAACTGATTATATTCATGCAAATAAATCATAGCTCTGTTTCAAAGCTGCTATTTACCCTAGGTATATGTATCACTTGATGTGATTGGACCCTATGGAAAGTAGTGTGAGTACAATGTATACAAATATGACCATATACAGGGAAAGTACGTCCATAAAAAAAAAACAACAGACCTATCAGAAAGTGCTCATAAGTCTATTGATTATCTTTATGCACAAAAAGGATTGCTGTCTTTCAAGCTTGTGTCTTCCCGTATGTATATGTTTCATATGATGTTACTGGACTCTAAGGGAATTACTCTAAGAACCTACTTGAAGGATACGTCTACAAATAAAATAAAACATTTAGTTTCTGACTGTTACTGAAGAAAACCAGGTGGCCTAGATATGTCAGCAAAAGAAAAAAGAGTGAGCCAGACATGTGATGTCATCAGTGATGTCATCAATGACATTTGTGATGTCATCTTTGATGTCCTGGGTGTTAGTCTTAGCAGTGCACGGTGGTGGTGCGAGTTATGGTTGCTTAGTTTACCATAACTGGCGAATTTCAAGGGTTTTTCTGTTTTACTTGGAACCATAAAGGTCCCTCTAACAAAGTTTTCTTTACTAAATTTCATAGGTTTTTAGTAGCGCAAATTAACCATAACGTCCCTTTAACAACGTTTCTTTCACTGAAAATAGATATAGATAATGTAAATGTTACAAATGTTTACTATGACTCCCTTAGTTTACATACATATAACATAGAAAATACTGAACCCTCAGCCCCGCTAGTAATGTTGAAGCCCGCTGACCGTGCGCATGTCTGCGGACCGACGCGGTCTCCAGCAACACTGCAAAAACTCAGGGGGTATCTTACATTATTGTAGCATACAATAATAACACAAAACATGTTCAAAAAGCACCAGATAAATACATTACATTCAATAATAAATAAGAAGTGGAAACTGTATATGTAACACACCAACCTTCCAATTACATAACATACGCAACATAATGCAATATACCAAAACAAAATAATTATGCCTCCAACAGAATTACCTCACACAAACTGCACAGCAAAAATCAGCAGCACACGTACGCAGCAGTAGCACCAAAACTTAGCAACAAACTAGTGAGTTGACAACATTTATTTTATATACTTATAAACTTTGTGTATTAGATACAGTAAAAATAATACAAATATTTCTTTTTACACAGAAATGTCGACTACTTTGGAGTGGCTGGAAGAACATTTTCCTTGTGATGAAATAAGTGAAAACATTGATACTAATGGTAGACACTACACCTAACAAATTATTACCCATTACTTTATGTGTACTTACAGAAACAGACCTTAGAAAATCATCTGCATAGAATGCAGTAAAAAATTGATCTATTAAAAGAATTGTGCCCTCTGAAATACGATTTTCCCAAGTGTTCGGGCATGTGCTCCTAAGCATACGTTGATCGATCGTACAAACATTTCCTATGCACCTTACTGTAATTTTCCTCTTTTTTACACATGCGAAATCGGGCACCAGGGCTCGGCCATCTTGTGATAATCTCATCCATTGCTGCATCGCCCAAGGTGGACTGCTCTGGCGGCACTAATACATATACTCCGCCCCTCAGGGTGGAGTATATGTATTATGTATCACCAAACCTAGTGATATTCTCCACCTATCTCCAGGACATTACTATACAGCGTAGTAAAACACACCCAATCATCACCTACGTGAAAACGTTGCTTGACGCAGAACCCAGAATATCACACACATCATCTCACAACACAGCGTGTCCCAATTTTGAATATAAAACCATACTTGTAAAGGAAATAGCTAAACTTTACAATTTGTAAAGTTCTTTTATTTCACAATAAGCTCTCCAAGAACATCTGGCGATTGCCATATTCAAGCAAATAGGTAATTTTTTTCTTTGTTCTTGATCCACAAATGTTTACCGTGAGTCACGCGGTGTTCCTTTTGGGTATAAGAAGCGCATTGGATGCACTGTGAATCGCAAGGCTTTGGCATGAATTTGGCGCTTGTCCACCATAAACAATGCCAAGTTACTCCTTATCGCTGGTACGGCGTAAGGGCATATGGGCCTGTGCGATCATCCCAAAAAAAGCATCACTGCGATCCACCCATTCACGTGTATCTGTAGCTGACGGTTAAAAAAACGTCATTTGGTATCTGGAATCCATAACAATAGCAGAAAGCCAAGATGTAGCTGTTCAAAAAACATAACATAAATGTCTCAGTAGCCAATCTTTTTAACCATTAATTTGGCTCCCTGTTACAACTATTGATAAACACGAACGTGAAACAATGGGAACTGAGTGGAAGCGCCCCCAAGTTAGCACGATCCTCCCCGCAATAGGAGACAATAATGGACACTCCCGTGGTGGGAATAAGGCCAAGACAGAGTGCGGGTGAGCGTAAGTGGGAGTTTATCCAAAGAATATGGCATGCAAAGAACTCTGCAACCTCCGAGAGCGCTCTGCCTGACAATCGCAAAGGCAGGCGTATTTCTAATACAAAAAACGTCATCAGAACCTACACACTATAGGGGGCACAAGTTGATTGGGATTGGGTGGCGTCGACTAACTATAGGTGTTGCTGCAGCGTGGTTGGTCCGGGTGAGATGTCGTCACTGGTCAGCCTCGTGGGTTGGGTTGGGCCTGGCAGGCCGGCTCGAGGTCATCCGGGCGGTGTTGGTACGCTGGGGCAGCCTGTGACAAAGATGAATGCCTTCCCTGACTTAGGTGCCCTAGATCATGCACATTGCAGTTACTTAAAACCCCATATCTAACTTCTACAGTAAATCTTTCAATCAATACAACACAGGAGGAATGCACCTTGTGAGGGGTCTGGTGGTCGTCTGTTGGATTTACCGGTGTTCTGACGTTTGGTATTTCAGGTCGAGGGGCTGGGCTCTGGAGGGCTTGTGCCGGGTGGTACATGTTTTATCATTACGTTAGAAGCTATTATGAAGGGGGCTCTGTGTCTCGTCCCATTGTCAGGGGATCCTTGTGCGGGGTCAGGCTTCTTGAGGTGGTCTGGGGGATGGTGGGATTTACGAGAGGGTGCTGGTAGATCAGTGGATTCAAACGTGAGTTTATTACCGTGCTGTAAATAACGCAGGTGGCGGCCGGTGGCCTTGGATGCTGTGGTGGGGCCTCTGACTCTCTGAAGCGGTTCCAGCTTGGTCGGGGGAGGTGGGGGAGCACGGCACAGGCCTTAGCTTTTTTCTACTTGGCAGGCTTCGTAGGATAGGAGGGAGAATGGCCTTGCATATATTCACAAAAGGTATTTTCCTCGTGTGTTGTCTAAGCTTTGAATATAAAACTTTTATATCATTGGTCTTCTTTAAACTACTATATCATACATATATACTACGAGTTCATTAAACATTTCGTTAATATCTTCAGTCTGAGTACCTTATCGTTACCTAACATTACATTTACTACAGAGGTTGATTATTTTATGTACATTAGACGTTACATGAGGTAGTTCTAGGTTATGGCCTACAGAGATTGATACTCGCCGCTTTGGGTGATTAAGAAAACATATACGAGTTCAGGTTTCTACATAAAATTGAAAGCACACTTATACAGATAAAGGTTATACGTTTGGTCGACATCTTTCTCTGTGGTTATAGCAGCACTAGTCCAGACCTGGGGTGGCATCATATAACGTTACATTTTTTATGGTTGATTTACAGTTTGCAGAATCTGTTTAACCAGAGGTAGTTCATTAATCCTAATACTTGAATTGTTTTCTACTTCCCTCAGATAGTGATGCTTCAGCTTTTTTCCCCGTGGCCCCGGCCTCGCGGACCAGGTCATGCGGGGTACAGTATTACATTGTGAACGATAAAATGTTACAGTGTTGGCATCTCGGGTTTAGTTCATACCCGACTTTCTCATGGGAACGCGCTCGCAGCGGATCTACCAGGGCTACTGCGGCAGGGATACTTGGAAAGCCCTCCAAAGGTGGGGGCCGCGCTGCAGCGCGCTGAACTCACGCCATCTTTGCTGGGCAAGAAGGCTTCTAGGCCTGTCTAAACGTTAGTGTGTGTGTATGATGGATACGTGGGGGCAATGTCATCGGCGGGCAAGCCCTCTTCCACCTGGGCCCGGGTGGCATGAGGGGATGCTCGGCGAGCCATGGTCCTCACCTGGGGAGAATAATGCAGGAGAGGGGGGCCTTTAAGGCCTGTCCTCCCCTACATTTCCCCCCTTTCGTTACTTAAAGTAACGAATTCTTTAGGTCTTCCAACCTTCTGCATTCTTGTTCCTCTACTATCGCGTCATCCCATGCAGGTGTTCCCTTGATGGGCATCCATGCCCTACACACCCCCCTTAAGCTCTCTCCTCTTCTAGCATATTCGTCTGGTGTGCCCGTTAAATATATACAGTCACCACTTTCCTCCAAATCTACCCAGACCTCTGTGTACCATTCTAATTCCACGGTTCGGGGCTCCTTGATAGTGGTATGCCATAGCTTGTCTACTATGTCCTTGTCACGGTACATAGGCACTAACCGGTACTGGGGGGTGTTATCTATTCCTGTCTGCACATATACTTCTTGTGTTGCCCTCATTGCACCACTAGAGTTGCCCATTGTCACCATCATCATTGTGCCGTTAGGGACCGCGTTTGCACAACATCGGAGGCCCAACTGGCACAGGCAGAACGCCACGAGGAGGAACACCATAGCTGGAAGCAGAAATTTCATTGTTATTCCAAGCCAAGAGGGAACCCAGGAGAAGATATTGTCGAACCACGTGCTGGCTTCTGCTCCACCTTCCATCTTCATCTTCTCTCCCAAATTATGTACTGCTTCGATCACGTGGGATAAGGAACCATTCTCCGCATCTTCAGAAGGTACGAAAGTGCAGCAGGCACTTCCTATTTTTCGGCAAACACCTCCGTCAATTGCCGTCAGTAGGTCCAGAACATACCTGTTCTGCATGGTCATCAGGCGTAGAGCTCGCAGTTCTACTTTTATTATGTTGAACCCTTCTTCAGTGTCATTGGCTAACTGAATCAGTTCCCATCGTGTTATCTGGAGCCATTTTGCATTTGCCCTTGCTTGGACACTTGAAATTAGCGAGGCAAAGAATGTTTCTACTGAGCTGAACAGCCGGTACCTGTCTGGAATCTGTGCCAATAAATCAGACGAAGCTTGAGATATGTAATTTGATGCCCGTCTGTTCCGTGATAGCTCTTCTCCCTTCTCTCCGGAGGACAGGACATAGAGGTGTGATTTTGCAGTGGGAGGAACCACACCCTGGTCCATGTTCCCTGGCATCCTTTTATTTTCGTCAACGTGGCTTTCTGGAATCACCATTAGGGCCGAGTGCAGAGTGGCCATCGAGCAGCTGCCGCTCCATGCCTGGGGAAGGTGTAAGTAGGCCTGGTTCCCACATACCCAGTATGTGTCCATCAATGCGGCTGTTCCTTTTCTCATGTCTGGGATGGTGAGGGTTTTGTTGCAGTTTTTATTCGTCCCCATTGCCACTTTTCCTTCTCCTTTAAAACATAGTTCGTTCTTGATCTCACCTTGTAGCTTGAAGGGTTTTTCTATTGCTGTTACCCATGTTAGTTTGGAAATGTGCTCCTTCCATACTGGTGTGCATGTTTCTTCCATCCATCGCAGTCTGGCTGGTTGGACACCTCTCAGTGCTTCCGCTTTGCACAGTACTTCTTCATCTTTCCATTTGTTTTCAGAAAACAGTGTCCCTTGTATCGCAAAAAATGGTTCTTTGAGACATACCACTCCAGCTGCTTTTGAGTAGCACGTTTTTTCATTCTGTATAATCTTGAAAGTGACGTCGTGTGCCTGGAAGGTGTTTTTTATTCGACATAGCTTGAGATGAAGGAGACACTGGGCATCTACAATGGGCAATTCTCTGGGCAACAACACTTTAGGTGTTCCTGATGCATGAGGAATGAGTGAGCAGACATAACAGCTCTCATTCGTCGTTTGTTTGGCTGCGGCACTCATATCGGCATACCATTTATTTGCTTGGTGGGGGTGCCGAGGGTCTTCCATTTTGTCTAGACCTAACCCATAGTACTCATCATACCCCCTCCTGCTTGTCTCTCTTCTCCTACGTCTGCTGTTTTTGATAGATGAAAAAATAGGCCCCCCTTCCTCCTTCCCACCCCCCTTGTCAAAGTTCTGATATGTTTCCTTATGTTCTTTAATAGTTATAATATTCCCATCTTCCTCAATAAACAACAAGTCGCTTTCTTCAGATGGGGTGGGGAGGGTATTGGGGCTGTTATATAGTTCAGGTATGGACATTGTGTTGTTTTCCATTTCTGTTTGTATACCCCTTGAATCAGACAGGGCGACAGTAGGTGGTTCAGTGTAAAAACCCCATACAAGGTATGATCCATCCCATACTAGAAAATCACCTTCTTTGATATTTACACTTGTGGTTGCATTGCTTCCAGGAGCTCGAGTGATGTTATTCCCCCCTCCCCCCTCGGTCATCTCGATAGAGATGAGCGCTATAAACCAATATGTCACCAGGCAAAACATTGATACGAAAAATGCAATAACACAAATTGACAATCCGCATTCGTATGAATATGTAAGTCTATCTATTAACATTTCTTTAATTCTAACAAATCTAGTAGTTGCAGGCTGCCCATTAGATGCCATGGTAATTCCTGTTTGAGATACAAAAGTGCATTAAGTACAGGCATGTAAACATTTCCAACGTTGGAGGTTTTTTTTTTTTTTTTTTCTTTTCATAAAACATGGACGTGGGTGGGGGAATCAGACACGGGTATTTACAATCAATACTTTTAGATCATTCTATATCATATAGAAAAAACTTCTTCAAAAGAAAGAGAAATTTCAAAAAATGAGAGAACAAAAAAAAAACATTCAATTAAAAGAGCAAAAATATATTCTTTTTTTTATTTTTTATTTATTTATTTTTTTTTTTTTCCCATACGAATGCCATGTCATCAGTTGCATTCATTGTCAATCGTTGCACATACAGAAAATCACCTTCACTCATTCTGCACAACTCCACTGTCCGCTGTTGCCTGTGCCTCATCCTGTACCTCACCTTCCACGGCGCTATAGGCTCTGCGTACGTCTGTCAAATGCACCCAGTATTTTAGGCCCTTCACCTTTACTGCCGTAGGCGTGCAAAACCCTACCTCATAAGGGCCATGAAAACGTGGCGCATTCCACCTTCGCACAAAACTTCTGACATATATAAAGTCACCGGGCATTAGCTGTAATGGTTTGTCAGGCAGTGTTACTAATTCTGTTGTATTCCCCTCCTCTCTTGTAGAGGGGGGGGCTAGTTGCTTCGCTATTATGCGCGCTGCCCGTGTCAGTTTTTTCAAGTACTCTGTGAACTCCTCTCCCAATATCGCTGCGCTTCTGTGTGCATCAGAACGTTCACGGAGAGGTGAATGTGTTGTGTTCATTCTCCTTCCCGTGACGATCTCATGAGGGGACAAATGGTGGTCTTTACTTGGCTGATTGCGCAATTCGAACAGGGCCAGAGGTAGGCAGTACATCCAGGTCTTTTTGAGGGAAAAACATAATTTTGACAATCTGCCTTTTAACAGGCCGTTCATCTTTTCCACTACGCCATTACTTTGAGGATGATAAATCGAGCATAATTTGTGCTTTATTCCCAATAACGTAGTCACTTCTTTGAATAGTTCATTAACAAAATGTGTGCCGTTGTCTGAGCGAATAACTTCGCAAATTCCCCAGCGCGGAAATACTTCCCACACTAGGAACTTTGCGGCGCCCTTCGCATCAGGGCGCGCACAGGGACCTGCCTCCACCCACCTCGAAAATGGACATACAACCACAATCATGTAGCGAGCTCCATTACATCTTTCACCCATATCTACATAATCAATGTGGAGCTCTCTGAATGGGCCATTTGGTTTTGGTATCGTACCTCTTAGTGTGCGCAATGTCATACCTGAGTTATAAATTTGACATGTTGTACATTCCAATGCTAACCTTGTTATGTGTTCATGGAGGCAAGGTGCAAACCAATCTTCTTGTATCTCCGCCATTATGTGTTGCTTTGCGTTATGTGCGGGAAAGTGTAGTTGTTGAAATGCTATTTCTAACAATGTGACTGGCATCACCGCTTTTCCTGAACTTTCTTGTCGCCATAATAAATCAGTCGGTGATTTGCTGCATCCCCTCTTAGTCCACAGCAATTTTTCTTCTGCACTAGCTCCCTCTTGCAGCTCTATTATTTCCTGTGTGGGCATCATGTTGTATCCTGTGGGGACCTCTGGGCTTGTTGTGTGGTGCAATAGGTACTCTCCTACTTCACCTTTCTGCAAATATGAAGCTTCTTTGGCAGCGGCGTCTGCTGCCGCGTTCCCCAAAGATATGAAATCTGTATTTGTGGTGTGGGCTTGGCATTTTACGATGGCCACTGCCGTGGGGTCTTGCAGGGCCTCAATCAGTTCTTTCAATAATTCTGCATGCTGAACCGGTGTCCCATCTGCTCGTCGAAACCCTCTCCGCCCCCACCGTGCCAGGCCGCCGTGTACTGTGGTTGTCATGTATGCTGAGTCTGTATATATTGTCACTGCGCACCCCTTGGCGGCATGCAATGCTTCTATTAGCGCTATTAGTTCTGCTGCTTGGGCTGAATAGTGTGATGGGAGGCGGTGTTGCACTAGTGTTTCGTATTCATCTTCCTCTAATCGTACCACTGCCATACCCACATGTTTCTCTCCTATCTCCATGTCTATTGAGGCTGACCCGTCCACAAAATACACCTCTCCCTCGTTCAGGGCATTCTCAAAAACCACCTGGCCCTGATCTACGTCACCTGAGTGTGTTGCGCAGTTGTGGTTCTGCATGTCTTCTATGGTGCACGCCTCTGTGATGAATGTGGCTGGGTTCACTGTTTTACATCTCACTATATGGATGTTTGCGCTGGACAATATTATTTCATATGCTGTGGCGCGTTGTGTTGTCAATGTGCTCTTTGATCGCTCTAATATTGCAAACAGTGAGTGTTCCACAAATAGTGTCACAGGACAGCCCATTACTATCGTGGCACTTTTTTCAATAGCGAACGCAGCTGCAGCTAGGGATTGCTCGCACGCGAAATGACCTTGCATTACTGCGTCCAGGGTGCCACTATAGTAAGCCAGTGGCTTGTGCCCTAACGATGTCTTTTGTGTAAGTACTGCTGTCATCAGTGTTCCTTTGCAGTGTGAAAATAAGAAGAATTCGCGCCCATAATCTGGATTCGCCAGTACTGGGGCGCTTGATATCAGCTCTTTCAGTGAGTTAAATGATGTGTTCATTTCTTCTGTCCATTCTATGTGTTTGTTTACCTGCTGGGCCTCTTTCAGTGCCTGCAATAAGGGCCTTGTGTATGCTGCATAATCCAATATCCATGCACGGCAGTAGTTGCACATACCCAGGAATTTCTGCATCTCTTTTACTGTTTTGGGCTCCCCAACTGCTCTAATCGCCTGTGCCCTGTCTGGTATGATCCGCTTGCCATCCTTTGATATAAGCTGTCCCAAGTATAGGACCTCTGTCAGACAGTATTGTAACTTTTCCTTGTCCACCTTGTACCCTTTATTGGCCAATAGTGTCAGGAGTGTTATTGAGTCCTTTCTACACTCCTCCTCAGTTTGTGCACAAACCAATAAATCATCTACGTACTGAATCACTGTGCTTTCTACAGGCAAATTCCCCAGATCCTCATGTAGTATCCTGTTGAAAATGCTTGGGCTCTCACAATATCCTTGCGGTAGTCTGCAATGTTCGAACCTCCTCCCCCCTAGTGTAAACGCTGTTAAGTACCTGCTCTCTTCTGCTAAGGGAATCGAGAAAAATGCGTTTTTCAAGTCAATGACCGTGAAGTGGGACGCTGTTTTTGGAATATTGCATAGTATTGTCGCCGGGTTCGGCACTAGAGGGAACTCTTTCTGAATCACATCATTAAGTGGGCGTAAATCTTGTATCATCCTCCAGGAACCTCCCTTCACCTTTTTAATCGGGTAAATGCATGTGTTACATGGGGAGTTTGAGGGCACTATTATTCCTTGTGCTAGCAGTGCATCTATTGTCTCTTTGATCCCTTCTTCTGCTTCGCGTGACAATGGATATTGTTTTACCCGGGGTAGAATTGCTCCCTGTTTCAATTTTATTACCACAGGCTGAACCCCATGTAATAACCCCACATCGTGGGGGCCATTTGTCCATACGTTAGTGGGTACTAACCTCATGTCATCATCAAAAAATGTATGTGGTGCTCCTACCACTGCCATTAATTCAACTTCAGTTTTTCTGGCTGTAACTACAATGTCGCACGGCATTGCTAGTTCCATCACTATTTCGCCATCCGTCTCAGTGTCAAAAAATAGCTCCTCGTCCGATAGCTCCCGCAGTGGGATATTTGCATTTGTACACAGTACTGTGCGCCACTCACATCCATCCATGTCAACGCCAATCACACATATTCTGTTTGCTGACACGTGTACTGCGTGTAAATCCAATGATAGCACCGACCCGGGAGCAGTGTCGGGGCTCACTATGGGGCGGAAAAGGAATTCGGCTGGGATCCTCCAATCCGTCCTTTTTAGTTCTGGTACTATGAGAGCCAATGTTCTCATACCCTCAACAAACATCTCCTCGTTTCTTGGTAACCCTCTGATCTCTTGCATGATTGTGTGGCCGTGTACTACTGCTAGTATGCGGAGGGGACATATGCCTGGTGTTGAACATACGATACCGCTTTCTGTGAATGATATGGTCATATTTAGTTTGCTTAAGAGATCCCTCCCCAGCAAATTAATGGGAGAGCGTTCATAGTACAGTAAGGGTGCTTTCACTGTTTTACCCCCCACTGTCACATCCAATGCCTCTGTGTAAGGAACTTCAATTACAGCCCCAGAGAACCCCTGCGTCTCTAACGTTCTATTAGATAACGGGAACCGGCCCTCTCTAATACATGATTTCTCCGCTCCCGAATCCACCATGAATATGAATTGCTTGTCTCCTATCTGCGCTCCTATCAATGGTTCCTCTGATGCATTGTGGGTCGTAGATAGTACTGGACACGCAAGTGTTCTCTGTGGGCTGTCCTATGCGGGGTGTCTCATTGCCCCCCCTTGGTCAAAAATGTTCCCCGAAACTACCGACACCTCGCTATAAGGCGCGGGGGCAGGCGCTCCATTGGCTACTGTGGCGAAAGTGTTACCTGACGTGTATTGCACATTGTCATTATTCTGTGGGTGGTTTTGCGTTCTGTACTGATGTCCGTGTAGTTGTGCATTACTTCTTTGCCCTGTATTTTCTGGTTGTTGGTACTGTCCCATGGGAAGGCCGTATGGGCTTCCTGGGTGGGGGTGACCGTATTGCTCCATCTCCTGAAACCCGTTGTTTTGTCTGCTCCTGCACTCCCTTGAGTAATGCCCCCATCTCCCACAATTCCAGCAGCTCCCCTGTGGACCTCTGGGGCCCTGCCACCCATTTCCTCCCATTCCTCCATACCCTTGTCCTCCTCTTCGGCCCCTGTACCCACCTCTTCCCCCTCTTGGGGCCCACTCTTGCCACGCGGGACCTCCGTTCTGCTCTTGTTCGTTCCACTGTCGCTGGCCTTGTCCGGCCCAATTAGCTGCTATTCTCCCTTGTATGGCTATCTGCCCCTCCTCTCCTTCATCTCCCTCCCTCATGAGTGGGAGTCCGGCTACCGCTGCTGCAACCTTCACTAATTTTGACTGTACCAACTTCGCTTCGTCTGCCAATCTTCTCTGTGCTACTTCCCTCTCTCTTTCTTTTATTCTTTTGCAATGATGCACTATTATGCTTTGGATCTCCGGCCACCCCTTCGCCTCAACACCTGCTATTTTGTCGAGTGCCTTCTGCACCTCTTTTGGGAGCCCTCTTTTGATGATAAAGTAAAACAGAGACGTTGACTGATGCCAGGGCGTACCCGTTTCTGCCCTCCACATCTCCTGCACCCGGAGAATATAATCCATAGCATCCTCCCCGTCATTCATTGTACATTGCATTACTGACTGTAAATCAGGGGTATCTGGGAACGTCTCCCGCAGTGCGTCCCACACCCTTGCTCGCACTGTATTAAAAGAAGCCCCGTCATGGCGATCACAATTCAACGCCACGCCGGGGAAACCAGCCTTAGCCCATACTCTGTCCGCTTGATCTCCTACTGCGGATACTAGTAGGCTTTTTATATCTCCTACTGCCAATGGTATGCCGGCGGTATGTTTCTCAAATGCATATATCCACTTGCTCGCCCCTCCTGACAACGGGGGCAATAATTTCATTAAATTAGCCTTGTCCATCTGGGCCCACGGTATATAGTTTGGTCTCCCCCCCCCTCTGTGTATCAACGGAAGTTGTAACTTCCCTTTTGCAGTTGCACCCTCCCCTACCTTAGTACTTACTGACTCCAATGACGCCATCTTCCCCACTCTATTTCTTAGTCGTCCCATCCACTCATCATCTATGGTCCCTAGCGAGCATGCACCATCTACCTCCTCGCTTTCCCCTCCTACTGCCATACTCAACCTATCACTCTCATCCATCCCTCCTCTGACATCACATAACAAGTCCTCTCTGATCCCTCTCTCTCGTGAGACATCACCAATGCTCCCTTCTGATGCTCCTACCTCTATTATTCGTGTCGGCTCTTCCTCAATTCTGAACAGTATTTCCCCCTTTTTCCATCCTTCCTCAATTTGTCTACTTTCGCTTGACGCTCTAGACGTGCGTCCTGATTGTGTGGGGGCGCACGCTGTGCGCTCACATATGTCTTTTATTCTTGAGAGTTCATCCCTTGCCACAAAAAGCCTCGACTCTAAGTCACTCGTTAGCTTTTCTATATCCACTCTCTGTGTGCTTCCCTGGGCGCGCCCTCTAGTGCTTTCGTATGGCGGGGGGGCTGTTGGCCTTTGTGGTGTAACAGTTGTGGGGGGAGGCACATAAGCAGGGTCGCTGTATCCTGTTGCGGGGGCTGGTTTGTGCAATATTGGGTACAAGCTAATCACCTCCGTAGGTTGTTCAGTATTTAACTGGTCCTTTTCCCCTCTTGGAATCAGGAGTGGGTTATCTGTTGTGGGCGGCAGATCGATATTTGGTGCCGGATCTTTGGGTGGGGGTACTTCCTCAAACAATCTCCAGAGGTCTAATATCTCCTTCCTGTTTTGCCATTGTTTTCCCTTGTATTTGAGGCGAATGCATGTTCGTACCATATCAAGAACGCTTTTGTCGAACGATCCCCCCTCGGGCCAAATCTGGGGCAATCCCTCCCCTTTCAATTCAGTTACCCATTGATCGTGATATTTATTTATTCGTTCCGCGTACCCCGGTAAGCTCTTACAAATATGCGCCAAGGGAGTTTCTGCCCCCATATTCTAAATCACTAGCAACGACCGTGTTCACCTCCTTTACTTTTAGTTAGATGTAGATATATGTATCTATATCTTTATGGCACAGACAAGAGCGGACGTCTCAATGATATCACCCAAAGTTATTCACTGCACAAATCCTTTCTTACTCACCACAACTCATCCCCTTCCCGTTCCCATACACTCTCATGTGATTTCACTTATAACCAATCAATTACTAGTTATGGTCAACACTCTCTAGCACCCCCTCGCGGTCAACCGTTCCTCTCCACTCCTCACACGGTGCGCGCACCCCTCACAATACTTTTCCACTCACACCTCTTCTTTTTTCCTCCCTTTCCTCCCTGGCCAGCTGTCCCTTATTTTCTGCTTAGGCTACTGTGATCACGTCTGTACGTGCCACTACTTAATTCCACTCCTAAAAGAGTGCTCCCTATTTTATAGTTCTTCTACAAGTATGTTTACCTTATACCCTTTTCGCGTTCACCCCTTGCCCCGTGGACTGAAAAAAAAAAAGAGATAGAAAGAGTAGCAATCACTAAAAGTATCCTAAGTGTCTCCCTTTGCCAGACACCAATAACTTATTTTTTACTTCTTCATGTATTCCCAGTACTAATTTAGATAGTACTATGCGGCGCCGCCTTCCACCCCCTCTCGGAGCTAGGTTTCCGTCACTTCTTCCTCTTCACTTACTTCTTACTCCTAATGGCCATATGCAAAGAAAAGATAAAGAAAGTTTCAAGACCTGTCTTTAGTAGACACCCGTAATTCTCTCCCCTACCTGCCCACGTTCTCCTATTCACAAGTTCCCCTCCCTCCCCCTTTATGATCGCTCGCACTCGGTACTCACGTGCCCGTCTTGAACCGATAGTCTCCGAAACTGGGTCCGTCCAGGCGGTGTTGCCTTTCTGCTCAACAGTCAGCCCCGGCTCCGGCGAGCGGTACTCAAAGGGGATTTTGCAACCGGGATCCCGTACCCCATCTAGTTTGAGTGCGCACTTCTAAGCGTACCGGTCGCCGTTGGCGGGTAGCTTCCCGGAGCCGGCCCACCGTGCGTTTCCCTTTCTGACCGGAGATTCTCGTGCCAAAAGGGGGTCGTTAAAAGGAGTTCAGGAAAAATAAATTTGGAAATATCACGCTATCGGGGTCACCACTGAGTGGAAGCGCCCCCAAGTTAGCACGATCCTCCCCGCAATAGGAGACAATAATGGACACTCCCGTGGTGGGAATAAGGCCAAGACAGAGTGCGGGTGAGCGTAAGTGGGAGTTTATCCAAAGAATATGGCATGCAAAGAACTCTGCAACCTCCGAGAGCGCTCTGCCTGACAATCGCAAAGGCAGGCGTATTTCTAATACAAAAAACGTCATCAGAACCTACACACTATAGGGGGCACAAGTTGATTGGGATTGGGTGGCGTTGACTAACTATAGGTGTTGCTGCAGCGTGGTTGGTCCGGGTGAGATGTCGTCACTGGTCAGCCTCGTGGGTTGGGTTGGGCCTGGCAGGCCGGCTCGAGGTCATCCGGGCGGTGTTGGTACGCTGGGGCAGCCTGTGACAAAGATGAATGCCTTCCCTGACTTAGGTGCCCTAGATCATGCACATTGCAGTTACTTAAAACCCCATATCTAACTTCTACAGTAAATCTTTCAATCAATACAACACAGGAGGAATGCACCTTGTGAGGGGTCTGGTGGTTGTCTGTTGGATTTACCGGTGTTCTGACGTTTGGTATTTCAGGTCGAGGGGCTGGGCTCTGGAGGGCTTGTGCCGGGTGGTACATGTTTTATCATTACGTTAGAAGCTATTATGAAGGGGGCTCTGTGTCTCGTCCCATTGTCAGGGGATCCTTGTGCGGGGTCAGGCTTCTTGAGGTGGTCTGGGGGATGGTGGGATTTACGAGAGGGTGCTGGTAGATCAGTGGATTCAAACGTGAGTTTATTACCGTGCTGTAAATAACGCAGGTGGCGGCCGGTGGCCTTGGATGCTGTGGTGGGGCCTCTGACTCTCTGAAGCGGTTCCAGCTTGGTCGGGGGAGGTGGGGGAGCACGGCACAGGCCTTAGCTTTTTTCTACTTGGCAGGCTTCGTAGGATAGGAGGGAGAATGGCCTTGCATATATTCACAAAAGGTATTTTCCTCGTGTGTTGTCTAAGCTTTGAATATAAAACTTTTATATCATTGGTCTTCTTTAAACTACTATATCATACATATATACTACGAGTTCATTAAACATTTCGTTAATATCTTCAGTCTGAGTACCTTATCGTTACCTAACATTACATTTACTACAGAGGTTGATTATTTTATGTACATTAGACGTTACATGAGGTAGTTCTAGGTTATGGCCTACAGAGATTGATACTCGCCGCTTTGGGTGATTAAGAAAACATATACGAGTTCAGGTTTCTACATAAAATTGAAAGCACACTTATACAGATAAAGGTTATACGTTTGGTCGACATCTTTCTCTGTGGTTATAGCAGCACTAGTCCAGACCTGGGGTGGCATCATATAACGTTACATTTTTTATGGTTGATTTACAGTTTGCAGAATCTGTTTAACCAGAGGTAGTTCATTAATCCTAATACTTGAATTGTTTTCTACTTCCCTCAGATAGTGATGCTTCAGCTTTTTTCCCCGTGGCCCCGGCCTCGCGGACCAGGTCATGCGGGGTACAGTATTACATTGTGAACGATAAAATGTTACAGTGTTGGCATCTCGGGTTTAGTTCATACCCGACTTTCTCATGGGAACGCGCTCGCAGCGGATCTACCAGGGCTACTGCGGCAGGGATACTTGGAAAGCAACGTGCAAAGTACTCTTCAATTTGCTTCAGAAGTTACTGCTATAGAGTATGGTCAGCTCAAAATGGGACGCGGAGGCTGACGCTGCAATCAGGGAGCAGGATAAAGCCAAGAAGAACACATAGACAGAATTTTAATTAAATATTAGCGTTGAATTACGCGTTTGTGGAAGCTGGGGGAACCCACTACTGGACTACACGCATCTCGATGCTGCACTGCACATGCGCCCAGAACCAAAACAAACTACACACACAAGTTGTAATTGCGTGTCGTTGCAATATGCCACACACAACAAACAATACAATGTAACCCACCTATAATGGTCACCGAATTATAATTTGACTAGATTGTGTATAAAATCGTCCAAAGTAAAACTTACATAATATTCGGCATTTCCATTCTATCGGCGTAACACAGGTTCAGGTCAACGAATTTTCATAAAAAAGTTCCTTTGTCCAATTTTTGATTGGTGAACATTTTCATATTTGAAAGTCTTACATCCCATCCTTCATGCATTCTTTTCGAATCCTCCCTTTGTTTCAAGGTCGAAAAACAATTGAACCTTATACTGTGTACCATGCATGGGTTTGCTTAGCTAGGAAACAAAAATTCAACAGCGCTGACCTTCACTCAGAATGGGAGCCGATAGCCCTACAGACCACAGTGGCCTTACAAATATTTTTGAAAAACATATGAATTGTTTGCTACCATTCACCAATGTGAGCGACATTTCTACTGATTTATTTTGTTCTTCTGAAGAACTTTGCATTCTCCCAGCGATTCCCACAGTTAGGCCACACCACCTGTAACCTCATCCCATCTCCTCTTCACACGGCAAATCACATAAACATTTTTGAAAGGAGCAAGTCTCGAGCCCTGACAAAATGTGCTCGTATGAGAATGTCCGAGTAAACCCTGCTGCAACCTCCTCTGGCCACGCTGCAGACCCTGACCCCAATGACCGCAGTTATATATTAGAGGTCTATAATTTGCACATGTGTGTTTGTACTATCCCACTTTCGGTCACTAGTGAGATGAACGGTGAGGGCGTCTTGCCACCTTACAAATACAGACACATAGTAAATACATAATATGATATGATATGATAGTTTATTTATATAGTGCCTATACACAATGTGTTTCAAAGTGCTTCAAGGCAAGGGAGGGAACAAGGGAAAATACAATGACATTCTTACATGCCATGAACAGTAAGGATGTGAAATTAACTATCATACTCAGCCTGACAACATTTCAGATAGTGCAAGAGCTATAACATAGATAAGGAAGGGAGCGGGAGAGTGGGAAGGAAATGGAAACAGACAGGCGACTAACGGACTAGGCCTGACGACATTTCTGATAGTGCAAGAGCTATGACATAGATAAGGAAGGGAGGGGGAGAGTGGGAAGGAAATGGAAACAGACAGGCGACTACCATACTAGGCCTGATGACATTTCTGGTGGAGCCGGAGAAAACAAAAGGTGAGAGAGAGGGGAGCAGAAAGGGAGGGGAGGAACAAAACAAGCGACTATCATACTAGGCCTGACAACATTTCAGATAGTGCTGGAGGGGGGGGGGTTGGGAGAAAAAAAACAGTAATGGGAGGGTGGAGGAAACAGACGAGGTTGCTATCATATTAGGTCCAGGAACAATTCTGATAGAGTAAGTGCATAGAAGAAAGTAAGGGGAGGACACAGGAATAGGGAGAAGGTAAAAGAGGAGAGAACAGAGAGTAAGCAGTCAAAAAGAGTGGAAAAGCCAGAGTGGAGAGCGAATACAATAGTAATGCTTTCATTTTAGAATGCAGATGGTACCAAAAACAACTGCAAGCTAACTGGATTTACACATGGTAAACTATCACTTGGTAAGAAAACCTTCACAACAGTAGGTATAATCTACCACGCAGGAGCCACAACCAATGCACGTCACTACACTGCATATATAGAAAAGAAGTGTGGATGGGTCAAATATAATGATACCAACATTACTGTAAAACAGAGAATGAGAAGGTCTCCGACCTACCTCAATAAACCACACCCTACATCTTCTTCTTTCCCCCTGCTAAGGACAAAAAACAAAACTATTGTCCCATATTGCCCTAGGTACTAAACCAGAAAATATAACCTTGACATTTGGAAGTATTTTCATTACTGCCTGAACCAAATATCACAAATCTGCCAACAAAGTAGGGGCACTGACATACCCGAAATACAAAGCACCACAGTACAAAACAACTACATGTGGAATGTTTACCCAGCCCATATCTCCACAAACTTGAACAATTCACTGCACATTAAAACCAGGCACAGTGCTCCACACCACCTCCACTCCTTTAACATCAAAATTGTTTGCCACATTCCTACATTTAGCATACTATTCCAAACCATGCACAAACATATCTCCAACCACCAACACCCTGATTTTCTCCACCTCTACCATCTTCACTACACACAGCCTCTTTCAACACAAACCACAACCTCAACATCTGATTGGCTGATCCATACAGTCCCCTTTCCATGTTGCATTTGCTGAGAAACGCCAGCTGTGGCACGGCCTGCCATGGACACCAGCAGTGTCCAAGGAGCGCGTAACACTGGGGCAGACCTTCTACCCTTTCCACTTCACTCCCTGCACAATTTCCCCATTGGCTACTGTTAAACAGTCACACATTCATCCACCAATCACATCCAAGAACTCTACATCTAACTCTATCATCACACATCAGCACTTTAGATGTACTATTGATCACGCTCAGTACAATTTGGCTGTCACTGCCACAGACCTACACCAACAACTACTATACAACTGCCCAATATTTCTACTTGCAGATTCATGCACATCCACATGCATGAACACAGACTACAGGTATGCACATTTTCTACACAGTACATGTACAGCTCTTCTAGGAATACATATAAAAAAGTAACTACCACTTACCCTGTATAAACTGTCAAATGAACTTACTGTCATTTCTCCCATCTGCTATGATGAAGTGTCAATTGCAAACTTGTCTCCTCTCCTCTCCAAATTTTTGTTTACTCACAAAGCTATCTAAACATTTTATTTATTTCATATTGAAAGATGGGAGAAATAAAAGTGTAATTATGAAAAAGACTGTACAGTGTGTTATAAAATTACACGCTGCCAGGATGAGTTCATGCATCTTCATTCAAGCACACACACACACAGACAATATCATTACAAAGGCTCCCAGCTCAAACAACACCACTGCTTCTATATGAAATCCTACTCCTTTATTTCTCACACCTTCACAAATGCATACATTGCATACTTATCTGTACAATCTCTACCATTTACCCTGTAAAAATAGCAAAAAATGCATATGATAATTTCTTCTACCTCTTACCATCCAATAACATAACATTAAAACAACAAGTGTGCTCTATACGTTTACTATTATACTCATTTGTAAAACATATTCAACTAACAGATTCTAAATAAAATATACAGGATGCACATAGGTAGGCAAAGGAAAGTGCATATACATACTATGCTCTGTTGGAAGAAAACACTACTACAAAAACAAAAAAAACAACGTCTACATTAACAAAAGGGCTATAAACACACATATTCACTAACTTCTTTATTTTACAATTGCAGTGAAGACCACTCTCCTGAAAAGCAGCAGCGTCTCAAGTACGAACAACGACTTCGGAGAAACCTACTCTTTCCATACAAAAAAGTAAGTACAATACTAACATAATGTTCTAACTGTTACTCAAACACATTAGCATTTTAGTATTGTTGAACAAAGAAGTGTATTAACCCTTTCCCAATAGATGTAATATTAGTGCTTCACCTTACCAGTTGCATACTTTATATTGTCACCTCAAGCCCAGTATAGTAACAAACAAATACAAGAATAACCATCCCAA
Organism: Ambystoma mexicanum; assembly: GCF_040938575.1. Classification (NCBI taxonomy): domain Eukaryota; kingdom Metazoa; phylum Chordata; class Amphibia; order Caudata; family Ambystomatidae; genus Ambystoma; species Ambystoma mexicanum. The sequence continues at coordinate 365,113,074 of NC_090934.1, read as the reverse complement.
ATTGATATAGCTGCCCATTGCACAATCACACACCTCCACAACCATCCTTACCATCATACTCAGACACTCATGCACAAAGCATGCATACACTGCACAACAGCCCAACCCACACTTTCTTTTTTTCTCCAACAAAACCTAAAGAATGCCTACCAAAAAGCAACTCCGTAGAAAGCAACGCAGAAGAAGAGTACATCAAAATAAAAGTATCCAAAATAATCATTCATCTCTAGCAGATTTTGTACACAAAAGTTCAAACAAAACAGCTAATACAGTCATTAAGCGAATCAAAACAAGCTTCCAGTACAGAAACTTCCCCATCTCTATCAAAATGTAAAACAAAACAAAAAGTGATTAACAAGACTTCAACTACCACTACTGCTAATGCTGCACCTATACATCTTGATACAGTAGCAACTAACCATACCAAAAAATATATTTTACACAACATGTTCTGTGACAGAGTCCTTCAGAACCTTATAAAAACAGGAGGGAAATCATGGACAACCCTTACAACCTACCATAGTAAAGTAATCCTAAAAGCTCCCATAGACAGTGCAATCCTTCTCAAAAGGAAGTTATTTATTTTATTTTTAAACAGAATGAAACCACTAACAAAACTAACTACTAAATTACAATAAAATACCTCCTTAAACATCTGTGGAGGTGAATGGAGTCACACCACGAGCACAGAACCATATTGTAATGAAGAAGCATATAAACAGAAGCAAACAAACACAATTGCCATACATAGCAGTGGACGAGGGTATGAAAAACTTAATAACACCATTATGGAACAAAAAACTCTGCTCACAAAAATATCCCCAGAAAACTCAGTGTCACCTCTCCATTCTAATAAATCAAAACGTCCAGTATACAAATGGCCGTGCACATCAATGTGTAACATTGTCAAACAATCTTTCAAATCTTTATGCCACTTCCTCAATCAGTATGTAAAAAGCAAAGACAAATTCAAAATGAAACTACAACAAAATATGGATGCCTTTCCAGTGCACAAATACACAGGCCTACAAGACATTCATTAGCCTGCATTTCAGGACCTATTTGCAAAAGCACCTTCCATAATATCAAAATGATATGAACACATCATTCAATTATAAAAATCTGGTCCATAAACTCTACTATGCTAAAAGTCCTGCTTTAGCACTAGTCAATTTAAATAACAATCTTCTACATGGTACAGTCAAACAACTACTCGAAGAAATAGAGCATATCCAGAGAATATATTTTGGAAGTAAAAGCCACTTACAAAATGCATTAGCTTTACAACAAACTAGCAACTACTGTACACATAGCAACCTTCTATTAAACACATACAAAAATGAAATACTAAAGTTTAAAAGTACCTCTGCTGAAGTACCAAACCATGTGTGGGTGTTGCCGCAGGACTTTGTTTTATAAAAGTAGCACAAAAACTGTAGACATAACGTACAAAATAGAAGACAATGAAGATTTCAAATGGTTCCATTTAGCTCTCTACCTTATAGCAGAAAACAAATATTAAATTACTGACCGCTTAATACTTTGGAATTCCTGCACTGCAAAACTTGACAACAACCAAATACCTTCACGTGCTATCACAAATAAAATGGAATTATTTCCACTACCAAAACCCCTCCAACAACAAAATGTATATGAGAGCGTAATAATTAAAACAGTGCATCCATTTCAAGCAATAATATGCCTTCAACAAAAACAGCAAAACTACCTCACTCTGAATTAGTGAAAGGTATTTGTGGCAAAGTAGTTTATTTACCATTTACCACCTATTTGGCTATGCACCCAAGGCTCTAGGCCCTAGCCACAACCACCGTGCAGCATAACACACCTATGCTACCAAACATTTTGACTGTGGTATGTGGGCTGCTTATAGGGGATATTAATTACAATCAATCCTCTACTAACAACCCAAAACCAACATCATACTAAAGTAAAATAGCCAGTAGTGCATTTATTATGTCCTCGGACAGCCGCGAAGACGGCGGACATGGTGAACACATCAGGGCCACCTGCCACCTAAACAAATACAGTATTTGACCCATCTTTTACTCCCCACCCTCCCAAAGCACTTCTGCACACCAACACACTCCCCAAAATTGCATTTTGCCTCGGTTCACCGCCGCGCTGTCAGCAGACCCAATATGGTGGCACATCGAAACAATGTGACGCACCTCACGCCTCACCCCAGCCAATTGGCAGCACGTCGCGTGTCCGCGGACATGACGCAAGCTGATTAGCCTATCAGTGTCCTGTGTGCAGAGCGAACAGGGAAGCGTGTCCGCAGAGCGGTCATAGATATCACTCATTTTTTTGCCTTACGTTTTGGTCTATTAAAAAAAAAAACTACTGGACGGATTTACACCAAATTAACAAAACCACACTTTTGGTAAGCCACCTCTCCTGCTGCAAATTTGGTGGAAATCCGTCCAGCGGTTTGAGCTGTAGGCGTGAGCAAAGCTTTTTCCAATTATGTCTATGGGAAAAAAAAAAGATTTTGGGAGCCCCCTATAAATTTGCCCCCCCTGGACCAAACCTCACCACAATTTGTAAAAGAATTCAGAGTGGGCCATATACTTTTTTTGCAACGTTTGCTTCAGTGATGTCATCAATGACATTTGTGATGGCATCTTTCATGTTCTGGGTGGTAGTGGTAGCAGTGCACAGTGATAATGGCAGGAGTGGGTGCTTAGCCTACCATAACTGGCGAATTTCAGGGGTTTTTAGGTTGTAATGTGAACCGTAATGGCAGGCTGGAAATGTTTTTTTAGTGAAGAGCACAGGTTTTTGGTATGACAACTTAACCATAACGTCCCCTTAACAAAGGTTTTTTTGTAGTGAACTTTACAGGTTTTTATTAGTGCAATGTAACCATAACGTCGCTTTAACAAAGTTTTTTTTTCACTGAATTCCATAGGTTTTAATAGTGTAATTGAATCATAACATTACTTTAACAACATTTTTCTACTGCATTTATCAGGGTTCTAATAGTAACCCATAAGCATACTGTAAAGGAACATTTGAATTAACTGGTCACCTTCTGAAGAATTCCACATTGTCATATGCTGGCGCACAGCATGGGGGCATGTTCGAAAACTCATACACACTTCACAATAACATGCGTGTCTGGTTGATAGTGCGGAAGTACATTGTTTATTCTTTTAGGAACTTGTAACTGCAAAATTTCCGGCACAGAACTCCGCAGGGCAAGTTTGCAGCACAATACAAGCAAGAGTGCATACCGACGTCTCTGGATCATTAACCCCATTCCTCCCCAAAAAAACGGGGATGAATGCCACTAGCAATTGAGATTTTACAGCAGTAACCCGTGGTACCAAAAAAGAGGATTTTTTGTATTCAACCGGAACACCTCCAGCGTTCACAGCTGAAGAAATAAAATCCTTATCCAAGATGGCCACCATAGAAAGGGAAGACGGGTGTTGGATAGAAACCCTTCTTTGCTTTCCATTACAGCCTGCAGAAAACAAAATGAAACCGTGTGACCGTAATGGCAGGACCACATTTTTCTTCCTTGTCAAATATGTCGTTATGAGCAAGACCTTTATCAGAAAGCCAGTCCTGGGTGGAGATGGTGACTTCAATGCAATGTTTTGACCCTTCCAATAATGGCCAGTACCCACATCCCGACATTGTGGCCACTAGCCATACCTAGACCCTACCCCTCAGAGACGGAAGCTGTATCGGTGATTTGTTATGTACATGACAACACTAGTCAAATATCAAAATACTACCACATGCACAACACAAACCTTTTCGGTCGTTGGCAATGACCTGTACATACATGTGTTGTATATACAGTAATTTATTTTTGTAAAAATATGTGTACAAAATGCAAACGAGTAGTCTTCTTACGTCCGCACAAAATCCCAACGAACTCTGTGATGTCAAGCGCAATCACATCAGAAATACTGCAAGCAACACCATTACCACTCACCTCTCGACACCTAATTTCGTAAGTGGTACAGGTCGAAAGGTGTGAAGATATGTGTATTGGGAGGGGGTAACCATGTATTATTTTACAAACATTTCTATACATCAAACACTTTCAGTGCACCTTACCTCATTTTTCCTCTTTTAGAAAGATACTAATCATTCTGACCTAATGTTGGTTAATGGGCATCTGGGTGACAGAAATTGGCCTGACGGCACTAAAGCATATGAGATGGGCCTGACCCTCCCGTAGCCAAAGCAAGTGGTATGCAATACCTTTTTCCATGGTGTTCCTTGGCAGCATAAACAAATGCGTCCATAAGGACTTACGTGCCATGATGCATCACCTACAAAAGAACACATTTCAACCTGCAGCGTAGCACACCACATTTTGAAATAGGAGAATACATTTGTAAAAAAACACTAACATTTAAGAAACAGTAAAGTAGTTTTATTACACAATAAACTGTGCGAAATCATCACCCAATGCAATTAGTAAAGTAGTTTTATTTCTCGATAAACTGTGCAAAATGATCGCCCTATTCACATTTCCATAGAAATAGTAAGTTTGTCTCTTTGTTCGACAATGAAAATGTTAATGGTGATGGCCACGTTGTTGTTTTCCCACACAGAAAGTATGCGTTGTCGGCACAGTAGTCGTTTTCCTCGCACATTTATTTGCAAGACAACGCCAATCGCTGTGATCTACACCACCAGAAAGGATGGAATGTTACTCCTTATGGTGACAGCAGCGTAAGGACATAGAGGTCCGACACGGTCATCCCACTGAATTATAATGTACAGACAACCGGTGACGAACAGTTGCATTTGACAGTTAAAAAAGCTGTCACTCGCCAGCTGCAATCCGTGACAATCACAATAGGGAAGGAAGTAGCTGAGGGGGAAAAGGGATATAAAACATGTGTCAATAGGCAACCTTTGGACAAACCAAAGTTGTAATACATAACATTTTCAGTAAAAATTAATTTAATAGGAGGAGGAAATGTAGTGGGACCCTACAGACGGAGACAATATGCAATCGCCATGAAGGGGAAAAAAATGTCAACAGTATAGAAAGGTGGTACATCATTATTAATAATTTTCTTTGGAAGTACCTGAGCGGGAAATGGGAAATAAAACGTGTATCAATACACAACCTCTGCACAAACCAAAGTTGTAACACATACCATTTTTACTAAATATTAATTTAATTTGGGGAAATGTAGTGGCACCCTACAAATGGCGACAATGTGCAATCTCCATAATGGGAAAAACAATTCAACGGCACAGAAACCTTGTAATTCATTAGCAATAATACATTTTTTATTTTTGAAATTAAAAATGTAATGCCAGATCGGTATACAGGCGTAAAAAATAAACGTACATAATGTGGACCGCCTCCATAGCATTCGGAACAGTCAGACCATAGGGTATTTGGAAGAGTGCCTCTTCGGGAACTGATATTTCATGTTCCTTACAAACGTTGTTGAAGCATAACCTTATCAAACTATATGTTTTTCAAACTGTTACTCCCTGCATTCTTTCTGTTTTGTCCGGATGCTCAAGGTCAAAAACCAAGTGACCCTTATGGGTGCCGACAAATATGTGGCCGTTTTTGAAGCATAACCTTATCAAACAATATGTTTTTCAAACTGTTACTCCCTGCATTCTTTCTGCTTTTTCCCTGTTGCTCAAGGTAAAAAAACAAATGACCCTTATGGGTGCTAACAAATATGTGGCTGTACTGAGCTCGTATTGAAAAGAGAAAATCAAGTGACCTTCACTCTGAATGCAAATACATTGTCATTTTGTAACAACATATCAGCAGCTATTCATGAGAACCACTACTCCCGTACACGTGCAGATATGCTGTGTGTACGGAACAGTGCAGCTGGCTGCCTCAGATTCCCTCCAGTCTGACCGCAGTGTGTTGTTTATGTATTGTAACAAGGACGCAGTGAGTTCATGTCGTACAATGAGTAGCAAGTCCCACTGTACCGTATGACACTGGTAACAAGAATACACCAATGTTTGACTTTCTACTGCCACATCTCATTAACGCTCACCTTTCGAAACAGTGTTCCATAAGTGTAACAAGTGCATTGGTGTCTTCTTCGTTTATGTATGTTAGCGGTGATGTCCACGTACAACAGAGAACGAAGTAAACATGGTGGCCGTATCGAAAGATTATGACGCACTTCACGCTGTCGGTGAAAGCGTAACATGGTCGCGGGCAGCACACCATGGAATAGCCAATTGAAATCTTCTCCACGGAGCAAACAGGGAAGTGTGACCACGGAGCGGACATAGATATCACTAATTTTTAGAGACATACTTTTTGATCGTTTTTAAGGAAACTACTGGACAGATTGTCACACAATATATAAAAGCACGCTTTCGCAACCAAGCCCCAGTCCCTGCTGCAAATTTGGTGCCAATCCGTCCAGCGGTTTGGCCTGTAGTCGTGCGCAAAGTTTTCCCCCATTCAGTCTATGGGAAAAAAAGACATTTTGGGACCCCCCTATAACTTTGCCCCCCTGGACAAAACATCACCAAATTTAGAGTGCCCATATACTTTTTTTGCAAAGTTTGGTGAGAATTCGTCCAGGGGGAGCGGAGTTATAAGCTGCCCAAAAAGTGCTCTTCCTATGGAAACATCAACTTAACCATAACTATGTGTAATATATATATATATGTATATTATATATATATATTCAGTAAAAACACTTTGTTAAAGGGACGTTATGGTTAAGTTGCGCTACTAAAAACCTATGAAATTCAGTGAAAAAACTTTGCTAACAGGGACGTTATGGTTAAGTTGCGCTACTAAAAACCTATCAAATTCAGTAAAAAAACGTTGTTAAAGGGACGTTATGGTTCAAAGTAAAACCGAAAAACCCCTGAAATTCGGCAGTTATGGTAAGATAAGCAACCATAACTCGGGCCACCGTGCACTGCTAACACTAACACCCAGGACATAAAAGATGACATCACAAATGTCATTGATGACATCACTGATGACATCACATGGCTGGCTCTCCCTTTTTTTCCTTTACTGACATATCTAAGCCACATAGTTCTCTTCAGTAACAGTCAGGAAGTAAAAATTGGAAAGGTACTATATTTGTAGACTTAGGGTCAAGTCATATCATATGAAACATATATCTAGTGGAAGACACAGGCTTGAAAGAGAGCAATCCTTTCTGTGCATGAAGGTAATCATTAGAGTTATCAGCACTTTCTCATAGTTTTATTTTTATTACTATACCTTTCCTGTATATGTTCATATTTGTATACATTGTACTCACACTCCTTCCCTTAGGGTTCACTGACATCATTTGATACACATACATACAGTAAGTAGCAGCTTTGAAAGAGAGCAATCATTTCTCTGCATAAAGATTATCAGTTAGGTTATGAACTCTTTCTGCTACTACTTCTGCTTTTTTCCTTAATTCTCTGTCCCTGTATATACTCATATTTGTATGTGTTGTTGTCTCTTTGTGTTTTGTCTGTATTAAGTGTAATTATGTATTGAGTGGGTTTTATTAGCTACTTATTACATGTTTCACAGTACGCAAAACTCTAATAAGAAAGCAGTTATCATTTCATTATTCTACATGGCAAGATTATGAATATTGCACCTTCGTCATGTATACTTCACACACTGCCTAAGTTTCTGCATCAGTCGCTTAGTATACTGGATAATTAGCTCATGATATTTATTCAAGTGATCCTTCACACTTTTTGGTCAACATTATAAGAATCCCTCCTACAGACTTTTCATGAAAAGTAAATGCGTGTATTTCGGGGGTGCGCGGGAAGTTTTACACGTGATTGTGCCTGGGTGAGCGGGGTACGTGTACTTCAGGGGCTCGCGGGAAGTTTTACACGCGATTGGGCCTGGGCAAGCGGGGGTATGTGTATTACTGGGGTGGGCGGGGAAGTACAGGAGGCAAATGCGCGGAACACCCACACGCACGTGCCAAAAAAGACGCGCTAATCCAGAAACACGTACGCCAGCAGGAAGCAGGCGTACGTGGACCCGCACAGCATAAAAGTGTGAGCAAACAACAAGCAAGCTCAGATGCCAGGATGAACATACCGTTCCTAGCAGCAGTGGTCATGGGATACCGCAGGAGGAGGAGGAGGATAGTCAGGCCCAGAATTTTCACACCCAGAACCAGCCTTTTTGGCATGCCCGATGACCAGGTGTATGGGAGGTACAGGTTTCCATCTCACATAATACTCGACCTGGTCAGTGAGTGGGAGGATGACCTCACATCACCCACCCTCTGCTCCCAAGCACTCAGACCCCTGGAGAAGGTCCTCAATGTACTGCACTTTTTGGCCACCGGATCATTTCAGTGGACAAGTGCCATAGTGGGGGGGGGGTGTCACAGGCCACGCAGTCATGCTGCCTACACCAGGTCTTGGCCATCATGACTGCACACCCATCAGCCCGCAAGCACATATACATGCCCAGGACACCTGCAGAAAGGCAGGCTGCCGTCCAGGATTTCTACGGGGTGGCACAATTCCCCAAAGTCCTAGGTGCCATTGATTGCACTCATGTGGCTCTACGTCCCCCCAGGGCAACAGAGCACATCTATAGAAACCGCAAGCACTGGCATTCCATCAACGTCCAGGTAGTATGTGATGCCAAGGGAGTCATCACCTCAGTATATGCCAACTATCCAGGGTCCACCCACAACAGTTTCATTTACAGAATGTCAACCCAAAACCGGGAAATAGAAGCTGGGCGGCATGGCGATACATGGCTGCTCGGTGAGTATAAATGCCACAGCACCTGCATGCATGCCAGATACTGAGTAATGTCACAACCCTACTAATGATACCCATCACCACCTCCCTAGGGGACAGTGCCTACCCTCTGATCACCCACATGATAACGCCAATTCGTAACCCCACCACGCCACCCGAGGTAAGATACAACACAGCCCATATTGCAACCCGGGGCATAGTGGAGTGCACGTTCGGAGTACTCAAGTCACGCTTTCGCTCCCTTGACCGTTCTGGCGTGCAGCTGTTATACACTCCCCCAGTAGTGTGCAGGATCATAGTGGCAGCATGTGTCCTGCACAATGTTGCAACACGCCGGGGCCTGCCGGTGGACATGGTGGTGCCCCCACATCCCCAACCACATGCACGCCCTCTGCGCATGGGAGGGGAAAGGGCACGGGGTGAGGCAGCCCGAACACAGCTGGTGGCTAATTACTTCACTTAGAATCACACCCCTGTGGAGTGCACACAGCACTGGCACATACCATCTGACAATCAATGATGATGACTCAAGGGACAGTCAACTGTCACTACCATACCAGCCTGAGATTGGTCATCTGGAAGTGTCACAATGTGTGCATACCTACCCACAGAAACACCACCAATGCTGTGTCATCAAAAGACACATATGCTGCTAAATGCATTACCCCCTTGCAAAATACAACAGCAGACCCAATATGGTGAGAACAGTGCCATGTCACCCAACCCCTCCCCAGCACCACCACCCAACACACCATGGCATGTCATGCTATGTGAGAGCAAACAAAGCAATCCCGAAAACCTGACACACGTGTCACAAAGTACAGTGTCCCTAATGGAAACTGGCCACAAACAATATGCTCCCAGTAATGTTGAACTAACAACACACATGACCAAATACTTACCAACAATACAATGCAGCTACACAAGCTCAAACATAACTAAAACATGACAGTACTAAGTTAAAGTAGTCGTAGTCTTACAACCCGAATATGCCACCACATCGCCCCCTTCCAACTGTAGTCTTGCAGGCTTCAAAACTTGTCTGTGTACTGCATACAACATGAAATCCATCTCCAAAGTAGGCGGCCTTGTGAAGACATGAGGAATGAACCTGCAAATTCAGAGGGAGACATGGAAGCAGAAGCATACATAATTCCAACATGCAGTGTACAATACAACTACAATATACACAAGGAATGTCTACACAGTATTGACTACAGACTGCCCACACAGCTCATGGGAGCCCAACATCACTGTGCACATCACTGTCACTTGGTCACACCCTTTGCAAGCCCATGGAAACGAGAAGCATGAGTGGTGTGTGTCTCACGAACCCAAGCATCGAACCCAAACTCAGGACAAGCCTGCATGTGCCTAGCCGGAATACAGTGGATGCCCACGGGAGCCACACAAGGCAACACACTGTCAAAAAATAATCAAAAAGCAAAAATCAAAAATCAAAAAAGCAAAAATCAGAAATCAAAAATGGCCATGTGGGGGCCAGAGGGGGAGGGCACGCAGGAGGTCCGAGGACAGGGTGCGCACCAACAGCCGCCTGTGTGGATGTTGGGAAAAAAAAACACCTCCATGGGCTCATGGCCTGCTATGCCAATGTGGGAGAACTGCTGTCGCTCTGAACACCCTCTGCTGCTGCCACAGGAGGTGGTGGTGCTATGGGAGCAGCCCACGCAAAGCCCTGGTATGGTCCTCCATGACAGTGGCAGCAAGCATTCGGGTGTGTAAGGTCTTGTTCTGGAGGATTTTAGTGCGGAGATCCCCATGCAACACCTGACGTGATGCCCGGATCTCCTCCCGAGCTGCCTGCATCTCAGCTGAGAGCGAACGTGTGAGCCGCTCCAGCTGCTGTTCTGTCCTCAAGTTAGTGGAAGTCTCAAGGTCAACAAGAGTCTACCTGAGGTGATGGAGTTCTACCCTCAGGTCTTCCCTTTGGTCTGGGACTCTATTGAAATCGATTGGCGTAGAGTCTCCAGTGCCCCCCATCTGTCCCTGTTGGACGCCAACATGTCCTCCCTGTGTGATTGGCAAATGGAGTCTGTTGCCTGCTGTAGTAGCTCCATCTGCTTTTCAGGGGGGACAATGGAAGTGGTCACCCTCTCCATTGCTTGAGCCATCATCTCAACTGATGCTGCCTGTTGGGTTGCCATACCGTAACTGGATTGTTCCCATGCGGTATTGCCTGGTGGCGTACGGCCACCTCGTCGGCGGGCACCACACCTGTTTGGGGCAAGGCGATCTGCGCCTTGCTGTGCCGGCACTGCCTGAGGCTGCAGGACTGCATTCCCCCTCTGATCTGCTGGCCCAGGAACAGGATCAGATGTTGTGGAGTGTGACCCTGCACCCGTAATCGCCAAAGGCTGACTAACCAATGCTGACATCCCCATAGAGGGTTCTACCCCTGGTGCAGGTGGGTTGGACAGAACAGAACCCCTTCCAGAAACACTTACCTGCGACGCCACATAGGTCTCTGTTAGGGAGAATTCTCTGTTTAGGCTGAATGTCCTAACCTAGTGAGTCCCCCAGCAGCTTTGCTGGATTTCTGGAGTTTGTTTTTTTCCATCCTGCCAAGAGTGAGACTCTTTTCCTCCCACTCTTGGACATGTATGTGTGTAATTCCTTTGAATGTCAATGTGTTCTATGGGCTATGGGGTCTTTTACTCCATAGGGTCTCATATGATTTTCTATGTGTGTTACACCACACCCTACATGCCGTAGCGCTGGGGCGTCCTAGCAGACCCCCACCATAAACTCCATACCCGGGGACTGACTACTGTTTCCCCGGGCATGTAAAGTCACCATTGGCTTTACTAGACCTAAATTTACTAACAGAACTAGTACAAACCATCTTATTGTGGACGTACTATTAGGGGTAATTCGATTACTCCTGGATCTGTTATTCGAGGGGGCACTGTCCCGTCCCCCCTCGTCGAGTTTTGGCTGGTGGCAGTGGAAACTACTTGTTATGTTCGACCCCGAACATAACCCTATGGGATTCGTCCCATTGTTGGAGATTGATACTTTTTCTCGTTAATCTCTAACGTACCACCGGTCTACTTATCTCAAATAAGTTTATCGGATGGTATTTTCTGCCAGAACTCGGTTTGTAAAATTTACTTCAAGAACTGCTCTTTCCTATCCAAGACACTAGCCCATTGACTTTGGCCTAGGCCTATTGAACTGAATCGAGTCCTGTAGTGAACTGAACTATTTGCACTGCCTAAGAAAGTATTTGCGATGTATTCTATTAACGTGTGCCTTTTCACTCCCATTTAAAGTAACTGAAATGCCATTTTGCTCCTATTTCGGGGAGCCTAATTTACTTAAACGTATTGGTTTGGTATTGAAGTATATTAATGTATAATATTTCTAAACGACTGTGTAATAAATGAATAGGTTTTACCAAGAAACCTTGAGTGTAAGTGTCTACTTGAACCATTGTGATTGTAAGACCTCTGTGTAACATCCTTGTACTGCTCACATTCCCTCTTGAGATAAGCCTGGCTACTCAGCTCGCTACCACAAACTGTGTAGTACACATTTATACCAAAGGTTGGTTTTGCTTACACCTGTAGTTCTAATTGTATGTGGTGGTTCCAGAGGGTACTGCATGCAATTCTGCCTAACAATGCCCAGATTAAGCCCCCCAGATACCCTCAATCGATCCAAGGGGAACGGTCTCTGGATAACATAGTCAGGGACATGTGCCATTCTGTCTGGGTTACCACAGGGGTGTGGGAGGGGGTTTAGGCACCCTGGACCGAGTTTCCTTGCCAACTCCGGTCGCACTCTGGAGTGATTGGCCCAAGTGGTGAGCCTCCCCGCTCACCACTTAGCATGTGTTGATTGACAGCTAGGCTGAATGAATGGGGGTTTTCTGCATAAAAGCAGGGCTTTTGGGACTGGATCTTGAGAAGTCACCACAGGACCTAAGAATCCGACGAGGGTAAAGCTGAGCCGACCTGCAACGATGACACCTCTGGTGGAGCCCTGCGGAACCGACTCACCACTTCCCGACGACAGAGGAGATCTCCCTGCCGGAGAGTCTCTTCCCCTGACTGGTGGGAACAACCAGTCCCCTTTGCTTTTTCTTCGCCTCAGGATGCAGTGGTCGAATTGCCCGTGCAGAGCACCTCGGCAACCGGATAGCCACTACCCCTGTACCGCGACCAAAAGGTGGTGCCTTGTGACGGAGCACTCCGCGGCTGGTCTCTTCCCTGGTGGTGCACCGGACTTCACTTTTCTTCGCCGACGAGATCATCTCTACTCTTGGCAAAGACCTGACGTGCATCCACCACCAGGAACAACTGCCCCCGCCGGAGCTGCCCTCCACAACAAGGTACCGTGTCCGCCTGGCTTCTCTTTTCGATCGGATCGAGCGAGGTGTCTCAATCCTCTCCTTTCCGTTGGGTCGCCTCCAAGCTTTCTCACGTATTGTTCTGAACTAGTTCAACCTGCCGATAACAATTTGCTACAAAGACTCAAACGCATTTCCACTAAGAGACTTTTTTGGGACATATCGCCTTGCCTCTCTCCGAGTGGGCCTGGCCTCTGAACTTTATGATCTATTGTGGTTCTTGCCTTCAACTGTGCTGATTTCATAACCTGCTTATTTTTCTCTCCCGTCCTAAATAATATTAGAGCGTCATGTAGGTTGCGGCATACACCTCTGTCTGCAAATAAGTGGTGCCGGTAGAACCTAGACTTGTCGAAGTATTGTTAGGGGGATTGAGCGTTTTCTTCTTCGTAGAGTAATTGTATTTGATTCGTGTGCCGTGATAGTGCCATAATGTTTTTGATAGATGTTTCGTTATAAATAAATACCTTAATATCTTTACACTAAGCCTTGTTGCGTGTTTGCTTGTCTTGCTGTGAAGAATTGCCCTATCTTGTATACTCCACATACTGCTTAACTCTTCTTGAGAGAAGTCTGACTGCTCAGCCACAGCTACCAAGTGAATCTGTGTGGTACAGACTGCTACCAAGTGGGTTTACTGCCAAACACCTGTAGTCCTAAATCTTTTGCAGTGGTCCCAGAGGGAACTGCACAGGTTTCCGCCTAACAGTCTCATCATCTGAATCAACACCTGAATAGAGGTCTGGGAGGTGCACCCAGAGACACCCCTTGACAGTATCGTCTGCAGCAAGAGTGGGTTCTCACTCACCACCACACCACGCCCCCCACTGGTGGCCGGTTGTGCCTCAGGTTCCTCCTGGGTCTGCACCATCTCCTCAACCTCACCAGCATCAAGTGCGTCATCCCCCTGCACAAAACATGAAAGACAATGGAAACAGGCATTAGCACTATAGCACACAAATAGGCCTGACAAGCTACAGAACCAGTACATGATTTACACATGTCCCACATGACTATAACGCTCCCATGCATGCACTGTCACAGAGTTGGAAGGGGAGGCAAAAGTCTGACACTGATGACACCAAGAGCAACACATTTGCTGCATGCTGGGTAGCACTGCCATCACACATTGGCCTGTGAGTGGCATGTCCTATACACATACATGACACATGCCATCACACAGATGGCATGTACCATAGCCATGGTACATTCCTCAAGTACATCCATATGTCAGTGAATGAGTACTGTCACCCAACCATGTGAGATGGACATGAAGAGATGAAAAATGCCACATAGTGTGAAAAGATACGCCATGTGCCACACACTGCAACACATCCAGTGTACAAAAATACAGTGATTGCAGGGCCATGTACACATCAATGGTTGTGCACTTCAACATGACAGGAAACAACTAGCATGTTCCACATTCAAACAGGCCCAAACACATCATGTGATCAGGACAATACTCATTCAGCCTGAATGGTCAAATCTTTCAACTACCAAGGTGACACATGTGAGCCTATGTGGGGTTCTTCACTGACAGAAGCATGCCACATATGTCACAATAGAACTGAGGAATGTGTTGCAAAAGTGGGAGAATTGAAACAATCAGCCTGAAAGAACACTGAAAAATACAAACAATGTTGTTGCATGATGCCACCTCAAGGGCAACTGCCGTAATGTTGTGCTAAATTACTACTGTGGGCAGAAGGGATAGTGTCACACCTAAATTCAAGGCCGCAGAATGTTTTGGATGAAGCACATGGGTGACCCATACTACTCAGTCACACACACCCTCACCTGCCACTCAATCAGAACCCATCACCCAAACAACATACACATGCATTATACACACACGCATGGGCACTCACCGGACAATGTTTCATAATCGGGTAGTTCTCCCACACCTCGGATCTGTTCCTCTGTGACGAAGATCCCAGCAACAGACTCATGTTCAGTGAGTTCGTTGTCCTCTTGTGGAGACCCACCGCCATTCACCAGAGCAGCGGCATGACTTGAGGCCAGCTTGTCCTTTGCTCTGCATTTCAGGTCGTTCCACTGCTTGTAGCAATCATCAGCTGAGCGCCTCACAAATCCAAGGGCACTTATGTCGTTGGCGATGGTCTGCCAGTGTGCCTTACATTGACCAGGTGTGGTCTTGGACCCTGCAGTCACCACCATTTCGTGGCTATGTTGCAACACATAGCTAACAAGTGCATTAAGCTCCGCGTCATTAAAGCAAGGCTTCCTTGATGTGCCGGAGTGTGTAGCCGTGCCTGGGGTCTCAGCCTGTGGTGCCAGAGCACCCTTATTCCTCTTTTTAGAAGGTGGAGCAGAGCCAGAGAGGCTAACGCCGCTCTGGTCAGTAGGGGCAGAATCACTGATGGACTGGGTTGTTGGAGTGTGCGAATGCACATTGACCATAGGACTTGGTGCAGGTATTGTCTGAAGTGTGATGTTGGCAGGGGGAACATCAGTATGATGGACCAGGACCGACACTGTCCTGGCTGGGAGAGTCAGAGCTGGAGCGGATGGAGCTGCAGCTGTCCCTGCAGCCTCACCACCCTGCATACTTGGGACAGCAGATGACATAGCTGCCCCAGATCCACGTGCCTTGGTGACAACTTGCACCGCCACACGTAGCCTAGACTTGCTGACCTGGAAGACAGCCAGGGAGTGATCCTGTGCCAGTTCAGGTGCCACAATGGGCTGGTCCAACAGGGGCAGAGCTGGGATGGTCTCAGCCACGTTTCCCTCAACCCTGGGGGGGGCATGGGTGTCCCTGATTGGTCCTCCACACATGGGGGTCTACGGGCACCCTGCAAATCCTGACCATGTCCCCTACCACACCCACCACGTCCACCTTTTGAAGGTCAGCCACCTTTGCCTCCCTTACCGCTTGGTCGCCTCCCAACCATGGCACTGATGTTGTTGTGCGTATGGGAGGAGCAGTAAACTATTGTCCTGGGCAATTGGGGGGCAAAGGGGTAGGGTACTAGATGGAATTCGTACCCTAGTGCTCTAACAAGGCTGTCTGTGACCCCTGGGGGAAGATGATGGGTCACGCAACGCACAGGTAGCCCAAAAACAAAAATAAACGTGCACCAACCCCTCGTAGACCACGTGCGTGGAAAAATGAACCTGCACTACGCTGTGACACCCAGAAACACAAAAATAAGCGTACGCGTAATACACGCAGCCTACAATGACCTCTGAAGGGGTACGCGACACACGGGGCAAGCACAGTTGCTAAGTACGTGCGGAACTCACCGTCTGCCTGGAAAAAGAACGTGAAAAATACACGTGTGTGCACGTTGGCAACACCCCCGCCAAAAGAAAAATTGTACGCTGTCTGAGGAGACAGGACAAAAGGAGAAGTGAACACTGTTTGAGGAAACAGGCCCAAAAAAAGTAGAACAATTAAAGCTGTCAGAGGTAACAGGGAGTATGAACTTGAAACGCTGTGAAGTAATCGCGTGTGAACCGACAAGAAGTACAGGATCCACCCACTCGCTCTCCAGAAAAAGCACGTACAAGGAAATGGCGTCCTACAAGTACCTTTTAAACCGGCCCACACGTACACGTCACTTACGCGTGTATGCTCCCTTTCCTCCAATTACACGCGCTGACACTCGGACGTGCAGCTTTTCCACGTGTGCTCTGTCATCACGTGCAATGAGGGAAACACCCACGCACGTCACGTCATAGACGCGCTTGCACGCTAAGGGCCTTTGGTCCAATGAAATCCCGTACGTGCGCTGACGCGCTTACGCGCTAGGGGCCTTTCCTCAAATTACACGCTGACGTGCAAGATTTTCATGTGCCAAATCACTCCGTATCAAGCTGGCCACGTTTTCACACACGGAAGACCACGCTCCTGCCCAGAAGGCCGAATTACTGCTCCCATCTGCCATCTGCTGCTGCCTGATTGCCTGCTGCCCACGTGCCCTGCCATTTGCTGGCTGCACGTCAGCCAGTGGTGCTGTTGCTGTGACCACCCGTGCTGGAACCGAAGACTCACGACTGGGATTCCATCGCTCCACAGCCCAGCCCCAGGACCCAGTTGCCCACCCACTCCTGCCTCTGGGGTTGCCATGTCGGGCACACCACCATCAGAGACCACTGGCAACCCCCAGCCAGAGAGGCCGAGGGCCACCAGCTTCACTGCCACCGAAGTTGGTGTCCTGGTGGAGCAAGTCCTGGGGCAGTATGATGCCCTCTTCGGGAGGTCGCGCGCCGACAAGGAAGGACGGACCAGGATCTGGACAGATATTGTTACTGCCATCAACGCGGAGGGGGTGACAGTCCGCAAATTCCATCATGTCAAGATGTGCTGGGAGGACTTCAGGTCCAGGACCCTCAACAAGGCCCGGCGCCTCTTGAAGGCAGCGGATGCTAAGGGGCGCCGGGGCCACCTGTCGGAAGACCAAATGAGGGTCCTGCAACGCGTATGCCCAGCGCTCCACGTCCAGGTCCTTGAGAGGTAGACCCGTCTGGAGTCGAGCGGTAAGTGTACATGCATACTGATTGGAAGCTGTGCGTGTGGTGGTGTGCCAGTAGTGTGCAGGTTGCACATGTGGTTTTGTAGGACCATGTATGGATGTGTATGTACAGGGCCGTGAGGCTGACATATGCAAGTCCTTTCATGTGTGAGACACAAGGATGGTGTATTTGTGGGTAAGCATGCAGGGCACATGCAGATGTGTGAGCAAACATGTTTGAATGACTGTGTATGGCAGTTGTCAAGGTTGTGGTGTCACACATGGATGTTGGTTCCAGCTGCATGTATCTGCACTGTGTACATGTGCATGTATGTGTAGCTGACAAGTGTGCAACTGTCATGCAACATGGATGCATGTGAGACTGATGTGTAGAAGACTGATTGGCAGATGTGACATGGATGCCGATCTCATCACTGCGACATTTGGTGGAGGTTTACACATGCATGTAAGTGTGGTGGCGTGTGTGCATGTAGTGCAATCCCTGTGTCTCATGTGATATCTGGCTCACCTTTGCCTGCTCATGCTGTTGTATGTGTATGGATGGTGCTGGCTGTTGCGATATGGCTGTGGAATAGCTCATGTGTGTGATTTGAAATGACATGTGTGTTGGGGATTGTGATGCCATGTCTGAAGTTTGACAATGACACTCGTAATCAACTGTCATGTGTGTATGAGTCCATTGTACAGTGCCCTGATGCCTGTGTCCTATCTCTCCCTGTCTGCAGCGTTGACTGATGAAGAGGGCTGAGAGGGTGCTGTGGAGCACAGCGGCAGGGATCGCACCGCCAGCCGGAGACGCAAGGCCCGGCTACCCTCCAAGGTTGTCATCTCGTCGGGGAGTGAGGAGTCCGGTGCCGCGTCCCAGGTAGCAGCTGCCGAGGGGAGGTCCAAGAGGCGGAGGTTGGAGTTGGACTTCTCGGCAGCCGAAGGGGCAGCTGAGACCCCACAGGGCCCGACGGAGGAAGATGGCACGGAGTCATCCGGGTTGGTGGGGGATTTGGTGGAGGAGGAGGCTGTGCAAGGGACAGAGATGGGGTCTTGAGGTGGGGATTCCACTGGTGCTAGTGGTGCAGTGCAGGGGCAGGGACAGGAGGCAGCACAGGCCGCCGTGGAGGTGCCTGTGTGTAATCCTGTCCCCGATCCTGTGACTGCATCATCTTGCACCAGCAGGGATACCTACGTCCAGACCCGCTCTCAGGGAGGGGATCGGCTTACACCAACTGGCCTTCCTCTCCCTGCGGATGTGGCTATCCGGCACCGGGTTGAGCCTGTCCTGGGTGGGGTGGCGTTGCGTCAACGTGCCATGCGAGCTTACCTGCAGTCTTTTCATGAGGAGACTGCACGTCTTCTCGCATGGCTCGTTGACCGCGTTGACCCACTGGGACAGCTAACCAGGGCTGGATTCCTCCGTTTCCTGGACCTTGTTCCGACCCCCTCCTCAGCTGAACCCCCGATGCGCCAGTCGTCCTCCGTGTCATCTTCCCACCCATGTGTCACCTGGGTGCCCTGTGGAGCTGCCTCTGACCCTGCGGCCAGGCTGGTGGAGGACACATCCCTGCCACAGTCGGGAGTCGAACGTCCAGCAGGGGTGGCCACCTCAACAATTGCACACCAGCGGGAGGAGGATGTGCAGGCAGCAGGAGCCAGGGAACAGGCAGTTGCACAGCAGCAGCAACAAGGTGGGAGCCATGATGGCTCGGGGCCTTCATCATCGGAGGGGCTGGCATCGGCCGGAGGGCAGGAGGACCCTGGATGGGAATTGTCTTCCGTGTGGCAGCGGTTGGGCCATGCGATAGATGCGGAGCGGCAGCGGGCGGACGAGGCACGGCTCACGATGGTCAGGGTGGAGAACTCCATGCCTAGGACCCTGAGGCAGGCCGAGTGCCTCGAGGCCATTCGCAGGGACCTGGAGATCCAGATATCATCGTCCCTGCGAACCCTCGGGGCCATGGAAGAGGACCGCCTCCGGGACATCGAGCAGGAGTTCGATGATGCCCTAGCCCGGGACATCAACAAGTGAGCCGTTGGACTTGCCCGCTGCCCTTGTAAATAGTTAGTTAGTTAGTATTATGTTTCCTTTCGTTTTTTTTTTTTATTTTGGACCGCTTGGACAATGCACCACATTTTTGTATATAGTTTTATTATTAGGTAGTAGTTTTTGGTAGGTTTCATTTCTTAAGTTGGGCTCATGGACCCTGGATTCTTCAATTGTACATAGTTCTACGTTGGACTCATCGTTTTTAATATTTTTTTTGTGTTCACCATGGAGCAATGGTTTTTACTTTTTATTTTCCCTTGGATTTGATTTTTTGGACTGTGAGTTTGGACAACATTTCTTTTTGGATTTCTTTTGCTTATGTTTTCTTGATTTTCATTATTTATCGGATATGGACCATTTCTTTTGTTATTCCCATTGTTGTGTGTTTAATTTGATTTACGTTCATGTTATGTTTAATATATATTTTTTTATACTTCCATTTGTGGTATTATCTCATTGGTTTCATGCATGTCATGATATGTGTTTTGACATTCACTTGCACCCATTGTGTGTGTTTGACGGACATGTGTTCCTTTACATACTTGCCATTGGGGTTGTATCATGTAATTGGCATTTCTATGTGGGTGGATGCAATACTTGGGTGGGTCTTTAGCATGCGGAGGCTGGCCATAAGGGCCAGGGATATAGATTGTGATGACGTGTTGGCTGGGGGACATGTGTCGGGGCCTGCTGGCAGGTGCCCTGCACTGCTGGGGGGTGGGTGTGCAAGGGGACATGAGTGGGGGCCTGCTGGCAGGTGCCCCGCACTGCTGGGAGGTGGGTGTGCAAGGGGACATGAGTGGGGGCCTTCTGGCAGGTGCCCTGCACTGCTTGGGGGGTGGGGGTGCAAGGGGACATGAGTGGGACATGAGTGGGGGCCTGTTGGCAGGTGCCCTGCACTGCTGGGGGGTGGGGGTGCAAGGGGACATGAGTGGGACATGAGTGGGGGCCTTCTGGCAGGTGCCCCGCACTGCTGGGGGGTGGGGGTGCAAGGGGACATGAGTGGGGGCCTGCTGGCAGGTGCCCCGCACAGCAGGGGGTTGGGGGTGCAAGGGGACATGAGTGGGGGCCTGCTGGCAGGTGCCCCGCACTGCTGGGGGGTGGGTGTGGAAGGGGACATGAGTGGGGGCCTGCTGGCAGGTGCCCTGCACTGCTTGGGGGGTGGGGGTGCAAGGGGACATGAGTGGGACATGAGTGGGGAACTGTTGGCAGGTGCCCTGCACTGCTGGGGGGTGGGGGTGCAAGGGGACATGAGTGGGACATGAGTGGGGGCCTGCTGGCAGGTGCCCCGCACTGCTGGGGGGTGGGGGTGCAAGGGGACATGAGTGGGGGCCTTCTGGCAGGTGCCCCGCACTGCTGGGGGGTGGGGCTGCAAGGGGACATGAGTGGGGGCCTGCTGGCAGGTGCCCTGCACTGCTTGGGGGGTGGGGGTGCAGGGGGACATGAGTTGGTGATCAGTGGTTCAAGCGGAAAGGTGGCTTGGCTGGGGTGCATGCCCATGGTGGATGGGCTGCCTGCGGGACATGACCAGGGGTGCGGGGTAGTCCCCTGTGGTGTGGTCTGCATGCAGGGGCTGTGGAGGGTGTAGAGGGAACACCTGGGAGGACACACACTGCCAATTCACGTGTAGGACTCCCTGCGCACCCCCGAAATTCACGTACCCCGCTCCGACAGCTAAATCGCGTGTGAAACTTCCCGTGAACGCCTGAAATACATGTACCCCACTCGCACTGGGCCTATTACGAGTGGAACTTCACACGAACCCCAGGAATACACGTACCCCACTCGCACAGGGCCTATCGCGTGTGAAACTTCACGCGAACTCCAGGAATATTGGCCCTGTGCGAGCGAGCGGGGTATGTTTGTTTCTGGGGTACAGCGTGAAGTTTTACACGCGTAAGGGCCCTGTTGAGCGGAGTACGTGTATTCCTGTGGCTCGCGTGAAGTTTCACCCACCATTTCAGCAGGGTACGTGTATTACGGGGTTCGCGTGAAGTTTCACCCGCGATTTCAGCAGGGTACGTGTATTCCTGGGGTTCGTGTGAAGTTTCACCCGCAATTTCAGCAGGATACGTGTATCACGCGGTTCGCGTGAAGTTTCACACGCGAAAGGGCAACGCCCATGCACAATATGTCACAGACCTTTGGCCTTTGGTCCAATGATATTGTGTACGTGTGCTGACGCGCTTACGCGCTAAGGGCCTTTCCTCAAATTACACGCTGACGTGCAAGATTTTCACGTGCCAAATCACTCCGTATCAAGCTGGCCACGCGTACACACACGGAAGACCACGCTCCTGCCCTGAAGGCCATTTTCCTGCCCCCAAGAGCCCCGAGCACGCTCCCACCAGCCATCTGCAGCTGCCTGTCTGCCTACTGCCCACGTGCCCTGCTATTTGGTGCCTGCACGTCAGCCATCTGCAGGGATCCAGTTGCTGTGTCCAGCCCTGCTTGAACAGAAGACTCCCGACTGGGATTCCATCGCTCCACAGCCCAGCCCCAGGATCCAGTTGCCCACCCACTCCTGCCTCTGGGGTTGCCATGTTGGGCACATCTCCATCTGGCACCACTGGCAACCCCCAGCCAGAGAGGCAGAGGGCCACCAGCTTCACTGCCACCGAAGTTGGTGTCCTGGTGTAGCATGTCCTGGGGCATTATGATGCCCTCTTCGGAACAAGACGCTCCAACAAGGAAGGACGGACCAGGATCTGGACGGACATCATGACTGCCATCAACGCGGAGGGGGTGGCAGTCTGTGAATTCCATCATGTCATGAAGCGCTGGGAGGACTTCAGGTTCAGGACCCTCAACAAGGCCCGGCGCCTCGCGGAGGGGTGCCGGGTCAGCCTGAGCAACATCCAGATGAGGGTCCTGGAATGCGTAGGCCCAGCGCTCCACGCCCAGATCCTTCGGAGGCAGACCCGTCTGGAGTTGAGCGGTAAGTGGCCAAGCATTGCTGTGTGAGACAGGGCATGTTGCAGTGTGCTGGTAGTCTGATACTTGCCTGTATGTGTGACATAGGCCATGTATGGATGTGTGTGTGCAGGGACATCATGGTCATGCATGTGGGACCAGTTATGTGTGAACCACATGGTAGGCGCATGTGTTTTAATGCAACATGGGGACCTCTATGCAGAATGCACACCTGAAAGCATGCCAGTCTGTGTTCCAGGACATGGAGGGGGGGTGAGGAATGGGTGCTCATGTCATATACATGTATGGTGCACGTGTGTGTGCGCCAGAGAAGTGTGTTTTGACTTTGAAACGCCATGGATGCATGTGACTTTGAAGGCAACATCTTGGTTTACAGGGGCCCTTGTACATGGGTGTTGATGTTGATTGCAGGCGCCGGGAGTGTTTCTGCATGTGTGTTGCATGCATTGACCCATGTGTTGTGGAAGGACAGGATGGAAGTGACATTTGACAGTGCCACTCATGTGTTATTGCTTCCTGTCTAGGGTATTTTGTGCTGTACCCTGATGCTTGTGTTCTATGTCTCCCTCTACGCAGCGTCAAGTGAAGAAGAGGGCGGAGACGGCGCTGTGGAGCCAAGCGGCGGTGATGCCTCCACCGGGCGGCGACGCATGGCCCAGCCACCCTCCCAGGAATTACCATCATCCAGGAGCGAGGGGGCTGGTGCCGCGTCTGCCACCACGGCTGTGGCGGAAGGGCCGGGTGAGCCCCCACAGGGGCTTCCAATGGCGTAAGACGGTGTGGAGACATCCAGGTTGGTGGTCTCCACAGAGGAGGAGGAGCCCGCTACTGAGCCGCACATGGGGCCTGGTGGGGGTAGTACCACTGGTGCAAGTGGTGCAGTCCAGGGCCAGGGTCAGGAGGCAGCACAAGTCACCCCGGAGGGCCCTGTGCATGTCGCTGTCCTTGATCCTGTGACTGCACCATCATGCACCAGCAGGGAGGCCCTGTCCCAGGCCCGTCAGCAGGTAGGGGAGAGTGCCATATCACCTGCCTCTCCACTACCTGCAGGCGAGGGGTCCCGCGACCGTATGGGATCTGTCCTGGTTCGGTGTCACGTTGCGCACGCGTGACATTCGTGATGACGTGCGTTGTTCCTGGGCGGAGAACGCACGCCATCACAAAGAGCAGCGTCGTGACGAGGCACTGCTGGGAGGGGGCCTGGTGGGGGTAGTACCACTGGTGCAAGTGGTGCAGTCCAGGGCCAGGGTCAGGAGGCAGCACAAGTCACCCCGGAGGGCCCTGTGCATGTCGCTGTCCTTGACCCTGTGACTGCACCATCATGCACCAGCAGGGAGGCCCTGTCCCAGGCCCGTCAGCAGGTAGGGGAGAGTGCCATATCACCTGCCTCTCCACTACCTGCAGGCGAGGGGTCCCGCGACCGTATGGGATCTGTCCTGGTTCGGTGTCACGTTGCGCACGCGTGACATTCGTGATGACGTGCGTTGTTCCTGGGTGGAGAACGCACGGCATCACAAAGAGCAGCGTCGTGACGAGGCACTGCTGGGAGGGGCCCTGGTCGGTGGGTTCCTACATGTGACGCGCACTCTGGCGGACCTCTCCTCCTCTGTGGAGGCTATGCGCCGGTCGTTCTCCACATCGTCTTCCATCCCAGATTCCACCAGGGCACCCTGTGGACCTGGCCTGACCAACACATCCAGCTTGGTGGCGATCCCATCCCTGCCACAGTCGGGAGTTGGCGGTCCAGCAGGGGTGGATGCCATAACTGGTGACCAGCAGATGGAGGATGTGCAGGCACCATCGGACAGGGCACATGGACAGCAGCAGCAGGAGCAGGCTGTAGGTGGGAGCAATGATGGCTCGGGCCCATCAACATCGGAGGGGCAGGCATCGGCCATAGGGCAGGAGGACCCAGGAATGGGAGTGTCTTCTGTGTGGTAGCGGTTGGGCCATGTGATAGATGCGGAGCAGTAGCGGGCGGAAGAGGCACGACTCACGATGGTCAGGGTGGAGAACTCCATGTGTAGGGCCCTGAGGCGGGCCGAGTGCCTCGAGGCCATTCGCAGGGACCTGGAGATCCAGATGTCATCGTCCCTGCAAACCCTCGGGGCCATGGAAGAGGACCGCCTCCAGGACATCGAGCAGGAGTTCGATGATGCCCTGGCCCGGAACATCAACAAGTGAGCCGTTAGACTTGCCCGCTGCCCTTGTAAATAGTTAGTTAGTTAGTATTAGGTTTCCTTTAGTTTTTTCTTTATTTTGGACCGCTTCGACAATGCACCACATTTTTGTATACAGTTTTTTTATTAGGTAGTAGTTTTTGGTAGGTTTCATTTCTTAAATTGGGCTCATGGACCCTGGATTCTTCAATTGTACATAGTTCTACATGGGATTCATCTTTTTTAATATTTTTTTTGTGTTCACCATGGAGCAATTGTTTTTATTTTTTATTTTCCCTTGGATTTGCTTTTTTGGACTGTGACTTTGGACAACATTTCTTTTTGGATTTCTTTTGCTTATGTTTTCTTGATTTTCATTATTTATCGGACATGGACCATTTCTTTTGTTATTCCCATTGTTGTGTGTTTAATTTGATTTACGTTCATGTTATGTTTAATATATTTTTTTTTATACTTCCATTTGTGGTATTATCTCATTGGTTTGATGCATGTCATGATATGTGTTTTGACATTCACTTGCACCCATTGTGTGTGTGTGACGGACATGTGTTCATTTACATACTTGCCATTGGGGTTGTATCATGTAATTGGCATTTCTATGTGGGTGGATGCAATACTTGGGTGGGTCTTTGGCATGTGGAGGCTGGCCATAAGGGCCAGGGATCTAGATTGTGAAAACGTGTTGGCTGGGGGACATGTGTCGGGGCCCGCTGGCAGGTGCCCTGCACTGCTGGGGGGTGGGTTATAGGGGACATGTGTGGGGGCCTGCTGGCTGGTGCCCTGCACTGCGGGGGAGTGGGGGTGCAAGGGGACATGAGTGGGACATGAGTGGGGGCCTGCTGGCAGGTGCCCTGCACTGATGGGGTGTGGGGGTGCTGGGGGACATGAGTGGGGGCCTGCTGGCAGGTGCCCTGCACTGCTTGGGGGGTGGGGGTGCAAGGGGACATGAGTGGGGGCCTGCTGGCACGTGCCCTGCACTGCTGGGCGCTGGGGATGCTGGGGGACATGAGTGGGGGCCTGCTGGCAGGTGCCCTGCACTGCTTGGGGGGTGGGGGTACAAGGGGACATGAGTGAGGGCCTGCTGGCAGGTGCCCTGCACTGCTGGGGGGTGGGGGTACAAGGGGACATGTGTGGGACATGAGTGGGGGCCTGCTGGCAGCTGCCCTGCACTGCTGGGGGTTGGGGGCGCTGGGGCACATGAGTGGGGGCCTGCTGGCAGGTGCCCTGCACTGCTGGGGGGTGGGGGTGCTGGGGGACATGAGTGGGGGCCTGCTGGCAGGTGCCCTGCACTGCTGGGGGGTGGGGGTACAAGGGGACATGTGTGGGACATGAGTGGGGGCCTGCTGGCAGGTGCCCTGCACTGCTGGGGGTTGGGGGCGCTGGGGCACATGAGTGGGGGCCAGCTGGCAGGTGCCCTGCACTGCTTGGGGGTGGGGGTGCAAGGGGACATGAGTGGGGGCCTGCTGGCAGGTGCCCTGCACTGCTGGGGGTGGGGGTGCTGGGGGACATGAGTGGGGGCCTGCTGGCAGGTGCCCTGCACTGCTTGGGGGTTGGGGGTGCAAGGGGACATGAGTGAGGGCCTGCTGGGAGGTGAACTGCACTGCTGGGGGGAGGGGGTGCAAGGGGACATGAGTGGGGGCCTGCTGGCAGGTGCCCCTGACTGCTGGGGGGTGGGGGTTCTGGGGGACATGAGTGGGGGCCTGCTGGCAGGTGCCCTGCACTGCTTGGGGGGTGGGGGTACAAGGGGACATGAGTGAGGGCCTGCTGGCAGGTGCCCTGCACTGCTGGGGGGTGGGGGTACAAGGGGACATGAGTGGGACATGAGTAGGGGTCTGCTGGCAGGTGCCCTGCACTGCTGGGGGTTGGGGGCGCTGGGGCACATGAGTGGGGCCTGCTGGCAGGTGCCCTGCACTGCTTGGGGGGTGGGGGTGCAAGGGGACATGAGTGGGGGCCTGCTGGCAGGTGCCCTGCACTGCTGGGGGGTGGGGGTGCTGGGGGACATGTGTGGGAGCCTGCTGGCAGGTGCCCTGCACTGCTTGGGGGTTGGGGGTGCAAGGGCATGAGTGGGGGCCTGCTGGCAGGTGCCCTGCACTGCTGGGGGGTGGGGGTGCAAGGGGACATGAGTGGGGGCCTGCTGGCAGGTGCCCCTGACTGCTGGGGGGTGGGGGTGCTGGGGGACATGAGTAGGGGCCTGCTGACAGGTGCCCTGCACTGCTTGGGGGGTGCAAGGGGACATGAGTGGGGGCCTGCTGGTAGGTGCCCTGCACTGCTGGGGGGTGTGGGTGCAAGGGGGTAATGTGTTGGTGATCACTAGTGCAAGGAGACATGTGGCTTGGCTGGGGGGGCATCCCCATGGCGGATGGGCTGCCTGCGGGACATGACCAGGGGTGCAGGGTAGTCCCCTGTGGTGTGGGCTGCCTTGCAGGGGCCGTGGAGGGTGTAGAGGGAACACCTGTGAGGACCCACACTGGCAATTCACGTGTAGAACTCCCCTGCACCCCCGAAATACACGTACCCCACTCGCACAGGGCCTATCACGTGTGAAACTTCACGCGCACCCCAGTAATACACGTACCCTGCTGAAATCGCGTGTGAAACTTCCCTCGCTCCCCATAAATACACGCACCCTGCTGAAATCGCGTGTTAAACTTCCCCGCTCCCCAGAAATACATGCACCCTGCTGAAATCGCGTGAGGAACTTCCCGCGCACACCAGAAATACACGTACCCTGCTGAAATTGCGTGTTAAACTTCCCCGCACCCCAGAAATACACATACCCTGCTGAAATCACGTGTGGAACTTCCTGCGCACCCCAGTAATACATGTACCATGCTGAAATCACGTGTTAAACTTCCCCGCACCCCAGAAATACACGTACCCTGCTGAAATCGCGCGTGGAACTTCCCGCACACCCCAGTAATACACGCACCCTGCTGAAATCGCGTGTTAAACTTCCCCGCACCCCAGAAAGACTCGTACCCTGCTGAAATCGCATGTGGAACTTCCCGCACACCGCAGTAATACACCTACCCTGCTGAAATCGCGTATTAAACTTCCCTGCACCCCAGAAATACACGTACCCTGCTGAAATCGCGTGTGAAACTTCCCTCGCTCCCCAGAAATACACGCACCCTGCTGAAATCGCGTGTTAAACTTCCCCGCTCCCCAGAAATACACATACCCTGCTGAAATCACGTGTGGAACTTCCTGCGCACCCCAGAAATACACGTACCCTGCTGAAATCACGTGTTAAACTTCCCCGCACCCCAGAAATACACGTACCCTGCTGAAATCGCGCGTGGAACTTCCCGCACACCCCAGCAATACACGCACCCTGCTGAAATTGCGTGTTAAACTTCCCCGCACCCCAGAAATACTCGTACCCTGCTGAAATCGCATGTGGAACTTCCCGCACGCCGCAGTAATACACCTACCCTGCTGAAATCGCGTATTAAACTTCCCTGCACCCCAGAAATACACGTACCCTGCTGAAATCGCGTGTGGAACTTCCCACGCACCCCAATAATACACGTTCCCCGCTCGGCGTTTGCTGTTTGGCAGCCCTGTATACTGGTCCAGGGTTAGCGCAGCCCTTTGCGCTGAATTGGGAATTTTGATGGCTTTTCCTTGCGCAAGGGCGTTCTTGGGGCCTAACTGGCGCTGCTGCAGGGTCGCTGCGCCACTCTGCGCCACGGCTGGTTTTGGAGGCTAAAATCCATGAATACGCTGTGCGCGGAAATCGATTTTAGCGGATGCGGCTGGTGCAGACATTTGCACGCGCACACTGTGCGCCAGCCGCGTGCGCCACTTTTGTGCGAAATTCTATGAATTACCCTGATAGTGTTAAAGGTAAGTCACCTAAAAATACATATTGCATAAAAAGAAAAGAAGAAGAAAAATATATCAATGATTACAATGCAATCATTGCCCACTTATGGAATGCAAACATAGATGTGCAGTACATTGCAGACAATTCTACTGCACTTGCACGATATGTCACAGCATACTTAACCAAATCAGAAAAGACAGAGCTCCAAGACCTCTGAAATGACCTCTCATCAGATAAAACAGTGTCTCAGAAATTATACAGCTTAGGCATAAAAATGCTGTCCCATAGAGAATGTGGATCCTATGAAGCAGCTGATCGATTAACTGGTACTGCATTGTATGGTAAATCTGCAAATATAGTATGACTAAGTCTTGGTCCAGCTAAATCTAGAAAAAGAGTTCTAAAATCATACGAAGATATAGAAACAATAGCCAAACAAGATCCCAACAGCTAAGACATTTTAAAAAACAATTTATTGGACACATACAACCCAAACAGGAGTACCACTTTGGAAACCATGAGCGTAGACCACATAGCCCAAAACTACACATACAAAAATAATATAAAACCTGATGAACAAAATGTAAATACAAAGTGACAAACTGTGAAGGCAGCTTAGTAAAAATCACCAAACCAAATTTAATTAATCATATCAAATTGTCATTAAAGACTCCTCAACATAAAGAAATATATTACATGTCCCTGCTACAACTCTTTAAACCATGGAGAAACGAAGAAGAAATACTAGATAACTATGACTCATATGAAGACGCTTTCATAGCAAATGAAAGCAGTATAACTGATGTAAACTTTGCACAGTATAAAACAATGTTGCACAATGAACAGCAACACGAAGAAGAACTCCAGGCCCAACTAGATAGGACACTCCTGACAGTAGTCAACCTTCTAACACAGGAAGCCGAGAACCACTGGGAGACCCACTAATAACAAATGAGGCAGAAATAGCTATGATAGAAGTAGAAAACACCATGTGTCAGTATGAAGAAAAAGAAGACTTAACTATACTACAATCAAAGCTAAACAATGAGCAACGTAGCATTTTTCAAGAAGTAACAAAAGAAATTGCACATGGTGTACAACATGAAAACAAAGAATGCACCTGTCAAAATTACAAACCTATACTATTGTATGTCAGTGGTGAAGCTGGTTCTGGCAAAACATTCCTAATCAAAATCATCAGTAAGTTCCTTCAACAATTGACAAACAACAAATTGTCAGCTGTTGTCACTGCCCCCACAGGTTTAGCTACCTACAACATAGGTGGTGTCACTTTACACCGATTACTACTCCTGCCAGTAGAACACCAAAACAAATTAGATTATTACAATCTTTCTGCAGAAGCTGCAATGGAACTACGCAGAGTATTGAAACACATTAAAATGCTACTAATAGATGAAGTGAGCATGGTGTCCAACCTAATGTTGGCTTTGATTCACCTCAGATTACAAGAAGTACTCAAAACAAACTATGAAGAACTCTCTGCAGGAAAACATATTATTGTTTTCGGAGATCTTCTTCAATTGACACCAGTAAAAGGTGAGCCTATTTTTAAAACATTAGGACACAAACTCTGCCGTAAAACTGTTGGCAGCATTGGAAATGTCAACCTTTGGCAACATTTCCAATACAGAGAATTAACAGAAAACATGCGCCAATCTGCAGATCTCACTTATGCCAACATCTTAAAAAGTATCAGAGTTGGTATACTTCCTAAAGAAGCAGAAGCAATATTGAAAACCCGGCACATTCATGCACTTTATGGTGATAATGCATGTGCTACAGATGTTATGGAACAATTAGCCCACAAAAATGTCAATTGTATGGCCTTAATGCCAACTCTTGCAAGCTGTTTCAAATTCAATGAAATAATGTTAAGTAAAGAAATGCAACCAATAATGGAAATTAGCGCCACAGACAAACTAGATGTACATGGAATGACACTACCCATGTGTGACCAAGCCACAACAAGACTAAATAGTTTAGAAAAATCAATCTCAAACACAGCAGGCTTGCAAAAGATATTAAAATCATCCTTAAATTGCAGAGTAATGCTGAAACGTAACCTTGACGTGGACCAAGTGCTAGTTAATGGAGCACTGGGTACAGTTGTTGGCTTTCAAACATACCCACGTGACAACACAATTCAGTTTGTCAATATTCTCTTTGACAAACTTTCAGAAGTAAAAAGAATAGGACGCTCAACAGCTCGATTCCTTCTCTTCAAAGACATGTATGTACGCAGAGAACAATATTCTCTAACTCTTGCATACGCAGTCACCATTCATAAATCACAAGGCCTTACCCTAGACAAAGCAAAGATAGACATTGGTAACACAGTCTTTAAAGAAGGCATGAGCTACGTAGCACTATCACGCTTACGTACACTTGAGGGTCTATTTCTAATCAACTTTGATGCAAGTAAAATAAACGCTGATATTCCTTGCATTTTAGATTACAATAGACTTTGTTCACTATACACTCCCCATCTAAACACATATTCTGTTCCACAAAAAGTAAAACATTATAAAAGAAAAATAAATCAAACAGAAAAGCAACAGGATGTCACTGCAAGTCCTCCAAAGAGAGTAAAAGAAAGTAACACTTCATCAAGTGCCACAAGCAAAAAAGAATCAATTAGGGAAAGTAAACCAGGTACTTCTTCAAAGAAGGAAGACACACTCCAAAAAAAGCCGTCAGATACAGAACTACCTGGTCCATTTAAACTCTCAAATATAGTTGGTGTAAATTGCTACGCAAATGCAGCAATGAATATTCTATTTCAATTACCACCAATTGTTGTGAACATTTACTTACACAGTACAGACCCATTGTGTTTGCAAATGTTAGTACTTCACAGAAATGCAGCAAACAATCCTGACAACACGTATAGTGTTTATGGAATAAGACAACAATTGGACTACTGTGCTGGAATGGTGAAATTCACTATAAACTCACAGGAAGATCCACAAGAATGTCTAATATACTTACTATTAGTACGGGAAAACAAAAACATACCTATAAATGAAATCTTCCAGATTTCATACATGTGGAAACATACATGCACTCTCTGCAACAATGTGACACAAGAACAAATCCCCAATGAGCGCTTTGTGTATATATCAATACCTAATTGTGAATCCGTTCCATTTCAGCTACTTGTACAAAATGCAAACCACGGTAGATTATGTTCGACCTGCAATTCAGATAATCGCTCCACGTTAGTAAAACAAACACATAGTAAATACGTAATACTAATGCATCTATGTTACAATGCAGATGGTACCAAAAAGAACTTCAAGCTGACTGAATTCACACATGGTCAAATATCACTTGGTAGGAAAACCTTCACAACAATAGGTATAATCTACCACGCAGGAGCCACAACCAACTTAGGGCACCACACTGCATATATAAAAAGGAAATGTGGAAGGTTTGAATGTAATGATAGTACCGTTAATCTAAAGCAGAGATTACCAGCAAATCTTACAAACGCTTATTTAATGTTGTTAAAACCAAAATTTGATAACTAAACTGTACTTAAACCTTAAGTACACTTGTAGTAAAAAAATATAAACTGTCACAATATTCCAAAAGCTAGCTAACTGGCCAAAGATACTACAACAACTAATCAGATAAATTAATACCACTCAAATAGAGCAAAAAATAGACAGTTAGAATACGCCAATTGGTATCTAACTGTCCCAAACTTTAGAAATATCCAAATAAGAGCAAAAAATAGACAGTTAGAATACGCCAATTGGTATCTAACTGTCCCAAAATTTAGAAATATCCAAATAGATAAAGCAATACCACGAAATTATATAAAAAAATAAACAGTTAGAATACACCTACTAGTATCTAACTGCTCCAAAATTTTACAATATCCAAACAAATACCTAATATCTTACTGCTCCCAAAAACTGGAACAATCCAATGTATAAAGCATTAGCCAGAAACAACAAGTAAACACTGAAAACAAACAAACAAATAAACTGTAGCATAAAAGAAAACGTTTTTTTTTTAATCCAACATGGATTTTCTTTTCTCCCACAGACCCAAAGATTATAGCAACAAACACAGAAACTGAGCAAA
The DNA here is from genome assembly GCF_040938575.1 of Ambystoma mexicanum. Classification (NCBI taxonomy): domain Eukaryota; kingdom Metazoa; phylum Chordata; class Amphibia; order Caudata; family Ambystomatidae; genus Ambystoma; species Ambystoma mexicanum. The sequence continues at coordinate 365,080,355 of NC_090934.1, read as the reverse complement.
TTGCACAGTACTCTGGTTTGTCATCTACTAAATATGAGGGTCAAAAAAAAGAAAACATTGTGATTGTACAATGTAATAAGTCTTTATAAAAATACTAATACTAACATGCTATTTTCTTTTATCACAGAAATGAACAAGAAAAACATGGACTCCCGTTACTAAATCAAATAGTAAGTATAACATGATAAATACAACAATCGCAGCATATCACACCCATAGTGGCTTATAACATTGTTCCTTATAAATTTGTTTTTGACCCAAGGTTATAAGCCACTATGAGTGTGATATGCTGCAGTGCTTGTGGCCAGGGCATAGACTCTTGGGTGCATGGCATATGAGTGTGATATGCTGTGGTGATTGTGGCCAGGGCATACAGTCTTGGGTGCATGGCCAAATGGCCATGCACCCAACATTCTATACCCTGGCCACAACCACCGCAGCATATCACACCCATAGATTCAAGCATTTGAACCATTTTAATGTCCGCGGACACAAGGAAGTTCCTAGAACACATTCAACTTGCCCGAGGACGATACGAACAGCGTCATCAGGACACCCCCATTTTCTTTATGTACGAACATTTCAGGACACCGCAAGTGTTCTTAGAACACTTTCAGCTTGACAACAAACAATACAGACAACGTCTTCAGGACACCCCCTGCAAACATTCCAGGACCCCACAAGTCTTCTTAGAACACTTTTAACTTGACAACGATTCCATTCTGTTTATTTACGAACATTTCAGAACAGCTGTGTTGTCCACAGAAAAATCGAACACAACAAAAGCGTCTAGCACATTAAAAAAAATACAACATTGCACCTATCTCATACTCCCCCACCCTCCCCAAACACTCTTACACTCCAACACACTCCACTAAATACAATTTTTAAACCAAGTTTCACCTCGCTGCCGCGGTCGTCCGCAAATGCAAGATGCGGGCGCCACCAAAAATCTGACACGCTCCACGCCCCATGCCGTCCAATCAGCGAACACGTAGGATGTCCGCGGACATCGCGCAAGCCGCTCAGCCAATCAGGGCACTGTCCGCGGAGCGAACCGGGAAGTCCATCCGCGGAGCAAACGGAGATATCACTAATTTTTTTGCCTTACATTTTGGTCATTTTAAAAAAAAATACTGGACGGATTTCATTTGGTATAAATCCGTCCAGTGATTTGGGCTGTAGGCGTGCGCAAAGTTTTTACCCATTATGTCTATGGGAAAAAACAAAAGTTTTGGGACCCCCACTATAACTTTGCCTTCCCTGGACCAAACCTCTCCAAACTTTGCAAAAAAATTCAGAGTGGCCCATATACTTTTTTTGTAAAGTTTGGTGAGGATTCGTCCGGGGGAGCAAAGTTATTAGCCACCCAAAAAATGCTCTTCCTATGGAAACACCAACTTAACCATAACTACATGGAAGCTACCGTGTCCATGTAATATATATATATATATATATATATATATATATATATATATATATATATATATATATATATATATACATCCTTACACTCTCTCATTGCTTTGGAGACAAATTCCGATAGTCAAAATGCAAACTTGGTCTGTCTTATTTGTCCAAAGAGCACTATTTCCTACCCAAACCATTTACCTGTGTGTTCTCCCCCAGTTGCACTTTGTTTCCTGTTGCTGTGTTTGCTTTATATCAGTTTTTCTTTGTATTCCCTTTTTACAGATTTTTTTAATACTTTTTGTTTTAATGTTTGTTTTTCTCTTTTGATTTTTGATTTTATCTGGAGATGGAGAAACAACATCCAGAAGCACCTCCGGCAATGAAGAGATCGACCTCCTCACTGACATTGAAGACTCGGATAACCTGCAGGAAAAGGATGTTGAATGGGTAGAGCAGCGAAGCTCCACCCAAGAAGTACTACCACAGGAGATTGACACCTTCCCTGTACTGGCATTATTTCAAAGACCCTAAAGACACTCGACTTTCTGAGGTCCTAAAGGGACAGTGCACATTTTGTGGCAAGATGTGCAAGAGAGAATTCTCTACAGTTCCTGAGCAGAGCTTGTGCACCACATTTCTTTTCTTTAACCACCTGATTTATTACCACTAGCAGCAAGTGAACTAACATTTCAGGAGCAGGTCTGACAACAGGCAATCCACCTTGGTTGCAATGTCCTGCAGCCCACCACCAGAATTGCAACCCAGAGGCTGCAGAGGAAGCATAACCATCACCATAAATTGTGTCAACCTCTGGACCTCTCCCTTCAACTTCATCTAATGCCAATGATGGTAGTATCACCTCTGCCGCCCCTGTGTTCTCATAACTAAAGTCAACTTTCCACCTATCTGTCCTACATCTACTAACCCTACCTCCCATCCCTTCCTTAACCCCACAATGGGTCATTTCAGAGCGACCATAGTTTTTAAAAGATCTAAACTGGAAAGAGGTGGGTTTAACATTAAGCACCATGGAAATAGGCTAACCCTACTGGCAAGTTAAAGGCCCAAATGAAAAAGGGTCCCATAACGAAGGCAGTGGTACTGTTACCGGCAGAATTGTCCCTTTGCCACAAATAATATCACCATTAGCACACATGTAGTTTCCTAGAGATGTGCTAAGAGATTTTAATTGAAAAGAAGACTTACCTTGTACACCTTAGCACCATGCCGTAGTTCCTGAATTCTGTTTTCTCTGTAGATGACTGTGACATCCAACAATGTCCTTCCAAGCACTCCAAAACACAGTAATATGGTCCCACTTCTACTCGCAATGATGTAATTCCTCCAAACAGTTCTGGTGCTACACTACACCTACACCACCTGCCTCTCAACATCCTGCTAACAGGGGCTACCAGGACATTCAGATTTTCTATGGTCCACAACAACTTTGCAAGAGGCCACCTGCCTTATGGTCTGCTGCTTTGCTAACACTGGACTACTTGACACTGGTGTCAGACACTGCACACTGCGAGCTGCTGGATTTACAAATGTAGATTTCTCAAAGGAAATTGTCAGTGCTACCTACTAAGGTATTAGTTATTGATCTGCTATGCAAGATGCATGGTACCATTGATTGTTCTCATGATGGTATTTATCTAGAGGTTCCACAATCTAAACAAGCTGAAGGTTGGTTTGTCCTCCAACACCCCACTCACGTGGAGCCTCCTACAGAGCATCTTTCCCTACTAACACCTGCACAAGCTACAACACCTTATTGACTCATTGCCAGTGGCACATTCTCTCGGCTTAACATGTTTGCATCACTCTCAAGCCAGGGGTGCCTCTCGAAACATGCGCCTCAGTATGGAATGTCACCTCAAGCAGAGGAGGGTATCAAGCATGTCATCTATCCTCTCTTCACACAGACTAGGACTGACTCTCTTTTGCTTATCCCTGGTCTTATTTCTGAGTTCCCATACTGTCTTTCACCTCTTTTTCTCAAATTCATTTTTATCCTGTTTCCAAGCTCTCCCCACACTCACATTTTTCTTATTTCTGGTATTTCTCTCAATTTCCAGACTCACTCACTTCTATTATTCCTCCTCGCCCTATGCGGCACCCTATAACCTCTGAGTCTTCCTTTTCTGTTTCTCCTCAATGATTTTGAATCGCTTCATCTGTCTTTTCTCCTCCCCAATGATTCAGCCTCTCCCACTTCATCCAGGCCAACTGTCCCGCTCTGTTCTTGTGATCCTGACGATCCTGCCTTCAGAAACTCTCACTCACAATGTTTCTCTGGGTCTTGTTTCCTGTCTCTGGGCCTCATTACGAGGCAGGCGGTAAGGGATTACCGGCAACGGTAAGGGCACCGGTGCCGGTAATCCCTTACCACCCTACTACGAGTTCCCTTTGCTGGTCCTCCCTTAACGCCTGGTTTTTCCAGGCGTTAAGGACGGGACCCGCAAAGGGACTCTGGAGCTAATAACGGTACCGCAATTTGCAGTACCGTTATTAGCGCCTTCCCCATTCCCATTGAGCCCTATGGGGGCTCAAATGGAAATGGGGAAGGGCCCTGGTGAATGGGGAATTATCGGTCCCGCCAACCTTGGAAGACCGGTAATTGCTCCATTCACCAGGGAGGAGTCAGTAGGGTTTTGGAGGCAGCCGTGGAGCTAATAGCTCCATGGCTACCTCCAACCTCGTAATGAGGCCCTCTGTCTCTTATGTCTGGCATTTCCTCTAGCTCTCCTATTCGTGATTATCATGCCTTCTGTCTGCAGGTTGTATCCTCCCCCTGTTTTGTGCCTTTATTCTTCTGCACTATGCCTGGTTCTCTTGCTTGTCTAGTTTTCGTATGTGTTCTGTTGCTGTTCACTTTTTCTTTCGGGGTCTCCTCCTTTAGTTCACTGCTCATTTCCTACAGCTCTCCACCCCTTTGTTTTTTTTCTCCAACGTACTACACCTCCAACACATCCTCTGACTGCTGTCCTCCACATGGCTCTGTAGGCCAGAGGCATGCGGCTTTCCATATGTGTTGTACTACGACGTCCATGATCCCATGCCAAATGTTTCACTTGCATCTTGCCCCTGCCTTCTTCTCTGTCCCTATCCATCAGGACTATTAGTACCTCTAGGCAGCAACTTACAAGGGACATCAACTCACCGACAGGTCCCTTCCATGGGCTTTATTTATGCCACATCTCTCTTCTCACAGATTCTGCAGGAAGACCTCCAGGATATCACCTTCCCGGGGGGTTTTACTATGATCCAATACATGGATGACCTACTGTTAGCATCAACGTCCTTTCAGGTCTCTCTTGCTGAGTCTGACTCAGGGGGTCTCCTGACGCTTCCACAGCCTTCGCCAAGAGCGAGAATGTACCTCTCCATTGTTCCTGCCCTCCCAGACTACGCTAAATCATTCACCCTGTTCTTTGATGAGGGGTATGCCATAGACATACTCACAAAGAAGCAGGGGGACCTACAATGCACTGTAGCCTATTTTAGCTCACAGTTAGACCCTGTACCCTCTGTCTTTCCCAAAGGTCTCAGAGTGGCAGCTGACACTGCCCTTCTCCTTACAACAGCTGACAACATTGCTCTAACACAAGCTTGCACGATTCCCGCACAACAAACAGCCACTATATACACGGATTCACTGTACGCTTTTGATATATCACATGGCTATGGGACCCTCTGGAAACTAAACAAGGTGCTCCCATTTTCAATGCACCCTATGTTGAAGCACCGCTTATTGCAATTCTCCCATACCGAGCAGGCCATTATGAAGTGCAGGGGCCCACACTCAACTTTCTGACCGGCACCCTCCATGGTCCTCTGGCTCCTGTTGATGGGCCGATGTTTCTCCTATGATTTTGAATCCCATCTAGCATCTCATTCCATCCTGCGCTTTCAGTTCCATAAACTCTGACAGAAGTCTCTCCCCCCACAAGATCCTCATGGGGAGGCCCATGCGAATGCCAGTTACTTTACCACCTTCCTCTGAGCTCTGTGATTTACAATTGAATGAAGATCTTGTTGTGTCATATTGCAAAAGACTAATGCACATTGTCAGTTCTCATTTCCAGCAAAGTCAAGAATCTCTGCCTCGACTTCCTGAAACACTGTGCCACAGCCTCCTGCCATGAAATGAGTGGGTCCTGAAAGATTCCTTGCTGGAAGGTTCCTGACAACCCATGCTGCAGTCCACACCAGTCAGTGTGTGAAAGCAGCATCTCCACTTGGCGACGATCAACAGCAAGAAGTCCAGGACAAAGACAACCCATCATCTGACATCACCACAGAAACAGCAAAGCTCCAATCTGCAGGGGTACAGGATAACGAGAGCCCTCTTCAGCAGCCAATGGGTTCCCAGCAGCTAAAACACAGGTGACTCCGCTTCCAGCACTCCTCAATGACGAAGTTCCGCTACCTGTCCCAAGGTACAATTTGAGGAGTGCGGCCACGATTTCACCTGACTTCTGCAGGTGACCCATCACTCTCAAAGGTTTTTACTACACTTGTCTCCAGCAGGTGACCCATCACTCTCAAAGGATTTTGCTACACTTGTCTCATATGGGTGGCCCATTGCTCTCAAATGATTTCGCTACACTTGTCTCATATGGGTGGTTCATCGCTCTCAAACGTTTCATACCCTTGTGTTCTGTGGGTGGCCCATCGCTCTCAAAGGTTTTTGCTACACTTGCCTCATATGGGTGGCCCATCACTCTGAAACGTTTTCTACCCTTGTGTGCTGCAGGTGCATCACTCTCAAAGGTTTTTGTCACCAAGCAGCCACACTAACGCTGCGAACCATGGGTATAGGTGCATAAGTGCTCCCGCCAAATGGGTTTTTGAATGCCAGTTAGTTGGGCCCACCAACTCAGCTGATTTCGCCTAGCTCTACGCATTTGTCATCATCATCTGACAGGGTTCTTCATGTTTTGCATCATCCTCCCTCCTGTAAACCAATTCCTGGAATGACTGACACTCTTTGGAACTTTTGGGCAAAAGGCCCCAATCTGCGTAGGGTTGGGCTGCTAAAGCTAGGAATAGTGCTGCTACTACCTTATAAAATGTGAAGTATTTGCACTATGTTGCTGTTCATTAACATGGTATTGATTCTTCCTCACTATACATCCACCATCTTACACCCAGACACTAAACCTTTCTCAATTTCTATCAGGCCTATGCAGACCTAATAAATGCTTCTGAGCACTAGATATGCTCCCACACTCCTATGTAGGCCAGCGGGGGGGATTCCCTTCATTCCTGTCCCATTCAATCTTGCTGAATGGTGTTATGACCTCCTTATCAATTACTTTTCTGGTCCCAAAATGACCCACCCCTTTTCCTGGAGTATTCTCCCCCAGCTACACCAATATTTTATGCTTTGATCTCTTTCATCACTTTCAAACACTTTTGAGTTCACAGTGATCTTCCAATCTACCTGATATCTTAATTACTGTTGTTATAATTGCTGCATTGGCAATGATAGTTTTCTTATTCGCTGCCTTCTGTTATGCTGTACTAAACAGGTGTGTTACTCCCACCAAGGCCAGACTGCTGCCACTTGAAGTAGAAAAGTTTCAAATTATGGACATTTCAAATGTGCAACTGAGGAATTAGGAACTTTTTAGGTCCACAAACTCTGTCTCTGGGAACATCATCGTTTCATTAGCAATCCCTGTGCTTCTCCACCCTATCCTTATGTCACCCATGTACCTGGGTATCTTTAGTTCCTGCTCCCTGTGGTCTACACCCTGTTCAGGGACGACCAAACCGGGGTGTTGATGTGTCATGATTGCTATGCTAGACTATGCTATGCAGGATTGCTATGCTATGTTATGCGGAATTGCAATACTATGCTATGCCATGGTATGCTATGCTATGCTAGGCTATGCTAGGCTATGCTATGTTATGCAATATTGTGTTATGTTGTGCAATGCAATGCTATTAGGCTCTCCAATAAAGTTAGGCCTCCGGCCCTCCATGTCAACTCCCTCTGTCTCCCTGTGCCAGCTCTACACGCATCACCCCGTGCAGGCACAACCCCCTCCTAAGGCAGAGGACACGTCAGACCTTTCCTTTCACTTATTCTCTAAAAGTTTAGCATTAGCCCCATATATGGGACATAACAGAAGGGGCTTCTGTGCATGCTGCTTATTCAGAATATAACATAATGTCCCTGCAGGGCTGCATCACAAGTAAGATTTCAACAGTTCTTGGCAAATGTCTGTAATGTCGTTCCAAGTAATACCCTCATTGGGAAAGTACAGAAACATATTAGTGTTTGCCTATGATATGCTATATAAACCGGCACTCTAGGATGGGGGCGTTAGAGAGAGCTCTGTGGACCACACTGCTGGAACACTTGCATGCTGTGTTCCTACTTCCCCGCTGATAATGTCTCTGTATGCTGTGTATTGTCTGCCTAATACACTGCCTTTGATTTACCATCAGTCTGTGTCCCTCCCCTTATTTGGTTATATTGACTAGTTGCTGTAAACTGAGGCCGGCCCTTGGGAAGGGGCATCTCTTGGCCACGACAATTCAGAACATTGAAATTTAAAAAATGCTACATAGCTAGACATTAACCTTGTTGTATATTCTTAAGTAATTTCCTTAGGGTTTGCTCTCAGCTCATGGTGCACATACATGGGGCAATAAGCATTCCTCAAACACACAATTAATTTGTATACACGGAGATGAACTTTAATGTTATTGACATTTTCTGGTGATGTTGTTTCTTTCTTCCTTACTTTAGTTTCCCTGTATGTGCCTATGATTTGAATGCATTGTGGGTCTTAATATGTATCGTTTGTACGAACACAAGTGTGTAGTAAGTCTTAAATTGTTTGTTATTTAATCCATGTTTAATATTACTGATAACTCTGGTAGGGTAGCATTTAATTTTTTACTATCCAAAATTACCAGATTAAAAATATTGTTGTTCTATAGTGAATGCTGCAGCCATTGCCTATATGTATGTATGATTAGGTTCCAGTATTAACAACACTCCAATATCAGTACATTCTTTAATACACTAAGCAGTTCATGATATTGAAGAGAGGGTCTCTGGCCTGCCCTCATGGCCCCTATGCGCATGACAGCCCAAAAAGCAAGAAACAAGAGATGCCACTCACTGTTTGGCCAGCCCCCAGGCAGGCCAGCACATCCAACTTATATGAGAAGATATTTTCTTAGTCAACTGTTCAAACCCTGTTCAGCGGATGTCCTCACGGACATAGGGTCCGGTCATTAAATCAGGTGGACTAGTCACATGTATCCAGCCGTGCTGACATCATCAGTGGCAACACGATATGGCAACATTAGCCATAAAGCAAACTTGCATCCCTGCATGAAGTTACACATGCACACGTGCACGCACGAAGAACAGGCTTACAGAGTTCTGTAGATAGAGGACGGTTGCATATACATACTTTCAGAAGCCTTTCCTTTTTACTACCAAAATGGAGAAATGCAAGAAAGCAAGAGATGCACAGCAAGCTTACAGGTGCTTATTGCGGTGGTCGGTCAAAATCTCGAAACAAAAATCTCGAATAACAAACAGGTCGAAAAACAAATCTCGAAAAAAAAAAAAGTCGAATTACTCTTTTTAATTATATATTTATTTTGGGGTCCAGGATTTAAAAAAATGGTAAAAAAAAAAAGTGGGGTTTGGGGGGGAACCCCCCCATTTCGAATAAAAAACAGCATAAAAAAAATGCCACTTTTTTTTTCGACCTTTTTTTTTCGACCTTTTTGTTTTCGAGATTATTCATTTCGGTTTTATCACTATAAACTGCTTATTGCAACTAACCATATAGAACTACAGGGTGGTATAAGGAACCTGGAAGAACCAAGTACCACTAACCTATAAGGAAAATAGCACAATATAGACATATAGAAATCATAACATGACTGTAGCAGAGTTACATGATGCCACAGGCATCAGAATAAGGGACGAAGGAAAGCAGATTTTGCAGCATGCTGCTCAGGACTGGTGCTCGCAGCCAAGGTCATATGAGAGCACAACATTCCTGGCTCCAGGGACAGGGAGCCGCCTGCAAAGTAACAGAATAAATCCTCGCTAATAGAAGACTGAAAAGCTCATCTGTGCAGTCTTAACCCATGTGACTCAGCCGAGCTGAACAATAGCCATTTACCTGTGGTGGGAAGAAGAGCTGCTCCCAGTGAAGCAGACAGGAATGGATATATGCGTTGTCTAACAACGTTGCAACCATCAAGCACTCTCTACGGCAAGGTGGCTATACCAGTGGCAACAATGGGAACAGACAGTCTTTCTTACTGCCTTGGAAAGGTACACTGGGTGGTGTGAACAGAGCAGGTTCCCAGGCCTAAGGAGAACCTACTCTAGCCAATCAGGGAGCCCAAATCCTGCTTTGGAGGGTAAGGGGCAAGGGCCAATGGTATTCCTGCAACCCTGCAAATATGTAATTGTAATTTTGATGGAATTCAAAGGCGAGACAATCTGAGATGGAAAGACTAGTTAGCTAGGTGCCTTCTATAGGTACTACCAACCCAGTCAACCAATAGATTGGGCTCTTATGTTTTTGGGGAAGGGTTCTAAGTTATGATCCTATTTGGTAAAAAAAAAAAAAAAAAAGCTCCTGACTCAGCCTCAGGAGCTGTGATTGCTGGAAAAAAGGCCTTTTCCTGTATGATCCCTGTCTGTTTGGAAAATAAAGGACAGTTCTAGCTTGCTCTTGGCTGAGTCCTTTGTCATTGCTGGTGGGGGTTTGTTGGACCCTGGGTACTCTGCTGAACGGTGATTGTGCAGAATTATCCCCGGTCCTCTGCCATACCTGTATACAGAGGTAGCAGAGGATGGTTCTATGGTTCTATACAACTCTTCTGTTGCAATGCCTGGAGGACTGTGAGGTGACCCACGGATCGTGAAACCACACAGGGGTGCACCCTGTGCAGTGGCCATCAGGAGCCGCCTTGCAGAATATCCTGCCCGTTGTCCATGAGAAGCCCAGCAGACCAGAAGGGCAGTGTGGCAGCTTTAGGGAGAGCTGGTGGCCGGGCAACATCCGTGGATCACGGAGTGTAAGTATTGACTCAGCCACACAGCAATTTAGGGTACTGGTCAATGGATGTTGGGTGCAGGGTGTTGTTAAATGTTTTTAAGTATTGTCAAGTATTGTTGAGAAGTGGTGAGTATTGTAGAATAGGTTACTTGCTTATGGTTAGGGAACATTTGATCTTGAGGTAAAAGGTTGAGACAGTTAGCCTAGACTATTGATTAAGGGTACAGATGACAATTGCATTTCCTGTGCGTTGGGCATTATAGCTTGGGTCATGGTTGATGGTATCCCTTTGTAAAGGGCTTAGCAAATGAAGCTAGCTTGAACCACGGAAGGTGTTCTTCTGGTTAAGTCTAACAGAGCTGTTTTATCTGATCTACAAGGTGAAGCTGTAGGTACAGATTGATTATGTGAAATATTGGTATCCCCTCTTAAAAGGCAGGACGACAGAGACTTGGATATATGTTGATTGAATTTGTGAAAATATTGGTGTAATTGGACAATGGTGTTGTGAGATCTGTTAGTGGTTTCTATCCGTCACTTGCGCATTGTAGAGGTGACAGCACCAGGGAGGTCTGTGTATAGGACTAGAAGGGCACGAGGAGGTGCAGAACCTTTTGACGATCAAAGTTTAACAAAATTGAGTGTTTTGTGGTGGTGCGCGGACGGCGCATGTGCAAGAACAGTGAGCAACCTAGAGAAGGCAGAGAATTGTACAGGGCGGTGTGCAGAGCAGCCTAGAGCATTGGTTGAGAGCCAGAGAGGTTCATGTTGTTGTGAAAAAGAACTGGTATCTGTGAATTTGAAGGCAAATAAGATAAACTGTATTTTGTGTCTGAATAACAGCAGAAGTGTTGAAAGTCTCAACTTGGGGTCAAATAAGTATTAAAAGCAATGTATCGTGGAAACAATGCAGGGGACAAGCCTCTACAGCACATGTGCAGGTCCCTTCTGCGGGATAAGGACAAGATTTGTAATTATAGCACGGAATGGTCACGGAGCACAGAGGGTAAATTGTCTAAGCCTTGGCCAAAAGGCAGGAGCTTCTCCAAATATGTGCAGCAACCATTACATACACATATACAAGAGGTTTAGAAGGGAAACAGTTTAGCTACCGTATGGCAATATTCAAGTTCTGGAAAATGTTCCAGGGCGACGAAGGGGGTATGGCGTGGCATCAATGGATGCCGCGCCAACAGGAGACCCCGGGTGAATTTCCCCTCCTCCTCCTGAACACGAGAACGGAGGGGTCACAGCAGGGGTACAGGGAGTATACCCAATATGGGAAATGAGAGCAGCGGCAGGGTACACAAACCCAATAGTTGCACCTCCGGCATAGAGCAAGGAGGAGGGGCAGAAAGGGGGTCAGACAAGCGGGAGGGGGAACAGCAAGCACCAAAAGTGGAAAAGAGGGGCACAGTGAGACCCAAATAAGGTTAAAAAAAGTGACCTGGAGCAGAGGGAAGAAAGGAGGGGCTGGAAAACATAGTATCGAACGAATAGTCGGGAGAACAAATATTACTGAAACTAGACAGGAAGACAGTGGGAGAAACAGGAGGGGTGAATAAGGAAGTAACAGGTTCCAAGGAGACTAGTGAAGCATGAGAGTGGGCAGAGATAATGAAAGAAGTAGAGAGACAATAAAAAGAGGAAAGAGAGGAACGCGAGAGAGTGCGAAGAAAAAAGCAAAAGGCAGAAGAGTGAGAGCGGGCGCAGCGAGAGATGAGGAGAAAGAGAGAGCTCAAGGAGATAGCGAAGAAAAGGGCAGAAGAAGAGAAGGAAAAGCAGGTTTTGATAAAGAGGGAGAAGAGGAAGATAGAAATAGAGCGGCTTGTAAGGGAACGCAAATGCAGAGAGGATTAAGAGCGCATTGTGAGAGACATATGACTAAGGTTAGGATTAGCAAGTTTTAATGACAACAAAGGAAGAGATGAGCAAGAAGAGCGAGATCACGGCAGGAAATATGAAAGGGCAGCTATGCTGTCAGACAAAACCAATACTGGGTACTCCGTGAGGGCGGACTGCGGGAACACGATTGACATGGAAGGAGAGCCACAAGGAGGCACATTACTGAGGAGACTAGGCTTCCAGGACAATATTGACAGTGACAGGGGAGACACCGAGTTGGACGATGACTTGGCAGGGAAGGAGGACGAGGGAGTAGGGCGACCTTCCTGTCCATTGACAGAGAAGTGCACCGACCAAGGTTCCACATGGGGGGCTGACAAAGACACAGGGGGACTGCGGGCTTGTCGGATGAGAGTCCACGACAGTCCAGGGCTACATCACACAGCCTGGATAGCGCTACCCCATATACACAGAGACTTAGAGACTTAGAGACCTTCCAGCACATAGGAGCGGATAATGGCAAGGGCATTCACCACCACCGGGAGACGGGAGGGGGAGATTTGTTTGACACAGTTCCCCTTACTGCAGAAGGGTGACCTCAATACCTACCATGGCAACAGATTGACAAGGACAACTTGAGGTGTAAGCTGCCATCATTGACCGCAGGAGAAGAGAAATGGAGATACGAGATGGAAAGGCTAACAGCTGGGCAGACATTACCGGTGGGGGACATGAAAAGCATACTTTCGGTGATTCTCTGGGAGGTTGCCGATGATGTCTGGAAAAGGGCCGGCTACCCAGGAGTAACCACCAAGAACATGGCACACGATGGGACGCCATTTAGCAACTGCTGAGCGGCTACATTCAAGCTCTACCGGTGCAGTACCCAGACACATCAGATAATGGGGGGACACGCAAAATGGTGGAAGACGAAGACCTGTTGCAATATATTCAGGCTATTCAATAGAAATGGAGATTTGAAACACGAGAACCGTGGGACAAAACAGTGAGATTGTTTTACGATATACTATGCCAATGGTTGCCAGAGCAGGTGCAAAAAAAATGAAAGAGGTTACTTGTGATGGAGACAAAACCGTGTTCAGAAATTCAACTGACTATATAACACTAATGAAGGTAAACACAAGAAAATGTGAGAAAGAAGCGCAAGGAAAGAAAGCAAGGCAAACTCCAGTGCAGAAAAAATTGTCAAAATACGCCATGGAAGGGGCAGTATTAACACCCATGGGAGGACAAGGTGTACCGCAAGTGCAGTATGCACCGCCACCCACGGGAGGAGGTTTCATGGGATGAGGAGATGCACATCACAGGTTCAGAGGAAGAGGGTGGCTACCTAGGGGAGGACGGTACGGCCACCAAGTGCAACAGAGCACAGAAGGGTTTCCAGGGGGGTATTGCGGATACAGGCAACCAATGCAGGCAGGCGAAGAGGATTTCCAGTGGGGTGTTACCTAATGCTGATGAGGGAACTACCCCATTGCTGGGTGTGCGGACAGATAAGACACATCTCTAGGATATGTAGAAGCAGGGGGGATGCAGCAGAATGGGGGAATGCAATACCAGCCAACACATCAAGGGGAACAGACCGAGTATTATGCCCAGGACTAGATCCAATGACAAAGGGAGATATGTGAACGCGTACCCGCAGGCATACCAACCCATGAAACAGACACCACAAATGCAGGCGCCAGTGCAGATTTATCTACAGACATCACAGGCACCACAGTTACAGATTAACATGCAGCCATCATACACTACACTGCACAGTAAAATGATGGGAAAGTGGCTCACACGGATTCCATGGGAATGACTCTCATTAAGAAGTTAGGGGGGACTAACGTGGTGGGAGGCAATCCATTAGCAGGCAATTGAATGCTGTTAAACCCTCAAAAGGACAGCCCACAGAGAGACCTGATGTGTTCCATCCTATTGATTAGACCCAACACGGCAGATGACCCATGTATGGGGTGACAATAGGTGACAAGACTTTCTCCTTTCTTGTAGACACAGAGGTGACTAGGTCCAGCATCTGGGAGTGGAGGTATAGAATGTCAGTCAATGCCATGAATGCACATGGATCTTCTGGAGTGATGGAATCAGTTCCTTTTACAGACGATCTTACATGTTCTATAGGAGAGCATGACTTAGCTACCCTTACTGTATTCCCGACAGACACCAGTAAACATAATGGGTGGAGATATTATGAGTTAACAAAACATGACCATCTCTTTCACTGACGTGTGGGTAGTGTGTTCCACACCTGGGATTTACCTTCTCAACATGATGGAATTTATTCAAGCTTATTGTGGATGCATGGTACAGAGGGGGGTGTAAGCAGGTGAAGAGCCATTTCGAAATTGAGCTGAAGTAATAATAGCATGGCCCCTAGGAATGAATGAACATATTGTTGCACCTTCCAAATGAATGCATGTTCAGGCAAGAACTACTACTTGACCAAACGAAGGGATGATAATACACTAGAACTAGAGGCAGTAATAGTGGTAGAAGACAGAATAACAGTGCAGAGTGTTAGAAAAGATTTTCCTTTGGTGCAATTTACCCTCCATTTGTGAATCCACCAAAACTTTTGCTTTTGTTTGACTTACCTAACCTGACTTTTTCCAGTGGAGCACAGCCTTCTGCTGCACTCCTCTGGGCATTTGCTCATCTGTTACGTATCTGTCAGTACTCGGAAACTATGTTTCCCTTAGTCTTTGACTATGTTACCATTTCTTGGTAACTTTTTATCTATGTGCCAAGTACCTTACAGTACCACGCATAGGGGTCCTTTTTGTTTTATGGCCCTAGCCACCCTCTAAGGATTTTCTGGTATTTGTACAAGTGTGCCTAGGACAAACTGGTGGTTGCAGTTTATTTTTAAATTATTCATACTTAATTTTTATGGACCATACCGTGTTTACCCCGTTTGGCCCAAGACTGTGGCCAGTGACAATAATGGCTTTGCCACCAAGTAGTTTGTTCTGTCCATTGGCCATTTTATCCCTTTGCCTTCCCAGGGTATTCCTTATTTGGGCATGCAGCCTCCTACAAAAACTGCATCTTTCGTGGCTCCTGCATGTCACATGTGCTAGTGCCCAGGAAGAGAGTTGGGACAGTCTGGTACCAATCCACACTACTGGTGCCAGTATGTCTGGTAGGCCTGAATGACTGGAACCACTGTGAACCACAATTGGCCCACAACTGGCGTACATGCAAGAGAGCAGATCTGGCATTGGTTATCTGAGATTTAGATGCAAAACGAATATTGGATAAGAGAAGGTGCTCTGCATCCATTCTAGGTCAATCACCTGAAATTCACACCGAACTACAGCAGGAGCCAAGTATCCTGAACGAAAGAGCAGACCCAAGGAAATGCCAGAGACATGCAGGAAGGTTTGGCACCCTGGCCCCATTGTCGTCCTGTCGGAACACAGCTTTTGCATCGTACTAAGTAGGCCTGCAAGGGTACTTCGACCATTTGGAGTAGTGGGACCAATTACCCTCGGCACCTCCTACTTACCCTCGCAAAGATCCTCTTCTGAAATGTTACTGGGCCACCCATTGAACTGACCAGCTCAAAATGGGGTACCCCACAGGAGCCTCAAGACTTAGGGCAGTATTACCCAAATTGTTTGTTTACAATTGTTCGAAGGGTCACAATCGACCGTATATTATATATATATATATAAATATATATATATATAATATATATATAGGGGTTTTGGGGGGTTTGGCGTTGGGTGGGGGGTTGTGGGGGGTTTCCCCCCACATATATGTTACAATTTACCTTCACAAATTGTGAAAAGGTCAATTGCAATTTGAACAGTTGTAAAACGAACAATTCGTATACAACCCTTAGGGCATCGCTTACTTGTAGTCCGGGGCTCCCCTGGGTGCCGATTTATGAGCGTGAGCCACGCCACAAGCATTTGCGGTCCCTGTGTCATCCCACTGGGGTGACTGCTGCTCTAAGTGCTTGCAGACCTGCCCCACCATGTCCTGAGATGTGCTGCACTGGAACTTTCCT
This sequence comes from Ambystoma mexicanum, assembly GCF_040938575.1. Taxonomy (NCBI): domain Eukaryota; kingdom Metazoa; phylum Chordata; class Amphibia; order Caudata; family Ambystomatidae; genus Ambystoma; species Ambystoma mexicanum. The sequence continues at coordinate 365,063,996 of NC_090934.1, read as the reverse complement.
TCTCCTTTCTTTGAGAGCTGAGAAAAGGCTACTGTCCCGCCATGGACAATTGTCCCATAGCCGCTGAGAGATGGAGCGTGCTGTAACTGCAGGGGTGAAACCTACTAGTGAAGTGGATTAGACCGGCAAAGTTTGGTCTGTACCGGGTCGAGGGTCGGCGAGTACTTTCAGCACTTACCATTGGCCCCATGGCACATCCATCTGTTTTTACGCATGATAATCCCTTAAAAGATACTCACCTTGGCTGGGCTAGCCTGTGCTCCCCAGCTATTCCCAAACTCCGAAAGTCACTCTATCTGCAAGGGTAGACCCTCTGCAAGGAATAGGGCTTTCTTCTTCATCACCTCAACCCCCTTCCTGAGCAGCTACATCTCCCTGAAGAGAACCCGCTTTTCCCTCTACACACAACCACACGTTGTTAACACACTGCTGTACTTTGAGCATAAGGCTCCTCACTTCTTTGGGCTGGACTGAATAAGATAGGGATTGACTTCGAAGAACTGCCAAATGCGATATCTGTGTTGAACTGACCCCTTTCTGCTGCAGGCTGTGGTTAAATTCCCCCCTTGCATCAGCATTAGGCTAAACACATGTTTGTATATATGTTACATAGTGAAATAGCATGTGTGGTAACTGTTTTATTATTACTGTGGTTTAATCGTGTTTTGTAATGAAGGCTCATTATAAATTTAATTTTGATATACATCTGTCTAAGAGTAATGTGTGGAGTTTTACCGTGTGTGCTCACTGCGGGCTACCAATCACTCTCATCCCTCCTGAGACTTATTCTTTACTGCCTGCCAAGCTACCATAGATTGGTCTGGTTTGTCCAGCAGGTTTCCCTGTTCCACTAAACTATGGTGGCCTCCTAAACCTCTGCCCACCAGGTCAGAGTTTAGAAATCCATCTTAACACATGGGACAGATGACCACAGGACAAGCATCGAGATCCATTATCGCAGTGACAGAAGGGTACAGGTTAACTACCATTAGAAATTAGGAATTGTTAATAGACAAGTGCTCAGATCATGAGGTAGTGTTTGACATTATCATTACATACTGGGTGAAGATACATTACAGAGAGGTACCACAGACAATGGTGATGATGCAACAGACACCACCGACATTTCTCGAGGAAGATTTAGCCAAGGTCCCCAGTGTCTTATGGATCACGAGTACCTATGACGTGGCACTGCTGAAAGGGAATCGGAGCAGTGAAGATAGAATTGAAGCCAGGAGCAATTTTACCAAGAGCGAGGCAATATCCCCTGTCAAAGGAGGCAGATGAAGGTAAACTAGAGGGGCAGCCCATAAGGGCGGAACCTAAGGCTGAGGTAAGCAGTACGTCACAGAGAGGGGTAGCCGCCTAGCAAAGTTGAGACATACTATAATTTTTGTATGTAGTTAATTATATTGAAATTGGTGGTGTATGCAACAATACACCAATGATTCATCCTAGTGATGTAATCTAGAACCCCCTGGGGGATGGACAAGACAATATAAATTGTATTGTATGAGTGTGCTCTATGTTATTAAGAGAAACCACTTTTTTTGAGGTGCAGTTTTTATTATTATTGCACACCGCTTTCTTTATCAAAACAGCAAAAGCCAAAATACAGTGTCCTGATAAAATGGAAAAGCAAAAGGTACAGGCAGTAATGGAGCATAAGTCTCAGACCTGTTCTGTAAGCAAAGGAATAAAGTAACCAGAAAGCAAAGCAATAACTAAATTATGATAATAAGCTTTTGACCAAAACTCTGCATGACATCATCATTTGAGTAGCAAAATTCTTTACCAAAAACAGCAGAGGCATCAATGATAAAGGATACATTTGCATCAATTACAAAAAAAAAAGAAAGTACAAAAATATTACCCCATTCGGGGAATGCTGCAACAAGAGCAAAGCAGGACAGACTGGTGAGTGTGAGTAGATAGTGTACATTTTCATATAGGTCAGGAGCAATTATCCTTGCGATGTCAATTATGAGTCCTATACAGTTGTACACTCATTTTTCGATCTATGAGTGACCATTCCTCAGTCGGTCTACGTCAGGAAAGAAAAGATTCCCAGAGGTGTATGTTGGGTCAACAGTAGTGGTACTGGACCCTAGGACGTTTCGGCTTCCAGGGTGGGTGCCTTCATCTGGGCCAAAAGAGGATTGTATCTCCCTGAAGCTTGGGTCCAGGGGCGGGGGGAGAAGAAGAGAAGGGCGGAAAGGAATGGGTAGCAATTCCGTCTTGTAAAGCTGCGGTCAATCAGCAACTGGAAGGCGGCAGGAGGTGCAGCCCCTGGGTGGGGTTGAAAGGCAGAGCCCCACCTTGTCTCTGGTGGTTCAGTGAAGTTTTCTAAACGACCACCAGTAGTTAACAATGGTGGTGGCCAGAGTCAGTTAATGCCCGTCCGGAGCCCTAGGCAGGTAGAGGGCTGCAGGAGTGTAGACCCAGCACAGATAAGTTGTGGGGCCGTAGGTTTAAGATGTACCCCTGTAGAGAAAGACAGGAGGTGGATTCTCTAATAGTGAGAGGAGCTCTCTGGAGTCACAGCTACAGGAGGAGGAGGCAGATGAAGGCATTTACGAGACAAATGCAGCATTAGTAAAGCAAGGCATCTTAATACCATCAGAATCACTGTGTAACACAGCAGAGTACCCTGTGAAAAAGGCAAAAGGGGGGTCATAGTGTTTTATACAGGACTTGCGCCCTCTGAACCATATTGTTGAAGCAGAATTTCCTTTAGTTCTAATACAGCAACAATTTTGTATCGCATTCCTACAGAAGCTACCCACTTCACTTAGTCCCCCGCCAAACTCGTAATGATGCTCTAAGTATTGTGGTTTATTGCTGCATTGAGTAATGTTTAATTTTGTGTCCAATATTCTGTTTTTCTGAATATGTTTTTTTCAGTATATTGCATATGTGAGTTCACATTAATTATATGTTTATACTTTTAATATGTTTATCTGGCAAACTGCACAAAAGATATCTCCATCCTATAGGGACAGTTTTGTGTCGCAACGTGTAAACATCAAACTCTGCATTTTGTATGGACAAAAGACTGTTACAACATGTCCATGCTAGGAACAATTGTAATGGTCATTTTGAAATCACAGGAAATTCAGAATTGCTCACTTGTAGGTGCCATCCAGAAAAAATGCCAGGCAGCAGGTTACAATAGGAATGATGCAGGAAACACAGAGGTCAATGAAAGGTTAAATTCTGCAACCAGGTGCTTACTGTTCCAATGGAAGAAGTGACCCTAGTTGCTTTTCTATCCCTTTACCGGAACACCCATCATAAAGCTCACCCAGAAATACGTGCATGTCAGGGATTAGTTTGCAGGCTTTTCGGTCTAGACTTGCCTGGTTGAGAAAGGCAAGAAGTAGTGGAAGCACTTCAAGCAGTTGGCACAGACTCTTCTGGCACAAGAGCATTGAGCGTGTAATGTACGTTGAGTGACCAGTGTGTCTATGTTCGATCTCTATAGCTTGGAGCAGTGTGGAGCCTTAGTCAAGGACATCACTTTCCTGGAAGCAATTAGGTGGGAGGCACACCTCAGAAGCAGTTTTTCGGTGGTGAGTACTTATAGGACTTGCTTGTTATTCAGAAGTGAAGTGTGTACTGCACACTACACATGCCCTGATACCTATGGGTCTGGTGCGCAATAGAAGTAATAAAACAAAAACAAACAAACAAAAAAACAAAAACATGTGACAATAGGTCTTGTGGGAAACCTTGTAGCAGACCAGGCCCAGAGAGACTGAAAGAAGAAATGTACATGCCTCACATGACCTTGTCACATACTAGAACCATAACAACCTCGGACATGTTTTCCTGAGGTTTATTCCTACAAGTTCCAGAATGCAATTAGCAAAGCATGATATAGTACACGTGGCAAGAAGAGTATCTACAAAGATGATCTTGATTTCTATTGTGAGACTTGCCTACTGTCAGTATTGACTGGAGCTTCTCCCTACCAAGCCCCACCTGTTGATGGATGGTGAAGAAGTCCTAACCATGATGTAGTCTCGGGTGTCTATGCAAGTAGAGAGGGGAAGGAAGGTGGCACCTGCTGCAGAGAGTCAGTTCCTTCAAGTGGAAGAGGACAGCTATGATCTTCCTCATTGTCATCCTGATGTCATTTCCACCAGTCCTGATAATAACTATGAACCTTTGGATGCTGCAGAAGGGTGTGGCCCCCCTAGATGACATCAGGACCCCATCATCAGATGATAAGGGAAACTGTCAGGGGGTTCTCTTTCCTTTGGTGCTACATATTAGGCAGTGATGCAGAATCTTCAGGCAATGGAGCAGCGTCAGGATGTCAAGGAATAGATGGTGGAAAGGCATTGTGAGCTTGATAGAGGCATACAACACAAAGTTGGCTGCATGGTCAAGAAAGAAGGCCAATAAGTTTAAGGGGGGCTGATAAAAGGTATACATGGTAGAACCTGGCATATAATGTTTATCACAATAATAGGGCAAGACACCTAGTGGTGATTTTGTGCAACAAATCTGACACACATTCACAAGTTAAAGATTGGTTTCTTTTTCGATCCACTGTTAAATAGGCGGCACCACAGTGCTTGCTAGGGACAGTTTCTAGATGGGCAGGGGATGTTGAGATGTTCTCCTTGTCCTTTATTCTGTTCTGCCCATGTCATTAGATGCAGGACAGCTGCTTAGTAGGCGGGATTAGCACTAATCTTTCCCTTGTGGATGTGTGTTGGGTGTGTTGCACTTAACCACCACTAGGTAAGAAAGAAGGCGAGCATTGTTCAAGGAAGTGCCCAGTGATAGAGCGTGTGGCAGCTGCAATAACTTTATAAAGCCAGCGAGTGAGGGAGGCTTTAGCGGGGATGGCGCAGCAGTTTTCACTGATGTTTGGGATCATGAAGCAATTCGAGCTGGCCCTCACTCTGGCTCTACCACTGGACTGTGGTAATTCCACAGCATTGACCTCTGCCACCCTCAGAGAGGACTTGGTCAGGAGTGACCCCTGCTCGAGACCCTTGTGTGCAAAAGGTCTTCCCCCTTCAATACACCAGGCAGAGGAAAACAGAGGTGGAGGAAATGTGGGTTTCATGTGGAGTGCTGTTTGGGTTTGGGCAGATGGTGGAGGGTGTTAGAGGCTGTGACAGAAACTGGTTAGTCGATTGTCCGGTATACTCCCAAATTGGTCATGGTTGAGGTGTAAATGGTATTCAACTTGTTAAAAGTGTGACATACGTTTTCTATTTTTTTATTTTTTTGTTTGATTTATTATACATTTCAGTTCATAGAACTTTTCGTATATAGCTTCACATTACATATAAAAAATATCAGTATAAAATTTCACGTCGCATACATTGTATACTTCAATTCATCTACAATTTACCCTAATACCACGCACAAGGTTGTGCTTAAATACATATTCACAATTCATATCTCCTGAAAAGAAGTAAATAACAGGAACAGAACTAGATCAAAACAAAATAAAATACAAACATACAGGCATTCACCCCATTTTCAAGAGCGAAATTTCTAGACAATTCCTGTATAATTCCAATAGCATACTTCTTCTACTCAAAGTGTTGCTGAATACTCAACCAATGTTGGTATAGAGCAATGTGAGTTGATATCAATTTATTATTAAAGCAGTGGATCCAAAAATCTTCGCTCAAAATTGTTTCATAGCTATGGACCAGGTGGCCTAACCTTACCATATATAGAGGGTCTTACCCAGGGCATTCAGTGAAGATATGCCTCAGTGTTTCTGCATTACTAGGATTTTTGCATATCTACAGAATCTATTCTCCTATGTTTCAGTTGACACCCCATAGTTGTATGAATGGGGAGCTTATTGATCCTTGTCAGGAGTCGAAGTCATCTAACTCCAGCAGCATGGCAGACCAGCAGATAGGACTGTGGGCGCATGAAACAATGGGTCCCCCTGGACACTTGAACATAACCGTGCAATGTTTGCAGGTGAGCATAGTTACATGTCCAGTCCCATTGTTTTACTTTTCTAGATAACACTTTTTTTCATTTTTGCGTAGTTGGTTCCACGGGCCAGGTTTGGCCACCAATTCATTTCAGTGAATAAGTCATTTATTGATTCCATGAATTTATCGTTTTGCATACTTGCCCCCTGGTCATAACTTGCTATATGAGCCATCAAGAACTCCATCTTCATACTCTCCATATGTAAGTAAAGTTCTCCTCTACATTTTAGTACCAGTGCTTTAAGAGATATTACCCCTAACTCTAGATGCAGATATTGAATTGGCGTACTTTCAGGTAAGTCTAACATCTTGCGCCAGAAAAAGCCCCAAGCAGTTTTAACCATTCCCACTTATGTAATTCCAGGGCATCTAGGCCATACAGAATAGTGGGGCAGAACCACTGTTTATAGAGCACAAGTGTCCCACTCAGTGCAAACTCTGCGCTATCTCTGGAGAATCATCTTATCAAGTAGGTAAGTTGTCATGCCTTTGCGATCTTAACATTAACGTTGTCTATATTTAGTGTCTTTTCTCAAGATGCTTTAGGAGCAAGGACATCCATCTTCATCGTGCCTTGTAATCATTCAATGAATTCTTCTCAAGCTGCACTAGGAGTTCTGACTTTCTTATCTATCACGCACTGCTAGAAACGGGAGTATCTATGGGAGTGAAAGACTCCAAAGATATGATATAATATGATATGATATGATATGGCATTCATAACGTGCCTATACACAGGTGTTTCAAGGTGTGACAAGGCAAGGGAGCGGAACAGAGGGAAGACAGACAGTGATCCTACTAGGCCAGGTGTCATTCAGATAGTGCAAGTGCATGGGAAGGGGAGGGAGGAGCAGTGCGGGGGGAAAGGGGAGAGGACAGTGCAGTACATGGGATAAGAATATAAATAAACAATAAGTAAAGTACGGCCAGCAGGTGGCAAATGCAAGGGTAAGTGCAGACATCAGGTGACAAGTGCTGGTAGTGGGACTGCAGGGATACAGAAAACAGTCCCCAAGTGCGAGGTTGCTAGGAGGGCAGTGCAGGAGTACGACTGGCGGGGGAGGGGACCTGGGCCCGAGATCAGAGGGTGACCAGGGAACCAGTGCAATGTCAGTGTCAGCCAGGAAGTCAGCAAGGGAGAGGAGGAGAAAAAGCAGAAGCAAAAAGGTTTTGAGGTGCTTCCGGAACCGAAGATGATTCTCCTCAAGTTTCAGGGAGGCAGGGAGGCTGTTCCAGAGGTAGGCCCCAGCCGAAGAAAGAGATCTACCACCAACTCGTTGCTTGGAGAAGCGACTGACCCTGAGGGAGTTTGAGGCAGATGAGCGAAGAGCTTGGGAAGGAAGGTATTTAGGAAGAGATAGTTGAAGGTATTGAGGCCCCAGGCCCCAGAAGGCTTTGTGGATGATGCAGAGGGTTTTGAACTTAATCCTCACAGCCACAGGGAGCCAGAGCAGAGATTTCAGTCCTGGAGAGATACGATCCCTGGGCTTGAGGACAAGGACACGCGTTGCGTCCTGTTTGGGATAAGTTGCAGAGGGCGGAGAGTAGAAGCAGGCAGATTTAGAAAGAGGCTGTTGCAATAGTCCAGCTTAGAGAGAACCAGAGCTCTGGAGACAGTGAGCTTCTGGGGGAAGAAGAGGAAAGGAAGAATACCTCTGAGGCGGTGCAGCTGGTAGTGTGACTCCTTATTAACTTCAGAGATGTGAGGAGAGAAAGAGAGTGTAGAGTCGAAGATGACCCTGAGGTTTTTAGCCTTACAGGTGGGAGCAGGAAGAGGGCCAAGATGTCTTTGGAGTCTTCACTCCTATATATTCCATGCACTGCAGTGTTTCAAAGTATTTTCCTCACAATGCCAAAACATTTCTTACTCCCATAAACAGCATGCACTTTAACGTGGCAAAGTCATTTCCTCATATGTTCGTTGTTCCGACTCAAAGCATGCCTTGCAATCCTTCAAAGCTCCTACCCCAGATGTATATGTTGTTCTGACTCCTGTAGTCAACAAACAGTAGACCTTTTCACTGTGGCTTTCTTTATGCACTCTAGGAACTGGCCCTCCAGGTTTCAGGATGCAGATGTTCTTCACAATGTGGCATCCAACGTGTTTTCTAGTAACCCAAGCAAAAGGTTTTGCAGAAGTTGTGCGCTCGCGGAACTTACATTCTAAGTACCAGTATGAAACAGGTCTTGACAATGTGGGCTTTTCCATGCTCTCTAGTGACTCACACTCAAGTTACAGCATGAAGGGAGTCTTAGCAATGTGGTTTTCTCAGTGTATTCCAGGATTGCACGCTCTAGGTACCAGTGCCAGTATCTCACAATCAAAGTTACAGTATGCAGGAAGGCTTGGCCATGTGGCTTTCTTACAGCTATCTAGGAATGTACACTCTAAACACCAGTATGCAGCATGTCTTGATAATGTGGGATTCTCCATGCTCTTTCATAACTCACACGTGACGTTACAGTATGCAGGAAGTCTTGGCAATGTGGCTTCCACAGCTCACTCCAGGAATGTGCACTCCAAGTACCAGTATGCAGCATGTTTTGATAATGTGGGCTTCGCCAGGCACTCTAGTAACTCACACGGGAAGTTACAGTATGCAGGGAGTCTTGGTAATGTGGCTTTCTCACTGCACTACAGGAATGTACAATCTAAGCACCCGTATTCAGCAGGTCGTGACAATGTGTGCTACTCCATGCTCTCTTGTAACTTACAAAGTTACAGCATGAATGGCGTCGTAGCAATGTGACTTTCTCAGCTCCCTGCAGGAACGTACACGCTAAGTACCAGCATGCAGCAGGTCTTGATAATGTGGCATTCACCATGCTCTTTAGTACCTCACACTCGAAGTTACAGTATGCAGGGAGTCTTGGTAATGTGGCTTTCTCATAGCACTCCAGGAAGGTACACTGTAAGAACCAGTATGCAGCAGGTGTTGGCAATGTGGTTTTCTCCATGATCTTCAGTAACTCACACACGACGTTACAGTAAGATTTAACTTGTTGCCCTATTTTAGGTAGGAGTCTGAAGGCGGGAAATAACGAAACTCCGCCAACTATCTTCCAGAAATAAAGCAATAGATGCCAGCGTTTGAGAACTACTACTGAAACAAAATGCCATCATCTTAAAAGTAGGCAATACATCCAAAATCAGGCCAAGAATTCCTCAAAAAACACGCCCGCCATAAGGAGGTGGTCATGACAGACAGAACACGAAACACTTAATTCAGTCTCAGAGTAGAGGTGGAGTCCGAGTGCCACACCAACTCCGCCCTCTCTCTGTCCTGCTGCCCATAATAATAAACACAAGCAATATGACATTGATGTGCCACATGTCACCAACTTCTCAAGTGTATATATCAGGTATGCTGAGAACACACATCACAAAAGACGCACATCCCGTTCACAGTCATCGATGCAGCCCATCACCTGCGCTTGACACTAAAAGGACAATAGGATGCGGAAACAGATCACAGGCCAGGAGGCATGATCAGCACGTGTTATATATAAAGGTGTAGGAGCACCCCGTGCAGGTCAAGGGAGCCAGACTGCAGAAGACACTGTGAGAGGACATATGCCCCACAACGAAAAGGGTGTGCGACCCATGGACTCACAACACCACTCTCATTCTGACCAGTTATGGACCAGTGATTGACCTCAGCTTCTTGCCATGAAAAAGTCAACATCCCACACTGTTTGCCGCATACATGGATAATGCCAATTTACCAGCAGAAATCCATGGTGGTATGGTCCAAACCACAAAAAGGCAGAAGGATGTGGTGCCTAGGTCAGCTCATGCAGCTCCCAAGTCTCTTCCATGTCAATATATCCCCCTCAATCCCAGATATCATATAGCCAATGGCCCATAACTTGGGTGAGCGAATAACTTCTTGACATGAGGTATGCAACAGTACATCTCTCACAGTCAGTCCACCCAAAGGCTCAAAGGTCATCTACGGGTTATACACATGGAAGGAAGCAAACGTAATCAAAGTAATTAAGCATGTTGTAAAATGACATGAACCACAATGGTGTGCTGATAGCAACATTGAAGCCCTACAGGGAGCTGCCATCACCCCTTCCACTCCTCCAGCAAGTGAATGAGCCAGAGCCATGACCACAGGGTGTGCCAATATTTCAAGCATGAAACGGAGTAGAGGTTATTTGACTGAATATAAAACAATATCACAAACTCAATCCATCAAACAAATCAAAATATGTGGATATCCTGGATGTCCAATGCTTACCACAAGCTCAGCGCCTCCAAGACTGAATTTCTACTGCTGACCAACAACACTGAACACCCTGATATCCAAACCTGTCTCTTTACTATTAACCATGAGGGCTTCCCAGCGGAATGGCTACCTGTGCCAAGTCCCTTGGGTTCGACATTGACAGACAATTCTCCTTCAAACTGCACATAGTATGGAAGACACAAACCGATTGCTATTTGCTTTGTCTCCTGGGGAAGATGAAACTCTTCATCCCAGAAAACAATTTCAAATCTGCTCTTTAAGCTTTCGTCATCTACCACCTGGATGGTGGCAATGCCCTTTTGGAAGACATTCTGGCAACTACCCTGTTACCCCTGAGATGTGTCCTGCATGTTGCAGCATGACTCATCAAAGGCCTGTGCAAATTCAACCACATCACCCCAATCCAGATCGAATTGTACTGGCCTCTGCTGCAAGCACATATCATCTTCAAATCCAGCTAAATAATCTACTAGGCCTTCCCCATGAAATCCCCAAGCTACCTGACTTAGAAAAAACTCATTATCTCTGGAGGCCTATGATGCACCAAAATTAACTGCATGTGCAGACTTGAACTCTGCCACTGCAGGAAGGAAAGTACCAGAAGGCAGGCCTTCTCTGTCTATGCCCCTGTGACTAAATATCTTCCAGAATACCAGTGGTCCAGGGATGAATATCAGATTCTAAACCATCAATCAGCCCCACACCTCTATTATACCAGAAGGGATGCAAACAGATTGGAACACAAGTCAATTATAAGACCCCCTTGTCCAATTTTGGTAACGTGGACGGAACGGCAGGCTTATATCTGCAAGGTCACGGATCATTGGTTAGTTGCAACACAGCGAAGATACAATTATTACCAAATGATAAAAGGAACTGTCCTGTCAAGGTTGCATAGAAATATCTACTTTATTATAACTATACAGACAGTTCCAGCACACTACATATATGACCCACTGTGTAAAGGAACACAGAGGACAGACAGTTTCACGAAGGATAGGGATGCACTCTGGTAACTGACAGGAGGGTAGTTGGTAAAGTAATCAGTGATACTGTTCAAGGTTATTCGGTTCCCGCACCAAAGGGGCAAAGGGTTATAACTGTCTTTAGGTGGACAGGGGGGCAGAACCACAATGTACCTGGTGCTGAAGAAGTTCTTGGTGCTCCACAGTGTTGAGGCAGTTCCAGGACAGTTTGCAGCCCTTCAGACAGAGTTGATGGCTGGAGACAGCTGCAGGTACCAGGCGGCAGGCAGTTCGGCAAGCAGGCTGCTACGGACGTCTGAAGGCTGTCCGGTGTGGTGGCTCGGGGCCAAGAATCGTTGTCTCTGGGCTGGTTGGCGGATCTGGAGTGCTAGTTGAGGCGGCTTGGACAGATCTTGCAACTGCGGCGTGACAACAGTCAGCAGTTCAGGGACTCGACTGTCTTAAAAATGTACTTAACAGATGGATGCTGAATGTTGCTTGTGTGGCACTCCTCCTAGCTTCTTCGCAGGGCTTGTGTCCTTTCAGCGTGGATGGCACAAAGCTCAGGAGAGTGATTGCAGGAAATGGCCTTGTTCTCTGTCCAGAGACTCTCTGGCATTTCCTAACTAGGAAGCTTGCTGGCAGAACCTAGCAGGGCACGCTGCGTGCTGGCTTGGTACTGGATCTGGAGCTGCTGGGCTGGTCCTCTGAGTCCGGTATCTCCCTCTGTTCCCTGGGAGATGTTTAGGGGAGGGATCTTGCTTCCCTCTTGGAACTCCTGGCCTTCCTTCACTGGAGGAAGATGTAAGGTAAACTGGACCTTCAGCTTGGGTCCAAATGAGTCCTTCTTCTTATTGCTTTCAAAGTCATCAGATGATCTGCTAAGTGAGGGGTTCAGCCCTCTTTTAAAGCCCAATGGGCCCCAGTGATTGGTGCAGGCTAAGCATACCTTAATGAACCAATCCGAGGTCCCCACCAACAATCGTCTGTTATACATGAGGTCAGGACCAGAGTGCTCTGCAACAGGACAGACAAGGTGTGACAACATATACCTAAGTCCCACCCATCTTCCTTTCTGTTGTAGATCGAAGTGCCTCTCTGGTTAACTGAGCCCTATGTGACTCTTGATCAAAGCGCAGGTTTCCCTTGAAGTGTGTGGTGCGAGCAGACTTCCCGTCTCCTTCAAATTTCATACTTATCCCCTCTGAAAGGGGTCTTCTCTGCAGGGACACCTGTGGTAACTGCTGGATCCAGACAGGCCATTCAATGCCTTTCATACAGAGAGGTGGGAACTAGCTTCAAGTTGACACAAGGGCTGTTAGTCCCGCCTTCCTGTTGTCTTATTCGGCAACTAAGCCCCTTCATGCTTGCCTGAATTATCTCGTTAGTATGCACTGTCACCAGCCAAATTTAGACAAAAGGAATGCAGATCCATGGAGCATTTGATATTTATATTAGGCTGCTCATGTCTGCAGGAACGTGTGCCTTCCCCCTCTTTGGAATGCTTTGATGGACCCGGGGCTGTCACATTCCAGCTGAATATGACAGTGGAAGACAGCACCTGTAGGCTGTGTCTTCCCGGAGTATATGTGACTCTGCATTTTGTGTGGCAAGCAGATGAAATGTGCGTGGAATGGCCATGCACATTTCTCAGAGGCTGGTCTCCCATCATTCATTTTCATTATTAAAAAATAAAATAAAAACATGCCCTCCAGCCTCAACATGTGAACCACCACCCTACTGAGGGTCTGGTTCATTAACAAGGCAAAAGTAATGGCTGAGGCTATCTGTATTTCCATGCTGGGAGCCTTGCTTGTGCTGGATGTCCATATATAGTCCCTGTAGGCATATGGTACTATGCAAAAGCTTAGGGTTCTCCCCTTGCATGGCCATTAACCATCACAGAGAACTGTGGTCTGTCTCAATCATAAAGTGAGACCAAAAGATGTAGGGTTTCATCTTCTTTAAGGCCCACACGACTGCATACACCTCTTTTACTATGACAGCCCAGTTCCTTTCTCATTTTGTCAACCGCCTGCTATTGTAGGCGACAGGTTGTTCTACCCCTTTCAGAGTTCAGCTGCACTAACACTGCTCCAATCCCATAATCACAAGCATCTGTCTGGATAATGAATTCCTGACCATAGTCTGGCATTTTCAGATCTGGGACCCTGGTTTGACAGGTGGGGGTCCAAGTTATCTTCTTTGGCATCATTTCGGATGTTACATCATTCAGGGGTATGGCAAAGGTCCCATACCCTCTGATGAACGACCAGTAGTACCCGGTGAGACCTAGAAAGTATCTCACCTGCGTCTGCGTGATGAGGATGACGCAACCCTTCACAGCCTGTACCTTCACTTAGAGAGTTTGTTTCTTACCTCCACTGAACAGGTGGCCTAGGTAATTCACGCTACCCTCCGCTATCTGGCACTTCATGGCCTTGATAGTCAGGCCTGCATTCTGCAGCACCTGAAGCACTTGTTTCAGGTGGGATACATGATTGTCCCACGTGTGGCAGGTGCATTCTTCAATCTGAAGGACACCACAGTGACCCGATACTGTCCTTCCGGGGTTGAGAATGCTGACCTCTCTCTCGCTCCATCTGTCAAGCCGACCTGCCAATACCCCGCTGTGAGCTCAAAAATACTCATGTACTTGGCAGCGACAAGCTTGTCAATGTCAATAAGCTCATCTGCCCGAGGAATGGGGTGAGCATAAGCCGGTCAAGTGGCACAGTGAGTAGAGCGCTTTGCTTTGGCATCCGTGCAAAGCCTGTTAACGCAGGTTCGAATCCCGGCGGGGCCAAACTCAGCCTTTCATCCTTCTGAGGTCGATAAATGAGCACCACACACTGTGGGTAATAATAAGTAGCGCTATATAAATGCTGAATTATTCTTATTATTATATGTCTTTGTGTCAGAAATGAGCCCCCTGTAGTCCACACAAAAGCAAATGTCAGTCTTTCCCCCACTGGTCTTTTAGAGACCAGTACCACTGGCTAGCCCAGGGGCTGTGGGATGGCTCTATCACTACTAGCGACAACATCTTGGAAGCTTCCTCCTTGATGGTGTCCCTGACCTTGTCCGATATCCAGTGAATTCTACGCTTCACCGGCTTACTGTTTCCAGTGTCCACATCATGGGTGCACCAATCTGTGCAACCAGGAGTCTGAGAAAACTGACGGGCAAACTCTTCCAGTAACCGGCAACATTCTGTCAGTTGCTGTTCCGACAGGCCATTGCAAGGTTGACACCTTCAACTGACCCATCTGTGGCTTCAGTGTGCAGGAGGTCTGGAAGGGGATTGGTCCCCTCCTCAGTTTCTCCGTCAGTCACTAACGCCATGACCAGGTCATCCCGCTATAATAGGGTTTGAGCCGGTTGACGTGAAAGATCCTGCACATCTGTTTAGGTCCTTTCATGTCAATGAGATAATTCACCTCACTGCCCTTTTCCAGCAAACAGTACGGCCCAGTCCACTTGTCCTGAAGGGTACTCGGTTTGACAGGCTTGATAATCCACACCCACTGGCCTGGAGAATAGACTGTCACTGTAGCCTTTTGGCCATGCCAGTGCTTCATCAGTTCCTGACTGGCCTTTAGATTCTTTGTCGACTGTTCCATGTACTTTGCCATTCTAGACCGAAGGCTGAGTATATAGTCCACCACATCTCGTGACGGGGATGAGGGTTTGCTTTCCCATCCATCCTTCACTAGACTGAGGGGACCTCGTATAGGGTGTCCAAACAGAAGCTCAAAGGGGGTAAACCCTACTCCGTTCTGTGGCACCTCCCTGTAGGTGAAGAGCAAGCATGGCAGCAGAATATCCCATTTTCCCCTAAGGTGCTCTTCCAAACCACCCATCATGCCTTTCATGGTCTTGTTGAACCGCTCAACAAGCCCCTTGGTTTGTGGATGGAAGGAGGTAGAGAACTGGTAGGTGACTCCACACTCTTCCCACATAGCCTTCATATATACTGATATGAAGTTTGATCCCCTGTCAGAAACAACTTCCTTGGTGAGTACAACATGGGAGAATATCCCAATCAGAGCCTTCGCAACCATAGGGGCTTTGATGCTCCTAAGATTGACAGCCTCAGGGTATCTGGTGGCGTGTTCCACCACCACCAAGATATATCAGTTCCAAGAGCTGGTTTGAGGAACCAAAGGACCCTCAATATCCATGCCTATTCTCTCGAAAGGCCACCCAACCACGGGTAGTGGGATTAAGTTGGCCTTTTTGGCACCACTTGACTTGCCAGATGCTTGACAAGTTGGCCAGGACCGGAAAATTCCTTAACTTTAACACCAAACTGCGCCCAGTAAAAGTGCACAGACAACAGGTCTGATGTCTTAGTCACTCCCAAGTGACCCGCTAAAGGAATTTGGTGAGCCAAATCCAAAAGGAACTTTCTGTGGCATTGGGGAACCACCAACCTTCTGGTGTCCTCACCCTCAGAATCCTTTGGCTCACTGTGCAGGAGTATATCCCCCCAGTACACTTTGAACAGCACAGGTGCCTCACCCTTAACCTGCTCCTCCGCCTGCTTCCACAGATCAGCCAGATTGAGACACTCTTTATGAGCTGTGTAGAAGTCAGTCTGATCTGGGACCCCAGCTGATGCAAACTCATCCAGCTTGGGCAGAACCTTCAGATCTGCACCCACTTGGTCCTCCACCTCAGGTTCCTGCGATACGCCAGGCAAATCTGAAGTCACCGGGTTCCCTGCTACTAGCCCCTCTCCCGCACAAGTAGGCGAATCAGTAGTCGTTGGAACTGAACTAGGGGCTACCGGCCATGCTGGTCCTTCCAACAAACCCTCGGGAAGCACTCCAGGCCCTAAGGATTTCAGACCATTCAATCTGGCGTTCTCTTTGGCCCTCAATCGTATTGCCGCTGCAATTATTTTGGGATCAGGAAGATCATTACCCAACAGACATGGGACAGGGATGGAGTCTTTCACCGCTACACGCGCTGGGTCGTTACACCTCGCCAGCTGAACTGCACTATCTTTTAAAAAAAAAAAAAGTTTTTGGTTTATTCAAGTAAAAACCTTTACAAAATCACTATTTCATTTTTCATACAATACATATGCCAATTTAAAAGAAAGAGAAAAAGAAAAGAGCAGTTAACAAACTACTAACACGTTCATGAAAAGGTTTGCTAGAACATTACAAATATTATAAAACATGAATACATATCTAGGTTGTATACAAATTGTTCGTATTACAACTGTTCGAATGACAATTGACCTTTTCACAATTGACCGAATTGTGAAGGTCAATTGTAACATTGTAACATATATGCGGGGGGAAACCCCCCGCAACCCCCCACCCAACCCAAACCCCTATATATATATATATATATATATATATATATATATATATATATATATATATATATATATATATATATATATATATATATATATACGGTCAATTGTGAAAAGGTCAATTGTGACCCTTTAAATTCGGTCAATTGTTCATTCGAACAATTGTAAACGAACAATTTGGGTAATACCCATATCTAACATATAAAAAACGATAAATTGAAGCAGAGAATGAGGTCAGCAAAGAGTGCTAAAAATTATAATTTTCATTTTGTTATACATTTGACAAAGAGTTTATCACAAAGTGCCCAATTATACATTCGCAGTTCCTCACACAGTTTTGCCTCAATTATTTCAACGAAATCAATCAATTTCAAAGTGAGTCGTTGACTATATCCTTCCATGCATCGCTTCCATAAGGACTCCCTAACAATAGGATATTTATTCAGTAGGTAGCAATCAAATATTTGAGTTCAGGGTTCTTCAAAAAAGTTACAATAAATCACCAGATAGTCCCATGGCATCTATACCAATATTTAGTTCTCGAATAAGTTGAAAATTGATTAGGTTTGCTTTCCTTGCAGTTGGATCTATCACCCACATTCCTTCCATAAAGATTATATTCATAGAAAGTGGAATAAGTCCCCATCAGATCTAACATACTGCACCAATGGTATCTTTGAAATGTTTTCTTTTGGCTGGATAAACACATGCTCATGGATTCTGGGGTTTCGTTGATCACGTTAAGAATTACCTGAAGTTTTGAAGTGAGTTTATTCAGAGATCGAATGCTGGAGTCGCCAAGAATTTTATTAAGCTCTACATATAAGGTATTTTTTGGTGGGTCAAGCATTTTTATATAATTATTTATGCTTCTCCAGTTACGTCTGGCTGAAAGGGGTAACAAATTTAGCTCATGGCATATCACTGCATTTGGAATAGAGAGTGCTAAGCCTAATGCATGTTTCCATATTTTCCCCTGTAGGACATCAAGGAAGTCGTCGATCTCAAAGCTACAAATATCCAATGTATATAATAATATAGGTTCTACTTTAAGTAAGTAGAATTGGATGAGGGGTAACAATGAAAACATGCAATGTTTGTGGAGTATGATTTTCATCTGTGAAGACAGGATTTTTGTCACAACCCTTGCCCCAGATCCCCACTGGCAAGCCCACTTGCCAGGTAAGGTCAGGGCTTGGGGAACCATTAAGGCCTTCGAGGCCTTGCATCCACCCCCAAGACTCTCTTGGAGTCAGTCCTGGCACCTCTGGCACCAGGCTCATATCCATTGTGGAGAACATGTTTGAAGGGGGACTACTTTTCATTAGGCATGCTGTTAACATGGATGCATTCGCATAGCTTGGTTCCTAAGAACTAAGCTATGCGGTATAGTGTTTTGGGTGTGGTGTCCTGGGACAACTTTACCTGGACTACTTTGTTGGGAGGATATTTAAACCACACCCAATCAACTGAGCACGCTGCGCGTTACTTTGCATACTGCAACATGACGCTCACCGTGTTCTGTGATACCCACGAGCCTCAGAGCAACGAGCCTGCAGAGGAGACAAAAGGAGCATCTTTAATAGAATCTTACCTGCAATCTCCATCCTGTCATCCGCTCGCCAGTAAACACTTCTTCTGGGCCCCGCACACCTACCGGAACGAAGCTACCTGAAAAGGAAAAGGAAAAAGGCAACATTAGAAAAGGCATACTCCGGCATGCTTAAGCCACAAACATTATTGGAACCTTATCTGGCTTGTCACCTCATGGCCAGCATCGCTCCGGAGTTCCACACCCGCTGGAGAACAACCGCGACCTGTAAGGAAGAGAGGAGACACAGGTCAGCAAAGACAACACAAAGCAGCGCAGTGATAGCGCATTACTTAACACATCACAGCGCACATCTCGTGCCATCATTTACCAGCGGTGCTCAAACCAACAAGTACACCACACCGAATCTCCCGCACACCTAGAGAGAAAGGACATTGTTAATCACTAAAGAAAGGCAGGCAAGAACAAACAGCGCTATACAAAAACTGCTGCAATAAGACCTACATTAAAGACACTTGAACGGGCACGCGCAAGTAACACGGTCGCCCACGCCCACTGAAGACTATGCACGCCTGCTAAGAAGGCAGGACGGAGAGCACGTCTAATACCGCAACAAGGTGAGGAGAGGGCCTAAGGACTGAAGCCAAAGGGGTGGTGGGAGCATACTTACCTGAGTCGGCCAGTCTTGAACCCAGCCCTCCTGTGTTTTCAGGCTAGACCTCCTCCGTAGACACCATCTGGGATTCGGGGAGAAGGTTCTGGCAACCAACCAGGGCTGAGTGGCGTCCCCGTGGATTCCAGGTGAGCGTAACATTTTAACCTTTTGATCTAAAAGGTTCTTCCACATTTTCAATGAGTAGGAGTCTGTAAGAGGATAGCCTAAATAATGAATCATAGGGGCATACACAATGTTAATCCCATTAAGTGACCAGGAAAATCGATAGGGTTTCCGTTTTTCATCAGCAAAAGTTAGTATATGAGATTTGGATGGATTAGGAATTAGGTTGTGTTCGTTAGTGAATTCTGCAAATAGATCTAGTTTTTTTTGGAGACCGAATGGGGTCCTGTCAAAGAACAAAAGATCATCAGCGAACCCATCCAATCCAGTTTAATGGGAACCAAGTTTTGCTGGGTAAATCTCTGCATTTTGCCAATGGTCATCTAAACCCAGAAGATATAAATTAAATAATACTGCCACCATATTACACCCCTGTTTTACCCCCATTTCAGTAGGGATGGGGTTAGTAAGTGCCCCTTCATGATTCAGGCGAACGCAGTAATTAGTGTTTTGGTGGAGTAGCGCAATAAGAGCTACCAAATAAACTGGGATACCCATTGTTACCATTTTTGCCCAAAGAATCTCTCGAATCATGCTATCGAACGCCACAGTTAAATCTAAACTGACCATATATACAGGCCCGGTTTTTGATTTCGAAGTTTGGGCCTGAAGGTGGGATAGAATGGTGGCATTCAGAGGACAACCAATTTGTTTCCGGAAACCCACCTGGCAAGGTGACAATAGTGCCTGTTGGTCAATATGCATTTGCAACTGATGAAGCAGTAATAAAGAACGTACTTTCGAAGAGGCATCTGTAAGAGCTATTGGACGATAACTGGAAGGGAAATCTGGGGGACCCTTTTTATAAATGGGAATGATATGAGCTGAGCGCCAGGAATGTGGAACTATGCCAGTGTCGAGAATCGTATCAAAGCGAATTTTTATAATATGGGCCCAGAATTGGGGGTTAGATTTGTATACACATGCTGGCAGGCCATCAGGCCATCAGGCCCTGGGGCCCTTGAGTTATTTCATTTCCCCATAGCTTCGACGATATCAATGATCGACCACATAGATTGCATACCTGGTTGCAGCTTGGGTTCTCCACCTTTGAGCTAGGCAAAATGATCTGGTAGTTGATATTTAGCCTTTATATGCGATACCCAAACTTCCGCCGTGATTACGGATTCAATCACATTGGCAGTACCGGCAGTCAAGATGCGCAATACTGACCAAACTTGCCTGGAATCATGTTTTAGAAGATGATGTATAATTTTTTGGTTGTCCTCATAGTGCAGTTCTCTTCTCATCCATGTAATTTTGTTTTTATAGATTTGTTTAATCTTTCTTATTTGTTCCAGCACTTCTTCCGAATGGAAATTATTTCTTAATATATGCCTAATGATTGAATTTTTTTCTGTTTCAAGAACGGCTAAGCGCATATTGAAGGAATGGACATGGCTAACATATGATTGGACTTGCATGGTTCCTTCATTTGCCAGTCTTTTCAAGTGAGTTTGGATTCTGGTGGCATTCCTGGTTTCAATATCCATCAGACTAGGTCCCCCTAAATTTATCGTGGTTATAATTTCGCTATCCAATTCAATGTATTTTAAAAGCTTATTACAGACTGTGATGTTCCATCTTACAGATAAATATTGGCGATCAGGTTCAATCTGAACTCCACTATCACCAAGGGGCACTTACTCTTACCATCAAATCCACTTACGCTCAACTCAGGCCCATCAATATACTGGCCTGGCTGTACCCACTGCAGGGTGACAGAGGTGTTGCTAGCCACAATGTTTCAGACTGCAGAAGTATTGTGTCCATTGATGTACACATGGTCTAGATAGAGTTGAGTATTATTGGGAACTGGGACGATCCGGTTCTCACTGAGTGTAACCAATCCAGATTCGGCCACTCCCTGGCCTAGTGGGAAATCCTTCTCTGAGAGGCTCACACTAATGATGGCCTCCTCCATGAGTCCAACATTCACTATGGCTTGCTTGGGTAAGTCCTTGCAAGCCGGATCCCCTTTCCTATGACCTAGCTCCTTACACACAAACAACCTTTGGGTGGCGAGAATACAGGTGTCCCAGTGTTAGGGGTGCCTGTGCTCTTCTTTTTCTTCTGCATGGCTGAACTAGAGTTTGGGGGTTTCCCTTCGTTCTTTTGGGGACCTGACTTTGAATAGGATTGGGTTAGACCTTTGTCCTTCCCGTCCTTGTTTACTTTTTTGCCCACTGATTTCTCTTCCAGTTTGGGTGTGCTCGTCTGAGCCTTTTTCTGGACTTGGGTACTCAGAAGCCTGTCGGCAGCCTTTGCAAGCTCCCTAGGGTCTGTGATAGTGTTGTCCACAAGATGCTGGTGTAGGTCAACCTCACAATTATTCAACACATGCTCACACGCAATCAAATTGTACATCCCTTTAAATGTGTCAACTGTGTTACCACTCATCCACCCGCTCAGATATTTCAATGACAAGTGTGTGAACACTTCAAAGTTCTGCCCACCTTTCTTTCCAAGCTCTCTGAAGCTCTTGGGATACTGTTCTGGAGTTTTACAGAACTTCCTGAGTAGGGCTGCCTTCATGCTCTCATAAACGGGTCTTTCCTCAGGAGTTAACTGAAGAATTGCATCAGGCCCTGGTGTCGGTAAGCGAGCCATCAGGGCTGCACCCCACAGTACCGCATCCACCTCCTGCAGCTGGAATGCCAGCTCAGCTCACTTCAAAACTGTTGAAAATATCTTTCCCTACCTCATAAATCTGTACTAAGTCTTTGGGGATGTGGCGTCAGGACTTATCCCGGGCACTCTGTTTTGAGCCACTACTGCTGCTTTTGCTAAAGGCGGATCTGTTGTCCTCTTTCTTCTCTTCAAGTGCCAGCTTGCACAGCTCTTTTTTTTTTTTTTTAAATGTATTTATTGGTTTTAACAGAATAACAAAAACAAGTATACATCACTTGAATATCAGACGAATAATCAAAAAGTAACGTAACCCTCCCACCCCCACCCCCCCAACTCAAGACCAAGTAAACATTATTGTCCCATTACGATAGGCCAGATTGATGGCTAGGGAAGTCCGATCCATCCGAGGCATCGTCAGAGTTATTAGGATGCAGAAGTGGCTCAGTCAAGGCCACCCAGCGTTGTAGTTCTCCGCTGGAGTCTAGCCTTTGTTCAAGGATTGCCGTTTCCCACGCGCCAGTCTCCGCCGTTATCCATTTAGTCAGGTCCCCCCACCACAATGCCTCATGCGGGGCCCTAGGGCTCTTCCATCCCATGGCTATGCGCCTCTTCGCAGTTATGTAGATCAAGTCTTTGAGCTTGTTCAGAGGTTTGTTTTTGTGGTTGCGTTTGTATCTGCCCAGGATGCATACTGCGGGGCAGTTCACCTCTAGCTCGATGTCTGCGTCCGCCACCCTTCCCTGAACCTGTGTCCAGAAGTGGCGTATCTCCGGGCAGCCCCAGAACATATGCGTCATACCCGCCTTCGGCTCCCTACATTTGGGGCATAGCTGGACCTCGGCTCCCCTGAAATTAGATATAGCCTCTGGTGTTAGGTAGGCTCTGTTAGTGATGTACAGTTGAATGAGCTGCAATCAGGCATTCCTGGAGACTTTTTTATGGTAGTGGGTTATTTTCTCCCATTCGGCATCCGTGAAGTCTAAGCCAAATTCGATTTCCCATTTTGCTCTACATTTAAGCACGGTGTTAGTCGTGCCCTGGAGCAGGGTTTCATACAATCGCGAGGTTTCATGGCCGCCCTCGGCTGTATTCAATAATGCTTCTATGACCGTATTTTCCGTCATGGGGGTGGTAGCCTCCGGCCATCTGACCCTAATGGCGTGTGTCACTGCCCCGTGGAGCAAAAATTGGCCAGCGGGTAATCCCGTAGTTTCAGCAAGATCAGGAAATGGCATGATCTCTTCATCCCGCATTAAATCTCCCAGGGTGGCCACTCCGTAAGGTTCCCATTGGGTGCGTGATTCGTGAAAGCCCCATGGCTGATGAGCCATAATTGCTGCTATAGGGATTTGAGGTGAGAAAGGATCAGCTGGCCCCACAGTTTTGCACGCTCTGTTCCAGAGCTTTATTCCAAGTCTAATTAAGTATGGAAGGGGCTGCGTGAATCTGCCCTGTGCCCACAATAGGTCCCTCAGGAGGAGGTTGGGTAATGCAGGTTGGAGGAGCCTAGTGTCCGAGGAGGTCTCATCGGCCATCCATCGCATCACATGCCTTAGCTGGCTCGCCAGGTAGTACAATTCAAAATTAGGGACCTTAACTCCTCCCCTCTCGTAAGGTCTCTGGAGTGTGTCCAGCGCCACCCTGTGTCTGCCCTCCTGCCAAAGGAACCGTCTGCATAGTTTGTTTATGTTTTTAAAGAAGGAGGGGGGGATATTGTAGGGAACGTTTGTAAAGTTATACAGTAGGCGGGGGAGAGCAACCATTTTGAGTAGACCGGCCCTACCGGCCATCGAGAGCGGAAGCTTACCCCAGAATTCCATAGATTTTTCTAGAGCGTCTTTGGCTCTCACCGTATTAAGTGTATGTTCCGTGAATGGGTCCCGGTGTATGGTGATTCCCAGGTATTTAAAGGAGGTCGCTTGCCACTCCAGATCTAGGGAGGGGAGGGAAGGGCCATTTTTATATAGGGCGGCAAGAGGGTAGAGGCAGGACTTCTCTTTGTTAATACGAATACCCGTGTATCTACTGAATCCATCCAGTGTTTCTAGGATGTAGGGCAGGAGGTGTTCGGGGTTATGTAAGAACAATAGCGTATCATCCGCATACATAGAGACGAGGTGGGTCTCTCCGTCAATTACAATACCCCCATCTCCGTATTCCTGCCTGAGGTACGTGGCTACGGGTTCGGTGGCGATGATGTATAGCATCGGGGAGAGTGGGCAGCCCTGGCGAGTGCCTCTATGTAACGCCCATTTGTTTGAGAAGGTCCTGTTCGTGCGCACCCTAGCGGTGGGGTTGGTGTAGACTAGCCGGGTCCATTTCAGGAAAGCAGGTCCTATCCCCATTTTAGCCATAGTGGCATAAAGCCATTCCCAACGCACTGAATCGAAGGCCTTGGTGGCGTCTAGTGACGCCACCGCGTATTTCTGAGGCCTCTGCTCCGTGCTGTATATAATATGGTGCAACCTACGCAGGTTCTCTGTTATGGAGCGACCGGGCACGTAACCCGTTTGGTCCTGGTGGATCAGGTGTGGAATTACCCTTCGCAGTCTACTAGCTAGCAGGGAGGTTAGGATCTTGCAATCAACATTTAACATGGAGAGGGGTCTATATGAGCCGCAGTGCGATCCGTCTTTCCCGGGTTTCAGGAGAGGGACAATCACCGCCTCCCTCATGGAGTCGGGGAGGGCACCCCGCTCGTAGGCTTCGTTGAACACCTGTGCCAACAGTGGGGCCAAGGTCTCCTCATACAATTTGTAAAATTCCCCCGGGAGGCCATCAGTGCCTGGGGACTTACCGGTCGGGAGTGACCTAATGATTACCTTGACCTCATCTGGGGTGATGGGTTCGTCCAAGGCTTCCGTCATATGGGGCTCAAGCCTGGGGAGATCTATGTCGTCCAGGATGTCCTCTATGTCGGAGACGTCCACGGGCGGGGGTTCGGCGTATAAATTGCTGTAAAAGTCAGAGAACACCGAATTAATTTCGGTCTGGGTGTGCACTAAGGAGCCATCTGGTTTGAGTACTTGGCAAATGGGGGTTCTGGGGGCTTCCCTCTTGTACAGCCAAGCTAGGAGTTTACCAGGTTTATCACCTAGAGCGTGGGTACGTTCAGTGTGTTTAGCATAGCTCAGCCTACCCAGGGACTCCCAATGTGTGAGACAGGTTTGTTTGAGGTCAATCACCTTCTGTAAATGTTCTGGGGATGGATCTAGTCTGCCTTCGAGCTCCCCCAACTCACTCTCTGCATGTTCTAAGGAGGAAGTAATCGACCTCAGTGCTCCGCCCATGGTTGCAATCATCTCCCCTCTCAGGACCACTTTGTATGCCTCCCAGGCGGTGCCTATGTGTTTAACACTGTTGAGGTTCCTTTCCCAGTAGTCTTCAGTCCTATCAGCAATGTGTTCGCGGAGGGCTATGTCTAGGAGAGCTTCAGCCCTAATTCTCCAGGTGGGGACCGGGGGTCTAGGCGGGTAGATCTCCCAGGTGGCTACTAGTGGGGAATGATCGGACAGTACTCTGGGCTGGTACTGAGCACCGCCGAACGTTGCCTGTTGTTCTAGGCTCACGAAGAGGTAGTCTATCCTAGTGTGGACTGCGTGAGGAGGGGAGTAAAAGGAGAACACACGTGCATCTGGGTGCTGTTCTCTCCACAAGTCTCGGAGTTGTAGCTGCTGTATCAACCTTGACAGAATTTTGGCAGGTGGGGAAGGGCGTGTATGCTTATCGTCCGACCTGTCTTTCAGGGGGTCTAAGGTGCAGTTATGGTCGCCCCCCCATATCATGGTTTGGTCCCTGTAAGGGCCGAGGCGTGGACACAGGGAGTGGAAGAAGGTGGTTGCATCATGGTTTGGTGCATAAGTGCTGACTAGACAAACCTCTCTCCCTTCAATGGTACCACATGCAATTGCCATCCTGCCCTCATTGTCTGCTTTGGAGCCGACCAACCGGAAGGGGACAGAGGGGTCCACCCAGATCAGGACACCCCTGGCGTAGGAGGAGTAGGAGGAACCTATCAGGGTACCACGCCAGGCCTTTGCCAATGCTTTCAGTTTGTCCGACGTAAGGTGTGTTTCTTGTAGCAGGGCTATTTTGGTTTTGCTTCTTTTAATATAGGAGAGTATGCGCCTTTGTTTCACGAAGCTGTTCATGCCTCTGACGTTCCACGTCAGGATTTTCAACGAATCGGCCATGTGAGATTTGGGATTCTGGTGGCTATGTCCAACGCCCCCGGGAGCACCACGAGTGGCCGGAGGATCGTGGGGGTCTTGTGGTTTCCAGGAGATTCGTGCATGCGGGTCTCAGCCGGGTTACTTGCACCCCCGAACTTCTGCTTCGGTGGCTGCCAGCCTATCCAGCGGAGGGTAGGTGCCTCGTCCGTGCTGACTGAAATGGATGTAGATGGTCTTGGTTGTCCCTGATTCGGGCACTTAACAACTGTGCCAACTTCCCCTGTCCCACCCCCCCGTAACTGTGAACTTCCCCAACATAAACCAGGTCGAGTGAGGAGCTCCTCACTATGACAGACCCGTTTCCGCTCCTTTAGACCGAAGGACGGTCGCATGGTGCCCTACGGGCGGGTAATGAGTACCCTTAACAAGAAAGAACTTCCAGGGGTAGGAGAGTGTTCGTCCGGGCGCCTCGTGTTATGAAATCCGGTCAGCTGCGGCATAAGTGGCCGTTCCATGGTGGGGCCTCCGAAAGGCACCGGGGCCCTGGGAGACGGGGCTCAGCGGGGTTGTCGTTTCTTGACTTCGACATCTGGGATCTGCTCCCCGTCCATCCAGTCTCGGGCCTCTGCCAGGGTATCGAAGAGGTGAGTTCTGTTGTTTCGTATCACCTTCAATCTGGAGGGGTAGAGGAGCATGTAGCGTAGGCCAGCAGCCTTCAGTCTTGCTTTGGTGTGTATGAACTGTGCCCTCTTCATTTGAACCTGAAAGGTATAGTCAGGGTAGATGGATATCTTGGCTGAACCCCTGCAGATCTGGCCGCCTGACCGCAAGAAGGTGAGGATGGTTTCCCGGTCTCTGTAGTTAAGTACTTTTGCGATCACGGGTCTGGGTGGGCTGCCAGGAGGGGGTTTCGATGTGAGGGATCGGTGAGCCCTTTCGATTACAAAGCCCTGAGAGAGTTTTTCTGCTCCAATCTCCTGTATCAGGAGATTCTCTACGAAGTTCGTGGGGTCCGATCCCTCGATGCCCTCCGGGAGCCCCAGGAGGCGAATGTTGTTGCGGCGTGCGCGCCCCTCTGCCTCCTCGGCCCTGTCTTCCAGGTTTTTAACTTTTTGTTGAAGTACATCGACATCTTTGAGGAGCACTGTCTTAGCTTCAGTGTTCTCGCGGACCTGGGCCTCCAGCACCTCTGTTCTGCCGGCCAGGGATCGAACGTCTTGGCGCAGGAGGTTCAAGTCTATGGCGACAGCGTCTATTTTATGCTCCACGGCTGCCTGGGAAAGTTTGATAGCTTCAAGGATCTGTGTGTTACTAGGTTCCGCTGAAGGCCCCAAGGGGTCGGGTAGGTTTGCAGCAAGAGTCTCGCTCATGTTATCGGGCGCTGTGGGCCCCGCCGCCGTGAACGTGTCGATGGTGGTCTGGCGTTGCTTAGCCCTTGCACCTTTGGTAGACATGTCGGCTGAGCCTCCGGGCTTCACTGCTAACGAGGCGGCCGAGGTGAGCCGCGATGGAGTGGCCGAGGAAGCCGTATCGGGTGGGCCGCGATGGCGGATCGCTGTATGCTGTGGGCGGCTCCGTAGGGGGCAGGGGGGACGGGTGGTGTGCCGCTTCTTCGGGTTAACAGGCCGGGCACGCCTGTATGTGTCGGTTGCGTTAGTCCCCCCCGCTCACCTCGAAGGGCCTCCGAGACCCTGGCTCCCGGTTCTGTGGCTGGCAGCGCCCTCGTCCGGGACGTTCCAGGCAGGTCGTCCCGTTGGCACCTTCCGTCGTTCGCGCTCCAAGCTTCACGGGTGCCCCACAGGACCCCCTCGTCAGTCCAGCTGGGCGTTCGTGTGTCCTCGGCCCTCAGCTGAGTGTTACGGCGCGAGCGGCTTTAGAGTGCGGGCCGCCGCGTCTTGCAGGGCTCGGGAGCCGCCATCTTGGCCCTGGTCCGCGGGATCGTGTCGCACGGTCTATTGGGCGAGACCGGTCCTCCAGGGTCACAGGAATCGGCTCGCAGGTGCAGCAGGATGTCGGCCCTCGATGGGGCGGTTCGTGGGGTTCGGGGCCCCCGAAAAAAGTAGTTAAAAGCAGCTTATGATGGTCGCATCAAGCGGAGCGCAAGGAGCGGACGTCCTCTTCACATGGCGGTTAGCCACGCCCCCAGCTTGCACAGCTCTATGGTGGCCCTGCCCCGCTCCATGACAATATTGTCCTACTGTTTTGGTTCCTCTAGCGCTAGTCTCCTCTCCTCGAGTAGGAGTTTTCTAGCAGCTACCTCATTAACAGCCGGAATAAGTACTGTGCCACTTAGCGACTGTGCTGAGAACTGGGACCTGCAGCATGCTGCACTAGCCCCTGTCCTCACTGACACTCTCGAGTGCAGAGAAATCACACTTGACCCCGGCAGTATGATTGGCGAGAGACACTGCTCATACAGTCGTCCTCATCAATTTCCCCCTCCGAAAGGTCTTGTCCGTTCGGGTACACAGGTCCTTGCCCATCCCTGGGGTCTTCTCCCCAACTGCCCTCACTTATATCCAGGCTTGGAGGCTGTCAGCAACTCAGGTGTATTAACCTTACTGCTGTGGGGAAGTCCTCTCTCTTGACATAAGACTTGGCAGGACATCCTTAGTCCTGCCTTGTATAGCCTCCATGTCAAGCTCCAAGACTATTACTATTAACTAGCAGTTACTAAATGTTGCCTGCAACAGTACTTTTATCATTGGGTGACTAAGCTGTGCGCAAGGCTCCAACCGATCCAACGGCTTGCCACCGATGTGATAAATCAACTTCCAGGGCACCAGTGGTCCAGGGATGAATATTGGGTTCTAAACCATCAATTAGCTCCACACCTCTAGTACACCAGAAGGGGTCTGAACAGATTGGAAAACAAGTTAATTATAAGATCGCCTTTTCCAATTTTGGTAATGTGGATGGAACATCAGGCTCATCCCTGCAAGGTTGTAGATCGTTGGTTTGGTGCAACACTGCGAAAATACAATTATTACCCAATGATCAAAGGGACTGTCCAGTCAAGGTTGTATACACATTTCTACTTTTTTATTACTACAACAGACAGTTCTATCACAGTACAAATACAACCCACCCTGTCAAGAAACATGGAGGACAGACAGTTTCACAAAGGAAAGGGATACTGACAGGAGGGCAGTTGGTAAAGTAATCAGTCTTACTGTTCAAGGTTTTTCAGTTCCAGAACCAAGGGTGCAAAGGGTTGTAACTTTCTCTAGGGGCCTTCGGAGGAGGACCAGGGGGCAGAACCACAATGCATCAGGTGCTACAGAAGTTCTTGGTGCTCGACAACATCAAGGTGGTTCCAAGGTGGTTCCCAACCCTTGAGACAGAGTTAGTGGCAGGAGACAGCTGTGGGTACCAGGCCGCAGGCAGTTTGGCAAGCAAGGCTGGACAGATGTCTGCAGGCTGTTAGGTGCAGCGGCTCGGGGCCAAAAATCATTGTATCGGTGCTCGTTGGCAGATCTGGAATGCTGGTCGAGGTGGCTCAGAAGGCTCTTTCGACTGCGGCGTGACAACAGTCAGCTAGGCAGCGGATGTTGTTCGAGGACTCGACTGTCTCGAAAAATGTCCTTAAAAGATGGACACTGGATCATTCCTCCTAGCTTCTTAACAAGGCTTATGTCCTTTGAAGGTGGACGGGCCAAAGCTCAGGAGAGTATTTGCAGGCGAAGGCCTTGACTTTTGTCCAGAGACTTTCGAGCACTTCCCAACTAGGAAGCTTGCTGTCAGAAACTAGCAGGGCACGCTGTGTGTTGGCTGAGTACAGGTTCTAGAACTGCTGGATGGGTCATATGAGTCTGGTATCTCCCTTTGTTCCCGGGGAGATGTTTAGGGGAGGGATATTGCTTCCCTCTTGGAACTCCTGGCCTTACTTCACAAGCAGAACATGTAATGTAGACTGTAGTTTCAGCTCGGGTCCAAATGTGTCCTTCTCCTTACTCCTTTCAAAGTCATTGGATGATCTGCTAAGTGAAAAGTTCCGCCCTCTTTTAAAGACCAATCGGCCCCAGTGATTGGTGGAGGCTAAGCCTACCTTAATGAACCAATCCTGGGTCCCCACCAACAATCTTCTTTTATGCATGAGGTCTGGACCAGAGCGCTCTGCAACAGGACAGACAAGGGGTGACAACATTTACCTAAGTCCACCCATCTTCCTGCCTGTTGTAGATCAAAGTGCCTCTCTGGTTAACTGAGCCCTCTGTGACTATTGATCAAAGCGCAGGTTTTCCTTGAAGTATGTGGTGGGGTCAGACTTCCCGTCTCCTGCAAATCACATACTTCTCCTCTCTGAAGGGGGTCTGCTTTGCATTGACACCTGTGGTAATTGCTGGACTCAGACAGGCCATTCACTGCCTTTCATACAGAGAGGTGGGAACTAGCTCAAGTTGACACATTGCATACCAAAGAGATGTTAGTCTCACCTTCCAATTGTCTTATTCAGCAACCAAGCCCCTTCAGGCTTGCCTCAATTATCTTGTTAGTATGCACTGCCACAAGCAGAATTTAGACAAAAGAAATGCAGATCCATAGAGCGTTTGATATTTAAATTAGGCTGCTCGTGGCTGGAAGGTGTGCCTTCCCCCTTCTTGGAATGCTTTGATGTACCCAGGGTTGTCACATTCCAGCTGAATATGACAGGGGAAGACAGCGCCTGTAGGCTGTGTCTTCCCGGAGTACCTGTGACTATGCGTTTTGTGTGTGAAGCAGATGAAATGTGTGCGGAATGGCCTCCCACATTTCTCAGAGGCTGGTATTCCATCATTCATTTTTGTTGTTTAAAAAAGCCCATGTGAGCGCACTCTCCCCATGCGGATGGTCAGATTCCTCACAGCCCCATGATTCTGGAACCTCCTCCCTGTCAATACCAGACTCAACCCCTCCCTTCTATATTTCAGGAAGGAACTGAAGACCCTCCTCTTCAAGGAATGGCTCATCCCTAACAGCTGAGACCCCACCATCCTCTCCCCACCCTACCCAACTTTGTGGTGTGCTCCCCACTTTTTGTTCTCCTGTTTATTTATAGATCCTTTGCTGCCAAATTTCTGACCACGCCTGCCAGTTTTACTGCATTCTGCTTCCCTCTCTGTGTCCTAGCCCCTATGATTTGTAAAGTGCTCTGTTGCTAGATCTGCACTGAATAAATATCCTAATAATTATTATAATAATACAAGTGATAACAATAATAGTAATAATAATAATGTGCAAAGGGTGATTGTAATGTTCATATTTAGTGCTTATTTACATTCTTTTCCATGTAATTAATCACTTTGTATGATCTTGAAAATAGTACATGCACATTCCATTAAATGGAAAGTAAGCCTTGTTATGCTTAATATGTGTACAGTTTGTTAATCAGAAAACCAGTAGCAAATTACCATTGCTTTGATTTATTTTCATATTGCGCATTTTCCATGAAAAAAAGCACATGAAGCTGCTCCCAATTGTGGAAAACATTTGCATATGTTAGTGTGGACTTTACCCCTCCTGACCTTCCTATATGTGTGCTGATTGATGGTAGGCACTGTCAATCTGTTTTACATCAACCTGTTTTACATATATGTATATGTTTGCATTCTGAAAAATCTAGACGTTCACCTAACTTAGCAAAACAACCATTGAAAAAGCCAGTGGCAAAACAAACTGGGATGTGGGTGGAAGCTGCAGTGATGAGCGCAAGCTGAGATTTATTTAAATTGTCCGGGTACACTATTGCCATCTGTTAGGGGAGTTTTCCTAAAGTCCACTGTGAGGTAAGACTTTATAAAACAATCCCAATGGTTTTTAGATCCCCAATGGAATTAATGTGCGCTGAAAATTCCTGTGACAGCGTGAGAAAGCGTGCGAATCGCAGCGCTAGTGTGAAAATCGCAGCGAAACCCGCACACAGAGATTCACGGAAGTCCGTGTGCGTGTAAATCCATGGATGTGCGCTAAAATCCTGCATGGCGCATGCTGGTGCACACGTCCTCAAACAGCGTGCGCAGCGCGCACAGCGAAAGCGCACATAGCGCAGCGCACACAACAAAAGTAGGCATAACACGGGGCGTAACACGCGGAATGGGGAACAACGCGTGAAAATGTGGGTGTCACTTGGGAAGTACAGGAGGTAAATGCGTGGAACGCCCACACGCACGCCTACAACACGTATTCATGGAATCAAACGGGGCTAATGCGCGCGCCAAAAAAGATGCGCTAATCCGGAAACACGTATGTAGGAAGGAAGCAGGCGTACGTGGACTCGCACAGCATAAAAGTGCACGCAAACAACAAACAAGCTCAGACGCTAAGATGAATATACCGTTCCTTTCAGCAGTGGTCGTGGGATACCGCAGGAGGAGGAGGAGGATAGTCAGGCCCAGAATTTCTACACCCAGAACCAGCCTTTTTGGGATGCCTGATGACCAGGTGTATGGGAGGTACAGGTTTCCACCTCACAAAATACTCGACCTGGTGAGTGATTGGGAGGATGACCTCACCTCACTCACCCTGTGCTCACAAGCACTGAGCCCCCTGGAAAAGGTGCTTAATGTACTGCACTTCTTGGCCACTGGATCATTTCAGCAAACAAGTGTTATAGTAGGGGGGTGTCACAGGCCACGCAGTCACGCTGCCTACACTAGGTGTTGGCCATCATGACTGCACGCCCATCAGTACCTGCCCAGAACACCTGCAGAAAGGCAGGCTGCCGCCCAGGATTTCTACGGGGTGGCACAATTCCCCAAAGTGCTAGGTGCCATTGATTGCACCCATGTGTTTCTACGTCCCCCCAGGGCAACGGAGCACATCTATAGAAACCACAAGCACTGGCATTCTATCAACGTGCAGGTAGTATGTGATGCCAAGGGAATCATCACCTCAGTATATGCCAACTATCCAGGGTCCACTCATGACAGTTTAATTTACAGAATGTCAACCCTAAACCGGGACCTAGAAGCTGGGCGAGTATAAATGCCCCTGTACATGCATGCATGTCAGATACTGAGTAATGTCACAACCCCACTAATGATACCCATCATCACCTCCACAGGGGACAGTGCCTACCCTCTGAGCACTCACATGATGACGCCAATTCGGAACCCCACCACACCACCCGAGGTAACATACAACACAGCCATATTGCAACCCGGGGCATAGTGGAGCGCACATTCGGAGTGCTCAAGTCACACTTTCGCTCCCTTGACTGCTCTGGTGGGCAGCTGCTATACGCTCCCCCAGTAGTGTGCAGGATCATAGTGGCAGCATGTGTCCTGCACAACGTTGCAACATGCCGGAGCCTGCCGGTGGACATGGTGGTGCCCCCACATCCCCAACCACATGCACGGCCGGTGCGCATGGGAGGGGAAAGGGCACGTGGTGAGACACCCCGTACACAGCTGGTGGCTAATTACTTCACCTAAGATCACACCCCTGTGGAGTGCACACAGCCCTGGCACATACCAGCTGACAATCAATGATGATGACATACGGGACAGTCAACTGTCACAACCATACCAGCCTGAGATTGGTCACCTGGCAGTGTTACATTGTGTGCATCCCTACCTACTTAAATACAACCAATGCCGTGTGAAAAAAGACACACATTCATGCTGCATGAACTACTACCCCCTTGAAAAATACACCATGAAAATAGTGTCATGTCACCCTATCCCTCCCCATTACAGCTACCCAACACACCATGGCATGTCATGCAATGTGAAAGCAAACAAAGCAATGCACAAGACCTGACACAAGTGTCACAAAGTTCACTTTCACAAATGGAAACTGCCCACAGACAATATTCTCCCAGCAATCAATAACAAACAGCACACATGAACAAATACTTACCACCAACACAATACAGCAACACACCATGAAACATTGCAAAAACATGACAGTACTAAGTCAAAGTAGTGGTAGTCTTACAACCTGAATAAGCCAGCACATCGACCCCTTCCAACTGTAGAGTGTTGCTGCCATGAAAATGTGTCAGTGTACTGCATACAACATGAACTCCATCTGCAAAGGAGACGGCCTTGTGAAGACATGAGGAAGGAACCTGCAAATTAGGAGGAAGACATGGATGCACAAGCACATATCAATACACCATGCAGTGTACAATACAACAAAAATACCAACTAGGGACGTCCACACAGTATTGACTACAGACTGCCCACACAGCTCATGGGAGCCCAATGTCACTGTGTAAATCACTGTCACTTGGTCACACCCTTTGCAAGCCCATGGAAACAGAAAGCAGGAGGGGTGTGTGTGTCACAAACCCAAGCATCTAACCCAAACTCAGGACAAGCCTGCATGCGCCCAGCCGGAATGCAGTGGATGCCCACGGGAGCCACACAAGGCAACACACTGTAAAAAAAAAAAGAAAAAAAAATGGCCATGTGGGGGCCAGGGGGGGGAGACCACCCAGGAGGTTCTAGGACAGGGTGCACACCAACACCCACCTGCGTGGATGTTGCAGAAAATAAATACCTCCATGGGCTCATGGCCTGCACGGCTATGCCATTGTGGGAGAACTGCTGTCGCTCTCTTCACCCTCTGCTGCTGCATCAGGAGGCGGTGGCACTATGGGAGGCAGCCCACACAAAGTCCTGGTATGGTCCTTCATGGCAGCAAGCATGCGGGTCTGGAAGGTCTAATTCTGGAGGATTAAAGTGCAGAGATCCCCATGCAGCACCTCACGCGTTGCCTGCACTTCTGCACGCATGGCCTCGCCTAATGTCCAGATCTCCTCATGTGTTGCCTGCAGCTCAGCTGAGAGCGAACGTGTGAGCTGCTCCAGCTGCTGTTCTGCCCTAACATGTTGGGAAGCCTCAAGTTCAAGCAGACTCTGCCTGAGGTTATGGAGTTCTACCCTCATGGCTTCCCTGTGGCCCTGTGACTCTATTGCTATGGAGTCTCCAGTGCCGCCCGTCGGTCCCTGTTGGATGCCAACATGTCTTCCCTGTGTGATTGGCAAATGGAGTCTGTTGCCTGCTGTTGTTGCTCCATCTGCCTTTCAGGGGGGATAATGGAAGTGGCCACCCTCTCCATTGCCTGAGCCATCATTTCTACTGATGCTGCCTGTTGGGTTGCCATACCGTACATGGAGTTTTCCCATACAGTATTGCCTGGTGGCGCACGGCCACTGAGTCGACGGGCACCACACCTGTTCGGGGCAAGGTGATCTGCACCTTGCTGTGCTGGCACTGCCTGAGGCTGCAGGACTGCATGCCCCCTCTGATCTGCTGGCCCAGGAACAGGATGAGATGCTGTGGAGTGTGACCCTGCATCCGTAACCGCCAAAGGCAGACCTACCAACACTGACATCCCCATAGAGGGTTCTACCCCTGGTGCAGGTTGGTTGGACAGAACAGAATCCCTGCCAGAAGCACTGACCTGCGACAGCACATAAGTCTCATCATCCGACTCAGCACCTGAATAGAGGTCTGGGGAGCTGCAACCAGAGACACCCCTCGACAGTATGGTCTGCAATACCAAAGTGTTTTCACCCACCACCACACCACGTCCCCCACTGGTGCTTGGTCGTGGCTGAGAATCCTCCTGGATGTGCACCATCTCCTGAACCTCACCAGCACCAAGTGCGTCGTCACCTGCAAAAACATGAAATACAACAAATGGAAACAGGCATGAGCACCATAGCACACACATAGGCCTGACAAGAAAGAGATCCTGTATATGGTTTACACATGTCCCACATGACTATAACCCTGGCATGCATGCACTGTCAATGAGTTTGAAGGGGAGTCAAAATGGCAGACAATGAGGACACCAAGATGGAAAAGCAACACATTTGCAGCATGTTGTGTAGCACTGGCATCACACATCAGCCTGTGAGTGGCATGTCCAATACACATACATGACACATACATGACACATGCCAGCACACAGATGTCATGTAGCATAGCCATGGTAAATTAGACAACTACAGCGATATGTCAGTGAATGAGTACTGTCACACATCCATGTCACATGGACATGATGAGAAGATTAATGCAGAATAGTGTTGCAAAATATGCATGTGCCACACACTGCAACACATCCAGTGTACAATAATACAGTGATTGTAGGCAGATGTACACATCAATGGTTGGTCACTTCAACATGACAGGAAACAACTATCATGTTCCACATGCAAACAGGCCATAAAAATAATTTTCAGCAGGCCAATACTCGCTCGCCCTGAATGGTTTAATCATTCACATAACCAGGTAACAAATGTGGCACAATGTGGGGTGTAAACAATGACAGAAGCATGTCACATATGTGGCATTATGGATGAAAAAAGCATATGAAAAAAGGGATGATCTAAACAATCAGCCTGAATGAACACAGAAATAATCAGAACAATGTGGTTGCAAGATGAAAGTTCAAGGGCAACAGCATTAATGTGGGGCTAATTGGCTACTGTGGGCAGAAGGGATACTATCATACCCAAATCAAAGGCACGTGAATGTATTGGAGGAAGCACATGGGTGACCCATAACACTCAGGAGTACACACCCTCACCTGGCACTCATTCAGAACCTGTCACCCAAACAACATACACAAGGATTAGACACACATGCATGGGCACTCACTGGACAATGCGTCGTAATCAGGTAGGTCTCTCACGCATTGGATCTGTTCCTCTCTGACGAAGGTCCCAGCAACAGACTCATGTTCAGTGAGTTCGTTGTCCTCTGGTGGAGACCCCCCGCCAGTCACCAGAGTAGCGGCATGATTTGAGGCCAGCTTGTTCTTTGCTTTGCGTTTCAGGTCATTCCACCGCTTGTAGCAATCATCAGCTGTGCGCCTCACAAATCCAAGGGCACTTATGCGGTCCGCGATGGTCTGCCAGTGTGCCCTACGTTGACCAGGTGTGGTCTTGCACCCTGCAGTCACCACCATTTTGCGGCTATGTGCCGACACATAGGCCACAAGTGCATCAAGTTCGGCGTCATTAAAGCTAGGCTTCCTTGACGTGCAGGAGTGTGTAGCCATGTCTGGGGTCACAGCCTGTAGTGCCAGAGCACCCTTCCTCCTCTTTTTCAAAGGTGGAGTGGAGCCTGAGTGGCTTATGCCACTCTGGTCAGTAGGGGCAGAAGCGCCGGTGGACTGGGCACTAGGAGTGTGCAAATGCACAATGACCATAGGTCTTGGTGCAGGCATTGGCTTAAGTGTGATGTTGGCAGGGGCAACATCGGTTTGATAGACCTGGACTGACACTGTGCCAACTGGGAGACTCAGAACTGGGGTGGATAGAGCTGCAGCTGCCCCTGCAGCCTCGCTACCCTGCCTACTTGCGGCAGCAGATGACATTGCTGCCCCAGATCAACGTGGCCTGGTGACACCAACTTGCACCACCACACGTGGCTTAGACTTGCTGACCTGGAAGTCAGCCTGGGAGTCATCCTGTGCCGGGTCAGGTGCCACAATGGACTGGTCCAACAAGGGCTGAGCTGGGATGGTGTCAGCTACCTTTCCCACAACCATGGGGGGGCATGGGTGTCCCTGATTGGTCCTCCACACATGGGGATCTAGGGGCACCATGCAAATCCTGGCCACATCCCCTGGCGCGCCCCCCATGCCCACCTTTTGGAGGTCGGCCACCTTTGCCTCCCTTACCGCTCGGTCGCCTCCCAACCATGGCACTGATGTTGTTGTGCGTATGGGAGTAGCAGTAAACGATTGTCCTGGGCAATTGGGGGTCAAAGGGGTAGGGTACTAGATGGAATTCGTACCGTAGTGCTCTAGCACGGCTGTCTGTGTCCCCTGGTGGAAGATGACGGGTCACGCAATGCACAGGCACCCTGAAAACAAAAAATAACGTGCACGCAAGCCCTCGTAGACCACGTGCGTGGAAAAATGAACCTGCACTACGCTGTGGCACCCAGAAACACAAAAATAAGCGTACGCGTGTTACACACAGCCTACAATGACCTCTGAAGGGGTACGCGACACACAGGGCAAGCACAGTTGGTAAATACGTGCGCGACTCACCGTCTGCCT
Organism: Ambystoma mexicanum; assembly: GCF_040938575.1. NCBI lineage: Eukaryota > Metazoa > Chordata > Amphibia > Caudata > Ambystomatidae > Ambystoma > Ambystoma mexicanum. The sequence continues at coordinate 365,026,266 of NC_090934.1, read as the reverse complement.
GGAAAAAGAATGTGAAAAAGACATGCGTGTGCGCGTTGGCAACACCCCACCCAAAAGAAGATTTGGATGTGTACGCTGTCTGAGGAGACAGGACAAAAGAAGAAGTGAATGCTGTTTGAGGAAACAGGCCCAACAAAAAAAATGAACGCTGTCAGAGGTAACAGGGAGTACGAACTTGAAACGCTGTGAAGTAATCGCGTGTGAACCGACAAGAAGTACAGAATTCACCCACTTGCTCTCCACGAAAAGCATGTACAAGGAAATGGCATCCTACACGTACCTTTAAAACCGGCCCACACGTACAACGTCACTTACGCGTGTATGCGCTAAGGGCCTTTCCTCGAATTACACGCTGACGTGCAATTTTTTCATGTGCCAAATCACTCCATATCAAGCTGGCCACGTGAAAAAACACAGAAGACCACGCTCCTGCCCAGAAGGCCGAATTACTGCCCCCCAGAGCCCTGAGCATGCTCCCACCTGCCATCTGCTGCTGCCTGATTGCCTGCTGCCCATGTGCCCTGCTATTTGGTGCCTGCACATCAGCCAGGGTTCCAGTTGCTGTGTCCACCCCTGCTGGAACAGAAGACTCCAGACTGGGATACCATTGCTCCACAGCCCAGCCCCAGGACCCAGTTGCCCACCCCGCCTGCCTCGGTGGTCACCATGTCAGGGCAAACACCATCTGAGACCACTGGCGACCACCAGCCAGAGAGGCAGAGGGCCACCAGCCTCAGTGTGAAGGAAGTTGGTGTCCTGGTGGAGCATGTCCTGGGGCATTTTGATGCCCTCTTCAGAACATCACGCGCTAACAAGGAAGGAAGGGAGAGGATCTGGGATGACGTAGTGGTGCCATCAACGTGGAGGGGGTGGCAACCCGAGACATCAAGCACGTCAAGAAGCGCTGAGAGGACTTCAGGTCCAGGACCCACCACAAGACCCGACGCCTCGCGGAGGGGGGCCAGGTCAGCATGAGTGACATCCAGATGAGGGTTCTGGAACATGTATGCCCAGCGCTCCACGCCCAGATCCTTCGGAGGAAGACCCGTCTGGAGTTGAGTGGTAAGTGGCCAAGCATTGGTGTGTGAGACAGGGCATGTTGCAGTGTGCTGGTAGTCTGATACTTGCCTGTATGGGTGACATGGGCCATGTATGGATGTGTGTGTGCAGGGACATCATGGTCATGCATGTGAGACCAGTAATGTGTGAACCACATGGTTGGTGCATGAGTTCCAATGCAACATGGGGAGCTGTATGGCAAATGCACACAGGAAAGCATGCCAGTGTCTGTTCCTGCACATGGTGGGGGTGTGAGGGATGGGTGCTGCTGTCATGTACATGTACGGTGCACATGTGTGTGTGTCTGAGAAGTGTGTCTATGACTTCGATACGCCATGGATTCATGACACATGACCGTGATGATGTGTACATTCACTCATGCAGTGCGGTCACTGTTGTATGCACTGTGTCTATCCACTGTGTCTGTGGTGTACAAGGCATGATGCATGACCCTCCGGTGATGTGTGTGCATGGGATCAGTGTGAGCCATGATGCAAGTGAGTTTGAAGGCAACATTTTGATTAATAGAGGCCCTTGTATATGCATGCTGATGTTGATTGCAGGCGCCGTGCCTGTTTATGCATGTGTGTTGCGTGCATTCACCCATGTGTTGTGGAGGGACAGGATGGAAGTGACGTTAGACACTGCCACTTATGTGTTATTGCTTCCTGTCTAGGGGAATATTGTACTGTACCCTGATGCTTGTGTTCTATGTCTCCCTCTACGCAGTGTCAAGTGAAGAAGAGGGCGAAGACGGCGCTGTGGAGCCAATCGGCGGGGATGCCTCCACCGGGCGGCAACGCAAGGCCCAGCCACCCTCCCAGGACTTGCCATCATCCGGGAGCGAGGGGGCTGGTGCCGCGTCTGCCACTACGGCTGTGGCGGAAGGGCCGGGTGAGCCCCCACAGGGGCTTTCAATGGTGGAAGACGGTACGGAGACATCCAGGTTGGTGGTCTCCACAGAGGAGGAGGAGCCCGCTACTGAGCCGCACATGGGGCCTGGTGGGGGTAGTACCACTGGTGCAAGTGGTGCAGTCCAGGGCCAGGGTCAGGAGGCAGCACAGGTCACCGTGGAGGGGCCTGTGCATGTCCCTGTCCTTGACCCTGTGACTGCACCACCATGCATCAGCAGGGTTGCCACGTCCCAGGCCCGTCCGCAGGTAGGGGAGAGTGCCATGTCATCTGCCTCTCCTCTACCTGCGGACTTGGGGTCCCATGACTGTATGGGCTCCATCCTGATTGGTGTCGCGTTCCGCACGCGTGACATTCGTGATGACGTGCGTTCTTCCTGGGCGGAGAACGCACGCCATCACGAACAGCAGCGTCGCGATGTGGCATTGTTGGGAGGGGCCCTGGTCGGTGGGTTCCTACATGTGTCTCCTCCTCTGTGGAGACTATGCGCCAGTCGTTCTCCCTGCCGTCTTCCGGCCCAGATTCCACCAGGGCCCCCTGTGGACCTGGCCTGACCAACACAGCCAGCTTGGTGGAGATCCCATCCCGCCCACAGTCGGGAGTCGTCGGTCCAGCAGGGGTGGACACCACAACTGGAGACCAGCTGATGGAGGATGTGCAGGCATCATCGGACAGGGCACATGGACAGCAGCAGCAGCAGAAGCAGGCTCTAGGTGGGAGCAATGATGGCTCGGGGCCAACGACATCAGGGGGGCAGGCATCGGCCAGAGGGCAGGAGGACCCTGGAATGGATGTGTCTTCCGTGTGGCTGCGGTTGGGCTAGCGTATAGGTCCGGAGCGGCGGCGGGCGGAAGAGGCGCGGCTCACCATGGTCAGGGCGGAGTTCTCCATGCGTCGGGCGTTGAGGCGGGCAGAGTGCCTCGAGGCAACTCGCAGGGAGTTGGAACAGGCCATGAGTGCCTCCCTGCGAGACCTCGGGCCCAGGACAGAAGCCCGCCTCCAGCAAATAGACATGGAGTTCGATGATGCCCTGGCCAAAAACATCACTGAGTGAGCCGCAGGACTTGCCCGTCGCCATTGTAAATAGTTTATAGTGTTAGGTTTCCTTTTTTTTATTTTGGGGCTTTTGGACTATGCCCCACACTTTTATATATAGTTTTTTTGTAAGGTAGGTTATTAGATAGGTTTCATTTGTTTTGTTGGGCTCATGGACCCTTGAAAATTGGATTGTACATAGTTGGACGTTGGATTTATTTGGACATTTTAATTTCATTTTACCATGGATCAATGGATTTACCTTTTTGCTTTTCATTTGGATTTGGTTTGGTGGACAGAGAGTTTTGGCCATTTTTCTTTTGGATCACTTGGGTTTTTTTGAGGAATTTAATTTTTTTTATTTGGACATGCATTTAATTTCATGTTTGCCATTATTTTATGCTTTAAGTACTTTCAATTGGTTTTCATGTTAATACATTTTGATCTTTTACTTCAATGTGTGGGATTCACTCATTGGGTTCATGCATGTTGACATGTGGGTTTAATCAATCAATGGCAACCTGTGTGTGTGTGTGTGTGTGTGACGGACATGTGTTGATGTACATAGTTGACTTTTGGTTTGTGTCATGAGATGGGCATGCCACTGCTGGGTGGGTGGGTGAGTGGGTGGGGGGACATGAGTGGAGGCCTGCTGGCAGGAGCCCATCACTGCTGGGGGGTGGGGGTGCTGGGGGACATGAGTGGGGGCCTTCTGGTAGGTGCCCCTCACTGCTGGGGTGTGGGGGTGCTGGGGGACATGAGTGGGGGCCTGCTGGCAGGTGCCCCTCACTGCTGGGGGGGTGTGGGTGCAGGGGGACATGAGTGGGGCCCTGCTGGCAGGTGCCCCTCACTGCTGGGGGGTAGTGGTGCAGGGGACATGAGTGGGGGGCCTGCTGGCAGGTGCCCCTCACTGCTGGGGGGTGTTGGTGCAGGGGGACATGAGTGGGGGCCTGCTGGCAGGTGCCACTCACTGCTGGGGGGTGGGGGCGCTAGGGGACATGAGTGGGGGCCTGCTGGCAGGTGCCCATCACTGCTGGGGGGTGGGGGTGCTGGGGGACATGAGTGGGGGCCTGCTGGCAGGTGCCCCTCACTGCTGGGGGGTGGTGGTGCAGGGGGACATGAGTGGGGGCCTGCTGGCAGGTGCCCCTCACTGCTGGGGGGTGGGGCTGCTGTGGGACATGGGTGGGACATGAGTGGTGGCCTGCTGACAGTTGCCCATCACTGGTGGGTGGTGGGGGTGCTGGAGGACATGAGTGGGGGCCTGCTGGCAGGTGCCCCTCACTGCTGGGGGGTGGGGGTGCAGTGGGATATGAGTGGGGCCTGCTGGCAGGTGCCCCTCACTGCTGGGGGGTGGGGGTGCTGGGGGACATGAGTGGGGGCCTGCTGGCAAGTGCCCCTCACTGCTGGGGGGTGGGGGTGCAGGGGGACATGAGTGGGGGCCTGCTGGCAGGTGCCCCTCACTGCTGGGGAGTGGGGGTGCTGGGGGACATGAGTGGGACATGAGTGGGGGCCTGCTGGCAGGTGCCCATCACTGCTGGGGGTGGGGGTGCTGGGGGACATGAGTGGGACATGAGTGGGGGCCTGCTGGCAGGTGCCCATCACTGCTTGGGGGTGGGGGTGCTGGAGGACATGAGTGGACATGAGTGGGGGCCTGCTGGCAGGTGTCCCTCACTGCTGGGGGGTGGGGTGCAGGGGGACATGAGTAGGACATGAGTGGGGGCCTGCTGGCAGGTGCTCCTCACTGCTGGGGGGTGGGGCTGCTGGGGGACATGGGTTGGTGATCACTAGTGCAAGGTGACATGTGGCCTGGCTGGGGGCATGCCCATGGTGGATGGACTGCCTACGGGACATGACCAGGGGTGCTGGGTAGTTCCCTGTCATGTGGTTTGCCTGCAGGGTCCGTGGAGGGGGTAGAGGGCACACCTGTGAGAACCCACACTGCCAATTGACGTGTGGGACTCCCCGCGCACCCCCTGGATACACGTACCCTGCTCTGACAGCAAAAGTACGTGTGGAACTTCCCCCGTACTGCGTTATACACGTACCCCGCTCGCACAGGCCCAATTGCGTGTGGAACTTCCCGCGCACCCCCCAAATCCACGTAGCACGCACGCACAGGGCCCGCCGTGTGTGAAACTTCCCGCGCATCCCCAATCGCATGTGAAACTTCCCACGCACCCGAGTAATCCATGTACCCCGCACGCACAGGGCCCGCCGCGTGTGAAACTTCCCGTGCACCCCCCCAATCGCGTGTGAAACTTCCTGCGCACCCCAGTAATCCACGTACCCTGCTCGCACAGGCCCAATCGTGTATGAAACTTCCCACGCACCCCAGAAATCCACGTATCCCGCACGCACAGGCCCAATCGCGTGTGAAACATCCCGCACACCCCAGTAATCCACGTACCCCGCTCGCACAAGCCCAATCGCGTGTGAGAGTTCCCGCGCAGCGGATACGTGTATTCGGAGGGGTGCGTGGGGAGTTTTACAGGCTTTTTCGTGGTTGTGAGCCTGTATGCCATGTACGGGATTTGTGCGCTGTACATGGCGCACGGGGAGGGGTTGGGGCGTAACTGGTGCTGCTGCAGGGTAGGCTGAGCCACTCTGCGCCACGGCTGGTTATGGATGTTAAAATCTATGAATCCGCTGTGCACGGAAATGGATTTTAGCGCACGCGGCTAGTGCAGAAAGTCGCACGCGCACACTGTGCGCCAGCCGCATGCGCCACTTGTGCACTGGATTCTATGAATTACCCCCTTAGTATCAGTCTGTACTACTCATGGAACTTTGGTAGAGTGGCAGAGCAGTCAGGCTTATCATAAGAGGAAAATGTGAACTGAACTTAGTAATGCAAATCAAAGAAACACTTACACATACATGTATATTAAAATATATATGTATTATATTTACACAAGATAGTCTTTAAAATAATTAGTACAATTAACCAAAACACATAATATTACTTTAAGATACTTTTCAAAGGTCATTGCTTAGTTTGAAGTTGCTTGAGGTTACAATTGTTACAGCGTTTGACACTGACAGTTTGGTTCTACTGTGCACTCGCGTAAGACAAGAGAAACACGGTAATCACATTTAGTTAGCTAAACCACATAAGATATAATCTTTTTGGAAGGAAAACAGTTGGTTAGACAAATACTAGCAGAACTTAAGGTTATAGAGGCAGTTTTGTCGCACAGCAAGGTTTTAAAGTCCTGCACGCAACCCTAGCTAAAAGGCAGTTTGGAGAGGCTTAAAGTCTTGTAAAGCAGCAGAATACAAACATTTCTTGTGGATAGTTTCAAGTCTTTAGTCCTTAAGATGTAGGAAGATAAAAACAGTGGTGGAGACCCTGTTAATGACTCTCTAAAGGGACACAAGCAGCAGCTTGGATCAGACGTAAGGTGGGGGGGGGGTGCCCTGCGTACCTCTATGTGAACTTGAATACTCTGTAATGACTTCATGGATCAAGGTAAGCAATTCCTTTTTCCCCACAGTACTTTAGGTCTTAAGAAATGTTTGTGGCTGGATTCTCCTCGATGTAGCAACGCTGGACCCGAACTGTAGATTCTTTGGTCTGATGATGAAAGGCAGAACAATCGATGGGATCTCTCAGCAGCAGTCTTGGGACAGGACCTCTGGCACAGATTTCTTCAGCTCTTCCCGTCAGTCTGTGGTTTTAGCACCTTTTCTTCAGCAAAAACCAAGGACACGATTTGCCTGGTCAATCTTCTTCAATTCCTGGAGTCCAGCACTCTGCTGAGAGGACTTGGACAAGTTGGATTGTATCTCTGGAGGTTCACCTGGAGCTCAGCAAAGTCTTGGATGGATTCAACCTTTCCACGATGATGCACTTCAATTGAGTCGGAGGTCTCCTGGTATTGATGTTCTGCATCTCTGGAGAGGGACAGCACCTCAGGAGATGCATCGGATTACAGTTTGTCTTGGGACTGGTTGTTCCCAGCAGTTAAAGGGAAGGAGTCGTCCTCTTCGAAGTTCCTCTATCACACACAAAACTGGTTCAGTACAGAAGTGGTCATTTTACGGTGTTGCAAAGGGTCTGCAGGCATCTTTGGGTGTCTTCTTTTTCGGTTACTTCATTTCCCAGTGGTCGACTTACCTTTCACCTCCGGAACCTCACCTTTTATACAGTTCCAGCACACACTCCTCTGAAATCTCTCCCAGCAGTTTACAGAAAGGGGCAGGTGGCTGTTCAATCGGGAAAGAAAGACCCCCCAGTGGGAGCTGGTTCAGACAGACACTCAGACGGACAATGAGCAGGGAAGTCAATAACTCCTCCCCCACTGCCCGCCTGCCCAGACACACTGGATCCTCTGCGGGGACGCCCAAGGGTCCCCGCCAAAGGCAAAACACAAACACACACACCTCCCCCTCCCAGGATGTTGTAAGAAGGGCTAACAAACGACAGCCATGCTAGAAAATATGAAAAAAGAATGGACCACTAAGTCATCTCTCTTGCAACATGCAGCAGCAACTTTGCACTTATAACAGACACTTTTACAGCCATTCTTTTATTGCACTTTGTTCAATTAGATTACGATCTTCGTTGAACTTAGATATATCCATAGTTGTAGACGAGGTATTGTCACTCAAGGTCAGTACTGCTGAGAGATGGCTCCTTTTCAACCCCTCCTGATAATGATCTGCTACTTTTAACATCAAGGTTGTCACACAGATATGATAATATTTACAAAAACACAGTGGTGTTCCTCACGATTCCCAAAACCTGAGCAGTCATACTCGCGCCGCAGGTGTCGTAACTTATATAGATATCACAGAGATCGTTATTTCACAACACTATGCATACCAATTTGTGTGAATTAACACACTACTTTTTTGGAGCATTATTCCAACCCACAATCACTGTGCCAGCGGGTTATATGCTCACTCTTTGTCAAGCGGTGTGGTGCTAACAATGAACTAATTGGATGAGATATCAATTATAATCATTCTTACATACACAACAACTTACAATATGCTCATTATGTTTTCTCTATATATGTTGTCTTATTGTTGTCTTTTGTACATATGTCTTGTGGCCTAATCAGGACTTGCAAAGAAAATTGCATAATGATTCTCTTTTATTATTAAATGTACATACCCACAATCCTGTTCATGATCATATGTATATGTACTATTATTGAAACACCACAATTGGACATATGTGCTCTTTCTTTCTTTTTTGTCTTTTTGATCTTTATACTTCAATCTTGGGATAAACACTGTACATCGATATGGTTTAAACTACACTGCACCTTGGCGGGGAATATAAGGTGGTCATTTGAAGTCATGCTGAGTTCTTTTGTTTTTTAAATACATTTATGAACACTGTTGGATAGGCACAGAATGTGTGATAATATCGGGTTGATCAGACAACATAAAAACTCCCTAATGAAGGTCTGGCAGTCCGAAATGCATTGGCAGCTATTTGCATCTGCAAGCAATTTATTTGGTTATAATTCATAAATATTTTGAAAACAATTATTGTTGGTACATCCATCTAAAGACTGGGAGAAGTTTACTACCAAGGTTATGTACTGAATGGAACTTATGTAACCAAAAGTGTGAGTACAAGGGTGTGCAGCCCACACCGAAGGGTAATCAGCCTAGGTCACTTATTCGGCATATGTGGCTGATTCTCAGCCATGTTGAATGAGTTGATGACTATCCCCACTTGAAATACAGAGAGACCTTCAGGGATGGAGAATACTTGCTGTCTACCTAAAATGCAAATAAATGGAACACAGACAAGGGGAGGCAACAGAGGTGTAGTAGCTAGCCACACATTTGTGTTGGAGAAGTTTGTAAGAAAAATGTATTTTATATGTACTGTCAATTGATCCCAATGAAATACGGTTTTCCGATGATCACTTCCCTAGAATAAACTGTGGGTGAAAGAGATTCAGTTGAACAAAGGGGTACACCTTTAAATTTTGACATGTGAAGACAAGCTCCGGGCACAACCATTGCCACTAGGCCACCCATGCTCTGCCTGAATATGCCCACCAGGTTTTAAGTGTAGTTGTAACAGATGCTGCTCATCTTCGCTTCGAATACAACAATCAAAGATACAGATTAAGAGTTTGGTGGAGTTACTGTAGATGTGCTCCAGCACATTGTGATGTTATTCTTACGATGATCTGGGCTTGTACACGCTCATAACCAAAGTATTGGTAGTGCAGATGATTGAATGCTTGACTGTGACAATAATAATAATAATAATAATAATAATAATAATAATAATAATAATAATAATAATAATAATAATGTTATTTTATATAGTCTTGTAAAAGCGCACGTACGCTCAAAGGCATCTTGGCGCTGAGTAGAAAGGGGTGGGGCCAGACGTACATTTTAAGGAGAAGGGACATCAAAATAGAAGGGTCTTCAGAGCCCGGCGGAAAGCCAAGTGGTTAGAAGTTGCACCCAGTAACAAAGGCAGTTGGTTCCATGCTATTGCAGCTTCCACAGAGAAGACTAAACCACCGGTCCTAGTCCGTCTAACACGGGGACTGATAGAAGTAGAGCAGCTTGAGAGAGAAGGACATGAACAGGAACGTAATGAACACATTTTTCCTGGAGATATTCAGCTCCTAGTTTATAAAAGGCTCGCTGCACCAGGCACATAGATTTAAACAAGATCCGTTTTTCGATCGGAAACCTGTGCAGTTGTTTCAGAAGCGGTGACATGTGAGAGCGTGCCTAAGGGCGCATGACTACTCTGACTGATGCATTTTGGAGCATTTGAATATGGTTTATCAGATAGCGTGGTTGGCCGAAGTACAGCGAGTTGCAGTAATCTGGCGTACTAAGAACCAACACTGCTACCACAGGAGCATGAAGATGATCAGGAATAAAGGGGAGAACCTTCCACAAGGTAAGAAATTTAAAATGACCATATTAGCAGACAGAACCAACCTGCTCCGTCATTGCAAGGGAAGATGAAAACTTAACCCCCAGATTTCTCACTGCCGGAGAAGGGGAGGGGAACGGGCCAAGATCAGCTGGCCAAAAAATCAGGAGTCCAGTAAGTGAGCGGACTAGTGGTACCCAAGACCTCTGTTTTGCTGCCATTGAGTTTCAGTGAGTTGTTTGCCATCCAGGCACCCAGATCCGTTAGACAGTTCCTCAGCTGGACTGCGGTTTCCGGGCAAGAGAGAAGAGGGCGTACTAGGATCTGCGTGTCAACCGCATAAGAATAGAAACGGAAGCCATGAGACAGGATAAGAAGAAGAAGGGGGCGAATGTAAATGTTAAAGAGAACTGGTGACAACGCAGATACTTGAGGGACTCCGCAGAACAGAGAAATGGATTCAAAGCAGAAAGATGGCAAACACTGACTGGGACCGGTCAGCCAGAAAAGCTGAGAACCAGTTCAGTACCTGGTCACCAAGGCCCACGCTCGACAAACGGGAGATCAAAATAGAATGATCTACTGTGTCGAACGCGATCGACAGATCCAGCAGAAGGAGATCTCCCACACCGCCCTGATCAACTAGGCAGGTAAGATCGTCGAGCACAGAAATAAGAACTGACTCAGTTTCTCTACCTGTATGAAAACCAGACTGAACTGTATCAAACAACCCAGAGGTTTCCATGAAAGATGACAGGAGGGGGGAGACTAAAGCCTCCAGAACTTTCATCAGGGCTGGAAGAAGAGAGATAGGACAGAATGTTGCCAGTACGACTGGATTCAGCGAGGGCTTCTTCAATAGAGGGAGCACACAAGCATGCTTCAAGGAATTAGGAATGAGCCCCTCTTGAAAGGACAAATTCACTGTCGTTGTAATATAAGTAATCAGGTCTATAGAGATATCTTTACTGAATAATAATAATAAAAATAATAATAATAATATGGAAAGGGTGATGTTAATATTCATATTTAGTGCTTATGTACATTTCTTTCAGTCTAATTAATTGCTTTGGATGATCTTGAAAATAGTGTATGCAACTTCGTTTACATGGAAAGCAAGCTATTGTATACTTCAACTGTTACGGATTGCAAGTGGCTACACTTAAAACAAAATCTTAGTTTTTAGCTCTGTCCGGTGTGTCATATGCTGTTCTAGATCCCTCTCTCTCTTTATCTTTCTGTCACTCTCTCTCTCCCTCTCTCTCTCTCTCTCTCTCTCTCTCTCTCTCTCGCTGTGCTCTCCTTCTCTCTCTCTATTTCTCTCTCTCTCTCAGTGTGCTCTCCTTCTACCTCTCTCTCTTTCTCTCTCAATGAGAGTCATGTTATCAAGTGTTTGCTAGAGCCATACCAGCTGTTACTGAAAGCAGAGAGACCAAAGACAAAATAAAGATACCTCGAAGGTGATGTCCTTTGTTTGTTTTATGGTTAAATGTAGAATTTGAGCAACAGTGTTTATTTAAACAAAACATGGTGGACACCATCTAGGACAAACAATTTTGTCCTGCTTGGGTATAGACTCTACTTGTTTGCTTCTTCTATAATGTTGAATGTGTCGCAAATAATTGTACAGGATTGAGCTTCTGCAAATTTATATTGCTTTTCTAATATTGGGAAAGTGGGGCCTAAGTCATTCACCATTTTCAAGAATCAAGTTTATACTCACAACACTGAGTTCAATGGAACTCATTACCAGTGTGCCGGTCCCAAAACAAGGGTGCCAGTAAGCTTACCAGCAACCTTGTTTTGATACTGCCTCACTTCAAGTCTGCCTGCAGTGGGCTGCTGCACCCGGCATGTCTGACAGAGCAGCCCAGAAGGCAGAGTTGTCATGGAAGTACCATTAGCAACGGTGCTGGTGTTTCTGAGTCCCCATTCCCGTGGAGTTCTATGGGGCTCCACCATATTGGGGACTTACCAAATCCCCTACCTGACTTATAATGTTCCGGTGGTACCAGAAAGTCAGGCGGCGGATCTGGTGTTACGGGTACGGCAGCAACCCACTGGTAGCACGGGTGGGTTACCACTGTACTCGTAATGAGGTCCAATGACTTTTTCAATTATGGCAGACGCCAGTCATCTGACTTGTTATTGCAGGTTCATTTTGACATGTATACAGCTTCCAAATTGCATGAGAAAATACTAATAATATGATTTCCCAACGGTTCAACTCTAATTATTAATCACAAAGCACACATATTGCACTATATTCTATTTTTCAGTCATATAATTTTTAAACAGGGCTCCCAAAGTATGTTTTAATGCTATCTGGGTTTAATTTATTCTCTGGAAAAATGTCTAATCTTGGAGTAGAGCATTTTGCTTGTGTCTTTCTTTCAAAGGACAAGGAAAGTCAATGAGAACGGCTGGCCTGAGGCAGCTCTGTCAGGTAATCTCTCTCTCTTGATTATGTGCACCTGCTAAAAAATCTCTATATTATAATATGGCCATGCTTTAGGAAAGGTTCCTGCATTCAATAGAATCTGGGCCATGTCTTTTGAAAGTGAGTTCTCTGTCAGTTACATACAGCTGGAATCCAGTCTGCTCCCCTCATGTTGTGAGCGCCCTTGCTTCTATGTTTCCACAAAACCTTCTCTTTCCTCCTGTGTGTTTGAGCTTAAACACCTAGCAAACTCCACCCATATTGGTCTTCAGATTCATGGGAATATGACACATATCCCACTCCCTCCTTTCCCAGTGGCTCTTTCACATAAGGAGGTTGGACATAGGAGTGTCAAGTAATGTAAGGTGAGAATGTAAAACACTTCATGGTTTTAAGCTAATTCATGTATTTTGAAGCAGGAAGCCAATGATGAAGCTATTTATGAGGATGCCTGCTTTATTTTCCACAAAGAGCATTGCAATTCTATACTGACCTATGTTTAATGCTAATACCTCTACAGCAACAGTAACATTTTTTGTCAGAGTTTTCAAACTACATGGAACACTGCTCTAGTTTTATTTACAGAACACTGATTTGTTAAATGAAATACACACTTGCTTCTATCCTTTGCATATTACAAACCTGTAGTTGAGATTACAATATGCACTGTCAGCATAAATACTATATGTACACTGAACATGCAGAAAGAATACATAATGAAGCCAATCTTTACTTGCATGTATAGAAGTGAATATTGGAATAACTATTTTACACCAGGCCTTGCTAATCATCAGCTACGATGATGTCACATCCCATGTTTGTCTATGAGAAAAGTGACTGTTATATCGGTTTAACATTGCTTACTTGCGTCTTTAGTGTAAAGTATAATTCTGACCTTGCCTCATTTAACAGAAATCATTACATTCAATAAAATAAGGTATTACATGGGTGAACATTTCAACATGTGGAGAAATGTCTGTGCTTGCCATTACCAGATCCCCTATGATCATTGGTCACCTAGGAGGATCATATCTGGGTAAATATATTACTTTATATTGCTTTACCCCAAGGTCAATTTGTGGTCCTCCATATGTTTTGAAATAAAACTTACATGAACCCTCACGGTTTACAATGATGGCTAAGGTTAATGTAAGATATAGTCTGAAAATTGAATACACATGCTTTAGGCTGATCATGACATTCTACAGCCTCGCATATTCAAAAAACAAATAAAACAGCTATCCTGATCCTCTACAAACACCAATACACCAAGTCCAAGCACTATTTCTTCATCTGGAATAAATCCTGAGTTCACACTTCACAAATATACAGACATCAAAATCTATCACTGGTTTAATAACTTTTTATAAAAACACTGTATTCAATGATTCCATGAGAAAAAGACACAACAATATTAGAGAACAGGCACACAAATGTACAATAAAAATCTCTATGCGGTGAGGTTAGTAACCAAAAAGTGCAATGTGTGTGCAAAGAGAATATTTATCCATAATACATTATACATCAAAGGTAAGACAATGAATCAAAAACCCCATATGGTCAAAGATATTCTGTAGATGGCGTAGCCTACAATATCCTCACGGTGGCTAATTGGGGTATTAAATCATATTGTTATTGTCACTGAACTATTCGTTGAGAGCTTGTGACAAGCAGTCTTTACCCTTATGATGTCCCAGTCACCAAAAGATGTATAAAGAATGGAGAGAACAAACTCTCCCATTTTTTATAAACACATGTTGACACAGGTGTTTTGGCCAAAACATTCCAGAGTACATCCATCCTTAATGTCCCATGGCATCAATATGTGGGCTTCATTAGGACGGAATTGTAGATGATTGCATGCATTTTAAAGACATTTCAGTAGGCGGCTGCCGTCTACAAAAGACAAATTTTCCTACAATTAAACACAAATGCTATATTTAGCTAAAGCTGTGAAGTATTCCTTAAAAACTCATGTGAACATCGAATAACCATTGGACTCACCTTAATAGGTGCTAGTCGTGTTTGATGGACTTGGGTATCTAATATATAAAGCTGAATGTATGTATCTGTGTGTGTATGTTTGTCCGGCTATACAAATCCACACTGTTGAGCCCACGTCTACCAAATTTTGCATGGATTCCTCTTTTTGTCTAGGGCAAGCTCATAGTCTATGTGTGGATGCAAATGTATTATATGCTAAAAGAATGTGTGATGCGTGTGTGTATGTTTGTCTGGCTATACAAATCCACACTGTTGAACCCACTGCTACCAAATTTTGCATGGATTCCTAATTTGTCTGGAGCAAGATTTTAGTCCATGTTTGGATGCAAAATGTTCACTCCGTAGACACCCTCATTTACTGATGCTCACCCCAATTCACGACAGTAGGTACTAGAAGGTGGCATCATCTGGAAAAGTGTCTGAAGCTAAATGTTCGATGTGTTGGTTATTTCTTTGACATTTATTACTACTGTATACAGTTTGAACGTGTTTATTAAAGCATTTTTAAAGGGAATTTTAAAAAATGTAATTTCTTTTTATTATGCCACTCGAAATATGGGAAATAGCAAGGTTACAGTTTACTTAAGTTCATTTACGAGAAGAGAGCACAATCAATTAATCTTTCTTAGACAGTTTCTCAAATATGCTGAAGCCATTGAGTGACTGAAACATGGTGCGCAAAAAACAAACATCATTTGAAAAAGCTCCATATGATGCAAAGAGAAAATAAATATCAGGAGCTTCTGAAACACAACAACAAACGGCAGCACGACTTGCTGACCAGAGGACAAGAGTAACTTTCTCCAGGGCAAATGAGATGCCAGAGCAAACTGAAGCAAGATTTGCTGGCATGAGGAAAAGAGCAACATCCTCCAGGGCACATGAGACACCACTCGATCAGAACACGGCAAAGACGGGTACCCAAACTAGTCATTTATATACCCCACAATTGCGCATGCTACTACTTCAAAACGCTGTAATCCTTGATGCAAATAACCTCTGGACAAAACAAAAGCTCACTATTATCACCCATTCATGGTGCCATTCATTACTATCCTAATGTATTGCTAGTGTATATGTAATATGTTTAGAGAATCTGAAAGGAGAATGCTGTTTTTCCTGAGATCTTCTTCATCATTCCATGCTTCTTAGACCCGGTGCCAACCCTCTTTGTTGTAATACCACTGCCCCATTTCCCATTTGGTTAAATGCATTGATGTTCCCGCTCAACAATTGACCATTGTCCCCGTTCCCCCAAGCTTGCATACATTGCATCACCATACCTTTCACAGCCTCCAAGGATGTGGGTCCTTCTTCCCTCGCAGCCACCGATCTGGTTGCAGGCGTGCTGGGTGTCCCCTGCTTCCTTGGTGCTTCTACAGGCTCAGGTGCCGGTACGGCCACAACCTCCTGTGTCCTTCTCTTGCTTCTTGCGACGGCCCCTCTAGCTTTCTTGCTTTTGGCCGCCTATTCTTTGCTCGCCTTTGCTCAATCTGAACCTATACAAAATAAAAACGTCCAGTGGTAACTCTCTCAAATACAGATGTGCATACGCGCAGTAAGATCCAATGTTTACAAATACCAACACTAATGAATACATGATAAGCCACACCAAATTGCTCAAAGGTGATGAGCCATCATGTTTGAGCGCTACTCTCTAACGCTGTGCGGTCGATGCCAACAAATGAACCCAAAATGTTTTCTTAATGTAGCCCCAACTCTGCTGCAATTCATAGCAGAGGGCGACTCAAACCCTTAATGCACTGATGGAATTACTCCTCCGCAATTAAACACTCTAAGATACCGAGAGCTGGCAACGATCCGATAATAAAAACCCGTGGACTGCAGCATCAGCCAGCACCCTGGACTACCAAAACTAATTCCATGTCTGAGCAAAGATACATTATAATTATTAATGCGTGAGAGAAATTAATATTATGACTTCATTGTTGGGGGTGGCTACTTGCTTTCTATGTGAATGTTCACATTTCTGGTCCAACAACACACTGGCAATGGCTCTGACCTGCATGCATATGAACCAATCTTTAGATCAAGATGCCCGCACACCTTGTGGACAGACTGTGCATGTGGAGAGGTGATGCCCCCTGTTACATGGCTTTTGTGGAACAAGGTGAAACCTCGTTGGGAAATAATAGTACTTCACACAGCTTTATCAGCTGCATTTCGGTGATATTGTGGTGCTAAAATAGCGTGACATGCATTGATGAAGCGCCCATTTCAGGTGAGAAAAATAGTGCAATGTATCAAAATCGCACTTTTAAGTGTTGAAGAAAGAGGAATGACTTGGTTGAATTGTGAGTGCAACCAGCAAAAAGAGAGGTGATGGATTCTAAAGGATGTGTGGATAAAACTGGCCCATGTAAAATAAACTATGCAGTGGAACCTGCACCTGTAGGATCCATGCACTAAGTGTGGTACCAAAGCTAGGGTGACCGGATTTAAAAAGTAAAAAACCGGATCAGGGCAACTAACACAATAGTAGAACTAACTCTTGAAAGTGGCTGTGAAGGCACTACACTTCAGTAGCGTTTGGAGAAGGGGGTTTAAGTGTTACTGTTCAAACAAACCCAGATTGTAATTAATTGGTCACAAATGAAAACTATATTAAGTTGTAAAATGCAGAATTTCTTCTGTTCGAGATTATGCATTCCTGCCTGCCAGCTATGAAGACCTACTGCAGAATACCGAGACCACTGCAGTTTCCAATGGAAACATAATTTTGAGAAAGGGGGACAGAGCACCGATTTCCGGGACAGTACCGGCAAAACTGGGACATCTGGCCACCGTAACCATAGCAATCGTGCAAAATAAGTTCTAGGCTTGCCTTCTCCATCATTTGTATTTTATTTACATTTATATAGTGCTTTACAACAAAGCATTCAAAACAAACATCCTAGACCAAAGGCCTAGAGATTTCGGTCAAGATTATTTATTAATTATTTTATTTATTTGCATTTTTTAAAGCGCTCATACAGCCCGCAGGCATCGAGGCGCTGTTACAGGAATTTTGTATTTTTTTAGTTGTGTAATTGTTTTTTTTGTCTTAGTTGCAATTCATAAGCTTAAACACCCAGAGGTTTTTAAGCGCGGACCTGGGGATCAAACATGTGTTGCTTCGTGTCGTCTTGCTTCCAAGGCGCGCACGTTGCCGCTGAGCTATCCTCCCGGGATGTTAACAAATGAGATTGTTGGTGTTAACTATGTCTTTGTATCAACAATTTCTCAATTTGTATAGAGAAGGCTGTATACGTGTTAACTCTTGTGGGTAGTCTACTGGCACTATAACATCATGTGTTGTACTTAATAAACTCCTGGTCCAAGGTTCAAGGAGGGAGCCTGTGTTCAGATGTCATCCACAAATTGACAGAGACGACAGAAGGAGGAACTGAGGAATTCTTGCATCGAGCATGGGTCCACCACAAGCACCATATGTCTGACACCAGGAAATTATGCCATGGTAATACTCTTATACAGGCTGCATCCAGGAGACCTCCTAGACTCCTTCTCGTGACAAAACTTGCCTGCATAGCCACAGACTCTCAGGATCTGTGCACGTTCTGACAGTTCTTTATGAAAACACTCATGCCCATGAAGTTGCCATACATATCTATAGAGAAGCCCTACAAAGTATGTCACAACATAAACAGAATCTTTCTTAACGCTCTTCAAGATCCTTCAAGAATAGTTAACATTAAGCAGCAGATGATATTGATCTAAAATGGTTGACACGAGATTAGCACCTCCCTCCTAGAGTCCATGCAGGAGTGGACAGGGAACCAACATTATTTTTTCAAAGTGGCCCCATTGTACTCCGTGAACGTGTAAATAACATCTTAATTATGTGTGCTGCATGCAGCAATACACAACATTCTCCGAAAAGAGGCCCATGGTGCATTTGTCGCTTGAACCTTTAGCTCCCTCTAGCCACATTTGATGCATTACATCTGTGTGAGAATGTTAGGGGTAGTGCTAAACAGAAACGGCGTACCCTATGCGCAGGGGTGTTGCAAGGTCTGGAAAAGACCCAGGGCTATGCTAATGTCGGGACTGTCGGGACTGGCGGCTAGCTAGCCTTTTGGTTGTAGCTCCTGAGATTCTATCCGGGGCTACAAGCAAAAGATCAGGGACTATAGCCCCGTTAGCCCCCCGCCCTCCAGCAATACCTCTGCGCCAAGTTTACTTCTTGGTTTCTGGCTACCTGTCACTTCCCTGGCCACTCTAGCGGTGAATGGGAGGTTAATATTTGGTCAACTGGTGAAACATGCCCTGTGTCCTTTCTAGCCCCTCACTAGCCCCCTGATGTCCACAGAAGGGATAGGTGGGTAACACAATGTTTTTTATTCCCTCTGTTCAAGGCAAAGGAGTTAACATATGGCCACCATGAGGAGACAGTGTGATAAGACACATCTCCCTATCTCATGCAGCTGCACATCTTACCTGATCCCTAATGCAGCCCCACAGCAGCGGGGAGCATTTTTGTTGTTAATCGTTTCTCCCACTTAGGTATGGGGACAACTCTGTTCTCCCACCTTCTTCTCCAATCGACGGAGCACTGAGAGGGCCGGATCCCTTTGGTACATTACCTGTATCTGGAAGTGTTTTATAACGAGCCGTACTGATCTCTCTCAGACCAGTAAAAGAACCAACCACATGCATTGTCCTGCACCAGGTACCAGATAACCTGTCCGGTCTTACTACTATGTTACAATATGCACCCAAAATAAGAGAGCAAAGGAAGGGGAGCAAGCTATTGCATTGGCATATGATGCTACATTTGTTATATAACATTTCTGGTCACATAAGGTTCCTCCTGGGCCATTAAAATGCAGCTGTGCATTTGAGGCCCGGCTTGTACACGTGAAACTGAGTTTGGGCCTGCGAGGATGGGCCTGGAGTTGGCTATACCTGAATATTGCCACATTTGCCACCAATCTATAACAGCTCTCTTTACCAAAATGACTGAACATAGAATAAAGCTGTACATGACATATGATGGCAGTACCTGGGCACATGAGGCTGTACACAGACACTCGAGACTTGTACATGGCATACGTGATTGTATCTGAATACAGGAGTCTGTGCCTGGATGCATGAGGTTGTTGCTCGGCATGTCATGCTTTGTCTCCGGTTCAGATTGGGCCAGGACATAAACACCTGAGTGCGAGGAATTGGACAACCTGCACAGTCAGTGTGCGCTCGCCTGGGCTTTTTTGAAATTTGTAATTAAATGGAATGATGTCAGAACAACCTCAAGAAAATGCGTGGGTCTAAACCACACACATTTTCCTATGCTCACAGCATGACAAACGCATAGAACTGGGTACTCTGGGTGGACATAGCCTACAAGCACAGTCTCCGCTGTCATATTTAGTTGGGGAATGGCAGCCAGGGTTAACCAATACACCTCCAGAAGGGGGAGGACCAAATCCTCCCCCTGTCATCGCCAGCCTGATTCAATTAACAAAGGCTCCATGGATCCACCCTGCTCTTTTTGTTTGGCCCTGCAGCTGGTGGCAGTGATTTGCAAAGCGATTTGAGGATAATTTAAACAGGCCCACATCGGTCCTGGCTGCAGAGGTTAACAAAGGAGACAGAAAGCCCCTACAACCTTTCATATGCAACTGTGTAATTCTGAAGGTGACTCCTGCCCGCAGTTTCGATGACAGTGAACTGTCATGTCTCAGACTGTGTGCTTACAGTAGTCAACCACACAGGGGGACCCTATTTGTAAGGTACGAGAATGGAGTTTGCTGGAACCAGAGAGTCTGGTCTCACAACAGCTTCAAGGGAGACCTACCACTTTAATCAGGAACCACAGAGAGATCAGATCCATTAACCGGAAAGACTCTGTGATCCACAACAGACAGGAAGATGGGTGATATGATATAATATGATATGGTATGGCATTTGTAATGCGCCTATACACAAGTTTTTCAAGGCGCGACGAGGCAAGGGAGATGGAACAGCGGAAGACAGACAGCAAACTTACTAGGCCAGGTGTCATTCAGATTGCACAAGTGCAAGGGAAGGGGGGAAAAGTGTGGGGGGAGGGAAGAGTGCAGTACATGGGATAATAAATAACAAGATAAATAAAAGAATGGCCAGCTGGTGGCAAGTGCAGGGTGAGTGCAGACATAAGTGCTGGTGCGGGGACTGTAGGGATACAGAAAACAGTCCCCGGGACTGAGTATCACATGTTTTCATCCTTTTACCTTTCCTGTTGCAAAGCACTCTTGTTATGACCTCACACATACCTCACATATACAGGAGATTGTTGATGGATGGGGACCCCAGGATAGGTTAATTAAGGTAAGCTTAGCCTACACCAATCACTGTGGCTGAAACCCTCTTTTGGCAGATCATCTAAACTCTTTGCAAGGAGTAGAAAGAAGAACACATATTGGACCCTGGCTGAAGGTACAGTCTGCCTTACATGTTATGCCAGTGAAGGAAGACCAGGACCTCCAAAGAGGGAAGCAGGATCCCTCCTCTAAACATATCTGAGGGAGCAGAGGGAGATACCAAATCCAGAGGACCCTCCATATACTCCAGAACTGGTACCCAGCCAGCCCGCAGCATGCCCTGCTATGCTCTAGAGCACGCTTCCTAGGTAGGAACTGTCAGAAGGTCTCTGAACCCGTAACCAAGGAAAGGACAGCTGCCTGCAACACACTCCTCAGTTTTGGCAATCCACCTTAAAGGAAGACAAGAGCCCAGTGAAGAAGCTTGGAGTAGTGTTTTGAGGAGCATATACTGACATCTGCTTTAAAGAACCTTTTCGAGCCAGTCGAGTTCCTTGAGCTGCAAACGACTGCAACGCTGACTGTTGTTATGCTGCAGTCGCTTAAAGACATCTGAGATGTCTTGACCAGTGCTTCAGAACCACTGACCAGCACTAAGACAATATTTACTGACCCTGAGCCACCACGTAGACTATCCTGCAGCAATTCGTCCAGCTTCCCTTGCCGAACTGTCTTGCCGCCTGATACCCGCAGCTAACTCCTGTTTTGAACTCTGTCGCAGAATCCTGCAAAGCACACTGAAGCCGGCTCAACCCGATCGTGCACCAAGAACATCTAAAGCACAAGGTACATTGTGGTTCTGTCCCCCTAAAGAAATGTTAAGATACAATGCTCCCTTTGTGCTGAAGGCAAGTAAACTTGAGCTAATGGTATTATTTACCATACAGACTACTCTTCCGTAAGTATCCAGAGTGCATCCCTTTGCCTTCTTTGAAAGTGTATGTCCCCTGCATTTATTTATAGGGTGGGCTGTATTTCTGAGTGTTGCTAGAACTGTCTGTTGTTATAATAATAAAGTAGATCTGTTTATACAACCTTGACTGGACAGTCCCTTTTATCATTGGGTAATAATTGTATTTTCGCTGTGTTGCAACTAACCAACGATCCACAACCCTCCGAAGATGAGCCTGCTGTTGTGTCCATGTTACCAAAATTGGACAAGGAGGTTTATAATTTGCTTGTGTTTCCAATCTGCTAATATCCCTTCTGGTGTACTAGAGGTGTGGGGCTGATATATGGTTTAGAAACCGATATTCATCTCTGGACCACTGGTGCAGAAGTTGATTTGTGACACCGAGCATGTGATATTTCTTGATGATGATTTGGTATGTATGTATAAATTGGCAGTACATAGACCCATACATCTATGCATAGACACATAGGGTTGATCCTGAGCTGGGAAGGCTGTTCCAGGACATCGGAGGATGTGCTAGGATCACAGCCCAATGCTGAGCAGATGAATCTCTCTATATTAGGATATCTTTGATCAAGAGATGGTGATTATCAGCACACGATCCCTAGGTGTATGAAGCTGCATTTGCCATGCGATGGTAGCACCTGGCACATAAAGGGGAGTCAGGACATGCAATGCTCCAGCTCAACACATGAGGCTATGTTGGGCATATGAGGTTGTTAACACGGAGAAAGGTTTTTTGGTCAGAGTATGATGTGTTCATGCTCGACACTAGTTTCAATAATCTGAATAAATGATATGTATATAAATGCAACAAAATAGTTTGTCTGTGCCACATAACTAAAACATTAAGTACATTAGTCCATACACACTCCATTTAAAATGAACCTACCTCTATGTTCTAGCAACATTGTAGCTTAACAATTCTTCACATGTCTAAAAGCCAATGCAACTTCAGTTCTTAAAACATCACAGTGCCCATGCTAATTGGGAGCGCCTACATTGGTCTTGCTTATTATACCTTCTTCGTGGCATACTTTGGAGCAATAAGCATGTCTATGAAATCAAATTTGCCTCTTTTGTTTAGTTCAGAAGATAGCCTCATTCCCTATAATGTGATGCAAAAACAATTATACCTCAGTGGTACATTTGTCATTAGGTCTATATTAGAGATGATGTTCCACAGCAACAATTCTCAGCACCTTATTAGGGTGCATGCTTCATAATGTGCTTTTGCTACAATCACTGTTATCACCAACAGTCCAATGCATGTACACAGCAATTGCATTTGCTTTGAGAAGTCTTACAAATTGTTCAACAACGCCTTTGCATGAGCACCAAGACAGTTTGATGCTAAATGCAATGTTTAGGGCTAAACGTTCTTCTCATGTAGCAGTCAGTATTACAATTATTTTGTTATACTTCATAACGAGTATATTTGAATTACTGGAAATAGTGGAAAGCGTACACACACATAATACTCAGTCCCAAAAATATTTGCTCTGTTTTATTACTTTGGGGTTTGGGTAATATGCAACTGGCCTGAGTCAGTGAGGCACCAAAGAATGATATGTTAAGTAAAGCATAAAATAAGCAGTGTCACATAGCAATGTTGTATGCAATTCTGTAGGTTTGCTAATCAAATTGACAGTTTTGTAGCAATGCTAGCTATTTAAGTTACACTGCTCAATGAAAGCACAGCTCACCCTACATTCCTCTCTTGCCCCCAGGACTTCACCCTCCTTTCTCTGTTCACTGCAAGTTCAAAACGTCTAATCGAGATGTTGCAGCAGTAACCATCTACTGCACTCTTAATTGCAAATGGGCTGTGTGGGAGTTCTGGGCAAGAATTACTTTTTCAAATAATTGCAAACTAGAAGCAATCAGGATGATACTTTTATTAAGCTAAACTATATCCTATCTGACAAGGACCAGTATGTGTTGACTTTATTTTTTTTTCAAAGACAGTCATGCAATTCCATTCCTTAAGTTGTAGCGGTTGCATAATGCATAATTACAGGATTTATACTGTAAAACACTGCCTCATCTCCATGCTGTACAGTATAGTTTAATCTCCATGCATTGCAGTAAAGTTTAGGTTAGTGTGCCTAAATCTCATAGTGTCAACTATATTTAATTTTGTTGGGGTTGATGCATCATGTTGAAGAGTGAAGACCTTTGAAAATGTGCATGATCACACAGCCAAATGCATTTGATAGCAAACCTAGTTCTGTAACTTGCTGGTTTCAGCACCAGGTGCTCAACCCATGAACTGATCCTACACTCCTTGACATCCTATCATATCCTCCTGTTGCTTTATACCTGCTACTCAGAAAGTGGGAGAGCCAAAAACTACAATCTTCCCCACACTTTGCATGATACGTTATCTGCTTTCTACGCCATCCACTTTTATTGTTGTACTTTATTTCCTCTTACATATTGAATACACAAAGCTAACTGTATGTTTACGCAAAATAGTGATCAATAGTTTTATCCAGTCCGTACTTCTACAGACCTAATGCACTACCATACGCTGTAGTTAGCCTCCAAATCTTGCTTTGCTACATGATTATGACTTCAATATATATTGGCATCTGCAGGAGAGATGTGGCCAAACTGTTTTCAGAGACTTTTTATAATGTCTATTTATTTGTGTCCATGCAGCTAACTTTTTATATTTTACAGAAACTCTTAACAGAACTCGCAATGTCTTTTCGCTCACTTATATAGTCGAGATGATTTTATGAAGGGTAAGTACCATTTGCTGGAGTTGTTTGACATTTTTATTTGACATTTACTTTGTTTGCAGTAAATGTCATTTAAAAGTCTCACTGTGAATGGCTTGCCTCTGGGTGGCATAAGTGTGCCAAAAATGAAGTGGGCCTATGGTGGCAAGCACCATATTACAGAAAGCACATTTAAATTTGTCATCATCTGTTGTCATGGGTTGAGCAGATTTCTTACCTCGAGTAGGTAAACTAAGTTACTCGACCTGCAGGTCTAGCAGAATTTTAAAGAATTTGCAAGACCTGACTCCTCTCACTAATTTCTTACTTCATTGGTACACAAAACCACTGTATTGTTGCTAACTTTGTGTCTTGGGGCCAATTAACTTCTGGTGAAATTCAAAATATTAGTACAACATTGTTAATAAAATAGACTTGTTTGCTAATCAAGACAAATTTAATTAGGAAACTCTGATAATCAGTTTTGAAAACTAATGTATGCCTTGGTTAAGTCTTGGTCCAAGTGCAGTAGGCATTATAACTGATATGGTTTAGTTGCATGATGTTGTAGCTGGGGACATTGGACTTTGTGTGTGCACAATGAACAGTGGCTGTGGCAGAAGACGGTTGTACCTGAGCATATGGTGTTTGTACCTTGGCTTACGACACTGTGCCTGCCATATGATGACTATGTATATGAAGAGTTGCGTGTCTTTGAACCACAGTTACTGGACTCCCCCTAAAAGAGGCCACCCAGAAAACAACTCTCTCAGAAGACTGCAATGGATGCGCGAGCCATCGGGACACCTAGTCCATAGTGGGCCCGGAAGACAAAGTCCAGGGTGCTGAACAGTAAAGTGATTTGTGGGAAAGAGAGAGGACTAGGATGGGTGGCCCAGATAGGGAGATGAGGGAAAAAGGGTGAGAAGGCAGAACATGTGGGGTTGGGGCAGGGGTAAATGAGGACAAGTCATAGTGGGGGACGCATGTCAGGAGAGAGTGGGGTGGTGGCACTTGGCATGGAGATTCAGGGGTGAAATCCCTGATGAATCAATACTCAACAGAAGTTTAAAAAAGACAGTCTTGTGGTGGAGTGATCTGCAATGGGCAGGATATTGACCTAGAAATTCATAAAGCTGAGGTAGTCATGGATCCTGGACATTTGAGGCTGTGCCAGATACATAATGCTTGCACTGAGCGTAACATGGCAGCATTGTAATTAATATTTGATTTGTAGCTAAAGCAGCTTTTTACTGCTTTAGGAATGTCAGCTATTCAAACTAATATAACATAACACTTGTATTTTACTTTAGTGCTGATACTTTGTGTGATGTCATTAAAGTAAAGTCTTGTGATTTCACTTTCTTTATTGTTATCAGAGATCAGGTCAGGGGTCATGTGGTGTAACTTCATGTGTCATCCAATGGGTGCTGAGAGGAGAACCACTGTGCATGCAATGCTACTTCCATTGCCACTGTTATTTCAATTAATTATTAGCCCTGGTTCCGCCTCCTCCTTTTGTGTGATCTCCTGGCAAGGTAGGAGAGCAGAACTTGCTGTCACATGGAAACATGCATTGGCAATGACAACAGTTTGGGCTTTTGTGTAGGCATGGGAAAGACACTTGCCAGACAAGGCCGTAGTGGTATTAACTGGCGATTGTTGGTAGCAGGTGCAAAATGGTGGGAGTACCTGGGCATTTTATAGCAGTGCCTGGCAAATGCCTAATGCTTATACACAAGCCAAAACTGTTGGCTTTGCCAATGCTTTCTGTTAACAGGACAGCAGTGAAGGACACACGCAATGCTTATAAATTGAGTGGCTGAATGCAGAACCTAAGACATTTGTATTACACCAGTAGCTGGTTTACAACGCCAATTAAGACAACTCTCAGAAGACGCCTTTCAATTTCCATAGAGCACACATTTCACCGCAGAGGGTAAAACCCTTTTAGCCGAGCCCTTTGATGAGTCTCTCGGGCATGAGTTGTGATGCTGCTTTACCTGTCATACCCATGGTAATCATTGCAGAGCATGCACCTGATTTCCACTAGGACGTAAACAAATCACTGCTTCCACTCTGCAAGAAAGGCTTGAGGAAATGGGGAAGAACGATGAGAGCTGGCAAGATACTTCACCATGAGTTTGGCTGGAGGTATTGCTCAGCATGCAAAACACCTTTGCCCAAGACCTTCTTATGTCTGGCATACATGACACATACTGCTCGCTCTGTGCTGCGCCCCTTTAGCATCCTTCAAGGTTGGGCTGTGCATCACGTCTTGGTGTGAACCCCTCTGCTCCCCTTGGCCCAGAGCTTTCACATGTAAAGAGGATGGGGCACAAGTACCAGAGCCATCGGTTGGCAACACCCAGCTTTAAATTGCCTTTGTTGCGCTAGAGCCAAGCCATAAACCCTTACTAGAGATACAGATTATAGAAATTAGGTTTTCACTAGATATTTGTGTTTACATATTTAGAGCTGTAAAAAAGCAACCAATTTGAAACACCTGTTGATATTCATGTTTGATTTAATAAGTCATGGATTGTAGGTGTGTGAAATATTTCTTTAGAATATCATAGTGGTCCCCGTTTAAGCTTTGCTGTGTGGTTCAGGTGGTATACAGAACGCAATGGCTGCAACTAAATTGTTTGTTTATTTAATTATTTATTGAGCATTTGTATGGTGCCTATACAGCAGAAAGTGTTTCCAGGCGCCACAAGACTAAGGGGTAGGTGGAACAGAGGAAGATAAACAAATACTAGGTATTGTGACATTCGGATTGTGCAAGTGCAGCAAACATTAAGTGCCGGAGGTCGGGGAGGTACAGGTTAGGTCCAAGGGAAGGCAAGGGCAGGGGGTGGGTAAGTGCTGATGGGAGCCTGGAGGACAAGTATGCAGGGGAAGCAGGAAATGGGAAGCAAGTGCGAGGAGGGGGTGGAGCAGCTTCAGTAGTCTAGTCAGGGAAGGGTACTCGAAGGCAAGTAGGTGGGGGGGTGCTGAGGCAGACTGACTGAGGGAGGGCCTGATCCCTGTATGACTCAGAAGGGAACAGTCTGAAAGTTGCAGCAGCAGAGCGGCAATTAGCACAAAAGTGTGAGAGGGAAGGCGGAGGAGAAGAGTAAGGTATTGAGAAGCTTCTGGCACATAAGGAGGTCTGGCTCAAGTCTGAGAGGGCCGGGGAGGCCTTTCAAAAGTGAAGCTCCTGCTGAAGAAAGAGATCGAACCCTCACTCGCTGCATGGAGAAAGGTCTGACCTGCAGATAGTCAGGGCTAGAGAACCAAAGGGCTCTAACAGGGGGTCATTTAGGAAGAGAAAGTGGGATGTAGCGAGGTCCCAGGCACCAGAACGCCTTGTGGATGATGCTGACGGTTTTGAATTTTACCCGTGCATCAACCGGGAACCAGTGTCGAGATTTTAGGGCTGGAGTGATGCGGTAACTGGTCTTGAGACCAAGGATAAGTCTTGCAGTCCTTTTCTGGATTAGTTGAAGAGGGCAGAGGGAGGAAAGAGGAAGGTTGATGAAAAGGCTGTAGTAGTAGTCCAGCCTGGAGGGAACCAGAGCTCTAGAGACATTGAGTTTCTTGGGCAAGGTAAGGAAAGGGAGAATGCCGTTGAGGATGTGCAGCCGAAAGTGAGTCTGCTTGGCAAGGTCAGTGACGTGAGGTGAGAAGGAGAGAATGGAGTTGAAGATTAACCCAAAGTTTTTTGCCTCACGAGAGGGAGAGGGTGCCCAAGGAGGGCGGCCAGGTAGTAGGGGGGGAAGTAATGGGGGTGTTCCAACGAGAAGGATCTTAGTCTTACTGGCATTAAGGCAGAGATCATTAGCAGCACACCATGTCTGATTAGCAGTCAGACAATCAGGAATGAGAGAAGAAGGAGAGTGGGAAGAGGAGGGAAGCTTAAAGGAGAGCTGAGTGTCATCCGCTTAAAACTGGAAGTTAGGGGAGAAGGTGGAAATCAGGTGGACGAGAGGGGCAATGTAGATGTTAAAGAGCCACAGCGAGGGGATAGAGCCCTGAGGGATGCTGCAGGTAGGGAGTGAGTACAAAAGAGAAAAGGACCCATTTGAACCAGGAAGGGCAGATTCGAAAGGAAATAGGTCAGCCAAGTCAGTGCCCAATCGGTGATGCCCAGAGTGTCACAGAGTTGATTTAGGAGGGTTTATACTTATTTCTCTCCTAGATCGCCCTGAGTACAGTACAATACCATAGAACAATCATGGAGCCTCTAATTCCATAGAAGAGACCCTGACTGCCAGCGCTGGTGACTTAGAGCATTACCGCCACTTTCCTCAACCCCAACCACAAGTGCAGCAGAGAAGATGCTGAACCGACAGTTCTGTGATTCCTCCACTCCGATCCCCACACTGGAATCACCCAGCTCCACCCTTTGATTGCCTTTAATCAGCAGTACCCATCATGGGTGGGGGTGGTGCCCTTTTACACATTGCAAGTCAAGTGCAGATCCCCCTTCATAGGAACCTTTCTTCTAAAATGTTGTGAGGGAGACTGCTTTATTATAAAGATGATTTTTGGGAGGGGCTTCCAAATGAAATGAACATCTGGGATTTTTTTAATGGTTAGGTTGTAGGTGATCTGTCTGCAGGGTCCAAACACAACTCAATGGAAGCAAAGACTTTGACGATGTATTAATGCGTTTCTTGTACTCCCTGTTTTGTTTAGTGTACATGTCGCTATTGTAGCACATTTGCCAAACAGTAGAGGACTTGTCATGCAAGGGTGACATATTGTTTCCTCTCCTATTGTGGGTATACGGGATGGTAGGTAGATGAGGTCTGGTTCTAGAAACTGCGTGGACGGACTGCAGATGGGAGGTGGACCTGTTCCTTCCACATATGATGATGTAGTCTCAGGGGATTTACTCTGCATGCTATGCATGTCTCCTGCAGAGCTGTGTGGCTTCTAATGCTGTTAATAACTTTGGGCTAAGAATTGGACAGTGTACTCATTGGCTTTTGCTTTGGCTTTTGCACTTGTCATTGGGATACTTCAATGATCCTTCAATGATCCTAGAACAGGAGGGTGAGGGGAGGCTCAATATTTTCAAGGGGAAATATTCAGTGAAGGGGGAGGCTCAAGTATGTAAGGAAGATGAGGATTTGATGTACAACTCCTGAGGGTTTATGTACAGCTCCTGTGATTGGAGTGAAGGAGAAAGAGTGTGATGTTTCCGTGAGGGTGATTCTACTCTGTTGAATGTCATAACTGATTATATGATAGCACAGAACAAGTGTGATTCTTTTTGTGTTGGGTCTAGACTGCAGGGTTGATTGCCATTGAGATGGACCTGAGCACCACACTGGGGTGGTTTGTGGCACTGGTGAGTTTGGATATCATTTCTCTAGAGATGACCATAAATGTACATTCAACAAAGACTCCCTCCACTTTCACATGCATGATCTACTACTTAAAACTAACTCCACAGAAGAAATACATGTATAGATAACATACATATTATGAAATAATCGAAATATTATATGTGCACTTTTACAGACAAAAAAACATAAATACGATTGCAAGCCACAAATAAATATCAAGATTATATTTTAAATATTAATTGATTAACTAACCAAAATAATTTTTGCACAGTACTTTCGAATGACGTAAACTACACAACCACACATCTCACACTCTTCCTCACATTCATAACATGCATACCTCATTTATACACAATAAAACATTTAACAATGAAATGACCAATGGACGGTGATAAATCATTAGACTAATACATAGGGCAACAATGTCTCGAGCTAATTCATCCTCTTTTTGTAGGTTTTTAAATCAATACAATCCTTAACATTACAAACATGTTTCTCCTTAATGGGCTCAGAATGTTTGCTCAGTCTTGATCAGGTTGTCTTGTATGTTGTCATGGTATCTAGTATTCCTTTATTCCCCTTTCATAAATTCAGGCTCATACTTGCTCACTCTAAACACAAATCTAGTTATTCACTCATTGCAGGTCATTGTTTTAATTGGAAGTTAGAATAAGTTAAAGTGTGTTCCCCTTAGAGTGGTCTAAATCCACAACTGAGCTTTCATTGGCTGGCACATGTATTCCCTGATCTCACGTGGCAGTAATAGCTTCAGAAAACCCTCCAGTGTAGCTTTTTTCACAGGGATTTTTGGTTGTACTAAGCTCGTGTTATTTTTAGACCTTCGTCTTGCACATGTCTCCACAGGCATGATACGTCTTCTTTTCCTTGCACATGTCTTCACAGGCATAATATGTCTTGTTTTTCTGATTCAAGGAATAGCATCGTCCGCATGTTTATTCAAGATGGCACCGTCATTGATGTAGAAAGAGGGGATCATTGACTGGTCTGTTTTCTCTGTGACCATTTTGGGATGTTTTATTTAGAATGCAGTTATAGATTTTGTGATTTTCTCAATGGAGAAGATTAGGAGTTAATCACCGAGTAGTTGAGATTCATTTGACTTGAGACATTTGGGATAAGACTAAGTTCAAAATTACTTTGAATTGTTCACCTGGGTAGTCAGTGGCATTGTCGAGTTTGGGGGGCAAAACAATAGGTGTTGCAGAGAGGGTAGCTTAGTGGTATTCTTTGGCGGTGCTCATGACTGAAGTTAACTATGGTTTGTGGCTATCAATGTGGGTTTGGTTCCTGTCTGAATATGTTTAAGGACTCTTAGGAACTTGTCATTAGGTCATTTTAGGAGGGTGTAGATCCATGGTTTGTGGGTAAGTCAGTCAAGTAGAGCAGAAGGTGGTTAACCCATGCAGATGGTGAAAGATTGGTGTCGCGGTATTCCTCTTCACCAGTTAGCTCTACCCATAATCTGTCTTCAGGGGGCATGGGAGGGACACAGTAAGGTAAATCGACGGCGGAACGGAAGCCTCAGCTACACTGGTCACAATAAGAGGGTGGTGGTTTGTGGACGTCTAATGATAGTTACGTTTGAGTAGTGTTTTTCCTTCTCCATTAGTCTTAATTATTAGATGAAGGGTATTGTGGCCAATCACAATCTCCCAGGTTGGTAGGGCCTATGACGCCTTCTTTAGGAGCACAGCTGCGTCAGCATTAATTGCAACTGCCGAAAGTGCACATCAATGACTGTGACATAGGCAGTTGTACACAGTGATGTAATGCTTTCTCACGATTACAAACTGTACCGAGGCTTTACTTTGTCTCCCTAATTTTCTAAAGCAAATCATATATGAACATTTAGCAAATATCCACTGGTTTGATGAAATAGAAATGGCCATTCATTTTAAAGATACTTATCGCTGCAGTGTCGTAAGCAAGCCTGCTGTCGGACGAAGCCCAATATAAACTCATATATGTGACGACGCAGGAAAAACGGCCTGACCCCAGAAGATGTAAGTGAAAAATCTCCATATTACCCACTAGACACCGCAGCCTGCGTCGATGGCAGAAGATAACGACTAGCCTAAGCGTCGGAAATTCCCCAAACCATTTCATGCCTGGCAGTTTTTTAAAAGAGGTTTACTCATTTTAATTGTCACTCTAAAATCTGTACATTCCAAGTTTATGGTTCATTCTCAACCATGTACCGGTTTCCTAAGAAAGAAAAACAACATTTAAAACGCTATCCCGTGCATAGGCTCGGTTTCCCAAACTAGTCGATTTTCACTCCAGCATTGCCAGGCAAGTGTTAGTAAATATATATTTTAAAACTCACGTTAGCCAAAGCAGTGACCTCTAAGTCTGGCCATTAAGAAATAAATCCACTCCATGTTTTGCAGGCTATCCACACAAAAGCCTTCAGAGTGGCTCTACATGGGGCTTATTTACATGGTGGAAGGTTGTTCTGAAAATGTGGGGCTTTTGAGGATCGGGCCTGATCTGCTTGCTGACACATGAGAAACACATGAGTTAACAAGGTTGTGGCCCTCAATGGGCAAGGCAAATCTGCCAGGCAAGCAAGAAGAGCAGGTACTGCCTGCCTCAATGTGCTACCAACGTGTTATCAATGTTACTGAAAAGGCCCCCACTCTAGCTTTTGAAAGTAAAGCTTGGTCGATGCCAAGCATTTTGCAAATGAATATGATGCGCTGTTAGTAAAAAAAAAAAAAAAAAAACTCTCAGCAGAGATGCACGCATCAATGAGCCCGCAGAGTGCTCTGATGAGCTGTTGAATTGACCTCAGGATCCAGAAATGTGTCTCAAGCCCCCAGACAATGACCGGAAGACCACGAATAACGATCTTGCCCACAGTATGCTATGCTAGCTGTTGTTTGATTGGGGCTTGCAGTCTGCTATAGACTTCTTGGCGCTAGTGAGGGGTTGTGAGTTAGCTTGTTCAATTTGCTCCTAGTACATCAACATATTTAAGGTGAGAGATGTCGAGTTTTCATGATGTTCCTCAATCTGAGATGGTCTTTGGGAGAGCGAGCCTTAAACATGCTCCAGTGAGCTGCAGAATTACTAGCCAGATGTTACCTTAATATGGGCATGCCATGATTGGACCCCAGGACGTAGCAAGGAGCTCAGAATATATCTGGAGTCACTGATGGCATGGCCCAAGCAGAGGCTATGGAGCACGCACTCTAGCAGCAGTAGGCTCTGCTCATTCATAACCATGTGTCCTGGTGTGTCGCGCAGTGTGCCGCGCTGTGAAAGAAGCAGCCGAGGGTGGTTGGTAGTGTGGCGGGGCAGCTTGGGGGAGGCATCTTTATGCTGCTGCAGCAACTCTAGCTGGATAATTGACATGTTTGCTGCAGTGCTAATGCGTTAGCATGTGATCTCAGTGCTCCTGCAGGATTACACACCATCATACTGTAGAGTTTTCTCCATCACCGAAAGGTCCAACCACTGACAAGGCCCCCAATTCTGAAGCTTATGTCACACAAGGCGTGCAACACACACACACACACAACTCAGATTGCGAATGGCTGGGCTGCGTCACACAGCTGGGCATGATGACTAGCAGCGGAGTGTCGGGAATTAGGGCAAGAGTGGACGTCCACCTGGGGATTCGCAGTGTGCCTGTGAGAGTACAAGAAGACATGAATGGTTTCCCCATGTCCATCTTTCTCCACTGAGCCCTGTGCCATGTGGTCGCTGCCAGTCCCCACACCAATTTACAGCTGCAGCCTGAGCGGTGAAACATGCCCGCGCAGCTGCTTGCTAAATGCCAAAGCTAAATTGCACTCGGTAGTGCAAGCAAATGTATGGACTTCCTGAACCCCTGCAGCCTCAGGCTTTGTGCTAACGTCTGCTTCTTATGTGTGTGTCTGGTGGGGATATGGTATGTGGGACGCATCGTAGCGTTTACATTTAGCAACCTGTTCATTGTTTTCAAGAATAGGGTTGGGTTAGTTGCAACATTCGTCGCTCAGAGACGGGCATTACATTGTGCATTAGTTTAAAAAACGGGGCTGTTCCATCCAATCGTTCTACCATCCCTGAACTCTCTCTGCTTTTCCCGCATTTCTTCTCTTTCTTTCCCATCTCCTGCGCCACGCTCATCACTGACGTCAGTCACTACAGTCACACTATGAGCAACACAACACTCTAAGCATGACGCCATACTAACACGTGCTTAATAACA
Organism: Ambystoma mexicanum; assembly: GCF_040938575.1. Lineage (NCBI taxonomy): Eukaryota > Metazoa > Chordata > Amphibia > Caudata > Ambystomatidae > Ambystoma > Ambystoma mexicanum. The sequence continues at coordinate 364,992,425 of NC_090934.1, read as the reverse complement.
GCAGCTGGAGAGCTACCATGTCCCCGAGGCAGTGCATTAGCCAATTCTTTACACAGTCGAGTTTATCATATGGTTGGGGTGGGACAACGGACGTTTATTGGACCAGGTGATGACTATTTTACAGTGTCAAAACAGGAACCACTTATGTGTTGACTATAAATGCTGGTGAAGTATCAGAAATGGGAAAACCATTGACATGTGGTTGGACCATTGCATGGTGCAACTGTTTAAGTTAGACTAAAGGGGGTTTTAGGTTTCAGCGCGAGTTATTGCATCCGAAAACCAGCGCTGCCAAACCCAAGAGTTTAGCATTTGCATTGCATTGTAAATGCATTTGAGAGCCCTACACCATTTGCCATTGTACGTATGTAGAAATGTATTAAGGTATGTTTGGGATTCAAGAAGCCAAACCTAGCTGGGAAGGAATGGTATGATGTACATAATTGACACAACAAGGGATTACAAGTAGGGTTTAGGGATACCAGAAGAGCCTTGACAGGGAGGTGGGAACAACAGAGGAAGAGAAGTAGGGTTGAGTGCAGTGATTAGCAATTGACAAGATGTTCTCTGCAGAGTAGGTTCTTCAGGTAATTCCTGAAGTGTATGTAGGAGGGAGGGGGCAGCTTGATCAGCTTTGGTCACCTGATAATGAGACAGGGTGTGTAGCTGAAAAGAACTATTCCTTATTTGTTTCTCTCTTTCAGTTCTTTGATTACAATCTTGCTTTGTCATGGCTTCTGGCAGTGTTCTGGCCTACGGATAAGGTGAGGTTCTTGGCCGGGTAGAGCAGTGTTTTAGTTTCATATTCTTTGCAGGTGATGGAGGCTGTCTTCAACATGATGTGTGCTCTTGAATGGGTAGTCAATGCTAACTTTAAAATACCTATTGAATTGTCTGCACACTAACCTTCCCCTTGTGGTAGAGGTGTCCCTCAAGTTTTCATGAGGTAGACTCCAACCCAGTTTGTCACCTGACATTGCACTTGTCGTCCCGACTACCAACATCTACATCAACTATCTGTGTGCTAACCATTGCTCTCTGGTGAAGAATTGTCTTCACATCCATAAATTGTCATCTAATCTATATAACAATTTATTACTTTTACTATGGAATCCCGACATTCACCACATTCAAAACTTGCCCTTGTTCAATGTACTCACATCTGGTTTTAGCCTTCTCCATCTTCCTTGGGTAGGCGTAGCTGGAGTAGTTATACCTACAAATAACTTTCTCCCTCTGGTTAACTGGAACTTTTGTTAATATATTGTCCACCCCAAACGGACTAATCTTTTGCAATTCTCTAATTGTATTGTGAACTGCCACCTTATCCATGGTAAGATCCCTATTGCTGGTAATTTTAATCTTTGGTGGGATTATCCCCTCCTTCCTCAGATTGCAGCCACCTATACGTGTGTGTCCACTCTTGGCTGTCATTAAATAAGGACCAAATCTACACATGGTAATTGCTATGCTCTGGTTCCCATATTTACTTATGAAAACACAATAATCTGCTGCCAACCATTTCACACCATTATCACATATCGCACTCTATTCCCTAAAACCAATCTAATCTTGGAGTAGTATCCTAACTCAGTGGCAAATGATAATCTTGAATCAACAATGATCATTGTCCATCTAATAAAAACATCAATAATGTATGCAATAATTTCTACATTAGCTCACCAATACCTCTGACAATCTGTGCTCGGCCCCCCAAAACCTTCATGTTGAGACGACAAATGCTGTTGGTGTCCCACTCCCAGAGAAGCCCCCAACTAGGTGATCCTCCCTAACTGATCCACCCCCAGAAACTGGATGAAATAGTGATGGCCGTGTCCTGGCCACCTGTTTGACAGATCCTCGAGGTTTAGACAGAGGGACACCTTAATGTTTCGCACAGCTGGCAAATCTGGGTCACACTATACACATCTGGAAATGACAAAATACTTTTTAAAGTACTCCCTTTCTAACAAAATCTTTCTTTTTAATGAAGAATACTGCTGACAAACTAGAGAGATAGCAATGGGAGCCAGTTATGCCCCCCACTAGCAAACTGCTTCATGCATTCATATGAACAAAAACAAACCCTGAGCAATATCAAATTTACACAGCAGATCATAAAATGGTATCGCTTCATAGATGATATAATACTCATCTGGCAATTTTAAAATCACGTTAACCAGCCATATCAGCGCCACACAACTAAAATACCTAGATCTCACAATCCAGGTCATTTACGAGAAATTAACTACCCAGACTTATCGCAAACCAACAGAGGTAAACTCAGTGTTACATTGAACCAGCTGTTACAGAAAATCTGTTATCACCAATATCCCAAAAGGTGAATACATTATAGCCAGATGGAACTGTAATACAAATGATGCCTTTCATAAAGAATGTGAACTACTGGAACAAAGATTTCAAGACAGAGGTTACAAAACGAGGTGATTGAACCATCCGAAAGAAGAAACTGCAGCTTTGGAAAGAAAGACACTACTAAAAGCCAATCACAAGACACAACATGATGATAACACAATCAGATTTGTAACAAGATACAATACTGACATCTATGAGACACAATATATTTTTTTAAAACATTGGTCTATATTACTTATAGACCAAGACATTAAATCAGACCTCACATCTTACCCAAGCCTGTTATTTAGCAGAGCACCAACAGAGCACCAACAATGTGCACTATTCTCAGCAATTGATTGGCTGAGTCAAACAAGACCAATTGGATTTTCTAAGTGTGCAACATGTTCCATGTGTGGCTATGCAGAAAGAACACTATAAATGAACATATTAATTACCTTATCCAGGATATGATATATGCGATCATTGCACAAGTTACAATATATGGAAATTAGGCACCAGAATATAGCATCTTGATATTAACTCGCAGAAAGGAAACCCTTTAAAAAAAAGTGTTTTTGGATCCATAATAGCCACAACCACTTAGTATGCCATGAACATACATGCACATGTAACAAATCATTGTCGAAAATTAGGGCACTTGGCTTGAGTATGTAGAAGTAGAACAGCCATGCCACAGCAGAATTGGCAATCTTCAATAGGATGGATGGGATACGCTCTACAATATAACACAGATAGACAAGGATATTATGCCCAAGATCACACATGGTCCAATCAATTGTTATATCAAGACTGGACTATGCTAACCCACTCTACATCGGAATTCACGCTTACCAACTGAATAAACTACAAAGAGCACAAAATGCGGCAGCCAAACTACTACTAGCACTCGGCCCGAGAGACCACATCTCCCCAGCCCTCAAAACTCTGCATTGGCTTCCGGTGAACCGAAGGGTGACCTTCAAAACTTTATGCATTTCTCACCGAACACTGCACAAAACCAGACCTCAATAACTTCAAGACAAGTTAAAACCCTATCAACCTCCACGTACTCTAAGAACTAGCTCAGCCGGCCTCCTAGTCATGCCTAAAAAAACTCAGTCAGGTTAGGCAGATCATCATTCTCAGCCTTGGCCCCCACATTGTGGAACGCACTCCTGCCCCACATCCGCCTAACTGAAGATCTAATGTCTTTCCGCAAATTACTGAAAACTTGGCTCTTCCCCTAAAAAGCAACCCTGTACTGAAACTAACTCGAACTGAATAACAACATTGTAATTACACCAACCCAACAAACTACTGATCTTGTATAACAAAAAGACAAATAAAAATACAACAGCAAGATCCGAGCGAGAAATCGACAACTAATAACCACTAATGTAAACTAAAAGGACAAACAGTGAAAAGGATAAAAAGAATAAATCGTACGAAAACAGTAATTGCGGTTTAAACTATTGAAATAGGTGTAATGAATGCAATGGACAAATGAACAAAATGACCAAAATAAATAAAGAGAAGAATATGGAAAAATGAATACAGCAGACTGATGAGTACACTGACAGATGATTTGGAATATATGAGTGAATGGCATAAATGGAAAGTCCAGAATAGCCGATTCAAGTACATGAGACGGGTACAGTGCACGACACAGATAGAGAGCACAGAACAGATCCAATGCGTATGGCAAGTGACATGGCCTGAAACGATAATGCATGATGAACAAACGAAGCGAGTAGAGCAGACGAAATCGGTGGAATGGTTGAAGCGCGTGGAACAGATGAGTGCGCTGGACAGACGAGTGAGTAGATTGGATGAGTGTGTAGATTCGGATGAGTGTGTAAATCAGAGGATTATGTAGATCGGATGAGTGTGTAGAGCGAATGACTATGTAGAGCGCAGGAGTGTGTAGAACGGTTGGGTGTGTAGAGCTGATGAGTGTGTAGAGCGGACAAATGCGTTGAGCGGAAGGGTGTCTAGAACGGATGAATACATAGAGCGGGCGATTGCGTAGAGCGGAAGAGTGTGTAAAACAGACAACTGTATAGAGTGGATGAGCGTGGATGAGCGTGTAGAGCTGTGTATGAGCCGAGAAGTGTATAACCCTGCAGGAGTGCATAGAGTAAATAGCAGATGAATGCGCGGAAAGAACGAGTGTAAATAGCAGATGAATGCACGGAAAGGACGAGTGCATAGAGCGGATGAGTGCGTGGAGCGGTGGAGCAGCTGAGTGCGTGGAGCGGCTGAGTGCGTGGAGCGGCTGAGTGCATGGAGCGGCTGAGTGCGTGGAGCGGATGGGTACATAGAGCGAATGTGTGAGTAGAGCGGATAAGTGCGCTGAGCGCATGAATGCGTTCAGCAGATGGGTGCCTAGAGCGAAAGGGTGCTTAGAGCAGATGAGTGCGTAAGAGCGGATGAGTGCGTAAGAGCGGACGAGTGCATAAGAGTAGATGAATGTGTAATTGCGGATGAGTGCGCGTAGCAGACAGGTGCACGGAGTGGATCGGTGTGCAGAGCGAACCGTGTGCAGAACGGACAAATATGCAGAACGGACGAATATGCAGAGCGGACGAATATGCAGATCGGACGAGCGTGCATAACGGACGAATGGGTGCGCAGAGCGGATGGGTATGCAGAGCAGGTGAGTGCGTAGAGCGGGTGAGTGTGTAGAGCGGGTGAGTACGTAGAGCGGACGAGTGCATAAGAGCGGACGAGTGCATAAGAGCGGATGAATACATAATAGCGAATGAGTGCTCGGAGCAGACAGGTGCACGGAGCGGATCGGTGTGCAGAGCGGACCGTATGCAGAGCGGACCGTGTGCAGAACGGACGAATATGCAGAACGGACGAATATGCAGAGCGGACGAATATGCAGAGTGGACAAGCATGCAAAACAGATGAATGGGTGCGCAGAGCGGATGGGTGCGCAGAGCGAGTGAGTTCGTAGAGCGGGTGAGTGCATAGAGCGGGTGAGTGCGTAGAGTGGGTGAGTGCGTAGAGCGGGTGAGTGCATAGAGTGGATGAGTTAGTAGCGCGGGTGAATGAGTAGCGCGGGTTAGTGAGTAGCGCGGGTCAGTAAGTAGAGCGGGTGAGTGCATAGAGCAGGTGAGTACACAGAAAGAACAATTGCTTCTAGCAGATGAATGCATCGAGCGGATGAGCACCTCAAGCAGACTATCGCCTAGGGCGGACGAGCGCCTAGAGCGGAAGAATGCGCAAATGATGGAAGAATGTGGATGGAATGAGTGATGTATGTGGATGGAACGTATGTCTTATGTGGATAGACCGGGTGACGTATGTGGATAGACCGTGTGACGTATGTAGATAGACCGGGTGACGTATGTGGATGGAACGAATGATGTATGTGGAAAGTACTGGTATAATATGTGAAAGGTACGGCTAAAATATGTGGATGGAGTGCATAAATCAACCTGGAATACACCGACCGGATCAACAGACTAAAGGGCATGAAACAAATTTGAGAGCATGGAACAGGTTGGAGTGCATAGAACAGACTGGAGTGCATAGAACAGACTGAAGTGCATGGAACAGACTGGAGTGCATAGAATGGATTGGAGTGCATAGAACAGATTGGAGTGCGTGGGACGGACTTGTGTACGTGGATCGGATTGGAGTGCGTGGAAGAGATTAGAGTACGTGGAACAGATTGGAGCGCATAGAAGTATGCGACATACATGGAATGGTTTAGAGTACATAGAATGTTTGAAAGAGCACATAAACAATCATATCACATCACCACACCTACTCTCTTCTTTACACCACCACTCAACTAGAACACAGAGATACTATGACACCATTCGGTATAGCTGTTCTCAAACCAACATCCGCCTCATACTCCACATCACTCTGACTAAACAACGGTGGTTACACACCCCCCCAGCCAGGCATTCTCCTCAAGCCTAATGCAGCCAGAATCGATCTGGATAAACCTGCCAGAACGAACACATACTCCTGATCTCCCAACCACCACACCTAATGCTAAGAAGCAGCTATAACACGAATACGAATGCCACACCAGCTGCACACATATACGGTGCTCACACGCACTTTTGACTCTCTATACTCTCTCTACTGACTTCAACTTCCGTTCCCGAGGGCGTTCAACCTACCAGCACCTTGAGACTATACCAATGGTACATAAGGCGCTATTTTTTTTTTTTTTATGTTTTAGTTTGGTCTCAAACTTTTCCATCAAATTTTTCCATCATTTTGATTCGTAAGAGGAGAAAGAAAGAATAAATGGCCATTGAGCTGAAGATATAGACATCAGTGTCGAGAGGCAGCGGAGCTGCGGAGTTCCGCTGAGTTTTGAGATTTCTTTTCCATGAGATCAAGGATATGTTGAAGGTAGAGAGATACTGTATATATATATTTATTATTCTTTCCGCTAAGAATTGCCGCCCATCTTTTATCTGTAGTCATTTGTTGGGATCCAATGTCAAAATATCCCCGAAATTGTTTTCGTTGGATGGCAAGAGAGGGGCATTCCATCACGAGATGAAATATGGTTTCTGGTATCGTCTTGAGTTTACAGAAACGGCAGTGATTTTGATCTTTTGGAATTTGTTTTGTTGCAGCTAAATAATCATTCGTTGGTAAGATATTTAGCCGAAGTCGTAGAAAGGTTGCTCTGATATTTGGGTCAGGAAATTTCGACAAGTATTGCTGCGGTTCATGAAGTTTTCTATTGTCTACGTTGCAGTGCAGCGTCCGTTTGTAGTTATTTTTCTGATCAATGGTTTGAATCCAATCATTCTGGAGAAGTTTGAATTTGGCATATTGCGGCCGTTTGATTAAAAGTTCTTCAGAGATCTCTTCTTTCTCCATTTCTTTGTTGATTGATTTTTTCCATTTTTCTAAGATTGTGTTATTTAAAGCGTTACGATCGGTTTTCAAAATTTGAATTGCAGGAGTGATATCGTCCGCTATTATTTTTCGATAGATGTCCATTCTTTTCCATCGTACCAAGGATCCGATGGATTGGGTTGCGATCTCGTAGCGGATTCTGGGCATGGGGTATGATTGAGGAAGATTTAGGATCTTGCGCCAAAATATTGCCTCAAGTTTTACCCAGTTTACATGTTCGGCATTCAACATAGTTTCAGATCCATATGTTATTATGGGAATGTATTTTTGCCTGTAGTACATAATAATCGGTTTGTATGAGAATTTTCCATATTTTTTGTGCAGGATGCACCCCTGGCGCGCCAGTGCTTGGGCTTTCTGTTCTATTTTGTCCAGCCAGTCCGCTTCTATTTTTGATTGATTGAGTGTGATCCCTAGATATTTAAATGTTGTGACATTTTCTATTCTTATTCCATTGATGTTGAAGTTCGGTTGGTGTTTTAATTTTGTTTGTGGTTTCGTCAACAACATAGTCTTTGTCTTCGTAATATTGATGACTAAATCATTTTGTTTCATGTAGTTGCTTAGTGCTGTAAGCGAAAGTTGTAATCCAGATGGGGTTCTATCGAGCAAAACAATGTCATCTGCATAGGCCATTATAGGGACCGGTATCGAGTTTATTTTCGGGGGGTTTGTTTGCGTATTTGCCAGATGTTGGTCAATGTCTGACGTGTACAGGTTGTAAAGCGTCGCTGCCAGAGGGCATCCTTGTTTTAAGCCGTTCATTGTCGCGATGGAAGCAGATGTCTGTCCTTGTTTTGAGAGTCTGACTTTTATTGAAGTGTCAGAATAAAGAAGGATGATGGGTTCGAGGATGTTCGCTGGGCATTTCCATGCATGCAGTTTTGCCCATAACTTGTGTCGAGGTATAGTATCAAAAGCCATCTTTAAATCAATGAATGCCGTGTAGATCATGCTCCTGTTGTTTATGGCTTCATGTTTGATTAAGTGCAATAGTAGGAGATTTATGTTAGTCCCTACATTGCGCGTGAAGCCTATTTGACGCGGAGAGAAACGTCCATTGGTGGTGGCCCATGCAGTCAGGTGCTTTAAGAGAGCTGTTGCAAAGATTTTTCCCAAGGGGTCCAGTAGAGCGATTGGACGAAAGTTCTCCGGGAGGTCGCGTGGTCCTTGTTTATGTATCGGAACTATTGTAGCTGTTCTCCAAGTAGTTGGAATTCGGTTAGTTTTGTTTATGATGTCCAGGATCTGTGACATGAATTGTGCCCATGCTATGGGGTTTTGTTTAAGGACGGCGTTCGAGAGGCCGTCGGGTCCTGGGGCTCTTGATGAATTGAGACTTTTTATCATATGTAGGAAATCTTCTTGGGAAGTGTGAATTGTCCATTTTGTACTTCTTTGCTTCGGTTTTTCTTCTGGATAATTATGCTGTGGTCCGTACAAGGTCGAGAAATGGGTGATCCATGTCTGTTGTGGTACATTAGCTGTGAGTTTATGTTGTTTCAAGTGGTTTTCGTTCAGTAGGTTCCACAGTTCACGTGTGTTGTTGGTCTTTAGAGTCTTCATTATTGTTTCTGCATCCGTCTGGAGTAACATCGATTGATGCGATTTCCTCCAATTGTTATAGGATTGCTTTAGTTTTGCAATCTTTATCCGATTTTCTGTTGTTTTGTGTTTATTGAGTTGTCTTCTCTGTTTGGCCAATTCTTTTTTTTTTCTGCTATTTCCCAGTTGTAGGTATGTGCGTGTAAAGTTTGAGGGCAGTTTTTTGCTGTTTGTTGAAAGGGTAGAAGAAGCCACCCGTAATTCAGTTTTTCCTATTCTGGTTTTGATGAATCTTCTAATTTCCTTGGCAGAAGAGATATCGCTGTTTGTGATATGCGTAGTCTTGTTGCTGAACCTGCAAGTTCTAGTATTGTGTCATCAGATGGTACTGGTTCATTCGTCCTTAACTGTGAGGTGACGGTTAGCATGTTGTGGTCACTATTGTCGGAGATTAGCGTTATAGCTGCCTTGACAGATGCTTGCAGCGTTTGTGAGAGAAATATGTAGTCGATGATCACTTCTGATTGTCCTTTGGTCCATGTTGGGACAAAGGGAGTCGAGTTATCTTTTGCATGATTTAATAGCATCAGGTTTCGTGTTGTTATTTCTTTCATCCATGTTGCTGCTTTAGGAGTTAGTTGGTCCAGCGGGCGTGGAGTACCATTTGATGTTATTAGGTTGATGTTGAGGTCACCGCACAGTATTAATTCGATGTATTGATGTCTCTGAAGTAGATTGTCTATAGTCATGAATACGCCATCCATAAATGCCTCGTTTGTGATGGCCACAGGATTCCAGTAGAGATTCAGAATGGCAATTTTTGTTTCATAACTACTTTTTTGGTGTTTATATGATGTAGTTGCTATTACGGTCACTTGAATCCAGGGGTTTATATTTTCATTTGTCAACACTTTCCATTTCGGAGTTATTTTGATAAGTGTGAGTAGTCCTGATGCGGGTCTGCCTTGATGTTTTTTTAAGGCAGGGTTTAAGAATGCAAGAAAACCATCGCAAGCTGGCGTATCCATGATCCAGGTCTCTTGTAGACAAATGATTAGATAATTCTCGAGGTTAGAGCAAGGTTGGGTGTATAAGTGCAGGTTTCCTCTTGTGTTCCATGAGCAAAGTGACCATGTTATGCTTGTATTAGTTGGTTGTTATGAATAGGAGTAGCTTGAACTTCTTGAGTATATGGTTTCCGATCTTGACCTTTCTAGGTCGTAGATTCTTTTGATTGGTTGTTCTTGGCTAATTGCTCTTGCCGCTGTTGACGGAGAAATCCAATTTGAACTCTTCGATCCTTGGTTGTTGTTGCGGATATAGTTCTGTTTTCTCTCGGCATTGTTTCTTAGCCTTTGTAGTGGGCCAGCATTTGAAGCCAAGTTTGAGGAGGTGTTCACATTTTGATATAATTAAGTCTTGGTCTTCTGGGTCAGATAATTCTGCGATAATTTTGTCCAAGTGTTTATCATCCTTAAAGGTGATTAAATCGATCTTATTGGTTGTGATATGTTTTAGCTGTGGTATTGCTCCAAAAAGTCGGAGAATATTTGTTCTATTAAGTATTAAAGGTTTTGCTCGTTTTATTTGGTTTTCGATATGAATTTGATAGATTTGGTTTTGTTCTAATGGATCTATAAAAGAAGGTAAGGTGCATTCGCTTGTGGACATGTTTTGTAAATCAAAGGAGTCATCTGTGACTTGATCATAGAAGTCACTCCATGAAAGGGTGCAACTGGGGCTGTTGAGAGACGTATTTGAGACATCTTGTAGCGATTGATTGGCAACGTCTTTATACTGGTGTAAGGATTGCGGTTCCCGGTTATTTGAGTACTCGTCAAGTATTATGTAGCTTGATGACGTTGTGGGACATGTGAATGGTGGTGTGTCATCTGTTTCCTGATCTTCATGAGTTGAGCAATTTAGTAGTTCTTCATCGTGAGAAACGGATTGTGACAGAGGTTGTGGCGGTATGGTGCTTGGAGTGGGTGGAGTTTGATCTTGTAGCGTCGTGGATATTGCGACTGGAGGTCTAATTTGAGTTGCTGATGATAAGTGGCACTGTCTTGTTGTCTTCTCTTTTACATCTTGTGCAGGTTGTCCGTTGTTTTTTATAGTTCTGAGGAAGGCTCTGGATCCTGTTTGTCTTTTCTTGGGAGGTTTTGTCTGTCCAGGTTGTGGAGAGCTAGTTGGTTTTTCTTTTGAGAAAATTTGGAACTGTTCTATTTTAGTTGTCTTCAGTGTGTTTTGATCTTGTGGTTCCGAGTCCAAGGGGGATACTGATGTTGACGATTGTTGTACGGTCTTTTCTGCATAAATTTCTGATCTTGTGGCTAATTGTTGGACATTTGGACATTGTGGTAGAGAGGGTTGGGTCATCTTCAAGGCCGGTTTTTGATTTAATTGGTGTTGTTGCTGTATTTTGAGCAGATTCAATAGTTCTTTATTTAGGTTTGTTTTTTCTTGTTGGTCGCATCTAGCCATTTCTGCTAGACGTTGTTGCCAGCGGCTTGATTGCTCTGCTTCTAAGTTAAGACGAGCCTCCGTTGTGTTCACAAATTTTTCAATGTAGATCTGTTTAGAGTGGATCATAGCTAATAAGGTTCCTTGGTCTTAAATGTTATCATTCATTGTTTCATGTAACTTAATGAAAGGTATCATGGTTTGCGCTAGTACTGCAATCATCATGTTTTGCATATCTAACATGGTAGAGGGAATTCTTGGATTAGTGTTTTCGTGTTGTCCAGGTTTGTTGTCCATTAAGGCAGGGGATTTCTGTTCTGTGTGGTTTGATGACTGCGATGGTGGATCGTTTTTATTGATGTTATCTGGTGTGTAAAAAGATTCATCTGTGTCATAAGTAAAGCGATTTGGGATGGGATGTGCCAGTTGATGTATCATAGGATGTTCAGTCATTGATGGTTCTTTTTCCAGGTTCCTAAGATGAACACGGAGTTGATGTCATCCGAGATTGGTGTGATCCTTTATTTGTGTTGAAGATTTCCTTTCGTTTGTCGATGCTTGACATAATAGATTCAATTTCAGTTATGTCCAATGATAGTCTTTTTGCTTTTAGTAGTTCTTGATTGTTTGTTGATTTTGTCATCTGAGGGAGTTTGAGTGAGTTGCGGGTTTTCAGCCATGCAAGTTTGGCTAGTCTCGCCTTTTCTTTCTTCGTTTGCTGTTGTGTGTCGTTTACTGTATCTTGTGGTATATTAGAAGTTCGTAGCTCATGTACCAATGGTTTGATAAGGTCATGAGTAGTGGATCCTGTTTCTTTGGGGTATAGTTGTTCTTCGTTGTTTCGGTGGGTTCTCGGTGGATTAAGTTTGGTTAATTTTTCCTTAATCGTATGCTGTAGTATGTCGGTTACTGTCTCGCATTGTAATGTAAAGGGTCGTGGTTCTTCAGACGGTGGTTTGATAAGTTCGTGAGTTATAGATCCTGGATCATTAGGAAGCAGATGTTCTTTGTTATGTTGGTAGATAGTGGTAGAGCTAATGGCATGATCCATTATATTGTTGTTTTCGATTATATTTTGTTGGGTTTCACTGGAGTTTTGTCGCTCGGGTTGGTTGTCTGTTGTCGGGTCACAAGGTATGATGTCTTCTATTGGGCCTTGTGTAGTTTCTCCTGGCAATGGTGAGCTTTCAATGATTCGTTGGTGCTCATATGGTTGAGGTATTATCGGATTCAGTTTTTCCCTTTCTTCTGTTAAGGGTAGTTCTGGTTTTCTGGGTGATGTCGGGGGGTCCTGATTTCGGTGGTAGTGAGTATTAGATAGGAGTTTTTCCAGGACGATTTGTGGTTTTACAGCTGTCTGTTTTTCTTCGTTGGTGTTCACGCAGAATTTTCCACTTGTGTGTTCAACTATTTCAGAGTTATTGTTTAGACGGGTTTGAGTATTAGGTATGCTTTGAGAAGCTAGGCAGTCATTTTCTTGATTTTTAATGCCACTTTCAGATGCAGAAGAGGTATCAGAGATTTGGTGATAATCAGTGTCATTGTCCGTTTTCTGTAAATATTGGTTCAATTGGATTTTTGGTAGTTGTCTTCGCGAGAGTGCTTGCTCCAGGGTGAGTTGTGATGAGTCTTGGGTAGTAAGGGCTGCTGTATTAAGTTTTGTTCTCAATCTCGTTTTTGGTCGTACAGTTGTAGATTGCTTGGTTCTGTTTGTCTTTGGGTTGTTTTTGTCACCTATCCGCTGTATGTATCTTCTGGTAGTCGAGGCTGCTGGTGAGATCCAGAAAAGGGTTCCTTTCGGTCTTTCACTGATGTGCAATGCTTGTGTCTTCCGGTTAAGGAACCTACTGTGGGGATCCAAGGCAGGGTACCTTTCGGTCTCTCACTGATGTGCAATGCTTGTCTCTTCCGATTAAAGAAACTACTGGTGAGATCCAAGGAAGGATTCCTTTTGGTCTCTCACTGCTAGACGAGTTTCTATTCGGTCTAGGATGCTTGTCTCTTCCGATTAAAGAAACTACTGGTGAGATCCAAGGAAGGATTCCTTTCGGTCTCTCACTGCTAGATGAGTTTCTATTCGGTCTAGGAATCGAGGTGTTTGAGGCAGTTATAGTTGATGTCCGCAGGATCCAAGGGACTAGCTCTTTCGGTCTCCTGCAGTACAGTTAGAGTTGTCGAAAATGCCACTTTACCTCAGTTGTTCAATTTTAGTGATGTGATCGTTTCAGTCTTACTGTTTCTCAATTTATCTGTGATACTGTTGTGATCCAAGGGAGGAGCCCTTTCGGTCTCACAGCAGTGAGTGTGAGTCCTTTCGGTCTATTGGTTTGTCTCCGCAATATCCAATAAAATAAAATAAACCATGCGGGCTCTTGAGATATAGGTGTCTTTCTCGTGGAGGAGTTCAATTAGAGTGGTCTGTATCTCTTTGGCTAGTAGTGCTGGGGTCCAAGGTAGGGTCCGTTGTCAAAGCAAGCAGGCAGATGGTCGCTCAGCGTTTTTCTCTTTGGGTCGTGGTAATGAGATCTAAGTTAGTGTCTGTTGCCTCAGTACGCAGGCGAGGGCTTGCTCAAGAGGGCGGAGGGGTTGTGTAATCTCCGGGTGGAGCCCGATCGTCAGGAAGGTTGCTGGCAGAGAGCGTGTGTCGTTGCAGGTAGTGTTGATTGTCGTACTGAGTCCGGGGTCCTAAGTTCGGACAGCTGAATGTGCAACAGACACGGGATCGCTGTGAGTCTATATACTGTACTCGTTTGGTGTTGAGACACAGAAACAGCAGGCTGGCGGGGGCTTGCGCTGGAGGGCGGAGAAGTGGACTATTGTTGTTTGCTGTGGGGACACTGTCACAGCAGACTGGTATGAGCTCGCGGTGGAGGGCGAAGAGGTGGAGTAGACACAGAGCCCAGGTCAGACACCAAGGTGCTTGGTAGCTGTAGATACGCCTCGCTAAGGGTAGGATTCGCTGACGCGCTCAAATTGGGGTGCGCAGGCAGTTGGACAATGCATAAGGTGGTTTGAAAGAGCGAACTCACGGTTGTAAGTACATCTGTTGTTTTGTGCTTTGGCCCCGAGCCAAGTCCTGAGGGCGCGGTGATTTCAGCTTACGGTTTTTCAGCAGTGTGTCGTGAAGCGGGAATCCAGGAGTGTCGCTTCCGAATAAGCTAACTTGCTCAGGGTGGATTTAACAAGGTTCAAAAGGGCCGCGGAGCCCGCAGAGCCCAAAGACCACAAGACTCTGCAGCAGACTCCGCGGCCGCTCCGCGGCTTGCTGGGTATTTTATCCTTGGTAGTGTTAGCAGTAGAAAGAGGACAAAAAAAAAGGAAAAAAAAAAGGAAAAAAAAAAAAGCTCAAATCCTCAGGCAGGTACTGGAACGAAGCTGTAGAGTCTTCCACTGACACAGACCACAAGACTCTGCAGCAGACTCCGCGCTATATAAATGCAAAGTAACATAACATAAGTAACATAACATAACACGCGAAATCAGTCTTATGCGCCGCAACCACAGGAGTTTCAACAAGCGCCAATGCAAACACAAATGTCACAACTACAGCAATTCCAACAAATACCAATTCCAGCGCAACCATTACAGGGGCAGCAACAGCAAGCACCTATGCAAATGCCAGGGCACCCGCTCAACAGATATAATATATCCCAATGCAGCAGACAGGAGCATCACAATGGCAGATGGATACGAGAGCTAAACAGGTAGTCAAAACCAAACTAGGGAGTGTGACTGTGGTTGATGGAAATCCTTTCACAGGCACAGGGATGAATTTATAACCACAATTGGACAGCTGATAGGATGACCCGATGTGTTCAGTACTATCGGTAACACCAGACCCCCAAGAGGAACCAATGGTTAAGGTGATGTTAGGAAGCAAGACCTACTCATTTCTTGTAGACACAGGAGCGACTCATTCATTTGTCCATGAGTCCAAAGGATTTCAATGTCAGGCATTGCTGTGAATGCTCAAGGATTTACCGGGGTGAAGACATTAGTTCCATTTACAGACAAACAAACTATTTCTATAGGGGAACACGACATGTCTCTGCCATTGCTATATTCTAAACAGACACAAGTGAATATATTAGGATGTGATTTAATGACAAAAGTTAACATGACAATGGGCCTCATTACGAGTCGGCCGTGCCGGAATCCAGTGATTCCGTGACGACGGTTACTCCACTTCCGCGACCGCAAGGTTGCGGAAAGAAGGGCCGATTACGGCACTTGGGTTGCGCGCAACACACCGAGGTGGAAACTGAGTCACCGCTGTCATGTAAACACCCACGCACATGGACTTTACGCCACAGAATACGGTGCTAAACCCGTGTCTGCCCCTGCTGACACGGAAACACCGGAAGCGGAAACACCAACACCGGAAGCGGAAACAGCATGACCGTGGGAAAAAAACGGAAACAGAGATGCGGCCATTATATAAAGCACAATCCACTGCCATCCTCAGACACCACAGGTCAGATTACCTCCCTGAGACTGACAACTCATCGAATGGCATCCAGGATACCAGCACGCAGACAGCGAAAGCCGCGCTTTAGTGAGGCTGAGCTCACAGTTCTGGTGGACCACATTGTTGAGCATGCGGAAATGCTCTTTAGTGCAGACCAGCGGCACGCTACTCAGCAACGGCGCAAGGAGGTGTGGGCAGAGGCAGCACGCAAGTGCACAGTGGTCGGTGTGATCACACGCTCTGTGAAGGACTGCCATAAGAGGTGGGATGACCTCTGGCTCCGGGTGCGCAATCTAATGACTGCACACCGTCAACACAGCACTGGCACTGGTGGAGGCCCTGCATCCCCTCTCAAGTTACAACCGTGGGAGGAGCGTCATGCACCTCGAAGGCATCCACGGCATCGGAGAGGCAGAGGCAGGAGTGAGCCCACCTGCACATGCTGGTAAGTGCACATAGTACAAAGCCATAAGTGTGAATGGGAGTGACCCAATGGACCCACTCACAATGCCCCCCGAACAGGGCAGGAGTGACCCAATGGACCCACTCACAATGCCCCCCCCAACAGGACAGGAGTGACCCAATGGACCCACTCACAATGCCCCCCGCCCAACAGGGCAGGAGTGACCCAATGGACCCACTGACTGGCTAGATGACAAGTAACACATCCCCAAAGCATGAACCCTGGAAATGCACACAGTGCGTGCCTGACTGGAAGCAGACACACACACACCTGAGTGCATCAATAGTCACAAGTGTGTACATGCAAGTGGTCATGGACTATCATTTTGGATGCATGTGATGGACACATCTAGTAACATCACACAACAAACATCATGCCCTCTGTATCCCCACAGTCAAGACAAGTGACAGCGACGGCCAAGAGGCAACGCAGCGGCCACCTGCACATGCCCAACTCAGCACTTCTGCCCAGGAGGATGATGCTAGCTGCTTCAGCACACAAGCACCGGCTGCATCAGGCACACCAGCTACATCAGGCACACCGCCTACATCAGGCACACCAGCATACACCACCATCCCCATGCAGGCACCCACCCTAGCCCCGGATACATGATTCGCAGCCCATCAGCACAGCTGAGGAGGCTGCATCAAGTGATGGAAGTGCCCCGGCCACAACAGGGTGAGGGGGACAACATGGATGAGGTGTCACCCATCCATGGCCTACAGTTCAGCCCCCAAGAACTGCCCAGCCCCATGCGCTCCCCAACTCCCTCCATGGCTGAGCTCAGTACACGCTTGCAGCACTTTGAGCAACAACAGGTCACCCTGACACAGCTGGTGGAAAGTCAGCTGGAGGAGGCCAGGCTGCAGCATGAGGAGGCCGTGCATCAGCAGGAGGAGGCCAGGCTGCAGCATGAGAGCAATGCTACGTCGGTGTGGCGGCTCTCCAGGTCGATTGGACGATTTGCGGCCACCATTGTCACCCTGGCACGCCATGTCAGGGAAGGGAACAGTGTGCCATCCAGCATTGCTCAGTCAATGTTGGTAGCCCAGCAGGCATTTCAAGGGCGCTTGCCCACAGTCACACCAACAGTCACCTCAGCCAGCACTACCCCATCCAGCTCTGCCACTGCCAGGACACAGAGGCGTTCTAGTCGGCTGACTGGAGCCACCAGCAAGGACACGGCACCGCATAAGCGCCCCCGCAAATAGTGGCATGTGGGGATGCCAGTTAACATGACATTTGGGGACATCATGGGTGTAGGGGGGTGGGTACGTTTGGGTGGTGGGGGAGGTCCATTAGGGGTTTAGTTGTTTGGGGCCTGCTTGGGGGTGTGTACGTTTGGGTGGTGGGTGGGCACGGGTGTACAGCTTACCTACCCAATGCACTTTCTTACCTGGTTTATTGAAAATACAACACCTTTGAAAAGTACCATAATGAGTGGACATCTGTCATTTCATATGCAGTACAATTAAAGGGTATTTCCGGTTCTAAATTTTTATTGTCCCTACGGGTCGGCCATGTGTTTTTAAACATTAATCGGTCGATCGTAGTGAAATTTGCTATGGACCTTACCCGACCTTTCGTCCACTAAACAAACAATAAATCTCACTTTTGCATAAATAGACAATTATCTCCATATTTATGGTTCTCTAGGGCTGCAAAGCACACAGACAATATACAAAGATGGAGTGTAAAATTCAAGTTCTCAGGGATGGCTTTACACAGAATGTTGCAAAGTAAGAATGTATGCACGTTCACAGTGAAGGTCAGCTGCTTCGATTTATTGCTCGCGGGCCGGAGTGGCCCACGACCTGCAGTATAAGGTCCTATTGTTTTTTTACCTTGACAGACAGGCACCGTGCCTAAAGACTTCTTTTGAAGGAGGGGTGCAATAACTTAAGAGATGATAAGGATGAAATTTCAGAAACAAGACCGATTTTTATGTTTGTTCACTATAAGAAAGATCGTTGGCACAGACAGAGTGGTATTTAGGGACTGCATTACGCCTAGACCATGGAAAATGCATATCTAATGTAAGTAACCCTTTAGATGATTTTATACCGGAATATATTAACAATAGCGTAGCATTAAAGCCTGGTTAAATTGTACTTGTTTGTTCAATGTGGCATTTTGTACCGCGCACTATCAACGCCGAAGTGGTCCCCTGGCGCTCAGGCGGCTCTGAAAAAGGCGGAGGAGAGGGGGTGGGTTAGTGGGAATAATGTAACATACTGCGTTGCACTATCCTCGCTAGCAAATAGTTTCAGGCCCAATAAATAAAATGAATCATTTTAATGAAGATCGGCTGGAGAGACTAATTTATGTTTTTAATACAGGTACATCCTTCCCTACTGCCAATGCCATCATTTCCAGACCCCGGCCGACGGGTTCTTCAGCTGCCAGGTGCAGCTCCTTGTCAACAACTTCACCATCCTGACCATTTTATGGGACGATCGGCAAGGACCAATATGCCCTTACGCGGTACTACCGGCTAGAAGCAACATACCAACCATTACGGTGGTGTAGTGCCTCGTTGTTGGAACAGCCTTGCGATTATCAGTGCGACCATAGTGCTTCTTTTATCGGAAACCAACACCATGTGTACCGCAAAGGAACAGCGCGTGACTCAAGATGAACTTTTGCGGATCGAGAGCAAAGACAAATGCGAATCACTGAATATTCTCTAAACATTTGATGTCAAATAAATGTACTTTACCAATTGTACAATCTTGCTGTTTGCTTTTAAACCACAGTTTCATATTCCGAATTGTGGCGCGCTGTGTTGTGAGATGATCTGTGTTGTTTTACAGGTTCTGTAAGAAGTTGCGTAGAAGTCGACTGGGCGTGTTTGGCTACGCAGCCCAGTAACGTCACAGAGAGAGGCGGGTAATATGAATGCTTTGTTGATGTCATGCTCAGGGGCGGGGGATATGATTTAGTGCCACAAAAGCGGGTCAGCCAGGGCGATGGGGCAAGTGATAGGATTATCACATAATGTCGGCACACAGCAGCCTGATTTATCGTTTGTTTAGTGGAC
The DNA here is from genome assembly GCF_040938575.1 of Ambystoma mexicanum. Classification (NCBI taxonomy): domain Eukaryota; kingdom Metazoa; phylum Chordata; class Amphibia; order Caudata; family Ambystomatidae; genus Ambystoma; species Ambystoma mexicanum. The sequence goes on along the minus strand of NC_090934.1, from coordinate 364,973,186 downwards.
GAAAAGTAGGGTAAGGTCCATAGGAAATTTTTCTACGATCGACAGATCCATGCCTGAAAACACATGGCCGACCCATAGGGACAATTACAATTTGGTCACGGAAATACCCTTTATTCATTTAGTGGCATCACCATATCCCTGAAATGATGTGGATGTGCTGTCTCTCAAAAGTAAATGCGAATCAGTGCATTCCGTGCTCGTTGTCCATCTAGTGGACCCCCACGAGGTGGTTGTGCCATCCCATCCCCATCTGCATGCCCATCCCCATCTCCGTCTCCATCACCATCCCCATCTTCATCATCTCCATCTGGAGGCATTGGAATGTTCCTGCGCAGGCACAGATTGTGCAGCATGGCACAAACAAGTGTAATTTTACCCGTCTTCACTGGGCTGTACAGCAGTGATCCGCCGGATCTGCTTAAACAGCGGAACCGGGCCTTCAGTAGTCCAACTGTCCTCTCAATCATGCCACGTGTGCGGACATGTACCCTGTTGTACGCATCCTCATGCCTGTTCCTTGGCCTCCGTACAGGCGTCATCAGCCATGGCGTGAGTGCATATCCGGAATCTCCTACATGGGATGTAGATGTGGGAGACATGTAAGTGTTGGTAGTATCATGTCTTCATCAGATGCAGTGCAATCTTGTGTCATTGTTCATTCATGCATATGTGTCATGCAGTGTTTTCACTGATGGGTGTTAATCTTCTATGGCCATCATAGTGGGGGTTGGCAGCTGGACATTGACCAATGCATTGGTGTGCATGTGGCTTGTGAGTATGGCATTGTGCAGTGATGTGCACACATGGCAGGGTCACTCCACAGTGATGATATAGTAGATGCAGGACGTCTCATGTTCAGCCATCATGTGTATTGTGAGTGCTGTGTTGCATATTATGGGGGGGGGTTTGCTGTGGCTCCAGGTGTGTGTGCCAGCGGGAGTTCAGGCTGTGTGTGTCAGGTGGCAGGGTATGTACGGCCACACTGTGGCTACCTGTCATGTGTTGCTGTGTGAAGTTTGGGTTCTGCTGTCTATTCAGTGGATGGGTGGGGTGTGATGCATGTGCAGTCGCAGCAGCCCACTCACGTAGCTCATTGCCCTTGTCACACACACACACCCCACTTACACGGGTCCGGAGCATTGGCAGCTGTACTCATCCATGTACCGTGGCAATGTTGAATTCCGCAGTACCATTGAGTCATGGGTTGAGCCCGGGAAACGTGCGCAGCAATGTGTAATCACTTGCGTAGCATCACATACCATCTGTACATTCAGTGAGTGGTACTGTTTCCTATTGCGGAACACCATTTCAATTGCACGTGGTACTGTCAGCTCAATGTGGGTGCAGTCGACTGCACCTATGCAATTCGGCATGCCTGCTATGGCATGGAAGGCCAACTAGGTGGCAATCACCAGGGGGAGGGTAAGGGGTAGGGCAATCTGTCAGACACAGGGCGCAACAGGGCATCCAGTACCTAAACCAGGATTATTGAGAAACAGGGTTGTGATAGGCCATGCAGCTCACCGACTGTGTGTTGATAGGTACCGGTGCCAAGAAAGTGCAGTACAGACACGACCTTCAGGAGGGAGGGGTGGCGGTGGGGGTGTCTATGTGGCTGCTGATGTCGTCCTCTATCAGGCCAGTGATGTACAGGATTGTTGGACGGTCCAGCCGGTATAATGTGTGGATCTGTCCTGGGGTGAGGTTTCAGGGTGAGGCCCTGATGCGTGGTATTGCAGGCTGCCTGCGGGGTGCTGCCGGCTGGACAATGGGGTTTGCCATGGGTACAGGGTTAGCTGGTTGCCGCCTGCGTCTCCTACGCCTTCGCCTCCTCCTCCTCCTCTGCAACATTACTGCCATCATGTGAAGTGCTGCCTGTTGGTTGAGTAGGCCCAGTCCCAATGCTAGTAGAGCTGCTGCCTGCATGGTTCTGTTTTGAGTTGGGCTGGGTGTGGCCCTTTTGTACGCTCCCAGTGGCCTTCTGGGTCCAGCTGGGCTGATTTGGTGCACTTGTGGCCTGATTCAGGACACCAGGCACAGTTTAACGTCATGTTTGCTGTGGCGGCGGTACCGCCACCGTGATCACGGTTTTACCGCCATTTTGTTGTCAGTGTTTCCATGTCCGCGCTAGTTGTGATGCTCACGGTGTTTTGTATTGCCGGAAATGGAGGGGTTTCCGTGCAGGCAGAGTTTACGCGAGCTTTAACTCCGCAGTGGCGGTTGGAGGTGGTGCTATTTCCGGGTTCGCAGGTCATGATTAGGTGGATGCGGAAACGGTGCCTGTATGGTTATACCGGCAGCGTTAATTCCAGACCGGAGCACTTGTAATGAGGCCCAAAATCTTTTACTGATGAATGTATAGTGTGCTCAACACCAGGGATACATTATATAAATTGAAAGGAATTTATACTGGCTTTTGCAAGAAGGAAAGCTTTACAGGGAGTCCCTCTAGATGAGGAAGTATTCTTTAATGGAGTACACGTTTTACTATCATGGTTACTGAAATGAACAGGGAAAATAATAAGGTTGCTGGATACATTTTTGTTCAGGCCAGAACATCCCATGGATGATGAGGAAGGGCAAGTTATTCATTTGGAATTAGAAGCAGCAGTGCTAAGAGAAGAAAGGGTGATGCTTCCTGGGACATATGATGAGGGAAGAGGATAGAGAACAGTGGTAGACCTCAATGAAGAATATAGACTGACTGACCTGACAGATGAGGAACTGTTTAGGGATGACTATTCAGATGATGAATTAGTATTCTTTATAAATCTCACTTATTGGATTATTGGATTAAAGCAAAGTTTTTCTGGGCCGCTTATTGTAACCCTCAAGCAAGCCTTCTTAAGTATCCTTGATAGCGCCTCTATGCCCGTGGTCTGCAGTGCGCTTTACAAATGCAAAATAAAATAAAATAAAATAAAGTGGAGAGTATAGAGGTACCACAGAGAATGACTCTGGTAAAAATAAAGCTGCCATTTTTTCAGGAAGATATGGAAAAAGTGACACGTATCTTATGGACAACATTAAAAATTGCTATCAGTACAGTTCCTGTATTAGGGATTCCAAATTATAGTGAAGAATTTTACTTATTTTCTCATTCAAATGGAGAGGACATGACAGCAGTCATAACACAAAAACCAACACTAGGACATGGCCACACAACATTAGCTTATTACAGTGGGATCTTAGATCCAGTTATGACAGGACACTACCCTTTTGAGCAATCTTTGGTGGCTGCTGCATTTTCCATAGAAAAGGCTTCATGTATAACTATGGGATATTCTGTAACTCTGTTTGCAGAGCATACGTTATTTTCAATTTTATAGAAACCCAAGGGCACGTTGACCACCCAAAGAGCATCGGCATTTGAATTAATTATCTCTAACCCTGCGATTAAAATTGTAAGGTGTAGCGTACTGAATTCAGCAACATTCATAGCTAAACCAGTGGGAGACGATGATGATGTACATGACTGTGTCACTTACACTGAATGGTATAATGATATTCCCCATGTTAGAAAGAATTCTCTGGGATGAGGGGCAGTGGTTTTCATTGATGATTCATCGAAAATTGACCAACAAACTGGGGGGAGACAATTGGGATCGGTAGTAGAAAGGGTGACCCGAGAGGGCACCTTTGAAGTACTAATGAGCAGACGATTACCATCAACCTATTCAGCGCTGGCTGCAGAATTGCTTATTGATGCCCTGCAGAGCTTTGTGGATGAGGAAGTGATGGTATGCTCTGACTCCGCCTATGTGAGATCAACAGTACATGCCGCCCTAGCACGTTGGAAGAGGAGAGGCTTCCTCCATGCAGACGGCACTCCAGTGCAATATGCAGGGCTATTGAACAAACTCATTGAAGCCTTAAGCTTCCGAGCAACTATAGCCATCATAAAATGCACAGCACATTAAAAAAGAACAGACTTCATTTCTCGCGGAAACGAATCTGCAGACATAGAGGCCAAACATGCTACATATTACTCAACTATGTGTGAATATGAGTTAAAAGATTTGAAGAAAGTGAAAGGGTGATGCATGTTGGTTAAAGAAGGATTTAATAAGATGGCTATTTGTTCAGTTAATTGAGATACAAGGACGAGCATCAGAGGAAGTAAAGGAGTTATGGAAAAAGCGGGGTGTTCTTCATCTCCCACTTAGGCAATTTGGAGTCAGATTATCACAGGAAATCCAGTTATGCCTCTAGCTTTATGGAGAGTAGCATTGGAGCCGCTCTACTATCCCACACAGGTGACTCGAGAGTGTCTAGCTGCTACCACAGAAGAAGACTGGTTTGTACCGAACTTCAGTGAGCCTCTGGCACAGTTAATTGTAAATAGTATTGTGTGCCAAAAATGTACAGCAGGGCACACCCTGTGCATGGTGAGAGGAGTAATCCTCAGACCTAATGGCCCTGTCCAACATTTGCACATAGACTATGTGGATATGTTGCAAACACGCAATGGCTATTGATACATGATAGTTGTAGTTTTTCCCTTTACTAGACGGATTGAGGCAGGACCATGCACACATCCCCATGCTGCATGTGCCGCAACGTTTTTGGTTTGTGAGGTCTTTCCAAGATGGGGGGTGTGCGAAGTATTGCGATTCACCAATTGACCGTATTTTGTTAATGAACTCTTTGAAAATATATTCTCACTATTAGGCATTAAGCATAAGTTTGATTCTGACTATCACCCACAAAGTATATGTGAGCGGTTAAATGGACTTTTGAAGGAAATGATCGCAAAGCTAACGCTAACACTAATGAAAGGATGTCTACATTGCCTATCTCTTGCATTATATGCGCTAAAGAATCAACCTATTTCAGATCACCATTTAACAGTGCCTCGATGCCCGCGGGCTGTGTGAGCGCTTTAAAAATGTAAAATAAATAAATAAATAAAACACCCCATGAATTGGTGACTGGATGCCGAATGAGGACTCCTTTCACCCCCCGACAAGAGCGAATACAGACACCCACAGTGTAGCAAGGGCACTAGGTGACAAAATGCATGATTATATTAAAACAATGGGCCTCATTACCAGTCCGGCGGTAACCGAGTCGGAAAAAACGGCAGGTTATCGCGGGACCTGTATTACCATTCTGCCTCTGTGATTCCCGGAATCACTGGGGCATTACGACCCCGGTGAACCGGGAATTCCGGAGGCGTAATTCTTTAAGTCCCAATCCCATGGAGTCCCATAGGACAATACATCACATACCCAGATGGGAGATGAAACTGATAAAACAGCAGCAGATGATTGGTCATCATCATTGATTGGATGAACTCCATCTTGGTTGGCAAATACTTTTAAACTAATGTGAGCAATATTACTATTAGTAATGTTGGGATTCTGTCTCATAAGGATCATCTTGGGACAATGCCAGAAAACAGCCAAAAAAGCTATTTGAATGAAAATAATGATTGACATTAACAAACATACTGGAGAATAGATACAAACAGAAGAGGGTACCCAAGAAAATATAAAGAAGAGTTCTCTTGCGCCTCCAGCAACACAGTTCTATTATCCCCGGGATCATAAAAAATATGTGGGATGATGGATATTTTTTGCACCAGTAGGAGATTGTCAATTGATGGTCTGGAGTGTGGATGAACACATAAAGAATTCTGGCCACCTGAAGGGGGTGACAAAAATATGAGTTCCAAAGAAAAGAAAATATGATGAGATGATTGAAGAAGATGAAGCAGGAATTGCAGAAGAGGAGGGGAAGAGTCTGGCCGAGAATGCAACCAGAGGGGTAAATTAAGAAGAGCATGTGAACGCATTTTCCCTAGTGAACACCCCTCACCTCCACCCTATTGGAGTAACAGACAGGGAGCTATAATTGCGAACCCATGCACAAGTTTATGCAACATGTCAATACCACGTCAACTGTATGAAAAATTATATGCACTCAGGCAGCCATTCAGAACATACCCTCATGTTGAAACAGTGGAGGAAACATACCAAGAAGGATGTTCCTTCCGAGTTGTCTAATAGCAGCCATGACTAAACTGATACATGAAATGGATGTACATTAAATAAAGTCTTAGGATGGCAAAAGAATGTCTGAAAGAAGATATATGACCCTATGTTGAAACAATTTGAAAATACTTAAGAATAATGATGTAACTGATGTAGTAAGAGAAACATGTACTCCATGAGGCTGTATTTGTGAATATAAAGAAAAATGAAGTGGCCTCCTGGTCAATAACTGTAAATACACTAAACGCAAAGGTAGAAAAAATACATAGATGTTTACTTAGGAGAGGTTTAAATTCAACGTTTAGGACTACGATCAAACAATCATGTCAATCGACCCAGTTACCTCAAAAACACAAGCCCAGGTTCTGAAACATGGAGAGATGATACAGAAAGCTGTTTTCTTTGTGGAATAGGGGTATACATTGGCTTTGAAACAAGGATACTATTTCGAGAGACAAAGAAAAAGCACGAAGGGAGTCTATGAGTAGACCATGCGCAAGGACATATTTTCTAAAGATTAGGAGAACATGAACATTTCCTGATTAAAAGGCATAATGTCAATATGGGATAGAGTGAGAAAGTCTCTTAAGGACAAAAGAAGAACTGCAACACATGACGCACATGACGCAGAGGTCATAAACAAGAGCTATTCATTAGGCCTGCAGCTAAGATTGTGATCTACCTACACTCCCTTGAATGTCCCGAGACTGTGCAGACTGGCATGGTCAACTATCAAACAGAAGACACTGGCATGAGGCATTCCGATGAAGGAGGGTGGCCCAATTGGGAAACAAAGGAAGAACTGACTTATCTCCAACCACCTAGGTTTAGTGTCCATGTACCTGCTGCTAACAAACCAAATGTCCAAGGTTCAATTTGGGTTGCCAACCGATTAGAATAGCCTGTCATGCACGTTTTCACATAGTGTTGCACAATATTAGTCCACTGCCATATTTTCTGCTATCACGATTGCTTTATACCATGTGATTAGAAGTAGATCAGGGTGTGTCTCACAGAAAAGAGACCACCAACGAGGGACTAACACACACATTTTCTATATGTAGAAATGATCACCTACTCCACTCCCACCCCTGAAAGGTTTTTGAAGTTTGCCATGTAGGATGATGTCATAGATGACACATCTAGCATTATATAAACTATGCATTATTGAAAAAACAGCGTAATCCTGCATGAGTCGAGTTGATGAGTATAGACGCCTTGCTTCACTTCTTGAGATTAAAGCAGTATTTCACCATCTCCTTTGAGTCTGTCTGGTTATTGGGTCTGAAGTATTTACTCGGCAATTCTATCTAGTACAACACATGCTTCAACGTGCTAAAGCACACAACATTTACAGGTTTTGGAGAGCAGGAGGGAGTAAATAATGTGTTGTGCAGGATCAAATATGGGAGAAAAATCTACTTCTGTGGAGCAGATGAAGAATTGGCAGCATCATGAGACAGTCTGGGGGTATTGGCAAGGTGCAGGGTCAGGTCTTTTGTAAACAATTGTTTCTAGGGAGCTGTACATCTGAGGTAACTTTAGCAGAACCATGGGGGTGATGTAGGGAGGGTTGAATGCAGCATAGTCAAGCTTGCGGGAAAACAGTGTTCATGATGTCCATGTCCCTGCTCAAAACCCTATCACCAGAGGGTCAGGACTGCATTTATGGAGACAATGTTGATTTGCCAATCAGCAGCACATTCTAATAATCCTTTCCCCTTATACCCACTGGTATAGTCTGAGGTATTTGTTGTGGGATAGAAAGTGTCATACACTCACTGGGGCCAGTGCTACTCATGGTTTAGGAGGGCTTTGATACCCAGTGAATAAGCAGATGAGCTATTCACAGTGCTGGTCTTTGATTGGTACTCCATGCACACCACTGTTAAACTCTCTGCTAAGGAAAGTCTTAAGGCACCTTGCACTATGCCCACGCCTCATAGAATGGTGAGATGGGGCATTAAAATTTCCATTAACTTCAGTGGGCAAGTGTGGCGGGTGTTATATAAGGACCAGTTTGATACTCAGTGACTGAGCATATTGTATATATGTATATATATATATAATATACTTACTGTTTTCTTTTTTCCATGGCACATTAAAATAAAGAAAATTATGTTGCCTGGACTATTGTGGTAACCTTTCTTTGAGCTGCAAGGATATTTGATCCCCAGCTGCTCTTGGGAGTGCAATCCGAACACTGCACCTAGGTACGAAGGTTTTTCAAATATATATGTATATGTTATATATATATATATATGTATATATGTACATTTTACACGGCCTGCGGAAGCGGCCGTTTAGTTATGGTTAAGTTGCTCAACTCATTGAAAGAGCATATTTTGGGCGGCATATAACTACGCTGCCCTGGACGAATCGTTGTCACAAAACGTTGCAAAAAAAGCTTACGGCCCACTCTGAATTTTTATGGCAAGTTTGGTGAGGTTTCGTGAAGGGGGTGGCAAAGTTATAGGGGGGTCCCCAAAACAATATTTTTCCATAGATTGTATGGAAAAATAATTTACTCACACCTAAAGCCCAAACTGCTGGATGGATTTTCACCAAATTTGCAGCAGGAGCAGCGGCTTGGTCTCGAAAGCGTGCTTTTGTAAATTTGGTGGAAATCCATCCAGTAGTTTATTTTTAAAACGACCAAAAGAAAGGTAAAAAGAAACGAGTGATATCTGTCTCGGCTCTGTGGACCCCTTTCCCTGTTCGGTCTGCGGTAAGGCATACAATTGGCCTAGAGGGTGGCGTGATGTCCGCGCACAACGGACACGCCCCTTGATTGGGTGGTGAAAGGCGTGAAGTGCGTCAGATTTTTGGAAATGCCTGTCATGTTGCATTCACGGACATACGACGGTGTCCGCGGACATCGTGTTAAAACCATATAAAAAAACGCAACATTGCACTTGGCAAACTTATCAATCTATCTCTAGAGAGGTAAGGGGTGATGAAGATGGGATGGGATATGGCCATAAGAAGCCAAAAACAGGTGTTTTTCGCCCCGAAGTCTGTGAACACTCCAGATGTTCGGGGACAGTCCTGTGAAGTTCGCAATTGTACTTTTTCTCTACATTCTGTGACTTGTACGCCAACTTTCACAATAGAAAACGTGCAACTACTAGTCCCAGAATGCAAACAAAAACTTAAGGACTACATAAACACCTACAGATTAGAATGCAACATGTTTGCAAGTATGCTTATACTCCTAACATATTAAACTTTCACACACCAACTGCCAATTAAAAGTGTACTACAAATCTTTTACAACAACTTTTTGTCTCCTTTAAGAAAAGCTACAGAGCTTCTACAAATTGCAAATGCGCATTTCTGAACTTTCATGAAAATGCTCATAACAGCAACCATTTCTAATGTTAAAGACTCCAATCAAGCATTCCCACTAAGTCAGTGCCTTGTCTGGGATTGCTCAAGGGAAGCCCTTATTTATATATTTTTATGACAAGTTATAATCTGGATGATGAACCCTTGTATCACGCCCCTCTCTGAGAATCCCCCTGACCCCACTGAGCCAAGAAGTAGGTTTGTTTTGCAAATTGAAAAGGTTTATTTAAAAAATTAAACAATAGATATATATCACACTTTTATAATAAATTAATATTTGATATCACACTTAGACATATGACAGTGATCAACAATGGGTGATGTTATACTAGCACACTGGTTTAATTACTTAGGAGTAGTATAGAGGATAAAGTAGCTGAGAATGCTTTATATGGTACAAGGAAATGCAAGGTGGAAAAGAAGCAACACAGGGATAAACTTGATATGATTTCAGCAAAACATAATATAATCACTTTTCCCCTTTTGGCAATTCACCCCCCCCTCTATGCAATGTAAGGAGGTGGAAGTAACATACACAGTCTTCCGGAATACAATCACAGTACAATACGAATTCAGTTCCCCCCTAGCAAGCTGAGAGCAACAGGGATGATTTTAAACACAGGCAAAGTACTTAAAGGTGGTATGCAAAGAAGGGAAAAATATGCTAAAATGATTTTAATTCCCTCTAGGGGTTCAGGGTGAGTGAGACTTTGCCTTGGACTTTAAATCAGTTCAGGCCAGCCCTATCAATGATTCAGGGATGGTTACCAGGTTGAAAACGTAATTCCGTAATGGAAGCAAAAGACAAATATTTTTACACGTGGCTGAAATGAAACAAAATGTCAAATCGTGGCAATTTAGTCACGTGCGTCGAGCGCAATTACGAAGGAACTATAAGGAGAAGCAAGTCGGTTTAGCTTGTTGGAAAGCTTAGGATCTCAGCTTTGAAATAAAAGTTAAATCTTGCTTCTATCAGAAACGGTTCAAGAGATACGGACGATTTTGTGAAGGTAGATTCTCAAAATAAAGTAAAGCTCAGAATGACAGATGACAATTTTGCAGCTTTGAATCAACAGGAGGGACACGATTTCTATGATGCAGTTATCAATAGGTTAAAATAGTTTGAATTAGATTATTTTAAACTAAGAGATTGGTTTTGCACAGTTCTGGCTGAGTACTCTCGCCACTGGGTACTGATTCTGCGCACAGCGATCTGGGTCAGCTCTCAGCACTGCACAGCGATCTGGTCTGGATCTCTGATCTCTCTGGATCTCTGGTCTCTGGAGATTGATGGATTTGAAGTCTGGAGTCTCCCGGCAAAGCGTGCCGCAAGAAAGTGGAAAGTGAATGTCCCTGTCTGGCTTCCAGTGGCTCTTTTTATGTCTTTTGAAAATGGGTGTGGATGCTAACTTTCTGTGCCCAACCCACTAAGGGTTCTGATAGGTCAAGGATTTCTTTATGACCTGATTTGAGAAGGGAGCAGTGAGTCATCCTATGTCATGTTTATGGCTTACAGAAAGGACACTCCCCTTGTCAATTTGCCCACAAATCTATTTCTGATCCAAATACATATTTCCCAGATACACAAGTGGTTGACATTACATGTACATAATGCAGATGACTTAAGGTACATTCTTGTTCAACTCTGATGTTCCTAAGAGCTTGCATTCAAAAATGACAACTTATTTTCGTTTTTAGTTGGTTTACCAATATCAGACGTTTACCAAAAATGGCACAAATGTACACCGCTTTTCCCAGTGTCTGTAATATTGATAAATAGCGGGGTTCGGTCCCAGAACACTGTACAAAGTGGAATTTGGGCTCAAATCGTGAGGGCATTTTTCATTTTAAGGATCCCCAAATTGCACATGTTTGTAAGCTTAATACAATATTTCAGAAGCATTTAACATAAACATATATTTGCTGTCAAGTCTGGCCCGCCCCTAGGAACTGGGTGGGTCAGGGATCACATGTCTCTCCTTCCAGGCAGAGCTCTGTTTACAGTCCACACCCAAAATTAACATACCCCATTCAATTGAAAGAGTCTATTGTGTTGACTGAGGTCAGCAGACCAGGGTCCACTCTGTATTTGGTTAGCATGACCATGTGATCTCCTGGGCTGTTGCTGGTAAGGGCTGGCGTGAATGCTTCCCATGGACAGAGGCCCTTTGAACTGTTTTAATTGAATCAGACTGCCTCCTGGGAACAAACCTTTGAAGTCCCAGCTAGCTCAGGATACTGTTTAGCTTCTGCAACACAGGTCCCCAGTCAGAGTTTAGACCGCTAGCGCCGGTTTGTGGAAAATGCCGGTACTGCACCTATTTTTGGGATCTGTCTTGAATTAATACATTTCCAAAAGAAAGGATTTTACTTGATAGTATATGATCCTTGCTTGACATGGCATTGATGTGGATCTGTAGTAGAGTAAAGTAAAACACTCAACCATAGTTGGATTTTTGCTTGGTGGTTCCGGGCCCATAATCTTAGCAATTTTTGACATTAATAAAAACGGGTTTTGAACAGAACCATCTTTCTTTGCACTGGTGGGTGGCAGGTCAGGGGACCATTTTGCTGTGCGCAAAACTGCACGGTTCTCCAGGATTCTGGCGCGAAGGTGGGCTTTTCTGCCCTCTTGGATTTCCTAAGCCCACAGCACCAAGTGTTGCAGCATAATAGTCCAAACGTGGATCAGGACACCCAACACTAACCATCCACCAATTTCTTTAGCTGTTTTTCCCCACCACTCCTCCTTCCTTCATAAATGTGAACTTTGCTTACTAAAAGTGCTTCGCCATTACCACATATCCCCACTAAAATTCCTTTACAATTACAGGAAAGAAGCACATTACCAAAGAAAACATCAGAAAAACGAATACCCTTCGTATCCAACAAAGTAAGTACATTAATGTACCATGTATATGTATGTAATCACAGCAGCACAGTTCCACTATGTATTACCCCAGACTACTCTTTTTCAAACCAACATTTCTTTCGCTCTGGCCCATTACATTCCGCAAAGCACACTCCATTGCCACACCCACTCTGCTCAAAACAACACAATCACCCTACAGATTCCATACACCACCTATCCCAACTCACTAACGCCATCACATCTCTGCAGACTTTTACTCTCACAACCTTCCCAACCATACCTAATATACCACCTCACAATCAAACAACACTTTATTCATCTCTAAAATCACACCCATAAATCCATGTACCATACATACATATGCATTGCACAACTTTCCATTGCAAAATGTCTCTTTTCCCAACAGACACAACAACATGCTTACTAAAAAGCAACTCCATAAAAAAGAAAGAAAAAATAGAGCAGTTAAGACTAAAACTACACCATATAGTCATCCACCTCTAAATGTATAGAAAACATCAAAACAAAAGAGCTAGTAACCTAAATCAACAAAAATAAACCAGTCATGACTAAAAAAGGTAAGCCCCGCTTGCAAAAACAAAAAGTAACACATGATGTACAACATCAACATAGTCACAGTAAAGAAATCCAAAAACTGAATGTCCACCATAGAGTTCTTCACAATCTCATAAAAACATTTGAAAAGTCACGATCTACCCTTAATAACTACTGCAGGAGACTAATCCTGCAAGCTCTAAATGACAGTGCTTTTCTATTAAAGAGAAAACTGTTTACATTGATTTTAAACAGAATGAAACCTCTAACTAAATTAATGAACACATTATAAAAAGTACTTCTAAACATTTGCAGTGTCAGTATAGAAATCTTTTCAAACTTCTGTGATGTTGAATGGATTTAGAGAAGCAGCACAGAGCCATGCTTCAACGAAAAAGCATATGAACAAGATCAACAAAAATAATTGCCACAGACGATAATGCTCGAGGGTATGAAATGGTGCAAAACACCATTATGGTAAAAGAAACCCTTATATAAAAAAAATCCCTAACAAACCTTGAAGCACATGCTTCTTTTACCCAAACAAACCATCCATTGTACACATGGACATGCAGTTCAATGTGTAATGTACGCCAACAATCCTTTAAATCTTTATGACAATTCCTCAATCACTATGTGAAAATAAAAGACAAAAGTAAAATGAAAATTTTACAAACCATAGACTCCTGTCCAGTGTGCAGCCACACTTGTCTGCAAGGACAATCATTAACCTGCATTTTAGGAACTGCTTGCAAAAGCACTTTCCACCACATCAAAATGTTAGCGACACACCATTCTACTACACGGTATCTTGCGCATAGACAATACTATGCAAAATGTCCGGCTCTAGAAATTCAAAATTTAAATAACATTCACCTACATGGAACAGCCGAAGACGAGCTTCAAGAAATAGAGCACATCCAATGTAAATACTTTGGAACTGAAGGTGACTTCCTAAATACTGTACCTTTAGAAAACATTATGGGAAACCTCATAAACACCAAAGTCCTAATGAAGAAATACAAAATAGAAGTAGCTAAATTTCAAAACACATCTGCTGAAATACTAGACCAAATATGTGTCTGTTGTCGCAGAACGTAAGAGCACAAAAATAGTAGGTCTAGCCTACAAAATAGAAGACTATGAAGAATTCCAATTGTTACAATTAGCTTTATATCTAACAAAAGAAACTAAATACAAAATAACTGACCCCTCAACAATTTGCTCGAACTGCAACACAAAGCTTGAAAATAACCAAATGCCATCACGTGCTATCACTTATAACTATTCCCACTTCCAAAAGCTCTCTAACAGCTTAACTTGGACGAGAGCATTATAATACAAACAGTGCACCCATTTCAAGCTATAATGCGCCTTTAACCGAAATCAGCCAAATTACCTCCATCCGAGTTACTAAGGGCAATCCGTGGTAAGGCAGCATATTTACCATTAGATGAAAATGTACAAACTCTAGGAGTACAAACGGCCAATAGATCAATCTTTGATTGTACTAGTTAATGGTGTGCTAACATAATACAACAAAAGTTGGCAACAACTAGTTGACATAAACAAAGTTAGACAAGCCTTACAATATCACAATATCTAAAATAAAACAATGCATACTACAAAGATATAAACATAGAGGAAAAGTTAAGAGAAACCACCCAAATTATTCAAGATTCACCAGCAACTGTCCAATTTGAACGTGTAGATCCTGTTACTGCAGCCAACAGTTTAGACCATTATACAATTCACCCACTATAATCCACAGACACAATTGATGATGCATAAGAAACATATTAAATACATCAAGCCAAAGGATCCCCATTGAGCATATGGAAAAAAGCCTAGAAGCATGTTCTTTTGCTCTACTTTCCTATAGGAAAAGGAGGACAATATTATGAAAGGTCAATGCAAATTAGTGCATCAGAATAAAGCCTATTAAGATTGTATTATGAAGACCCCAGATTCAGACAAAAATGCCAAATACATTTTCCACCTTGTCTTCAAAAATGAACTAGCAACTTTATGTTGACATAAACACAGTAAGACAAGCCCTACAATATCACAATATCTAAAATAAAACAATGCATACTACAAAGATATAAACATAGAGGAAAACTTAAGAGAAACCACCCAAATTATTCAGGATTCACCAGCAACTGTCCAATTTGAACGTGTAGATCCTGTAATTGCAGCCAACAGTTTAGACCAGTATACAATTCACCCACTACAATCCACAGACACAATTGATGATGCATAAGAAACCTATCAAATGCATCAAGCCAAAGGATCCCCAATGAGCATATGGGAAAAAAGTCTAGAAGCACGTTCTGTTGCTATACTCTTTCCTACAGGAAATGGAGGACAATATGATGAAAGGTCAATGCAAATTAGTGCATCAGAATATAGCCCTTTAAGAATGTATTCTGAAGACTCCAGATTCAGACAAAAATGTCAAATACATTTTCCACCTTGTCTTCAAAAATGAACTAGCAACTCTATGTTTGTCATGGTCATGAAGTCAGGGGCACAGGCTTGCAGGGGTCGCATGCACAGGAGACCTGGGTGGACACTGTCCTGGCACCTATGGTGCCAGGCTCATGAACAAAAGTAAACATGAACATCCATTTAACACCAAAAAGCTTTTATTATAGACACAGCACTTCAGATGCATTAACCTTCAACATTCCATCCATTAAGCAGGATGCATTAACATTGAACATTCCATCCATTTAGCAGCCCCAAGTGTATTCTTGGGTGTGGCTGCTAATGGATTGCCTTTGCACGTGCTCACTCTCTAGGAGTGGCAGGGTGAGGCTGGTAAATCGGCCCTAATGGGCGTGCCCACGATCTCAGCTATATAAGCTGCCCCGATCCTCAAGAAAGACACTTTGGGCCTCATTACAACCTTGGTGCTAAGTGCACCAACTTTACCACCATGGTGTAAACTCCGTTTACACCATGGTGGATGGCGGATTTACCGCCCCATTCCAAGGTGAGTGGGGCGGTAAATCCCCATTTCCCATTTTCCCTTCCCCATTCCCATTTTTGCCCCGTAGGGCATAATGGGAGTGGGGAAGGCGCTAATTACGCCGCCGTAAATTACGGCGGCGTAATTAGCACCATGGCAGGTTAGCGCCATGGATTTTAACGCCTGCTAAAAGCAGGCGTTAAAATCAGAATCAGGCGTTAAGGGTTAACGGTGGCGTTAACCCTTAACGCCTGAGTTGTAATGAGGCCCTTTGTGTTATTCTGCACTTGCAAGCAGCGTAACGCTCACCGTCGCCTGAGGTCAGACTTACCTTTGACGATCCTGCTTCCTGGACATCCTGCTTCCTACCAGCATACTTACCAACTGGGGGAAGATGTTCTTACCTGTATATCTCTTCGGCAAACCAAATATTCATCTTTACACTTTCCCGGAATGCTGAAATCTTCATCTTGGCACTGCAGCAGGGCACGCTCCATCATCGACAGCAGCACCTGCAAGGAAAAACAGAAGACAAGGTTAGACATCGGAAAAACAGTCACTTTAAGGTTGCGCTTCAATTATACTTTGCACTTTTCCTTAAAGCATCACTTACCTGCTGTCGAACATTGCGGTAGCATCCATCTTCCATCGGGCCTCGTCTCGCATCTCACAGCTGCATCGAGGCCGCATTTCCATCTAAGGGAAGAAAACAGAAGAGAGACATTATTGCGAGCTACATACAACGACATTAAACAGAATGAACAGCATCACAAGAGGTCAAGGAAGACTTACCAATCATAAGGAGAAGCATAGTCGCAGCTGGACTGGACTAATCCTTATCAATGATCAGTGAAGGAACTGGATCCCATTTGACATGCCCCTGCCAGAAGTAGCAGGATGGAGAACTTATCTTCCATAATTCACTGGTGAGCTTTATGGGTCGGCGTATGCTCACAGAAACCATACTTTGGGGCGAAGGGTTTGAGAGATACAACAATCTCAGATTGGAACACTCACACACTGCAGGAGCAGTAGCACCACGTACCACCGCTAACAGCTTTTCTACTGAGGGAGAGGCCTGAAGGGGGTGATTCAAGTTCAGGGAGGGCTGCCACCGTGCCCAAATGCCTCCGCAGAGACCAGGTCAGCGTAACAATGTTATGGAGTTGCACACACATTAAAAACAAGCTCTAACTTTTTTAACATATCTGCTACCCAAATGCTTCAAAAAATAAAAAGCAAAGATGAAGATTTGCAGTCACTAATCTCCTGGAAAACATGCGTGTTACAAAATAATACTGGTTCTGACATCACTCTGATGTACATTGTATGCTAAGGAACCTAGGCCCACCCACATGGTTTGTTACTTTAAGTTGTATGCATGAGATGACTTGCTTCTTTCGCACTGCAAACCAAATTAAAGATGAAATACATATAGAAACACCAGGAGAACTGTGTTCTTTTGACCATGTCAATGTATTGAGGTACTTTCACCATCGCTTCATTGCCATACTGAATTTTATCTGCAATAAAACTACCCCTCCACTCGGAGAAGTACAACACTTCTTTTGGAGAAAAGAATATCAATACAGAGGAGCACCACACAGCCACATGCTTATGTGGATAAAATATGCTCCAAAATGTGGCCATGATAGGGATGCCACTGTTTTACAGTTATTGACAAATACATTACCTGTGACATCCCTTCTGAAACCCCAGATAGTGAACTACCTACAAAAGTGTTACATTTCCAAAAACATAAATGTGGCAAATACTGCTGACATAGATATAAAAACAAAGTCAAACACTATACCAAATGTTGCTTTGGCTTCCCTAGACCAGTTTGCAAAAAGGACAAGTAAAAAGCTTGATGTCTTCTGTTAGACACAGTATGAATGGAAAATCCCCTAAAAATACATGTACAATTAAAAGGGACGATACATCTAAGTACATCAATGATTGCAATGCAATCATTGCCCTCTTGCGGAATGCAAACATGGACATACGATAAATTGCAGACAATTCCACTGCATTTGCAAGATATGTCACAGCCTCACCAAAGCTGATAAATAGAGCTAAAAGAACTTTGGGATGACATATCATAACCCGACAAAACACTATCACAAATATAAATATTGTACAGCTTCGGCATAAAAATAATCTCCCATAAAGAATGCGGGTGCTATGAAGCTGTAGACCCTTTAACAGGTACATCCTTATATGGGAAATCAGAACACATTAGCCCTCATTACAAGTCAGGCGGTGGACCATGGTGCTATTAGCACCATGGTCCATGCCGGATTCCGCCATGGTGGATGGCGGAATTACCGCCCCATTCCAAGGTGAGTGGGGCGGTAATTCCCCATTCACCATTTGCCCTTCCTCATTCCCATTTTTGCCCCGTAGGGCATAATGGGGATGGGAAAGGCGCTAATTACGGCACTGTAAATTACGGTGCCGTAATTAGCACCAAGGTCACTTAGCGCCTTGGACTTTAACACCTGCAAAAGCAGGCGTTAAAGTATGAATCAGGCGTTAAGGGTTAACGGCGCCGACGGCGCCGTTAAACCCTTAACGCCTGACTTGTAATGAGGGCCATTGTCTGGCTAAACCTTGGACCAGATTCATCCTGAAAAAGAGTACTATAATCCTACCACGAGATAGAAAACATAGCCACAAATGATCCCAACAGCCTGGACATTTTGAAAAACTATTTAATTGACAGATACTACCCAAACAGAAATATTACTTTGGAAAACATGTGTATGTATGACATTGGCCAAAACTACACCTACAAAAACAATGTCACACCAAATGATACAACTGGCAAAAATTCAGTCTCAACTTGTGAAGGATACCTAGTGAAACGCAACAGACCGAGTCTAATTATTACTATAAAGTATCATTTAAATGTCCACAACATAGAAAACTGTATTACATGGCCCTACTCCAACGGTTTAAACCTTGGAGAAAAGAATACTAATTATTAGGTGACTATGACTCATTGGAAGCTGCATTCAAAGCAAATAAAAGCAGTATAACAAATGACAATTTCAAACAATACAAACAAATGTTGGTCAATGAATGCCAACAAGAGGAAGAAATTGAAGATCAACTATACAAAGATACTCGTGAGTGCAGTCAACCTTCCCTTACAGGAAGCCTTGATCCACTTGGAGAACCACTCATTCTAAATGAAGCAGAAATAGCCATGACTCAGGTAGAAAATACCATGTATTAATATAAACAATCCGAGGAAGCATTGCCTTTGCTGGAATCACAGCTAAATGATGAACAACTCACGATTTATCTAGAGGTCACTCAAGAAATTGAACATGGTTTTAAACATGAAACTAAAATCTGTAGTTGTAAAAAAAATATAAACATCTGACCCTGCATGTAAGTGGTGAAGCTGGTTCTGGTAAAACATTCTTAATAAAAATAATCAGCACATTTCTACAAACTTAGCAAACAACAACCTTTCGACTGTAGTATCAGCCCCCACACATTTATCTGCCTTCAACATAGGAGGTGTAACTTTACACCGACTACTACGCGTCCCAATAGAACATCAAAACAAATTATAACACTACAAATTATGAGCAGAAGCTACTACTGAAGTACGCAAAATTCTAAAACAAATGAAAGTGTTCCTGATTGATGAAGTAAGCATGGTTTCCAGCCTCATGTTGGCTTTAATTCATCTCAGAATGCAAGAAGTCCTTAAAACCAACTACACAAAACTGTTTGGGGGAAAACATGCTATTGTTTTCAGAGACCTCCTACAGTTAACACCAGTGAAAGGTCAACCTGTTTTTAAAACAGTAGGACACAAACACTGCTGAAATACCCTCAGCAGAATTGAAAATGTAAATCTTTAGCAACATTTTCCATACAGAGAACTAACTCAAAACATGCACTAGTCTGCAGACCTCACCTATGCTAACATTTGAAAAAAGCAATAGACCTGGTCTGCTTGCTAATCATGCAAAATACATCTTAAATTGTAGACTAATCAATGAGCTATATGGACGAAACACATTTGTTCCTGATGTCATGTAACAATTATTGCATTAATAACTGTCTCAATCGTATATGGGCCGATGTATCTAGGCTGACATTTTTTGGGACCTTTTAAAGCAATTTGTCTAGTTGCCAACCAGACCGAGTCTCCCACCTGATAATCTGGGGCTTTTCGTCGATGGTGATCAGCGTTTCTTTTCTGTGTTTCTTTGGCTTGCTGTAGGTTCTTGCTGGCCTCTCTGGCTGCTTTCATGATGCTGGCATGCAGATTCTTTACTGCGGGCATCTCAATGTTTTCTGGCGGGTCGTAGACAGACGTTCTGGGTTTTCGACCATATATAGTAAAGAAGGGTGTTGCTTGAGTTGATGAGTGTGTTGAATTGTTGTAGGCATACTGTGCCATCCATAGTATTTCTGTCCAGCTTTGGCTTGTTTGGTGTAATAGACAGCGCAAATACTGTTCCATGGTCTGGTTCATGCACTCGGTTTGGCCGTCCGTTTGAGGATGGTGACTAGAAGACAGACAGATTTCTACTCTTGCTAGGGCACAACATTTCTTCCAAAAACGAGATACACATAGGCTGCCTCTGTCAGAAACGATTACAGTGGGGAATTCGTGTAACTTGACGATTCGATCTAGAAAAACCTGTGACAGAGTCAGAGCTGAGTGAATACCTTTCAGAGCTATGAAATGGGCCATTTTGGAGAAGAGGTCAACTACAACGAGGATGGTATTATAACCTGAGCTAGGAGGTAAGTCATTGACAAAGTCATTGATACTGTGTGCCAAGGCGCTGGTGGAATGGTGATTGGTTGAAGGAGGCCGGCTGGTTTTTGCCTGGATGTCTTGTATTGTGCACACACCTCACAGGTGCCTATGTTGGTAGAAATATCCTCTCAACAAGTTTGCCACCAATAAGATTTGCTTACTTTCTTCATGGTTTTAGCTATACCTGGATGGGCTTCTAACAGCGAGTTGAGGTAATCTGATATAATTGCTTGTTGCAGATCCTTAGTTGGAACGTAGAGATGTTTTTGGTAATATGGTAGTTTGTCTTGAATAGTGAACTGATCTCCCTTCGTGTCCCAAGTCAGTAACTCTTTTTCAGACATATTTTTTTTATTGCTTCCTTCAGTGTGTTTAACGGAGATGGGCCAATGCAGAAGCCGAGAATTGTATGGCTGGGTATGATCTCAACCGGGTTAGGGGCATTGTAGACTTCCTCTCCTGTACCAATGTGGGATAATGCATCCGCTTTCCCGTTCTTAACTCCGGGGCGGTAGGTGATCACAAAGTCGTATTCCATTAAGGATAGGGCCCAACGGAGCTGTCTTGAAGACTGAGCTTTTGCTGAGCGTAAGTATTGCAAGTTCCGATGTTTGAAGTTTGAAGTTTAGTTTATTTGTAAAGCGCAAACCAGGCCCAGGGGCAACGAGGCGCATACTCTTGAAACAGTTTACAGTAACAGTAAATACATAATACATTTACTCAAATATACACAATATACCATTTACAGATTATAATACAAGTACATTATGGGGTGTATATACACATAACTTATATAACACGTCGAAGGCAGGACAGAGTGAGGGGCCTCATAAGTCATGAGAGAACAGCCAAGATTTGGCGTTGTTCTTAAAAGTTAGGAACAATGGTTTGCTTCTGATGGAGGTAGGCAAAGTGTTCCAAAGTTTGGAGGCTAGGACAGGGAAGCTCATACCACCCGCTTTTTGGAGTTTGAATCTAGGCAGGGTGAGTCTGTGAATTTGGGCTGATCTAGTAGGCCGAGAGGAGGTGTGGAGTGTAAGGCGAGAGGAGAGGTAGGGTGGGCATTGTTATTCAGGCATTTGTGGGTCAAGGCTAGAGTTTTCAGGGCAATTCTTTGTTTTACCGGGAGCCATCGTAGGTCAGATCTGACTGTGGAGATGTGGGATCATCTCGGAATGTTTAAGGCTGCCCTTATGGCATTGTTTTGTACTGTTTGCAATTTATTGAGGTTGGACTGACTGGTCCTTAGGTAGAGAGCACTACAGTAATCAATTTTGGCCATAATGAGTGTTCTGGCGAGAGTGATGCA
Source organism: Ambystoma mexicanum (assembly GCF_040938575.1). Taxonomy (NCBI): domain Eukaryota; kingdom Metazoa; phylum Chordata; class Amphibia; order Caudata; family Ambystomatidae; genus Ambystoma; species Ambystoma mexicanum. Next base: position 364,951,340 of record NC_090934.1, on the reverse strand, counting down.
GTTAAGAGAGTTTAGAAAGGGTCTGCAGTCAGTGATAAGTTTGCAGGTATAGGCTGAAGCTGACCTTACTGCGTTTGTTTGTCTGTTCAGGGAGAGCGTGGAGTCCACATAGACGCCTAAAGTTTGACAGGGCGATTCATGGAATTAATGTGCGCCGAAAATTACGGCGCAGAGGTGCCAAAACGTGTGAATCGCAGTGCAAGTGCGAAAATCGCAGGGAAACCAGCGCACATCGATTGATGGAAGTCCGTGCGCGAGAAAAATATTGGATGTGCGCTGAAAATGTGCGCAGCACACGCCGGCGCACAGGTCATCCAACGGCGTGCGCCACGGCCACAGCGAAATCGCACATAGCGCGGCGCACATAACAAAAGTAGGCAGAACACGGGGCGTAACATTCGGAATGGGGAACAACGTGTGAAAATATGGGCATCACGGGGGAAGTACAGGAGGCAAGTGTGCGGAACACCCACATGCTCGCCTACAACTCGTATTCATGGAATTGAATAGGGCAAACCAACGCACGGGCAAAGACGCGCACAGGGCCAAACAAGTCTGCCACAAGAAAAGCAGGTGGTAGCGTCCCTGTGCCTGAAATAAATGTGCGCCAAAATGTGCGCTAACAAAAAGCACCTATGTACAGCTATGATGAATGATCCATACTGTGGCCCTCTAAGACAAATGAGGTGCAAAGGGGTACCGACAAACATGGACACTGCTGTGTGAAAAATAGCGTGTGCGTGTATTTCGGGGTGCGCGGGAAGTTCCACACGCGATTGGCCTGGGTACGTGTATTTCGGGGTGCGCGGGAAGTTCCACACGCGATTGTCCTTGGTACGTGTATTTCGGGGTGCGCGTGAAGTTTCACACGCGGTTTCAGCAGGGTACGTGTATTCCAAGGTGCGCGGGAAGTTTCACACGCAAATTTGCAGGGTACGTGTATTTCAGGGTGCGCGTGAAGTTCCACACGCGATTTCAGCAGGGTACGTGTACTCCGGGTGCGCGGGAAGTTCCACATGCAAATCCAGCAGCCTACATGTATCTCGGGGGTGCCGGGTACTACATGTGAATTGGCCGTGTGCGTCCTCCCAGGTGTTCCCTCTACACCCTCCACGGCCCCTGCAGGTGGCCCACACCACAGGGGACTAACCTGCACCCCTGCACATGTCCCGCAGGCAGCCCATCCACCATGGCCATGCCCCCCAGCCAACCCACATGTCACCTTGCACTACTGCCCACCAACGCATGTCTCTCAGCACCCCCACCCCACAGCATCCAGGGGTACCCTCCACCAGGCCCCCACTCATGTCTCCCTGCACCCCCACCCCCAGCATCCAGGGGCACCCTCCACCAGGGCCCCACTCATGTCTCCCAGCACCCCCACCCCCCAGCATCCAGGGGCACCCTCCACCAGGTCCCAACTCATGTCCAACTCATGTCTCCCTGCACCCCCACCCCCCAGCAGTCAGGGGCACCCTCCACCAGGCCCCCACTCATGTCTCCCAGCACCTCCACCCACCAGCATCCAGGGGCATCCTCCACCAGGCCCCCACTCATGTCTCCCAGCACCCCCACCCCCCAGCATCCAAGGGCACCCTCCACCAGGCCCCCCTCATGTCTCCCAGCACCCCCACCCCCCAGCATCCAGGGGCACCCTCCACCAGGCCCCACTCATGTCCAACTCATGTCCCCCTGCACCCCCACCCCCAGCACTGTGGGGCACCCTCCAGCAGGCCTCCACTCATGTCCAACTCATGTCTCCCTGCACCCCCACCCACCAGAAGTCGGGGGCACCCTCCACCAGGCCCCTACTCATGTCTCCCAGCACCCCCACCCCCCAGCAATGCGATTGGCCTGGGTACGTGAATTTTAGGGGTGCGCGGGTAGTCTCACACACGATTTCAGCAGGGTACGTGTATTACGGGTCCGCGTGAACTTCCACACGCGATATCAGCAGGGTACGTGTATTACGGGGTTCGCGTGAACTTCCACATGCGACTGGGCCTGGGAGAGTGGGGTACGTGTATTCCTGGGGTGGGCGGGAATATTTACATGCGACTGGGCCTGGGAGAGCGTGTTACATGTATTCCTGGGGTGGGCAGGAAGATTTACACGGTCGCCTACAACGCGCCAAAAAAAAAGGTCCAATCTGGAAACACGTACGCCAGCATGAAGCAGGCGCACGTCCCGCGCAGCATAAAAGTGTGTGCAAACAACAAACTAGCTCAGACGCCAGGGTGAATATACCGTTCCTAGCAGCAGTGGCAGTGGGATACCGCAGGAGGAGGAGGAGAATAGTCGAGCCAGAATCTTTACACCCAGAACCAGCCTTTTTGGTATGCCTGATGACCAGGTGTATGGGAGGTACAGGTTTCCACCTTACATAATACTCGACCTGGTCAGTGCGTGGAGGATGACCTCACATCACCCACCCTGTGCTCCCAAGCACTCAGCCCCCTGGAGAAGGTCCTCAATGTACTGCACTTCTTGGCTACCGGATCATTTCAGCGGACAAGTGCCATAGTGGGGGGGGTCACAGGCCACGCAGTCACGGTGCCTACACCAGGTGTTGGCCATCATCACTGCACGCCCATCAGTCCGCAGGCACATATACCTGCCCAGAACACCTGCAGAAAGGCAGGCTGTCAGCCAGGATTTCTACGGGGTGGCACAATTCCCCAAAGTGCTGGGTGCCACCCCGTGGCAATTCCCCATGTGGCTCTACGTCCCCCCAGGGCATCTGAGCACATCTAAAGAAACCGCAAGCACTGGCATTCCATCAACGTCCAGGTAGTATGTGATGCCAAGGGAATCATCACCTCAGTATATGCCAACTATCCAGGGTCCACCCACGACAGCTTCATTTACAGGATGTCAACCATAAACCGGGACATGGAAGCTGGGCGGCATGGCGATGCATGGCTGCTTGGTGAGTATAAATGCCACAGCACACCCATGCATGACAGATACAGAGTAATGTCACTACCCCACTAATAATCCCCATCACCACCTCCCCAGGGGACAGTGCCTACCCTCTGAGCACCCACATGATGACGCCAATTCGGAACCCCATCACGCCTCCCTAGGTAAGATACAACACAGCCCATATTGCAACCCGGGGCATAGTGGAGCGCACATTCGGAGTGCTCAAGTCACGCTTTCGCTCCCTTGACCGTTCTGGTGGGCAGCTGTTATACGCTCCCCCAGTAGTGTACAGGATCATAGTGGCAGCATGTGTCCTGCACAATGTTGCAACATGCCGGGGCCTGGCTGTGGACATGGTGGTGCCCCCACATCCCCAAACACATGCACGCCCGCTGCGCATAGGAGGGGAAAGGGCACGGGGTGAGGCAGCACGTACGCAGCTGGTGGCTAACTACTTCACATAGAAATCACACCCCTGTGGAGTGCACACAGCCCTGGCACATACCATCTGATAATCAATGATGACTCAATCTGACAATTATGAGGAATGAAGGGACAGTCAACTGTCAGAACCATAGCAGCCTGAGATTGTTCACCTGGAAGTGTCACAATGTGTGCATCCCTACCTACACAAACACCACCAATGCAGTGTCATCAAAAGACACACTTCTATGCAGCAAAAATGAATACCCACTTGCAAAATACAACATGAGAACAGTGCCATGTCACCCAACCCCTCCCCAGCACCGCCACACAACACACCATGGCATGTCATGCTGTGTGAGAGCAAACAAGTTAATCCCCACAACATGACAAAAGTGTCACAAAGTACAGTGTCACTAATGGAAACTGGCCACACATGAAATGCTCACAGTAATGCAGGACCAACACCACACATTACCAAATATTTAGCAATAATACTAATCACCTACACAACCTCCAACCTACCATAAACATGACAGTACGGATTAAAAAAATTGGTAGTCTCACTACCTGATAATGCCAGCACTTCGACCACTTCGAACTGTACAGTGTTAGCGCCACGCAAAAGTGTAGGTGCACTGCTTACAACATGGACTCCATTTACAAAGTAGACCGCCTTGTGAAGACATGAGGAATGGACCTGCAAAGTAGGAGGATGAGATGGATGCAGAGGCACATATCAATACATCTAGCAGTGTAAAATATAACAACAATATGCACTAGGAATGTATACACAGTATTGACTACAGACTGCCCACACATCAAATGGTAGTCCAACGTCACTGTGTAAGTCAATATCACTTGGGCACACCCTTTGCAAGCCCATGGAAACGGGAAGCAGGAGGGGTGTGTGTCACACAAACCCAAGCATCTAACCCAAATTCAGGACAAGCCTGCATGTGCCCAGCCACAATACAGCGTATACCCACGGGAGCCACACAAGGCAACACACTGTAAAAAAAATAAAAAATCAAAAATCAAAAATCAAAAATCAAAAATCACAAATGGCCATGTATGGGCCAGGGGGGTGGGGGAGGCCACCCAGGAGTTCCGAGGACAGGGTGCACACCAAAACCCACCTGTGTGGATTTTGGGAAAAAAAACACCTCCATGGGCTCATGGCCTGCACGGCTACCCTATTGTGAGAGAATCGCTGCTGTCGCTCTCCTCACCCTCTGCAGCTGCATCAGGAGGTGGTGGCACTATGGGAGGCAGCCCACGCAAAGCCCTAGTCTGGTCCTCCATGGCAGCAAGCATGCGGGTGTGGAAGGTCTGGTTCTGGAGGATAATCGTGCGGAGGTCCCCATGCAACAACTCACGGGATGCCCGGACCTCCTCCCTAGTTGCCTGCATCTCAGCTGAGAGCGTACGTGTGAGCCGCTCCAGCTGCTGTTCTGTCCTCGTGTCAGTTGAAGCCTCAAGCTCAACAAGAGTCACCCTGAGCTGACGGAGTTCCACCCTCAGGGCTTCCCTGTGGCCCTGGGACTCAATAGAAATGGCTTCCCGCAGAGTCTCCAGTGCCGTCCGTCTGTTCCTGTTGTACGCAAACATGTCCTCCCTGTGTGACTGGCAAATGGAGTCTGTTGCCTGCTGTAGTTGTTCCATCAGCCTTTCTTGGGGGACAATGGAAGTGGCCACCCTATCCATGGCCTGAGCCATCATCTCAGATGATGCTGCCTGTTGGTTTGCCATACCGTATATGGATTGCTCCCATGTGGTATTGCCAGGTGGCGTACGGCCACCGCGTCGGCGGGCACCACACCTGTCTGGAGCAAGGCGAACTGTGCCTTGCTGTGCTGGCACTGCCTGAGGCTGCAGGACTGAATTCCCCCCCTGATCTGCTGGCCCAGGAACAGGATCAGATGTTGCGGAGTGTGACCCTGCATCCGTAACCACCAAAGGCGGACCTACCAACACTGAAATCCCCATTGAGGGTTCTACCCCTGGTGCAGGTGGGTTGGACAGTACAGAACCCCTCCCAGAAACACTTACCTGCGACCGCACATAGGTCTCATCATCCGAATCGACACCTGAATAGAGCTCGGGGGAAGCTGCACCTAGAGACACCCCTTGAGATAATGGTCTGCAGCAAGTGTGGGTTCTCACCCACCACCACACCACGTCCCTCACTGGTGCCCGGTCGGGCCTGAGACCCCTCCTTGGTCTGCACCATCTCCACAGCCCCAGCAGTATCAAGTGCGTCATCCCCTGCAAAGACATGAAAGAAAAGAAATGGGAACAGGCATTAGCACCATGGCACACAATTAGGGCGGCTGAGAAGCAACAGAACCAGTACTTCATTGACACATGTCCCACATGACTATAACCCTCCCATGCATGCACCGTCACTGCGTATGAAGGGGAGGCAAATGGCACACATTGATGACACCAAGATGGAAGACCATCACATTTGCTGCATGCTGGCTAGCAGTGCCATCACACATTGGCCTGTGATTGGCATGTCCAATACACATACATGACACATGCCATCACACAGATGGCATGTACCATAACCATGTCACACATGTGACAAAAGGACTGAGAAATGCCTAGTGAAAATGGTGGAATGCAAACAATCAGCCTGAATGAACACAGAATAATTCGCAACAATGCTGTGGCAAGATGACACTTCAAGGGCAACTGGCGTGAGGTTGTGCTAAATGTCTACTGTTGCCAGAAGGGATACTGCAATACCCAAATCCTGGTGCGCAGAATGTATTGGATGAAGCACATGGGTGACCCAAATCACTCAGCAACACACACACACCCTCACCTGGCACTCAATCAGAAGCCCTCACACACACACCATGCACATGGATGACACACACATGCATGTGCACTCATCGGACAATGCCTCATAATCTGGCAGGTCTTCCACGCCTTGGATCTGTCCCTCCGTGACGTAGGTCCCAGCAACATACTCATGTGGAGTGAGTTCAATGTCCTCTGCTGGAGACCCACCTCCAGTCACTAGAGTAGCCGCATGACTTGAGGCCAGCTTTTTCTTTGCTCTCCGCTTCAAGTCATTCCAGCGCTTGTAGCAATCATTAGCTGTGCGCCTCACGAATCCAAGGGCACTTATGATGTCCGCGATGGTCTGCCAGTGTGCCAGACGTTGTGAAGGTGTGGTCTTGCATCCTGCAGTAATCACCATTTTGCTGTCATGTGCTGACACATACTCCACAAGTGCATCAAGTTCTGCCTGATTGAAGCTGTGCTTCCTTGGCGGGCCGGACTGTGTAGCCGTGTCTGGGGCATCAGCCTCTACTGGACGAGCACTCTTCCTCTTCTGCTTGGAAGGTGGTGGGGATCCTGAGTGTCCTACGCCGCTCTGGACACTAGGTGCAGGAGCCCCGGTGGACTGTGGACTAGGAGTATGGGAATGAACACTCGCCATGGGACTTGGTGCAGGCATTAGCTGAAGTGTGACGTAGTCAGGGGGAACGTCAGCAGGATGGACTGGGACCGACACTGTCCTGGCTGGGAGACTCAGAGCTGGGGTGGATGGAGCCGCAGCTGCCCCTGCAGCCTCCCCACCCTGCCTACTCAGGGCAGCAGATGACAAAACTGCCCCTGATCCACGTGGCCTGGCGACACCAACGTGCACCGCCACACGTGGCCTAGACCTGCTGACCTGGAAGTCAGCATGGAGTCACCCTGTGCCAGGTCTGGTGCCACAATGGTCTGGTCCAACAAGGGCTGAGCCGGGATGGTGTCAGCCACGTTACCCTCAACCGGGGGGGATGGGTGTCCCTGACTGGTCACCCACACATGGGGGGCTAGGAGCACCCTGCAAGTCCAGGCCATATCCCCTACCGTATCCACCACGCCCACCTCTTGAGGCTCGGCCACCTTTGCCACCCTTACCGCATGCTCGCCTCCCAACCATGGCACTGATGTTGTTGTGCGTATGGGATTTGCAGTAAACTATTGTCCTGGGAAATTGGGGGTCAAAGGGGTAGGGTACTAGATGGATTTCGTACCCTAGTGCTCTAGCAAGGCTGTATGTGACCCCTAGGGGAAGATGACGGGTCACACAACGCACAGGCACCCCAAAAAAGGGAGATAATGTGCACACAACCCCTCCTAGACCACGTGCGTGGAAAAATAAACCTGCACTACGCTGTGGCACACAGAAACACAAAAATTAACGTATGCGTGTCACACGCAGCCTAGAATGACCTCTGAAGGGGTACACGACACACGGGGCAAGCACAGATGTTAAATACGTGCGCGACTCACCGTCTGCCTGGAAAAATAGCATGAAAAAGACACGCATTGGCAACACCCCCGCCAAAAGAAGAATTGTACGCTGTCTGAGGAG